>NC_069387.1:70353000-71818000 GCF_027475565.1 Acinonyx jubatus
AGAACTACTGGGGAGAATTGATCTTTTAAAGATATTTAATCTTCCTATCTATATTTTTATTTAGTTGGATCTTCTTTAATGTTACATTCCATTGGTTCTCACTTCTCACCCTTGTGGTTACAAACCTAGATCAAATCATTATCATCTTGTCTGGTATTCTGCAGTATGAATACATCTTCTGCTTCCACACTTACCACATCTCAGCCTTCCTGCAACTCCCCTGTCTATTCTCCACGTAGGAGCAAATGTGATCCTTTTAATTGTCAGCCCAGTTATGTTACAGTTATGATCAAAAGCCTCTTATGACTCCCATCTCACTAAAAAGAAAACACAAATCACTAACCTTGACCTGGGAAGACCTATGTGATATGGTCACCAGCTACTCCTCCAATCACATCTTCTTTATGTCTCAGCTGTCTTGCTCCTCTTAAGACACATAAAAGCATGGTCCCATCTCAGACCTGTTCACACATTTTTCTCTCTATAATTCTCTCCCTCCAGAAACACAGATGACTTACCCCCTCACTTCATTCAGGTATTTGCTCCAATGTCACTGTAACAAGAAGAGTACTTCCTGCACACCCTATCTAAACTATCGCTCCTGTCCATATCACAACCTCAATCCAGCTTATTTTTTCTTCCTAGCATTCATCCCCACCTGACATAGCATGTTTGTATTTGTTAATTTTCTTTCCTCCCCATTAGAATGTGAACTCCATAAGAAGGCAATACATCCATCCATCCACGAATGCTTGTGTTCTGTACATACTTTATTCACTGTGGTACCTGGGTACTCCCACTCTGCAGTACACCGACTCTGTTGCTGTGAAATTGGCTCATAGTGTAGGCTTTTCATACAGTGCCTAGAGCAGTGTCTGATATGTGGTGGGGCCTCCAAAAATATTTGTTCAGTGTGGTTTTATATTTTCTCCATAAGGCCATGCATCTCTTTTGGTAGATTTATTCCTGGATTCTTTATATATATTTTTAGAAAATTCTATTTTCTATTTTTCTTTTTTCTCTATTTATAGCTAGGTATTTCTAAAAGAGAAAGAAAATTACGCAAAATTAAATTTGGTATCATTTCTACTTCTACATATAGTCATACTCTTATTCCAGAGTGTTTTTTAAAGCACCTAACAGTGGAGATAAATGAGAGAGCATGTTTTAAATGCAGTAATTTGGTGGTGATGGTAACACATTATGCCATTTGTCATTCAAAATAAAGAATTTCAGTATTTGCCAAGTAAACAATCACTACAAACAATGATTTCATCCCGGTACAAAGACCAAAGGTTTGGAGGAAGTTGCCATGGTCTCCTGGTAAATACAAGGTATATATAGGAAATTGCAGCTCAGAGTATTTTATTCAAAACTCCTCCAATGGTTCTCTTCTTTGTCAATTTATTTCATCACAGATCCAGGGCCACTATAGCTCAAGGCACGCCTGCCCTTCTACCTGCAGGTCTATTAAGTAGGGGCAATTACTCTGCAAAGAGCTGACAATTCCTTTATGGAAGATATTGAATTCTAGGGCAGAAAACAGTGCATCAATAATGAAAGGTCAGTAAGAACACAATGAGCCAACTTCACAGCAACAAAGGGAGTGCAGAGGGTGAGTGTCCAGGTACCTCCATGAATAAAGTGTGTACAGACCATAAGCATTCACTTATGTATCCTTTTGGCAGGAATCTCTCTGAGATCAATTTACTATTGTACCACTAACACTCTACATTTGAAAAAATGAAAACAAAATGTCTTGTTCTAAAAAAAAGTTGGTCTCATCGATGCTTGAGCGCTAGATCAACAGGACTGCGGCCATGCACAGGTCTCTGGAACCTGCTGACCTTCAGAGGAACTCCAAACTGTTCAGCAACATGGAGCTTTGATAGATGAGCTAATGCTTAGTGAACTGAAGCTGATTTTTTATTTAGCACATGTAATCCCAGCTTTGTTCAAATGAGTAACTTCTGCTACTCTTATACTCAAGAGTATTGATTGCTGTTTTACAGCTTTGATATACCATTCATTTTTTTAAAGGCAATTATAGAGTGTTTCAACTTTGGCTATGGATAACCAAGTTAGTTGAAAGAGTTCCATGATATTGTGGTATAATTGAACAAACCCGTGACACTCTTTACCCGCATATAGGACAGAGGAAAAAAGCAATATGGCAGTCTTTCGAAAAGGGAGATAAATGATATGGATCGCCATACATTACCAAAGAATCACATTTAAATATTCTTGTGCTTTTCTTTTCAGAAAAGGGAAACTATAAGAAATGTAAAAAACATGGATTGTCACCAAGAGATGCTTTTAAAAGAACCAAGTACCCCCAGATTAAATTCATGCTTCTTAGCTCTCACTTTCCCATAATGTTGGTATAATTCAACTAAGGCATTTTGCCAATTATCTCCAGAGTAAGAAATAGGGCATTAACCACCTCTTTTTCAAAGAAAAAAGTTCTTAAGAAGCAATTGATTACTGCTTGTCGGGGTAAACAGTATTTCTCCAGGGATCTATTTTTTACAGTATAAACCTTGAAGGGAAAAAATTCAATCTGAACACATTCATTGTTTTAATAGTCTTTGGGAGAACATAATCTTATTTTTTCCCTCTTTTCAGTGTTATAAGAGTTTTCTTTCATTTAGCAGTCTATAGAAACCAGGCTTCTGCAAAACCACCAAAATGCTCAGAGCCCTACAAAGGTTTATAACAAATTGGGAATATGTAATTCCAGTCTTGCTTCTTTTTCCTCTTTCGAAAGCCATAAAATATCCAAATGGTGAATATATGAGTATATGGATGAAGATGGTGTGTGTATGCACATACATACACACATCTCCATGCACACACTGTTTCTTAGTCTCCTCATTAATGCAAATAAATATATTTTTTCAGGAAGATTTAATATGAAATCCAAAATGTATATAAGGAAAAACTCACATGGAAATATCTTCAAATTAATACCTTCTTGGAGAGTAAGTTGCTATTTACCGTAGAAAATAACAGCAGAAAAAAAAAAAACCCTGTTCTCTGCTGAAATTTTAAATTAAATATAAAAAGGCAGAAGAAAAAATAATTTATGATAAGTCCAGGGAATATAGAGAGATACTTGAATTCACACATTCAATAAATATTACACATGCCTAAGTATTAAGACATTTATAAATTATCCTTCAGCTCAGCTAGTGTAAGAATGTTCCCTTAGCAATGGCGAAGGGATAGTGAAAAGCCACTTTAACCATTTCCGTAGCTTGTGGTGGTCATATCCTGGCCATTTCCATTTTCTACTTTAAAGAAAAAAAGTCTCTATGCAGCTAAAATTTAATTTGATAATTTTGTATTTGTTTTTCACCCTAATGCAAAACATGCGAATAGGGCAATACTGGAATATGTATCTTTTATTGGGTCATTAATCTGTTTACTTTTTTCCTCCTGAGATTCTCTAGTATATCAACAAATTTAACATGTAATGTCATAGTCCCTCCTAACATTGGGATTCCTTAATTTTTTTATATCAAAATGTGAAGGCCCAATTCTTCAAGACATTCCCAATCCTTATATACTCCCTTCCTTAGATGTATCAGTCAGAGCCCTGGCAGAAAACAGATGGCACACACAAGCTGCCTAATTAAAGAGAGTTTAACAAAGGGACCATTCATAAAGTTGTGACAGGAAATAGGGAAATCAACAAGAAATAGGGCAGGTACCTCCTGAGAACAAAACAGCCAGAGTTCTTACTAAGCTAGAAGAAGCAAAGAGAAGAAGTTATTAGAACCTGGAAAGGGTAGCTAGTCAGAGGGGGCCATGTGTCAGGAGACGGAGCCTTCAGTGAGGTGATACTGCTAATCGTGGTAGTGATCTGGCAGGAAGGGAGCCAGCAGAATAAAACCCCCAAGTTTACCTCTTTCTGAGATCCTGACAGAGGTCCCCATTGGTGAAATCAGACCAGAACCCAGAGCACAAGGGAACCCATTAATATGGTCTACATAGATCAGCTCCCAGGAAACAGAGAGGGTAGAAAAGGTGATCGAGAGCATCTAGAGAGGCAGAATGAAGGTATCTGTCACATCCTCCACTTAGACATATAATTTAGTGAAAATCACCTTTCAATTTGGAGATAGCATGTGGGAGTTTTTCATCAGAACTAGGAAGCAACTTGTATGTTGAAGCATCTGTGGGAAAAACGAACACATTAAACAAGACACTCAGACATGTTATAAGGTAAGAGAAATATTTATTTAATTTTGCACAAGAACAAGCTTATACTGAACAAATCCAACCAAATAATATTAAGTGCAGTAAAACAAGGAAATAGGGATGACTTTTCCTGTTAGAAAATATTAAGTAACCATGCCTGTGCATTATTTTTATCATTACAATAACTTGTTTCAGATTTCTTTTCAGAGTGTATACTGTACATAACACGTTATAGCTTCTTTGCTTTGCTTCTGAAAATATAATTCATTCACTGCCTTACATTTTATTTTATTTTATTTTATTTTTTGCAGTGAGGAACCTAACTGATTCGTGAAGATTCTGATCTAGAGAAAAATTTTCTGCACCAGTGAAGCTAGAGGCTTTCAAAGCTCTGATGGGCTCAGGCTTTATATCCAGGGGTCATGATGTCGTGCTGTGTCTTCCACACCCATTCTTCCACCACAGTGATGTCAGACACAGTAGAAGCAGAATTCTAGTCTCGTTTTGCCCCAAGAATTTTCCTTTAGTGATTTTCTCAAGCTTCACAAATTTCATAATTGAATGTTCACTCAGCTATTAACAAAGCTGCACTTAGCTGCCCACAAATCATCCACTTTAAGTTTTAACTTTTTTTTTTTGGTCTTTTTAATGAAAGAACATTCTTTAAACAGAAATCTCCCGTGAGACAGTTAACTTCACAGTTCCTGAAGGCACTGTGGATCCACTGAGCAACAGATGTGGCCATTCTAGAGAAGAAAAAAAAAAAGGAAAGAAAAGGATGATATAAGCTGTTAAGCCATTAGTAAATACTCATACTTACTGATTGGTACACATAAATCTAACTGGGGTTTACTTATTATTTATGCACTCCTTAAGGTTCAATAGCCCAGTCACTTCTCATGTCTCTATTATTGTAGAACCAATTATTCCCAGTCATTTGTGGCAAATCATAGACTAGCTTTATTTACCTCATGGCATCTTAGATTACATTTGTTCTCTAATTTATTCATTCACAAAATATGTATTGAATATATTGAGCCCTAGGTATATTGATGAATATGCAGACATGGTCACTATCTTCACGGAGCAGGGCTTACAGTTTTTTAGAGGGAGAAAAATAATAAATACCAAGTAAACATATAATCAAAAATTGTGAAAACTGCTAGAAAAGAAATAAATTAGGTGGTGTCATGAGATTGACTTAGATTAGGTGGCCAGGGTAGACTTCTCTGTAGAAGTGATATTTAAACCAAGACCTCAAGGCAGTGTGGAAGGGTAGGCCAAAAGCACAGGGAAGCACAGAATAAGTAAAGGCTTTAAAGTGAAAAGAGTTTTGTTCAGTTAAGAAGCTGAAAAAAGGTCTGGGTGAGAATCTTGAGTTAGGGAAGAAAACAGTGTAGAGATAAAGCAGGAAAAATAGCAGGGAAAGGCCAGATATGCATAATTAATTTGTATAATAAAATACCAAAATAATACAGTGCATTACAAAAAAGAAAAAATATCTCACTCTTTTATTTTTTTTTTAATTTTTTTTTCAACGTTTCTTATTTATTTTTGAGACAGAGAGAGACAGATCATGAACGGGGGAGGGGCAGAGAGAGAGGGAGACACAGAACCGGAAACAGGCTCCAGGCTCCGAGCCATCAGCCCAGAGCCTGACGCGGGGCTCTAACTCACGGACCGCGAGATCGTGACCTGGCTGAAGTCGGACGCTTAACCGACTGCGCCACCCAGGCGCCCCTATCTCACTCTTTTAATTCTTTGTACACTCTTACTTTCTTCAGCCAGCTAACTAATAATGATGATAATGTTAATATTATTATAATCATTAGATGATAATATCCTTCTACTTCTTGAGTGCATACTCTGTGTCAGCCACTTTGCCAGGCACTTTAAATACATTATCTGATTTCAACCTCACATCATTCCCAATGGGTCACTATTAATAGTCACACTTTCTAGACTCAGAAACTGAAGATCAGAAAGCTTAAATATCATGTCCAAAATCACACAGCTAGTGAATCGTATAGCTAGGATTAAAGTTCAGGTTAGTCTGACTCCAAAATTCATCCTCTATTTCGTGTTTCCTCTCAGATAAATGACTTTAGATTATTTAAAAATGTATTATACTTTAATATGATAAAATCAAAAGTGTCTGTTTTATAAGATAAAACTTAGAAAAGATTTTGATACTTTAAACTTTGTTGAAGCACACCAAATGAGGAAAAAACTAGTCTATTTCCAAGAACAGGATTATCAATTTAAGCTAATCCTCTTCTGTTCTTAATTTTTATTGAGCAGAGTTCTTATTCTGACAGAGGAAATCTCAATATCTTTTGGATCTCTAGTGGCATTTTAAAGCTTCGTTATCCTGCTCATAACCATTGCACGATCTTTTCCAGTCCAGTGACCCAATGAAATGAGGGATATACAAGTTCCTGAGAGTGTTCGTTCCTCAAATTGTATGCCTTTTGAGGGAATTTCTGGAGCTTTCTACCAAAGAGTATGTGAAGCTGGCATTAGAACCCTGTGGGTGGAAAAAATCATTATTATGGTTCCCATGAGTATATTTGAGGAAGGGACTGTATATTTTCCAAAATCTTCCAGGAATGTTTTTCTTATGCCATATCAATAGTCTCTGTTATAACAAGATAAATGCTCCACAAATCATATACCACTGGAAGCTCCTCAATTAGGGAAACATAGTTCATACATGAATGAGTAATAAAATATCCCACTGGAGTTCTAGTTGCTTATATATAAAACTAACCTTCAACAGATAACTATAAAGGATCTGGACAAAATATAAAAAATAACAATTTGAAAGCAATAGATAGTGACCAAAAACAGGCAGACAGTGGAGAGGTTTCAATCTGTGAAAGAAGGGAAATGTATTGTGTGAGATTTATTTTTACTTGGCATTTCCCCTTACGGCACTCTGTAGTCTGTGCAGCTTAGGCTAACAATAACTCAAGCAGAAAGACACAATCTGATAGGCCCCAGACACCAGAGGACAACTTTTAGGGCTGCCAGAGGGGTTGTAAATTCAGACGAAAATATCTAGAAAGGAGGAAGTGAATCAGCATATAAACTCTCCTCAACTTCAAAGTCTTTGAATTACAGAAGAGACTAAAGAAATAATCAGTTGCAGCTTGAAGGCTGGAAGATCCAAGGCAGAGATTCCAAATGCTGCTTCCTGTGGGTAGCAGTATTTAAAATTTGTGTCCTCCAAAGTTAGGAAGGATTGATAAAAAAATTCACGTTTTTCACTGAAAGCCCAAAAAGGCCATGATTGGGAGTAAAACAATGTCTCAAGATTAAGAGACTTACCCTAGACCTATTGGTAAACCTGGAATAGACCCATGTAACCAATGTCAAATGAAGCTTTCATAAGTGCAAGGTGATTGGCCAGTAACCTGCTAGAACCTGCTAGAACAAACATAGTCTTCAGGGAAAGCTAACAGAACATAAGGTCTATACCATGTATCATCCATAATATCTAATAAATCATAACAAGTATTAGATATGTGAAGAAAAATAAGAAAAGGTAACTCAATCCAGAGAAAAAGCAGTGAATAGAAATAACTAAAAAATAATCCAGATGGAGCAATTAGCAGACAAGGACTGTAAAGTATCCATTTTAAATATGTTTGAGGTAAAAAAAAAATAGATGGTAAATCTCAGCAGATAAAGAAAACTATAAATAGAATTGAATGGAAATTTTGGAGTGAAAGTACAATATTTGAAATGAAAAATTCTTTGGACTGGTTTAACAGCAGATTAGACATGGCAGAAGCAATAGTCAGTAAATTTGAAACAAAATATAAAAATTATCCAATTTTAAAACAAAGAGAAGAAAGACTGATATAAAAATAAGGCTTCAGTGACCTTCAGAAGAATAGTATTGAGCAATATAACGTATGAGTAATCACAGTCCCAGAAAAATAGGAGGGAGGAGAGAAAATATTTGAAGATACTTGAAGAAATCATGGTCAAAATTTTCTTAATTTGATGGAAAAAAAACATCAACTTAGATACTCAAAAAGCCCAACAAACACCAAAGAGAATAAAGATATACACGAAAATCATATCTAAGTACATTGTAGTCAAACTTCTAAAAAAGAAAGAATTGTGAAAGGAAACAGGGGGGAAAAGACATATTTTATACATATTTTAGACAAAAATACAAATGACAGTTGAATCCTCACTATGAAAACAATAGAGTATCACCTTTAAAATGCTGGGAACAAATCTGTGAATCCTGAATGCTATATTTAATAAAAATATCTTTCAAAAATAAAGATATTTAAAGATAAATGTAAGTTGAGGAAATCTGTTACCAATAGATCTGCAATATGAAAAATGCTAAAGGAAATTAAAGCTGAAGGGAAGTGACACCAGATGGAGACTCAAACATGTGAGAAGAAATGAAGAACACTAGAAATGGCAGATATATGGATAAATATGAAATGTGGCATTTCTTTTCCCCTAAATTTCCTTAAAAGGTATTTGACTGATTAAAGCAAATATAATACCATGGAATTTTATGGTTTATAGTTTACATAGCTATAAAATATATGATTATTATAGCTCAAAGGCTAAGGGAGATGGAATTCTACTATGCTGAAGTTCTTATGTTTTATGTGACGTAGTATAATAGTAGATCTTATTATGCTGTAATAAATTAATGGTATATAATGTGATCTCTAAACCAACAACTAAAACAATAATATAAAAACTTATAGTTAAAAATCCAAAAGAAAAATTCAATTTAAATAATATAAAAATAAAAAGAAGGAAGAAATGGAGGGGTGAGAATGTAAACAATAGGACAAAAATAAAACAAATGGCAAAATGGTAGCCCTACATCCACCAATACCAAAAATGACACTAAATGTAAACAGACCAAACACTTCATTTAAAAGACAGAGATTGTCATACTGGATAACAAAATAAGAACTAAGTACACATTAACTATAAGGAATGCAGTTTAAATATAAAACCATAGATAGGTTAAAAGTAGATGGATCCAAATAAAATGAATACTTGAAAAAATTGACTTCAAGTCTAGAAGCCTTGCTAGAGAAAAGGAGTGCATTACATAATGATAAAATGGTTAATTCACCAGAAGACATAAAAGAGTACATTCTGTGTAATTCCTTTTATATGAAATTTTAAAAGGCAAAATAAATCTATTATAATGAAATTAAATGGTGTTTGCTATGGTAAGTAGGTAGTGCCTGGAAGGGGATAAAAAGGTACTCACTAGAGTGTTGGAAATATTCTATATTTTGATTTATAAGACTCATCAAATTATACACATAATAGCTATGCATTTCACTATAATAAATATTACCTTGATAAAAACTAAAATCAAAGGTGATCCACTGAAATTTAGTCTGATTAGGAATAGTAACAACCTACTATTATAATGAATTATAAAAACTAGTTATTTTTACATAGTATACAGTAAATTTCCTTAACACCCTGTTTTTTTAAAAAAAATGTTTATTTACTGGGGCACTTGGGTGGCTCGGTTAAGTGATCAACTTTGGCTCACAGTCCTGGGTTCAAGTCCCACATCGGGCTCTGTGCTGTCATAACACATAACAACCTGCTTCAGATTCTGTGTCTCCCTCTCTGTCTGCCCCTCCTCCACTCATGCTCTGTCTCTCTCTCTCTCTCAAAAAAAACAAATAAATATTTAAAAATATTTTTAAAAAATAAAAAATAAAATTATTTATTTATTTATTTTGAGAGAGAGTGCAGGAAGGGCAGAGAAAGATGGAGACACAGAATCCCAAGCAGGCTGCACACCATCAATGCAGAGCTGAAGGCAGGGTTCAATATGATGAACTGTGAGATCATAACCTGAGCCAAAATCAAGAGCTGCACACTCAACCACCTGAGCCATGCAGGTGCCCCTTCTTAACACCCTGTTATTTCCGGTTATATTTATTCTGTATTTTTAAAAAGTTATAAAAAGTCATTGTCACTATTTTTGTGCTAAACCCAACATATCAAGATTAGAAGACAGTTGGCTTTTAATTTTCAGTAATATATTCATATATCACATATGTATAGTATATTTTAATATTATTTATTTCAATATATTTAGTTTTTATTCATTTATTAATCATTTACTGTATAATTAATATATTAATCTGCTTAAAAATTATATCGATTATAGATATATGTATATAGAGTAATTAACATATATTTAAAAATCCCACTACCATCAATAATTTAGTATATCTTCATAGAATTAATTTTCATACTCTTTTATTTTCAACCTTCTTGCAATTAAACTGTATATTATATATTTTTAGCTTAGTTTTTATTTTAAGCAGTACTGCAATGGCTGAATAATATAATCATATAATTATATATATTACATAATTACAATATAATATGATCTATTGAATCATATAGAGTTACTAGAATTTATTTAACTGTTTTTCTGTTTTTGGACACCTTGGTTTCTTCCTTGATTTTATATGACAAATAATTTTGAGGTGAAAATTGTCATGCACATAGCATCTTCCATATTTTAGATTGCTTCTTTAGGTTATATTCTTAGACCTGGGATTAATAGGACAAAAGATGTTTGAGTTGGGATGGAGAGTAGGCAAAGAGGTGTATGTGTAGCTGTTGACATGTATTTTTCAATGTCACTAAAAATAAGAATTATAATTCCAGTTATGGCTCTGTCAGCATTGGAAATTATTGTGAATTTTTTTTTACTGTAGTATGTGAAAATAATAACTCATTATGTTAGTTTACATTAGAATTTTAATAATTTAAAGGTTGTATAATCTCTTTTTTAATAGCTGCATTTTTTAGTGAATTGTTTATTCATTCTTTGCTTATTTATTTATGGGAAATAAATGCTTTTTCTTGTTAATTTTTACATGCTTTTAATTTAATAAAGAAATCATATGTTCTGGAAGACTATTTTTCCAGTCTCTAGCTGTGACTTCATAATTTGCTAATTTTATTTGTCTACGGATAGATGCTCTAAATTTCCCTTGAGGTATATTTTATCACTTTTATGTTAGAAAAGGCATCTCCCTTCCAGAATTTTGATTAATATTTTATTACATTTTCTTTTTATTTTTAATATCTAACATATCTTCCATGTAGAATTGATTTTGGCATATGATATTCCAATATATATATAGAATAATCCTTTCTTCCTCTATTGATTTGAAAATCTCTCCTGATCATACATGAAAATCTTCATTTTAACGTTGTCATTTATGGGGCATTTGTTTCCATAGATAGATCTAGTTATCTATTCTAATATTAATACAGAGGTCCACTTTCAAAACTTTAAGTCTGCTGTTTCTGATAATGATTAGGAAGTTAGGACCTTCATCCTTATAAAACTCTAATTTTCTTCATACCTCAATTATTTCAGTATTACATCTAGAGTCTCCCCAGGAATTAAAAGTAGCTCCCTGGTTTCCAGTTTCCAAGTGGTCTATTTGGTAATTATTTACTAAAGGAAATTACCCTCTAACTCTTCCTCCCTTCCTATTTATTTCTCAACTGGACACATCTCTCTTTATTGTTTGAAGCTCAAAGCTTACTCTGACCCATCAAAGGATTCATGGTCTCTCTTAGATTTAGGAAAAGCAACCTTAGTAATTCATTTTTGACTCAAGACTTTAACTTCTGAATGGAGGATCTTTCTTTTCTTTTCTTTTCTTTTCTTTTCTTTTCTTTTCTTCTTTCTTTCTTTCTTTCTTTCTTTCTTTCTTTCTTTCTTTCTTTCTTTCTTTCTTTCTTTCTTTCTTCTTTTTTCTTTCCTAAGCAAATTAAAACTGAAGACATCTTTAATAAAAAGACATCTTTAAAAAATTCCCCTCTGCCAACTCCTAATTCTTCAGTTCTTATCTTCAATGTCATTTGCTAAGGAGAGAACTGGTACACATGTTGTACAGTCTTTTAGCACAGTGCACGTCTCCTTCAGAGTATCCATCACAGTTTAGAATGTCATCTTTATCTGTTTCATAACCTGAGTACTATCTATTTACTCTACCACCACCAATAATAGCTAACATTGAATGTTTACTCTGTGTATGAAATGTGTAGCAAACATTTTTTTATGGATCTTTTCAATTCTTATAGTAACCATCCCAAGTAGGTACTAAAATTATCCCTATTAATATTCTCATTTTTCAGGTGAGCAAACTGAACCACAGAGAAATTAATGAACATCCCTTGAAGTCACATTGCTAGTGTGGTTGACCAGGCTTTGAATCCAGGTAGCCTTACTTTAGACGCTGCATTCTTCACCTCTAGACCAGTGCTGTCCAGCAGAACATCCTGTGATGACAGAAACGTTTTTTATAGGTGCTAATATGACAGCCACTAGCCAAATATAGCTATTGAGCAGTTGAAATGTGGCCACCATGACTGAGAAATTGAAGCTTTAATTTTATTTAATTTTAATTAACTTAAATAGCAACATCTGGCTATGGACAACCATATTGGATGGTACAGCTCTAGACAATAAGGTGCTAAGCAATAATTTCCAGGAACAATTGTGTCTGTTTTGTTTATCATTACAACCCTGGCACCAGCAGAATACCAGCACAATTTGTCTTCATTGACTAAAATATTCAGATAACTCATAGGGTGGGTAGGACAGGGAGATAATAAGTAAAAATGGCGTTCTGAAAACCCCAAATTGTGAAAAGCGCTCACCTCCAATGCAATATCTGGAGCCTGTTTGGCATACATTTTATTTTTAGAATAACATAAAATACACATAATAAAAATTTGTATTTGGGACAGATTTGGTAAAATAGAGCATATTTTTATAACTCATATTTAATGAGGGAAAACGGGAATAGCATCAAATAGTAACTTCTGAGAATCTGCATTTATTTGTCAAAAAATGAAACTAATCTAAAATACATTTCCTGAAATACATTCCTATCATGAGCCCCCAAATCCTACTAGTTGTTTATAAGACAGTAAATGACAAGCTTGTTCATGCTCTTCACTCAGAAAACACTTTCATGTCTTGCTATTTCTGAATGCATTTTTCTTATTGGAAGTATCTGTGTGAGCCATACTTGGTGTGTTTTTCATCCTATTGCCTGGTATATATTTTTGCTGTCACTTCTCGGAACAATAGTCTTAGTTAGATTAAGAAAGTAAAGGGACTCAACTTTAATTGATAATGAAATGTCAGAAAGTATTTCCCTGTTGGTTATTAATGCTAAAGTTTCTAGATATGCACTGCTAAATGTACTCAGATTAAATGTATATTAAAGCACTGCATATACATTAGTCACTTTCAGTAGTAGCAGTAACTTTCAAATTTGCTAATGCACTTTCAAAAACCGCATTAAATGTTCACTCAAAAAGCTTTGCTTGATTGACAAAAATTACACTGATTGAAAGAGACAGAACTTTTGGTTTGAAATAGATAATACTATTTCAAAGCTTAAAGCATTTTATATTTCTTTGTCCTGTTACATCAAGCCACTCTGGTAAGAATTTGTGTCAAGTGAATCTGAATTAAATTGCTCTACTGAAAAAAATTAATGGAATTGTTCATTTTAAAAAGCAGTGTAGTTATAGTTATCTGACTATGCTACGTTGGAAACAATCTGAATCTTTGCTTTCTTACGTTGTTGTTAAGCCTTCAGATTATTTACTTAGTTTTAGTGTTGATTCAAAAATTATGACTATGAAATACAGTGACCACTAAATCAAATATTTTTAGGAACAATAATCAAGTAGAATGCTTTCAACTCTGCTAGTACGTATGAACTCTGTATACTGTCTACATTATCTGTATTTTTGTTCTCATTGAAGTAAAAGGCACATGCTCTATTTTCCGATGAGAATAAGAAGAAAAAATCTTTACAATGATTTTTCTCCAACTGTAGGAATAAAATATAGTAAACAACAGATCTTAAATTTTTTAACCCAATGCAACTGACCACAACGAACCAAGAAATATGCCCATTTTTTCCATATTGATTTTCACTTTGGAAAATGTAATATATTTACTTTGTCGATATATCTCACACACCTCATAAAAGGACCAGATAAAAATCAATAAAATAATATTGTCTTCCATCATGAAAGAAGAAACGTGAAGTTTGTGTTGTAGATTTTTTTTTTTTAAGATGTGTACAGTTAGATACCTTAGGGCAATTTGAGTAGGTTCTTTTTGTTCTGGTGACATAAATAACTGATCATTCTGGTTTTTTTATCACGCACCTCCTTCTCCCTGAATGTGCTTTGAGGATGCACAGGGTGGTTAGCCTGGGCACTAATAAAGCTGAGTGGCCCTCCTCGCACCTCTGTTTGAACAATAAATTGGAAAAATAAAATGCTTCCCATTGGCCAGGTTGAGCACAGTAATATCGAGGAGCCCTGGGTTACAGCTGGCCAAAAGTTCCCTACTTGCATTTAAATTTTTTTTTTAACGTTTATTCATTTTTGAGACAGAGAGAGACAGAACATGAATGGGGGAAGGTCAGAGAACGAGGGAGACACAGAATCTGAAACAGGCTCCAGGCTCTGAGCTGTCAGCACAGAGCCTGACGCGGGGCTCGAACTCACGGACCAAGAGATCATGACCTGAGCCGAAGTCGGATGCCCAACCGACTGAGCCACCCAGGCACCCCTCCCTACTTGCATTTAATAGGCTTTACCTTGCACTGGCAGAGAGTACACTCGGTGCCATGTTTGATCCAAGAGGACCCAGTGAAGCGAACCACATTCATCTCATCCAGGCAAGTTTTGGTGATGTCATTACGAATGGTGTCGGCCTGGCAAGGGTCAGTGACACAACGCCGGCAGCACTCATTCTCTGGGAGGACACTGAATTCACACTCCACCTCTGGGCAAGGCAGAGGCCAACAGTCAACTTCCCCTTGCTGTAAAGAAAGCAGATATGCAAGAGCAAAGGGAGAGGAAGGGAGGACATGGAGGGAGGCAGGGAGAGAGGGAGCACAGCGTTTACTAAATACTCCATTCATCTGATGGATATTTACACTCACACCTTCACAGCCGTGAATCTGGCAGGGAATCGACAAAAGCCCTATCACAGTGCTGAGGTCTATACTGCAACTGGACTTTAAGAGTGCTCAAGGATTAAACAAGAACAACAACGAACAAAAGCAACAGCCCTTTCTCATAAAACAAGCTCCTATCTTTTCCCTGACAAAGAATTATTATTTACTATGGAAGAGGGTTTGCGTATTAGGTGCTTTTTTTCACTTAAAAAATTTTCCCCTCTACCTTCTCATTCATTCCCTTCTGCATAAAGAAAGTTTTGTCCATTTACGAGAAAATAAACTGAAATATGAAGGGAATTTGTCAGGTTTTCTTTGTTCATTTTTATGTTTCTCAGTTTAGGGACTTTGGAGAAAACAACAACAACAACAACCAGGAACTGATTTCAGTCTTCTTTATTCCACATGGGAAAATTGTGTGAATTTGATCTTTTTAAAATGTAGTTCTCACCTGTTTCCTATTTTCTTCATAATTCTGAATCTCATGGTCTTGGAGATGAAAGCAGCCTTCAGGCACAGAAAACTGACCTTGCTCTTTCAATTGATTTTTGGGTTGAAAGTATAAGAAGGAAGCAACAAAAAAAAGCATTGCCTTCAAAATATCCTCACACAAATAGAAAGGAAACTAGCCATGACTTTAAAAGGAGCATCTGTGAAACTTTCTTCTATAAAGATACATAGACCAATTTCCCTTTTCATTTACACTACCAGAAAGAAACAAAAATTTGGTCAAATGAAAAAATACTGGTGTTTTCTTGATCAAGTCTTCATTTTCTTTTTTACCTATTGCTTCCAATAAAGCTTTTATAAACATATACATTCAATTCTAATATTCTAATAAATATTTTTTGCAAATCCATATCATGTATAAAACAGGGTGGCCACCAGAATAACAGTGATGGTAAATATATTTAGAAGGGGGAAAAAAAAGTATGTGCTTGTGTTTTTGTTTCTGTTTTTTGTTTTTTTGTTTTTTGTTTGTTTTTAATTCTGAGCATGACTGATAGAAATGGATTAATAAAAGTTCTATTTGGACAAAACAATGATATTTTTCATGAATGCTGCTAGACCGAGGCTGAATGGGATTGCAGATGCTAGGAGAGTATTTTCTTCTTCCAAGCTCTGGAAAGACATACACGTCATGGCACACCACATGTAGTCTAGGATGTGCCTTCACAGGTCCTGACTGCATGCCTACCATCTTGTCATCCCAAACAGGTTCACTTTTTGTAACTGCCAGCACTATGGCCAGGTCCTGATTATCGGCGGATGCAGGAGGGCAAGATTGTTTCCCTAGTTAGATTCTGGGCCCGAACTTTTCCTCTACTTCCTGTAGCTAAACTCACCAGGCAGCGGCACTGTTGGCAATTCTGGACCCAGGTGTCACCACTGTTGTATAAGGTTTCCCCATTTTGATGGAGGCACTGGCTGCTAAGCCTTGGGTCACATTCAGGGCAGCAAAAAAGATCAACCGTGGGATTCTCACAGTCACAGACCATCCGTCGACACATTACAAATCCATTCTGTATGAGAAGGAAAAAATGAAAGCAGTTCCCCAAAGCCTCCATTTCTCAATATACTAACATCAGTGTAATAGATTTAAAGTTACATTTTGTAGTTATCACACAGAAATTACCCAAGCTGGAGAACTTCCAATTTCGTGGCCAGAAATTTTCCAGAAACGACCAGCATGAAATAACCACTACACAGTCCTTATGTCTATATAAACGTGGGTATGCATACATAAATATACATGTACTTGTTGATTAGTATAGTGATTAGAATATTACCTCAATTTGTTTTGCGTCAGGGCATATATATTTGTATTTAGTAGTCAACAAGCTTTACCTATTGTTAAGTTTATGGGACATATTAGACCTTAAGTTTTGGTACACACTCTTATCAATGTCTTCCATAATAATTGAGCCCTCGGCACATAAAGTTATTTACCTAACTATAATATAAATCTCTATTATCAACAGGGTAACAAAGTAGAACATTCCTCTAAAACTGAAACATAATCCAAATAGATAGTTCTCACTTATAGGCCATAGTATGTCCATTTTGGCCTCATCCATGCATTCATTCAAATATGATATTGTTACTACAGAAGTACTTGCATAGTTAGCAACAAAATTTTACGAACATGTGGATAAACAAACACATTGTGGCATTTCCATATAATGGAATACTATTCAGCAATAAAAAGAAATGGGTTACTGATATATGCAATGAATATAAATGGATGTCAAAAAACATAATACTGAGAGAAAGAGGCCAAAAAAGACTAGTACTACTTACTAGATAGGGCTCTAGAATAAAGAAATCTAACCTACAGTAACCAAAATCAGTGTTTCCTTTGGGCTGAGAGTATGGGACTAACTATGAAAGGACAGAGATAACATTTGAGTGGATGGAAATGTCCTTTTCTACTAAACGTGACAGTGGTTAAGTAGATGCATGAATTTGTTGAAATTCATCAAGCTGTACACTTAAAATATATGCAAACCACATCCTAATAAAATGATTACAATTTTTTTTATTTATACCAACCTGACATGAACAGACAGAGCAACGGTCATTTTCCAACACCCAAATCTGACCATTGTGCTTGATTTTTCCATCATGGATGCAGTCCCCTGTGCAGTTCTTTCCATGAGGACATCGACAATCGTATCCACCGTCCAAGTTAAAGCAAATGGTATCATTGGCACAGCTATGCCTCCCAGTCCCACACTCATCGATATCTACAGCCAAGAAAAGGCAGCAGGCAATGTGCTTAGAATATGCTGGGTTTGAATCAGACAAGTTGTCTCCGAAGTGAAGCATTCAACTGTAAATTAACTTTCATCTTACAGGCATGCATTTCCTATTAAATGCGGACTAAAGCAATGTTAATGATCTAGGGATTTCACAGGAAAGCATCATCATGCTTGATTTCAAACAGCAGATAACCCTGGTTAGATTCTCAACTTTTATATCTCTGTAAATACCATCAGGCTTTATGAAACACTTATATTTTTTGAAAGTAAGATTAGAACTCAATTCATCAAACAAAAATCATTGGCAGATGAAATTCTAAAAGTGCCTGTGAATTTTCATTGGGAAAAATCATCCTCAATGTTAAAATGGTGTTTACCCAAAATCCTTTGTTAGTGGGAGATAAAATGTCATGGGACTTCTGAGGCATTTTATTCAGCTTTAAGCCCTATTCTCACAGCCCTGTCACCCACAGGTAAGCTCCCAGTGTACTGCCCAGGCGTTTTCATGCTGTCCTCACACCTTGCCCCCCACCCACAAAGGGCAAGTGACCATCAGCAATCACCATCTCTCTCACAAATAATCTACCACTTCTTAACTTTTCCATTTCAGATGATTGTTTTGTCTCCTGCCTCACTCAACAGGCAACGGGCCATTCTTCACCTGACCTCACCTATTCCATGGCAATCACAGCCTAAAGCATTTCCATACAGATGAAAAGCAAACATATCTTGACCCCACAGATCAGGTCCGTAAGAAGAGATGTGATTCATTTTATTTATCCCCATAATTTAAAGGTCACAAGCCAAAATACATTTCAGGGATATTGTAGGAGTGGCAGTAAGCAGTTATTTCCTACTTCATCTGTTTCCTCTGAGTAAAGGTCAAGAAAGAAAGAATTAAATCACACCAGAAAAGTGGGTTAGAAAGAAGATGGAATGGATGGCTTTTAACTGGGGGAACTGCACACTGCTTTTCTTAGAAAATGTTAAAGATAGACTTCAGTAGATATCTCTCTTAAATGGTTTGCTTTCAACATTATTAAAGACATGGACAAGTCAAGATTATATTTTAACCATATTTAAATTCTTAAATATTAAGTTCTGTTATATATGCATTCCCCAAAATAAGCTATATATTTCTATTTGCCTTGGTTTTTATTAATTTCCATATAAACAAAATCAATGAACTGAGACAGTGGCTGAAAAGATTGTTATAACTATAGTGAACACATTATTATAGCTTGATTTATCAAGGATAACAATGTTTATAATTATAGAGTGTGATTAAAAGCAGGACTATTAGCTAGAATGAGGATATATTTCACATTTAAAAAAAATCACATTAGTGTGTGTGTATAATTATTATATATAAATATATAATTTTTTCAGATCAGAGAAATTTAACTGATGCTATTTAGAGAAAGAAGAGCAAAAAGTGAAATTTTATACAATTTTATGAAATAGCTCCATATTTGGTCTATTCAGAATAAGTTATATTTGATGACTTACTCATTGTCTCCTATTAAATATTCTTATAATGAGGAATCACAGTAAGCAGGAAAAGCATTAACCATAGTTATTTGGTCTCTTTGACCACAAACTCTGCAAATACTTCTTACTATATAACCCTTTAAATATCCACTATATGAATATCATTCCATTAATGGCAATGATTAGATTTTTAACAATCATTTCATTTTGCTTGACATATAACAACAAAAGCTCTGCTGTCAGGTAATGCATTTGTTTTTAATAAAGGCAGAGACAGTCCTGGGATTTGTTGCAGAAGACAAAGAAGAGGTGTCCATCCACAAAAAAGAACATGTGCTCTGAAATAAAGTACATTCATAATAAAGAAATAGAGCAAAAGGTAACAGCAAAGGTTGATATGTACTTGCCATATCTGAAGAAATGTGTAGGCAGAAAATCATCGTGAACCAATGATTACCTTTCGCTATACAATGGGATTTGAATTAACTTGAACTTACCTTTTTTTTTTTTTTTTCCTGCTTGTTATCTATACTGGGTTCCCCAATGAAGAGACTATTCTTGACTGGTAGTATAGAGTTTTGGAATTGTTAGATATAGTTTTATTATAATGTAAAATTCCTAAAATAAATATACATAAGGCTTGTAAATTCTGCTTTGAAAAACCTACTATAATACATAAAAATTCCAACTTTAAGAATATTAATAACTCCTTTAGTAAGCTATTAAAGAAATCATGTTGTTAAATCAATCTAGTGGTCAAGTCTCTTTCTCATTTCTCACCTGACTTGATCTACCAGCAGCATTTGATACAGTTCATTCCCTCTCCCCAATAAATTTTATTTACTCACTTCCTATCACATTAATAGTTCTTTCTGGATCTTTCTCCTGCCCATATATACATTCTAGTGGCAATTAAACTATGAATAAGATTTGGGTAAGCAAGAGGAAGTCAAGGGCAGTCTAGTAAGAGGTAGTAAGAGTATATTTGAAGGCCCAATGTTTACAGTCAGCAAAATGTGTTAGAGGGAATGAGTTGAATGTCTAGGAGGAACAGAGTAGGTAGACAGAGGCACTCCGGGCCCAAGTAAAGGTCATGTTAAGAAATCTGAAATCCATAAAGACAATAAAACGTCATTTAAGGGAAGTGCCAAAAAAAAAAAAAAGCATAATCAGATATCTATTTTAAAAAGATTCTCTTGGCTTCATTTTGGAAAAGATATTTGAGTGGATTAAAATTACAGCCAGGAGATCAATTAATAGGCTGTTTCTGTAGTCTAGGCAAGCAATGGTTATATAATAAAAGCAAACACTTACATAGTGGTTGGTATGTACCAGATTCTAAGCACTTCCATATAATGATTCATTTAAATTCCTCACAACAACCGGAGGGTACAGTTATTATCCCCATTTTATAGATCAGGAAGTTGAAGCATAGAAATGTTGCATAATTTCCCAAGGTCACTCATCTACTGGGGTACAGAGCCCAGGTGAGAACCCAGGCAGTCAGGCTTCAATTGTGAGCTCTTAAGAACAGTGCTGTACTGACTGCTAGCAGTGTGGAAGTACACAGAAAGAAACACAGAGAATTTTTCAAAGTAGACACAGTAAAGATAAAGGAATTCAGTGATTTGTTAACTTCAAAGATCAGGGAGAGGAAGTGGTCATGAATGATGTTTAGATTTCTGGCTTGGAAAATGTGGCCGATGCTATTAGAGAAAGAAGAGAAAGGCTTCACTGTGGAGTGAAAGTGGGGGGCAGACTGAAGAAAGACATGAGTTAGTTCAGGACATGTTGAATTACACTTTCCTCTGGGCTTCCAAGTAGGGTTGTCTGGTAAGTAGTTGGATATATGGGTCTGGCGTTCAGAAAATAGCACTGGGCCCAAATATGGGTTTGGTTAAGATATATTTTTTTCCTCATTTCCTTTCTCAAAAATAATCCTTCACAGTAAAGTTCAAACTTCTTAGCAAGGCATTTAAAGCTACTTCTTTGGCTTGCATCTCTTTCTCTATCTCGACTTGCCAATAATCACATCATATTTGAAGCCCTAATACAAATGGTAGACACTCGAGCCCTTCTTGTTCCAAACTGGAAATAATTTCTCCTTTTTTTTTCCTCATGGATCTGAATTTATATTTTTCTCAAGTATGTATTATTTTGAACCTTGTAGCTTTCTTCTCTGTTAAGAAACTCAGTACATTCTATCTTGTATGACAGTTGTGGTACGTATTTTATCTCTTCTACAAGCTGAGAGCAGTGACCATACCTCCTTTATATTTCTATGCAGCAGATGTCTGGCAAAGTATCTCAAGGTACTTGTGCATATATTCAGAACTACGTGTTTAGGTGAATTTGATTCATTTCATTTTTGTCCTTTTTCTTGATTTAGCTTAAGAATTTGCAGTATTTAATTTGAACATAATACTCAAAAGAAGCTATCCCATAAACGTTATTTTTTTTGGCCTTACAAGTTCAAAAACCTCACCAAGCTTAAAAATAATCCAGAAATTAAAGCAATCAGGAGAAAAGGGGGCCTGCAAATAAAATATTCTTGTGTGAAAAAAAAATACTGGGCTTTATTCTCAGAGAGAGACATATTTTCAGGTATAGTAGAAATTATGGTAAAGGGAAATGGTAAAGGCACATTATCTGGGGATTAAATATCTACACCTCTGAGATAAATGGATGAGCAAAAAAGCATATAATTTGTATGAATGCAGCTTATAAACATGTATGTTGTAGATTACTCAAATGCAGCCTAAAAAGTGGTGAAGGAGTACACTATTATTTATTCATGTCTTCAAATATATTTATTCATATCTTCAGAGTAATTGTAAACCAACTGCTGTGGCTTTGTCCACTTTGAAGTGCCTTTTTTTTTTCCTCAGCAACAGAAAAATGGCACCTGCTCAGATATAATCACACTCTTAAAATTGTATCCTTCTAAATACTATTATAATTCTACAAATCACTGAAATTACAGTAAATGGATAGTTGTTTAGAAGAAGGATTTTAGTCTTTTTTTATATAACATAGGTTTTTTTTAAAAAAGGAATCCTTCAGAGCATTGTCTTCTAAAAAAGTCATAGATATTTATGATAATTATTATAAATTCTAGTGGAAGATAACAGTAGAGTCATCTTTCCAGAGTCATATTTTTTTAAATAAGATTTTCTACTACTTCTGTGTTTATAGTATTTCCTTGAAAAGTCTTTTTTGCATAGGCATCTTATACAATCCTTTACTTCCCTATTTTCATCTTTCTTATGTGTTATTTTGAGCGGCTAGTTTAATTTTCCTTGTTATTTTCTGAACACTCACGAATGCACTAATTATGTTTTGTCATTTTGTCCTGATCACTACTTTATATATTTAGTTCCACCAGGTGACATATCTATTACATATCCTACTATGTATCTACTTCTAGCACAGGTTATGTTCCTAACATACTTCTGATTAAATATTACCTGCATATCTCACTCATTTTATCCATCTCAACCTTTTACATTAGATAAATCAGTATATTATCAACCATGTGACAAGCATTGTTCTAGGCACTGGTGGCTGACAAGCAAACAAAATCCATGACCCTTAAGGCTTACAGTCCATGGGGAAAGAGATGGATGAAAAATAGTTGCAAACAGAGAGGGAGGGAGGCAAACCACAAGAGACTCCTAAATACAGAGAACAAACAGATGGATTGAGGGGGCGGTGGAGAGGGGAAAATGGGTGATGGGCATTGAGGAGGGCACTTGTTGGGATGAGCACTGGGTGTTGTATGTAAGCAATGAACCATGGGAATCTACCCCAAAAACTAAGAACACACTTTACACACTGTATGTTAGCCAATTTGACAATAAATTATATATATATATATATATATATATATATATATATATATCTTACAGTCTATGGAAGATAATAAGCAGTAAACAAATAATATATATAATTATTTCAGAAGAACTTATAACTTCTGTGAAGAAAAGGGAAGCAAATTAAGTGAAGAGTGTCAGAGAAGGATGCTATTTTAAGTTGGGAGTCCAGGAGAAGCCATTTTGGAAGAAATCTGAATTATATGAAAGAAGAATGCAAAGATCTGGAGAAGCACCTTCCAAAAAAGAAAAAAAGAACAGCACATGAGAAGGGAATCCGTTTGGTACATTTGTGACATAGCAAGAAAGCCAAGAACCCATAACATGTAGACCCTTGTAAGCCACTGTTGGGGTTTGGATTTTACTCTGAAGAGAGATGGAAAGGCTCCAGGCACTGGAACAGAATTGGAGCATGCTCCCACTTCTGACTTTAAGAAATCATTCTGGGTGCTACAGAAAAAAGACTCTAGGGGAGTCCAGGGTGGAAGTAGGGAGACCAGTTTGGAGAAAGCTATAGTAATCCAGACAAAAGATAATGATGGCTTAGACCAACATGGTAACAGTAGACAATGTGAGAAGTGGTCAGATCAGGAATATATTTTGAAAATGGAAATTATGAGACTTGTTGATATGTTGGATATGAAGTATAAAGAAAAGAAAGAAACAATGACTCCAAGATGTTGGTCTGGGTCTGTGGTTTAGGGGCCTGTAAGAATTAGAGAGTATATTAAAGAGTTGTATTTTAGTCAGTAATCCTGAGTTGTCCTTAAGAAATCCAAGTTAGATACCGAGTAGGTAACAATATATATGAATCTGCAACTAATGTGGTTGATTCAGTTTCAGAATGGATAGAGAAGATTGCCAAGTGCCCCGTGATACTGGAACATGTAGTCTTCTGGAGAGGTAAAGGAGAGACCCATAGGGTAAGAGAAAGACAGGAGGGGCACCTGGGTGGCTCAGTCAGTTGAGCATCTGACTTCAGCTCAGGTCATGATCTCAGTTTCGTGAGTTGGAGACCCACATCGGGCTCTCTGCTGTGAGCAGCATGGAGCCCACTTTGGATCCTTTGTCCCCCCCTTTCTCTGCCCCTCCCCTGCTTTCACTCTCTCTTGCAAAAATAAATAAAATATTAAAAATTAGAGAAAGACAGGAAAGAGTGGTGTCCTCAAAGCCAAGTGAAGAAAATTGTTTTGAGAGGAAGAAATGATCAACTGGTTCAAATGCTTGAGCTGTCGAGCAAAGAGACGTTAACTGAGCAGCAGATTTGGCAATGTGGAAAAGGTCAATAATCTTGAAAGGAAAGCATTCAGTGGGGGTAGTGGGATTAAAGTATTGTTGGAAGCAAGAGAACGGAGACAAGAAATATAAAAGATTCTTTCAGAATTTTCCTCTAAAAGGGAGCAGAAAAATGCGGGAAATGTTTGGAGGATCAGGTGATATCGGGAAGTTACTTTTTGTTTGTTTTTATTTCATTTTTAAAAGATGGCTGCTTCTCCAGGCTGTTTGTGTGCTGATGAGAATGATGGGAGAGAAAAAAGAGTATTTATCATATGGAAGAGAAAGTGGGGAGTACAAAGGCGAAAACCTCAAGCAGGCGAGAAAAGATGATAGGTAAGGTACTATGGAGGGAGAAATGAAACTTAATTCAGTGAAACAGGAGGGAGGGAGGGAAAGCAGCAAATAAAGATATAAATACGAGTTGTCTAGTGTAACTCCTGGTGCAGAAATGAAGTTCTGCTTTCTTGGTTAAATAAGAAGCAGGGCCATCAACAGAGAATGATGAGAAAGGTAGTGGTACCGGAGATTTGAGATGACAGAAGGTGTGAAATGGTGGTATTAGAGAGCTGCAGGGGAAAGTAACCAAGGAAATAAAATAGGAATCTTTGGCAAAGCTGATGGCCTTTGTAGCAGGTAGCCTATAGGACAGTCCCCTGTGATTCTTACCATTTAATATTCACGCTCTTGCATCTTCTCCCCTTGAATGTGGGCTGGCTACACCTACTGACTCACTTCTAACAAACACAGAAGCAATGAAATGACACATCTGAGACTGAGTTATAGAAAGATCATGGGCACTTGCTTATTCGAGGGGAAGCCAGCTCCCATGTCTTGAGGCAGCCCCGTAGAGTGGTTCATGTGTTAAGGAAACCAGGCCAGTCAAGAACCACATGAGCGATCTTGGAAACAGGGTGTGGCTCCCCCCATTCTCACCCCAGACAATTCTGCAAGGTGAAACACATCACTGACCAAGAACTCATGCAACCTCATGAGAAACCATGAACCAGAGGCATCTAGGTAAGCTGTGCACAGATTCCTCACCCATACAAACTGTGACATAATTTTGGTTGTTTTCAGCTGCTACGTTTTGGGTGTAATTTGTTATACATCAATAGATAACTAATACAGCCCTCTTGAGATTTGCAGTCAAAAATTTAAAAGATAGTGAGGGAGCGCCATTGCAAATGTAAAGTGAGATAGTGGGCAGAGGTATGTGTTTTTGCTGTTCACATTCTGATGCACAGAAAAGGGTGTGTGAGGATACCAGGCAAAAGTAAACACAGGTTACCCCTAGAGAAGTGGAAAGGATGGGGGAAGGGGAGAGATGAAATTAAGATGCATTTTCAGCTTTAATCTAAGTACTTGTGTATGATTTGAACGATTTATAATCGGCTTATATTCATTCTACATGTGCGTAACTTAAAGCAAAAGACAATCTTAACAAAAAGGTAGAGTTTTTAAACAAAAACAGTAGACTTGCCCACGATAAACTGCAGAATACAGGCAAAGTAGTTTATCAGGGAAGTACAAAATCACACTGCTTGATCTGCCTCCTGGAATTCTCTACAGGGCTGGAACTGTTCACTCTGGGACAATCACAAGTGCAAGGCAAAGCCCTCAGCCCACAGTTAGGTGGTTATTTGCAAATGCCAGGTTTTAGCCCCTGGCAAGGCAACAGCATCCCCACTCTATGCGAAAAATCCAGAGACCCCTCTGCTGAAGGTCCAGAGCTCTGGAGCTGCCAGCAAAGTGCAAAGCACACTGAAAACATCTGTCATCCAAGTCAGCTTCACTTTTCTCTGTGTGAAAACCCTTTGAGGTCCAAGAATAAAAGACATCTTATCATTTAAGTGTCAAGTACCGTTAAGTTAGATTCTCCAAGGCTTTCACTGACCGTGTCACTTTAGTCACATTATTCTCGTAGGCTGTTACTCTATGAAGGTGTAAATACAAATGGAGAAAATAATAACTTCTTGTGGTTTGCTGTGTTTTCCATTCCTGTGCCAAACTTCTGATGGCCAATCCTTCTGGTGTGGGTGGTTTCCCTGGCAATTGCTCACTGGGCTTTGTATATTCTGCCTGCTTTTGAAAAATCATGCCCTTCAATAGAGAGTATAGAGGAACAGAGTTGTCAATTCACTGAAAATAGTTCAAAATTAATGGTAAATAACTGAATATAATCTGATTGAATTTTTCACTCCTATTAGATTGAAATCTTCTTTGAAGCAGGGGTAATAACTTCTATGTCTAACATTCAACATTCAGTAAATATCTCTTACTTTGCCAGCCAAGTGGTATGTTAGGAATAGTCCAGAGTAGTGTGTATTGTGAATATTATCCTTGGCATTATCATATCCACAGCATTATCATATTACCTCTACCTCTATTTTCCTTTTATCTTGCTTTCCTCATCTATTTTTTTTTCTAGCTCTTTTTGGGTCAGATTTATGCATGCTGCCATTTAAAATTTTCATCTGATACTATTTTATTCATCTTAAAAACACCCTTCAACAGTTACAAGTATCCATAGAAAACTGGCTTAGTGTCACAAATTTAACATATCTAAAAATCAATTAATTATCATAATTAGTAAGTGAAGGTTAGATTTTAACATGGTTCCAATTGTTGTATAAACACACAGCAAAAGCCACCAATAACTTCAACATGAATTTTTTAAATTTTTATTACTTTTTGGGGGGGGGGGAAAGGAACGAGACACAGAATCTGAAGCAGGCTCTAGGCTCTGAGCTGACAGCACAGAGCCTGACATGGGGCCCAAACTCATAAACTGTGAGATCATGACCTGAGACAAAGTCAGATGCTTAACTGACTGAGCCACCCAGGCACCCCAATAACTTCAACATTAGATCAATGTCTACTATTTACATCTTACTGTATATTCCCCAAGTTCAAAAGGTGTTCTTATAAACTCCGGTTCTCCTTGTACTGACCTTCGCAAGATTCTCCACTTGGTGAAAACATCCCATTGTCATGGTAGCCATCTCTGCACTCACAGTGGTACCATCCAGGCAGGTTAATGCAGTTAGCACGACTGTCACACTGAACAAAGCCATCAGAGCACTCATCAATATCTGTTTGGCAAAGAAAACAAAAATGGGATGTTACACAATTGCTGCTTTTCTCTGCCCCAAACTAAAATATTCTGCTAGATAGCTACTAAATTTTTTAGTGCCAGCAACTCCTTAAAACTGGGAAAACATAAACTCAAAAAAGTCTACTTGGTTGTTGAAGGCTATATAGAAAGAATGTAGCGGTATTAGTCATAGGAGAAATATCTAGATGGCTTCTCTGTTGTGGAAGGCCTCCAACTGCAAATAATGACAAGAAACCATGTATGACAATCTTTAGTGCTGCTCACCATAGAATTCTAGCTCTTCTTCTGGACACAAGCTAGGATTGCCATGTGAATGCAGGAAGCCAATTAGGAAGTGGCATGTGTCACTTCTAGGCAGAGCATTCAAGACACACATGTCCCCTTCCCCATCACAATGTCCAGCAATTTCCAGGGGCTCTAAAGATCAGCCTGAGTTCCTAAGTGAGGATGATGTGGGGCACATTCCTCCTCTTCTTGGGATGGACATAGAATATGAACAGAAAAACAACCTTTTTGCTGAGATTTTAGGATCTTTATTACTATAGGTACAACCTACCCACACCTGACTAAAATCTCATTCATCTCCAACATATAGCAATGGCACTCACACAGCAACATGCTCCATATTTCCAAGAATATATACCATTTATGCTACTTTTTAATGGGTTTCACATGTTATCCCAGTCAACCCTCAAAAAAAAAATCTTGCCAGGTAGATAGCATATTGAACATATGGGGAAAAAAAAAACAAGGCAAAAGGAAATCATGGGATTTAAACAAAGTCACCTAAATTTTCATGTTTGCCTGACTTTCATGTGTGTGTTCCTTCATCTAAACAGACACAGGCTGAGATTGGCCAAAGTGTCTAAAAACAAAGAGATCTATGTATCTTGAGTCTCATATATTCTCCTCCAGAGGCTTATTACTACTCCCAAATAGTGTGAGCCTTTTATTCTCCTTGTTCAGACTGTTGAATGATGAGAACATCCAATGCCAATCCAAATCTCTTCCTTTGCTCATAGAGGAGCTGTCTTACAGAGTGCCCCCTGCTCATAAAACTCCTGGTTTTCTGGGTACTTTGACTCAGACACTGGTAAATGATTAGATAGCACAGCATTATCACAGCTGTAGTGTGATGATGAACATATGAACCCAACTTCCATCTTGATAGCCCTATGCCATCCCTGGAGATTCCACTCACCAAGGTAGGACAGCCCTTTCTTTTACACTTCCCACGCCTGCATTATAGTCCCTGCTATAGTGACCAGACATGATGGTGTCCTTCGTGTTGAAGGGAAGACCTGCTGCTTTTTAGAGTCTTTTCCCTCAAATCCGTCCACTTCAGCTCAACAGAATCTACTTCCTTCCTACTTCAGTCTCATTTAACTCCAAATTCTTGGAAGCATATATTCCTTTCATTTTCTTGTTAAATTTCTCTCTGTCTATGTTCAATTTTGAAAGAGACAATTTTTTTGAATAAATGAATAAATAAGTCTTTTTTTTTTTAAAGAAATATATGCCCAGAGTCCCTTCCCTAAAACAAGGTGCAAACCGTTCTTTCAGATTAGGTAATAGGCAAAAAATATATATGTTTTATATCACTGTAAAACTTCAACATTATTTCTGAACTAAAAATGGTTTTGCCTCCATAGTTCTTCTTCCAAAGAGTTAGTTCCGACTGTCAGTAATTCCTACTGTCAAAATAATTGTTAGTGGTCAAATAAGCTAACCACTGACTTCCTGACAGATAGCTGATGTGGATTGCTTCCATTTACTTAGGCCTCTTAGGTTTTGTGAAACAGCCTATTTGTATTTCAGGAGCCTCCTTAACTGATGAATCTCTGATTATCAATGGGGCTAAAATGCTATGCTCATTTCAGCTTTGTACAGTCTTTTCTTCTAACCCAAATGATGCAGAAAATTGATTATGTCATTTCTTAAGTGCATGGACAAAAGAAACCAGGTTGGGATTTCAGCTTTAGAAGTGAGTGTATTGGAAGAAAGGCCATGAGGGGATATTACAGAGTATCTCTGCTATTTTAGAAGAATCTGGTCATTAGTATTGGTGATTTGCAAGTAACTATTAATGGAGCAGAGCCTTCTCTACTGAAACAATTTTCACATGTACAGTTAGCCTTGAATTTAGTTCTATTTTGTTGCTGAACAAGGTTGCAGGGTTAGCTCAGATCTCCTGACAAAGATATGTATTTCAAGTTTTACTTCTCCCTTACTTTCTCTCCTCACTCTTCCCAATCATTAGAGCTGCTCCTTACTGTCTTATGCCCGCTTCTCTTTCTCACATTGCAGTACCCTTCCGTGAGCTAGAAACATGCTCACTGAAGTTTAATAGGAATGCTACGCATTTATTACCTACTGTTCTCAAGACTGGGGATACAAACATATGCGGGGCAAAATGTATTTTCATTTACTGCTTGAGTTTTATTATTTAATTCTTACTACCAAGCAGTATTTTAGAGAATTAATATGCAAAGACATGACCACTCATTAATTTGCCATTCAATATTTATTAAATGCCTATTTTGTGCCAAGTACTAAATACTGGTAAAACAAGGATGGACAAACCAGAAGTAATTTCTGCCCTGAGTTTAATATACACCTAAATTGTGTTTTAAGAGAATTAAATGTCTAAAAATCTGAAATGACAATCATACAGGACAGTGTCTCCCAACATGCTGCTCACTCTACTAACATGTCACCAGTGGCATGTTATTTAGGTGATAATATATTTTAATGACTACACATTTATATTTCTGAATTATTTCCACTTATAGAAAGTGATACTAATAGTACAGTAGTGACATTAGACTCAAATTTAAAAATTAAGAAATATTACAGAAACAGTATTCAGTAAACATTAAAATAAACATTCTATGAACATAACAAAAATTATGAAGCTGGTACGCAAATGACTGAAGTTTAGAAAACACCAAAATATAGTATGAAGCAATTATTCACATTTCAGAAGAATTTTCTGAGTAACTCCTCAGGCAGTAAAATGCCTTAATTCATTTAAACTATAACTCAATTTATAAAATATATAAGATGCATATGTCATGATGCCTCAAATTATATACTCGCTCTGATTTAGGATAGTGAAGAAAAACTAGCCAGATAATATATATTACTTCATTTTATACTTTCATGTTCCTGCTAATTTTGATTTGTGCATGCAAATGTTTCTACTTTGGTGAAAGTCAGTAGAAAAGGAAAGTATGCTTGAATCACCAAAGTATTCACTTTCCACCAGAAGGTATGTGTGTTTGGCTCGTGGCTCTAATTAAAGCCACAGCTAAAACAAACAGCCTTATCTGTGAGCTATTTGATGTGTGTATGTAAACATGCAGTAAGTGAAGAGTTGTAATCTGATCCACAATTTAAGATGTATATTTTATCTGTACATGAATTTGAATATTACTATGAGTTATAAAAATCACATACATATTGTGTGCATTTTCAAACATGCACATATTGTGCTTTCCCTGTTGTGTAATACCAGAAAACAATAAAAAAAACTTTCAAAGAATTCATTTCTTGGCTATTTTCTTTTGGTCACTACACTACACATTATCCAATTGAGTTAGATATACAGAGAACAGTAAATGTAGGAAAGGAAAATGCTATATTATTTCATTCCACATAAGAACCACCAAGCTGGAACAAATTACTTTCTAAAGTGAATAAAAGTATTCAAAAAGATTAGTACAGGACATATAAGCTGATGTGATTTGGTCTTGATTATAAGGACCTTAATTCTGTACTCTGTAGGTACATTATATAGAAAACTGAAAATACATTTTATGAAAAACTATGATTTCATTACATATTTTATCTTAGAAAGAACTAGTTCTCAGTTCCCTAGAGACAATTAAAACTTTCTCAGTAGCAACATTTAGAACAGTCAGCTAGTGATGATATTAAAATGCTTTCCCAGAGTACAGAGATTCCAAACTCCAAATAATATTTAGCCATCTAACAACAGTCATGAATAGTAGTCATACTCCAGAGATCAAAATCGACTTAGATAATAAAAGTGGAAGGCACTGTTGAGGATAGACTTTCTAGAAAGCACATATGTTTTGAAGCAATCATTAAAAACAAACCAACAAGCAGAAAAACAAGGAATAAAAATATGTGGAAAAAAAACCTCACACACATCAGTGTCTTGCTTTCCTTGTCTCCATCAGATATGATGACACAAGAATGGATGTCTTCTACAATGTGACACAGACCACTGGTTTCAACTGAAAATGGCTTTTGCCATCAGCATTTAAAGGGTCACTTTAGGGGTACCTGAGTGGCTCAGTCCATTGAGTCCAACTTAGGCTCGGGTCATGATCTCGCAGTACGTGAATTCAAGCCCAGCGACGGGCTCTGCGCTGACAGCTCAGAGCCTGGAGCCTGCTTTGGATTCTGTGTCTCCCTCTCTTTCTGCCCCTCCCCTGCTCACATTCTGTCTCTCTCTCTTTCAAAAATAAATAAACATTAAAAAAATAAAGGGTCACTCTAGACAATGAAATTATTTCCATGTAAAATTAAATATAGTTATAAAATGATACATTATAAAATGAGACACTTGAGTGATAACTTCTTCTCATACACAGTAAAAGTTATTTCTATCATACAACATAACTAAGAGTAAAAATGTGCAAATGTCTAGAATCACCCATACCTAAAATAGACCCTAATCATTAGTTTAAGATCCTTTTTATGCTAAGAGAAAACTGATTAGTTGTTACTTTATACAAAAGAAGAGAAAATCCAGTTCTTTTTAAAAATTAGCACACTATTTTTAATGCCAAAGTCAAATAATGAGAGTACTATCTTTCATACTCTTTATCATTAATAAAAACCTGACATCATTTCTCATAAAAATAGTACTTGTACTATTTATATCACTGTCGTATGCACTGGTAGTTAAATTATATTGATAAACAACAGGCAATTAAACATTCTGAAAACAATTAATCAACTCTTGATTAGCCACATGTGGATTATTTGTTTTCTAGATTATCTGCAGCATTTTTTGAATCACAAGGTCATTTCCCTGTCTTTTGTTGAGCTTCTGGGAAGTCTATTTTTAAATATTTAGATGTGAGTTTTCAAGGAATGCAAACTCATTTGAGCATTGTATTACTTTTAATAACTACACTAGATTTGGATATAAAATGTTGTCCAAAAATTTAATAAGAATTAATTTTATACTATTTTCTTTTTGAAAATAAAATAGGACAACATATGTAAGTAAACTTTGAAAATCATAAAAATCTCTTCATAAGCTGGCTGATAACATTGCAGATTTAGTGAAAATAATTTTCATTACTTTATAGTTCATAATTGGGAAGTTAATGACTGCTCTTTAAAAAACATAATATAGAGCGCCTGGGTGGCTCAGTTGGTTGAGCGTCTGACTTCGGCTCAGGTCATGATCTCACAGTTCGTGGGTTCGAGCCCCGTGTCAGGCTCTGTGCTGACAGTTCAGAGCCTGGAGCCTGCTTCAGATTCTGTGTCTCCCTCTCTCTCTGCCCCTCCCCTACTCATGCACATTCTCTCTTTCTCAAAAAATAAATAAATAAACTTAAAGAAATTAATTTCAGGGGCGCCTGGGTGGCTCAGTCGGTTAAGCGGCCAACTTCGGCTCAGGTCACGATCTCGCGGTCCGTGACTTTGAGCCCCGCGTCGGGCTCTGTGCTGACAGCCAGAGCCTGGAGCCTGTTTCAGATTCTGTGTCTCCCTCTCTCTGACCCTCCCCTGTTCATGCTCTGTCTCTCTCCGTCTCAAAAATAAATAAAAACATTAAAAAAAATTTTTTTTTAATAAAAAAAGAATTAATTTCCTTTGGGAAAGCCTTCCTTGACTCCAAAGGCTATGTTTGATCTCCTAGTGCTCATTGTTTTTTTGTACTTTCTCCCTTGTGTTCCTTGTGTTTTGCCTTAATAGTAACTGTCATGAGGTTTTTTTGGGGGGGTGGGTGGGGTGTCTAAACTTGCAAATATTACACTGACTTAATTAGAGTAACTTCAATTCTAGAGAAAGCCCTCTCTTTCCCCCCCACTTTTAAAAACTATCTTGATTCTTTGAGCTTTTTGTCTATCACTTTGTGAGTTTCTCACCCAAAACCAAACCAAAACAATAAATGGGGGAGGGGAAAGTCTACTTTGATTCTATAGATATGAAATCTTTACATTATTGCATCTTGCAATCCAGACACATGATATATTTCCTCTTTCTCTAATACTTTTTATTAGTTTTTATACTCTTTGTAGTTTTCTGAAAGGATGTCTTATGCAATTTTGCCAGGATTTATTCCTAAATATACATTTTTACCTTCTTTTTTAAAAAAACAACTTTTTTCCCCAATTTTACCAAGGTATAATGGACAAATAAAATTATAAGATATTTAAAGTGTACAACATGATGGATATGTGTGTGTATATATATATATATATGTATATATATATGTATATATATGTACATATATATATGTGTATATATATATGTGTATGTATATATACATATATTATGAAAGGATTTCTCCCATTCACTTAATTAACACTACCATTACCTCATATATCTTTTTTTTTTTTTGGTGTAAACATTTAAGTTCTATTCCTTTAGCAAATTTCAATTATAGTTTTATAGTGTTATCAACTATAGTTACTGTGTTATACATTATCTTCAGACTTAAAAACCAAATTTGCTGAGGTAAAATTTGTATACAAAAGCATTACCACCAATTTCATGAGTTGTTACACATTACCACTACCATAATTATAAGATATAAAACACTTCCTTTACCCCCAAAAGTTCTTCTATATCAACAATACTTGAAAATAATAATTTGTGTATTTTCTCGTGTGTCGGTTGGCCTTCTGGATGTCTTCTTTGGAGAAGTGTCTATTCATGTCTTTTGCCCATTTCTTCACTAGGTTATTTGTTTTTTCGGTGTTGAGTTTGATAAGTTCTTTATAGATTTTGGATACCAATCCTTTATCTGATATGTTGTTTGCAAATATCTTCTCCCATTCTGTCAGTTGCCTTTTAGTTTTGCTGATTGTTTCCTTCACTGTGCAGAAGCTTTTCATTTTGATGAGGTCCCAGTAGTTCATTTTTGCTTTTGTTTCCCTTGCCTCTGGAGACGTGCTAAGTAAGAAGTTGCTGCTGCCAAGATCAAAGAGGTTTCTGCCTGCTTTCTCCTTGAGAATTCTGATGGCTTCCTGTTTTACATTTAGGTCTTTCATCCATTTTGAGTTTAGTTTTGTGAATGGTGTAAGAAAGTGGTCCAGGTTCATTCTTCTGCATGTCACTGTCCAATTTTCCCAGCACCACTTGCTGAAGAGACTGTCTTTATTCCCTTGGATATTCTTTCCTGCTTTGTCAAAGATTAGTTGGCCATACGTTTGTGGGTCCATTTCTGGGTTCTCTCTTCTGTTCCATTGATCTGAGTGTCTGTTCTTGTGCCAGTACCATACTCTCTTGATGATTACAGCTTTGTACTATAGCTTGAAGCCTCGGATTGTGATGTCTCCTGCTTTGGTTTTCTTTTTCAAGATTTCTTTGGCTATTCGGGGTCTCTTCTGGTTCCATACAAATTTTAGGATTGTTTGTTCTAGCTTTCTGAAGAATGCTGGTATTACTTTGATAGGGATTGCATTGAATATGTGGATTGCTTTGGGTAGTATCCACATTTTAACAATATTTGTTCTTCCTATCCAGGAACATGGAATCTTTTTCCATTTTCTTGTGTCTTCTTCAATTTTTTTCATAAGATTTCTATAGTTTTCAGTGTATAGATTTTTCACCTCTTTGGTTAGACTTATTCCTAGGTATTTTATGGTTTTTTTGTGCAATTGTAAATGGGATCGATTCCTTAATTTCTCTTTATGTTGCTACATTGTTGGTGTATAGGAATGCAACTGATTTCTGTGCATTGATTTTATATCCTGCAACTTTGCTGAATTCATGAATCAATTCTAGCAGTTTTTTGGTAGAATCTTTTGGGTTTTCCATATAGTGTATCAAGTCATCTGCAAAGAGTGAAAGTTTGACCTCCTCCTGGCTGATTTGGATGCCTTTTATTTCTTTGTGTTGTGTGATTGCAGAGGCTAAGACTTCCAATACTATGTTGAATAACAGTGACGAGAGTGGACATCCCTGTCTTGTTCCTGAACTTAGGGGGAAAGCTGTCAGTTTTCCCCATTGAGGATGATGACAACATCACTCATCATCAGGGAAATACAAATCAAAACAACAATGAGATACCACCTTACACCTGTCAGAATGGCTAACATGAACAACTCAGGCAACAACAGATGTTGGTGAGGATGCGGAGAAAGAGGATCTCTTTTGCATTGTTGGTGGTAATGCAAGCTGGTGCAGCCACTCTGGAAAACAGTATGGAGGTTCCTCAAAAAACTAAAAATAGAACTACCCAACGATCCAGAAATTGCACTACTAGGCATTTATCCACGGGATACAGGTGTGCTGTTTTGAAGGGACACATGCACCCCAATGTTTATAGCAGCACTATCAACAATAGCCAAAGTATGGAAAGAGCCCAAATATCCATCGATGGATGAATGGATAAAGAAGATGTGGCATATACATACAATGGAGTATTACTCGGCAATCAAAAAGAATGAAATCTTGCCATTTGCAACTATGTGGATGGAACTGGAGGGTATTACGCTAAGTGAAATTAGTCAGAGAAAGACAAAAATCATATGACTTCACTCATATGAGGACTTTAAGAGAAAAAACAGATGAACATAAGGGAAGGGAAACAAAACTAATATAAAAACAGGGAGGGGGACAAAACAGAAGAGACTCATATAAATATGGAGAACAAACTGAGGGTTATGGGAGGGTTTGTGGGAGGAGGGATGGGCTAAATGAGTAAGGGGCATTAAGGAACCTACTCCTGAAATCATTGTTACACTATATGCTAACTAATTTGGATGTAAATTTGAAAAAATAAAAAATTAAATTAAAAGAAAAGAATTCGTATAAATTGTCATTTTGAGTAAGAGCCATATGAACAGCAACCATCCCTGTATTCCTCTTCCTTCCTTCCTTTTTTTTCTTCCTACCATATCTCAAACACCTAGCAAAGAACTGGACATGGCTAGAGATTTATAAGCATTTGCTGAATGAATGAATGGTTCATTTATAATATCAAGTAATTAAGTGGCAAGCTCATCATGCCACCTTTGAGTCTTGCTAGGTCAGAGGGAAATGCAGGCAGGGTGCTAGCTTGAAAGATTCACTAAGATGCAATAACAAGATGGTAAGATGACATTTTCTCATCCTACTTCAAATATTTATGTCAAAAATTGACTACAGTATTGTAGTATTGACTACAGTATTAAATGGAGTAGAATTGGTGAGGATAAAATTAAATAGTGTGTTCATTACACACACACACACAAACACACACACACGCACATACATGCACACAGCAAAAAGAGCACATCAAGACTTCTAATCAAAGATGGAACATTGAAAACATTTTTAGATTTCTTCTTCTTCCTAGTCATAAACATTTGTTAAAAGAGCAAAGTATAAACAAAGACAAAAGGCAAAACACCACCATCAGAAAAGAAAATTCAGTAAGTTTTTGTCTCTTCTTGGAAAATAAAATACAGTGAAGTGATAGAGTCAGAGCAAAGGAATCCACAGCCTAGAGTATATGTGTAATAATGGAGTGCTACAGGTGATGAGGGTAGTAACCTCCACTAAAGATCACCAAAGAGACATGAAATACCACGTAAAGCTAATATGAGATATGGTGCTGAAAGTAACTGGTTTAATTAAAAGGTTACTGATGAATAATCAAACCATCCACATCCTCCCACTTTGAGCAAACTGCTGAAAAAAAGCAATTATCCCCAAAACTAGGTTGGACGGTTCTCCTCTAAAGAAAATAGATAAGATATCTGGAACAAACTGGGCAGCTAACATAGGCTGTCTTCCTTTGGAACAAAGTCGCTTCATTTCAGTGTTTAGAGATCTCAAATTGTAAAAACTCTCTTTTTGTTCACCTATTCTAAGTCTGCCAGTGAACAAACTTAAACTTCATATTAAAGCTCAAAACCAGTGTTTCTATTTATTTACTCTTAAACATTAATGTGAAATCAAAGGACAACATGTACTTAAGAAAAGTATGTAACATTTATTAGAATTACCAAGATACACCACTAGAAAAACTGACGCTGAAGGAAGCTGAAATAATTTACAGAACAGAACTTAAAATGTTTCTTATTAATATCTTCAAATAGATTTGAGAAGTTATTTCATCCATAAGAAAAAGACACAATGCTCTCAAAAAAGGAATGTTCAAAGAATAGGAAGAGTTCTTGGAAATTAAAAATATGATAGCTGAAAAATTTTTACATGTAATAGAAGACTTAGAAGATCAAGTAAAAGTAGTCTCTTGAAAAGTATAACATAGAAAATAGATGAAAAACATGATTAAAAAACCCACAAAAAACAAAGAGCACCAAACTAAAACGTCCAGCTTCTGATTAAAGACAAAGTTTATACCAAGAAAACAGAAAAATCAATGGAAGAATAATATCTTTAAAAATAACAATAATTGAAGAACTGTGCACTACAGAGTCTTCAGATTTAAAGGGCCCAAATGAAGGTCTCCAAATAATGAATAATGACATAACAGCCAATACTTATAGATGGCTTATTATGTTGCAGCCACTGTTCTTTGCAATTTACCTATATATATTCATTTAGCGCTTACAGTAGCCCTATAAGGTAGGAAATACAAATTGTTCCCCATTATGAAAGAGGAATAAATGTAGGCTAGTAATTTTTAAGAGAAGTAAAGTAATTTTCCCCAAGACTACTGAAGCACAAAACTGGGATTTGAACTCAGGTACTCTAGATACAGAGATCAAACCCTCACTCCATACACAACACTGCCTCACAAGTGAACAAAACAAAGACTCACATCTAAATATACACTGTTAATATTTCACAATAAGTATAAAATACCAATCTTTTTTTAATGTTTATTTATTTTTGAAGGAGAGAGAGAGAGCCAGTGTGAGCAGGGGAGAGGCAGAGAGAGAGGGGGACACAGAATCGGAAGCAGGCTCCAGGCTCCGAGCTGTCAACACAGAGCCCAACGCGGGGCTCGAACTCACAAACCCTGAGATCATGACATGAGCCGAAGTCGGATGCTTAACTGACTGAGCCACCCAGGCGCCCCTAAAATACCAATCTTAATATCTTCCAGGGAGAATAATAGGTTATATGTAAAGGGACAGAAACTAGGCTGGCATCATTTTTCTCACATGCAGCACTGCATGCTATAACACAGTGAAGCAACTATTTTGACCCTATAAATCTATACTCAACATAACTGTCAAATATCTATGAGAGCAGAATAAGATATTTTAAGACATATAATTCCTTAGAAAATTATGTCCATGCAGTATTTAAAAAATACTTTATAAAGGACTAAATCAAGACAGAAACTACCAGGAGTTTATTCCTCTCTCCTTAAAATACTTTGCTCATTTTGCAAGTATATAGTTATCTTTCTACCTCACTGACTTCCACATCTTGGTCTTCTTTGCAGATCTTATCTTCTCAATCTCTAAAAGTTTGAGTTACCCGGGGATCTATTCTGTGATCTTTTCTTTTTTATCTACTAGCTTCATAGTGGTTTTATCCAGTACCAGGGCTTTAAATATCCATATACCATCAATATACTGAAAACTACCTGGGCGGGTTGAATAATGTTCCCCCAAAATTCATGTCCACTTGGAACTCAAAATGTGACCTTATTTGGAAATAGTCTTTGTGGATATAATTAGGTAAGGATCTGATATAAAATCATCTTGGATTCAGAGTCGGCCCTAAATCCAATGACTGGTGTCCTTTTCAGAAGAGAAGATACAGAGAAACACACATACAAAAAGTCAACATAAAGATGGAGGCAGAAATTGAAGTTATATAGTCACAAGCTATCTCTGGGGCAACCAGAACCTGGAAGAGGTAAGGAAGGATTCTTACAGTCTTCAGATGGACCATGGCACTGATACCACCCTGATTTTGAACTTAGAGCCTCCAGAACTATAAGATAACAAATTCCTGTTATTTTAAGCCACCAAGTTTGTGGTATTTTTTTTTATAGCAGCCCTAGGAAAACACATCATCTCATTTACATTTTCACCCAGACTGCTCTCTTCTCTTCCAAACCTGTTCATTTTCTCACCCAATTATTCAATTTTTCACTCAATATTTCCACTTGGATACCAAACTGTTCCTTCTGAAGTCTTCCCACCTCATCAAATGGCAAAACCACCCCATTACTCAGGCAAAAAACTTTAACTTAATTTCTCTCTTTCTGTCACTCCTCTTATCAAATCTATCCACAAGTCCTGTTGGTAGTGTCTGCAAAATATATCCGAATCAAATCATCACTTCCAACCATTTTCAAGCTTACCAGTCCAGTCCATGTTACCATTATTTCTCACTTGAGTTAATATAACAGCCTAATGAATATCCCTGATTCCTTTTTTCCCCCCTCCTACAGTCTATCCTGAAGATAGGTGAAATCCTGGCATATGGAAGAGTAGTAGTATAAGGGAGGCAAATTTTCATCTATCATAGCAATTAGTTTGTTGGTAATATCTAAAGTTGACTAATTAAACAAAACATGGTATAGACATACTAAAAGAATTAAAAGTGTTCCCTCCTAGCACCTTGTCTCAGGTGTAGTTTCATAAGAGAATTAAGCTCTAATGCCCTAAGGAATTGGTGTAAGCCAGACATTAACTTCTCTCCTTTATATCTGGTATGGTACTAGTCATGTACCATCTTTGGGAAACAAGAGAACATAGTCTTTAGGTCATTTTCTGGTTTTATAGTTCAAATAAGGAACTCTTTCCAAGCAAATTGTCTAGAAAGTGAGTCCAGGAGCTATTGCCTTTCATTCTAAGTTCTTCTGTGCTGTTTCATATCTTTTAAACGTGTCTATTTTCTTTCACATACATAAAAAAAACACATTAAGAACATTCAGGCTTCATTTTAAAAACGTTGAGTATACTAGGATAGCAATTCTGCTAGTAGTTATGCTTAGATGGAGAGAAAAAGGAGAGAGGAGCTCTGGAGAAAGGTACCAGGGCCAGAGACATGGGGAGAGCATAACCAAAACTGACAGCACAAACTGCCACAAAAATCATAAGTGGCTGGATAAAACTACTAAAGTTGAGATTACAGAGAGACAGGAAAGAATGAAGAGCTGCCAATGGGGGGAAATGAAGTGGGTAGACAAAGAACTATAGGAGGAAGTGTTAGCAGTGAGGTGGAAAGATCCCAAGTCTAACAGAAACCACGGGAAACGCACAAAAAGCACATCAAGGGAGAAGGAAGGGCTGTCAACAATGCTAAGGAGAACTGCTAATTGCTTCTTGAGGGGCATTTAAGACTAAATACTTCTGGTTTAACATAGAATTGAAACTCCTTCTGATGTACGAGTAACAAGTTGGAAAAAGGATTGAACAAAAAGGAATTCTGAAAACTTCTTTATTGAAACACACCTTTGCAGCTTCTATCCCTTTAACAAGGTAGCTAAGGTGTAGGATATGAGGCTTGAAATACTTGAGCTTATTCACTTATTCAATAAGCACGTATCAAATATCTATCATCTAAAACATAGATGCTAGATACTATGGGGATATACTCAAGAGCTCATAGTCTAATAAAAAAAGATACAGCATTAGCATAAACAACTCAGATACAAGGTGGAAATCATGAGGCCTGAAGGAATAGTACAGATGAAGAAATATATGAATTCAGGAAAGAGACATGACCTTACTCAGAAACTGTGATCAATGAAAAGTAGGCCACTGGAGTAAAACATGGCTGAGCAGAGACTTCCAGATTTATTTCTGCAAATAGTAGCAAATTACTTAAAACATTTATTCATTTGTTACACTGTAATCAAGTACCTACTTTTAAAATAGGATTTCTTTTTTCCTATATTAGATGACATTATAGTTAGGCTCACAAGATAATATGAATGTGAAGCATCTGCTAGTTCTACAATAATAAGCAGACTGCTCTTAATCAGGCTAAAAACAGGAAAGTCTTAATTCCTATTCTTCCCTGAGCCACTTTCTAATAGCAAGGATTAGATTGTCTCCTTGATCTACCTCAAGATTATTTCTAGAAGGAGAAGAAAGAAGCTGATTTTTCTCAAACTATCCAACAGGAAATAAGATGACTAGAGTGTCTTTGTGTAATAATTTACTTCATGTGTTCTAATTATTAATACAGTGCTAAACAAAAAGGCTTTATGCATTTTGATGAGCTCACTTACTGGTTATTCAGGAAAATGAGCTTTGAATGGCATGCCAGGAATGGTGAGATGACAGTCAAAATAGATATTCTGTATTTATTTGTGAACTGACAAACTTATATCACAAGAAATACTGCTTTGAGGCAAATAAGCTCACTGACGCCAATAATCAAACAAATGGAATACTACAGTTTCCATATATCTGAACAAGAAGTCCTTGGACAGGGCTCTGAGTGGGCCCTAACCACGAAATATACTGATGGATGGCTTCTATGGGCTTTGAGTGTCAGATACCTGACAGACTATCTACTTTCAGACCATTTTATTATAACAAGTGTTTCCATGTCTGCTGAACCACTCATTGGCTTGACGCAGGTTTCTCAGCTGGTGACAAAACATCACATCTCTCCCATGTAGATAATTGAAGGGGGGAAAATACCAAAAAGAAAGCAATTGAGAAAAAACCAATTAACTTCTTCCAATTACAATTAAATGAAACAGACTATGGGTTTTTTAAAGATAGGTTTATTCTTTTTTATGGTACTCTACAACCAAAGCCACACAGACTGATGGCAGCTGTTTGGTCCTGTCAATGAGGTCACTTAATCAAACTTGTTCCTGACTAATTATATCTTTTGTTCACTTTAACAACCTATTTCTCCATGATCGTTCCGATCAGCTGTACAATCCAGTGTTATCACGAAAGCAACACCAAATGCTAGATCAAAGCGTTTCTGGTCCTGAGTGTCTGACCTTATGGGCTGAGCCTAATTCCATGCTTGGGTACAGTATTTTAAAAAGAAAACTCATCCATTAGTCCACATTTTTATGATTATCTTATATAAGGGAGTAGGAGAGGAAGAGTAACCAATGGTTGTTTGACTACTAAGTTCCAGGTATTTTATCTATCTTTTTGTATCCAGTTTCCATCCCATCATTACTTACTTACTCATTTACTTACACACACACACACTTTAAAAATTTATGTAGTGATAGGAGAAATGATATGAATGAACTCAAAAGAAAAACAGTATCTATATGAACACAGCTGCTACAAGCTACTTGCAGTTTTCCATGGTACACATGTTACCCAGGAATTCATCCCACTGCTGCTCAGAGGCAGGCTCCAATGTTGTAAAAAGTCAGGGTAAGAAGTCTGTCCTTCTGGTAGTTTTAGTGCATTCATCAACAACAGGAAGCATTTAGAAGTCTAGGTTTCTCTGTACTATTTCAGTATTGTGCTGATAGAGCAAAGAAAATGATCTAAATGTACAGTGATGAGAGAGTGATTCAATACATTTTGGCACATGCATACAATGGAATGCTATACAGCTTATTAAACGTTTTTGAAAATCATTAATGACATGAGAAAACACTTATGACAAATTTTATGCCTTTTTGGCAGGATTAAAGTCATGAATAAAATATTATTGCAGTATATAAACATGTATTTCATTCATGAATAAGATAGCAGTTATCTCCTACTGGTAATATTATAATTTTTTGGTATATTTCTTAATTTATAAATCTAAAATTAAACTATATCGTTTTTATAATTTAAAAATATTTACACAATAGGTATGGAGTTTATAGGTAAAAAAATAGATTAGAAGAGTAGCTCCCTCACGTAAATTAAGGTCTCAAGAGGATGATCAAGGCCATCTAGTCTCATCTTCCACCACCCTCTTCCACAGATAGTGTGCTCTGAGATTTGTACTGACTTTCCTCCTTCTTTATATAGGAACTGGTCTCTCCTGCCTACAAGCTTTTGCCTACAAGCCTCCTTCTTTACGGAATACACATTCCCTTACTTCGACTCATCAAATTCATATTTGCAAGGCCCTTCTCAGGTCTTACTCATCCAGGATGCCATTCCAAACTGTCCAGGTTATATGTTAATTGACATATAGCATTGGGTAAATTTAAGATAAACACTTTTTGATTTGATATACTTATGTACTGAGAAATGATTACTACCATAGCATTAACTAACATCTCCATCACATCATACAACTACCATTTCTTTTTTGTGGTGAGAGCATTTAAGATTTACTCTCTTAGCAACTTTCAAGTATATAATACAACACTGGTAACTGTAGTCACAATACTGTGCATTATATCCCCAGAACTTATTTATCTTATAACTGGACATTTATACCTTTGACCAATATCTTCCTATTTTCCCCATCCCCAGCCCCTCGTAACCCCCATTCTACTCTGTTTCTAGGTATTCAGGTTTTTTAGATTCCACCTCTAAGTGAGATAAAATAGTATTTGTCTTTCTTTGTCTGACTTATTTCACTTAGCACAATGTTCTCAAGGTTCATCCATGTTGTCATAAATGGTAGGAATTCCTTCTTTCTCAGGATTAAATAACATTCCACTGTACGTATATACCACATCTTCTTTATCAATTTATCCATTGAGGGACACTTATGTTGCTTCCAAGTGTGAGACCTCAGAGGGCTTGAACATTACGTTATTCATCTCTGAGTCCCTTTGTTTCTAGGACACTGTCTGGAGTACACTGGGCCTCAGAAAACTTCTGGTGACCTCTGACAAATTCATCCTCAACAGACAGGACTGATTCATGAGTGGAAGGCATTTAAATTCCGACATGAGTGTTTCAAAACAATACAAAGAACATTAATTAAATAAACTTATTTAAGACACTGTTTTTCTTCAAAGGAAATGGTTCTGTATTGGGCTTCAGAAAAGAAAGTGTTGGTCTTTTAAACTTTCGCCCATAGTGACCAGAACAAAATAAGAAAGATCTTTGGACTTAGAAAAAATCAGAAAGGCAGACCTCAAAGATTAAGGTACACATTTTTTTATTTGGCTATTTAAAGAACCTGGCATATACTGATAGCTATCATTTTATTTTCAATTAACTAATATTTTCTTTAAGAGTTATGCTAACAATAACTGCTTCAAAGCTTAAATTTGGGACTTTAAAGCTAAGTCCGAAATATTAAATTTGTCCCACTTTTCAACTCTAACTTTTTCAAATATAATTCATAAAAATAGCTTTAACCCACAATTATAAAATTAAGTCCTCTATACTTCTAATTTCCTATGGCAAGTGATTAAAAAACAGAAAAACCTTCGTTAAATCACCTTTATTTATGCCTTAATGGCATGTTCTCCCTAGACTATGGAGATAGCCTCTATAATTCTTTATGCTCTAATATCTCCTATGCCTAGAGAACAAAAGAAATTCTTCAAATAGAGAAGTGTAATTTATTAGATAGCGGGGAAATATTAATTGATGAATTCTACCTCATTTGCTGTACATTTTTCTATGCACATATTTAATCTCTTGTTATTTTGGGGAAAAATACAGTCATAGTATCCACTAGTAAGATAAATTCCTGGAAAGAATAAAAATAGTTATAAAATGTTATTTGTGTCAGAGATTGCTAACAGTTCGCACAAACCTATTTCCTCTTCTTCCTTGGCAGACAGCTAGAATACTTGAATTTCAGCCATTTAAATATGACCAGCCAATGCTTTAGGAAACAGAATTGTTGGCTTCGTCCTCTTTCTTCTCCTCTGCTGGCTGGATACAGTTAACAAGTTCCCAGGGAGTGGAGAAAGAGGGAGAGGGGGAGGCAAAAGAGAGGAGTTTGATTCCCTAAACTTCCTGCCAATCAGAAATACTTTGGACAGTTCAGTGAAAAATAAACTTCCAGTGAGATTAAATCATAATGCATTTTGCTCTATTTGTTATTGCTTTAAATATTCCCCTAGCCCAATACTATTTCCCATATAAACGATCTGAAATCTATATCTTTCAAGCTCACATGCATGGGAAATCTGCATATCATCTGTTGTATGCCCTGATTTAAAAAATTTTTTTTTCTCCTGAACATGGATGTCATTTTTTTCCCTAGAAGCCTATGTAAGGTAAATAAGCCACATATGTCCACATTTATATTTATTAACTTACTCATTTATGCTATCAGTTTCAGAAGAGAATATGGGGCCTGACTTTGAGAAGCTCACAATGTAGCAAGAAATACAGACTGGTGTAGCACAAGTGTAGCCTGATGTGTAACATGTGTACTTTCTGGTTACCTTCCTTTCCTTTCCTTTCCATCTTCTCTATGGATGGCCTTCTCTTCACCCCAGGGCCTTCTCCCCCTCTTCCAGTACCCATCCGCGGCTCACACAGAGAAAATTGAGCCACCCACTTGGTAAATAGCAGCAAAGACTGAAAAATCCACAAAGGTAATCTCAGATGGATAGATTGGTGAACAGTATTTGGAAAAACAAGGAAGGGTTTGCTGAGGAGATGATGCTAACTCTGGAGATAGATCTAGAAGACTATCTGATGGTAACACAGATAGGACCTGATGCCCAACCTGAAATAGAGAAGCTCACAATGACTGGGTTAAAGTCACCAGATAAAAAGAAGCAAATGAAAGCAGAAGGTTTGATTAATTGTAAGACAAACCACCCTCCTGGACAGGCTCAGGGAAACACAAGTCATATGTGTAAGCATCTCAAGCTATACTCTGAGGAGAATGATCCCAGAAAATGACTGGTCTGCTTGCTAATAATCAAGGATTCATGGTGCAGAGCCTTGGAATATTGCTTTTAATACAATTTCTGTGGTGAAGTCTGAAATGCAAAGTTATTAAATTTTTAAAATTACTTTCTGATCTTTTAACTAGATTATTTAAGTATTTTTCTCATTGTGTGTAGTTTGACAACATTTGCAGATACAGAAAGCATAAAATTTTCCAAAAGATTAATTTTATCAAAGGGTTTATTGTTAATTTTGGTTTGCTTTCTCACATGTTTCTTCATTTTTCAGCGTTATAAAGTAGGTGAATAATACCCATTATAGCCTGTCCTTTTTAAAGATGATCCTGAAATTAAAATCCTATAATCACCTCCTAGAAAGGTTTCTAAAAAACTGGTACACCTTTTCTTTAAGATAATTATTTTTCATGACTGATTGACCCAAACTTTCTCTTTACTCTGATTGTGTTTCTGGAATTTCACAGAAAACTTCAATCGTGGAATCCTTTACAGATGAAGCAAATTATTCTGAAATCTTACATGTGGTTATTGCCTTTTCCTGATTCGAAAATGACTTCTACTGATAGTTATTATTATTACTACCAGCTCTCTTCATATTATATAGAATTCCCTACAAAAAAGGCATTTACAAAATGATTTTTTGGTGCATGACATTAAGACTATATGAAAACATGAAAAAAGAATAAAATGAACCAGTTAGTTGTGCTTACATTTTGAGGAAATCATTCCCAAATATCGGCATTAATAATACTGTTCTTTTCCTCAGTGTCTTAAATTATTGCTGTGACGTACAAATTTTATTTTGTCATAGGCCAAAGATCCCAAAGGTACCATAAATTATGACCTGTAATTTGGGATCTCATTGCAGAGGTTTTTATCTGGTCATCTTCTACTATCTTTTCTATTTATCTATCTCCTTATTTCGATTGGGCCATGGAGGGTTGGTTAAAGGTGAACATTTCCTATAAATGAGTCTCTTTACCTCTATCTCCCAGGCTGATTCATGACCTAATACAACCTTTAGCCCTAAGAAGGCAGATTTCTAAGAGAATATTCTGCTAGTTTTAGATAGTTGTTTGGCTTCATATCCACAGTCAGGTACCCTATTAAATATGCTCGAGAATTTCCACCCCAGTGAATATACAAAATGCTCATTCTCCTTCTCAAAATAAAATTTTATTTAAAAAAGGAAGCAACCATTAATCTAAGTATAATGAAGAAATAAAAAATCTAAATGCATAGTGATTTACACCCTGTGAATGCTTAAAATAACTAACCTATTTAGAAAGTAAATCATAAAATAAGACCACAGAGGGCAATGAATTGGACATTTAAGAATAAAAGGGTTTAAGTGTTAAAAACTAATAAGAAAGCTGATTTCCATTCACACACTCTTCTACACACTCATGTACTATTCTACACAGATACACACACACACACACACACACACACAGAGCTGTTTTCTCCTATAACCTAAAGCCTGAGCATCTTTACTAATTTATATATGCCAGTGCCACCAAAATACAATTATTTTGGGGGTGATGGATATGTTCACTATTTTGATTGTGGGGATGATTTCACAGGTTTATAATATATATACAAAACTTATCAAATTTTATACTTTAAGTATTTAAGTATTTATTGAAATAAAATACATATTTTATTATATATCAATTTGAAGTCAATAAAGCTATTAAAATATGTAATAAAAAGTAGTATGTGTTCTCAGCTTAATGCATGTATACAATAGACAGAAATTGGGTTTTAATCACTTACTGGTGCATAACTGTCAATAAGTAAACAACTTCCAAGACTTTCCCTAGAAAAGGAACTAAAATTAGCAATAGAAATTAGAAAATTGGTTACAGAAACTGGGGGTAATAGAGGTGGGGGAGTTACTGTAAAGGGAAACTGTGAGCTTGAGCAGTCAAGGACAGAAGCCATTAGAACAGGGGGTTACTTAACAGAAATACAGTATTTTGGCTGCACATTAAGAAATTTTACAGGGCACCTGCGTGGTTCAATCAGTTAAGCAGCTGACTGCAGCTCAGGTCATGACCTCATGGTTCGGAAGTTCGAGTCCCACATCAGACTCTGTGCTGATGCTTGGAGCCTGAAGCCTGCTTCAGATTCTGTGTCTCCCTCTCTCTCTGCCCCTCCCCCGCTCATGTTCTGTCTCTCTCTTTCAAAAACCAATAAGCATTAAAAAAATTTTTTTTAAACAAATAGAAATTTTTCAAGGACACAGGTTTAGGAACACGGGTTGAGAAGCCTCCTTTTTGAAATGGGGAAACCTTATCACACAGGAACTACAATCCAGAATACTGATTGCACTCAGCAGGTCAGTCTCCATGGGGGTGTTGTGCAGCCAAGGCAGAACTGGTTGGGGTTCATGGGAAGGGTTGGTGGGTGGCAGGCTGTTCAACCTGTTTGGAAATCGATGAGCCTAGTTATTGAAAGTAGAATCTTGAGACGGTTAGAAGGTCAGGCCCAGTTTGAGATGGATTCTTTTTCCCCTCTGAGTACTTAGGACACTTACTACTGGCTCATCAAGTGTCTCTAACAGTACTCATTTGCTTTAGAGCTATTTCGGTGTATGCCTTACCAAAACCAAATCTCTATTTGAGTACAATATACAGCATTTCTTATAACTCTTTGATCCCTCATATTACTGACAAAAAATTGAGTGAAAGAATAAAATTAATGTTAGTAGGGTTTCCTTAAAGCTCATTAGTGCTGTTTCACAGCTGACACCATCTTCTACTTCAAAGACTCTGCTATGCACAGAACCAGCTGTCTAGTTCACCTAAGTAAAGAGTGGACATCAGAATCCCAGAATTTAATCACAATAACCTTTTAACCCATGATAGATTCTGGGACCGCTTTATGAAAAGTTACAGAGGTCATTCTGACAGGAAGCCAAGAAATTTGAATGCAATCTTCCAATTCAGAGAGCTCCTTGGGCTTGCCTACTGTGTGATTCAACTTGACTGAGTTTCTGAGCAGTCTATCTCAGCAGGAGACAAATCCAACAGTAAATCTGCTTTGGGGTGGATAACATAACATTTATCTTTCATTGCCCACTTCCTGTATTTTATCAGTGGGGGACTGATTGAAGAGACGATGTCTAGGAACCAGACACTGGGATTCTGGTGAGGTTAAGCTGTTAAGGCTCACAAGCTTTAGGCACAAACATACTCATGCATGCTGCCTTCAGGTCCACTCTGTAAAGCACAGCAGTTAGAAAGCACCAGTCTGTATTATTGATAAGTTACCAAAATAAGCTCTTTGGGCTTCTTTGGTGTCCATTACACACAGAAGAAGAAGGGCACAGTCTTTCTAATTTGATTATTCTAATCCAGTGTAGCTGGCAAGATCCAAAAGGGAATAAGGTCTCCGCAATTTCCTTCAGTGTGTTTCTGTCCAATTCAATCAAACAAATGTTATTAGAGTCTAATAAGTTCCATATACCATGTTGGGTATTGTGGATGCAGGAACAAATGAGCTAGTCCCCATTCCAGGAAAGTAGGTGCTTATCCAGAAGAGCTGTTCTGAATGCCTAACCAGGACAGAGGGTTGAGCAGAGCTTGCCCTTTGCAAGATTGTGCAAGACCAAGTTGTGCATGAGAAACAGGTAGGGATGAAACAAACACCAAAAGTGGAAGGCACCATTATCAGGTCATCAGTGCAAAAGGGCTAGGAATAGGGGGAGGAGCCAGATATATAACTGAAACTGAAGAAGCAAAGAAAGTGGGAATCAACCTGGAGAAATTCTTCTACCTAAAGAAACAGACATTGATGTTTTTATAGCAAGCTGGTGCTATAGGATTTGTTAAGAGCACTAACCCAGGTGAGATCCAACTCTTCAGAAGCTAGTTTAGGGGGTACAAATGTGTTAACAATTCAGGAGGGATAAATTTTCAAGGACTAGGATAGAGGTATGTCCTCTGCCAGAAAGGCTAGGCAAAGCAAGTATCTTCTAAATTAATTAGGAAGACAAACTGATAAATGAATTCTAAACACAGGGAACAGCTGATGTATAGGTGCAAGAGAATGACAAGGATTAGAGAAGACCAAGTGACTCAGTGTGGCAGGTGCATATTTATGTGAGGGTAAATGGCAAGAGACAAGGTTGCAGATATAGGGTGGGGGCAGATGGTGACAGGACTTGTTTGGTGGAGCTGAAATTTTAGATATTATCCTGAAAACAATGTGGAGATAAACAAACTTTTGAGTAAAGGCTGTTCACTCATGAGTGGTCCCTTGAAGCTCTCTCAGCATGCTGTTGGCTATAAGAAAGAGATAACGAGCTCCCAAAGACCCTTGCTCATTTTCTTGAAATTCTCTGGTTCTCGCTTTGAACCTACGCCCTACTCTCTGCTTTGCAAAGTTTATGCCTTGACTGTTGCCTGTCTTTGTCTTGCCCCTTTTGAATTACAGATTACTTCCTGAACTCTGATCTGGTACTCTCCCAAGGGGCCACTGTTCCCAGTAAGTGCCAAAACAAAACAAAAACAGATAGCACCAATATTCTTCGTCTGGTCCTCACCCCTGGAATGCTGTTAATCAAAGGCAGAGACATGGCAGGAACATGGCTGGATCTGTTTGGAAGTAGATTAGAAGAGGAGGACGGTAGGCTGAATTAGAGGAAGGAAGACAACTAGGTACCACAAGTAGAGATAATGATGATAGCAGCAGAGAAGATCAATGTTGATAATGAAGAAGTAGAATCTGCAAGACTGAAGGTCTTAAGAAGGTAAGAGGGAGAGAATAATGGAAGATCATTTTGTTGCTGAGATTTAGGTAGTTATGAGACATGCAGGCAAACATGTCCATTTGGCCATTGAAAATCCATATCTATTTTAATTTAAAAGAGGTTGGAAACAAAGCACAGATTTGTTATATTTGATATATACTGATGTAAATGAAGCCATGAAAATGGATGAGAGAATGAGATTGCTACGGAGAGTATTCAAGATAGGAAATAAGACTAAGGAAGAGAAATCAAAGGAAGAAGAGAACCAAGAAAAGCACCCTCAGCATAAGAGGAGGAAAGGATTTCAAGAAAGAGAAAATTGTCAATAGTGTCAAATTGGTTAAACTGAATGAAAAAGAGAGGCCAATGGATATAGCAATTCAGATGGGAGCAAGGGGGATGAAAATTGAAATAACCTGAAAAGTGAATGAAGGTCAATAAAAATTGAGTATATTTATAGGTCAAGGAAGTGGGATGAATAAGAAAGGAATAAGAAAGGAAAGGCAAATTCAGAGTGGATAATTAACTTTAATTCCATTTTTCTATGTCTGGGTATGTGAAAAATGATCCAGAAAACAATTTTTTATTCTTCTCCAATGCTCAAGATAGAACAAGACTGAAGGTAAAAAAATGCAGCATTAGAAAGGACAGAGAAATTATAGATGGATATTTTTTTCTCTGGCTTTTTGAATCCTAAACTTAAAGCAGAGAGCACTGATTTAAAGATGGTGTATTATTTAAATACGCCTAAGTGTACTAATACTAATTCCAGTAAGTCATCATTCATTCATATTTTTTAGGAAAGAGTGATCTTTATAACTGAAGAGTTAATCTAGTTGAGTAGACATCATATATATCACTAAAGGATATATTCCCAAATAATTACAAGAAAACCCATTAGCTATTAAAACTATGCCGAACAAAATTCAATCTTTCTTTACTAGTTTAGAAGGAACTTACAGTGCCCCGGGGCCATCATTATAAATATTAAATTCTCACTGAATATATAGAACTGTCAGTTCTATTGATATTTCTGGTAGAAAAGGCCTTGTCTATTTTTAGACTTGCTAAATACATTGACAGATAGGTTGGAAGAAATAAAAGGTTAATGTCACAGATAGCACAAAATGTAGAGAATGGTTGGTTTGCTTCTGTTCCCTGAAATACTATGATTATTTCCTGTGGAGAACTTCCCACCATGGTTATCAGTAATCTTATTTTAATAAATTTACTGCAGGTCAAGAATATAGCATATATTGATGTATATCCCAAAAACAACTATTTTGGGAATAAAATAACATGTGAGATGACAACACATTTCCATGGTTTCATGAACTACTTCGTGATAGCACGTGATGGACCATTTCTGTTTTCACATTCATCCAACTGTACCATTTCAGTAATGAAAGGATAGGGTATTTGATTTACTAATTCCAACAAAAATTGTCCCTAAAGTTGTTATTATGTTAAAAAATACTCAAGTCACAAGGCAAATGCTGTTAATATATATGAGTGAGGTGCACCTGCAGAATAAAGTATCAGAGTATATATATATATATACTCTGATACTTCATATCAGAATTTATATATATATATATATTTATATATATATACACACATAAACACATACATATATATATACACATATATATATACATATACATATGTATATATATGTGTGTGTGTGTATATATATATACATATATATATATATATATATATATATATATATATATATATATAGTAAGAGGGCAACAAAACAAGCTACAATCAGGAAATTTGTTCCTGAGGGAAAGGACATAGCCGAGATATTGAATATGGCTTATAATTGCCATTATCAAAGGGAAAGCTAAATGATATCAATAGTTTAACAGTCTTCAGGGCTAACTGTTTCAGCTTTCAGTATTTATATAGTATCCTCAAGGAGGTGCAGCCTTTCATTAGGATATCGCATATGTAAAAACACATTGCTTGGTTAGGTATCTACAGTATGCCAGGCCCTAAGGGTATAAAGATGCAGCCCGTATCCTATTAGACTGACACTCTAACAAAGTAAACACATATATATATGAAGTATATATAAAAATATATATAAAATACATATAAACGCATATATATGAAAGTGAGGACTGTCAGAAGAACAATCAGGGGCTCTTGGGTGGCTCAGTCGGTTAAGCATCTGCCTCTTGATTTCGGCTCAGGTCATGATCTCATGATCCTGAAACTGAGCCCTGCATTGGACTCCTCACTTGTGGAGCCTGCTTGAGATTCTCTCTCTCCCTCTCTCTCTCTGCCCCTCCCCTGCTCTCTCTCTCTCTCTCTCAAAAAAAATACACAGCTTATTAGTAATTTATCCTTTGTTTTAGATTTAAATGGTACATTTAAGCTGTATTATTTTGGTTTTCTCCAAAACCACATTGAGATATGTCTTCAGAGTATGTTTTCATTTTTTCTTTCATCAGATATGACACAAAGACATGTGCAAATATCATTCCTGCACATTTGTCATGGAATGAAAGCATTATCAGCATCACTTCCCATACCAATCCATATTCATTCTGAAGCTCCATTTGAGAGTTAAATACAAAAACAGCTTTACATCCCTTAAATAGTGGTCCTCAAAATGTGGACCACCTAAATCAGAATCTTCTAAGGATGCCTTACAGAAATGCAGGTTTTTAAAATCTCTGTCCTAGACCTATAAAATAAGAATCCCAGGTAATGGAGTATGATAATCAGCACTTTTCACCTAGTCTCCAGGTGATCTGTGTATGCTTCAACGTCAGAAAGCCACTGCCTCCAAAAGCCAGGAATGTTCTCCCCTCCTGCACTCCAGCATGTGTGAAAGTAGTCCCCGTCTTTTGGTTTAGCCTTCAAGAGACTTAGTATCAAAACTGATGTTGAACTCTTAAAACTACCATATTTTATCAAATCCAACTAATTCATTAATTGTATGTTGCGTATTATTATTTCATGGATCACTAAGAAAAAATGCTGCCAATCAAATAATGATATATGTCAACAGTAAGATGCCTCCTAATTTTGGAAATGTCAAAATATTTGGAAATATGCGTATCTTAGAATTGATGAAACATGTTAACCCCTAAATTTTAACTCTTGGGTGAGAAGATGGTCAAAAACAAGGTTTGAGAGATGAATAAAAGTGTGTTAGGAAAACTCTGTGTTGGGGAGGGTACTTTCAGACATTAGGAAGACTGAGTACAAAGATACAGGGACATGAACCTCACAAGCCTAGTCCAGAGAGAATTATAAAATCAGATAGCTTGCATTCCAATATGTGCCTTGATACTTACCAATTGAATGACACTGGCACAACCTAACGTTAAACCTTCTGGATTTCTGTTTTATTATTTGAATCTTAATCTGCTATATAGTATTGTAAGGCTTAAATACAGAATATACGTGAAATATTGAATACCTTGTCCAATACATAAAACATGTTTTTCAATCATAGTTTATTAGTATTATTATTATTGCTAGAGGGAATAGTCTAGTGGAGAGGGAATGAGGAGTGGGAGTGGTAAGGGGGGGATAGGATTTTGATGGTTGCATATTGCCAAGAAGTTTAGAATCTATTTCCTAGGTGATAGGGAATCACTGGACAGAGATAGTGACTGGTTTGATTTGCATTTGAGAACAATTACTCTGGTGTTGGTCTGCACAATCAATGGATTCCAATGGAGGGACCTTGGGAGGTTCTGGCCATAGTTCAGGAGAGAGATAGCAATGGCAGCCAGGATGGAGGCAGGAAGACTTCCTGGGTAGAGTCAAAAGGTCCTTAAAGAGGTAAAACTACATGACTTGGTGACTTATCTGATGTAGTGAGTGATTAGTGAGGACACTTCCCAGATATTTTAGTTTACAGAATTACTTTCAGAAAATAGAGGCATATTTTAAAGATTTAAACCAATCTTTGCCCTTAAGACAGGTAAAACTTCAAATGGAAAACCTTAGAAGTCAACATATAATTAGCATTCATAGATACCATTGAATAAAGAGAGGATAATGTCAGGGAGAAGAAATGGCATGGACAGGAGGTTAATATTATCAGGATTGGATGAAGCTAATTAGGAACAGGAAACTAGACATTAATCACAGAGTTCATACATCCTTTTGGGCATCTAGCCTACCAGGAATTTCATGCACACACACAAAAGTTTCATGAATAACAATAGGGACTACAATAATCTGACACATAGCTACAGCTAGGGGGGTTGTCCTATAGCTGGAATCAGAAAATCTGAATTCAAATCTTCGCATTAACCATTTAATATCTTGCGATCTAAGGCAAATTAGCTAACTTTACTGATCCAGTTTCATTCTGTAAAAACAGGGACTATTATACCTCTTTCACAGAATTTTTGTAAAAGTATTTTGAAAATTGTGAAGTGCTATACTTACTATACTATATACATTTTGTCTGATACAAAGTTTCACACCTTCATTGAGAAATTAAAACTATATCTTCATGAGTCAAGATAAAAAGTACTTAAATTATTTTTAGTTTTAAGAAAGTTAACTCTCATTTACCAAGGCCACTTACTTTTTAGATACATTAGCAATGAAGATGTAATACTAAGGAAAGTCTCTTGTGAAACAATATGAGCAAATAGAAAGGAGATGCAAATACTTAACTTATTATAGGGCAGATTCTGACTTTTTCATTAGGATCTAAAAAAAATTGTTCTTGAAACAGAAATCAGAGTTGAATGACCTCTACACTACAGTCAATTCAAAATTTTTCTAAGTAACCCTAGGGTAATGAGAAAGTGAAGAGAGGAAAGAGTATTAAAAGAAAGACCAAAATAAGGGTACAAGGAAATGATGACTTCAGCATGTACTTGAACATAACCTAGAAATCTGAAGAGAAAAAAAGAGCACGCAAGCATTTTCATTAATATATGACATTATTCATATTGCATTTATCCTTAAGTTTTCTCTTTCGCAACTTCTATATAATTACCTTAGGTACAAAAACCTTTTCTATGTCTAAGTGGGCCTACCTGAGCTATATACAGTTGCCCATTTGTTCTGATCCAGATCCAGCTTGATAGTGTATGAAACGTGTGGTGCCTATTCTAGCCCTTTTTAAAAAGGTAAAAATGTGCCTTCAAGAAAAAAAAAGGTATTTGGTGGTGGCTCTATGCTCAGCCCTATGCTCAGTGTTGGGAACACAACTATGAATTGTGTAGATATGGTCCTCATGGAGTTTACGGGCTCAGTGGAGAGAATGATAACCAAATAGGTACATACAATACAATGCTCCTATGGTGTAGGAACCTTAGGGTACACATAAACATTAAAAATAGTACCCAGCTTGGAAGTTGGGGCCCCAGAAGTCTTCCCAGAGGAAGATATATCTAAGTTGAAACTTAAAGTACACAGGACTTAGGAGAAGACAGATGGCAAAACGCAGAAATGTATAAATACTAGGAGGCTAGAGAAAACCTGGCTTCTGTGAAGATCATATGACTGCTGTGTGTGCTCATGAGCATGTTTGTGTGTGTGTGTCTTCGGGGTGGAGTGAGAGCAACAGCAAGAATTTAGAAGTAAGACTTCAGACAAGGCTTCAGAAGTAAGCGGGCATCAGGTCGTAAAGATGCTTAAAGGCCACATCGAGGAGCTTGGTCTTTACTATAACATTACTCAGAAACCATTCAAGAATCTTAGGCCAAGATCCAATAGCATCAATAATGTTTTAAAAGGAGCATTCTGACTGCATTGTGGAAAAGAGATTGGAGGTGCAGCAGAGGACAGACCAGCACAGATACCAATTAGCCATCAATATTCTAGAAGAGGGTCTGACTCAGTGATGTAGTCACAGGAATGGGTGGAGGAAAAGAGAATCAAGCAATATATCCCCCTGAATCATATTGGGGCCCCAGAATCATATTAGATTTCCTTCAGTGCCTCAAGGTGGACCAGATATAGAATTAATTAGAATACGGAGCATAAGAGAAAAGGACAAAGGCCATAGAAATAATAAGGGTGCTAAAATACACCCATAATGTGGCCAGCATTATGCTCTGTGTTTTACATCTCATTTAATTTTCACAATTACTGGGTGAGGTACTACATATCACTTCCTTTATAGTTGGGGACTTTCCCACAATCTATAGGTGTTTGATAAGGAAAGTTGGGAATGGTGGCAAAATGTATTTGCATTTGAGAGTTTTTAAATTTGAAAGGGACACCCATGTAAACACAAATAATACATGTAAATAAGTGTAGGAAATAACGCTATTTCAAAATTAATTCACTTAAGATTTGAATGCTAAATCATTACAGAAATGAAAAGGAAAAATATACTGTGTGTGATTAACCTGAATGGCAAGACTAGAGTCATATAAACCTTGTGTATGAAAGGAAGGTTGAAGAAAGGGATTTGATTTGATATATGATAATAAAAGAAATGGTTGTGGCAGGAAATGTGGCTCAGTATGTGTAAGGGATGAAGCACATGCTTAGTAAAAGTGAAAGGCTCAAACCTAGCAAATTATAGCAATCTCATGAAAAAGAGTATCGAATCACATAATGAGGAACCAACCTTAAATATTTGTTTCCAAATTATAGCTTACTTTATAACAGAAACCATGTACTGGCTTCTGTGTAATTATGTCATTCCCATATTTGTGATTCTTTAGTTCTATCCAGACTGGATTTTGATATGAGATTTGATGTCATGGAAATGAAACACAATAGTAAGAGGATGGAAGCATAAAAGTCTTTGGATTTGACTCATCTGGAATAAGGTATGATATTCTATATTTTTACAATTCATCCTATCATCACTATAATATTTAAAAGAGAATCACCTAGAAAGGAAATATGAACTGACACTTGAGGGCTAGGATTTGAGGGATGTGTACACAATAACAACATTACCAGAAATTAACGAAATTGTTTCTGACATACGAATCCTGATAGAATTCACTTTTACAAGGTTAGATGGCCACATGCTCATTTGTGATTCTGAACTATCGTGGTGTGCTGTGTACACATAAAAGCACACTGTCCTATTGCCAGGCTGTTAATTAAAAGCAATATCTGCAATATGCCTGCCATGATGAACTACTTTCTTTAGCTAAACTAATCACTGCCACATATAATGAGAATAATCTTGATTCGAATTTATAAATGGCTCTATTTTAAACCTCTCTAAAGATTTCTAAAGTTATGTTTAGATTTCAATTTTATAAAATATGAACACTGTGGCCAAAGGCCTTTATGCCTTGGGACCCAGAAACAATAAGAAGCAACTAAAATACTTACTCAAATATTAAAAGCATTCTGAATATGAGCTAAATTTTGACTTGTGAAAAAGATTATTAAAAGATATCCTTTCTATGCAGAGAAGACTTTGATCATCACTCTATTAGGTAGCACTATCTAACTCAAAAACATTTTTCTCCTTAAGAAGAATGAGGATTAAGAAATTAGTTACAATTTCCAGCCAGGGATTTAAAGACTGATTTCAAGGCACTTCAACAGGTTGAGTTAACACAGCAGATAAGTTCTTCTCTATAAATTTCCTACTGACATGTTTCATGATAGAACAAGCCTCATCTGAAAAGCAGGTAACATCGTGTTTTCTTTCTTTCTTTTTTTTTTTTTCAGTCTGAGCAAAAGCATGATTGCATTTTTTAAAAGTACCCTGTCTATGGAAAACCAATTTAGTTCCATTAATGAAAAAGGAAGCACAATGTGATTGAGAATGTAATACGGAATTATAGTTCATTAATTCTTCAAGTATGTAATTTTCCAGGCTCCTGATCCCCCATTGATTTCTGTACACCCCCATAGGTCCCACTAAATGTGAGCAAAAGGAAATTTAATCGTGTTGCTATATCATGTGTGGCAATGGCGGTGCTCCACAATTAGGTAGAAACATTGTGAAAGAGATTTTTCCAGTGACTGCTTCACCATGTAGGCCCGTTAGCATTTCTTTGTTGTCAAAAATTGATCAATCACAGACCCACGACAACTGGGATGGTGACAGTCTCCTATTATGTGGCCAATACCATCAAAGGAGATGACACTTGTAACAATCGAAGCTGATAATTCAGAACACTTAATTAGGCATGATGAATTGGATGTATGCTTCAATCTTTTTTTTTTAACTTGTATGCAATATATTTTCTTATTGGTATCATTGCCATGGAGTATGTGAATGCCCATTAAAATTTAAACTAAAAAATTATACGCTAAATGATAGAACACAATTATAATTCAGATGGCTGGCTCAAAGAGTTACACCCTGATTTTCTATCTTTTGTAAGGAATATCACTTTAAAATTATAATACTCTTCTCCTATCCCTGCCAAGTTATCCTTGGAACTTAAAATTGCTTCATTTTCCCACATTTCAGACTTGGAACAAAATTGTTACCTGTAGCTCATGAACATGGTGTCAATTAGTAAATGTCAGTACATGTGGTCTGAAGAATTATACAGAAAACCATTTTGTCCCAACAAAATTTAGCAAAATGTTGTATGGTACTGCTTTCTTGCCTTGTGCAGACAGCTAATATTTCAAAGTAGCTGTGGAGCCGCACTGACAACCCTATTGGGGTTCTTCCATAAGGAATCAAGGTCAGAACAATCCTATTGTGCTTTATTAATAGGCTCAAAGCACAGCACATACTTTATATATTAAGAGGAAAAAGCCAGGTGGAATCTTATGAAGAGTGTCCTGAAAACAGCTGTGTGAACAAAAGCTATTTTAGCAGCAAGAGGAAAATCTACCATGGAGGTCAGCCTTTAAATAGCCCTTACAACCATTTCCCCTCTTCAGATGGTGGAGTAGTAAATGGGGCAATCTTCAAAGAGTCTTAGCTATTCATTCTACCCCCTTCATATATTGTTATGAATAGTGGTGCCTCTTCGGCTTAGCCCTGTGTATACAGGTCTGTCACCCAGAATGCACAATACAGGCACAAGCCAGCAATTAGCCTGCACTGATATATTGATATGCTGTCTCAGATCTCAGATCAGCTATGACTGAGTTGAAGGGTAAGTGGTTAAATTCTAGAATGCTTATTAGGAACCCCATCCAGGTAATATTTTTTTCACAGATTGATTGTCTATGTCCTTCATTCTAAAGTACTGAAAGGGAAGGTATTGCATCTTGTTCATCAGTGTATTTCTAGTCTTTAAAAGAGTTCCTGCCACACAGTAGGCATTCGATAAGTATTTATCAGACAAATGAATGAATTTTATGATGGAAATCATATTTGGCAAGTATCTTTATTGCAATATGAAAATGAGTTTAAAAGCATTTCAGCATAATTCGTGCTGTATGAGAAGTTCATACCCTCAGCCTCTCACAGATCTCCTGGGGCCCCAAGACTATAAGAAAAATAAATAGCACAAAAAGTTGATGTCATTTCTTTTGACTCAGGTCTAAAACAGCTTCTAAGTTTTCAACTCCATTTTAATAGGAACTTATGGCTCAATATGAGCCACAAAAATTTCACAGTCAGGGCATATAGATTATAGCTACCCACATGTGCGATAAACAGAAAAAGAAAACAAGGAAGATAGTAAAACCATAACTCAAGTGATATGGAATTTTTATATTACCAGTAAAACAGCACATAGCTCAAGAAAGAAATAACTCTGCATAGGTCATTAAGGTCACTTTGTATTTTCTTCCTCTCTTCAAGACATTCTATTATTCCACACCCCATCACTACATGTTTTATTATACCTAATACTTTTAAGATCAAGTGATTCAAATGTTTGATATTTTTGATAATAACCATTTTTATTTGGGTTTTCTGAAGAAATATGATAAACACAAAGCTCAGCCAATTAGGGAACAAACTGGGAACTTATTCTAGCAGACATATAAAGTTTTAATAGTCAGCCATTTTACGTATTCCAGTATTGTTTGGTTTTAAGTCTGTTTGTATATAGTAAATGAAAGAGCCAGAGTAATATATATATAGGTAGTGGGAGATTTACAGTTAAAAAAATTTTTTTTAACATTTATTTATTTTTAAGAGACAGAGCGAGACAGGGCATGAGCGGTGGAGGGGCAGAGAGCGAGGGGAGACACAGAATCCGAAGCAGGCTCCAGGCTCTGAGCTGTCAGCACAGAGCCTGACACCGGGCTCAGACCCACGGACCGTGGGATCACGACCTGAGCCAAGCCAGAGAAAATTATGGAGAGAACACAAAATCCCCAGTCCTCAAACCACAACTGTGGAGGGCAGAGAGAAGTCAAATAGAAAATTTGGACCAAATTGCCCAAGTGTGAGTAAAGAAAGGCAATAGAGTCCATGCAGGAAAACTATGGAAAACAATAAAGAAAACAAACATAGCAGAAAAAGATGGAAAATATTCATCTTAGAAAAAAGTGTAGACCCCAAACAGAAGGAAATTTCCCACAGGCACTAAAGAGGAATATATTAATTAAATAAAAGAATATTTAAACATGAGAGTAGAAAAACAAAGTAAAGCAAAAGGAAAATTGCAGGCCTAAATGAATTAAAATTGATCACAACATCTCTACTGAAGCAATGCACAAATTAGAAACAGCAAAAACACAGAATATACATGGCTTAAAATAAAGTTTCTAACTAAAAAGGAAGACTTGTGATAATCACAGAATATATAGTTGAAAGGAAAAAGATTTAAATAATTAGGATGAAGCTGAGAGAGGAAGGGAAACATAATTCACCTAAGGGTAATTGGGGTCTCTAAAACAGAGGCCTTAATCAATGCAAGAGAAAACATATTTAAAAATATTTTAAGAGACTGTTAAAAACTGAGAACAAACTGAGGGTTGATGGGGGGTGGGAGGGAGGGGAGGGTGGGTGATGGGTATTGAGGAGGGCACCTTTTGGGATGAGCACTGGGTGTTGTGTGGAAACCAATTTGACAATAAATTTCATATATTGAAAAAAATAAAAATAAATAAAATAAATAAAAATAAAAATATTTTATGTAATTACCCACAATGAAGAAAGATGCTAATTGTACACAGGAAGACCACACCATTTTCTAGGAAATTTGATACAGATTACTCAACATGGAGACATTCTACACTCAGAACTTCATACCGCTGGCCTCTTGGGAGCGTTTCTATCTTGGCTCAAGTATTACCCACTAAGAGAGTCCTTCGGGGACCATGCAATCCAAGAGCCTCCCCAGTTGTTTTATTTTGTATAATCAGAGTTTTATTTGTTTGGTTTATTAAACTTTTACCATCTGAAAAATCTGGGTAAATTATGGTTACAAAAAAGAATTCATATTTCATAAACGTGAAAATGTATAAAAATAAAAATCTGGACACAGGGGTAATATGTTAATCTTTGACAGGGCTTTATAAATGTTATCTTAAAAATGCAGTTTAAATACATCTGCAACAACTACTTAATACTTTTAATAATCTTTCTCTTAACCTTAGAGGAAACTTTTTAAAACAAACTGGAGTATATCTTGCTGTGATAAAAGCCATCACACACCTTGTATGTCACACTAAATTGAGGTCAGAGATACAGCCCAAAAAAACCACTTAATCTTATTCTGTGACAATATAACTTTTTATTAAATCTTATTAAAAATTTAATTGTCAGCATCTGTAAATGGGCACGAAGAAAAAAATACAATTTGAATCAAGAAATGCTAGTGCTCCAGAGATTTTGCACTTAGTTTCTCCTGCCAAGAATATTCTTGCCCCAAATATCTGCATGGCTGGCTCCCTTATCCCATTTAGGTATTTTTGATGATTTGTGGACTCAGAGAAGCCTTCCTTAGACATCTAAAACCGCAGCCTCCAAATGCACCTACACTTGATTACTCCCCCCTTTTCTGCTTTGATTTTCTTGTTAAGAAAAATATGTAAGATCCAAGCTATATTATAGTATAATTTTTTTAATGTTTATTTATTTTTGAGAGAGAGAGAGAGAGAGAGAGCACACGAGCATGAGTGGAGGAGGGACAGAGAGCGAGGCAGACACAGAATCGCAGACAGGCTTATTCTAGTATAAACTATAAGATACATTCAATTTGCTGTATATGTCTCATCTAGCATACTATGGATTTTACCTCCATTACTGGTCTATGGTCTGTCTCTCCCCCCTACAACACAAGCTCCATGTGGCAGAAACGTTCATCTATTTTCTTGTCTACTGTATCCTGGATGTCAAATTATAGTGCCTTATATATACACTGTGGTCACTAAAGCAATGATTTGTTTAATGAACAAATGCCTCATGAAAATAAATAGAATTAGCACAATTGAGTATTGTCTTATTAATTACTACCTTTAACAACTTTTTAGCTTACTTAAACCTTAGGAGCTTAAAGTACATAGAGATACCCTAATAACTGAAGTTTGAGGATTCACTTTCAGTCATGTATTTGCAGGCAGATAATTCTACAACTTCTGGGCAGCCCTGGTTCCTGGAATCTTGAAAGCATCTGGACTTCTTGATTTGGTGTATCTTTGCTACAAAGTACTGACATTTGCCTTTTCCTGGCATTACAGAGGTATGGAGTACAAGAGTAATTTATAAGGAGATGTCAGAGGATAAAATCTCCACTAGCTAGGGTCTTGCCTTTGGGACATCCAGCTGGCTCTAATATCTTAAGTAACATCAGAACTGTATCGGGGCGCCTGGGTGGCTCAGTCAGTTAAGCACCGGACTTTGGCTCAGGTCATGATATCATAGTCAGTCAGTGAGTTGGAGCCCCACGTTAGGCTCTGTTGCATGAGGCTCTGTGCTGACAGCTCAGAGCCTGGAGCCTGCTTCCGATTCTGTGTCACCCTCTCTCTGTGCCCCTTCCCTGCTCACACTCTGTCTCTCTGTCAAAAATAAATAAACTCAAAAAAAAAGTTAAAAAAAAACTGCATCATGCTTGCTTACTGCAGTGGGGCTGGAGGGAAATGGAAACGTGAACATGCCTTTGACAGAGCATGGCAATTTTCCAGGCAAGCTCCAGATAATACATAGAAGGCGCTTAGCATGGTGTGTTCTATCCGGTTGGATACAAGTCTGTTTTCTCCACAATCATCACAGCTCCATCATCTCTCTCCCTGAATAGCTGCTTCACTCTTCTTCCCACTCCCACTTTCACTCCCTTCTGATCTCCTCTCCACACCCATGCTGGAACATCTCTGGGTAAATCAGAAGCTGACCATACTGAAGACATTCAACAGTCTTTGGCTGGCAGCTGAAGACCCAAATCTGAATGACCTGTGAGCCCTCCTAGTTTGGAGGGCTCCCAAACCATCCCAGGGAGCATCCCAAACCATGCTCTCCTGTACTCTGTGCTCCAGGCACACTGACGTCCTGGCCATTCCTCAAACATGCCTTATTACCCCCACCTCAGGCTCTTGGTTCCTGCCATTTCTTCTGCACAGACCGCTCTTTCCCCACCCCTTCACTTACTGAATTCTTACCCTTTCCTTAGGTTTCAGTTCCACTCAATTGCCTAAGTGAAGCATTTTTTACATGGCTGAGTAGGCCCAATCATTCCTACCCCCTGCACCATTCCCCACCCTCCACCCCCAAACCGGACAGCATCCCTGTCTCCTCTGCAGTACCGAGCAGAGTCATGCCTGTGAATTAACAGTGGGATGGTTTGGGTAGGTCTCTGTCTTCCCTGAACCATGAGCTCCTTGAGGGCAGGTGGTGAGTCTATTTGATTGTTAGCTCACAGCGCCTCTCCTAATAGCAAGCACTGAATGCATCATCATTGTCACTAGCCCCATCACTACGATCACTACCATCTCTTCCCTGGGTAGAACCTTTCTTATGGTTTAACCCTAGAGCCTGCCTTCTCTTAAACTAAGGTCAGCTGAACTAGCACACCTGTGATCACGGCATTTATATAATCACAATCCTACTTCCCCTAACCCTGAATATATAACCTGAAGAAATCTAACATGCATTTTTGAATACTGACGAGATCTCACCAATCGGAATTTCTATTCTTTGAATCTTTGGAACTCCCATGTGCTATAGTAATTTGTACATTTTCAATTCCCTCTCCTGGATTTTAATTTCCTTAGAAACAAGAGCTGGGCTGCACTTATCTTTGAATACCTGCAGTACCAAAGCTTATCCTTTCAATATAGATGTTCAAATTAAAGTGTTATTTGAACCCATAACTTCTTTCTGATTCTACTTTGTACTGTTCTTAGTCCCTTTCTTCTAAACCTGTATTTCACCAGAATTTGTTTTCTTTACTCTCTTCAATGAGCTACACCTTTCCTTTTATAAACATTTTAAACATACTAGGATCTTTAAAATTTCAGCATATATAATTTTAAATATATAAAACCCCAATATATACAGAAGAAAAGAAAACCCTCATTCTAACACAGGGTATTTCAAGTATAGATAAAATAATATGATATGAAATTTCCATTTGGAAAATAAGTTTCAAGAGAAGAAACTGATCGAGATAGAAAAAGGTCTAAGGATATGAAAGAATAGTTTAGAGAAGCGAGAAAATGCCTTAAAGCAATGAGAATACCACAGTGAAGTCACAAGAAATCTATTCCACTTTATTTCTTCTAGACCCTGGTTTGATTTTATCCAAATTTTGGAGATATGTGTCTATACCTTGCATGCTTCCCAAAGGGATTATAACTAATTTAACATGAAGGCTGCAAAAACCTCCCAAGGGAGCAAGGTGTACACATGGCTAGGCAAGAGAGACTTCTGGCAATGAAGTCTCAAAGGGAAACAAGGAGAGCTTTTAAGATCTAGCAAAATGGTCCATGCAAGTCCCTCTGTGTGAATTTGAAGAGTAATTTCTAACACAAATGTTTTCACGTGGTGGCCAAAGTTTTATTATTGGTTTGCAAAGAAACAGAAAAAGTGTGCAAATACCTACTTTCTCAGTCTCTCCTAAGTTCGATAGTAACTTAGTAAAGGCCTTTCTCAGAGGCATTGTTTTGTTTGATTTTTTTTACACCTTACTTATTACAAGGATAGAGCTCAGAGAACCAAGAATGGATTTTGATATTTCATTATGATTATCACTCTAAAAACATCAAAGGTTTCAAGCCAGTTTTTGGCAAGTTGCTACAAAATTGCTTCTAATTTTAATTTTGTTTGTTCTTGAAATGTTATTATTTTGTTTTGTGATTAAGGAGAGAACAACTTGCTTTTGATTCAAGCACATGTGCAGCCAAGTTGACAAGTTTTAGTAAAACACAAGTTCGAATTAGCTCCCAGAACACATTTACTCTTGCAGGGGTACCATGCAGCTACTTACAGGGATGATCAGGTTTGTTTTTTTTTCAAAATGAATTTTGAATCCGTTCAAGCGCATGTGAACTTGTTACCCAACACCCCAGCTTCCTCTCCAAAAGTCATGAAGTAGCCATTTTGTTCTGAAACAAGTGTTACACTTAATACCATGGCCTCATACCTGTTCCTCAAGAAACTTTCAACAGCTCAAGTAACTGGATTTTGAATGAAGCCATATTCTAATAGGTCCCATAGGATGTTGACTCAAAACTTTATATCCCCAGCTATTTAGATGTCTTACCACACACTACAGAATTATTTAGTACTGCCCCTTACTTCAAGTATGAGATTAATTTTAATACTCTTTAGTTTAACAGTTAAACTTCTCTTTATCAAAGTAGTAAGTCTGCAAGGTCAGTTGGTTTTTAAGGCACATTTGGAATCAAAAGATAATACTTCAATTCCTGGTCCTGCCTCTTGCTGGTTGTGTGAGACTAGAAAAAAAAAATGATAATATCTGTTAACAGTTAAGCCTAAAGTACCTCACCTCTAAAATGGGGCATATCTGTCATTGAGACATGGCTTTATGAGAGGGTCAAACAACATAGTGCATTCCATACTTCTATGAAACTGTTAAAACCACATTCAAATAGTTCTAACAAAATCATCATTTTTAAAGGATTACTTTTATGGGATTATGTCAACTATCCAGAGGGGTTTTTGGAACCAAGAAATAAATTCTTGGGATGGTAAAGACTGGTTTTTGAAATGCACTACAATGGTGTTTAGAAAGGAAACCTCTCCAGAAGTCAGTTTGAGTAGACCTTGCAGTCACTTCAAATTAAGGATAAACTTCTATTGGAGAATCCTACTCACACATAACCTTCTTTTGTTAATGTTTATTTATTTATTCTGAGAGAGAGAGGCAATGTGAGCAGGGGAGGGGCAGAGAGTAGGAGAGAGAGAATCCTAAGCAGGCTCCCTGCTCTCAGCGTGGAGCCTGATGCAGAGCTGGATTCCATGAACCATGAGATCATGACTAGAGCTGAAATCAATAGTTGAATGCTTAACTGACCCAGCCACATAACCTTCTGAACTGCATAATGACATTCAATTATGGGTTCATCAAATTAGAGAATAGTTATGTGGAAGACTCACGTTGATTTAAGAGAAAAAAATTCGGTGTTTGTTAAAATAGAGTTGGGGGTAAGGGGCAGCCAACTCCCCTCACCTTCTTGCTTCATAGACCTGCAGGCTTTGACAAATACTCTGATGGGGCAGAAGCAGGAGAGATGCCATTCCATGGACCTCAGATGCAATCTCCTTTTCATCTCATCACACAGAGCTGCCCCTCAGAATAAAGTGTCCCTTGGGGCATCTTCTTAAGTTCCACAAACCTGATTTATCTCAAGAATGAAAAGTAGTATCAACCTCCTGAATTGCCTGCCAGTACCCACAAACCATTCCATGGTCAACTTTTAGTATCTGTGGTAATAACATATGGATACTATATACAATTAAATCCATAAGTGATTTAAAAAACTAATGTCAAATTAGTGATACTATAGTAATCCCATGCATGAATTTATCCCTCTGGTATATATTATTACCCAGACATCAAATGAAACACTAATTCACTTTTAAACCAAAAGAAATTTACTTCCTTAGATCAATTACATTGTTCTAAATCACATCCAATTTCTAAAATATAGTTTCTTTTTTAAAAACATTTTTAATGTTTTTATTTATTTTTGAGAGAGAGAGAGACAGAACACAAGCAAGGGAGGGGCAGAGAGAGAGAGGGAGACACAGACTCGGAAGCAGTTTCCAGGCTCCGAGCTGCCAGCACAGAGCCCGACGCAGGGAATGAGCCACCCAGGTGCCCCAATAACTTCTTTTTTTAAAAATTTTTTTAATGTTTATTTTATTTGGGAGGGGGGAGGGCATAGAGAGAGGGAGACACAGAATCCAAAGCAGGCACCAGGCTCTGAGCTGTCAGCACAGAGCCTGACGCAGGGCGTGGACCCATGGACCGTGAAATCATGACCTGAGCCGAAGTCGGATGCGTAACCAACTGAGCCACACAGGTGTCCCTAAAATATAATTTCTTATCCAGACATATTCATACACTAATACAGGAAGCAAAAATTAGAAGGCCTGGAACTTCTGGAAATTTCTTGAAATTGGCTTTAAATTCCAAAAATCACTACAAGGAAGTCTCAGGAAGTTTTACTGTTTGTGAGCTACATATTTCATCCCATCTTATATAACACATGCCCTATTTCTGTGCCCTTAGAAGTAAAAAGAGCTGGAGTATAAATTTTAAATCACTGCAATGTTTTTTTTAAGTCAGTATAAAAACAAATATGATTGCAAAAACCGGTCAATATAGTAAAATGTGTACAAGTTAACCTCATTTTGAGGCAAATTCATTTCAAGATTTAAATATTTGGACGGGAAAATTTATATTTTAATTTCCAAAAGATTTAGTCAATTATATATATGAGTCCATTTCTGTTTTAGGTGATTGCCAGATGCATATAATTCCAGGTCTCTCAGTGAATAAATGAAACTTTCTATGAGCTCTAGACTAAAGCCTGTATTTAAAAAGCCTCAGTTTTTACTTACCAACGTACCACTAATGGACAACTACTCTTGTATATGTAGGTTTTAATTATGAGAAAAGTAGTTATAACTCTTCATCTTACAGAAATTTAATTTAAAAGTAAAAAGGCAATTCTGCTTTACAGTCTACATTGCCCACTTGATAAATTGAAGGCAGAATAAACTGATGAAAGGTTATAACTCGAGTCCTGAGAAGTTACACGTTCATTGAAGATCTTATTGTAAAACACTCTTGTAAGTATCTGGAACAGCTTGTTCCTTAAACCACTGACAACGCACAGATTGAAGGAGATATTCCAGTGGAAACAGTCTTAGCTATAAAGTAACTTTTAGTAGTTAAAAAATTATGTATAACATCATCAATTGTCTTATTTTAACTAACTGCCTTCTTATAGATTGGTTGAAAGAATAAAATATACATTTTTGAGAAAAATTCAGAGTTCCTTTTAAAGTGAAAATTAGGTTCCTAAATATCTTGGAGCTGTTTCCCCCACCCCCTGGGAGACTATAATAAGGTAATAAAAGTTAATTGAAAAATATGATGAAAATATGATTTAACTTGAACATAGAGATCTTAGAAATATATTGGAAGTTCTGAATTTGGACAAAAGAAGATGCAAGATCAAATTAAGGCCTAAACACGTCAATATTGAAAAGAAAAATATATCCAAATATGACTGGAGTTTTAAAAACTACAATTCACCAATAAATTTTAAGCGCGTGCTAAATAAGCACAATGCTACAGCAGCCATTTTTGGGAAAGTGTGTGGAAGAAGAATTACAAAACAACTGTATGCTTCCATGTTTTTGAAAACTTTCAAGTCTAATTTCCCTCTTTAGCTTAGGTATCAAAGAAGTTAAAGATAAGGCCATTGTTGATAAGGGATGGGTGAGGGTTGTGAAAGGGTAGTTTGATAGAGCTGTTAGCACCTGGATGAGCAGAACTGGGCATGAAAGTAGTCATTCTGGAGAGTAGGAAAAGAATAGGCTAAGGAATGGTAGTTCTGCATTCCCTCTTGATATCATACGTTCATGAATGTAAACAGTGACCAGTATGGAACTTGAGAAGCTTAACAGAAGACCATGGGGGAAGGGAAGGGTAAAAAATAGTTTCAAACAGAGAGGGAGGCAAACCCATAAAAGACTCTTAAATACAGAGAACAAACTGAGGGCTGATGGTGGTGGGGAGAAGGCAAAATGGATGGGCAGTGAGGAAGGCACTTGGTGGGATGAGCACTGGGTATGGTATGTAAGCAGTGAATCATGGGCATCTACCCCCGAAACCAAGAGCACACTGTATACACTGTATATTAGCTAACTTGACAGTAAATCATATAAAAAATTTTAAAAAAAAGAGTGACCAGTCAGTCCACCTGTGTGTTCTTCTCCAGCCATAGTGAGCACAGAAGTAGAGCAGGGGAAGCGAAGGGCTATATTTGACAAAAGTTGGGGTTCTGCTGGGGAATGCAACATAGGAAAAAAGATTAGGAGAGTTAATGATATTCATAAAGGAGTATTTAGATTGATGAACCATGGAATCAAATGCATGGATTAATCCAAGGATTAATGTTCTCAATAAAGTCAAATGATTAATGGAGTAAAGATACTAGAGCAGATGAGATGAAAGGATAGGAAGTGTCAGCCTAAGAGTAAGATGCTTGACAGTGAGGTTTTGGCGGTGATGTGGTTATGGTTGAGGACAAGATCAAGTGATGATCATGGGAGTGAGTAGCTGAGGGAATGAGAAGATCAAAGAACCAGAAAGTCGGGGTACTGGTTGGGTCATCGACAGGCATACTGAAAGAGGCAAGAAGGGCATGGGAGAAGAAAGTAGTCAGTCAGATGTGGAAGTCTTCAATGAATGAAAGAAAGTAGACAAGGAAGGCTGGGAGGTTGCATGGTCTGACAACAAAATTCAAAGCTTAAACCTTATTTCTTAAAAAAAAAAAAAACCAGACTTCTCTAACCACTAATGCTCGCATTCTGCCACATGAGTCTATTTTATTTTCCTTATAGTAGTTCATTCTACATATTGTTTATTTATATGTATGTTTGTTTAAATCCCCACTGAAATATAAGCCTCATGAGAGCAGGGACCTTGTCATCTGGGTCACTGCTATCCCCTGGAGGCTTGGAATAGTAATGGGCACATTTTAGATATTGCTGAATAAATACATGAATGAAAATATTTATTAGGCTTCTGCCATGTCATGAACTATGCTAATTATCAATGAGAAGACAAAGATTCGCAATATTACCTTTCTTTAGTAAGCTTTCACTGTTTAGTGGAGTTTAGTTATTAAAAAGGACAATAACACTTGGAAATATGTGAAAGGCACCCTAAGTGTGATGCAAAATGTTAAAAGGACTCAAAAGTACAAGAGAAGGTAGTTCCTCTATCTGGGCTCAAATGTCACTTCTGCAATGATGCCTTTCCCACTCACCCTCTGAACTAGTCCAGGTACTGTGTTATAGCTTTCATGTCACAAAGATAGTTAAATAATTATATATTTGACTTTCATTTTTTTTTATTTAAAAAAAATCTGGGGTGGGGGGGTGGCCTGGGTGGCTCAGTTGGTTAAGCGTTCTGACTCTCGGTTTCAGCTCAGGTCACGGTTTTGTGAGTTTGAGCCCTGTGTTGGGCTCTGCACTAACACTGTGGAGCTACTTGGGATTGCCTCTCTCCCTCTCTCTCTCTCTCTGCCCTTCCCCTGCTCACGCTGTCTCTCTCAAAATAAATAAATAAACTTAAAAAAATTAAAAAATAAAAATAATTTTTTAATGTTTATTTATATTTGAGAGACAAAGACAGTGTGAACAGGGGAGGGGCAGAGAGAGGGGGAGACAGAATCTGAAGTAGGCTCCAGGCTCTGAGCTGTCAGCACAGAGCCTAACGTGGGGCTCAAACCCACGAACCACGAGATCATGACCTGAGAGGAAGTTGGACACTTAACTGACTGGGCCAGCCCAGTTCCCCTATATATTTGACTTTTAAATGTATGTTTTCCCTCCTACAGCTACGTGAGGACAGAAAGGCCTCTCCCTTTTTCTAAATGTAACTCCAGCGCTCACTCACAGATAACTACTCAGTGACCCTTCTATAGGACAAATAGCTTAATGACAGAGCAACATGTGAGAAATGTCATCCAAATGATAGAGATTTCCTTTAGACGTGTTGACGCAACCAGCATGAAATTTGGGATCTCATGTTAAATGACACTTTATCAGCCCACAAATCGTGGCTTTAAACCAACTCCTTCAGTGTCATATGAAAAGTCATGGGTTAAGCAGCATTCCTGTTTTATACCCCTGGGCCTTATTTATATAGTTGTTTTGTTTGTTCGCAAAAGGTTAGAGGAAGAAATTATTCAATTCATGTTTTGCTGATTTCATTTCTGGCCCCAAATATCTCATTCTTAGAATTCCTTTTTTTGTGATCCCTTTTCTAATGATCTCAGTGTGCAACTTGTTTTCTGGTTTATTTTTCCTTTGCCTTCCTGAAAAGCCAAGTAGCTATAAATCCTGTAAACAATGGCTGTTACCTCAGCTATGAGGCAGCGAGTGAAGGCAGATGACATAGTGGATCGTATTAACAAGGCGGCCAGAATCCATGAACTCCGCGGTAAATTTTCCAGCACAATGAGACAGTGGATACATCTGCTATGGAGGTTAGTCCTCTCTATGTTATTGCTTGTGTAACAGAATGATTCCTGTGATCATCGCATTCTACTTTCTAATGACCATTATTATGCTCTTTGACACAGCTTGATGGGCTTTTGTGGCTGTGTCTGTCCAAATACTCTAGAAATCAAACACAACTTTGTTTACTTATGTTATGCTGCGTTTAGTAAAACATCCTTGCAACGTTGAATATATTCCCTTCATTCTCAGAGATGGTTGGGTCCATCCTTTGTGGAGAACTTGGCAGTACATTCCAAATTTTAAAATGGTCATACAATTTGAGGTGCCTGGGGGGCTCAGTCGGTTAAACATCCAACTTTGGCTCAGGTCATGATGTCACAGTTTGTGAGTTTGAGCCCCACATTGGGCTCTGTGCAGTCAGCATGGAACCTTCTTCAGATTCTCTGTCCCCTTCTCTCTCTGTGTCTCCCCAGCTTGCACTCTGTCTCCCTGTCTCTCTCAAAAATAAACATTAAAAAAAATGGTCACACAATTTGACTTTGTGATTTCACTTCTAAAAAATAGTCCTACACAAATGCTTTCACATTTGAACAAAAATGTATATATGAGGATGTTCACTGGAGCCATTCGAAGTAGCAAAAGATTAAAAATAATCTAGATTGCCATTAATACGAGAATAAATAAATTACAACATAGGTGCACATGTATAGAAAATACCGTGCAGTTTTCCAATATGAGATAGAACTCAGTGTACTGGCTGGAAGACCTCCACCTTTTAGTAAGGAGAAATAGCAAAGTCACAGGATAATGTGCACAAGATTATCCCATTTGCACAGCAGGTGAGTGTGTATGTTCCTGGGTGTATTAATACATTGAAAAAGACCTATAAGCTTACGTACTAAAAAGCTAACAGTTGTTACCTCTAATGCAGGGTTTTTAAACCTTGAGTCCAGTAATTCTTTGCTATTGGGCTTTTCCTATGCCTCGTAGCGTGATGGGCAGTATCCCAGGCCTTTAGCTACTAGGTAACAGCAGCACTCTCACTTTCCCAGTTAAAACTACCAAAAATGTTGCCTGACACTGCCATATGTTCCATGGGGGAAAATTACCTCTGGTTGAAAACCACTGCTCTAGTGAGTGAGGCAGAAGCAATGGTTTTGGAAGAGAGACTAAATAGAGGTATATAATTTCTTAAAAAGAGTGTTTCTTCTACTGCTGTTCATTTTGTAGAACGAATTCTCATTCTCCTGGGCTCTGCACAGGGTAGTATTATCTATGTACCCATCTAACAAATTTATCCCACATTTTGCTAAGATACTTAAAATAATTATATAGAATTTACCAAACAACTACTACAACCAACTCTACACTTTAACTTGTCCTGCATGTGTCCTAAGGCAACTTCCTTTCTTATGATATAGGGATAGTAAAAATTATTTTACAGACTTTCTATGTCAAGTACCATAACTGACGTATTTCCATAGCTGATTTTTTCCCATTTTGTGCTACATGTTAGCATCTAAATTACTAGGATATAAGGGTTATTTTTTTAGGGGAGTTGGAATAGCAACCCCCTTGGAGAGGAAGGATGTTGCCCAATTTCTTCCCCACTGTATTCCCAGCACAGTGCCTTGTACAAAGTACCTAGAACAGCGCCCTATAGAAAGTAGGAGCTCAGCGCACATGTGTGAAATGACTAAAAGCATTAACCACCTCACATGCAATAAAAATTAACAACTATCCCTAATCTAAAACACTAGTTGTAGAATGATATGCTGCCTTAAACATTTCATATTTATATATATTTAAACATCTTAAATATAAAGTTACTTATATGGTTACCCCTAGTTACTTACTAGGTTACCCCTAGTTAGAATGAAATGAGATTATGCATGATTATTACTGATAAACAATAGCAGCTTAAAAATAAAAAGTTTCACAATCATTTAAATCCATTAAATTCACATTACATTATAAAATTATCACATATTTTATATATGTTTTCATAGTTTAGTAAGGGGAATGATTTAAGATGATACCTCTTTTCATGACTGGTGATATGGGTGGGTATGATTCATGGAATCAGAGTCAAAAGAACTTTAACGGTCATATCATCTAACCCTGTGATTCCAGTAAGGACCAGATTTTATTTTTAAATAATTCTGAGGTAGCAAAAGAGCGGTATTTATTTAATAGCTCTAGATTTTCAAAAATCCATCAAGTAGTTGCAAGGGTCTTGACTAGGTCTAGTTTTACTTGGCTTTTATGTACCATATAATGAGCCCCCTTGATGGTCACCACTCTACTGCTAAATTAGTAGAACACTCTGGATCTAAAATGGTAAAACATTTTTATGATTGTCATATCATAACAACCATAAATTTCATGATTGTTATGTTTATGATTGCTGTAAGAGTTAGTTTAAAATTTGAATCCATGTGCTTGATGGCTTGACCTAGATGAAGTGGAAAGTAAAATATCTGGGCATGTCTGGTGGTGCCTGATAAGCTCCGTGGCTGAGTTAGTCTCATAAAGCCTTGTCCTTCCTCTCTGGAGTGTACTGAGGCATCAGGAAAACACTGCCAAACCAACTCCACTGCTGAGGCTGTAGGGATCTGTGGATGCAAGCATCTCGCTCCTGGCCCTGTACTCTAGGGGCCCCAAAGACTTCCCAGATAAGTTCTTAGCCTCATTAAGAGACATCTTGCAGGGTACCCTACTTCAGGGATCTTCCCTTTTGGACAATAGGACACCAGATTATGTATATGTGTTTCCTGGCATTAGGAATAACAAAAAAACAAAAAAAAACAAAAAACAAAACAAAAAAAAAAGAAGGATTTTAGCCTAAGTGACAGTCATCATTTATAAGCTTGATTTCTTTTGTTTTATTGTGGCGCTATATATATGTTATCAACTTTTTCATTTTAACCATTTTTTAACGTTTACTTATTTTTGAGAGAGAGAGAGAGAGAGACCGAATGCAAACGGGGAAGGGGCAGAGAGAAATGGAGACACAGAATCTGAATCAGACTCTGGGTTCTGAGCTGTCAGCCGTCACAGAGCTGTCACAGGACTCAAACGCACAAGCTGTGAGATGATGACCCGAGCCAAAGTCAGACGCTCAACCAACTGAGCCACCCAGGCAGCCCTCCATTTTAGCCATTTTTAAATACTCAATTCAGTGGCGTTTCCACAGTGTGTGTAACTAGTACCACTATCTATTTCCAGAATGTTTCATCACTCCGAACAGAGATTCTGTATCCATTATGCACTAACTTCACATTCCCCCTCCTCTTACTCTCTGGTATCATCTAAACAACTTTCTGTCTCTATGCTTTCATTCAGTATTTTAATAGTACAATTTAACATGTATTTACCACTTAGTATATACCACCCATTGTGCTAGGTGCTTTACATGAGTCAGCTCATTTAACACTCATACTCCTGTATGGGGTACCCTCATTAATTCTTTTTCACAGAGAAGGAAACAGAGATTGAGAAAGATAGAATTGTAATGGATGAATAGTTGAAAATGATGTGACATACACACACACACACACACACACACACACACACACACACAGGAATATTACTTAGCCATGAAAATGGGGAAATCCTACCACTTGCAACAATCCTTGAAGGCATTATGCTAAGTAAAATAAGTCAGACATAGAAAGACAAACACTGTAGGTTTGTATGTTGAGTTGAAACAAAAACAAGCTCATGGAAAAAGGGATCAGACTTATGGTTGCCAGAGGTAGTGTGAGCGAGAAGGGGAAATTGAGGCAGGTGGTCAAAAAGGTACAGACTTCTAGCTACAAGATTAATAAGTGCCAGGGATGCACTGTACCACATGATGACTATAGCTAACTCCTCTGTATGATACATAGGAAAGTGGTTAAGAGAGTAAATCCTGAGAGATCTCATCACAAGGCAAAAATCTTTGCCTTTCCCCTATTCTTTTCTTCTTTCTTTTTTTCTTGTATCTATGTGAGATGAATGTTAGCTGAACATACTATGGTAATCATTTCAAAATATATGTAAATCAAGCCATCATGTTATACACCTTAAACTCACACAACGGTATAAGCCAATTATTTCTCAATAAAACTGGGAGAAGTAAAGAATCTGGAGTCCCTCACTCAAGTCCCACAGATCCCATAAGCACTAAAACTGGGAAAGTGAACTCCAGCATCCTGATTCCAAAGCTTACACTTTTGACCACGTTGGTCTGCCTACATTTTAAAAACTCTTTCTGATGGCTAACCTTCTATACAGGGTATGCCCATTCCTCGCAGTTCAGTGGGAAAAGAACTGTTGGACTCCATGATACACCTGTTATAGCATTTAAATTAAATGGCAAGGATAAAAAGCTTGCTCCAGGCAATCTTTCCAAGCTCAAAGAAGCACTGCTTTTAAGCAATGCATACTAAAAGTACATCCTTTAAGGTTACTCTTAAGTACTCTTGCTGATCTTGTGATAACAAAAGCAAACCACAATCTCTTAATCAGAATGTCTGTTTAGGTTCTCCTCACAGAAAGTTTGCACAGACCCATTCTTATGCTGGAAATTGCTAAATTGCCCCCATCCACTACATACCATACTTGTTCCTACTGAATATTTACCTCAGTCACTCAGATGATCGGTGCCCAGTTTCATTCTCACTTTGTTCCTATTCCCATTCTATCTGAGAAAATTTCCCTGCCTCCTGTCCTTCACACTCCCCAATCGGAGTCATATAAAAGCCCACACAACTCATAACTAATAATTTTAAATATACTCGCCCTAGTCCAGTCTATAAGTCAGTACTGATTTATTCCTTTTTGTATGTGTCAGTAGGCAAATTTCCCAGAATCAGGTGAGAACTATCATTACTAAGTCATTCATTAGGCTTATGGTTACTTCTCCTAACAACTAAGAACACCTGCTTTCTTCCAGCAGATGCCTCCTTCTTATCACCAATATCACCCATCAGGAAAGAGGACACAGTGCATTTTTGAGTCTCTGTGAGTGACAGAACACAAGTATACATTTCCATAATGCAGCCCAGGTTCATCAACTAAGAGATAAAGGCCATATAGGTAATATCCCCTGTTCAAGATATCAAATGGTTTCCCTTTCAGCAGAATTTTTTAAGTAGCCCACTTACGAATTTCATGATAGTTATTCCCTTTACCTAGATATAACCCAAATTATTTTTAGCCATTCCATAAATTACTGGATTGATTTCCATGAAGCATTGAACTAAACTCCAAAAGAGTTTAAGATTATGTTTTTGTGTTTTAAGAGTAATAACAATATAAGATAATTTGAGAGAAGTAGAGTAAAGCTGGCACAAACATGGTCGCTGAGAGGAAAGCAAGAATATCTCTAGTTGGACAAAACGAGAAGTTTCACAGAAGAGTGATATCTGGGTGGTAAAAGGGAGAAGGGGTTACAAGTGCACATCTGGGCTCAGATATCACTGTCTAAATTGAGAGCCTACCATACGCCTACCATGTGAACTTGGACACATTATTTAACCTCATTAAGCATTGGTTTTTGATTGGAAATAATTATAACCACCTCAGAGTGTCATTTTTATGATTAAAATGAGTTAATAAATGTAAAGCAATTAGCACCATGTTTAGCATATGGTAAGTTTTCAATAATGACCAGCTGATGTGTCAGGAAATTTTAAAAGGCAATTCAAAATAATAATTGAACTCATTTTTACACAACAGGAGAGTAGCATGTGTTATAATAGAGGAACAGGTCTTGGTTTTGGAAAATAGGGGTATGAGAACTGATGTTCCTTCTCCCTCCTTCCAGAGCATGAGGGGGTGGGGAAGTAAGGGGAGGAGATGAGTGGGAGGAGAGAGAGAGAAATTTAAAGGTCTCAAATTGAGAGCTACAAAGAGAGAAGAAGAGTCTTGGGAAAAAGAAGAGTCTAGAGAGAATGGAAGGATACCAGGGCTTTCAGGTGGGAGATATCTTGCTTGGTAAGAATTAACTCTGTGCAGGGGTGGATCTGTGGGACTAGAAGCCAATATAATTTTGAGGACCCCTTCAGGCAAAAGACATTACCAAAATATATAACTACTGTAAATTTTACAAAAAATATGACGAAGTGAGCACATTGCTACACCTCCTCCCAATGTTTTTGAGGGAAAAAGCAGGGTCAGATGAATATAGCAGAAGCTTATCTTCATTAGCTTAATGGAATATCTGCATCTGACTCTGTCAAGAAATAGCCAAAGCAGTTTTTGAAAAATGGGAACTCTATTTCATTTTAATTTTTTGCCTCCGCTTTGTTCTTCTTTAGGCCCTCCCCTCCATTATCCTCAAAACTTTGGTCAAAATTCAACTACACGCTATTTGTATTGGTGTTGCTTTGAGGGAAACGAGGGAAACGAAGGAAACGACAGGAGATGGTGGTCATGCCTAGGTGATTCCAACAGACAGATGGTGGTCTGTCATGCCTAGGTGTGTCATGCCTAGGTGAGACCAACCTCGGTGGTCTGTCATGCCTAGGTGAAAGGAAAGCATCCAGGATGCAGGTAATACAAGCAGGCTATAGTGCAAAATGTCCAAATGGAAGTATATAGCAGATCCTTCGGATGTGGGAGTTAAGCTGTGCAGGTGTCTGGACAGGATGACTCCTTTTGAAGACTTGGGGGTGGCTGAGCTCCACTTAAGAGATAGTATTAAGAAAGAAAAGAGATAATCAAGTGGGAAATTTAATCTTCACATTCAGGAGCTAAGAAGGAGGAGAAGGAGTGGGGGGAAAGGGGGGAAAGAAGGAGAAGGAGAGAAAGAAGAAATACAAACAAAGGCCCTCAGGCAGAAAAGTAACAGCAGTAGAAGCTCAACTATATAGGGGCTGACATGCTGGGGATATAGAGCAGTGTTTTGCACATGGACTTTGGATTTACAGAGCCCTGGGCTTAACTCTAACCTCTTCATTTGATAGCTATGCCACATGGACAATTCACTTGCTTCTCTATCTTTTCCTCCCCAAATGTGAGTCAAAACACCTACTACATGAGGTTGATACTACACTCTGGAAGAAAATGTCATGTCAAAGAAATCAAAGGAAAAGAGTGTTGCTGAAAAGAATTTGGTTAATAGTATCAAATGCTGCACAAAGTTCAAGAAATCTGAATACTTTGTGATTAAGAAGTTACATGTGATTTGGAAGAAAGCCATTCCAGTGGAGGGTAAGGTCTAAAGTGAATGAGTACACCCCAGTCCCAGGGAAGGTGGGGCCCTGCCCCTGGGATGCTGAAGCAGAGGGAAAGGGTGGGGGGGTCTGTACTGACCATCAAGGATGTAGGGGCCACATTTTCCCCCTGTTCTGCCAGGTAGGAGGTAGCCATTATTTGTCTCAGCCTTGCCCCCACCACCAACCCCACGATTGGGTTTCCTATTTGTGGTTAATTGGATTAATATATATATATATATATATATATATATATATATATATATATACACACACACACACACACATACATACATACACATCCTTTTCTGGAAAAACATATTACAGCGAATGAGTACAAGTGTAGTACAAAAATGTACAACATATGTTACATAGGCATACCTTGGACATACTGCAGACTTCATTCCAGACTACTACAGTAAAGTGGATACCATAATAGAGTAAGTCAAGTGAACTTTTTGGTTTCCAGTGGATATAAAAGTTTGTTTACACTATACTGTAGTCTTAAGTGTGCAACAGCATGATGTCTTAAAAAACAATGTACATAACTTAAACTATTTTATTGCTAAAAAATGCTAACCATCTGAGCTTTCAGCAAGTCTCAATCTTTTTGCTGGAGAAGGGTCTTGCCTTGATGCTGATGGCTGCTGACTGATCCGTGTGTGGTGGCTAAAGGTTGGGGTGGCTGTGGCAATTTCTTAAAATAAGACAACAATCAAGTTTGCCATACCGATTGACTCTTCCATGAACGATTTCTCTATAGCATGTGATGTGGTTTGATGGCATTTTATCCACAGTAGAAACTCTTTCAAAATTGGGAGTCGATCCTCTCAAACTCTGCTGCCACTTTGTCAACTAAGTTTAAGTAATACTCTAAATCCTTTGTTATCATTTCAACAATCTTCACAGCATCCTCACTAGGAGTAGACTCCATCTCAAGAAACCACTTTCTTTGCTCATGCATAAGAACCAACTCCTCCTCCATTCAGGTTTTATCATGAGATAGCAGCAATTCAGTCACATCTTCAGGCTTCACTTGTAATTCTAGTTCTCTTGTTATTTCCACCACATCTGCAGTGACTTTCTCCATTGAAGTCTTGAACCCCTCAAAGTCATCCTTGAGCACTGAAATCAACTTCTTCCAAAATCTTATTCATGTTGAAATTCTGACCTCTTTCCATGAATTACAAATGTTCTTAATGGCACCTAGAATTATGAATCTTTTCCATAAAGTTTTTGATGTACTTGGCGCAGATCCATCAGAAGAATCACTATCTATGGCAGCTATAGCCTTGCAAAATGTATTTCTTAAACAAGAAGACTTGAAAGTCAGAATCACTCCTTGATCCATGGGTTGCAGAATGGGTTCTGTGTTAGCAGGGGTGAAAACCACATTAATCTCATTGTACACCTTTACTAGAGCTCTTGCATGACTAGATGAATTGTCAATGAGAAGCAACATTTTGAGAGGATTTTTATCCTTATTTATATGTCTTAACAGTGGACTTAAAATATTTCATAAAGAAAACAAACAAAAATTCTATAAACTATATTGTAAACAGATGTGCTATCATCCAGGCTTTGTTTCATTTACAGAGTACAGGAAGAGTAGATTTAACATAATTCTTAAGGGCCCTGGGATTTTTGGAATGGTAAATGAGCACCGGCTTCAACTAAAAGTGACCAGCTACATTAGCTGCTAGTAAGTCAGTCTGACCTTTGAAGCCAGGCATTGACTTCTCCTCGCTAGCTATGAAAGTCTCAGATGGCATCTTCTTCCAATAAAAGGCTATTTCCTCAATGTTACAAATCTGTACAGTGTGGCCGTCTTCATTAATTATCTTAACCAGATCTTCTGGATAACTTGTTGCAGTTTATACATCAGCACGTGCTGCTTTATTTTGGACTTTTACATTTATGTTATGATCTATCCAGACCACTAAAAGTTTCTCCATATCAGCAGAAAGGCTGTTCTGCTGTTTTATCAATCATGTGTTCACTAGAGTAGTACTTCTACTTTCCTTCAAGAACTTTTCCTTTGCTTTCACAACTTGACTATTTGGCACAAGGGGCTTAACTTTCAATCTATGTTGGTTTTTGATATGCCTTCCTCACTTCTATAATCATTTCTAGCATTTGATTTAAAGTGAGAGAGATGTGACTCTTTCACTTGAATACCTAAGACGCCATTGTAGGATTATTAATTAGCCTAGCTGCAATATGGTCGTGTCTCAGGGAATGGGGAGGCCGAAGGAGAGGGAGAGAGATTGGGGAATAGTAGGTCAGTGAAGCATTCAGAACACACACATTTATCAGCTAATTTCGCTGTTTTGTATGGGGGAGGTTCATGGTGGCCCAAAACAATTAAAATAGTAGCATCAAACATCATTAATCACAGACCACCCTAACAAACATAATAATTGTGATAAAGCTTGGAATAGCATGAGAATTACCAAAATATGATACAATTTACCACAAAGTGATGAAATGCTGTTGGAACAATGGTGCCGATACACTTGCTTGACACAGGGTAGCTGCAAACCTTCAATTTGTAAAAACAAAAAACAAAAAACAAAAAACACCCTATCTGTGAAGTGCAATAAGGCAAAGCACAATAAAATGGGGTATGCCAGTATTTACCTTTCAAGAATGTAAACTTGAAGATCCATATCTCAAATAATATATTACAAATTTACTAATAATTCTAACAAAATCTTATAACCCCCCCATTTTGCTCCTACTAAAATTAGCTGATTGATTTCTAATCTAATTGATTTTAGACACTTACTAAATCTTGCCTCTCATGCCATGTAGGGTACAAAATTATCTGTGTAACTGATTCAGTGCTCTTTGGTTTTTAATTAAGTTTTATGATTTATGGAAAGCATCCCCTTCCCGTCGTTCTTTGAATAAAAGCTTTGCCTCCTGCACTATGAAATTTACTCTTGATTCTTGCTTCTTCAGTACTGTTTATAGGCATCTATATTTTAATTAATTTCTTTTGGTTATAAATGGTCAAAACTAAGAAGATCATAACGAATAATAAGTTGTCATGTTTACAGAGTCCATTGTACTGATTGATTTTCAAGTAAAAAAAAATTGCAGTCAGCTGTTTTTATTTTCCTTGAATGAAACATCGGTAAAAAGAATGATAAGTAGTAAAAATATACTCAGCTCTATGTAAAAAGGACAAAGGTAAGGTTAATTTTAAGACTAGAGTTGGGCCTTCTAAAATCTGAAGGAAAAAAACATGCTGGAGTGAGTGATTTATATTTTAAAAGTTGCTCAAAGCAAATGAAAACACACCTCATCTAAGAAGGACGAGAAAGAGTTATACATCTTAAAAGACTAAGAATATCAGAGAATTCCTTTAACTTGTTTTGTTCAGGCTCTCTATTAAACTAGAGGTCCAAGTTCATTCTTACTCAGCCTTATAATCATCTTCAGACATGAATATTGAGAAAATCAGCAACGAAAAGCCTGTCTAACACTTGAGAGTATACTTTTCACACGTTTAATCAGCTGTTTGCTTGCCTCCCAGGTCCCACCAGTATGAGTTTATTGGGCAGCAGCCTTTCCCCTGTAAATTACAGCTGCTAGTATTTACAGCTCCAGAATTCATTCTTCTGAAGAGCAATTTCATCTAGGGTTGCCATACCAGACAAGATTAGTAGTTAGCAATCACTTAAAAGGTATTACTATTATTTTTGAACCCACCTGTTCTTTCCTTGTTATTTAGATAAGATGCTCCCCTGTGCATTAGACAGAGATATAAACTCCCAAGAGAAAAGAACCTCATCTTACTTTCTGCATCTCCATACACATGTCACGTTGTGCTGTGCATGCACAGGAGCTTAATAAATGTTTAATTTGGATAATTTGGCACTTTTATTCCATAAAGTTTGCTGCCATTTCAGAGGCATTCAATCATCTGTATGGTGTGGTGAAGGCCAAATATCAGAACAGAAAGAGCACAGATTAATTCATCAGCCCTGGGCATGATTTCTTTTCTCCCACATCACTGGCTATGTGGCCCAGGGCCAATTATTTAATCTTTTTGAACCTCAGTTTCCTCATCAGGTAATAATGACTACTTTGGAGGGTTATTGTAGGGATTAGGAGGAAGGTCATAATGATAGCTATCATTTACTGAACCACTGCTGTAACTGTATATATTAACTCATGTAATCTCCTCAATAATGCAATAAAACAGGTATTATTATTCCATTTTAAAACAAAGAAACTGACACACATAAAAATTAAGTAACTTGCCCTAGTCCACACAGGTAGTCAGTGGCAGAGCCTGGAATTATACACAGACAGTCATTTTCTAAGCTCACTCTCAAACTCTTAACCATTAAGCTACACTGTCTCCTTATGATTACAAGAAGAGCCTTTAGACATGCAGTTAAAGTAGCTACTATTATGAAAAATTGAAATAGGAATCCTAGGTTACCCCCATAAACAAGGCCATCAAGATCCAGTGGGGAAGCCCTTTGGGACATACGTGCTTCTAACACTGGGTCCTCTAGACTCTATTTGAACATGCAGGCTGGTCCATCCCATTTTCACACAGTTCTTGTGATCAGCTTATTTCTTATTTGAAGCTCAAGCTCACCTACTGGCAAATTTACTAGGTTTGTACACTAGAGCTACGCATAATAATCTAATCCAAAATCCACATATTAGTTTATCCCTTCATGCCGCCTTTTAGTTTTCTTATTTATTTCATTTCTTTGTCAAACACCTCAGGTTTATTCAGCTATCCTCTTATATCCACTACAGCTTTCATCTCCCAGCTAATTTTTTCCTGATCACACTCCCATTTGCCAATAGCCTCTAGAAATCTTCTGGCCAAAGTGAATACAACATTCCATTGTGGAATAAGTATACAGAATTCAGGGAGACTATTACTTATATTGTTTTGTACACTCTGTACTAACACAGGCTACATATGCATTTTCTTTTACAGCTAGCACCTTATACTTTGGGTTCATACTTGGAATCAGCAGTCAAAGAAATCATGAAACTATCAAAGTTCTCTATTGTGTGCAATTGTTTTTTTAACCCAAAGGCAAGAGTGTACTTACATTTTATTAATATTTATTGCCTGCCTACTCAATGAAAAACGTGATGCTAAGCCCTATGAAAAATGAGAAATTGTAGGTTTCACCTCTACTTTCAAGGAACACATCCTCCAGTGGAAGGGAATGGAGGAAAAAGGAAGTGGAGTGGGGGAAGCCAACTAAAGAAGAAAAACAAGGGTGTGGCAAAGGACACAATGAACGTAGGCCCAAGATGTAAAAGATCAGAATTAAGAACCTCAAAATAAAACTGGTAGAAGCAGTGTGGCTTGATTTGAGCTGCAAGAGGGACAACTAAAAGAGATACTTTTACCTGTGTGTTACATGGCATAGTGCTCATTCATTCCCATTGTTCCTGAAATCTGAATAACTTCGAATCTTTGTTCTGTCTTTTGTCCTATTAACTACCCTTCCCAATTCATGTTATTTGCAAATTTGATTCATCTTCTTTGACTTGACTCTAAACCTATATTTGATTAACTCCATCCCTGTGCACCACATTTTCATTTAAACCAAAAAAAAATTACCTAGAATATATTTTATTCTCTCAAAAAACAGCGAGTTCTTAAGGAAGAGAGTCACCTATCAGTGGATAAAGCTGATTGCTATGGAAAAAAAAAAAAAAAAGCTGATTGTTATGGGTTTATTGTACCTGTATCTCCATGGTTTCTTCCGGAAAGCTTATATGAAGAAAGAAATGGAAACTGACCATTGATAAGAACCCCTTAGAAAGAAGTACAGACTGTTCTCAGAAACATCAGCAATTTAGTGAAGAGAAAGAAGTAGCCATGGGGCACCTGGGTGGCTCAGTCGGTTAAGTGTCTGACTTCAGCTCAGGTTGTGATCTCCTGGTTCATGAGTTTGAGCCCCATGTCAGGCTCTGTGCTGACAGCTCAGAGCCTAGAGCCTGCTTCAAATTCTGTGTCTCCCTCTCTCTCTGTCCCTCCTCCACCTCTAAAAAATCTCTAAAAAATAAATAAAGACATTTAAAAAAAAAGTAGCCACATCCCCAGCTCCATTCCTAGTAAATTCCATAAAGTTGGTCCTCTTCCTATTGTTTCTTCCCATGTTCCACTCATTTTCACTGTGCCACCATGAATTTCCCCTCAATGTCTGCAGATTTATAAGTGACCAGAATTTTTTGCTCCAAAGAGCATCAACAAAATCATACTTATGTAACTTTCTTTCCAATTCCAGCAATACTGAGAACTGCATAACCTAAAAATCTTTCTATAAGCACATGGCTTAAAAATGTATCATATTAAATTCATAACTTAGCTCATTTAAAAAAATGGAAATTCCTATATAGCCCATGAGGAAGCTGAATACCAGATTTGGATTTTATGACTCACACAGTGACAGCAGAGAGGACTTGGTCCTATACAAGGTCCAAGACTTCAGCACAAAGCAGGATCCTTAAAGGGCTCCTCTTTAGTTTGAGTGTAGGATAGAAACACACACACAAATAAAACACCCTCTAGCACAAGAGAATATGGGGAGACACTCTATTTTTGCCTATACTTGGCTGGGGAGAAAAAAATGTTTTCTTACAGAGTTTTAAAATTCAAATTTACATCACTAGTGTGGTATACCACTTGGCAAAGAAATCAATACAAATATCAGTTGTAATATTCCTGCCATACCTGCAAAATTTCTCTGGAGAGAAAAGACCTCAGGTTTCACAGGTAAATCTTCAATGAAGATAAGGTCAGACATCAAAAGTATAAAACACACTAGGAAATACTACATCATGGGCAAGAGTCAGCAAGCATAAGAATAGGCAGATTTAGAGCCCCTTCAACTGCAGATGGATAAAGATTACAATGTAATGTAAGCATGTTTAAAATTATTAAAGACTTAAAAGAAGGAATCAAAATCACAAGAAAAGAATAAGAACAAAGGGGAGAAGTACTAAAAATCTGAAAAAGAGAACTCCTAGAAATGAAAAGGGCAGGTATTGAACTAAAAAAAACTCAATGGATCAGCTAAACAAAGGATTAGACAAAGCTGAAGAGATAACTGATAGACTGGGGAATAGATATGAAGAAATCGCAAAGGGCACAGCACTGAGGGATAAAGAGATGGAAAATACCAAAGGAGGTAGAAGAAACTTAGAAAGAAAAGCGCCAACATCTATCCAATAGGAAAACCAGGAGGAAAGAATAAAAAGAATGAGAGAGAAACAATATTTGAGGAGATAAAGACTATATGTTTTCCAAAATGGATGAAAAAGATGATTCTTCCAATTCAATAATCTAAAGAATCCTTGAGCAAGATAAGTAAAAATAAATTCATCCCTAGGCTCAAGCATTTAAACCACAAACCCCAAGGAAAGGGGGATCTTAAAAGCAAATAGAGCAAAAATTTTTTTCAAATGAATTACAGTCGAACTGACAGTAGACTTCTCAACAGAAACCTGAGGCTAGAAAAGCAATGGAATACTTCCTTCACAGTTCTTCTAGAAAGAACAATCTAGAAATCAACACCTAACTAATCTAAGAGTAAAAATGGCATAAAGCACATTTCAGACCAATACTGAGAGTTTGCCACTAACAGATCTACCACAAAAGAATACTAACATAGGTCCTTCAGGAAGGAAGAAACAACATACAGAAGAAAGAAATAGAATGCAAGAAACAAAAATAATTTGAGTATCATTAAACGTTGCATCCTTGATGTATTCTGAATGAAAGAAGACTAAGACCCAGATATCATGTCTTTATCACATTGTAATGTTTCTTCAGATATCAAGTCTGTCCTCCTTATACCTGTAATCAATAAAAGTTCGTCAGCTTATCTAGGTAAAAAAATTAGAATTTTTAAATTTAGTTTACAGAACATTTCCAACATAGGGATGCCCAAAGGAAGAGAAAGATCTGGTCCTCAAGATATGCGTTCTTATTAGTAACCATAGAGTTACAAGTTAAAAGTCTGCTATTTGAATGACAGCAGGCTCCTATAAGATGTTTTCTTATTTGAATCATTCGGTCTAGTGAGGATGTAATGATAATATGAATCCCAAGATATATTGTTAAGGTGGGGGGAAGCAATGATTGGTAAAAGGGTACAAAGAAAATTTACTTTTCATTGTATGATCTTTGTCTTTTTAAATTGTATACCATATACATATGCTACTTGTTGAAAATATTAATGAAGTATGCAGTTATTTTTAGAATTATATCAAATAAAAATATAAAAATGACTGTCTCGAGTAAGAAAACATAAGGGGGGGAATGGCTTTTAGGAATTCAAGGACATAATATAATATAATAAATATATTCATAGGACACCATTGAAAAAATCATTAATATTTTTAAAGTGAAAGTGAAGATCTTTTCCAAATTCCGAAATAATTCCACTAGTCTTTTTTCTTGGAGACCTGCCCTCTAACAGCTTGAAAGCTATTTTTTCCCCTTACATAAACTCCATGATGTGTCCTCATTTCCAATGTTAATTAAGTAGGCCTTACAATAAAAGAGTCTGAACTATTTCCCCATCAGAATTGTTATCTATTATATATGACTGATACATGCAAAGAGTAAGATTTTTTCCAATTAACCTGAAGGACTTGGAAAAATGACTTTGAGATTTAACACTGAGAACTTTTAACTACTTTTTGAATATTACAAAGACTTAGATTTCCATAAAACATGAATTTTTAAGATTTGCATTAGAACTAAAAGCAATTTTAAGTAAAAGTAAAGAATGCAAATTGCTACATTAAAGATTTTACAGCATTAAAATGTAGTAAAACTACACTTAAAATTGGTTTATAAGTGAATCAGGAAAACTAGAATCATTTCTTTTTCTTAACCCTTACTTTATAATATCTCAGAGTATCTCCAGCTAACTCAAAGGAGTACAAAAGCTTCAAATATTTCTGTACATAAAATTTTACTCACAATGTACAATACAATCACATCAGGCATCATTCATTACTTATCACATTCCAGAATGATGCGGTATGCCTTACTTGCATTATTCAACTTAATTTCCAGAACAAACCCACAAGGCAGATATTATTATCATCCTTCATTTCATACATATGAAAATAAAGGCATAGAAAAATGAAGTAACATAGAAAAGGTCACACAGCTAGTCAACAGTAGAGCTAGGACTCACGCCGGTTGATGTCTCTCTAACTTCAATTTTTATATTCTTGACCACTATGTTAAATGTTTCCAAGAAGACCAGGGCTTGGGATAATATTAATCAACTAAAGAGTTATTTAAAAAAAATTAAGGATCACCTACATAAAAAGAAGGTATACCTTAAGTACTCAAGTTAAGTCATAAGCAGTGCATGGTCAAAAAGCCTACAGTGAGAGTTCTTTGGTTTCTTCTTCTTTTTCCTTTTTAAAATTTATGATATGAAAAAGTCACATTGAGACCTAAATCCCTAATTTATCCAAAGTCCATGAAAACACATTCATCCATCAAATGCAATACAATCACTTTATCATTAGATACCGAGTTTAAAGACCAGAAGCATCTTAGCAAGTATGACTGGAGATTCTATCTTAGGGAAATTAACAGATCCCTCCATGGGTATGGATCCCACATTACACAAGACACTAAATGATTGGTTCTGTGTCTTGTCTCTTCCCTTGAGCAATTCAAATCTGAAAAAGTGATTTTAACAGACACTGTGAAGGATCAGAAGGTGAACTTCCTTCATCCCAGGTTTTCTTTATTACAATAAAGTTTATTTAATGATTTATATATGTAAAATTTGTATTTAGTTAGAGCGAAATACATTCAAAAGAATACTAAAAAAGATCATCCTTACTAGTAAAGCAAAGGTAGCTAAAGTTTTTCTTTCCTTATTAACTGTATTATCTCCAAATTTTTACTAAAATTCGCTTCTCCCACAAAAAAAGATATACGTTTTGGTTCTAGAATTTCACTCTCAGTCATTTTGGGGAAAAAAAGGTATGCTGTAACACAAATGTTTTGAATTTTCCCTTGCTTCTGATTTTCTTGTCTTTGCACGTAAAATGATATAAAATAATGTAAGCTTCTGAAAAATATGCCTTTAAAAGAAAGCTACATGATCATGAAACTAAATCAATATGTTCTGTTAATGGTGAAAAATGTGCTAATTTAACCATATCAGGAAATATAACACAATTTGACATTAATAATAAATGCTAACTGTACCTACTACTAGCAAAATAACTTTGTTAGTATAAATGAATTAAAGGATTTTTACTACCTACACTATAACAGTAATAATGTAGACTTTTAAAAATCAATCAGCCTCAATCAATATATAGTCAGCTTTGAAGTAAAGCAACATTCATATAAGCCTCATGCTTAATTTTTATCATTTTGAAACTACAGATATTAAAAAGCTACACAAACAGGAATGCAACTTGAGTTTATATTCATTTAAATACTCACTAAAAATAATTAAAATCCCATCTCATGTTTTGATCTGTGGCTAAGAAACCCATTATTTTACACACCGAAAAAAAGAGCCATTTATCACCAAAACGTCTGATCTCCTTTTCTTTGATATCACAGCATATCTTTTTTTAGCGTTGCCATTTGATACCAACTTTTTCCCAGTTATAAACGTTGTAATTTGATTTAAGTTGGCAGTTACTTATAGGAGACTCTCACATCTTTTAGAGTTATGCTTTAAATCATGACTGAAAGATTTATTTTCAGTACACTAAGACAGCTTTGTATATTAATCAGATCATCAGACACATGTTTGCTGAGGTTTAGTGATTGTGCAATAAATACAGTATGGCAATGAGAGAGCTGTTAAACCTCAGCACATAGGTTTCTAATACATTTTATTGAGTTATCCAAGAAATAATCACCCAGCTAAATCCAAGTTAAACACCTGATGGAATATTAGGTGTTTAATTAAAAATGAAGTTATGCTGTACATGTGGGCGATTTTACACAGTGGCTAAAAAAGAAGGCCATGAAAAATTAATTTTACTCAGAAGATATACATAACAGCCTCTTTGTGAAGTTGGTAAGTAGATTCAACGATTCCACTAAGATACACTGATGCAGAAATAGAATAAATAAATTAAGGGGAGGGGGTACAGGAGAGACCTCAATATAGTAACGAGGGTTGGTAAATGTCATGCATATTTAGACTGTCTTTCAAGAAACTAGTAAATCCTATTACTTCATGCTCAGCAATTCCATTGTGAGGGCTCAACAGAGGGCCACTGGGGCCAGGAAATCAGTCCCCTTTCTAAGCTATCAGGCAGTATCCAGCTCCAGCAGGCCAAAATTTAGGCCATTCCTACACTTACAAATCTTGACAGTCCTGATGCTTTCTCTACCTTGGGAGAGAAAAACTGCCACAGTCTTCACCAATAAAGACAACAGAAATATTTGGCAGTTGAAGGGGTGGGCATAACAAAAAGCCCAGACCTCGTGAGAGATGATAGTAGGATAAATTCCTGAACATAGAGCATGGCATAAGAAGGATGGAAAGAAGAAGGAAGGAAGGAAGGAAGGAAGGAAGGAAGGAAGGAAGGAAGGAGAGAGGGAGGGAAGGAAGGAAGGAGCAGAGAAACACTAGACTAGGAGTCAGAAGACCTGAGTTCTAAATTGCACATCAGTATCTATAATGAAACAACTTATATAAGTTCCTTCACCCTTCTGTGCCTTAGTGACCTCATCTGCCATCTCAGACTTTAGGACCAGATGACCCTGAAGACCTCTTTAAACCAATGTTCAATAAAGTCCAGCTAATATGGATGCAAGCACATCTTTTACCTCCTCATTTAATTGACCACTCATTTATGTCTTTATTTATTCACCAATATTCATGGAGCACCTTGAATAATAAGGTGCAGGCCTTATACTATGTTTTGAAGATTCAAAAGTGAACAAGATACATGCTTTACGTCCATGAAAGTCAACGCCTGGGGCTGTAAATGAGGTGAGGAGACAGAGGGACAAGAGGGTGAAAGCTGGGTAGATAAGCAGGAGACAAATCTTGAAGGGCCATATAGGTCATGTTAAGAAATGTGAGGTCAACGGAGGATGCTAATGTGTTTTTTTTTTTCACTATGGAGTGATACGATCAGATGTGTGCTCAGATATTCTGTGAAGAATGGACTGGAGAGAGATAAACCTCAGAGCCCTAAACTACTGTACTACCAGAGAGAATGGAAAAAAAAAAAAAGGATCCTAGTAAAGAGAATCAAAAGGACTTGATTAGATGTGAAGAACCAGGTTTCGGGAATAGAAGAAATAAGGCAAGAGTCATGAGATGATGGATTCAGTGTGGGGTCTCGAGATTAAAGGTCCCCAAAGAAACTCTGGAAGGTATTGGATATCTACATTTGTATCACCTTCTACAGAATCAAATAGCAGTTAGTTCTCTTTATGAATCATGGAAGATTCTCTCCCTAGTGGTTCATAACTATTTAGAAATTATAGAACCCATTTGCAATCTTTAAAAGCTCTGAATTCTTTCTGCAGAAAAATGTACACATGCACATATATTCAGGGAATTCATGGACCCCCAAAGTCCATCCATAGATTTGCAGGTGTCCGGGAATTCCAAGTTAAGGATCCCTACCAGAGGTGGAAAGAAGGCAGTGATTAAAGAAGGAAGTCACTCAGAGTTCTTCCAGCTGAGTAGATGAGACAATGTCGAAAATGGTTTCATTGTTCAGAGTAAATAGTATAGCAATGCCAGACAGCACTTAAGACAAAAGACTGGCCTAATGGTCACAGACCAGTTTCATCTTCCTGGACATTCAGCTGAACTACATTTTCTCAACTCCTCAAGTCCATGTGATGAGTTCTTACCAATGGTATGTGAGAGGAACAGACATGTATGTTACTTCTGGTCTGAGGTAACAGTGGGTGTGTATTCTCCATGCTTTCACATCTATGGTCCCTCTTCTCTTTGGTGGTAGAGGCAGTGTGTTGGGCATACTTCATCAAATGGCAACAACCAGGGCCCCTAGCTTAAGCAGGCTCAATCCCAATGCTCCTCAGCTCTCCCCAACACCACATTTGACATATCAAACTGAGATGTGAGTGAGCACTTTTTGTATTAATCACTGAAATTTTGGGATGTGTACAGAAGCTGATGTTAGCAACCTTTAGTAATGAAGTAAATACCAATAATAACAATACTCATCATACATAAAGTCTATAGGTAATAAAAATAATTTTACACTATCTGCTTTAGTTTTTTTTTTTAATTTTTTTAATGTTTATTTATTTTTGAGACAGAGAGACAGAGCATGAACAGGGGAGGGGCAGAGAGAGAGGGAGACACAGAATCTGAAACGGGCTCCAGGCTCTGAGCTGTCAGCACAAAGACCAACGCAGGGCTCGAACTCACGGACCGTGAGATCATGACCTGAGCCGAAGTCGGACGCTTAACCGACTGAGCCACCCAGGTGCCCCTGCTTTAGTTTTCTTTATAGCAACTACTACCTGACAATATTTTACATATTTATTTATTTTCCTGTTTATAGTCCCTCTAACTCAACTAGATCATAATCTCCATGCAGATAGGACCTATGTTCACCGCTATATCCTGTTTCTAGATTCAGTGCCCAGCATATAAAAGATCCTAAATAAATGTTGAATAAATGGGTGAACAGATTATTTCATGTGGTTCTCCTCCAAAGTTATTTTTTAAATGACACAACTTCTATTTATAACTACATCAACAAAAATGGTGTAAGGTGTAAGGTGAGGGGTTAGGATATAACCTGGAGCAATAGCTGGGACAGATGCTTTGAAACAAGTGTTATCCTGACAATTTCTTAGATAGGAGGCAGGAATGTCTTGCTTCTCAAATAGTGAAATATGGTCTTGGGCCAAGAGGTGCTAGAAGGCAGAGATAAACCATGACCCACTGTCTTAGAGCACCAACTTAACTCAAGTGTAGTAGGTAAGTTAAATGTTTTCACGTGTTATGGAATAGAAATGAATGGATTTTTAGGAAAAAAACATAATTTTTGATGAAATTTTATTTACCCTTTTGGTGGGCCTTTTCAGGATGGCTCTGGATGAAGACATTCTCTCTCTTCTGTCATTAGAATTAATTAAGAAGAAATTTAAAAACCACATTGATATAGATAAAAAGCCTGGGTTTGCCAGTTAGAAAGACCTTTGTATTTTGTATTCAGCTGTTAACTCTATGGCCTTAGGAAAAAAATTAATCACTCTGAACCCAATATATTTTTTTAGATGGATATAATACCTATCTTGTAAGAGACTTGTGAAGAGTAAGGTGATGTATAGATAGTATAAGACACTGAGAAGTAATGTAACTTGCCCAAGGTCACATAACAAGTAAATGGTAGGACTAGATTTTGAACCCATATCTGTTTGTCCTTCTCAAAGCCCTTGGCTGTTATAGACAGCCACTTAGAGTAAGTCTGGGATTGTCTTCTTATAGACTGAAAGTTCAAAGATAATTAGAGAAAGCTAAATATTCTGTGGGGTTATATTTAACTCCCTAGTTTTAAATTTTACATTGCTCAGATCAATCTTATACCATTCCAGATTTTCACAATCTCACATGTAACCCTTTTTTTTTTTCCTAGTGGAAGAATGATACGCAGAATTGGCATGGCCATTATTCATCTCAGATTTTCTGGCACAGCCTTTATTTCAAAATCATACACCATTTCAATGCCATGAAAAAGCCAGTATTTCTGATCACAACTGCACCAGAAGCAGTACCAAATACTGTATTCAGGAAATATGGTCACCGCAGGTGTTGATATACAGGACGACCACAGTACCTGATGTGCTTGGGTGTACTGGTGGAGACTATGGGATAGAAACATTGTAGAATGACTGCACTAGGAGTGCCTGATTTTGATCTAGTAAATCCTATGATAGTTAATTACCAGAAACCTGCATATTTAACAAGTTAATAAGACTTATGGGTAAGTCACATGCTCACTAAATTTGGGAACTTCTGATTTAGGAAATAATCCCCTTATGAAAGAGTCCTACATATCAAAGATGGACACTATCCATTTTCTATTAGAGACCTTTTTAACCAAATAGTCATTGAAGTTTGAAGAACATCACTGAGAGGTACTTATAGAAAGAAACAATCTAGTGACGCAAGCCCTTCTGTGGGCATCCTTCTGTGCACAGTGGTAGGACCTATTCAGGAAACTTTTCACTTCCCAAATGGTCCAGAACATTTTCTGTCTCACATTCTTATCTGTCAGTGTCTTTATTAAAACAGACTCTGCAGGTTGAATGGAAGCAGGAATTGCACCATATCTATTGTAATGAGATTTATGGAAAGTAATGTAAGATGGTAACCACCAGTCACCGGAGGTAGCAGCTTTCTCTTAGGGAGAATAATGGGCATTCTGGGGTCATCTACTATTAGAACCCACTTACCCAAAGCAACAAAACTACTATTGATATGATTTTAGTTAAGAGCTAGTATTTTCACGGCATGTTTTAATATATATATTAAATAATGTTTAATATATATATTAGTTTCTGGTATTAGTATCCAGCAGACTGAGTTCAAAATGAACTTGGATTAGGAATAATTAAAAAGTAGGAAACTTTAAATACTTTTTAAATAAACAACAATGAATGAATATTGAATGATTCAAGTAAAAACTTTTTTTAAAAAATTCTCAAATGTGCATGGAGGAGGTAGCATGTCCTAGGAAGTGTGTTGGCCATGAACTTGAATAATGTGCTTTAATATAGTCATACAGATCCCAGAAAAAATGGGCTCCAAATGAGTAAAATGAATTATGAAGTCATAAAATCCACACACCTTTCTATAAATGTTCAATATTCTTCTAGTTATAATAGCTGCAAAACCTCTATAGAACGACTTTGGGGAAACGCCCAGTGAATATGCATCACTGAAACTTCCCACGTCCTACCTCCTAGGACTTCCTTATTAATAGTTCCAAGCTTTGAGAGACACTTGAAACTTGAAACATTATTTTCCTCATGGATTACTTTGTACATTGGCATAAAAACTCATTTTCTAGAAGATGGAATGATAGTCTTACCCGTTTCACAGCTGGGCCCGGTGAAGCCTTGCGGGCAGGCACACACATTAGCGGCGATGCAAGCTCCTCCGTTCCTACAGCCGTCTTTGCAAAATGCTAGAAATAATTCAGATACATGACTTTCATACTTCAAAATTGAGTAGTTCAAGATACTTCAAGCCTAGCTTTTCTTCATTCCCTTGGAGATGTGGACATCAAATTATATATGGTATTATAACTTCAAATTCATATAATATCTTCCATGCAGGCAAGGAACTTCAACCCAATTTGTAAAACAGTACTCTTTTCAATGGTAAAGAAATATTTCACCTGTGAAACGACACACTAAACTTTCTTTTAACAAAAAGCAGTAATCTTACACAACAGGAAGCACATTAGAATTAGAGTTGCATCTCATTGTCAACCTGAAGAAAAAAAAAAGGCAGCTATCTTAGAGTTTTCTTAAGGAGAAAACCACCATCTAGAGAATGATAACGAAATAGGAAATGACTGACTCCTATGAAACTTTGGCCAAAGTGCCAGAGTATTGGAGAAATGCCCCAGCTTTCACAAAATTTCTAAATCCAAGTGATGAACTGGCCAATGGTTAAGAATTTGCTGTAGTGGTCTTCAGGAAGAGACTTAGTGTCCTCTACTGAGGACAGGTCAAGATCCAGGATCAGGGGCAAAGGCACTGCAAATCTTGCTGTGTTAGAGTAGGTTTGTGAGTGAGGGGAATTTGTCTGTGACTAGGAAAGGGAGCCAAAGTCCGAGCTATTGCAAGTGAGACCTTTTGAGATGTGCCGCCTGATTCAAAGAAGGTGAGAAAAACAAGATGGGTGAGACTGAGTACCCTTAGATGCTTCCGTTTCCACCTCAGCTTATTCTTTGGCTCTGTGAATCTCAGGGGCCATTCCCTGGTCTGTAATGGATGAGTTAGACCAGCTTTTTCCAGGCATTGGGATAAAAGCTTTCTCGCAATTTTTCTGGCATGTGCTTCCTCTCATTAGTTAGGATGTACTTTCTTTGAGTGGTAAAATGTAGCAATCCAAGATTCTGCTGCTGAGTTAAAGGAAGGGACACAAAGAGGCCATTTAGCTTCTTTGGTCATAAGTCCTAGTCTGTCTTCATCCAAGGCAAAAAGAATACCTAGTCACCAAGGATTCGCAGAGATTACGAATGTAAACCTCATAAATAATAAAGTGTACATCTCCTAGACCACATGTGTATCTTCTTTGGAGTAATGTTTAAGGACAGAGCACAGGACTCAATGATTCAGATCCTATGTCTACATTACTTATCTCTCAGCGTTTGACATTCCCAGTAGGGATACACACATGAACTGGAGAATCTGTATTCAGGCAGCCTGTTGACTGAACTTCTGGTAAAACTGTATGGATCCATGAAAGTTCTCCTTCCTTCAAAGATAAGAATTACCTATCTGGATCTGCTCATGATTACAAGAGTTCTTTATGCTATAAACATTTGTCACATTAATTAGGAGTCAGAGTGAAATAGAAATAAGAGTGAGAAGTTGGTCTCCCAGATGAAATATTAACTTCTCCCCACCAAGCTCTCAGAATATCTGGGTGCTCTGAGGAAGTCCTAGGCATTCAGTTACACTATGCAATGGATGTTAAACTTCTGGCTTTTCTCAGGATTTGTCTAGTATCTCTGAGAAAATCTTTGTGGGATTTAGACCTCAAAGTGAGTAGGCCTTGTTCACATTGCTCTAAATGAAACATTCCCATAGACTTTTATAAACCAGAGTAATCCTCTTGCCCATCGATATCTGCATCCAATGTATTCTTATAAACCAGGTCTTAAGATTCATGCTCATGGGACATGGTATTAACAACCATCCCTTGTTATTTCCTACCTCCCATATACACAGTATCATAGAAAATTGATTTTAGCAAACTCTAGGACAATGGGCACGTGTGTTTGAGAAATGGGAAGTTTTGAAGCTTAAAATGTTTAAATTATACAAATCATAAATAAATCTACATGTCATATACAGAGTATGGACTTTAGCCTATGGGAGTTAGCAGTTTCCAAAATAGAACCTCTATTGTGCAGGAGGAGGTAAGCTCATCTGATAAAAGAAAAGAGGGCACTGGTGAAAGAATGTATCAGGGGACGGTGGTGAAGTACTGTGGGAACATCCACTGATGGAAATGAAAATCTGAGCTCAGCAGGACTTTTAAAAGAATTATTGACTGACATTGACAAACCAGCTAAAATGGGGAACTATAACATGTGGAGACCCAATATTCCCAGTTAACTTACTACTCAACAGTTCAAAAGAGAGTAGAGGGGTACCTAGGTGGCTCAGTAGGTTGAGCATTGAGCTCATGGTTTCCACTCAGGTCTGACCTCACAATCTGTGGGATCGAGCCCCACGTTGGGATCTGCACTGCCAAGGAAGAGCCTGCTTAGGATTCTCTCCCCCTCTCTCTGTTCCCCTCCCACTCACACACTCTATTTCTCTCCCAAAATAAAGAAATAAACTTAAAAAAAAGAGTAGAGAAGAAAAACTGTCAGATTGATCCCAAATAGAGGTATTTCCAAGTGGATTTTGCTAAAAGAACAAATAGGTTGACTGTATTGGTGAAAAAAAAAAATAGCTGTCATGTTTGGATTCAAAAACAAGTATTTAAATATGGGAGGAGACTGGTAAACTGAAAGAAAAGGGTCAGAGAAACACAAGATGAAAGGTCATGGAAGAAACAGAGTGGGCCAACTGGAAGCAGAAGGACTTGGGGTAAGACAATAAGAAGCTGAAGTCTGAGATTTCAAAGATGGAACAGTTCTGTCCAAAAGTGCTCGGGTGTGATTATGGGTTTGGTCTGCTAGACAGGAACAGAGATGGAAACCACTGAAATGGAGGTCATGAAGTCGACACTGTTTGAACAGTTTGGCTGCTTAAACACTGACCTAACCCAGGGGGAAGAGTATGAGCCATGTTGCAAAGTTCCCAGTGGCTGTGGGAAGTACCCAGAAGGCAGATAACAGTGATGAGAAGGGGTGGAGGGAGGTGAAGATGGACTGCCTTATCCCTAATGTGAGAGAGGCTGACATTTAAACCTTTTACCTTTGCATGTGGTTCCATTCCCCGTATAGCCTGGCTTGCAAACACAGTTGTGTCCTCCAACGGTATTGAAGCATAAAGCATTTTCATCACAGTTGTGCTGATTTGTGATACACTCATCATGTTCTGAAATGAGGAATACAATTTTGTTACTCAAAGATAGACTTTTCAATGAGACTGTATTTTAAACTACTTGCATCTTGGTTACTGCATGGTATTTCTTTCAAACACAGACAGACCTATACAAAGCCTATGTTAAAGAAGAGCTCATATTTTGAAGTATTGCATACTCCTCTTGAAATACATACCTTGCATGCAAAAGGATTTGGACAAAAGACCCACCAAGGAGGAGGAAGGAATGGCAGAAGGGGAGAGGAAAGGGTGGATAATTCTCAGAAGTGTATCCCAGAGCCTCTGTATTCAGTCTCTGTGGTTAATATTTGGGGAGTTATTGTCCTGACATAAATATGCTACCTAATTCTTCTCTGTAACATGAAAAAGGTAATAGGATTGGATGTGAAATATATTGCTTCGTGAATCCTGGCCTGTAGGAAAATGGAGTTAAAGCTCTGGGAATTAGTTAGGATGCAGTTAACCCCCACACCCACATGGCCAGGCATAAAGATACACATGCAAACTACTGGGGAATATCTGACCTCCTTAGGAATCTCTCTCCTCAAAGAAAGTATCAGAGTTCTGCTAAATAAGACAACTCGCCTTTATAATATGTGCAAATACATACTTTAAAAGATGCAATCAATATGATACTTCCTTTAACTGTGTAGAACTTGACACTTTAGAAAACACTGAATCATCTGCTTCTCCCAGCACCCCTATGAGAGAGGCATAACCAATATCATTATTACCATTTTAAAAATGAGTCCATAGTGGCTCAGAGTGCTTATGTCGCCTGCCCAAGTTCACAGGAGTATTAGGTAACATCAGAATTCTAGCAGAGTGTTCAACAAAAATGTAAATGTAAGGAATAAATACAGTGAAAATGAGAAAGAAATCAGATCTAACATCAAAATCAAAATGAGTAGGAAATGAAATATAAGTGAGGAAACGCTTATGAACTAGTTCAGGAAAATGTCTACAGTGGCACTACTTATTACTTGGTCTCTCACAAAATTATTACTTAGGCCTAAAATTAAATATATATTTTAATATGCTTATATTAATGGAGCTATTAATTCACTATGATATATATCATCAAAGCAAAAAGAAATATTTGCTTTTTATTTTAGAACTCTTCGTATTCTGGACAATACATGTATTATTGCAGACAATATATTATAATAGTAATGTATCTGTAAATGTGCTTTGGGCATATTCATTTGAGATTAGACTAAAATCACTGATTTCAACTACTAAAATAGAATGCTCTGTTTTTTTAAAATAAAGATTAACATTATGCCCTGTGTCATATATAAGTATAAAGTTATAATATTTTGAACTCTAGCCTGGTAATAAAATTCTTAGACATTATTCCCAATAATCTTTCAGAAGAAAGAGAGCTCTCAATCACTAAGGTTTTAGAATTGCATGAATAGATACCTTATCCTCCAAATCCCTGGTTGAATTTCTCCAAATTGTACAGAGTTCCACTGTTATTATCTAGTATCAGAAACTTTCATAGTTATTATAAATTCAAGCACATTGATGATAACCTAGAAAATAGCCAGATTACAGCTGGGTCTCCTGCTTGGGGCTGTCCTTGGACCACTATAAAATTTCAGAGGGACTGGAATGGGCAGTCCACCTACCTCTGGGGTCAGCTGCCCGAAGCAAAATAAATCTACACTCTGAAGTTTGCACCTGCTGCCCATTTTCTTCCCAGTGCTATTCAAAGTGCTGCAGTTAATCTATAAATCTCTATACGGACACCCGTAGGCTCTTTAAAGACAGCTGCTGATTGATTTGATGCTGTTTTCATCTCTGCTTTGGTTGTTTTCTTAATTAGACGGAACTCACTAGGTAGAGGAAGGGCCTAACAAGATGCAGTGTAGCACCCAGTATGATGATGCCCATACACTTTAATTAATTACACAAGCCTGGATCTGGTTACCCTGTTGTCATTTACTCTCGAGACTGCTGAAATGAGTAAATATGCTCCTAAGCAATTCAAGGGTAAAGACAGTTTCCACGTTTTTAAATACACACCTTTACACATATTCTTCCCTGTGCCTGAAGTGTCTGCCCCATGGATTCTCCTGGCAAACTCTTATCGCTTCTAAAGATCACACTAAAATGTTGTTTTATGCAAAAATACCCTTCTCTCCCCCTCCTGCAGAGTCAGGGCCTGCTGGCAGTTTTTCTTAGCACCATATACAAGGCTCTGTTATTATATTTTATCATAAATATCTACTTCTCCTTGATTCTCCATCTTCATGCCCCGCCAGGAACAGTTAATTTTTGGACAACAATTCTGTATTTTTATTTGTATTTCATTTCAGCATTCAAAGAATGTTTCTAAAATAAGTAATTAAAAGAATAAATGATCAGAGGGGGCTGGGTGGCTCAGTCAATTAAGCATCTGACTCTTGATTTTGGTTCAGGCCATGACCTCACGGTTTGTGGGTTTGTCCCCACGTGAGGCTCTGCACTGAGAGCACAGAGCCTGCTTGGGATTCTCTCTCTCTCTCTCTCTCTCTCTCTCTCTCTCTCTGTCTTCTTCTCTCTCTCTTTCTCTCTGCCCCTCTCTGCTCTCTCTCTCAAAATAAATAAACTTAAAAAACTAAAAAGAATAAATGACCAAAGGAAGAAAGCTAGGAAATACTTCCTCTGCCATTATAATTCAAGCCAATCCCAATTTGTTCAGTTGTAGACAAGATGCCAAATAGAAACTATTGAAAAATCTAAACTTTATTTTTTATTTATTTATTTTTTTACAAATTTTACTACAATGGTGTTTTATTTTATCAGGGATATTTCAAATATTAAGGTAGCAAGACATATTTTGAAAACAAAATATTAATTCCTTTACACTATCACTTTAAAATTCTTTACACCACTTAAAATAAACTTGTTATACTTATAACCATCAACTAAAAGTAAACTGTGACTTCAGGAAAAGCCTTTAAAAATGCCTATGTCTCACAGAAGAATTAAGTTTAATTTGATAGCCCTCCACAAAACAGAATGTGAATGAAGCAAGGAGCAAATATTCTATAAGGTCATCTCGATAAATAGTTAATTATTGCTGCTGTATATCCAGTTTTGGTCAAATGTCAACTTCTTACCCCTTCCCTGACTCACATATCCCTAAGGACTCCACCAGCAACCTCTCCATTTTTCATGCTCCCTCTAACATTTGTAACATACAGTAAGTTAAATTAAATAAAATCAGGAGGGAAATATTAAGAAAAAATTTAAATCAATATTATGTCACAATGTTTGAGAAGAGGCATGGCAGGATGTAGTAGTAAATGAATTCCAATTTTTCTCTCATGTATATTGAAAAGCAGACATTTCAGATCTGATGTTCACAATATCCAGTTCCTAGGAATTAATGCTATTTGCACATCTTCAGTTAAACCTTTCATTGTTCGTGTGACATGACGGTATGACGGTCCAGGTAAAAGCTAGGATTGAAACCAAATACACTTCTCTCTAACTGTTCTTCATTAAAAATATTAGCATATGGTTATTTTAATCAAAATTTATCACATTTTCTATCTATACATTTAAAATTTAAATTAAATGGAAAAAAATAAACATGTAGAAAGGAAACACCACAACTCAAACAGTACTAAACAAAAGTAATGGGGTTGTCAATTATTACAGTACATTAAATATTGAATCAATGATTGTACAATAATAGTGGGGAAAAATCTGTCCTATGTGCCATAATTGCCATGCACCTTTATGTACTATATAAAACTGATTTCATACCAGTGACAAGGGTCAATATATTAAAATTCCTCTACATAAAAAGTGATAATATGTACACTTAGATTTATCTAAATGCAAATGTCACACAGAAATAATATTTTAGTCTCACTGATCAACCCCTAACCTGAGTAGCTTAATGTCTCTAAAATCATTTTAAGACTCCACACCCAACAGGTCATCTGGTCATAGTCGGGCTTAAATTGGGCTTGAAATTTGGTATTCATATTGAGCTGTTTCTAGAATGAATGAACTATCTAGGGACAAAATGGCCATGTTAAAATTCACATAGCTTTTCTTACAATGATATCAACACAGACATACAATACACATAGCACATGTTCTCTTCAAGGATTTCACTATGATACAAAATGCAAATACTACAGAAAAACAGGAGTGAAAAGTAATTTAAATATATCTACAATTTGATGTAATACAATTTTTATTCAAGGTCTGTTGTATATTAAGACTTTTGCGGGATTAAAAATGTGATTATAAATGGTAGCTCCCTCAAAAGCTTATAGTTTAGTTGGGGAGATAACACAAAACCACAAGTGCCACATGAGGGCATTGTTAGAAATACCAAAGTAAAGAAGAAACCTGTTTACAGAGGGCTGCAAAGAGGGAAGAAGTCATTTCTAGTTGGGTCAGAGAGGATTTCAAGAATGACTTCATGGAGAATGGAGCATTTGACATGGATATTTTTATGTATGTAGGGAAGGTGCAGATTCCAAACTGAAATAGTATTCATGTATTTTGCTCCTTTTGTTTTGGAATCTTGAGCCTCTTACAAATTTGAATCAACCTGAATGATGTGTAATAATCGTAGCTGCAATTTAGTGCTTACGACATACCACACACTTTGTAATATACACTATCTCATTTAATAGGAGATATCTCATTTAATATCTTCATATTAATTAGGAAACATCATCACTATTTAAAAAAAGAAAATTAAACTAGGCTTGAAGAGGTTAAGTGGCTTTTCTGAGATCACACAGCTAGTAAGTGGTCGAGTTGTGAATCACAACATCTGACTCCTAAATCTAGGTTATTGACTGTCATGTGGTAGGGCTGCCTGAACATATTTAATGTGTGTGTGTTGCCTAATGTGTTTTTTAATCACATTATATGATTCTTTGCACAATGTGTTCTTCTTTGCAATTGTCTAGAGGTTTGGTTTTTTTTAATTTATTAAATTGTTTTAATGTTCATTTTTAAGAGAGAGAGACAGACAGATTGCGAGCAGGGGAGGTGCAGAGAGAGAGGGAGACACAGAATCTGAAGCAGACTCCAGGCTCTAAGCTGTCAGCACATAGCCTGACTTGGGTCTTGAACCCATGAACTGTGAGATCATGACCTGAGCTGAAGCCAGACACTTAACCGCCTGAGCCACCTTAGCGCCCCCAGAGGTTTTGGGTTTTAATGTTTATACCATTTAATGTCTCCTTGTCATATGTGGAGTCCTCCATTGCTTTACAAGTAGGAAGTTATCTCTTTTTTTGTATTATCTAGTATTTTTAACACTTTAGGGCTAAGCACTGAGGTACTTTCTGTTCATACTAAAATCTACATTTTCTCAAGATTGAGAGAAGCTTTTAAAAGAAAAGGAAGATACCAATATGGCTAAGTGCAAATGTCTGTAAAACAAAGTGACCAGCTCACAGAACTTAGACTCAAGCACTCATTCCTCCAACTCAAAAATCTCTGGAAGCTCATCATTAACGCAGTTTGGCAAACAGACATCTCCAGTATCCAGGAGTCCTCTCCTCTGACACCTGGTCGGGCCCCTGTAACAAAGCCCACCACTTCTGGATAATTCTGCTTTACACCCCCCAACAATATACTAGATCCTCTGACTGACACCTTTATACTGTAGATTCTGCTCTTCTGGTAGCAAATTATAATATACCTTCACGGCAGGCCCACTATTCTCACAGAGCCTTTCTTTTCCTCTGATGGATTTTTTTCAGTTAACAAGAATTATATTGTTAGGCTGGATCTTCTACTCTCCTGTCCAAATACAGAAATGTTGGGAAAACAGCAGCTATCATAACATGTAGGTGTGCCACAAAGAAAGCTTCTTCGCTCTCTCTGACCCAAGTGTTTCCTGGAATATAAATTTACAATGAGTAAATTCTCTCCAGGACCGTGGCAGGATAAGGCTCTAAACATAGTGACAACCTACCTCGGGTCTTAACTATTATCTGCTTATTAGAAACCTGAGAAGAAGGTCACTCAGGCTTAAGCCTAAATAAATCTTGGAGCAAGGAAGTCCACAGCCTGTAAATTACTCTTGAGAAGCTGTTAAATAAAACCATCAAACTATTTGTTTAGAAGGATGACTTATCTCAAACATATAGAGTTGCTTAGTCATTTTCCTCTTATATTTCAGTAGACCAGATTGCTTGCCTTAGGACATCCATGAGCTTGCTAAAACTCATCCACAAACTTCACTCCTAAGTGTTCCTACCAAAGTAAGTTTGTAGTTACCTACACTGGCTAGTGAAGAGGAAGAGAACAAGATAGTCCGTGGGTCTATAATACTGAGACCTCTTGTTTTACTCTAAAAAGAATAGCAACACAGTGAGTCCTCAGATAAAATATGCCATATCTATTGAGCAAACTAAACAACTCTTTGGACTTGCCCCAGCTCCTTACTACATTCACACAATAATCATTCTATGGCAGATCTTGTCAAAATGAACACAAACTGAATCTAAAGAATGTTTTGTATTACAATTCAACAATTGGCAGAGGGCTTGGGGGTCTATTAAAAAGAACTAGAATTGCCTCCTTCCCTCTTCTTCCTCCTTCCTCCCCCACCCCCAATATTTAATGGTCTGGTATATGAAGAAGTTGTGTTTGCTGCCACCAACAATATATATGCCTACAATCAAAACATGCATGCCCTCGTGACTATTCAATCTCAGGGACATTGTTACAATTCATTGAATGGTTTAAAATGCCCTCCATCAACTGTTCTGTACTAGGACTGTAACTCAGTGTAAAGGACAATGAAGAAAAAAATGGGAAAATTATGTACTATTTTAAAGAGCAATAGCAGGGAGGCAGTGTTATACGGAAGTTTTCTAGACAGGCTTGACTTTTGATGCCATTTTAACCTAGTTCTCACTGGCCTTGAGAAAGTAAACCGATCTTCCTAAGTTTAAAATGAGCAGACTGAGACCTATACTAGAACTATTGTGAAGAGTAAATTTGCATGATGAGTATAAAGACCCTGGCAAATAAGAGTCACTTGATAAATATTAGTTACTTTCTCATCGTATTATCTACTTCAGTGGCAAATTTTATGTTGCCTCTATTAGCCATACAATGTCCTTTCTTTTCTGTTTCAGTTCTGTGGAGAAAATGTAAATGTCTCACAGAGCTTTCTCTTTTCATAATCTTTTCTGAAATCAAATGAATTTCAGACATTTCTCTGATTTCCAAAATGCACTACCTTCAATGGTTATGTCAGGAAAAAAGACGCCTGCTATCATACTTACCAAAAGCTGTTCTTTTTGTTTCTTATGATTACCTTCCTTATTCACTTTATATTAGAGAAAAAAATCTATCACAGTGTCATTTTAATGGAAATCTAATTTTAACACTGTTAAAGGGACTACAAGAAACTATACTTTAACCCTATTCAGTGGCCACATTAGCAGCAAACCAACTAAAACTCATTTTTAACACCCAAGTATTTTTTATTCACTACTCAAGTTTCCTGTTCACTGACCACACCAATTCAATACTGACTTCTTGTTATTCCTCAGTTTGTTTGGCATCTAGGAATTTGTTCAGACTTCTTTTCTCTGACATGCTTGGTTTATTTTCGTCTAGTCCTTTCACTGGTACATTCAGCCTCTCTTCCTAATACTTATTTGATCAAGAATCTGAACAACTAACGCCCATGCAAATTTCCTCTGTATCTTTACAATAATTTTGGAAGGTAATTCAAATTGATTTTACAGCAAAAAAACCTGCTTTGCTTTTTTTCTGGTGTTTCATGAGATTATATGAACGCATTGTCAGGCAACAAAATTCTTGTAACTATCAACAAATGATTTGTATTTCTGAATATTTCTGAAGCTTCTCTATGTTATTCTAGCCTTTTGATTATTCTAGCCTCTAGAGGATGCAAAGATGCACGAACTGGGATTCATGAACTCAGTGAACTCAAGAGACTTTTGAACTATTAGAGGATTGATGATATGAATAGATAACTATGATATATTCTTGAACTTGTTTAGTGCTTTAAGAGAGAAAACAATAGTAATAGTAAAAATAATGCCATTAGCTAATTGCTAAGTGCTTACTAGATGCTATAAAGCACTGTACTAAGTGTTTTATGTTCATTATCCCCTTCAATCTTCACAGAAACATTTCCTGGAAGGCACTATTATTACTCCTGTTTTACAAATGGGAATATAGAGCTTTCTTAGAGAAAATACATATCTTGCCCAATGTCATGTAACTTTGAAGTGACAAGGCCAGAATTTGCCTTCAGTGTTTTAAAAAGCTACGAGCTATCAACAATGATCTCTTGAGACTTAAAGAAGGAGAGATAAGGATTAACTGAGGGGTCTAGGGAAGTATTGTGTAGGAAATAGGCCAAACAAGTGAGTCTTGAAAGATAGGAGCAGTTTTAACAGGAAAAGGGTAAAGATGGAAAAGAGCATGTCCTGTGGGGAGAGAACACAGGTGCAAAAGGTCAAAAGCATGAGCTGTGGCAGAGCCCTGAAGTGGCTGAGCAGGCACAGGTGAGGAACAATAGGGAATAATGAGGAATCAGTATGGACAGGGTCAGGAACACCACATGATTTTTATCTGGTGGGCAATAAGTTGCCACTTATCTGGTGGGCAATAAATAGCCTCTTCCAAATAAGAGGCATGATAAAATGGGAGTGGAGTTTTAGGGAAATTAACAGCAATGTGTAGAGGAGGAGAAACCAACTTCCCCTAACAAATTGGGTGTTCTATGTTAGCAAGCCAGCATTGTTCTCTCTCATTTTAGTCCTTCTTTATTCCTTTCAGTTTTTTCCTTTTGAGTCAGAGTTAGGTTACTACTGGGAGTTGTGACAGGAGTCTGTGCAACACTGAGAGGTGAAGCAAAAGGATAAGGAGGAGGAGAGCGATAGGCAAAAAGCAAATAGAAAATGAGTGCTTATCACCTGGCAAGCACTGTGCTGAGCAATGTATGTGCAGCATGAGGAAGTACTACAGGAGGGAGGAAGAATGGTTGGGAAGTAAGTGCCACATCATAAGGTCCAAAACCCTTGTCATTCATTTTCTGTATCCCAATCCCTAGGCTTCTCTGGAATGAAACTATGTTAAAGAGAAGGAATGAAGAAGAATGGACAAAATGATGGTGGAAGGGGAGTCAATTTATGCATACAACTGATGAGCCCCACAGTGAATCAATTTTTGAACCAGGAGGATGAGAGGCATTGAAAATAAGTCAGGTTTCTTTTTTTTTTAATGTTTATTTTTGAGACAGAGAGAGACAGAGCATGAGTGGGGGAGGGGCAGAGAGAGAGGGAGACACAGAATCTGAAGCAGGCTCCAGGCTCTGAGCTGTCAGCACAGAGCCTGCCACGGGGCTCGAACTCACGGACCGTGAGATCATGACCTGAGCTGAAGTCGGACGCTTAACCGACTGAGCCACCCAGGCGCCCCAAAATAAATCAGGTTTCAAACCTGGGCAACTGGGAGTGAGATGGTGGTGAGATGAATAGAAGAGGGTTTCTTACTTTTAGGAATTTTGTTATTCTCGTTCTTGTTTTGGTCTGGTCTGGTTTGGTTTTTATGGCAAAGAAGAAAAATAGAATTAAGAAGTCAAACTATAAAAGCAAAGATCATATTAGGAAAGTGAACTTCCTCTACTGATGGTGACAATACACTGAGTAAATACTCACTAGTCAACATCTGTGTCAGATAACCACCTAGATAGCAAACCTTAGATCTAATTCATCAATTACCCCCAACATCCAACACAATGACTAGCACAAACTAGTCTCCAATGAATATTTGTTAGTGAGTCAATAACTATAAAGTATATCTCAATTAAACATGCAAAATATTTAGAGATTTGCTAATGCAAAATATTCAAGATATTCTGTGGTGACAGTGTGCACATCTGCTTTCTCTTCCATTCCACTCAGCAGCTATGCTGCTCTTTCTTCGAACGCCTGCCCCATACTCTCTCTCTCACTTGTGGCACATAACCCCATCAATAACTTCACAAAAGACTATCCAGGTCATCAGGGAAGAATACTCTCAGATTTCCCACCCACAGGTGAATCTGTACCTAAATCTATCCTTAAGGCTTTCTTCCTCCCAAATCAGGAATGTGGGGGGTCACCAGAGACTTCCCGTCCCCCAACTACCACATCTAGGGACCAATTCATCTGGATTCTACTTCCTTGACTGTTCTCATTCCCATAGCCCCCACCCCTGTCTTCATTCTGCTACTCTTAAGTTGTTAAAATTTGGGCATGAAATATTTCCTTTGGAATATTGCAATAGCTTCATGATGACAACACTGTCCCCAGTTTGGTACATCTCTAAACCATTGTTATAATGACTTTTCAAATAAAATCTGATCTTCTCTATCTCTCTCTTCCCCATTCTCTCTTCTTCTCTCTTAATCTTTTTTGTTCTTACTAGCCATCAAAGCACCACCTACTCATCAAGATTTCATTATGACACTTTGCTCTCACCAAAGTGCACCATTTAAAACTCTCCCATTGCATCATTTTTACATAATATCATTTACTGAGACTCTTCTAAAGGCCCACCATCATACCAGCCAATCCCTGTATATTTCACATAGGTTTCTGCTTTTTGCCCAGAAAGCCCGTCCTCATTTTCTTTGCCTAACTTTCCTACTCACCTCCCATTCAGACCAAACAATGCCTCCTTCTTTAGAAAACCTTTCTTAATACTTACATAAGCCCCATACTATTTGTGCTCAATTCCATCATAACATTTGGAAGCTAGAATATATTGTAGTTAAGACTATGGACTTTGGAGTCAGATGGTCTCTGATCAAATCCTGACTCTGCCTTTTACTACCTGTCAGATCTTGAGCAAATTATTTAACCTCTTGAAATTACAGTTTCCTCCTCTGTTAAATGGACTAATAATAATGGTACACAAGTAAAATCTCCAGAAGGATCCGGGACAATACTCAGTAATCAAATATTTCTGTAGTAAAAGTATGACTATTCATATCAAATTGGATAACCAATGATGAGAAATAGCATCATATCAGATTAAAGTTTGCTTCCAAATGAATTTTGAAAATAAACATTCAACTTCCAGAGCTGTCTGGAGGTTTTGAAGTTCAGAACTATAGATAAGGGATTGTGGACTTATACGTTCTTCATAGAGTTGCAAGGATTAACTAAGGTAATGTATGGAAAGCACTTAGAGTAATGTTTCATGAGTTAGTATTAGACTAGCCCTTATCATGCTGTCAGGGATCGTTAATTGTCTTATCCACCCCCCATTAGTCAATATACTTCTTAAGACAGAGAATTTTTATTATAGATATTTCAATCCTTAGTCCTTGCCATAACACATGACACATTTTAGGCACTTGGTAAATGTAGATGAATGAATAATAGGCTTCAATCTATAAAAAAAAAAAAAAAAAAAAAAAATCAGTGCTTTCAGCTTCTCAGAGTATTTCACATCTGATATTTTACATTTCACATTGTATTCACCCAAAATCCATGTAACTTGTCTGGGATTTATAATTTACAGCAGTATTTATGCATCGCTTAAGAGACCATGAGACCTTCACCAAAGCAAAAGTTCAAGTTTGTTGCTCCTATGTTTTCATGTCAGTGCTGCCCCCTAATTTGGTAAGAGGCATGTGCTTCCATTTATTTAGATTTTTTGGAAAGAAAGGAAAAGTCTTCATTAAGCTAGTGAAAACTTCTGCCAGAAGAGAAACCATCCTCACCTAACACCATGTAATCTAGTCCTTCACTGAAAGCTCTAAGGCCCGCCCTGCTTTAATACCTACTAAAAAACCCAATAAGATTAACGAGTATATTTGACACACTATACTAGAACAAGAGTTTCAAAACAAGACAACATACAATATAAAAAAGGAATTTTTAAAATATAAAATTATTGAAGAAAAACAACCTTAGTGTTTCAACCTGGATAGCCTTCCCACTGAAGTTTAAGATGAGCTTAGAAGAAATCCACACTTGGATCAAATGCTATATTCTGACCTTTTAACTTCTTACAGAAAATAAAATGATTCCTCAGATTTTAAAGGGTTGGGACTATGGGACAAAGGAGATCCATCAACCTTTTCACTCGGGGGCTTAATTTTAAAAATGAGCTTCATTTCAAAATCCATCTCTCTTAGAGCATGCTATTTGAGTTTCTACCACAGCAAAATACAAGATACAAGACGATTTTCAGGTCCAAATGATTTATATATATATATATATATATATATATATATATATATATATATATATATATATATAGTTTAAGTATCCTTAATAAAACATAATAAGATATGGATATTTTTGTGCACCTTTATGTCATGCTTCTATGTGTGCGGTGTAAAGTGATTTAACTAGCTTTGACATTTTTAAGCTAATATCTTTTAATATCCTTTCATATTTCTAATTGTAATAATGTTTACTGATATTACAGATATGTGTTAAGTTTTACCATGCTTATATAAGAGTTGTGATTGTTGTAAGATGAATAAGGCAGAATTCTTATCCTGAAGATATTTAAAGATGTTCCCTCATAAAAATAATACACATAATTGTATGTCTTTATGTGTATGCATGTAGGTGTATGTGTGTGAATGTATCATGTAAGAGTCTGTGTATATGCACATGTATGTATGCATATAATTTCTCTGCCCTGGATATATAAAGATGTTAGGTAGCAAGTTGGTATCTCATTTACACCTGTGTTTTGTTTAGTTCTTGAGAGGCAGGAACCAACTTAGGAGTATAGCAAAATCTTTCTTCTGTCATTTAGAAAGCCACCTTTTTTTAAGATCCAAAAAGGATTTTCTCCTCTGACAATATAGTTAGAGTGTCTCTTCTTTTTTACAGTCTATTCTTTTCAGAAAAGACTTTGAAATGGCTTTTATTCTAAACCTCATTCTGAATCACTCACTTTCACTTGATGAGTTCCCTTCAAATGTAGTAATTCTTTTCTCACTGTTTCTCACCAAGGGGCCTCTTGTCCCAGAAATCACCGCAAGTGTTCAGAGGAGTTTGAGAAAGACTTTCCTCTGTCAACCATGTGTCATCAGTCACCTTCCCTGAGTAGCGTGCACCCCATCTGAACAAGCTGACAACGCTTCCCTTCTCTTTATGCCCATTATTTGTCCTTGAGCCTTTGGCCTCCAGGATTCCAATCAGATTGCTGCGTGGATGTGATTGGAAATTTGACCTCAAGACCAGAAGATGTACAGCTCCAGGAACAACAGCACAGCAAGTGGAGGTGAATCTGGAGCCTACCTGTCCTAACTTTCCCTTCTCCTTTGAGAACTTGTCTTATGACATCTCAGCTTCCTGCCCTTGCTTCCCAACTGCAAACTTTACTTTCCTTCCTCTTCAATTTACTCATCCTGCTTTCTTTCATTCTTCACAGTATCAATTATAAGTTTTGAAAAATTTCAACTTGTAATCTTCTCCCTGACTGCAAGTGTATATTTTAATTACAATCCGCAATGTCCTGCTCTGGGGAAAACACTTGCTCTTTGTATTCACCGCTCTCATTCTTCCCTCCTCTAATTATACCCAGCGCCTCCCTCATCTCTGCCTTCTTTCCTCTCCTCTCTTCTCTGGGGGCCTGGATCTGGTACAAGTGGCACGGAAATATATTTAAAGGCTCCTGCTTTCAGTGTTATTTAAACATGTTCCACATATCTTCCCACAAATGATAAAATCCATTCACTCAGAAGGTCCCCTTTAAGATAAAGTGGGATAAAGGAGGAAGGCAAGAGGCAAAATGGAAATACTTGCAGTTATCAAGGAATAGCAGGCTCATATAGCATGCCGGGCCTCTGTGGCAGATCAACCCAGTGGAGTATCACTTACTTCCCTGTTGACTGGTTCTGCTTCTCTGTCTTCTAATATGGTGTCTGCATTCTCCATCCTCAACCCATTATACTCTGAGACAAGATGATAAACTAAATATGGACTGAATATTTGCATCTTCCCAAAGTTCATATGTTGAAGCTCAACCCCCAGTGTGGCAATTTTAGGAGTTGGAGCCTTTGGGAGATGATTAGCCACGAGGGTGGAAACTTCACAAATGGGATTAGTGTCCTTACAAAAGAGACCCCAGAGAGATCCCTCACCCTTTCCACCCACACAGAGAAGTCAGGCATCTATGAACAAGGAAGTCGGCTGTCAGCAAACAACAACCTTGCTGGCGCCTTCATCTTGGACTTCCCAACCTCCAGAACTATGAGAAAAGGATGTTTGTTGTTTAAGCCACCTAGTCTATGGTATTTTGTTATATCTGTAACAGACTAAGACACTAAATCAAAGTGATTATTTTGAAAGTGAGACATGACCATTCTTAAAAGTCTGAGATCTAGGAAAAACAAAATGATGGGATCATGACTGGAAACCTTTGAGAAACAGAATTCTCTGGAAGGAAACATGTGAACCATTCAGATATGCATACATACATACATACATACATTTCTGAATACCTGAATGTTAGGAAAAGTGCAATACTGATGTTAATTATATATTTATTTTTGGGAACAGGAAGATAGGAGGATCACAGAGCATTATTTGTCCTCTTTCTTTAAATTCCCATTCCCTTTACTACTACCTCATGGCTTTCATAACTCAGCATCTTTGCCTAACCTGGTTTCTTAGCTTGCTGTGCTCCCCTCTATCATAACACTGAACAAACACCCTGGATTGCTATTGTCTATTTATTTACCACTCTTTGCTTCTAGGTCATGATCTCCTTAATGACAAGAAAGATGTGTTTTGTTTTTATATCCCAACTGACATAACAAGGAATAGTTACAGTTAGTTCTGCCATAATGGGTACCAATCAATTTCCTAGTTGTCCCTGCCCATCTAGGTGAGGATAGAATGTACATTTGAAGTGAAAATGTAGCTTTGAAAGAAGGAGACCCCTAGCTCCCTAGTCAAACATCTTATCACCACCATGCTTTCTGCGGGTACTTCTGCTATACCCTGAGTGTTTGGGAGCATGCCTGACAGGAAACTAATGCTCCTTCTTTGTTTGTTGATTCAATGTTTCCATGCATAAAAAAAATATGAATCAGTTTGGCATGATATACCAACAGAAGAGAATATTCCATCTAGAATGTTATACGAAGCTCCAGGCCTGCATGCTGAATACTTGCAACAAAAGGCTTTCTTCAGGTCTAATTGGATTTGTACTCCTGAACTCTCCTCTCTCTGTCCCTGTTCAACTATTCTAGAGAAAAAAAAACCTAGAAAAGTGTTCATTTTTCTGTATTCAATCAAATCCAGCAACACATTTTCATATCTCAAAATCTTTCCTGAGCTGGGCTAAAAAACTCAAGCTTACCAGCACAAATGAAGTTAGCATTTTTCTCCTTCCTTGAGATTATTCCTGCCAATTCTATATCATCTAAGGTAAAATGGAACTCAAAGATAATTTTTAAAAAAGAAGAAATGATATTAAAATAACTTCAGTTGTGATCATTCATCCTGTCTAACATCTCTACAAAATATTTTCCCTGAAAGTTTGAAGTTGCATGATATTTTTAAGTGGCCATACAAACACCAATTTATTTAGTGTTAAAATGCAAATATACCCACCTCTAGACTTCTTATTTCATACAGCAAGAATGATTCTTTCAAAACTTAAAGTGATCATGATACTCCTCTTGCTCTCAACCCTTCCCTGATTTCTCCTCACTTTTTAAATACAGTTTAAAGGCTTTGCTATGGCTACAGTGTGTCCCAGTGAAGCCATCCTTTACCTCTCCCCACATCCCAGCCACACTGGCCTCTCTCTCCCTTGAACAGACAAAACACCTCACTGTCCCTCCTCTTGAGATGCTATTAACCCAACTGTTTTCATGGCTCACCAGCTAATTTATTTTAGGCCTCAGAGGGCGCCTCCTCAGAGAGGCTCTGTCTCACATCCCTTTCTTACAGGATTCCTTATTCACAGTGCTGTCTGTTATACTCTTTGAAATTGTCTGCTTATGTGTTGACAGTCTGTCTTCCTCATTAGACTATAAGTTTCATGAGGGCAGAGACCCTAATTTGTTCACTGGTGGAACTACACCTAAAAGAGAATTTATTCCCGGTAGAAACAAAAATTTAAAAGGGAAGTTGAACTTTACAGGTTGCATCTTTCACAGATATTCTATTGACCACATGAAGAAACTGAGTCTCCAGAAGATTAAATGAGTTTTCCAAGGTCACAGTTAATAAGCAGCTGAACTGGATCTTAGCTGTAGTTACTTCTGGCCCAAAAGCCTTTGATTGTAAGAAGCAAACATGAAAGAAAGGAATGTCCATGCTGACTTCCAACTTTTCAGAAATTTACACTTTTTATTTTCTAGAAAAGTCTATCAAATCTGTAATAGTTTTTAATCTCAGTTTATCTTTGTTTTTCTTCCATTCACCAAGAGTAAGTCCTAGTGTGGTTTTGCAAATCCCAGAACGTGAAAGCTAACAGGGTGTGACAGCTGGTATGTCCCATGCTCCTCACATTCAGTGGTCTGTAACAGGGTAAATGACACAATTACCTACTGTAATTACTGCTGCTGACAATACAGTTTCCCTGGTGGATGCTTTATGAAATTCAGAACTGCTTTTCTTGTCACTCCAATCCAAATCTCTGCCTATGTATTTTGGACAGTATTTTGCTAAACAAATGTATAAAAATTAAAGCCCAAATCTAAATGGACATTTATTACTTAGCATAATTCAAGTACTGTGTATGCATTCTGCTTTAATCTAATTTTTTGCACCAAAATGCAAATCTTTTTAACAAGGTTTTGCTTTAAATCAAGCATCGGTTCTCATTGGTTATAAACACACACAAAATGCTTCCTAGAAAAATAGATACACCAAAAAAGTCAGAACTGAATAAACAAAGCACTGGCCAAAATCCTGGTCTAGAGCAGACTGCTATACATCAAACTTGTTACTTATTTCATTTCAACTATAAAGACACTTGAGAATATATACAGACACAAACAATTATAATAGTTGACTGTTCTAAGTTTGGCTGCCAGTCAAAATCCTTCACAAATTACAGGTAGGCTGTCAAAATAAAAGATAAAAATGCAAAGGGACATAGTTGTCTGCATATATAACTTGTTTTACTTTAATTTTTTTTTAAAGTCCAATGAGTTTTTTTAAAAGTCCAAACTCCCATTCTAAGGCTGAGATTAGCAGATTGAATACCTTAAGCATAGTATTAAAAAGCATCTCACTTAGAGGAAAAAAAAAAGCATCCCATTTAGGAGAAAGTAGTACAAATTCTTTTTGCAAACACATTCAAGGAACACACCCTTTTATCCCTGTGGATAACACCAATACGTTTAACAGAATTACATTAGTAACCAGATGATTTTGATTTTGCAAATTAGTGGTTCCTGCTTTAATGATGCAATATATTCCTGGAAACCACACCAGAAGGCCGATTATTATTAAATGGGACTAATCATGTTCTTATTGGGTTCACATGTTCTACCACAGTTTGGCATCATCAGCAGAAACAGAAAAATAAATGGGTGAGGAGGTCAAAAGCAAAGGACGTGTGCCTGATAATCAATGCTGAATATGCTCTGCAGTGAAAAGAGGGCTGATATGGAACTCAAGTACCCAGTGACTTGAAACAGTAATCTTTATTCCATAGTGACACAGAAGAATTGGGCACCTCTTAACTTTTAAATTTAATATTCTTTGTTCTTTGTCACAAAATCAGAGCAAACAAGTGCTATACGAACCTCAAGATGGAAGTACTATATGGATATCAAGAACTGTAAGTCAAGATAAGGATATAAATCTCTGTATACAGAGCAATGTACTAAGAGGAGAAAATTTTACATTTTAAAATGTAACAACATGCAATGTTAGTTAATGATACCATCGATGTTGTAGAATCACTTCTGGAAGTGAAAGCAACGGTAAATCAGTAAATCCTATCTGAATTTTTTAGACTTTGCTGTTATCCAGTGGTTGCTAAAGAATCACAGCACACCTGCCCATATGGCAGAGAGTGGTAAACCATTTAGCTTGCCATATGACACAATCAAGGTCAAAATGCAACCTCATACAAGCTGAGATTGAAGTGACTAAATCTGTTATTCCAATCTTCAATCCCATTGTACCCCCTATGTAACACTCCCAACCAGAGAACTGCCCCCAGTTATTGGTCAGCATTTTGTTTCAGGGTATTTGGAACTGCTAATTTCTCTATCTGCAATGTTCTTTTTCCTCCCTCATAAATGTAGTGACGCCTTATCTGATCACCTAATCTAAGTAGGTCCCCAGTGCTGGCATCCATAACACAGCTTCATGGGAAACAATTATTAGCATTTTAGAACATTGATCCACTCTTCTGTTTACTAGTCCTCTACCCCCCTAGATGGCAAAGTCCATCAGGAACTATGTGACTAGCATTGTGCCCAGCCCAGAGCAGGCTTTCAATTGATATGAGCTGTATCAAAGTAACCTTTAGACTAAAGGGCTTCCCCCACACCCTGCCTTTGATCATACTTCACAACTCGAAATTTGAAATTTTCTAGGTCTGGAGACTAGTAAATACAAAGTTGAGGGATAAGACTAACAGCTTCTCCTTTCAATGAAGAATAATTGCATAATATCAGGTTTTTATTTGAATGCAGTTACATTTCAAGAGACATGATATTTTATGAAGCATATCTAAATTTGGGTAAAATACAGTCCAATAATATAATTTCATTCTACTGTATTAATTTTACTTAAGAGTGAGAACTATTTCTATAAAAGTAGCCTAAATTATAACGTTCAAACTGAAGTATGAAAGGATATAATTTCAGTTACAGCATATTAACAGAGTCCACTGTAAAACAAATTACTGCATTAGCAAGATTTTATGTATCCTCAAAAAAATTACCTCAGAATAATAAGAAAAAAAAGTATATTGAAAATATATACCCTATTGATAGGATTACCAACAGAATTATCTAAAACCAGATCCGTTTTTAGAGAATTAAAATATGAAGACTCAGTTAAAGAAATACTATGTCTACGAGTAGGACACAGGGCTGTGTTGTTCCTGCAGTAAAGAATCAGAGGCAGGGGCATCACAAAGATGCCAGAGGCAAGTTGGTTTGGAAATGTACAGGATGTCACCTTTATAGTCACTTATATTAATACAAGGTCTTCATTGACAGACTCCACATTTCAGAGATGCATTGGGCGCATACAGTGAAATAATACATTAGTAACTCTCTGGCACTTCTGGGTTAAAAGGTTATTTTCCTCATTCATTTTTATGAATATTATGGTAATTGAATAAAAATGCAGACTGAAAATATTCATTAGCAAATCATTTTCCCCAGACATCACCAGCAACCACACAGGCTGGCTTGCATTATCTTACATTTGCCGACACCATCATACATTTTCAACTACACTGCAATTGTTATTTCCTAACCTAGACCTAGAAGTAGATGAAGGTTTTAGAATACCAGTTTCCTTTAGACATTTATTTTCTAATCTACCTTTGACCTTCTGAAAAGATTCCCATAAATAGTACTGACTCAACAACAAAGAGTACTCTTTTAAAAAAAACAGCCTGGGCACCTGGGTGGCTCAGATGTTTAAGCGTCCAACTCTTGATTATGGCTTAGGTCATGGTCTCACGGTTTGTGAGTTTGAGCCCCATGGCGCCTACCTGGGATTCTCTCTCTCCCCCTCTCTCTCTGACCCTCCGCCGCTCATGCTCTCTCTCTCCCTCTCAAAATAAATAAATAAACATTTTTTTTAAAAAGATTAAAAACAGACCTATTGGTTACATGTTATAATAAATAGTGAAGAACAAATATGTGGTCCTATGTTCCTAATAGCCACATTAATTATGTTGAGGTTGGTTCATTATCCAAACAGCAGCAATACTTATATGCATATTTTACATATTTAACATTCTACCACGTTGGGTATATACAATATATACTGGTATAATCAACTACACTTGATATAAATAGGAAAATGCCTCATCATTTGGCTGGCATTTTTATCCAAGCTTATGTTTAGCTACTATTTGTTGAATATTTACAATGTATGAAGTACTCTAGCATGTGATTTACTTTGTCCTTTGATTTAATTTTCACAACAGCCCTATGAAATAGGTATTGGTATTGTTATTCCCACTTTACAGATGAGGCAAATGAGGCATAAAGAAGTTAAATAAATTTATCTAAGGTCATCATCTTTGACTTGGGGGATCTGTTGAATTCCAAGTGTAAATTTTTAAACACTAAAATAAGTTAAGACCTAATCAACCTAATAATCTTCATTTGAAATGTTATACCTTATGAAAAGTAAGGTGTATGCTACCCTTTACCTGTCCCAGCCATATGGCCACAGTGTGGCTTTGGTTACCACAGGGCACTATTCTAATCTCAAGTCTTAGAGTTGGTGTCTCTTGTGGGTTTCATTCTGGAACCATCCTTTAAAGTCAGGGTCATATCCTGCTATAAGGGTCCCACTTTAAAGATTTCTTTTAATAAATTTCATATATTGAAAAAAAAAGATGTTGTTTAACTAATACACATCAACAGTACAGTCATAAAGAAGAGACTCATTAGGAATAATAAGTGAGAAAAGAGTCACCTAAAAACAAAACAAAACAAAAGGATACTCCAAGAGATTTAGTAGTCTTATGAACATTTTTTGAGTACTGTTATATGGAACCAAGATTAGACATGTCCTGTGTTCCAAGGGGCAAAATAAGATTAGCCTAGTCAATGATCCAGGAACACAGTATTAGTATTAGCCTCCTTGCCTAAAATCCCCTTGCTTCACTCAATTCACCCAAATTATACCTTTTCTGAAAGACCTAACTCACATTACATCACTTTAGCAAAAATGTTTCTGATTGAGAAAATCCCCATTGAATTTGTTGTCCTCAGAACTCCTAGGAAATATTTTGCCTTCTTATTTGTTATGAAAACTTCCAAATAAACTAACCTCTTTGAGAATAGGACCTGTATCTTTTGAAGATGAAAACAGGTATCTATAAACGTTACTTTAAGTAAATTAAAGTAAATTTCCCCACATCATGGGAAAACACACGTAAATATCCCATGGGTTAAGAAAGAATCCCAATGGAAATTATGAAATATTTAGAAGTAATGATAGGGAGAATACTGCATATTAAAATTTGTGGGATATAGCTTAAGTAAAGATTAGATGGAAATTTATAGATTTAAATGCATTCATTGAAAAATATGGCTTTCAAAACAAGCAGAAATGGGCACCAGTATTTATTAGTAGTGTGATTGTAGGCAAGCTACTGAATATTCCAGTGCCTCAAGCTCATGACTTACTCAATGGGGCTCATAATACCAAATGCATTCTATTGTTTTGAAGATTACATAACATAGATAAAACATCTAGACCTATGCTTGACAGGCTGGAGGAATTATTTTTTAATATTATCATCACTTCCGCTTAACAAGCCAAAAAAACCAAAGTGATAAAGAGAACCAACATCTAATCAATGGCATCAATACATTTAAAGGGAGAAGAAAGTGGTAGCACCAGTTTGTATTACCACCCACAGTGCAAGAGGGTTCCCCTTTCTCCACATCTTCACCAACACCTATTGTTTCAAAACAAATGAGCAAAGGGAAAAATAGAGAGACAGAGAGAGTGACAGAGAGAGTGAGAGACAGAGAGAGAGAGAGAAGCAAACCAAGAAACAGATTCTGTTTCTAGAGAACAAACTGATGGTTCCCAGAGGGGAGTTATATGGGGGATGGGTGAAATAGGTGATGGGGATTAAGGAGTGTGCTTGTTGTGACGAGCACCAGGTGTTGTATGGAAGTGTGGAATGAGTATATTGTATACCTGAAACTAATACTACACTGTATGTTAACTAACTGGAATTTCAATAAAAACTTTTTAATAAACATGTAAGTAGAAGCCTATGGAAAAAAATTAAAGGGAGAACAAAGAATGTCTGCAGTAAGCCTGGAAAAGAGAAGCTAAAGGAAGTAGAATTTGTGATCTTCCTCCTTCATTATCTGGGGAAAGAACACATTGATCAAATACACCAGTATCCCAGTCTCCTTAGAATCATCTCATTAATTCTTTTCACTCTAACTATAATTCAATTATCTCTACAGTTTTTACACCACAGGAGAATGCTGTAAATAGGCCACAGAGAGCAACAGCTTTCTTGACTACACTGGTAAACAGGACTACCAGTGAAAATTGTGTGTAAAAAAAATCAAAATGGGGGATGCATGGGTGGCTTAGTCGGTTAAGCTTCTGACTCTTGATTTTGGCTCAAGTCATGATCTCAAGGTTGGCCCCGCATTGGGCTCTGCACTGACAGCATGGAGACTGGGATTCTCTCTTTCCCTCTCTCTCTGCCCTTCCCTCACCTCTCAAAATAATTGAATAAATTTTAAAAAATTAAAATAGGAAATAGGATAAGAAAATAGGAAGAAAAAAATATGAGCCCATAAAGAAGTAGGGGGAAAAACATGCAGATGGGCAAAATAAAAGTCACAATAGTCTGGTTATTATAAGCCAAGAGGCCAGGGCAACAGTATAAAATGCCAGAAAGACATGAGCAAAGGGATTTAAAGTAGGCATTTAGGAGGTCACTGATGATTTCCATGGGAGCAAATTCAGAAGGGGAGAAAAAGAAACCAGTTTACAAGAGATGAGTAATAGTAGTAAAGAGGCATGGTGAAGCCAAATATTAAACCACATTCTTCACATATTTCATGATTAGTCAGCTGGGGCGGGGGGTCCTCTCCATTCCGTAAAATTTCAAAGCCATAGAAACTATTTTACCCAGGGTGAATAGGAGTCAGTCGGGGGAAGAGACAAATCACAAAAGGTAATACATACATCTCTTAAACACTTTTAAGTTAAAATATGTAAATGAACATTTATTTATCAGTCTCGAATGGAGGCCAATTGTTTTGCTTTGAGTTTCTCAAAGTCTTCCTTTCATAAATCATACCAATTATGTATTCTGTGGGACTGCCAGCCTCAATATATCTAAAACGGAGTGAGAAATTAAAGACAGCTGCAGAGCAATCTGAAGAATTGTAAATTTCTATATTTTACGGTTTTCTTACCTATACCTAATCTGATAACACATTTTCAGTGGCTTGACTGAACCATGTTTTTCCTATATTTTTAACTTACTTTTTTAATGAACCAACACACCCTTTTTAGAAAATATTAGCTTATTTGGTGGTTTGGTTAAGTTGTGGTTAGTTAATAGAGCTTCTACTATATAGGGAAAATTGCTATCTTTCTTTCTACACTTAAACCATCCCTGTAAAATTCCTTACTGTAAGGGAAAATACATTCAGATATAATAAGAGGTGGCCAGCTGAAAAGCTCTGCCATAAAATAAACCCATTAATTGACCACATGTCCTATATATAACTGACGTTGATACAATCCCTTCTGAAACAACTTACAGAACTATGTTCAGTAAGAAAACGTATGTGAAATACTCTGAACACTGTACAGCATTTTACAAAAGCAAGTGCTGATTATTATTAGAGAAAGATTTATACCACTTGTCATTCATTTTTAACCATTCATTGTTACCCAACAATTGTTTATTGAGCACCTACTGTATAACACACACTGCTAGAGGCTTAAAATACAATGAAGGAAAGAGGGATGAAACAGATGGATGGACAAGCCACAGTGAGTGTTATAAAGGAAAAAGTTTGGAATGTTTTGAGAATAACATGGTAGACGAATATTAAACTGGTGGTCTTAGATAACCCTTTAAGACCTAAAGAATGAGTTACAATCAATCCCGTAAAACCAGGAGAAAGAATTGTTGCAGGCAGAATGCATAAGGTGTGCAAGGGCCCAAATGCAGACAAGAACCTCATGAGTTTGAGACCTGCAGAAAAGCTGTGTGTCTAAAGTGAAGGGAGGCAGGGTCACCAGGGTGGCTCAGTTGGTTGAGCATCTGACTCTTGGTTTTGGCTCAGGTCATGATGTCACAGCTCTGTGGGTTTGTGCCCCACATTGGGCTTTGCAGAGGCAACATCGAGTCTGCTTGGGATTCTCTCTCCCCTCTCTCTGCCCCTCCCCAACTCTTGCTGTCTCTGTCTCTCTCAAAATAAATAAATACACTTAAAAAAATAATAAAGTGAGGTGAGGCAGAGGGATTGGCATGCAATAAGGCTGGAAAGGTAGGCAAAACCCAGGTCATGCAGTGCCCTTTAGGACACATTAAGAGATGATCTATTTTTTACCCTAAGATCAATTGTAAGCCACAAAAAGGTATCAAAGACTTAAAAAAAAGTCACTATGCAGTGGTGTAGGGAATGGGTTGGAGCAGGGCAAGTATGGAAGAAAAGAGGGCATTAAAGGATATGGTCCTAGACTACAGTGGGATATGGGACATGGAGGCACAGGGAGAGAGACAAAATATATTTAGAGATGAAACTGATACATTTGCTAACAGATTATTCTATTAGTTTGGGGTGGGGGAGAGAGAGAAGGCATAAGAGAGATCAAGATTCAAGCCTGCATGAGGATTAGGCCTGCTAGGGGGAAAAGTAGAAAAGAAAGTCTACACATAGCAAATCTGATTGTAAATAATCACCAAATGCATACACCACACACATCCACATATATTTGCTTGACATTCATGAACCTGTGCAAACTAACCCCTTTGCAGTACTGTCTCACCCACTCCAACACACCCCATTCCTGACACACACATAAATCAGCCTGAGTTGAACTGGCCACTTGGTATTTCCTAATAAGTCCTTGAATTACTTCATTGAATTCTCTTTCTTAAAAACCATTCTTATTCCTTGCTAATCTTCCTTATTCTTCACAATCACTAGGTACTCAGATGTTCAATCTAGAAATGAGTCATATTTAACCTCCCCCTTTCCCTCATTCTGTACCACCCATAAATCACAGGTCCTGATGATTTCTCTCTCACAGTATCAATCTGTCCACTTTTCTCCATTTACAGGGCTATCACCCTGGCCTGGATCACCATTATCCACTGCCTAGAAGAGTCTCCTAACTGGTCCTTCCAATTATACTTTCACTTCTAACCAAATCATTCTGCAAATAGTCCTTATAAACATGTCTTTAAAACATAAGTCAGATCGAGTCTCCCCTTTGCTTAAAAGACTTCATAGCTGGGGCACGTGGATGGCTCAGTTGGTTAAGTGTCTGACTCTTGATGTTTGTTCAGGTCATGATCTCAGGGTCATGAGATCGAGCCCTGCATTGGGCTCTGTGCTGAGTGTGGAGCCTCCTTGGGATTCTCTCTCTCTCCCCCTGTCCTGCTTGTACTCTCTCTGTTTCTCTCTCCCTTAGTTTAAGACTGCACGATTTGGGAGGCACCTGGGTGGCTGTCAGTTAGACATCAGACTTCACCTCAGGTCATGATTTCAAGGCTTGTGAGTTTGAGCCCTGCATCAGGCTCTCTGCTGATAGCTCAGAGCCTAGAACCGGCTTCAGATTCTTTGTCTCCCTCTCTTTCTGCCCCTCCCCCATTTGTGCTGTCTCCGTCCAAAAATAAATAAGCATTAAAAAAATTAAAAGAATAAAGACTGCATGATTTGGCCCACCCTACCCTTCATTCTTACTCATGCCACCTTCCTCTTTGCTCACTATGCCACAAGCCCGATGCCTCTTTTGAGTCCCTCCAACACATTAACTTTTATTCCAGCTGAGGGCAGCTAGATATACCTTGCAGTCATTACCTTTTCTCGAGTGTGTATATATCTCCCAAAGAAAGTTGTAAATTCTTTGAAGTCAAGGACTTATTTGTACAGTTTATTGTTCAGGGCTAATGCTCAATAAATATGTGCTAATTGTTTCACAGATACAAAAGTGCTAAAAGACAATTGTCATGAACTTTCAGGTTATCGTCATCATCATCACCACACTTTTAGTTTATTGGACACTTACTATGAAACAAGAACTCTATGCAACCCTTTTCACTGAGTCTTCACAACAACCCCACAAGGTAGAGGTTGTTATCCCAATTGTAATACTCATGATAAAACTAAGGCTGAAGGGTAAATGTTTTGCCCAATATTATTCAGCAATTAAATAATAGAGCTGGGATTTTAACCCTGATCTGTCTCTATACATAATTAGTTATTCTGCCTTCCTGAATTTCCAAGAGCTTTAAATTAAGTGCTTAATTTTTCTCTGGTTTTCATAAAAAAACAGTTTTAAGCATCCAAAATTTGTAACATCAGTTACATGTGTGACTGTTTCTACATTCTCTACATTGTTTAGATATCTTATGCTGATGGTGCACTGCTTCAGTTGCTATTTTGGGAACATGGTTGCCTAGCAACAAGCATTATTAGGCTGAATGATATTCCAGATTGTATTCTGTTATAATATAGTTGAACAGTATTCATATAGAAATATTTTAGGAACAATGGGGGCAAATTCAGTGCAACGTATTATAAAATAGGAACTCTACAATATAGCATACACAATAAGGTGGACGGTTTTCTGTTGAGTTTCCAAATGCTTTCAAGTCCTCAAATGTATTTGGAATCCAACATGGTTGGGAGTGACCACAAGGAACTGAGGATGGTAAAACTTTAAAATCAACCCAGTGAAGATAGTAGAGTTGGAAAGAACTATGTTTACTTTAGAAAGGGGGAAAAACTGCTCCACAGATGCCAGGTCCTAGCCAGAATTCTCACCGCTACCTTCTCTTGGAACCAGATGTTCTCACAGCTATCTTCTCTTGGAACCAGATGTTCTCACAGCTACCTTCTCTTGGAACCAGATGTAACTGAGAAGTATCATATGGCTAGCTCCACACAAAGCCATCACCACCAGCAAAAAAAAAAAAGCAAAACAAAGCACATATCTGAAAAATGGTGATGTTAGTACTATCATCTTCTTACATAAAAAATAAGTTATTGGGAAAATACAGGTACATAATACATATCCAAAGCATAAACCAGGAACAATGCAAAGGGATCTCAACTCCTTGGCAGTTAAGTCATATTTCTTTTCCCTCAGCTTATTTATTAAAACATTCTATTTCTAGAAGTAAGTGATGAAGTTAACTGTAAAAATCTAGCAAATTTCGTTCATGATAAAAAGGGAGTTGAACAAAATGAAGGATAATGAAATGATAGGCTTTTTGCAAGACATCTAGTAACCCTGGTGTCTGACATAAAGCCAGTCTCCCCTGATGACTTGAGAGGCAACCTAAGACCAAGCTGATTAAAATGCCCCTCTTAGCTCTTATGTGTTCTTAAAAAAAGTAGGAAGAAAAAAATAAATTACAATGACGAGGGAAAGGAAAGAAAAGAAGTAATAAACAGAGTAAGGTGACAGAGCAGAAGGACCCCAGGATTTAGCATCTGAAAAGCTAGTCAGGGGCCAGTTGTTTAAAAATTGTGAGGCCTTGTATCAGTTTCTTAATTTTCAGAGTCAAAATTTTTTCCTCTGTGAAATGGAGATAATATTGCCTCCCTTGCCTAATTTACAGGTTTTCGTGAACCTAGAAAAGATTGATCAGTTAGGTCACTCTTGCACTTTCCCACAGCTCAGTTTATGAGTCCCAAGAGATGGGTACAGGCAGAGAGAATAGGCTGGTAGTTCATCATCTAGGCAAGAGTTTCCAGATGATTCTTAACTTGATAATTATGCTATCCAACCTGAAAAATAGTTTGAAAACTCATAATTTACTAGAAATCAATGGGAAAAAACATCAAGAGCCAAAATAAATACAAGGGTTAAAAGATATGAGCAAATATTCACAAAAGAAAAAAAAAGGCAATACACATGACAGAACAATGTTCACATTGTAATAAAGGTCATTGAAAAATATGAAGATATATCTATCTTTGTATTTTGGTGAATGTATAGAATTTACAGCTAAAAAAGGAAAAAGTACCAGTACAAATGAAAGTTCAGACAGACAGCCTTCTCTTACACTGCTGGTGGGAATATAGATTGGAGCAAACTCTCAAAGGGCAGTTTCATAATATGCATCTAAAGTACTAAAGTGTACAGAACTTAGGCCAAATCATTCTCTTTATAGAAATGTTTCCTAAGGAAATTATTAGAGAAGCTTAAAAAAATTCCTACACCGATATTATCTGTAAGAGTGACATTTTGGTACGAACTTAAAATTTCAACCATATATGACTGGCTAAATAAATTAGAGTTTGCTATTTTATAGAATGTTATGCCACCGTTATGAATTATGTCATAAAATATTACTGATAAATGAGAAAGTATCCATACTAAATTACTCATTTTAAAAGATTAAAAAACAGTATTATGGTATGAGTCCAATTTAATTGAAAAAGATACACATACATTGCACACACAAAAGAATAAAACTGTTTCTAAAATACTAACCAGCAGTATCTCTAGAAGATGGGATACTGGGAGATTTTAACCTCCTTCCTCCCTCTTTGGGCTTTTCTGTATTTATTTTAATGGGTAAATCTATTACACCTTTATCAGAAAAAAAATGACTCCTATACAAAGGAAAATAGGTAGCAGCATGAAAGCAGCAAATTTAGGGTTTCATGTAAATATGGCATATTTGAATTCACCAATGTCAAGCTCTTTCAAATATATGTGTTTATTTTCCCCTGAATTTCAGTAGGGTTTCTACTGATAAATATTATCTGAATTCATTTTGGTGAACTGGTTCCATTACAAGCATAAGGACATGCAGATTTTTTTAAAGGTTTTTTTATTCATTTTTGACAGAGAGTGAGCATGCATGAGTGGAGGAGGGGCAGAGAGTGAGGGAAAGAGAGAGAATCCTAAGTAGGCTTCACACGGCCAGCACAGAGCCCAACACAAAGCTCAAACCCACAAACTGTGAGATCATGACGTAAGCTGAAACCAAGAGTTGGATTTTTAAAAAAAAATTTTTTAACGTTTATTTATTTTTGAGACAGAGAGAGACAGAGCATGAACGGGGGAGGGTCAGAGAGAGAGGGAGACACAGAATCTGAAACAGGCTCCAGGCTCTGAGCCGTCAGCACAGAGCCCGACGCGGGGCCTGAACTCACGGACCGCGAGATCATGACCTGAGCCGAAGTCGACCGCTTAACCGACTGAGACACCCAGGCACCCCTCAAGAGTTGGATTTTTAACTGACTGAGCCACCCAGGTGCCCCAGGATATACAGATTTTGCAAAATTAAAAAGAAAAGCTTATCTATACTTTTAAAAATAGTAGTATTCCAAACAGGAGAAATTCCAAGTAGGAGTTTCTACTTGGAACAATATCAATAAATTCACCAGAGAAAATCTAATCTAGTCAGGGAGATGTCTCATAGGATAAAGCAAACTGCAAAGGAATAACATCAGAAAAAAAAACTTTGGGCTGAAAGTGACTCAAATTTGCACTTACTACTGATATAGAAAAAGATTCAGCTGTTGACACACTAAGAACACAGGGAGGTTAGCACAGGGAGATGAACAACCTCATTCTATTCCTCTGCTGGGATAATCTTGGAATAACACCTTCAGATCATTTTGTTGCAGTAGAAGAAAAAATACAGACATAACACGTTTGGTTTAAGAAGAGCAATAAACATGAGTAAGGAGCTAGCAGGAACGACATGGAGATGTGCTCATCGCATGACATGTAACTGAGTTTAATTTTGGATAATATATCCGAGATAAACTCTAAGCAATGTATCTAAGAAATGAAAAGAACCACGGCTGCCACCTACTAATATTTATAAGGCGTACCCTCAACTTCTCCTCAAATAATCAGGCAAGTATGGCACCTGGATATCACAAAGCCTAATTGAATTTAGGCTCATCTTTCTTGTGAACTATTTGATCTTCAGTCTTAGGAAGGCACTAATAAACCCCAAAGATATCCTTTACCAAACAAGCTAAAGTGTACACATACACAATATTCCATATGCTTTAATATACTTTGTACTCCTTATAACTCCGATGTGATGTGCTTTGATGTTCTTGGTAGCTAATCGGCAGATATCTAATGAATGAATTAATGAATCCATATATCTACTGATACTCTCGAGAACTATTCTGGGAACCCAGTGATGAACAAAACAGAACCAGCAGACATTTTCCCTTTGAGGAGCTCACAATGGCTAAGGAAAGATAGTCAATAAGTAAGAAAAACACACAGAGGTGTTGTGTGCATTAGCTTCTGCAGGAAACACAGCAGGTAAAATGATGGGGAACCACAGGGCATAAGGAAGAGGCTACTGAGTGTGGGCATGAAAGGAATACTTAACTTAAAACCTAAAAGATGAGGAAGAGTCAACTGTGCAAAAGGAAAGGGAGGAAAGCATTTCAAGAAAAAAAGACACAATATAGGACTGAAGAAGAAAGAGGCTTGTAATTTCTTCCAGGACATAAGAAGAGGCCAATAAGACTAAGCATGAGAAGCAAGACAGAGTAGAATGAGAGACAAGGTAGGAGAGGTGACCATAATAGGGTGACTTAGACTTGTACAATGGGAGGAAGACAGAGACAAGGGTCTGGATTTGAGCTCTGATTTGAAAACCCAAACCCAGAATATGTAGATGAATTGAATGTGGGAAGTGTGCAAGGCATCAAGAGTGTCCTCAATGCCCACGGCTTTAGCAAAAGTGTGGTGGCAGAGGCAAAAATGGGTTAGACTGGGAGAGAAATGCTTACTTATTCTGAATTCCAACTTGCTTCTTGGGTTCAATAATCTCTTTTATAGTTGAAAAATAGAATGGAATTTCATAGTATCTGGTTAACCATATGCTATTTTATAGCCATTGTTGTAGGCACTTCAAAAAATCTAATACTTTTAATCTTTACAATACTTTTATATAGAGGGTATAATTTCTCCATTTTACCAACAGAGAAAGACACTCGGAGGTAGAGTAACTGGTTGGGTTTCCCAGTTAGTAAGTGAGAGGTGTTTTCATACACCCCTCACCCCCCTAAATTCTAGCTAATGTTTCCCCCTCCCTCATTTTGCATCCACCCTTATAATTTTCTAAAAGCAAATGACCATAGCATGTTACTTATAACTGTTTAGCAATCGGATTGTCTTTTATTAATTTGAGATAAGTGACAAATGAATACATATCTACTTCCTCTCATAGACAATAAAGTCCCCAAAGGTATAGGTCTTATTGATATTTGTATCATCCGTAGCACTAAGTACATGTCTCTAACGAGCAGTTAATAAATATTTTAAAACATCACTTATGCCAGGCACTGCTGTAAACTTCTTACATATGTAATAAACTCATCTAATCCTTACACTGAGTGTGAAGTAGGTATTATTATTTCCATTCCCATTTTATAGAAGAGGAAACATGGACTAAGTTAAGTCACTTGCTGAAGGTCACATATTGAACAAGGTGAACAGTTAGAATTCAAACCCAGGTTGTCTGGCTCAAGTGATGTGTGTGAACAATACTATACTGTCTACTGAATATGAAGGAAAGAGTTCAACTTAAAGAAAGAAGTCAGAGAAAAACTTGAATGAATGGAGCTTAAAATCACTCTTTATCCAGGCAGCAATTTTGATTGCTAAGTCAAAATACCACTGGGGGAGTGCCTGCCTGGCTCAGTCAGTCAAGCATCCAACTCTCGATTTCAGCTCAGGTCATAATCCCAGGGTCATGTGATCGTGCCCCACTTCAGGCATCGTTTAAGCAGCATGGAACCTGGTTAAGATTCTCTCCCTCCCTCTCTCTCTGCCCTTACCCTGCTACTGTAAGGGTTTTTCTCTAAAACAAAACAAAACAAAACAGGGGCACCTGGGTGGCTCAGTTGATTGAACGACCGACTTCGGCTCAGGTCATGATCTCACAGTTTGTGAGTTCAAGCCTCATGTCGGGCTCTGTGCTGACAGCTCAGAGCCTGGAGCCTACTTCAGATTCTGTGTCTCCCCCTCTCTTTACCCCTCCCTGCTCACGCTCTGTGTCTCTCTGTCTCTCAATAATAAATAAATGTTAAAAAAATAAAAAAAATAAAAAATAAAACAAAACAAAACAAAACAAAACCCAAAACAAAACAAAACAAAATAGTGGCCCTAGTGGCCCTGTGAATATGGGATATTATTTAAACTTCTGTTATTTCACTTCCTAAATATGTAAAATGAGAATAATAGTACACTGATCTGTACGATGGTTACTAAGATTGCATGAGAAAATGTATATAAAGGGATTAGCATTGTGTCCTGCACAATGTTAGCTCTTGTTATCAGCACAATGCCTTATGTGTTGGTGTTCAGTAATTAGTTGTTTAATGAATGGCTGGTTGTATGAGTTCTGTTGGAGAGGACATACCAAAGTGCAATAGTACACACGATTCTAATAATCTAGAAGGAATATGAGGCTACTACAAGCCAAAAGCATGGAGGGAAGTGCCAAGGAGTGGGCAGCATGTCCCCTACACAATTATACCTGGGACTGGCTCTGATATATAACCTGACAGACATGAACTTGGAGCCAAACTTCACAACTGTATGTTTGGCTCACATATCCATACTCTGAGGACAGTTTTGCTTTCCTTCAAATGATGGGGAAAAAAAAGAATAGCCAAATGTTATCTCCTCTTCTTATATGAATAGGATCCCCCCACTTATAATAGCTGAGAATTTGAGCAAGCTACTCAGCCTCTCCAAGACACAGCTTTCTCATCTATCCAGCAGGGATATCTGCAGCATAGGATTATGTTAACTAGATATCTAGCACAAGGGAAGCATTCACAAGATGATAGCTCTACATTCCTACTCTAAGACCAATGCTGCCCAAATCTAAGACCTACTCATGAATTGAGGAAACTACTTCTGAAAAGACAAATTGCTCTGATTATGTGAATGCTTTAGCCAATCACCTGTTCGCTCTCATTCTAGCAGAGATAGGATATCAACTTTAATTAAGTGATTAAAGAAACATTTATGAAATTCACCAAGTTTTACTCTCTGTGGGTGGGGATGAAAAAGACACAAAGCCTGTCTTCAAATAACATGTAATTTAATGAGAGAAGACAAATGTGTAAACTACAAAACCACAAAACCAAACAGATTTAATTAAGAACTACAGAAATGTAGATGAAGAAATCTACTGAAAATGTCATACTGTGAAAAGGAAGGTAAATACTAAATCCACTTGAGCTTCATGCTATTAACTGATAAATAACCCACACTTCCTAATGAGAAGACTCAAAGATACTTCATACAGATGAGACCATGTTTACTAAAGCATAGAAGGTAAGTAGCATTTCAGTATGTGAAGAAAAAGGTAAAAAATAAAATTAAAAAGCTGTTTGGGTTGTAAAAACCACATCAACGAAGACATTCTCAGCGAATGGTATAGTAAAACCTGCCATAATGGAATAAGAGGAGTTTAAAAATTTAATTGGGTAAAATAAAGATTATGAGGTTACCGAAAAACATTATTTTTAGTTGGTTGTCCAGTTACCGTGTGACACAGTGTGGTTGGGCAGGGGGCAGGTGCTGCCGCCCCTGGTTTCAGGCAGTACAGCTGCTCAGTTTTCCTGGCTGAGACTAGGAGGGAGCAGAAGAGTCTGCTGCATAGGTCACTATGTTTGGAGGTTACCCCGTTGTGTGGGAGAGGTGGGCAGAAGCAGACAGGGAGGTTATCAGGCTGGATTCTGAGATGGACACGTGTTGGGATATTGAAGTCTTCCACTAGATGGTTTCAGGGCACATTCTCTGTTGAATCCTTGCAAAGTTAAATATGCTTTGAATTGAACTAAAATCCCAGACGATCATTAGTCAGTTACCTCCTACTTCCTTTCTTCTCCCACCACCGCCCCCACAAAGTTGAGACCTTTAGTTCACCCAGTTTGAGAATGGGGGCTGGAGCCAATTATATCAGCATTTGTATTACAGTGTGGTACCCTATCAAGTTGTAGCTTATCAAGCCCCACTATAATAGTTCTGCAAAGTAGAAGCAGCCTGTGGTGTATAGAAGGGTGTAGTTGGACATGAAGCTAGAAAGACAGACTGCTTTTTTAACTGTATGAATGTTGTTCTGTGGGCAATGAGAAGTCACTGAAGTTTCTAGAGAGGGAGATGACTACATTGAATAGGAAGATCAAACTGTTGATAAAGTTCAGGTCATAATGAGGCAAAAAATTGCACACAGTGGATTGTCAGTAGAATATCTAAAATGTCCGGGTAAAAAAACAATGAAGGTTTGAACTTAGATAGTGAGAGTGGACTAGTTATAATGCCAACTTATATTTTTATAATGCTTTGAAAGGTATTCATCATTCTATCATGTATAGTCTTACCATAGAATCCCACACCAACCAAGCAGATTAAGGAGTAACGACAATGTAGTTTCTTTCCTTCTCTCTTCATCTCTCATAACTTCTCTCCCGCTCCTCCACCCTCCCCCCCACATCCTGCATCTCAACTGCCTATTTTAGAAACAACATCCATTGTGTGAGTCAAGATAGGAAGCAGGGTACCCTACCCCCGCACAATGAAAGCCAAAGCAAGGCAAGACTTGTTCTCCCTCAGCCGAGCTCCTGCCACTTGGCAAATACAAGGTCGTGTGACATAAACTAAAACAACTACATGCTTCTTCCCAGGAATCTTGAACATAGAATGAGTGATGGGAAAGCAAAGAGATTATTAGCATTCATTTTCAGTACTATGTATTCTCATACAGCATCATGCAGTGGTCCCCAGCAGTAGGGGTGACATGTTTTGATCCCCCCATCCTGAGAAAAGTGTTACGCTGTCAAAGATTTCAGAGATGCCTTGGGCTCTGAACATTTTTCAGACTGCTCTTTAAGCTTTATATATATTCTTTGAGCCCCTTACACATTTCTATCTAGGAAATCCCTTGAAGCTTAAGACAGCCAAATTTTTCCTATTACTTGCAACTAAGAGCCGAGACTACATATAAACAAGTCATATTATCCTCCTGTTTGCTGACAGGAAATTGAGATTCAGAAAGGCTGAGAGTTGCCTGTGATCACAAGGGCAGGTGGTAGGCAGCTGCACAGGGCTCTCAACACAATGCATCAGTTGTTTATCAATGGATTCATCAGATTCTGCCTTGAAATGTGGAAAGCTTTACTGCTAAAGGAGGGGTAAAACCACAAACTGTAATGTGTACAAAGAGAAGCCAAACAAAATTAAAAGCATCGTTAATATCAGCCAAGCTACATACAGCCCCAGGCCTAAGTCCTCCAGCAGAAGACTTCCAAACAGTAACATGTCCCTTTTTACTGATTAACTCACAGTGAAATCCACAAACGAAATATACATGTTGTATTCCCCTTGATGATTACATTCTGTGTAATATCCTGTCACCTCTTTACAAGACATAGACTACTACCCCCTTCTGAGAGATACAACATCAAAGAATAGAGAAGCTCTTAGAAAACAAAACAACATCCAGGGGCACCTGCATGGCTCAGTTGATTGAGCATCCAACCCTTGATTTTGGCTCAGCTCATGATCTCACGGTTTGCGGGATTGAGCCCCACATCAAGCTCTGTGCCTACAGCATGGAGCCTGTCTCCCTCTCTCTCTGCCCCTCTTCTGTGTGTACATATGTACTCTTTTTCTCAAAACAAACAAAAAACTTTTAAAAAAGGAAAACAAAACAACATCCAGTTTTCAGTATTCAACAGTTTTACTTCCACATACCTTTTTTAGTTTATCAACAAATTATATATGTTTTTGGTCTAAATAATTTGTTCTGCTATAAACTTTACAATAAACTAAAATTTTAGAGGAGTTTTTAAAAACTGGCCAAGTATCTGACACTATGCCATAATGGCATAAAAGTTCTCCTTGTGGCATTACTCTTTAAATTTACTATAATTTAATTTCACAAGGAAAACCAATACAGATGAGTTCCAAATTTATTGAAGTGTCTGATGGTTCTTCTGGGGTTTATATCAATGTTACTTACAGATTTAGTAGGGTCATGACTCATAAAGAAGCCAAACCTTTGACATTATTTCTATATTAAAATATCCATGGCTTAAGATGACCATATTTATGTTCACTTTAATACTATCAATCATAGGTTGCAAACTAAAAATACTCTAATTTATGAGTCGGACAGACAAAGTAAATGGATGAGGCAGACTGGCTGTAAGAATTCTGGTATTCAAACATTAGTTTTCTTCCTGGAACTGCTGAGTCTCAGTGACTAGAAGACAAGTAGTGTGGTGAACTGGACAGACCTTAAGGGCTGCTACTATTCAGCTGCAGTGATACAGATCCAGAATTAATGGGGAACAATCTGGAAATCTGGCTGGAAATCCAGGTTTTCATAATGAAATCTCTTGACTGATTAAATGTAGAACAATTAAAAAGTCCCAAAAGCCAACTATATTGTCCCTGAAAGCTAATGCTGGCCCATAGGTCACTAATCTGTGACTCAGATATAGTCTTGCTGGCATGGAACCTTCCCAAATTTAAAGGTCATTCTCAACAACCCTACATTCCATCCAGAGGGTCTATGGCAGCAGCAATCCTCTGAAAATCATGTAAGTCTACAAATGAATTTTTAAAATAGTGTTTTGAAAATTATTGTCTGCCAACTTCCTTCACATCATTAAGTTCAGAATCTTTTAAAAAGGAGGCAGATGAGAAATACACTATATCATCATTTAATTTACTATGTTTGGGGTAAATGTATAGTCTATTTCTGAATAATTTTGTGTGTTTATGTGTGTGTTTGTTAGACGTAGACTAGGAAAATGTTTTTAAAATAATGAGCATCTTTTACCTTTTTTCTAAGTTTATTTATTTTGAGAGAGAAAGAGAAAGAGAGCAACCAGGGGAGGGACAGAGAGAGAGCAAGAGAGAGATTCCAAGCAGGCTCCACACTGTCAGTGCAGAGCCCAACGCAGGGCTCAATTCCACAAACTGTGAGATCATGACCTGAGCCAAAATCAAGAGTCGGATGCTTTACCGACTGAGTCACCCAGGCTCCCCTGAGCATCCTTTACTTTTACGCCAAAAACAAATATGAAAAAAGTGACCCAATCATTAAAGTGAGGAATGTGGGCATAAATATGAACGAGGTCTCCCCTTCTTAACAGACTTCATTTCCTCACAAACACCAGACTTACTCTAGGATTATTAGAATTGAATTATTGCTCCTCAACGACTGGGAAAGAGAAGGGAACTGGGAATCATTTTTAAATATAGTATTGGAACGTTCAACAGAGTTAGCTAATAATAATCATAATGCATTAGTTTTCTTTGGTTCTCATAACAAATTACTCTAAACTCAGTGGCTTGAAACAACATAAATTCATTATACCTCTGTAGGCCAGAAGTCTGCCATTGGTCTATAAGGCTAAAGTCAAGATGTCTACAGGGCTGCATGCCTTTCTGGAGGCTCTGTTTTCCTGGTTTTCCAGCCTCTAGAGCCTGTTTCTCTAGAGGCTGTCCCCATCCATGATCCCCTCTCCATCTTCAAAGCCAGGAATGTTGTAGCTCTCTGACCATTCTTCCATAGTCACATCTTCCTCTGACAACAGTCAGGAAAGTTCTTTTGTAAGGACTCATGTGATTAGATTGAACCCACTGTATAATACAGGGCAATCCCCTCATTTCAAGGTCTTTAACCTTAATTAGGTCTGCAAAGCCCCTTTTGCCATGTGAAGTAACATATTTACAGGTTCTAGGGATTAGGATGAGGACATCTTCGGAGGCCATCATTCTGCTCACCACAAATAAGAACATAACTACCACTTATAACTGCTTACTCCCTTCCAGCTGTCATGTTGATTAATTTGCATACTTCATCTCATTGAATTCCAAAAGCAACAGACAAGGTATGTAATATCATCCCACTTTAAGGATGAAGAAACTGAGGTTAAGAGGTTAGACAAGTTGTTCAGGATCACAGCTGGTAGGCAGCAGAACAAGGACTCAAATCTAAGAAGCCTGAATGAGCTAGCATCTTTAAGCTCAACTGCAACAAAATGTTCATGGAGAAGAGGAGGCTAAAGAGATGATGATTTGACTTGTATCAACTAAAGGGCGAGGCCCTGTGGACCTCTTAGCCACTTCCTGTCTTGTTTTTGTTGTTGCATTTCACAACATCTAATGGACATGTGCATGCAAATCTATTTTATAAAAACGCTTCAGGTAGCAACCTAATGGTTATGATTTTGTTCTAGAAAAATTCTAAAATCAGTTATTAGACCACACTGAAAATGTACTTTCATGGAGTTCCAGAAACACCAACAAAGCATTCTGCCTTCTTTGAAATAAAATACCATATCACCTTGATTCTAGGTCTGCACTGATTGTCAGATTGACTTAATAAGCAACTTTGGGGCACACAAGGAAAAATAACATAAAAGAAAAAGAAAGCACTGACTCTTCAACATACATCTCAATTAGAATGTGTACAGACTGAAATATTTCAGAAACTGTAAAACATGTCTTAGAATTTTCTACAGGATTTTCTGGCTTTATCTCTTACAATTCCATTCACACTGAACTTGCTATTATACAACAACCTATACTTTTGTGCCTACTCCTCTTTGTCCTGAAGTGTTGTCTCTCATTTCTTCCTCTCCTGAAATGTCTGTTCATTCTTAAAAAAACCTCAATTTAAATGTCACATGGTGATGTCTGCCTGTATCCAGGCTTAAGCCAGATTATTCACTGCCTCTTCTGGGCTCCCCCAGCTCTCTGCACATTTCTTTGTTACAGAGTGTACCACAATGTACTATAAGGATTTATTTTTACTATCTCCAATCTATTAGATTGGACAATAACCTAACCATGCACCCATATCAAAGTTTGGGTATAAAGAAAACTGAAAGGAATGTGTGACATCTCATGAGTTTTTCACAATACCTTACACACAAGTTGTTACACAACACATTTTTAGTCCTCTCTCTATACCCTTATTCTCAACCTGGTGCTCTTATCAGTCTTCGGCTGAAGTGGGTTAGTCAACTATAATATTCAATGTCTGTACCAGGAAGCCTTTAGGATGGCCTCCAGTCATCTCTACCTCCTGATATTCGTGCCTTTCTGCCATCCCTTCCCTTTAGTATGGGCTATACCTAGTGATTTGCTTATAACCAATTTACAACAGCAAAAATAATAGGAGGTCACTTACTGGCTTTGGTGAAGCACATTGCTATGTTGGAAAGGCTTATGTGGTAAGGAGCTGAGGGCTCCTTGACCTAAAGTCAACAGCCAGTAAGGAATTGATTCTTCCAATCACATAGGTGATCTTGGAAAAAAGTCCTTCCCCAGCCCCGATGGACACCCGGATGCCAGCCTTATGAGAGGCCCTAAAGTGGAGGACCATAACAGCAGAGGAGATATTCCATGTCCAGATTCCCAACCCACAGACAGTGTGAGACAATAAATGTGTATTATTTTAAGCTGCCAAATTTTGGGGTTATTTGTTATGCAGCAGTCGAAAACTAGTACAATGTTTTTCCCTTTGATAAAAGAACTTTGAGAAAAAGTTATCTGTGTATATGGTATCAGAAGTTTTATGAAGAAAATACCAATACTAAAATATGTGGCCACAGACCATGAAAGTACTGTCCAACCACTCAGTGTGGCTCTGTCTCACACTAGCAGAAGCACACAGAGAGCCAAGGCATGACTGAGTATGACAGTGCAGAAGCCTCCTGGCCCGGGGAGTAAAGGAGAGCTTCAAAACAGAGCAATGCCATCAGGAGATTACACACCCAGTACAACATTATATTGGCAACAGAACCAGAAGGTGAACTCTCTTTCATGGAGCACTCAAACAGTGAGGAGGCAGAAGGAAAGTTGAATTTTCATACCAGGTAACATGTCAAAGCCAACAATCAAAGAAGGAAATGAAAGGCATCTGTTGAACTTCAACTCCGAGAATACCGTCCCCCACAGGTGCCTGTTGCTAAGACACTGCTATCATTACACTCTTGGCATATATAATCTTTTTATTCCCCTATGTGAGTTTTTGACTCTGTGCTTTTCATATAGAAATCTCAAAATAAAACTCAAATAATACATCTATTTGGGACCAAGGTGAATTAGGGTTTACCGACTAACCAAGGGAAAGCAGGTGAGGCTGGCTAATGAGGCAGCTCCCATCATCTCAGCGCTTCGGTGAGCTTGCACAGAGGGAAGCTCGTGTAGATGCACACCACTGAATGCTCTGATGATGAAACCATAGCCAGGCTGGAGGTCATACATGGACACGATGGCTGCACTGAGATGCCGCATAAAGACTCTGACAAGCTTGGAAACTGCTACATTGGAGCTGGTATGCTACCCCCACTCACTGACAGATTCAGATAGCACAGACTCCTTTCCAAGCTTTTCATCTTTAAAAAGGCAATTCAGCTCCCTGAGCCTTTGAGCCTGTTCCATTTTGAGCTGACTGCTAATTGTATGCATGCACATATGTGTTTCAGAAAAGAGATAAGCACATTGCCTTGGCCTCCTCACTAAACTGAACAGACATGATTCACTTCTGTTCTCTGCAAGTTTTCTAAACGTGGCCTGAAGTTTTCCAAACATTAACCCTTCCTGGTAACCACACTGCACATTCTTCTAGAAATGTTTTTGTGATTACATTTGTTTAAACTGCTTTTCACTATTAATTCTTTGAGTCCTAGGGCTTGGTATTTTCATTTGCTTTTGTGATCGTGTTTATATTTTCAAATTTCTCAATAATAACGACACAGTGTAATCATATACAGTGAGCCACATGAAATGCATAAGGTGTCTTTTAACATGGGGGGACATATTTTAAATTGTAAAACCAAAAGTTGTCTGATTTTTCACATTTTATGAAATATACAATTTTATCATATTCTGCATTGTGATTCCAGGAAGAGAAAATTTAGAGTGGTTGTTCATAAAAATACAGAAGTCCTTCCCAACAGTCATGGCAGCTAGTGGCCAGATGGTAGGATTGTCGGATTGCTGATTGTTATTCTTTAGAAAAGAAATCCACATAGAAGCAGCCGAGCTCATAAAATCTGCTGTGCTTGAGACTGAGCAGACTCACTAATTATTTAGGGGTCGTATTCCCTACTCTGGGCAGATTAGTGTCCTCATAGGGCCCTGGATGCACCCATGCAGCCCCAGAGCACCCCAATCTAATAGTCACTCACAGGAACAATGGAAAGTCCCTCTCCTGGGAAGTACAACAGATCAACCTGCTGAAGGAGTGTTCCAACTTCCAGAGAAAGTGCCATTCAGTTACATCAAGGCTTCTCTTTCTTTTTGTAAGTCCCTATTCACCGTTACATAATAAGTAGAGTTGAACAAACAGGGAAACTGAATGCACTGCTCTGGCAAAACTATGTATTTTATGAAAAATAATAATTCAGTTGAAAAGTAACCAGAGAAAAGTGTCCAGTTGAAAAGGTCCCAGGGAAATGAGACATTTCCTCAAGAGGATGGCTTGTCTAATCATAATTGTAACAACAACGATGGTAGCTAACATTTATTAAAAGTTTATTGTGTGCTAGGCATTTTACAAAAGATAAAGAGCCAAGGCATTTTACAACAAAAATAACCTTGTTTGTTTAGAATTTCTTTTGTGAATGCTGATATGCGTATTTTCACTTCCTGTTCTTTATCATTGTTCTCTCTGATTTGTGCTTCTCTGATTCCCCATCCTCTCTGCTGCCATTGTGCACACTATCTTATTCCTTTACTATTTATATACCAGTAATTATTGTAATACACACAGAGAGAATCATGTCTTGTTCTGTACTTTTGATTTTGATAAATCCATCAAACGCTATTTTTAAATAGCTGATAATGAAGTTATTGTCCATTCATACAATAAATTACCAGCTTTAGTTTAAGTTCTTTTTGGAGGAATGCAGAATAAAAAATAATAATGTTATTGATGTCTTTCCAATATCAACTCTTTAAAAACTTAAAGCAAAGTACCTTTTCTAGCATTGCTTGCTAGGAAACTTTAAAGAAACACACACACGTGCACATGCACAGGACAGCTATTTGAGGAAGGGGCATGCATGAGTTACAATGGAATTAAAATCTTTGCTCAGCTGAACAGTAGTAAATCCTTCTCTGTAACCTGTGCATGACAATAGTATCCAAGACTCTTTAAAATGCTAGGACACCAACAGTAAAAAAGACAAATGAAGAAAACTTAATATCATCATAAAATTCATGACTCTTTCTCCATAATCACCCAACTACACAAGCCTGACAAACAAGATGATAGTAATGATTTAAAAAAAAAAATCAGTATTGACCATGTTAGAGAAAAAGAAGTAACTGCCACAATAAGATCATAAAATGTAAGCACTGGAAGTATTTAATGCTATAAAGGTTAAGGACTTTCAGAAGTAAAATCCTTTGGGGAATACCAGAAGAGGTTCTTTGTGTAACAACAAAAATGAAGTGTCTAGTAAAACCCCTTGTGCTTGGACACTTTCTGGATGTGCTGTGATATGCGATATGGACCAAAGCCAGTATTAGAAGATCCTGGAGTAACAGAAGCAGCCAGGGTCAGAAGAAACCATATGGAGGATGCATCAGGAGAGTGTAATTTGAGGGCCCCTAAGAAATCCCTTCAGTCCCCTCTGCTGAGGCCTGCAATTTTATCATTGGAGAATCATTCTCCTAGGCTCATCTAAGGAGAGGTTTCTGATAAGAGAAAGAGGTTGGAATGGGGGCCAGGGGTCCTTACTGAGAAGGCCAAAGGCCAATAAAAGGCCATGGGACACCATAAAAAGTGAGAGAAGGAATACAGGAATGCAGGGCCTGAAGGAAACTTGAAGAGGAAAAGGGAAAGTTTAAAAAAACAAGTGTACAGGGGCACCTGAGTTGTTCAGTTGGTTAAGTGACTTTAAGCAAAATTTTTTTAATGTTTATTTATTATTGACACACAGGGAGACACAGAACGTGAGCAGGGGAGGGGCAGAAAGAGGGGGAGACACAGAATCCGAAGCGGGCCCCAGGCTCTGAGCTGTCAGCACAGGCCCAACGCGGGGCTCGAATTCACAGACTGTGAGATCATGACCTGAGCTGAAGTCAGACACTTAGCTGACTGAGCCACCCAGGCGCCCCGAAGTGATTCTTGATATCAGCTTAGGCCATGATCTCCCAGTTCATGAGATTGAGTCCCGAGTCAGGCTCTGCACTGGCAGCACAGAGTCTGTGCCTGCTTGGGATTCTCTCTCTCCCTCTCTCTCTGCCTCTCTCCTCTGCTTGCTCTCTCTCAAAATAAACAAACATTTAAAAAAAATAAAAATAGGTAAAATTTAAAAAATTTTATTTTTTTTTCAATGTTTATTTATTTTTGAGACACAGAGAGAGACAGAGCATGAGCAGGGGAGGGGCAGAGAGGGAGACACAGAATCCAAATCAAGCTCCAGGCTCTGAGCCGTCAGCACAGAGCCTGATGCGGGCTCGAACTCATGAACGGTGATATCATGACCTGAGCCAAAGCCGGACACTTAACCAACTGAGCCACCCAGGTGCCCCTAAAATAAAAGTTTTTTTAAGTGTACATTTTACAATTTCGATTGGGTGACCCTAAAGCAGGATTTCTCACCCTTGTCACTATTTGGGTCATATAATTCTTTGTTATGGCGAGCTGTCTTGTAGTAGATAAAGATTAATGACCCAGTTGGAAAATAACCAGAGAAAAGCTCCCAGCTGAAAGGATTCTAGGAAAATAAGACATTGCCTCAAGAGGATAGCTAGCCTAATAATAACATTACAGTATGTTTAGCAGTATCCCTGACCGCTATCCACTAGCCACTAGTAGCAACCCCCTTCCCCACAGCTGTGATAACCAAAATGTCTCCAGACATTGTTAAACGACCTCTGGCAGGTAGGAGGGCAAAACTGCCCTCATTGGATATCCACTGCCCTAAAGGATCATTTTCTCTCTAAGATGGCAAAACTTTTCATTAGCTTCTACTTTTCCCAATTTCCTGTTCCCACTCTAAAACATTGCATAACAGTGGGAGGATTACAAGCTCCTCAACACAAAAAAAGAATCAGAATTCCATTTTTTAATTGCAATTATCAGAGCAGAGAGATGCAGCAGGAAGCTGTGAAATGAATGCCTTCTCAGAATGTTTGTCCTTTGATAATTCGACAGTTCTTGGATCCCATCTTTGTTTCCAGAGATATTTTACTCTTTGCCCATTACACAAGACCAGTTCCAGGAAGGGATGTCCAGTAAAACTCAAAAAGATTTGCCCAATTCAACTAATGCTTATAAGAATGAACCAAGAAAGCCATTAGTCCACATCAGTAACGAAGAAACTTTGTTATGCATAAAAATTAAGTTATTTTTGCAATCAGAGATACTGGCAAGTGGGCTTCTAACATCTTGGCTCAGGTGAATCAAACCCTTTTCCTTCCCTTGTCTCCCCTTCCCTTTGTCTTTTCTCTCCATCCCTCCCTCCCTTCCTTCTCCCTCCCCTCCTTCCCTCTTTCTTTCCTTCTTTTTCATTTTCCTTCTTTGCTTGTAGGTATTCCCATTCTTTCCTCTATGAGAATAGGAAAAGATGTGAGAAGGAAAGAGATTAGGAAGCATTAATCAGAAAAATAAATAAATAGCACCCTCTCTGGAAGGACAAATATATTAAAGACTTTAGAAGAGCCTAAACTGCTACAGCATTTCTGCAACTGAATGATTAGCACAACTGTATGATAGAGTCAGAGGCCCAGAAAATGCTGATTTATATTTCTTCTACTGACTTCTGGTTCAGAATTATTATTATAAGATGTGTAGGGGACAATTTCCTCTTGGAATCAAAGCTAATGAACTGAAACTATCTATAAGAAAGGCAGTTTAAATACTGAATATTATAAACTAAATAATGTAGGGGCACCTGGGTGGCTCAGTTAGTTAAGCATCGGACTTTGGCTCAAGTCATGATCTCACAGTTCATGAGTTTGAGCCTCACATCGGGCTCTGTGTTGACAGCCCAGAACCTGGAGACTGCTTCAGATTCTGTGTCCCCTCTCTCTCTGCCCCTTCTCTGTTCATGCTGTCTGTCTGTCTGTCTCTCTCTCTCTCTCTCTCAAAAATAAACATTAAAAAAATTTAATAAAAAATAAACTAATAATGTATTTCTACATAAAATATGAATCTTTCCCGTTATTTATTTTTTATATGGCTGCAAATTTAACAAATGGTGCATAATATGAGAACTAATAAGGAGGCTTATCTTCTGGCCCCCCTTTTGCCTCTCACTAACTGTATGACCATGGATAAGGCAATTAATCTCTTTGAGCTTCAGTTTTTCCACATGTGAAAGTTAAGAGATTGGACTAGATTACCTTTAAGAATTTTCCATCTCCCAAATTTTATTTTATTTTATGTATTTTTTAATGTTTTATTTATTTTTGAGAGAGAGAGAGAGAGAGAGAGAGAGAGAGAGAACGAGTGGGGGAGGGGCAGAGAGAGAGGGGGACAGAGGATCCAAAGCGGGCTACCTGCTGACAGCAGTGAGTGGGATGTGGGACTCAAACTCACAAACTGTGAGATTATGACCCAAGCCAAAGTTGGATACTCAGCTGACTGAGCCACCCAGGTGCCCCCCTCTCCCAAATTTTATAATTATGGGGAAGATATAACTCAAATTATCTGAAACTGAAAGAAAAAAATAAACTATGTAATTCTGCCAACTATGTAAGGTAATTCCTCTGTAGCATACATAATTTCCATGTGAGAGTGACAGGGTTATAAAAGCAAAAAAGGCTCCTTTTATTGATCAAAGCTCCTGGCTATAAAGTAACATGTATCGCTCTTGGATTCTTCTCTAAATTAGAATGATTAATTTTCAGATGGGGAAGCAACTCTGAGAGTCTGCTGGGTTCAGTGATGAGAATGTCAGTTATCTTATGGCGAGGGAGGGGGGGAGCTCTGCAACAGGGAGGAGGGGCAAGCATACAGAAGCAAAACAAATTCAGAACTCCAGGAGCTCAGCCACAAATGTCAGAGAATGGCTTTGTGATGGTGTCTTGACATTTATTCTGGAAGGCTTGCATTTATACTGCAAGTATGTGGATGTCTGTATCTAAATTCATGGAAAATAAATCCCAATCTTCAACAGAACAAAGTCATACTCTGGTCTTACAGGAGCTGTTGAAAAGGTACAGCCTAGATACCTTCAGTTGCAAGGCAAACCTCCAGCAGAGGAGTCATTTCTTAGAGCCTTTTGTATAGCTGCTAAAGTTAAAGTGTGGAGGGACAGATTCAAAGAGGGAGAATTTAAACATTCATTTCCTTTACAGGAAGGCTGACTATGTGCTGACCCTGCATGGTCTAACATAAAAAGTTTTGCCAAAGATTGCCTGACTTTGGACTATAAAATAAAATCCACTCATGATCCCTAGGAAATCCAACTTTTATGTATGGATCTAAATTCTCAAATTTGTAGGCCTGCCCATAATACATAGAAAATTTAAGGGCAAGAAATCTTTCTTTAAGTGGAAGCATAGAAATACTGGTGCTAGCTGGAAATGCTAATGCATCATTAAGGAAATACATTCCATCACCTGCCAGATCTTGAAATTCTTGGCTCTGGTTCTTTAGGCACAAAAATCATGGCCTGAACAGCTTTTCTTAAAATGATCTTGGTCTTCATTGGCATTCCTACAATGGGATACTTTATTTATATCGCTAGATACTTTGGAATCTTAATGGTAAATTCTCCCTAAGTAGTCAAAAACAAATAGTAATTTGCGGGATTTTATTTGGAAGGAAAATACACTACGAGAGGTAAAGCCAGAGCAAGAGATTCTCTGTAAGGCAAGACAGCTCAAGGATTCCTTGGATTTACAGCCAACAGACAGGCTTGGAATAGAAACGAAGCTCTTGAAAATACTCTGCCCTGAAGAAACACTCCTCATTCAACAGGAGGCCAAATTATGTGTCATGTATTCTTACTTACAGTCTTGAACACTTTTTAAGAATGTAAGAAAAACAAAAAGAATCACTAGGAAGTATAAAAACGTACAAAGCTTTTAAGTCTTTCATGCCACAGAATCAGCAGACTCCTTGAAAACTGCTAGCTCTCCATTTTTTTTTTTTTATGAGCACATCTTGAAATACTCTGAGATGCAGTAGTTTCACTAAGACTTTTGTTGTTGTTAACAATTACATTGGAACTCAGACTTACTGATATTACCAACAATACAGCAAACTGTATTTTATTCTCCACATATTTATTGAGATTTGTTATTTATATTTTTTATGTTGACAAAGATCTCCGTAGTACTTCAAGAAACTCTGCCACTCGGTATGATTAAATTTTGTCTAATGAAAACGTGCAGAATTAGTCCCACAATATGGAAATATTTAGAATAAGCTGACAAAAAAGCGAGAATTTGCAAATCAATCAGCAACTCTATGTGAATTCTACCTTCAAAATATCTTTGGTTATTCTCTATAGATTGGGAGGCCACTTCTCATTGTTCTTTACATGCAATATTTTGTTTTTACATAAATATTATATTTGAATTTAGTGGAAAGACCTCTATCTTGATAAACAAGATATCAAATAGTACACATTATGGTCACTATAATGAAAACTTAGAAGAGTGTACAATAACACAGAGGCATAAGATGACACTTGTATTATAGATTCATAGTTTTATTAGCATGTTATGCGGTCTCTTTCCCTGGAAACCTTTAAGTATTATTTGTACATCCATTAGACAAAAACGATAAAGTTGGAGATGGAGTAGAAAGTGACAGGTACAATTAAAAGTTACAAGATTAATATTTTAAGTACTCCCCAACGTTATGATTCCACACATTTTTTCTAAAATTTATTTAAGATTCTTCTATTTAAAAAAAAAAAGAAATCCAAAGAAATATGTTTCACACCCACAATTCCTTAAACCCCATAGTCTTCAAGCTACTCTTCTAGCACCATTTTCTTTCATATTCTACAGGTAGGAACTCATAGAATACGAAGTGAATAGGCTGTTTTGTCCCAGGACCAACTTTAGACATGACTACACTCAAGATATCCATGAACAGGACTCTGGATGGTACTGACGGGAGTGACAGTTCATAAAACAAACAAAAGCAAAACTTCTTTGATGTGCTCAGCTGCATTTCCCAGAGACATGAAGGAACTCAATTCTCTTTAATATTCCCATTTTCTAGCACTGCAAGAATCTATTTCTGAAAACATCGCATTATTTATGTTATCCTTCCTCTATGCAAAAATCTACTGCCATATAAAGGAAATTTTTAAGGGTTGTTTCTCGGATTTGCCATTGGATTCACATAAGTTTTGAGCATAAAACTGTTTACATTTAAAATTAGCATAATGTTAATTTGGTTCTCTAGTGTTTCTTTACTCTCCTAACAGGGAGTATAAAACTTACCCAGGGCAAGCAGGTATTCCTTTCCTTAGAACAGGTTCAAAATTAACTACCAAATCAAGGAGATATGCTTTTCCTTATGACTTGTTTTGTTGTAAGGGAGTATTTATGGCATCCTTTTCCAAAAAATTAGAGTTAAAAGGAACCTTTAAAAGTAAACTTAAGGAATAGGAAGATTTTATTTCACAAATAGCTGCTGTTTACCTGTACACGAATAATCATCAATTCTGATGTATCCAGTTTTGCAGATGCACATGAAAGAACCCGGGGTGTTAACACACATTGTATTCTCACGGCAGTAATGGCGCCCTTCAGCACACTCATCAATGTCTGTGAAGAAGAAGTAGGGCAAAGAGGTCAACAGTGGCCAATATTCTAGAGTTTCTCTATAATTTTCTTGGAGAAGGCAATAGTTTCCAATTGAAAAGCATTTTTTAAAAGTATTCAAAACATCTCCTTTAATAAGAATGCTTGATGTTCAAATGACAGAAGCTGTAAACATTTTTTTCTGATAGGTCTTGCTGGAATTTCAAACATGTCTATATATTTCAACTTGCAACATTCTAAATATAGTTAGAAAATTTCAGCACAATCATCTACCTCTGATAAAATGAATCAGAAAGTACAAGTTTGCTACCTTGGAGTCTCGGAATCTTCAAACGCTGAGTATACCATATATTATTTTTTGATTTACTGGCTATTCTGTGTATTTGGGGAGGCCGTAAGAGGTAAATAAAATGTTTACATACACCAGAACTTGAATAACTTAAAGACAAGAAACCAATACCATATAGTTTATTAGAGATAGAAGTAGAGATATAGCTATCCCAGTGTCTGAATAGAGATGAAATTACAATGTAGAGACCTGATATAAATGAAAAACTGTAAAATAGTAGTAAGATATCATATTGAAGAACTTCCATAGAAATTCACAAACCAAGTTTTGAGTGTAAAGACATGGTAAGTCATAACAGGCACTGGGAAGAATGTGAATTTTACAATAAGACTGTCCCCATTTTATAGCACCTCTCTGCATGGAACATAAACTATTTCACAAATATCTTGTCATTATGAAATACTCTTTATGAAGGGCCTTAATGCATTGTTTCAGGCATCCCCAAAGTAGCAATGCTCTCATTTCTACTATTAAGAGAAATGGATCAATTATAGGAGATAGTCTGGTGACTGACTACTCCGTAAGTCATGGTATCCATATAACCCAGCCCTGAGAGTATCAAAAGAAGTAACTGATGAAATCTCAGAAAGTTCTATTTTAGAGGTAAAGGGATCTTGGCAATCATCTAAGCTAACTGCTTATTCTACAGATGGGAAAATGGAAGCCTAGAAAGACTCAATTTTTCCACTAAACTACTAAATGAAAGTTAACACAATAAATTACAAACTTCTTAGCATAAAAGTCTCTTTCAGTTCTGGCCCTTACTTTTTCAGTTTTATAGATTATGACCCACTCCCTTCTTCCCTCTCATTGTTCTGGCCACAAAGAACTTCTGATCATTCCTCAAATGGACCATGCTCTCTCATATCTACCTGCCTCTATACATGCTGTTCTCTCTATTCCTTCTTTGCCTATCACCACCCTTAGTGGATCTTGGCCACCAGTGGATTATTCTTCAAGAATCTGTTTAAACGTCTCTCTGTGAAAACTTCCCTAATAAAGTAAAATTTTCCCTATGCAGCGCTCTCTTGGAACTTTGTGTTTCCATTGCAGATTCATCCATTGCGACTTTATTAAGTTTTATAAGCTTCTTCTCGCCAGTCAGTCTTATATACTCCTCCAGGGTAGAGATCATCTAGTTGTGTCTCTTAACTCTAGCTGCACATTATATTCATCTGGGATACTTTTTTTAAAAACATCGGTTCTTGGGCTAACTCCCAAACCCCCACTCCAAATCTTATTTAACTATCTGTGGTGGAACACAGGCAATGATTTCTTTTTTAAATCTTCCCCATGATGAGTCTAATGCAGGGATCAGCAAAATTTTTCAGTAAAGATCTAGATAGTAAACATTCTAGGCTTTGGGACTTACAGGATCTCTGTTGTAAATTTAAGTCTGTTTTTCTAGCATGAAAGCAACCACAGGCAATGTAAATAAGTAAGCCTGGTGATATTTCAAAAAAAATTATTTACAAAAGCAGAAGTTGCTTCAGATTTGGCCTGCAGGCCATAATCTGATGATCCCTGGTCTAATGTATAAGCAGGGTTAAGAATCACTAAGTATGTAATTCATTTTTGAACTCACAATAGCTTATAGGGTGTTTAGGATATTACAGGGTCAATAAATGCTGCAGAATGAATGAATAAATGCTTCAAGGCTAGCGTAAGGGAGATCTAAGAATAGATCTCAGTGGTGCCTGAATGGCTCAGTTGGTTAAGTCTCCAACTCTTGATTTTGGCTCAGGTCCTTATCTCGTGGTTTGTGGGAAAGAACCCCAAATTGAGCTTTGTGCTGACAGCATGGGCCTTGCTTGGGATATTCTCTCTCTCTCTCTCTCTCTCTCAAAATAAATAAATAAACATTTTTTTTAAAAGAATATATCTCAGATTATCTGACTTCTAGTATAATACTCTTCTCATGATATCATGCTACTTCTAAATGTTTGCACTAGTCTGCAAGGCAAGTATCACATTCAATTACAGCCTAAATATCAAACTACAGGCACCCTGGGGGAACATGATGAAAACTCATTTGCTTCCAGGTTCTTAAGATAATAATAGGAATCATATGGGATTACTAATGAGCTCAGCTGGATCAATGGTCTTTAACCCTGCTCCTCTGAGAGAGTGCTGAACTGAAGTGGAAGTTACTGAAAGCCACTGCAGAAGTCCCCTGGGCTTAAGCTTGCGAATGGGAGGGATGGCCACAATGAAGTTCATGTGCACAGCGGTGTAAAGAATTTATCTTTGGGAAGGAAAGAGCCAAGAATAATGAACGCAACTCAGTGACGAGATCTTGGTTATCAAAGGGGAGAATTATTGAGTACACTGTATCATTTCCTCAAGACAAGCCTAGTTTCTAGTGAAAGACCTCATTTCTTGGTAGAGTCAAGGATGTAGCTACAGTGCCTAGTGCAGAATGGAGTCCCAGCTGGAGCAAGCATTAATTACTGAAGACACTGTCCTTTTCTCCAAACAGTATGCTAGAGGAGGAAGCCCACCTCAGTAGGAGTGGCCAACAAACCTGGCAAATCAAACTCAGAAGTACACAAAGCATCCCAGACCCCTCCCAAGAATACTCAAGGAATGAGAACTTTGAGAGTATTAAAGTCCTATTAGAGAAGACACAGAAAAGAGACAGTTAGGGTGATTTCTGTTAATGGACCCTATTGACAGCCAAAGCTATTGGACAATTTGGTTTATAAGATAAATAGGGTATTTTGTGACAGTGTAAATACTGTCTCTACCACTTGTTTGCTGGTGGGTCTACAAACCACAGACTGTTGGGAGACATTGGCCGGTCTCATTTTTTGTAGATGTTTCCTGTGAAGATACCATGTGACCAGAGAAAACGCAACATGGGGTCATAAAGCAAAACCTATTGAGGAACCTATTTAAGATGAAGCCTTTTAGGAACTTGAATGGTTTGGATCACAAAGAAATACTGAATTCATGGCCCAGAGATATGAAGTGTCAGGAGCAGTATTGTGAGGGGGGGAAACAAAGTAAAATACCAAAAAATATAATTGCAACACTGTGTGCCCTTGTGTGGGCCATGTGACTTTTAGCACAAAATTCAGCACAAAGAGAGTTAAGCTTAGGTCCTGTCTTTAAAGGACTTATAATCCTTCTAAGTAGTATCACCACCACCACCAACATCATCATCCAGTTAGGTGCCTTCTATGTTTTAAGCCTGTACTTTAGAGAGCAGTATGTCTAAGAGAGGTTCATGGTTCCTCGAAACACAGAGTACTGCATGATCAAATAAGTCTCAGGACCATTATAACACTATTCTTCTTCCATCTCCCCCCCTAAAGTTACCCATGTACATGAGGAAATTACAGGCTCTGAATACCTAGTCTTGTTTTTAAAATTTTCGTTCATTAATTCAACAAGTATGTAATGTACATGCCCCATGTCTACGTATTGCATTAAGCAACAAAGACAAATTCTAGCTGGAGAAGTAACACTTAAACAATGATGTTATGAAGTGATGCATACTATATAGCAGAAACATATACAATGGGCATTAAATAGGGAGCAACCAACTTTTTTAACACGGTGCTTTTTTTATTCTGAGCACATACTAATGCAGAACACATTTGGGAATTTACATTTGGTGATATAAGTAATTGTATGACTCTTCCCTCCCCCAGCTTGAGGAGCTGATAATGAAATTAAGATGCCTGGATACAGCATGAATAACAGCATGAGGTCCTATATATCAAGTGCCAGGAAAGAAAAAAGAGAAAAGAAAAGGGAAGGCAAGAAAGAATACACTCACTACCAGGACTGGTATTCAGAGGAAAGTTGGTGACTAAGAGACTGGGCAACCAAGGACAATGTGCTGGTTGGTGTGGCAGGGCGTGAGGTAGATTTTTGAAGTAGGCTTAAAGTGACAGACGTATACAAAGTTGAAGAAGGCTGCCACTGAACAGTTTCCTGTCAAATAGAGATGCTCTAAGATGAGCAGGCATATTGTAGAGATTCAAGTCTAGTGCCAGCAGCAGAGGCAGCAAAGGCATGAAACATTTAGGAACAATGAGTATTCCATTCAGTTGAAGTTTATGCAGGAAATAAAACAGAAATACAGCTATGGGATAGGAGACAGGATGGGAATGCACTTAAATGTTCAACAAATACGAGAAAGGTATCTTCCTTGCTGTGCTATGGAAATATGAAAGCATTTGGAAGGAGGGGAGTAGGGAAGTGACATAGAAAAATATATCTCATTGGGGAGCCTGGGTGGCTTGAGTTGGTTAAGCCTCTGACTTCACTCAGGTCATGATCTCATGGTTTGTGAATTCAAGCCCTGCATTGGGCTCTCTGCTGTCACCACAGAACCTGCTTCAGATTCTCTCTGTCTCTCTCAAAAATAAAATAAACATTAAAAAAAAAAAAAAAAAGAAAAAGAAATCTCACAAGAGTTGGTAATGTGGAAGTGAGAAGAGTGGTACAATCAAGGTAAGGAGCAGTTGACTAAATGAAAGTAACCTTCCAAGCCCCAGTTTCTCCATTACTTATCAGGGTCTGAAAGTATCCTAGTAAGTGATTTGTCGGTATGTCTGTTGTCTATTTCTATCGGAATAGAAGATTCAGGAGGGTAGAGACCTTGTTATAGAACAATGGCTGGCCCTTACTAAAAATATGCTAGATGGGGCGCCTGGGTGGCTCAGTTGGTTGGGCGTCCTACTTCGGCTCAGGTCATGATCTCACGGTCTGTGGGTTCGAGTCCCGTGTCGGGCTCTGTGCTGACAGCTCAGAGCCTGGAGCCTGCTTTGGATTCTGTGTCTCCCTCTCTCTCTGCCCCTCCCCTGCTCAAGCTCTGTCTCTGTCTCTCTCAACAATGAATAAACATTAAAAAATTAATTAATTAATTAAAATGTGCTAGATGAATCAATGAATCCTTTCATGGCTTTTCATCTCGTAGGAAAAAGGATAAGTGTCCTAATTCACACTGATCTGACCTGGAGCTCAACTTGGCAGAGTGGATCCTTTGTCTTCCCAGTATGCTGTCCAGGCATTTAGCTGGACGTGAGCTTTTTGTATGAACAGTGAACAGAAGCCACTGTGGTAAAATATAGTCTTGCATGGTAGAAGAGCACTGCAGGGGGAATAAAGACGACTGGATTCTAGTCTTTGGCTCTGTTATAAACCTGACAGGCATTTCATCTCTCTGGACCTTAATTTCATCATCTCTCTCTATATATATATTAAAAAAAAAGGCTAGAGGTTTCCAAGTCATTACCAGTCCTCACACTTTACAATTCTAACAAAGAGAACACGATTTGTATGGTTGCAGTGAAGAATCTGATTCTCCAGGATTTTGTAGGACACACAGACATATGCCAAGAAACTTAAAAAGAATAAGTAAACCCTGTTTCTTATACTTGAACAACCTCTCTTGCCCCAGGATAATTCAAGTTGATCTGCTTTAGAAACAGTAATTTATAAATTTATAAATTCCTTTTCATCCTATCTGAAAGCTGGGGTTGACTTTGTAACTATTCAGAATCACCAATTGTTAGACCTGAAAGGAACTATAGAAATCATCTAACCTAACCACGGTCATTTACAATAAACAAAATGGAGAAACAGAAATGCCAAAGACAAAGTAAGAAGGTGGCAGGAATCAGATCGTGAAACTTCCATGACCCATATTAAAAAACCTGAACTCTAGGGATGCCTGGGTGGCTCAGTCGGTTAAGTGTCAGAGTTCAGCTCAGGTCATGATCGCATGGTTCATGGGTTCGAGCCCTGCACTGGGCCCTGTGCTGACAGCTCAGAGCCTGGAGTCTGATTCTGATTCTGTGTCTCCCTCTCTCTCTCTGTCCCTCCCCTGCTCACACTCTGTCTGTCTCTCTCTCTCTCTCTCTCTCTCTCAAAAATGAATAAACTTTAAAAAAAATTTTTTTTTTTAAATCTGAACTCCGTCCTATATGACATGGGAAAGGTTTTAGGAGAGACTTAACTGAATCAGCTCTGGGTGTTTGGAAGATCTTTCTAGCACAAGTTTACACAGTTAGTGAGTGGCAATCATAATGAGAAAACTGTTTCCTAGGTCCCACATTACTGTTCCTTTGGCCTATAGAGTGGTCTCCAGACTATCCTTGGGGGCAGTGGACACTCAGGTATGATGTCCCCTCTCCTGTGTGCTTTTGCCACACAACCTGGCTACCTACCCTCCCCATCTTATGCTTTATGTGTCATTGATAACATTTTTTAAAAGCATGGTATATTTCTAGGGATACAGCATGCTATCTCAATTTTTCCCTATAAAAGAATTATATTAGCATGTTAATGAACACTAATGCTTTATTGCTCAGCCAATAAAATCTTGAAGTCATGCAGCTCAACAGCAAGGACTCCACACATTAAAGACAAATACACATTGGTATGGGTTATTGCTAAGTCTTAGCCCACCAGCTGTGAAAAACTGGCTTGGCAAAGTTGGCAAAGAGATCAATGACTTAATTCATAAACCAGGAAAAAGGCTAAGTTCTGAGAAATGTAATTCTGGAAAGAGATTTGAGAGTAACATTTGGAAAGATAAGAGTATTTTTGAAAATAAAAAATTTGCAAGTATAAGTAGGCTGCTCGGTGAAAAATCAGTAAAGAATAAATTAAAATGTCATTTACAAATAGGCTAACATTAAAAGGAATTGCAAGCAATCCTATTTTAAAGTCAGTGGCATTAACAAGTTTGTTTACCAAATATTAATTTTTATGTATTAAAAACTATATCTATCATATGCTACTGATATTTTGATATCTCAAAATAATAATGCTATATTTTCTTCATTCATCTTTTTAATCCATTCATTGTAAATTGTACGGTACATTCCTCAAGAAGGATAAAAACTCTAGCATTGTATCATTGTTCTTGCTACTTTTAATAGAATACATTATTCTTAGTGTCAGGATTCCTGATTTAAAACAGATATACTTGGAGACATGCAGTTAGAAAATTTGAGACAGGGCTGAGAGTGGATCATAAAATTATATTTGTGGGGAAAGGTGAGATCATTTAAGGGTTTGAGGAAACAAAAGCATGAGTAGTTTTTCCATGTAAGTAATATTTATTGAATTCCTACTATGTCCCAAGGTATTAACTTGGACACCAATGGCATAGCCTTGAAGACGACAGATAGTATCTGTCTTTGTAGAGCTCTGGTCCTTCTGAGAGACAAATAATAATTTTTAAAAATGCTATGGGAATTTGATAAGGATAGTGCCATCTGGAACAAAATGTGAGGGCTCCAAATCTTACAGGCAAGGCAAAACTTTCAGAAGGAGGGTGTGACATCTAAGCAGAGGACTAAAGGAAAAGTAGAGTTAGCTAATGAGATGGGAAAGAGGAGAACATTTCAAACAAAAGAACTATGCGCAAATTGTGAAAAGTGAGAGATTTTGATATATTCAAAGAATAGCAAAACATTAAATGTGGCTAATGAACTAAACAGGAGCTCTTTTGTGTGTACATCTTGCAAAACTCACAAAATAATTTGACCTTATCCTGTGATGGATGGGAATCTACTGAAGTTTTAAAATCAATTTTTTAATACATCATATGTACACAGAGTATAAACTTTCAAAGATACAACAGAGAGCAAAATTAAAGTTAAGTCCAACCCATAGCCACTCAACTTCCCACTCGCAATCTCAGAGATATCCACTTTTACCAATTTCTTGTGCAACCTTCCAGAGACACTGTCTGCCATGTAGGCACATGCACGTGTGTGTGTGTGTGTGTGTGTGTGTGTGTGTGTGTGTTTGTGAATGAATGAAATGACACGAGTTGCTAAGCAACATTTTTTAACTGCAAGGTAGAAGAGACGATGGATTCAAGATGAGCAAACTGGAAGCTAGGAGGACACTCACTTGGAGTTTGGCTTCCTGTGTCTGGGACGGTATGTTCTAGCTGCATACAAAAAAAGTATGGAGATATGGAGATTATATATACATATATATATATACACACACACACACATTTACATATATATACATATATATATCAGGAGAGAAAAGACTTTATATATACATATATCTATCTCTATATCTATCTATGAATGGAGAGAAGTACTGAGTACTTCCATATACTCTCCATATATATATATATATATATATATATATATATATATATATATATATATATATATATATATCAGGAGAGAAGACAAGAATAGAAGTCAAGATTTGGGAGCCTCAAGCACAGAGAAAGTAATTAAAGCCATAATATTAGACAACATCACCCAGGGAGAGGGTACAGAATGAGGAGAAAAAAGCTAAGATGGAGGGCTGGGGAACTTCAATATTTAAGAGGCAAGTAAAGAAAGGAGACTGAAAAAGCTTGCTCAGAGAGGTGGTGGCAAACTAGAAGAAGCAGACCAATGTTGAAATAGTGGTCAGCAATCACCCTTGAACACACGTTCTATACTTGAGGAAATCCCCATCTCCCCAAGATGGAAGTCACAAGTCAAATTTCAGCGTATTTGGCAGCTAGGGTATAGACTTGTAACCTAGGACTGCCCACCAGGGGCACTAATGCAAAACCTCAGTTCAGAAGAGAACTCATGGCGAAGCAAGGCTGTGAAATCTGACAAGCAGGGTGGAGAAGGCATTTGGCACTCAAGATGGTAGCAGTGGCATAGGTTCTGGAGTCTAGTCCCGGATGTCATCGGTGAACACTATGCAATTAAGTGTGAGTAGTGGTGTTGACATCAAGAGGCAGAGGTAGTGGGATATGTACTCAGGTCCGACATGCATTGTCTTGGCTGAACATCATCTAAACCTGTCCTCCCACATATATTGGGAGCCTTCTAACATTCTTCAATATATTCCTTTTCTGCTTAAACTTCCAGAGTGGGTTGTGCTGTTTGCAACTCTGATCCCTGATCAATACAATGTAGTATCATGAAGACAAGGTAAAGAAGTATCTGAAGGAGGGAGGGAGCAATAGAATTAATTGTTGCCTAGAGGTCAAGCAAAATGCTGGCTGAAAGACGTCTGATTTAACATTACAGAAGTTATCAGTGACCTTGGTGTAAGTAGTTTGGAAGGGAGATGGGATAAAAAATCTAGACTGAAGTAGGTGAAGGAGAGCATCTGACATGAAGAAATGGAGACAATGAAAATCAATCACACCTTTCAGAAATTGGGATAAAAAGGGGAAATAGGTCAAAAAACAAAAGCTAGAAGGGAATGTGTGGTTAAGAAAGAAACGTGAGCATATTTAAATGCTGATCTGGAGAAGCAAATAGAAATAAATAAGTTGAAAACAGAGTTTGAAGGGATAATGGACGGAATAAGATGCCTCTGAAGCCAGAAAGAAATAAGATTCAGTACTCAGATGGACCCATCACTCCTAGGAGAAAGGGTATGCATTCCACTGAGACTAGGCAGAGGGAGGAATAAGTGGGCATGAGGCATGTGGGTTTATGTTATGGGAGCAGAAGGATAAGGAAGTTAGTTTCTGTTTTCTGTTTTGTTGGTAAAGAAGTTACCTGCTGAGAATAAGAGAATGGGTAGAATCAAAACTTTGCATGAAATGATGAAGGTTTACAACAATCATTGCAGGAAACAAGTGGAAACTCAGCTGGCTGGGATGCAGAGTAAAATTACTCAAGCAGAGTATAGCAACCCAGCAGGGTTGATAGCTATCCACATGCAATCTACCTTTGGATATTTTTTAAAGTTTATTTATTTATTTTGAGAGAGAGCGAGTGAGCAAGAGAAAGAGGGAGAGAGAGAGAGAGAGAACAAGTGGGGGAGAGGCAAAGGGAGGGGGGTGCAGAGGATCTGAAGTGGGCTCTGTGCTGACAGCAGAGAGCCCAATGCAGGGCTCAAACTCATCAACTCTGTGAGATCATGACCTGAACCAAAGTTGGATGCTCAACCACTGAGCCACCCAGGTGCCCCTACCACTTGACATTTTTATAACACTTTGGTTCTGTACCCCGTGTTAATTCTCATAACCCTGTGACATAGGGGGCACTTATAGAGTTGCTCCCTTTTCATAACCAAGGAACCTGTTTAAAGTTGGGAAGGTTCCTGAATGTCTGCTATAACTTAGTGGTTTGCAAATCTTGAATAGAATCACTCCATATAATCCCTTTCCTCCACAATCTGGTCCCTGTCTCAGCAGTATGATCTAACGCTCCTGGCTATAAACCTCCTGTTGCAGAAAAAACTTCAAAACATGTTTTGCTCTTTCTGTTTGCTTACTCCTCTGCCAATCTAAATTGGATTCACTCTTCAAGGCCCAGATGAAGTCCCAATTCCTCCCCAGCATGTCCCTAACCTCTTTGGCCATGGGGATTCCATCTGTCTCTACTTCTGCAGTTTTTGTCTCTGCTTATTCATGGCCAGTTAGTAGCTGTTTTGGCTGAATCCAACTTGCTTGAAATTAAGGAACAGACAGTTTGAAAGATTGCCTTGTCATTTTGGATTCGAAAATTCATCAAGCTGAACAGCATTCTTTCCAAAAAGGAAGATTAGTATTTTTAAATATTAAAAACTAATTTAACAAATATATATTTATTTTGCCAAAAACAAGGGTTTCAGTCATTACAATATCCAAATTGATGCCCATTCAGAGTTTTTAATCTAAACATTACATCAGTGCTTTCATCAAAGATATGGAACCACTCCAAGTTCCAATTGCTTGTTTATACATAAATTACTGACTAAACTGCATTGTTAAATTTGACAATCTTAATCAATGTTTAATGTTGATTAGGAAGTATGACCTCACAACAACTCAGTATTCACAAACATATACATTCTGCAATTTCAGTCCCACTTTTTCACCATTGCATTCTTATATAAGGATATGAACAACTTGTAAAAATCTGTTTGGGAGTACATTCTTCTTATCAAAGAACAATTATTTGGAGGAAAGTTAAGATGGAATAAAAAGTAAAAATGAAAATACTCTTATGTATTATTAAAATCTCAGGGATTGGGGAGCCTTGGTGGTTCAGTCAGTTAAGGGTCCAACTCTTCATTTCAGCTAAAGTCATGATCTCATTCATAAGATCGAGCCCCACATTGGGCTCTGCACTGGCATCATGGATGAAACCTGCTTGGGATTGTCTGTCTCTTCCTCTCTCTCTCTGTCCCTCCCCTGCTCGCTCATGCATGCAGATGCTCTCTCTCTCTATCAAATTAAATAAATAAACCTTAAAAAAAATCTCAGGGGTCTATTTTTATATGATACCAATGAATAAGAAATGTAATTTAGAACCATAATGTTCAAACACATTAAGTTCTTCTTGCTCTGGAACAGTCATTTGACCAAACAAGTCATGTCCCTCTACATCACGTAATTCACATCTCTCATTTCTCTGTCACGTTCATTTAATTCATGCCTAATGCTCCCTGCAATGCACAACGAATGTATCTCCTAAAAACTTATTCCTATTTGTATTCATAATGTTGAAAATGAAACTAACATTTACTCCAACATCTGTTCCTTTGACCGCATCACTTCAATTTTATTTGCAACATCACACGTTTTCACGACAGATCCCAAACAATCTCAGGACCATTGAATCAAAGTTGGATTTGTTTTATTTGTCCAATCCTTACATATTTCTAGCTATACTGTTTCCTGCCATTAACCATGCTGAAACTTCCATCTCCTATCTCTAAGTCTTTTTTCAGATGTTCTTGGTGCAATGTGATAATCTTATTTTACACTGCAGTTGGTTCTTCTTGGAAGCAAATGAACACACAACTAAAGGAAGACAACTGAAAAGGGAATGCTAATAGTGGCATTTGTTAATGGACTTCAAGCATTTTTAACAAATATAACTAGAACACATGACCCAGATTTCATGGAAGGCAAGATAAAGCTGGTAATTATCATTTAATCTCTAAGTTATACTTGACCTTAAAGTTAATGAAGTTGAAAAATCTCCATCAATTAAATTTTTAAAAATTTGCAATCATGTGATGTCCCACATATCATTTCAAATGGATTCTTTTCCAGGGGGAAGAGTCTTTTCTAAAAAAATTATTTTCATTTATGTAATAAAAAAGGATAATAAACTGCTGCTTCACATAAGATACCTGCAAATGATCTAAATGAATTTCTTAATTCTAAGTAGACATTTTTCCTAATATTAATAAACAATAAATGCAATGTAATTATTAAGTATTTTAACCTGCTACTCATCTACAGAAAAATAACGTAAATTCCCATTGTTACATTTAAGGTTTTATCTTATAATTTGCAAAATGAGGATGAATTATACATACTCTATCTAAGAACTGGTTAGAATGTTATTCAGACCAGAAAGGAATTTGGCATAAAGTGATTTGGTTTGGGAGATAATCCATGGCAACTTAGATATTGAAGTAGTTAAAGATCTCATTATAATTGGCTTAAAATATAAGACAGTATCATCATATGGCCATTAAGAGTACTGTTGCCTCAAGTGTTCAATAAATTTATATTGTAACATCTTAGTTATCCATGTAACAACTTAGTGTAACATATAAACAAATTCATGTTGCATTACTTGACTGAAGCATCTATGGCAATAAATACATATTTAATCACAAACTTTTACCAAGGACTTATTTTTCTGGAAGGCACTTTTCCACATACTTAATCTTATTTAATCTTACTTTACTTCTGCTCTCCCAACCTCATAATATAAATATTCCCATTTAATAGATGAGGAAACTGAGTCTCAAAGATGTTAGGTGATTTCCATAAGTGCTCACAGTTAATAAATAGAGGTAAGAATTAAACCCAAATCTTCTTGTGCAATATTTTTTTCCATAACATTAGAACTGCTCCCCACTTGTCAATAATGGAAAGATTTTCTTTTCATCCACATAAACATTTTACATTAATTTGTCTATTACATCTCAAAATTTCTTCTGACATATATATTTTTTATAAATAATTAGAGGCAGCTGCACATATAAATCTGTAGAGTATCCATCTAGGTACCAGACTGACTCTTTCACAAAAGGTGGGTATACAAAATAAGTATTTGTTCTGATTTACTTTTCAGCATTGACACAATTGACTAGTAAAGGCGTGGCAAAATTATGAATACTTTTTAACACTAGTAGGTGCTAAATGTTTCTTGCATACTACAAAGAAATGCAAAGGTAAGCAATATGGTGAGAGTAGGGGGCCAAACAAAACTCAAACTCATACCAGAAATTCAATAATGTTACAGGCTATGAATACAAATTTCCTTGGCTGCTGATGAATCCAAGGGTCTCCCCTCAATGTCTCACCAGTTATTTCTGGGTGTACCCTGAGTGTTTCTATGGGATCAGGAATAAATCAACACATACTATCACTGCCTACTTCCCTGCCCCTGGGCATCCTCTGGGTCTTTCCCACATTCTCTGAGTCTCTGCTGAAGCCAGTGCATATCCCTGTGTGCCTACTTTTGTCCCTTTACAAGAAGCTCCCATCCCCAAAGCTGCAAAACTTTTGAAACATCACATAGCATCTTTTTCAGGCTTCACAGCATGTTCAGAGCTACTCAAAAATTTCTTATACCTATTTTTGTTTTATTCTTTGGGACCTGAGTCCTACCATAATCTTTTTTTTTTAAGTTTACTTATTTACTTTGAGAGAGACAGAGAGCAAGTGGGGGAAGGGTGGGGGTGTGTGTGGAGAGAATGGGAATCCCAAGCAATTTCCGTGATGTCAACACGGAGTCAGATGAGGAGCTCAACTTCACCAACTGTGAGATCATGATCTGAGCTGAAAGAGTCCCACACTTATCTGAGCCACCCAGGCACCCCCAGCATATTTTGCTTAGGTCCTAAATACAAGAGTTGATCCTCTTCCCCATCATCACATTTTGTGTCTCCTGCCATTGACTGTTAAAACCAGCTCAAAGTGCCAGGAAGCCCTTACATGCTTGTACATAAACTCCTCTTCACCCTTGGCATAAAACCAAAAGCCCTCAAGAGGATCAAATAAGACTAACAGAAACTAGGGGTAGGTATCATGCTCACATACAGCTATCTTCCTAGTATTTACTGAATTTCAACCAATGGTTCTCAACTGGGAGCAATTTTTTGTCCTCCAGGGGAAATTTGGCAAAATCTGAAAACATTTTTGGTTATGACAACACAGCTACAAACATCTAGCAGGTAGAGGTCTGGGATGCTGCTAAACTTCCTACAGTGTGCAGGAAAGCCTCCGTGACACAGAGTTATGGTCCAAACCACCAGCAGTGCCAGGACTGAAGACCCTGGTGAAACCACGTGATACTCAGAAATATATGACCACACAGGCTCAATAGTTCATCTCTCTAGGCAGGAGCATATTAGCCAAAAATTCAAAAATAGTAACAATTCTTAAAAACCCAGCCTGGAAGGATATTAATACAGCATTAATCTAGAATAGGCCTTTTCAGACTTTAATGAATGTAATAGTCACTTGGTAAGCTTATAAAAATGCAGATTATTAAGACCCAGCCTTGACCCAATTAAGCAGAAATGAGGTTGCATCCAGGAATCTGTATTTCTAACAACCTCTTCAGGTGATTTTGATGCAGCTTGAACCACACTGTAAGAAACCATGTTAAGGAAACCAAATTGTGCACCAATGAAAATAACCTGAAACCCTGAACACTAAAATTCCTCTCTAGTTGAACATATGGCTAAAAAACACTGGATAGCTACAAAATAATTAAGATCATCAATTAAATAAGTTCTCTGCCTTAAACCAGGACTCTCAAAATTTTCATATGCATAGGAGTCACCCGAGATCTTGTAAACGTGCAGATTCTGATTCAGTAGGGCTGAGATAAAGTATGACATTCTGTATTCCTAAGGAACTCCCAGGTGATGGTCTATAGTGCTCCTTGGACCAGCACATTGAGTACTATGGTCTTAACTGCCAAAGAGAGTAAGACAAGACTTCTATTAACAAAGCACAGAAGAGGGAGCCAAGATGGCGGAACAGCAGGGAAGGTTTTGTGTGTCTTGCGTCCATGAAACAAAGTCAGACCAACACTAAACCATCCTACACACCTAGATAACTGACTGGAGGATTAACACAACAATCTGCACCACAGAACCACTGAACCACAGAATTCAGCAGGTACATGGCAGGGAGGTGAACGTGGGGAGAGAGAAGCCAGTGGCGGGCAGGAAGCCGCCTTTGTAGGTGGATAGAGGACAGAGATGGGTGGGGGGGGGGCAGAATACAGGAAAAGCACCCCTCCCCAAAACAGCTGGAGAAAAGTGGAAAATTGGAAACAGCTGCAAGGACTAAACTAAAAAGGGAGAAAGGAGAAAGGAGAGGGTTTAAATTCCATTAAGACTGTAAACAAGGGGAGTGCAAAGTCTGCAACTCCGCAGCTTGATCCCTGGCGGTGCTCTGGTGGGAAGGGCGAATCCCCAGGAACAGAGTAGGGTCCAGGAGGTTCTCGGGCCACACGGGGAAAAGCGGTTCCACTGCTGGAAGGACATTTGGCAGAGACTGTTGAAGCCACCTGGTCCCAGCAGACCCCAGAGAACCGCCACATTCGCTGGTGCTGGAACAAGGTCGTTAAGGCTGAAGTCTGATGCCAGATGTGTGTTGTGATTTCCCATAATCCCTGAAACGCTGCTGCTACACCGTCTCGCTAACTTTTTCTGGGGCGGGCTGGCACCTGGCTGCAGTCTCGGGGCACCAGCAGCAGAGGGTCCAGCAAGCATTCCTGGGTGCACCTGACATTCGGCCATTGCTCATTCGGCCATTGCTCGGTAAGACGCTCCCACAGAGGGGCGGAAAGGGTCAAAGCCGCAGTCTTTTGGAAGTAAGGGGCTGGGAAAAACAGCATCTGAGACAAAACTCGGGAGAGAGGTACTGCCTGGGGCCTGGTCCTGGAGAGTGAAGAAGCGGGGAGTGGATGAAAGCTGAAGACAGAGGACGGGTGCGCGACTTCTGATCAGGGAGAACAGCGTTCCGATACTAGAGACTGGGTAGCTGGGTGACGCCATATTCACTGCTCCCGCGCATGCGCATATGCACCTACAAGCGCCACAGCAATTCACCCCAGTAGGCTAGCAGCATCATCTAGTGAAGAATGGAGCCCTTACACTGAGCCCCGCCCAACTGCGCCAACCTGGCTCTTCAAGAACACAAGTCTCACCACCTACTTACTTTATGGACTATAAAGCGCTACATAGTCTGACTTCTGGGGGAAAACGAAGCATTTTCAGTCTTATTTCAATCTGTTAGCAGGTCCATTTATTCAATTTTCTTTCTTTTTTTCCCCCCTCTTTTATACTACTTTTCTTTTTCTTGACTACAGAAAGAGAAAAAATTCATTTCTATTTTCAATTTTTATTAAAAATATTTTTCTTTAATTTTTTACTATATTTTGTACTTCTGTGTAATTTTTTTTCAAATTCTATCTTACTTCCATCATTTTATTTTAGTTTACTTCAGTATAATCAACTTTTCAAATTCTCAAACGATACCTTTTTTCTTTTCTTTTTTCTTTTTAGTTTCTTTTCTTTTTCTTGAACAGAAAAACTTCATTTTTACTTTCAATTTCTACTAAAAATATTTTTCTTTTTTTTTTACTATATTATTTGCTTTTATATAAATTGGTTCAAATTCTATTTTACTTCCATCATTTTATTTTAATCTACTACAGTGTATTCACTTTTTCAAATTTTCAAACGATTTCTTTATTTCTTTTTTTCTCTTTTTTGTTTCTTTTCTTTTCCTTGAATACAGAAAGAGAAAAAATTCATTTTTATTTTTAATTTTTATTAAAAATATTTTTCCTTAATTTTTTTCTGCTATATTCCTTATTTTGTGTAATTTTTTTCAAATTATATTTTACTCCCATTATCTCATTTTAGTCTGCTTCAGTGTATTCATTTTTTCAAATCCTCAAATGGTTTCCTTTTTTTTATCTTTCCCCTCAATTTTTTTTTCTCTAATCTGTCAAACCACTTTCAACACCCAGACCAAAACACACCTAGGATCTAGCATCATTTAGTAGATTTGTTTGTGTGTGTGTGTGTGTGTGTGTGTTTAATTTTTAAATTTTAATATTTCTTATATTTTAATATTTTTTAAATTTAATTTTTCTACCTCATTAATTCATTTCCTCCCTTCAAAATTACAAAATGAAGGAATTCACCCCAAAAGAAAGAGCATGAAACAATGACAGCCAGGGATTTAACCAACACAGATACAAGCAAGATGTCTGAAACAGAATTTAGAATCACAATAATAAGAATACTAGCTGGAGTTGAAAATAGATTAGAATCCCTCTCTGTGGAGAGAAAAGAAGTAAAAAAAAAGAATGAAATTAAAAATGCTATAACTAAGCTGCAATCACAGATGGATGCAGTGACAGCAAGGATGGATGAGGCAGAACAAAGAATCAGTAATAGAGAGGACAAACTTATAGAGAATAATGAAGCAAAAAAAAGAGGGAGATTAAGGCAAAAGAGCACGATTTAAGAATTAGAGAAATCAGTGACTCATTAAAAAGTAACAACATCAGAATCATAGGGGTCCCGGAGGAGGAAGAGAGAGAAATAGGGGTAGAAGGGTTATGTGAGCAAATCATAGCTACAAACTTTCCTAACCTGGGGAAAGACACAGATATCAAAATCCAGGAAGCACAGAAGACCCCCATTAGATTCAACAAAAACCGACCAGCAACAAGGCATATCATAGTCAAATTCACAAAATACTCAGACAAGGAGAGAATCATGAAAGCAGCAAGGGAAGAAAAAGTCCCTAACCTACAAGGGAAGACAGATCAGGTTTGCAGTAGACCTATCCACAGAAACTTGGCAGGCCACAAAGGAGTGGGAGGATATATTCAATGTGCTGAATCAGAAAAATATGCAGCCAAGAAATCTTTATCCAGCAAGGCTGTCATTCAAAATAGGAGAGATAAAAAGTTTCCCTGAAAACAAAAATTAAAGGAGTTTGTGACCACTAAACCAGCCCTGCAAGAAATTTTAAGGGGGACTCTCTGAGGGGAGAAAATATGAAAAAAAAAAAAATATATATATATATCAAAAGCAACAAAGATTAGAAGGACCAGAGAACACCACCAGACAATCCAATTCTACAAGCATCATAATGGCAATCAATTCATATCTTTCAGTACTCACTCTAAACGTCACTGGACTCAGTGCTCCAATCAAAAGACACAGGGTAACAGAATGGATAAGAAAACAAGATCCATCTATATTCTGTATACAAGAGACCCACTTTAGACCTAAAGACACCTTCAGATTGAAAATAAGGGGATGGAGAACCATCTATCATGCTAATGGTCAACAAAAGAAAGCCAGAGTAGCCATACTTATATCAGACAAACTATACTTTAAATCAGAGATTTAAAGATGGGCAGAAGGGCATTATATCATAATCAAGGGGTCTATCCACCAAGAAGCCCTAACAATTGTAAACATTTATGTGCCAAATGTGAAAGCACCCAAATATATAAATCAATTAATCACAAATATAAAGAAACTCATCGATAGTAATACCATAATAGTAGGAGACTTCAACACCCCACTCACAGCAATGGACAGATCATCTAATCAAAACATCAACAAGGAAACAATAGCTTTGAATGACACACTGGATCAGATGGACTTAACAGATATATTCAGAACATTTCATCCTAAAGCAGCAGAATATACATTTTTCTCCAGTACACATGGAACGTTCTCCAGGATAGACCATATACTGGGACACAAATCAGCCCTAAGTAAAAAAGATCAAGATCATACCATGCATATTTTCAGACCACAACGCTATGAAACTCAAAATCAACCACAAGAAAAAGTTTGGAAAGGTAACAATACTTGGAGACTGAAGAACATCCTACAAAAGAATGAATGGGCTAACCAAGAAGTTAAAGAGGAAATTGACAAGTATATGGAAGTCAATGAAAATGATAGCACCACAACCCAAAACCTCTGGGACGCAGCAAAGGTGGTCGTAAGAGGAAAGTATATAGCAATCCAGGCCTTCCTAAAGAAGGAAGAAAGATCTCAGATATACAACCTAACCTTACACCTTAAGGAGCTGGAAAAAGAACAGCAAATAAAACCCCAAACCAGAAGAAGAGAGGAAATAATAAAGATTAGAGGAAAAATTAATGCTATCAAAACCAAAAAAAAAGTAGAACAGATCAATGAAACCAGAAGCTGGTTCTTTGAAAGAATTAACAAAATTGATAAACCACTAGCCAGTTGGATCAAAAAGAAAAAGGAAAGGACCCAAATAAATAAAACCAAGAATGAAAGAGAGATCACAATGAACACAGCAGAAATAAAGATAATAATAAGAGAATACTATGAGGAATTATATGCCAAATAAAATGGGCAATCTGGAAGAAATGGACAAATTCCTAGAAATATATACGCTACCAAAACTGAAACAGGAAGAAATAGAAAATTTGAACAGACCCATAACCAGTAAGGAAATCGAATTAGTAATCAAAAATGTCCCAAAAAACAAGAGTCCAGGGACAGATGGCTTTCCAGGGGAATTCTACCAGACATTTAAGGAAGAGTTAGCACCTATTCTCTTGAAGCTGTTCCAAAGAATAAAAACGGAAGGAAAACTTCCAAACTCTTTCTATGAAGCCAGCATTACCTTGATTCCAAGAACAGAAACAGACCCCACTAAAAAGGAGAACTATAGACAAATTTACCTGATGAACATGGATACAAAAATCCTCAACAAGATATTAGCCAACCGGATCCAACAATACATTAAAAAAGCTATTCACCATGACCAAATAGGATTTATACCTGGGATGCAGGGCTGGTTCAACATCTGCAGAACAATTAATGTGATTCATCACATCAATAAAAGAAAGGACAAGAACCATCTGATCCTCTCAATAGATGCAGAGAAAGCATTTGACAAAATGCAGCATCCTTTCTTGATAAAAACCCTCAAGAAAGTAGGGATAGAAGGAGTGTACCTCGAGATCATAGAAGCCATATATGAAAAACCCAACGCTAATATCATCCTCAATGTGGAAAAACTGAGAGCTTTCCCCCTAAGGTCAGGAACAGGACAGGGATGTCCACTCTCGTCACTGTTATTCAACATAGTATTAGAAGTCTTAGCCTCTGAAATCAGACAAAGAAATAAAAGGCATCCAAATCGGCCAGGAGGAGGCCAAACTCTCATTCTTCGCAGATGACAGGATACTCTATATGGAAAACCCTAAAGATTCCACCAAAAAACTTCTAGAATTTATTCATGAATTCCTCAAAGTAGTAGGATATAAAATCAATGCACAGAAATCAGTTGCATTCCTATACACCAACAATGTAGCAACAGAAAGAGAAATCAAGGAATCGATCCCATTTACAGTTGCACAAAAAAACATAAAATACCTAGGAATATTTTGAACTAAAGAGGTGAAAAATCTATACACTGAAAACTGTAGAAAGCTTATGAAAAAAATTGAAGAAGACACACACAAAAAATGGAAAAAGATTCCATGTTCCTGGATAGGAAGAACAAATATTGTTAAAATGTCGATACTACCCAAAGCAATCTACATATTAAATACAATCCCTATCAAAATAACACCGGCATTCTTCACAGAGCTAGAACAAATAATACTAAAATTTGTATGGAACCAGAAAAAACCCTGAATAGCCAAAACAATCTTGAAAAAGAAAACCAAAGCAGGAAGCATCACAATCCCAGACTTCAAGCTATACTACAAAGTTGTAATCATCAAGACAGTATGGTACTGGCACAAGAACAGTCACTCAGATCAATGGAACAGAAGAGAGAACCCAGAAATGGACCCACAAACGTATGGCCAACCAGCCTTTGACAAAGCAGGAAAGAATACCCAAGGGAATAAAGACAGTCTCTTCAGCAAGTGGTGCTGGGAAAACTGGACAGCGACACACAGAAGAATGAACCTGGACCACTCTCTTACACCATACACAAAAGTAAACTCAAAATGGATGAAAGACCTAAATGTAAGACAGGAAGCCATCAAAATCCTCGAGGAGAAAGCAGGCAAAAACCTCTTTGACCTCGGCCGCAGCAACTTCTTACTCAACATGTCTCCAGAGGCAAGGGAAACAAAAGCAAAAATGAACTACTGGGACCTCATCAAAATAAAAAGCTTCTGCACAGCAAAGGAAACAATCAGCAAAACTAAAAAGCAACTGACAGAATGGGAGAAGATATTTGCAAATGACACATTAGGTAAAGGGTTAGTATCCAAAATCTATGAAGAACTTATCAAACACAACACCGAAGAAACAAATAACCCAGTGAAGAAATGGGCAAAAGACATGAATAGACACTTCTTCAAAGAAGACATCCAGATGGCCAACTGACACATGAAAAAATGCTCAACTTCACTCATCATCAGGGAAATAGAAATCAAAGCCACAATGAGATACCACCTTACACCTGTCAGAATGGCTAACATGAACAATTAAGGCAACAACAGATGTTGGTGAGGATGCAGAGAAAGAGGATCTCTTTTGCATTGTTGGTGAAAGCATGCTGGTGCAGCCACTCTGCAAAACAGTATGGCATTTCCTCAAAAAACTAAATATAGAACTACTATACGACCCAGCAATTGCAGTATGAGGCATTTATCCACAGGATACAGGTGTGCTGTTTCAAAGGGACACATGCACCCCCATGTTTATAGCAGCACTATCAACAATAGCCAAAGTATGGAAAGAGCCCAAATATCCATTGATGGATGAATGAATAAAGAAGATGTGGCATATACATACAATGGGGTATTACTCGGCAATCAAAAAGAATGAAATCTTGCCATTTGCAACTACATGGATGGAACTGGAGGGTATTATGCTAAGTGATATTAGTCAGTCATAAAAAGACAAAAATCATATGACTTCACTCATATGAGTGCTTTAAGAGAGAAACCAGATGAACATAAGGGAAGGGAAACAAAATAACATAAAAACAGGGAGGGGGACAAAACAAAAGAGACTCATAAATATGGAGAACAAACTGAGGGTTATGGGAGGGGTTGTGGGAGGGGGATGGGTTAAATGGGTAAGGGGCACTAAGGAATCTACTCCTGAAACCATTGTTGTACTATATGCTAACTAATTTGCATGCAAATTAAAAAAAATAAATAAAACAAGTTAAAAATTTTTTTAAAAAATAATAAAAAAATAACAAAGCACAAAACCATCAATCATAATTCTCATTTCCATCTGCATCTGGAAAATGGACATAGACTTTCAATGTTACCTCTACTAGAAAGTTAGCTCCATGAAGGCAGGAGTTTAATCAGTTTTGCTCACAGTTATATGACCAGCACCTGTTCATGGCCTGGCACATAGCATGTGCTCAACACATACTACGAATAAATGAACAATGAACAAAGATTCTCTAAGTGAACTCTAGTGATAGAATCCAATCATGAATCAAAATTCCCCCCAAAAGAGCTTAGAACTCCAATTCCACCTCAGAGGGAAGAAAGTATAGCTAGAGTACAGGGGTAAAAGTGCACCAACTCTGGGGGTCCCAAACAGACCAGAATCTGCTACTCACCCTGACCAAATACAAAGGCAGAGAAAAGAGTCGTGGTGAAACAGGAAAGGACTTTATTTCAGTGAGGCCAACACCAGGAAGACAGTGGACCAATGTCTCAAAGACTGTCTCTGAAATACTGAAAATACTTCCATGTTTATAGAAGGCAAATGAGGGACAAAGGTGGGTAGGTATGTGCACATGGGCAGCAAAGGTCAAAGGGATCATTGTCTTGAGGTCAGTCACAGGTAGGGGTCTTGCTGGCTCAGAGAAGTATTTAGTGCTTGCCCTGGTAGTTTTGGTTTCCAGTAGGGGATGATTTGCCCTCTCCCCCTGTTCCAAGAGACAAGTTAGAAAGAACCCAACTAGTGGGATGCCTGGGTGGCTCTGCTGGTTAAGCTACCAACTTGGGCTCAAGTCATGATCTCACAGCTTGTACATTCAAGAGCCTTGTACATCTCAGAGCCTGGAGCCTGCTTCAGATTCTGTATCTTCCTCTCTCTCAGCCCCTCCCCTGCTTGCTTGCTTGCTCACTCTTTCTCTCTCTCTCTCTCAAAAATAAACATTTAAAAAATTAAAAAAAGAAGTAAAGAATCCAACTTGAAAAGTTTGAGGTCAAAATGGAGGCAGACAGCTGAAGTCCTCTTTTAAAAGTACTTAACCCTATTTAATACATATATGTATCATTAATTGATGGCTGATTCATAATTTGTTCTTTATATAGATAGCTTCCAAAACTCCAACAGACTTACATGAATATTTTTTTTAGAGAAGTGCATTCTTTGGGGCAGAAAATCAGTGAAAGTCACAGTGAAAGTTGACAGTGAAAGTCACATAACTATGATGTTTAGTTTCAAAAGGATAGTATATGGCTAGCACTGATTATTTCTTTAACTTATTTTACATGAGAAACTATGGCTAAGAAGAAATTCAGAGGAATTCAATCTTTATTAGGTTTGGTTTTAAAAATTTAAAGTCCTCCCTTCATATCAGAGAGGACCCTGCCTTCAAAGAAAAAAATGCCCTTTTTCTACAATTTATATATCTTAATGATGTTCAAATTTACAAATGAACAGAAATTGTTTTTGAGTCAGCAAAAGCTGAAATTAAGGATCACAGAGAGTAAATGATGAATGAGCCCAGGACTGCTGCTAATGCAAGTTCAAATTTAGCTGTGTCACTTGATAGTGATTTTCAAGTTTTTCACCAAACTTCTCAATTAGAGAAGGAAAAATTCTTATGAAAAACAACACACAACACACACACACACACACACACACACACACACTCACTCACACACTTATCTCCTCAGCATAGTAAATATGGTTTAAATAGATGTTCCATTAAGGCCTAAAAACACTAATGTTTCCATATATGGCCTTCATTATGTTGAGGTATGTTCCCTACAAACCTACTTTGTTGAGGCTTTTTATCATGAGTGGCTGTGGTACTTTGTCAAATGTTTTTTCTGCATCTATTGAAAGAATCATATGTTTCTTACCCTTTCTTTTCTTAATGTGATGTATCACATTGATTGATTTGTGAATACTGAACCACCCTCGCAACCCAGGAATAAATCCCACTTGATGGTGGTGAATGATTTTTTCAATGTATTGTTGGATTCGGTTCGCTAATATTTTGTTGGGGATTTTTCCATCCATGTTCATCAGGGATATTGGCCTGTAGTTCTCTTTTTCAGTGTAGTCTTTTATCTGTTTTTGGTATCAGGGTAATGCTAGACTCTTAGAATGAATTTGGAAATTTTTCTTTCTTTTCTATTTTTTGGAATACTTTGAAAATAATAGGTATTACTTCTTCTTTATATGTTTGGTAGAATTTGTATGTGAAGCCATCTGACCCCGGACTTTTGTTTGTTGGGAGTTTTTTGATTCCTGATTCAATTTCTTTGCTGGTTATCAGTATACCATATTAATTCTGGAAGTTGGTTTATGTGGCAACTTTTTCACTTTGTTAGATGAATAGATGATGCCTTCATATTTGAAAACATCAGAAATGCTTTTGCTCCTCTCATTTTTGTTGTTGTTAATTTGTAACTGTGATGGTTAATTTTATTTGTTTACCCCAGTGAGCCTTAGGACGACCGGATATTTGGTCAAACTTTATTCTGGGTGTGTTGGTGAGGGTGCCTAGGGATGAGATTAACATTTGAATTGGTGCACTGAGTAAAGCAGATTGCCTCCCTAATGTGAGCTTAAGTGGGTGGGCATCATCCAATCAACTGAAGATCTGAATGGCTGAGTAAGAGGGAAATATTGACTGCCTGATTGTGAGCTGGGATACTGGTCTTCTCTTGCCCTTGAAGTGGAATTTACACCATTGGTTCTCCTGGTTCTCAGTTCTTTGGACTTGGACCAAAATATGCCATGGACTCTCCAGATACCCAGATTGCTGACTCTCAATCAATCAACCTTTCTCTCAGTCCATATATGTCCTATTGGTTGTTTTCCTGGAGAATCCTGATTAATACAGTAACCTCAGGCTTTTTTTAGTTTAAGAAACTCTACCATAACACACCACAGAGAGTACATCATTAGCCATAATTTTGAAAGCTACAGTGTCTATGAGAATTCCCTAATTAATCCCATAGGGCTCAGCCCTCTGGTTATTTATCCCCACTCTGTTAACAGGCCTCCCCTTAACTCCAGTGGGGACTTGTGTGCAGGCTTTACAATCAGAGAATTAAGCTCATTCTGCATCTTTCCCTTCTTATCTCTTGGAGCAACTCTGTGGGGCTATCTCTCGTCTTATTCTTAAAAATATCCTCTCAGATTGGCTCTATATTCCACAGTTAATGATATGCAGATACTAGCTATGTCAGGAATTCACAGTAAATGAATTATTTGTGAAGTGGTAATAAGCTGAGAAAGAGAAAAAAAAGGAAGGAAGGAAAGAAAGAAGGACACAGGGAGAGAGGGAGGGGAAGGACAGGAGGGAAAGAAAGTCTGTTTTCCCATTGTCTTCCTATGTGGGTTATTTACAGGGTCTCAGCTCATTACAAACTTTCTAATGCCATTGAACTGCTTTCTGGATGGAGTACAGATTTTTTTTCCTTTTCAGAAACATTCAATGTGTAAGCCAGTTAGCTACTTTTAAAAAATGTCTCTCTAAAGAAAAATCTATATGCTATTATTATTTACAAAAATAAGAATTAGATTAGGTATCTAATAAGTAAATTAAAAGCAGTAAAAATTGGGGAGCCTGGATGGGTCAGTAGGTTAAGCCTCAGAGTCTTGATATTGGCTCAGGTTGTGATCCCCTGGTCCTCTCTCTCTCTGCCCCTCCCCAGCTCCTAATTGCATGGGCGGGCACTCTCTCTCTCTCAAAATAAATAAATAAACTTTTTTTCTAAAAGTAGTAAAATTTTAAAAACACTAAATCTGTAGATACATGATATGAATTTGAACCCTGGGCTTACTGTTTGCTGTGTGGGTAAATGATTTGGGGCACACCATTTGATTTCCTAGTTCTTTAATTTTCTTCACCCCAAAACAAGATGTTATAGAAATGCCTGCCTTCATCATAGGACCGCTGGAAGAAATCAGATGCTGTATCTATAAAGCATATTAAGTGTCTCTTAAGAATCATATGGTTATTAGTAGCAGGTGGTGCTTTTTATTATAGCCCCACTGACAAACAATAGAAGAAAGAAGAATACAAAATAGAAAAGAATAGAGATATTACTTGTGTTCATTAACAGTTATGCTCACATTACTTCGCACATGGGTTAGAATCTCCAAAAATACAGAACAAGAAAAAAGGTAGAAGAGGTATCATTAGCCAAAGGATTGCATTAAAAAGACAGGAATGAGATGAGAGGAGATAGTGTTTGATGTAACAGGTGGAAAGAAAAGAAGAAAAGATCTAAATATAACTTATAATTTATGTTTGAAGGTGTGCCATGCCTGGCACATAGCAGGCACTAAACAAATGTTTATTAAGATTCTAATCTCCACATTCCAATGGCATTTAAATTAAGTACCTTCTACCTGCCAGACGTGTAATGTTCAAGTGACTTGGTTTGCACATTTTAGATAGAATTAAAATCTTAAGTAAAAATTTAGAGTGTACAGTGAAAGCAAGATAGAGATAGGGAAATTTCTGGGATTTGTGGTCCTTTTACTATCCATATATCAGTGCACATATAATTTAACAAATAGCAAGTGTTCTAAATGAATGAATTCCTTTTCTTGCACTACTCAATTTTTAAAGGCCAAAACATACCAATTTAAAACAACTGAATTCCTTTTTACCTATAAAAATCAATATGACATTAGCCTTTCCTATGCAATATAAGCACAATCCAGTAAGTTCAATGCTTGTCCTCAATAATTCTTTAGTGGTGGGGTAGCCTAAAGGTGCCCATCTGTTCAGCATATCTAAGCATTTCAAAACCATTAACAAACAAATATTTCTTAAACTCTACGTTGTCTGTCTCTATTTTAGAAGTTTAGAGGAATTCAAGGAAAATAAAACAGTTTATGACCACAAGACACTTATAGGTGGGAGACCTATATATACAGGCATACATGTATCAGTCCTTTAATAAACTGTATAGTGTATAAGAAAGTATATTACAACGGGACAATTGGATATAAACCAGTAAAGAACAAGGTATTCATTCTTTGGTCAGAAAAAATTTTAAAAAATAGATTTGAGAAACTAAATCTTTGTACTTAATTCATCACGAAAGTCTTCAGAAAGAAAATAAAACATAAGTAGTCTGGAAGGATAATTAAATCATGAAGTATTAGACCAAAAGCAAAAGGTATTTCTGCCAGATTATAGAAATTTGCTATAGCTACCATAATAAAGTACCACAAACTGGTGGCTTAAGCAACAGAGATTTATTGTCTCACAATTCTGCAGGCTAATAGACCAGAATCAAGGTGTTGGAGGGATGGTTCTTTTCTTAGGGCTGTGAAGGACAATTTATTCCATGCCCCTTGCTTACTTTCTGGGGCTTTCCTGGAAATCTTTCGTGTTCTTCAGTTTGTAGATGCATCACTCCAATCTCTACCTTCATGCTCACATGACATTCTCCCCCTGTGTCTGGGTCTACATTTTCCCATTTTATAAGGACAACAGTCATACTGGAGTAGGACCTCACCCTTTTCCACTATGACTTCATCTTAACTAATTACACTTGTTAACAGTTCCATTTCCAAATAAGGTCACTTCCTGAGGTACTGTGTTTTCAAACTTCACCATCTGAATTTTAGGGACACAGTTCAATCCCTAACACAGATGAACCATTCTGAGCCAAGTAATTGATTAAATAGCTCTAGGTGACTTGCTAAGGCTTAATGGATGAAAAACTGAAAGGCCAGACAACAGAGAACCTTGGAGCCTTCAGGCAACAGAGAACCGTGGAACCTTAGCAAAGGAGCTTGACGTGCTGAACTGGAAGGCACTGTGGGCTCTCAAAGAAAAGAAATGGTGTTTTGTAAACGTTAATCTGGAGAATGGGTCCTGGCTGGGTCAGGAGGGAGTGAGACACTAAAGACAGAATAACTAAGTAGAGGGTGACAGGAAGTAAAAAATATCTGGCAGCAGCAGTCAGAATGAAAGAGATTAAATGAATCCAAGAGAAAGTGGTCTATCAATAAGAGATTATTCCTCTAGGGAGTTCAGATTATACCAAACAATCGCCTATATTCTCATTAATCTGAGTACTTAATAAGACATCAATTACTGATTTCAGTAATTATAGGTGATATGCAAATATATGAATGACTCACTTGTACAAAATTAATTTCCTGTTCTTGTGTAATGCCAAAGGCTTGGAGAGCAACAATGCCAGCCAACTGTTTAAGGAGTTTGGGAATCCAGAAAAAGCTTCTTCAACATAACGCACTATTGGGTTGACACAATGTAATCCCTGGCAACTATCATGCACCGAAGAGAAAAAGTTAACAAATGAATGACTTCTGAAGACACTATCTAAAATGGAATGCCAAGGTGGTCCTAACACAATAGTGAATAATGGAATGTCAAGAAGGAAGATATAGTCAAAACATCAAAAGCTCCTATAATTTTCATTTTAGAATGAAGACATGTAGCAAAGAACCATTCTGGAAAACATGATGGCCAGACTAATTTTTGACAACTCTTTAAGATTACATGTACTGACAAGAGATGAAGTGAAGGGGGAAGTACTGAAATTTTACTAAGAATCTAAAGCAAATGAGGGACATTGAATGGATGGAATTGAATACGTAATTTTTAAAAGAAACATGGTAAACATATATATAGCTTATAAGAAATATAAAGGAGGCCAACATACTTCTGAATATTTTATATCCATTATATCTAAAAGGTGGGCAAGACATCCAATCATAAAATCCTAATATTAAACCATGTTTATAAATACCTAAGGCATTTTGAAACTCATTCATGAACAACAGGTTATCATCTACATGGCTGAGATACTGGAGGTAAAGGAGAGACAGAACTTAAAAGGAAAAAAAGAAGACAGGGAAGAAAAATGTTTCTTTAGCCCTACTTCCTTTAAGCTACTGCTCTCTTCCTCCTTCCCTTCATAAGAAAACATCTAGAAGGAGTTCTGTCCCTTCATCAGATACATTTCTTCCCATTATGCAATATTCAATGTGCTCCCAATTGGCTTGTGTCCTCACTTTTGCACCCAATTTAGCTATTGCTCTTGTCCTCGATGTCATCCATAAAGTTCCATGCAAAGGACATCTCTCAGTCTTCATCTTTATTGATCTCTAAGAAGCATTCCACTTTCTTCTTGAAATTCTCTCTGTCTCTTGGTTCCTATAACACCACCTTGTCTTTTCTCTCCTCCTACATTTCAGCCACAATTTTGCTGTCTCCATCACCAAATCATGTTTTCTATAAAATGCTCAAAGTCTGGAGTTTTCAAAAACTCCCCAGGCAATTTCTTGCAGTTCTTCAGCTACCATTTATATGCCAAAGAATCCCAAATTTTATGTACAACTTAAACTTCTCTGAACTCCATATCCAAGTATATTCAACAGGGTACTCAGCTGTGATGTTCCATAGGTACCACAACGCAACCTGGTGATTTTCCCACCCAGTCTGTTTCCTAAGTAAGTAGCACCACCATCTGCCTGTTACTCAGGCAAAGAAGCCTAGGTAGCAACCTTGAAACCTCTCTCCTCCTCATCTCCTGTCACCCATTAACCAGCAGGACTAGTTTTACCTCACAAATGATCTCAAACGCATCCACATCTCCATTTCCATTTTTAATGCAAGCCACCACTGTCTCTCATTCACTAGTTTCCCATCACCACTGGTTTCCCACGTCCAGTCTTACCTCCATTCAGCCTAAAGCTGAAGTGATTTATTGAAAACACAAATGTGATCAAGGCACTTCACTCCTTAAAAACTTTCATTGCCTACCCCTTTGTTCTTAGCATGAAACCCTTATTTAGTCCTTACTGTGCCCTTCAAAGCCATGCTGCCCTTCATCCATTTCATCAGGCACCTCTCCCTTTGCTCTCTGCCTTCTATCAATTCTTACAAAGTGTTTCTCACCCCCTGGAGGCCTGGAGGTCTGCTGAGTCCTCTACTTGGCAAATTCCCTTCTTTCCCATCCTTACTTCTATGCCTAGCTGATGTTTACTTAATCTTTAGATTTCGGAAACAAACAAACAAACAAACAAACAAACAAACAATTTTCTTCAAGCACTCCCACCCACCCAGATCAGACTCTTGTTAACCTATTTCTCTTTCAGGGCATTTGCCACATGTGAAATTGAATGCTCTTTGGTTTAATGAACTGGATGCTATATTTCTTAACTGAGATAATATCAGTTATGTATGTCTTATTTACTGTTTCACCTCTAGTGTAGCCTTGAACAAAGAAAGCATTCAATAAATGTTTGCCAAATGAACAAATGAACTCCAACATTTAACAGCGCTATTTTAAACCTGATAAGTAAACTGTGGTAAAAATCAATAATCTCAATTACAGTTTTACCATTAAAACAACCCTACAGATTTAATAAACATAATGTATATCACTTACAAATTATTACTTGCTTATTTTTGTATATAATCATAAGTCTAGTTTCTTAGAGGACCAGAATTCTGTAGACCATCTGATAGACAACATGAACCATTGCATAATTTTTAAATGTTGCTTCTAAGAAGTCAAATATCCTTAAAGTTAACAACAATAACAGAATGAAAAGGAAAACCAAATTTGATCAAAATACTGGAAAAAACCTCTTAACGTGAATAATGAAAGATACAATATTAAAAGTCCTCATCATGAAAAATTCAAGATCTCTGTAATAAACCAAGTTTTTCCATCATTTTCTTAACTTTTGAAGATTTTTATCTTTAAATGACAAAGAAATAATGTGAAGAAATTTACAAACCGTCTTTCAGTATGATCCATTCAGAATGCAAAGTAGCTGCTCATTTGTGCTATACATTTATACATAACAATGATAAAAACCCATTTTCAATAGGTTGCATTAAAAAGTTATTTAATCTAAATCTCTGCCCTCTTCTCTTAAACTCTTTCCTGTCTCAATAAACAGCAACATCATCCATGTGTTATTCAAACTCCTTTAATCCCTCCTCAATTCTCCTCCACAATAAACTATCTGCAAGTACTGTTGGCTCTATTTTCAAAACAACACCAAGAACACGCTTCCTCCTCTTTATCTCCCTTATCATTTTCTTAATCCAGACCACCAACATCTTTGCCTAAACTAGCGCAAAAGCCTCCCAACTGGTCTTCCTATTTATGTCTCTTTCTCCCCACCATATTTAACCCATAATCTACAATTTAGTTAATTTAAGGCACTGCAGCCAGAGCCATCCTTTTCAATACAAGAATATCACTCCCCTATTTGAGATGAACCTAAAATCCTTACAAGCCTCCCTAAAATACCTGGCCCCTACTTCATTCTTCGATTGCATCTTAACTGACTCCTCTGCTGCATCACATTATCCTTTCTTTCAGTTTCTAGAACATCCAAGATAGTTCCCACTTAGGGGTTTTCTACTTGCTATTGCTCCTGCTTGAAATGCTCTGTTCCAGATCTTTCTATGCTGTTTCCTTATCATCAAATCTCAAGTCAATTCGTCTCCATCAACCCCATAGACTTTCCCTGACCATCTCATCTAAATTAACCCCCAATCATTCTCTATCACATCATCCTGTTTCATTTTATTCCTATTATTTATTACTACCTGAAACTGCCTTCTCTATTTCTATGGTTACCACTTATTCTCTGTCTTCCCCCTAGAATATGAGATCTGAACACAGGAAACTTCTCAGTCTTATTCACTATTCACTACCCAGTACCTAGAAAAGTGCTTGGTATACAATAGGTGCTCACTAAATCTTTATTACATGAGTGCACATACTTAACCACAACAACAAAAGCAGAAGCTCAAAATAAAAATAATGATCAGAAAATTAAGATCCAGAAAGAGGTATCACATGAATTTATATCATGTGGTTTCATGTTACACATTTTGACAGTATCAGTGGGGCTTATTAGATGTTAGAGATCTCAAATATTATAATGAAAATACACTACTAAGTTTCAAAATGAGCATTTTTTTAAAAAATCTGCATCATAAATGGAGAAGGAAAGACCTATCTTTCAGCAAAAATATAATGGTCTCTTTTGGACTGAATCAGAAGCATTTAAAGAAATACTTTGGAAAAAAAAGGTCAATTTTAAAAATAAATACCAACTTTTAAGGCAGAGAAAATCTATTGAAAGCTAAGAGAAACAACAGAAATTGGTTTCCCAAGGGCCAATAAATCATCGTGTAGCTAAACAGAGGCTGGCAAGTTTATACCTTAGAGGTTTTCTGTCTCCAAGGACCAATGGCACATTCTTGACATTTGGAAAGGATAAGTCTAGAACCCTCCAAATGTCCAAACACCACTGTGTCAGTGTTCTTAGTTGCAAGACCCACTAGCTAGTCACATATTTAATGAGAATCATCTAAATCTGTGCCTCAGGGAAGTAATAAATTACTACATCTCATGGACTTCCAGGGTCTTTCCTGAACAGTATTTGTGAATGTCAAGGGCCTCCTCACAGTATCTGGACTGTTTCCATGAGAGAATAAACTACTGTGGATATTAGTTTAAGATTCTAAAAAAATAACTAGGCATCTATTTACTCCACTGGAGCTATTTACTAAATACCACGGAGCATTAATACAACCACTGAGATTACTCACAGTAGCAAACAAAGATAGCAGTGGTACTTTATCTTCCTGTTAATTGATTGCTTTTGTTCAACAACATTGGAAAAATCTGACTACAATTCTAACTGCAAGCCACAGTAATCATGTCAATATGTGAACTATCTGAATATCTAATTATGAAAAAAGAAAGGCAATTTCACAGTGGAAGTATTATTTTAATTCAAGAAACCAGCCATATAACTTATTAGTCTGACATATAGCAGATAGCTAAAAAACTTTAATTTGAAAGATAATTATTTTTAGCTGATTAATATGCTTCAAATTAAATTCACTGCTTTTAATGGGCCCATCAACTTGACAACCTGGGAAATTAATAAATTTTGCATGCAGTAATCCTAGGAAATTTAAACAGCTGAGCTACACATCATTACAAGGATTACCTTCACAGTAGGCATTGTCCTCTCGAAGAGCCCTAAAACCATCTCGACAGCTACAAACGGCCCTGTCATTGAGATTTCTGCAGACAGAATTCTCCATGCAGTTATGCCTTTCAGAACAAAAGTCATAACCTACAAGAAAAAAGAAACTTATTAAGGTAAATGAAAATATGACAAAATGAATAAATTTTGCTGACTAAATACTCCCTTTGATTTAGAAGCCATTTTTCCCTAAATTATTTTTTAAATTGATACCTTCATCCATTGTTAGAGAACCACATGCCATGTGTACTAAAAGGTGTTTATGTTTAACTCAGGTGTTTCCTACTTCAAGTTAATTCTGTCTCCTATGTCTTCCTTCTGACTTTAGGTTTTCTAGTCCCTGATATTTGATATCAGGGACTAGAAATATACTAGTATAGCCCTCCAAATATCTGGAACAAAGAGAGATCCATGGAGTCCAAAATGAAGATTTACAATACAAAAGACAACTCAGGAGGTGCCTGGGTGGCTTAGTTGGTTAAGTGTCCAACTCTTTGTTTCTGCTCAGGTCATAATCTCATGTTTTGTGAGTTCGAGCCCCACATCAGGCTCCGTGCTGTGCGGAGCCTGCTTGAGATTTTCTCTCTCCCTCTCTATCTCTGCCCTTCCCCCTCTCACTGTCTCTGTCTCTCTCTTAAAAATAAATGTATAAACTTAAAAAAAAGATAATTCAGTGAGAAAGTAATTTGTGAATTAGAGGTTGAACATTATCAGTACTATGGATAATACAGCCCTGGGCCGGATGAAATATGAACATTGTGTACTTAAGAAATGAAACAGCCTGACATCCTTAAAAAAAAAATTGTAAATGTGTCAAAAATGAAAATTATATCACTTTAATTGTCTCTGGAAATCTGCAAGGCAGAGGATGTCCACTCAAAAGAAGGGGGAAAAATATGAATTACAAAGATTTCACAGATTCCAGAGTCTTTATGAGAGGATGGAAAAAAATGGAACATTTTATAAACAGTGGTACCAGTCACGTGTAATTTCTTAGGATCTCTTCTGCCTGTGTGAATCCCTTGTTCAAAGATCTAAGATGCTGAAATGAAAAGTTTAAACACTGGACTCCATACTAAATGGAAATTACATGATTGTACATCATTCAAACAATTTTCCAATTGCCTGATGCATAAGTTATCTATCTCGTTTTACACTGTCTAATGAATTACAATTTCAGTCCATGTACAGAAGAAAAGAGGACTAGAAAAATGTATTTCATGTAGCTCAGAATAAACTCATCTGCTCACATATAGTCAGGGAAAAACTTTTCACCTGAGCCAATCATGAAGCTCAAAGTTCTACACTGGCCCATCTTACTTGTAACCAAATTACCATAGAAGGCTGTGATTCAGTGAAAGGGTGGGACTAAATAGTACCACAACCAGCAGCATACTCTGGCACAGTGCTGTGGTTGGTGTCCATTCTGATTGCCTGGTGCCTATAATGACTATTTTCAATATCACCCCACAGTTAAAGCGTATCCCCCATGAAGTACAACTACAATGTATAGTAAAAAGTTGTGTGTACAACTTCATAAGCCTTAAGAAGGGTGATGCTCTCAAAATGCAATAATGGCATTAAAAAGGGAAATTAAAAAAATGAATTAGTGATTTCTACAGAAATAAAATAGAACAAAGGGGTATGAAGGCCAGAACAATATATAGTCAATAGTGGCATTTAAATCACTTGACAACTAAATTTTCTGGACGTGATCCCTCACAATCTACATTCTCATGTGTAAGGCCCAACCTTTTTAAGTAAAACGTTCATTCTCAAGAAGAGAAAAAGAGTTAAAAATGTTTTCTCCTAAAGTCTTTTTCTTTCCTTCTTTTTTAAGTAGCTAAATTGAGACCGTACTTCTTAAAATGTATTCCATTGTCTTTTTACAATGCCTGAGAAGAAATAATTTCAGTTTAAAAGTCATCTTCATTTTCTACCCCATTAGCTCAGTACCTCATCAATCTATAATGAAAAGTCTCTAAGAAATCACTTCATATTTATTCTAAATTAAAACAAAGTTACTGTAAACACTGGCCCACTCCTTGAGTTATACACAGAATCAAGAGATCATGTTCTAACACAGTACTAACTCTGCAAAATTGCACCTGTAATGTTTCCAACAATGCTGAGAGGGCTGTGACTAACAACAGGTATTGTGCTAAGGCATTTTTATTTTTCTTTCATAAGTTTATATTTTTCAAAACTATCTTTCAATTTTTCCCTTTGCTGCATTTTCTCTTCTCATTCTTCAGACTTTGCCCAATCTATGCCATCACTCTCTAGGCCATTCCACCTCTATTACAGTCCTTCTCCAATTTTACCTGTAAGTAATGCTTAGACCTCTTATCTCAGCATTGAATATCATGCATACATTCACCATGCAGTATCTAATTGCTGCAAGAATTTTCCAACTATAAGATAATGATGTGATCCTACCTTTACTGTTTGAGGTTCAACTAGGGAGTCCTTTACTTTTTATCAGATGTTTTTTTTTTTTTAATTAACCCAGAGACGTGAAAGCTAAAACTTTTGTCAATCAAATTCTAATTTACTCTAAACAATGTCAGATAGATATTTTTATTTATTTTCTCAACAAATTGAATCCATTGGTTGTTTTACTGCTTAGATACAAATGCCAGTATCAAAAGACTACCTATTGATAGGTAGAAAATTCAGATTCAGTTAAAGTGGGTTGTTTCCAAACTATAGGTAATAACTTCAAAAACTCAGTATAAGATGGCAAAAACCCACAGCCCTATTACCTCCACACTTGCATTTCTAGTCATATGTGCTTGGCTTTTGGAGTTGAAAGACCTGGATTTACAACCAAATCTCTATTACTCACTAGCTGTGTAAATTACTACTTGTGTAAAGTAATTAACCTTTAAAACCTTTTTCTCATCTGTAAAATTAAGATGATATCTACCTCACCAAAATGTAAAGTTCAAATGAGATCATCTATGTAAAAACATAATAGCACAGTATTTGTTAATAATTAAAGCAACTAGAGTATTACCAATAAGCCGCTAGCCAATACATTGAGATACTTATCACAGAAGAAAATTCAAGTATTTGTTATAGATGGATGGATCTAATCTAATCTAATACAATCTAGCTTTTATTTCCCACTTTGGACTTAAACTTCAAAGCTACCAAGTTTTCTATTCTTTTTATTATAAGTTTTTCAAATTTACATGAAGTCCTCTGTTTTTTGGTAAGTATAGATCTTTCTATAACATATTAATATGCATTTCCCTACAACTGGTTGAATAGGAAAGGGTGAATACAAAAGATTATGAGTAAGAATAATAAACATAAAAGGTTATACATAATAATCAGGGGAAAGATAATAAACTTTGAGGTGGTTTTTGTCCACTAGGTCTATTTCTCCTTTTTGTGGGGGGAAAAAAACAGCCCACATGGTTGGTTTGGGTGAACCATTCACCCCTATTGTTAGCCCATGTGCCGACAGGAAGATGGACTGTACCGCCCTTCAGGATAATCAATGCATCCCACTGACCTGGAAACATTAGTTCCTTCAGGTCTGGGCATATGACCCAGTTCAGGCTAATGAAGATGATTAAAACTCAATTATGGGACTTTTGTTCAACTCGTGAAGATACTAAGTTTTTCTTTCACCTACTCCAGTATCATAATGATGCGAGCATAAGAATGTCAGTGGTCTAGCTGAAAACACAGGGAGCCTGAAAATAAAGCCACTTCAGAAGAGACAAACAGAGATCCACCTAGGCAAGGGAGCAGGATTGCAGAGTTGTAAAAAGCTTCTCATAGGACCCATATTTTCCATTTCTTGCCTACATCAGTTGGATTGGGTGTTTTATTACTTACACCTAAAAGATTAGTAACTTATTTAGATATTTGCAGGATGATGGATAATCGTGATTTTTCCAAAATTATGTTTCATGTGCATAGATGTATACTTTTTAAAAAGCACTACTTGCAATGGATTTCTTTTAGTGTGTATTAAAAATATGTGAATCTAACAAATAATGCCATTACTTTATGGATACCATTGTTTGGAATGAAGCTAAATTTTTGAAAAATGAGTGACTAACAGTAGATATAAGAAAATTAACTAAATTATGTTATTAGTAGTAATACATATACAACAAGAATCATGAAGGTATAATTGAATAATGTGGGAAACTGTATTATCCAGAAGTTGGGAGAAAATCTATGCCCACTGAACCTTCTATGTATAGATGTCCCTACTACTTATAGGACTTGATGAAGTAAATGCTAAATTAAAGTGGGGCATCCAGGGAGGAGAACTTACTGGTATTGAAAACAGAGAAAGGTGTTGCCAAGGGAGGAGGAAAAAGGAAGAGATGCAGATACAAAAATTCTATAATATAATTTCTGTATCTTTCTGAGTCAGAGTCCTCACTGTATCACCAAGTCTCTGTCATGTTGTAATTCGCTATAACCTTGAAGAGGTTCTCAAACATGAAAAAAGTGAAAAGACCAGTCCTGCTACACTGCTCCTGAGCTACTATGACATAAGATCCCCAGCTGCAGAGTACCAAAAAACAGTCTTGGTTGGATTGGATTTGGTGCCTAGAGATCTGGGGTCTTATTTAGGTGCACAGCTTCGTTTCTGGCACTGGCTGAGCCTCTGGTGGAAAGGCCAACACTTTCATCTCATGCTCTGCCCCCAGGGAATATTTAGTGACCGTTATTACAAAACTGACTTTTTTCAGATGTGAACGCAGCATCCTTAGCACTAGACAGAGAGGCCTGGAAACTGGAGGCCAATTATATTACAAATACATTTGTCACAACATATGAGTAGGTGTTAACTCAAAATTTAAGCCTTAAGAACCTGACTTTTTCTAGTTTAAAAGTCAGGGAATGCCAGGAAACGCATTTGTTTATTCTATATATTTGAAATCAGAAATTAAAGCAATCTTTATTATAAATGGTGCTTAATGTTTCAAGAAGAACCAACTTGTCCAATTTTAGTTCCAGCATTATGTAAGCTAGTAGTTCTCAATCATGGCTGTGTAAAAAAAAAAAAAAAAAAAAAAAAAAAATTAATAGGAGAGGTGTTTTTTGTTGTTGCTTTGTTTTATTTTGTTTTAATGGTGATACCATGGTTCCATTTCTGATCAATTATATTAGAATCTCAGGGGGAGGAGGTGTTGGTCACAGTATATTTCATCACTGTATTTTGAGTGTGTTGTGTAAACACATTAATTTTTAAAACTATAAACAATTTAAATATAACAACTTTTGTAGCTAGCATTTCCATTTCTTAACTTGTTTTTTGCAATATATCAGGGCTCTGTTAAAAATAAATGGATGTGATCAAGGCTTCTTTTGATATCTGAAAGGCCTTATCTCAGCTACTCACTCAAATCTTGTCCTAGCCAACCTTGTCTAATTTCTAGACCTCTTGAGAGGCTGTTTACCTCCCAAATCTCTAAGTAGCTCCTGGATACTTCCAGGGGATTAAAGATGGCCACAAATTTTTAACACTCTTATCATGATGGGGTCTATTATCCCCACCCCTCTTGATTCTGGCCTGGCTTGTAACTCTTTCGACCAGAGGAATATGGTAGAAGTGATGCTGTGTCAGTTCCAGACCTAGTCTTTAAGAGCTCAAAACCACCATTTAAGAAGTCCTGAGATTACATGCAGAAGGAGAGGGTTTCAGATGTACCCAGTCTTCCTGTCATCCCTACTGAGATGCTTAGCGTATAGTGAGTATAGTGAGGCCATCTTGAACCTTCTAGCCCAGCCTAGCTGAGTGACCCGAGTTAACACCATGTTTCAAAAGAATCACCTGCCTAAATGCCTGACACACAATATCGCAGAATATAAAATAATAGCTGTTGTTTTAAACCACTGAGCTTTGGGGCAATTTAGCATGCAGGAATAGCTAGCAACTCCAAATGTAGTCTCACTGACCAGTAATATCAGTATCATCTGGGAGCTTATTAGACACACAGGTGTTTTTGGCTCCGAGCCAGACCCACTGAAGTAGGATCTACATTTTAATAAGATCCCCATGTCATCTGATGCACACTGAAACTTGAGAAGCACTGGTTTAGTCTACCTTTGGTTGCCAAAGAAACTCTAGTCAGGCTGCAGGGTGCGTCCAGCTCCCAAATCAAATGAGTGGAATGTGCATTCTTTTTTTTTTTTAATTTTTTTTTAATGTTTGAGAGACAGAGACAGACAGAGAGCGAACAGGAGGGGGACAGAGAGGGAGAGAGGGAGACACAGAATCTGAAGCAGGCTGTCAGCACCGAGCCTGACATGGGGCTCAAACTCACGAACTGTGAGATCATGACCTGAGCTTAAGTCGGTTGCTTAACCAACTGAGCCACATAGGAGCCCCATGTGCATTCTTGATTCATATCAGGTTCCACACATGCTCTGTTCAAGATGCTGGCTCAGGCAATGTGAAGATGAAAACTGAAATGGCCTTTCTATCTACTTGATATAATCTTTTTTAGTAGTGTTCCTTAGCTGCTGAGAGCTGTTTTGAAAACTTGAAAGTGGACCAATACTTAGTAGACGAAGTCTTAAACCACTTTGAAATGCCCAAATAGCCTTTCAGAGAACTGAGACTTTAAAACTCTTAATTGAATGAATGGATGAAAGAGCTAAAAGGAAAACAAAACAAAACAAAACTGCACCACTCTGTTAAAGATGGGGGCCTGGGTGGCTCAGTGGGTTGAGTGTCCAAGTCTTGGTTTCAGCTCAGGTCAGGATTTCAAGGTTCATGAGATTGAGCCCCACATCGTGTTCTGTGCTGACAGTATGGGGCCTACTTGGGGTTCTCTCTCTCCCTCTCTCTCTCTGCCCATCTCCCACTTGCTCTTTGTCTCTCTCTCAAAATAAATAAAAATAAAATTTAAAAAATTGGACAGGGATATTATGTCTGCTTTTAATAGACAAGGTATAAAAGAAATATAATGGTACATGTTTTATAGTTTCTTTTTCTTTTTCTCCCCCCATTTAAACTTTCCTTTGCATCATCATAAAAGCCATTATTCAAAAAGAGCTAATAGCTCATACAGGACAGAACCCTATACAGTACCAACTATATCAATTATGAGCATCTGCAACATCCCAGGTGTCATACTAGGTGTTAAGGATATAGAGGTGAATATTAAGAGCTAGCCCTGTTCTCATGGTGCATAGTCTAATAAAGGAGAGAGATTCACAAATGATAATTTCAATAAAATACAGACAGACCCGACTTAGGATGGTTTGGCTTGTAAGTTTTCAACTTTATAATGAGCAAAAGTGATATACATCCAGTAGAAACTGTACTTTGAATTTTGAATTTTGATATTTTCCTGGGCTAATGATAAATGGTACAATCCTCACTCATGAGGCTGGTAGGGCCAGTGAATGACAGCTCCAAGTCAGTCATGTAATCACAAGGGTAAACCACTGATACAACCATCTTGTATCCATACAGCCATTGTGTTTTCACTTCCATTACAGCTTTCAATAAGTTACATGAGATATTCAACAGTTTATTATAAAACAGGTTTGGTATTAGAGGATTTTTCCCAGCTGTAAGCTAATGTACAGGCATACCTCAGAGATACTGTGGGTTCAGTTCCAGGCCACCTCAATATAGCAAAAATCTCAATAAAGCAAGTCAAGTAAATCCTTGGTTTCCTGGTGCATAGAAAAGTTATATTTACACTATATTGTAGTCTATTAATTATGCAATAGAATTATGTCTAAAAAATGTACGTATCTTAATTTTTAAATGCCCCATTGCTGAAAAATGCTAGCCATCTTCTGAGCTTTCAGCAAGTTGTAATCACTGATCACAGATTACCGTAACAAATATAATAATGAAAAAATTTGAGATATTGTGAGATCTACCAAAATGTGACACAAACATGAAGAGAGCAAATGCTGTTGGAAAAATAGAGCCAATAGACTCACTAGACATAGTGTAGCCACAAACTTCAATTTATAAAAACACATTATCTACAAAGTACAATAAAGTGAAGCATAATAAAATGAGGTATGCCTTTCAGTGTTTTGAGGACACTGACTATAGGCAAGGCTAACCTATGATATTCAATAGGTGAGATGTATTCAAATGCATTTTTGACAAAATGTTTTCAACTTATGGGGTTACAGACACATAGCCACATCATAAATCAAGGAAGACATGTACAGAAAGGCACATATAATCTTGCTACTGGTAAGGATCTTAAAGAACTGCACATCATCAATCTTTTAGTTTAATTTTTGAATCTACAATAAAATACCAAGTTTTAGAACTTAGCATAGAATATTAAGTTAGTGATGGGAAACTCACTGACTCCTGAGGCAACCCACTGCATGTATGAATAGATCAAATTTTACTTTTTTCTTTATAGTTAACTGAAAATCTAAGCCCTTTCTACTTATTGGTCCTAGGCTTATCACCACAGAGGCAACACAGAATGAGCAATGCATGTCTGATGGCCTCACACTTTTGAGGAGCATAGGTGTCCATGAGTGGGATGCCTGGGTGGCTCAGTTGGTTAAGCGTCTAACTCTTGATTTTGGCTCAGGTCATGATCTCACAGTTCGTGAGTTTGAGCCCTGTGTCAGACTCTGCACTGAACAGTCCAAAGCCCGCTTGGGATTCTGTCTCTCCCTTTCTCTCTGCCCCTCCCCTGCTTACACCTGTATACTCACTTTCTATCTCAAAATAAACACCTTTAAAAAATTATGCAAAGTCAATTACAAAAATAAACAAAAAAGAGTAAACAACAACAAAAAAACAACCAAATGAAAAACAAAAAGAAAAAAGAGAAAGAAAGGAAAAAGAAGACTAATAAAGTATCTCAGCCCCGTTGTGTCAATTTCTCCAGCAGTGTCATGCTGACTCAGAACCAGCACACAGAGAGAAATTCAAAGACCCAGAACCTGAGATAGGTATAAGACACATAGCAAAGATGTATGGAAACACCTTGATTTTAATTCAATAATCATAATAAATATTCTGTGACTACCTACTGTCTACTAAATTGGGAAATAATTTAAGGAAATACTGTTATTCTTTGGAAATAACTTGCTTATAAAAATTTTTATTTCATGTCAGTTAAACTTGATTCCAACAATGACTCATGCTCATGGATCTTACTTTACAAAAATGTCTTACCTTTACAAACTTTGCAACAGCTATGAGACAAGGTAATCTGATGAGACTCTGGACAATCCAAAGCAGGACAGCCTGAACTTTCAACCAGCTTCATGGTTTGGTCCTATTAGACACAGAGAATAAATGCTTGAAACTTCTGGATTAGGACTTACTAAGAAGTTCCCAGGTCCAGCATCTTAGAGGACTCTGCTTACACAGGAGTAAAATTTTCCTCCTGACAACTTTGCACAGGTCACAGGCTCACTCACAAATTAACATTAAATCGTAACTGGAAATCCTTTAAAATGGATAAGCAGCTCTTGGAATAGGAGCATACTACATTGCAGCCATATAAACAATTTGTCAAACATCTAGGGAATCCTGAAAATTTCTTTTAGTTTTACAACACATTTGCACATCCAGATGACAACTGTGGTACAAATACAGCTTAAATTAGATCAGAAGCTCACTGTGAAAAATAAATAAATCAATAAGTAAAAACTGAGCCGTTTCAATATCCTCTTTCAAAGTTTTCCAAACTGTTATGAAGAGATTCTCACAGGCGATTTTGGTATAGAGACAAAGAAGGCAGAATTTGGTTGGCTTCTGTACTGTCAACCTCCTATCTCTTAAGAACAAAGAGATACAGTCATTAACTATAGCAGCATATAAGTAATAAAATAACTGTTGGAACTTGTAGGCTTCCATTTTAATACTGTTCAAAAGCTTAGTTAGATTTTTAGATGTCCTTTCTATTAAGTACTACTCTTACAGAAGAAGTACTCATTTCAACATCTCCTCTTCCTGTAGAATCTATAAAAAAGAGATTATAATGATTTGAAAATGCTCCTATTAAGAAAATGGCCAGACCATACAACCCTGTAATTCTACTTCTGGGTTTTTTTCCTCAAAAAAAACCAAAAACACTAATTCAAAAAGACATATGCACCCTGATGCTTACTGCAGCGTTATTTACAATAGTCAAAATATGGAGGCAACATAAGTGTACATTGATAGATGAATGGATAAAGAAGATGTGAGACAGACAGACAGACAATGGAATATTATTTAGCCATAAAAAAGAATGAAATCTTGCCATTCATGACAACATGGTCGGACCTAGAGAATATGGTGCTAAGTGAAACGTCAGACAGAAAAGACAAATACCATATGATTTCACTCACATGTGGAACCTAAAAACAAAATAAACAAAAACAGAAATAGACTAATACAGAAAACAAACTCGTGGTTGCTAGAACAGAGGGGGTCAGGGGATGGGCAAAATAGTTAAAGGAGATTAAGAGGTACAAATTTCTAGTTATAACATAAATAAGTCGCATGGGTGAAAAATACAGCATAAGGAATACAGTCAATAATATTGTAATAACATTGTATGGGGACAGATGATAACTACACTTATCATGGTGAACATTTCATAGTGTATATAATTGTCAAATCACGTTACATACCTGAAACTGATATGATAGTACATGTCAACTACACTCACAAAGAAGAGAAAGTAGTAGGAGACATGTATACAGAGGTGTCAAATGCTAGTCTTCCTTTGGTTTGACAATAATGTCCACTTTGGGAATCTTATTTTCAGAACCATAATGTTTTCTGGGATTAACTATTAAAGTCATAGACGCCCAGGACATACTTTCAAGGCCACAAAACTGAAAATACAGGAACAATCAAGGACTAACCTTGACAGCCCAGAAAACAAAAGCTTGAGAGAGCTGTCAATTATGTAAAGGTATAAATACAGAAACTACAGGGCCCAAAGGGAGAAGAAACAATGGAAGTTCTTAGTGTAAAGAGTTTAGCCAAGGACTGCAGAAACTTATGATAATCTGGTACAGCTGTGCCGTACAATCAATAGCCACTAGCTACATGGAGTTCTTGAATACTGTAAACATAAAATACAAGATTTGAAGGATTAGTATGACAAAATAATGTGCAGTATTTCATTAATAATTTTGATTACATATTAAATGCTAATATTTTGGATATATGGGGTTAAATATAGAAAAATTAGCCTAATAAAAATGATTATTTGTGGCTTATATATTTCTATTGGACAGCACAACATTAGAGGGTAGGAAATGATGCCTTTTGTTTGAGTAAATAAAAGGTAACATTTAGGGTGCATGGGTGGCTCAGTCGGTTAAGCGCCTGACTTTGGCTCAGGTCATGATCTCACGGTTTGTGGGTTTGAGCCCTGCGTCGGGCTCTGTGCTGACAGCTCAGAGCCTAGAGCCTGCTTCAGATTCTGTGTCTCCCTCTCTCTCTGCCCCTCCCCTGCTCTCACTCTGTCTCTATGAAAAATGAATAAATGTTAAAAAAAATTTTTTTTAAAGGTAACATTTGTCCATTCACTCAGTATTTACATTCAGAGTATAGGCATTTCCAGAGTTGTTTATATACAGACTTCTCAATAACCCAATTTAAATGAAATCATTTTATAGCTATCTTAAAATCAAATTGCCAACAATTTCAGTAACTTTCTAAGCCATAATTATCAGTATTATAAAACACAGTGATCAGATGAAAAGAATACACACACACGCACGCACACACACATTGAGAAGTTTCAAATGCCTCAAGATTTTTAAATTTAGAGCTGATGTTTCAAAGTTAGAATTTACCAGTAGAAACCAGCTGAGAAACGTTTTCTACTTTCCTTGAAGTAACTTTTCTCCAATTCCCTTTTCTTTATTTGGAATTACTAGATCTCAAAGTCTTCCAATCCTTGTATTTATAGTGGGACCTACTTCACTCAAAACAGTGTTGGGTGTAGGGATGCTAACAGGGGAAAATCCATCTTAAAATACAGGGTTGGGGTGCCTGGGTGGCTCAGTCGGTTAAGTGTCTGACTCAACATCGGCTCATGTCATGATCTCACAGTTAGTGGGTTGAAGCCCAACGTCAGGCTCGGCACTGGCAGCATGGAGCATGTTTGGGATTCTCTCTCTCTCTGTATCTCTCTCTCTGCCCCTTCTCTGTTCTCTCTCTCTCTCTTTCTCTTTCTCTCTCTCTCTCTCTCCCTCTCTCAAAATAAATAAATAAACTTAAAAAATTTAAAAAAAAGATATACAGGATCAGTACTTCATGTTAATGTCCATATACCTTAGCTCCCTTGTCTTTAAGATGGGGACCTATACACTACAGGAAAGCCAGCTTAAAGCCAAAAGAAGTGGCTAAAGTACATTATAATGGGAATGAAGAAATCAGACCTCTCATTCTGGAAATCAAATCTGTCACAGTCTTGCCTCTTTTATGTTTCCTCCTTGCTTATCCCAGAGGACTTCTAACCTAAGATGCATGAAGTATATAGCTGGCTTCTTTCAATTTATCTTGGCAAAATTCTTAGGATTTTCCTTTCCCTAACACTGAATAATCATATACATGCTCACAGTTTATCAGTGGTGCCAACAGCATCTTCATTTTCTAGACAATCTGTGCATACTAAATCACCCCCAAAAAACATGTACAGGAAGCATTGAAAGAAAAAAATTAAGGATCAAATGTAAAGGGAACCCTAAGGCAGATACTGTATATGCAGTTTCCTTCAGCTGGAATATCGCTTGAAATATAACCTTATGTCAAGAAATATAACATTATAAAAAAGCAAAAATGAAAAGTTTTATGAAACCCTATTTACTTTTTCAGATCGTAGGTCAAGCAGCAGTGATAAAAAGAATGACATTTGCTTCAGAAGCATACTTAAGACCATGGCAGTAAATTTATAAAGAATTCCCCTTCTAATCACTTAAAATATTCTTACCAAAGGGATTAAGAACAATATCAGTCTTATCTGCATCCAAAGCTAATTTTAATTAGGTAATTTTTATGATTTTCCACTCAACTAAGTGATATTTGCCACATGGGTCAAAAACCATGAGTGACAACAGGCTGAGTCTAACTTTATCTACATTTTCTTCACAGGAGGGAGTTTGAATTTGGAAAAATAAGACAACTTCAAAAAACGTTAATTGGACAAAACAGCATTTTTTGTTTAGTGGGGAAATTATTTTACAGCCATTCATTTATATGTTTGCAAAAATAATGAGAATTTCTATTTGAATTATAATTATTATCGTAATTTTTTTCTTTGCCTTAGAGGTTTTCAAGGTATTACAAGGGTGAGGTTCTACAGAAATATTCACTGAGTTTACATAATAAAGAGGAGTTTCCTTACCTTACATTCATAGAGAACACACACTCCAGAAGAGGAATAAACTGTATTTCTTTCTCCTTCAAAGTAGGTCCGTCCTTGAAACTGGCATATTGCTTTGGAATAAAAAATACATACATATTTATTTTTAATTTTTCTTTTGGAAAAATAGTTGGGAGGTGTTCATATCATATTTCACATGGTCTTAAGCCTTTTCAAAGTGGCTGAATGACCAAAAACCTAAATTCAATCTAAACATAAGGCATATGTAGGACCCAGTTATTGTTATGTCCATTAAGTTCAGAGAGTAAAATAAGGAACAAAAAGATAAGGACAATGACAAGTCAGAAGTAGACTCTGAAAACACGAGAGTTGACTCATGCCTGCTAGATGATGCTCCGCTTAGGGGATATCAAGCAGGTGCTTGAAGCAGCTACAAATCATGGCAAAATACAAATATGAGAAAAGTGCATTTTTTATATACCATCACAGAATTCTAAAATAAAATTTTAAAGGCAGCTATTTTAACTTCTGCACGTACATTAAGTTTTATATTTTATGGGTTAGCACTATTTAATTTGTAAATGTATGTAGGTTAGGGCACCCTACTTAAGATGCTGAAAAATCTTAATCTAGGTCTGCTTTGTTTCCATCACAGTTAGCTAAAATGTTACTAGAACTTCAGATTCAATAGGAAAAAATTTGTAATTAGTGAAAATACATAGAAATTACCAAATTTTTGAGACTTCCAAAATACTTTCAATTCATATAAATGTTTCATCAACAGAAATTGCTTGTTTTGAAATGAAGGTTTCATACCAGTTATGTTAATTCATCACCTAGAGACAGCTACCCTGGAGCTAATGAAACCAAACTTTCAGAATCCCCCTCTGGCTTAAGCCCCTTTATCAGACTCTGCACTAACTTTTGTTTTTACAATTATATATTGTTTTTCTTTTCTTTTCTTTTTTCTTTTTTGATAGGGCACTCGATACTGTGGATGCTATGGAGCTCCATAAATTCTAGAAAAAGACCAGTGGAATGGATCATCTGATAAGAAAAGACTCCAGCAGTTTGTTGACCTTGTTTATTAAATCCAATTTTTAATTTTAACTGTACAGACTTTACAAAACAGATGTGTACATTTTCTTTTAATTCCTTTGCGTGAATTTGAAGAAAGTCGCTCTTCATAATTCACATATCCCTATAACCTTTAAAAGTATCAAGTTATTTTAGCACTTTGCTTTAATAAATATGATTTTTGCATCATTATTGTAAAAGAGTACCAAGTTGCCTATAATTGGTAACAAAGAAATTAGATACATTTTATTAATATTAAATATATACATGGTTGTACAAATACTCATTTAAAATGTAAAGCAACCTACATCTTCAGTGAAAACTTAACCAATTATTTAGAAGCTGCACATTTAATGGAAAGCATTTGTGTTGTTAAAATGCTATCTTCAACTGATCCCCTTACTCAGCTTTTCACTACATAATATATTTCACTACATAATTTCACTACATAATATATACCACCAGTGAATTGATTTTGAATTTTTGGAGCATGCTAGAAAAGAATATAACTTACTTGCATAAATTATGTGACTTAAAGGCTGGCTAAAGCTTACACACTTAGGAAAATTCAAAATGAAACTAGAGAGGTGTCAGTTGTATACTATCTGTCATATTATGAATTAAAATAGCATGTGCATTTACTTACAGAACCTGATTGACTGTAAGATCTATCTGTTCAGCATATAATTTTTAACTGTGCTTTTTTTCTTATGAGATCCAGTAACCTCAAAACACCAAGTTCTGCCCTAGTGTGTGTGCAATGATACTTAATAAGTACCACATTTTGTATGATCACGAGAAAAAATAAAACCTCCTTACTTCTATTAAGTACTTGCCATTTGAAGGTTTCTAAGCCTATTTTATTATATGACTTGATAACTGCAGCCCATTCAAGTCCAAGGGTATGTTGGGAAAAAAAATGATATTCCAAGTCTTAGAACAGAAGGGAAAGAAAACTGTAAAAAACACAAGGGTAAGTTCTCTGTATACAAAGTCTTATGATAATTTAATATTCATGTAGAGCAGATGCAGCTTCTGTTGTAAACTCTTAATTCAAAAGACTCAAATAGGCACCTTGTGGGACAATAGGGCACCAAATGGAGCCTGGCAAAGGGAGAAAGCCCAATAATAAATGAGATCACAATTGCTTCATTTCCTTTCAATCAACGAGCACAAACAGGGTGGACTTGGCTTAGGGAGAACCCAAAGTGAGTGATTTTTGCCTTCTTTATTGATCAGTTGCTGCGGCCTTACCTAGTAAGGCCATCATGGTATATATATTTCCCCGGGTTCTTTAGCGGAAAAATGTTAAGAAACTTAGAAATTTTATAATCTTTCCTAAAACTACTTCAAGGAATCCTGGAAAAGCCATGAGGAAGTCTCTGGGACTTAGGAATAAGTTGAAGGAGTAAAAGTCATATTAATTTATTAATACATTTAACAGATATGTACTGAGCTCTTAGTGTATGCCAGGCAGTCTGCTAGGTAACTAAAACTCAGAGAGGAATGAGACATGATGCATGCCCTTACTATTCAGTAGGGCAGACAGACTCATCCACAGCTAACTATAATAAAAGACAAATTGAAGTCCTATACTTGAGAAATTCACAAGTTATATGTAAACACAGGAGACTGAGTGGTGAACTTCTGCAAGAGGACAAAAGGAAACAAATGGGCTGGTGAAGGATTCAAGACTGGCAATAGCGGGAAGTTATCACCACCATAGGGCTGAGGAACAAGGGCAGGGACTGGGTTTTACTGGAGCCTAGTCTCAGTCAGCGTTATGGGGGAGAGATGCCTAGAGGGAACCATAATCAAGAGAGACACAGCTATTGCCAGAAATGCTGCCTTGTGCAGGGAAGGAACAGGGAAGAAATGTGGCCAACTCTCTCTCCTCCTGCCCTCTAATTTCCTGCCAGTGCATCCCATTGGCAAAGCCTATCCAAAGCCTATTGGCAAGGATACCAAGGCAATGCAGCAGGCTCCTGGGGCACAGAGTAGGGCAGGGAAGGAGAGGGAATGGAAGTGGGATAATGAGGCACCTGGGAATGACCAGCAACCAGCACACGTGGCTATCATATTAATTCACTTTCAACCATGAAGAGGTCTCATTTACAAGGGTAGCTTGCTTAGAAAAGCATGAGAGAGTGGAACAGAGAGCAAATAAATTTGAAGAGAAAAATAGAGACATTTAAAAAAAATGCAGATCCACTTTAAGGAAAAATGAGGTAGCTTCTCAAAATGAGGTCCACAGGCAAGCAGAAGGCAAGATGAAGGAACTAAGTAAGCTCTGGAGAAATCAAGTGTCAAAGGAGAGGTGGGAAAGCAGATGAGGGCTATGCATGGATTTTGACCAAGGCCAGCCCCTGCAAGCATTAGAGACAGAGCTTTGGAGATCATAATCACTGTGGCTACCACAATACTGTAAAAAAAAAAAAAAAAGAAAAAGAAAAAAAGAAAAGAAAAGAAAAAAGAAAACATCTCTAGAATTCCTAACTGAACTGTATCTGGCTGCTTACTCTTCCCCAATAGAGTATGAAGTAATAGAAACCACTTCCATAAAACAACAAAGGAATGATCATTTTGCTGCATTGATTTCTTTAATTCAATTACATTCATGTGTTCAAATCAGAGACTTCATTCTTTCCTGGCTTTGGGGTGTGTGTGTGTGTGTGTGTGTGTGTGTGTGTGTGTATACACACATAGCATTAAGGTTCTTGTGACATAACTCTGGATTCTTACGTTCCGAATTATTTACCAGCTTCAAGTAGAATTTTATTAATAAGGCTACATTTTTCAAATATCTATGCTAAGTGCTTTATTGTGTATATTACATGCATATTTTTAAGATCAGAAGTTTGGAGGAAGATGGATATTCATTCATTCATATAGGCCTATCACCTTGCAGACTAAGAAGCTAGGCCCCCATGAAAACACTGCAACTACTCTTAAGTTATTAATATTAACCAATTTCAAATGCATATTTGCTGTGACCCTGGTATATGCTGCTGTTTGCATAACTCCAAGGGGACAGCATTCATATCATGGCTTATGTGAATTATGTCACCCAGAATTATCCCACGCACTGCCTATTCAGCCATAGGTGGGGACATTAATTAGAACTTGGGGAAAGTCAAGAGAATGATATAACAAATGGTACACATGTTTTACCAAGGCTATGTTAAACATTACTAATTACATAATTACTAGCACTGTACTTATGAGAGAATCTGCAAAAGCAATTAAAGTGAATTATTTTCACTTCATTTTCCCCCCATTTTAACAATTAAAAAGAAACAGGAAGACAAGAACTAGTACAGATGCAAATTTGAAAGTCATTAGTTGCAAAAAGTGAACAGAAGTTTTATAGCACAGATTGAGAAATGGATAAGTGAAAGAAGCCAATAAAACTCTCAAAGTCCTAAGTCACACATTAAAATCCCGATTTACTGGTCATTAATGCAGAGAGAAAATGCAGATCCCTCTAATGAGATTAAAATCAACTTCTGCCAACCTCTGTAGAAAAAATGATCCAAATTTACCTAAAATATATTTTAGAATAGGGGCACCTGGGTGGCTCAGTTACTTAAGCGTCCGATTTCGGCTCAGGTCATGATCTTGCAGTTTCTGAGTTTGAGCCCCACATTGGGCTCTGTGCTGACGGCTCAGAGTCTGAAGCCTGCTTCAGACTCTGTGTGTTTCTCTCTGTCTCTCTCTCTCTCTCTGCCCCTCCCCTATTTGTGCTCTGTCTCTCTCTTTTTCAAAAATAAACATAAAAAAATCTTAAAAATATTTTAGAATATAAAAACTGAAAGAATATATCATATTTCACTTCTAAATATTTCCTTGCTCACTATTTATTTAGCTTTTCCTTTTTGTTACTAGATTGACATATAGGAGCCTACTTTAAAATTCCCAGTTGGTATCAACACCTTTAAAAATGATCCAATACAAAATAAAAGTTACAAAAAAAAATTAAAACAAAACAAAACAAAACAAAAAGGGGCGCCTGGGTGGCTCAGTTGGTTAAGCGTCCGACTTCGGCTCAGGTCATGATCTCACGGTCCGTGAGTTCGAGCCCCACGTCGGGCTCTGTGCTGACAGCTCAGAGCCTGGAGCCTGCTTCAGATTCTGTGCCTCCCTCTGTCTCTGACCCTCCCCCATTCATGCTCTGTCTCTCTCTGTCTCAAAAATAAATAAACATTAAAAAAAATAAAAATAAAAAAAATAAATAAATAAAATAAAAGTTACAGATACCAAGAAGAAAACCAGCATAATTCACTTAGATGAGAAATGAGACTTCTGATTTCTTTAAACTTCTCTTTGAAAACAACAGGTATCAGTGGTCTTTAGATTGTTTAAGCTGTCTATTCAAGGCAGAGTTGTATAAAGTAGTGGTTTTTATAAGGTTTTCTTTGAAATCTTGATCTCCTCTGGGAGGACTCTGAAACATCCCATGTACAATGCCAGTTATCTATTCTGGGCCAACATGATAGTTATTTGTTGGTGATACACAAATCAAAGCTGCTGGATAAGAAAATATCTCATTAACTATAATTATGTATATTTGTATTTTTACTATAGCTATTTAAAAAGAATGTACCATAAATGCATTCACGAGGCAGGCTAAGGTTCTATGGAGTCAAGCAAAAATAAAATGTAAAAGTGTTTCAGTATTCTTCAAAGACTCCAATCAGCCATGCTGCATTTCTCCAGCCCACAATCTTCTTTTTGTCATCTGGACTCACTTGGAGTCCTTTCTTAACAATAGGGTTGTAATGAAAGTCTTGAGCACTGACTGCTAAAATTAATTTTCCCTCTTCTACAATGCTTAAATCTCTATTAGAGCACTGAACACACTTTTCCTTTTCTGTTCTAGTTAGTTACACACTTTTTTTTAATCTTTCCTACATGAGACAGGGACAGTGTCTTATTTGTCTTTGGATCTTATTCAGCACCCGGCACTGGCCTTGCATAATAAACTCTACGGGTTTGTTGAATTTCTTGGGAAGTTCTCTTCCAGCTTACTGTTTGATGAAAAGCCTGAAAACAAGTGCATTGGACCTCTTTGATCTTCACACTTCTCTTTACATTTGGCCTTATCCTTTGATTTTGCCTCTTTCTCATATTCTATAAATCGAGTCTCACAGAAGTATTTTGCCCTTTTTGTGAAATGGCAGCTTGCTTTCCACTGCAACGGAGCTGAAGCGTCTGAAAGGAGAGCAGCTCTGCCTACCAGCCAATGAAAGAACAGCTGGCTCCTGCCAGAGCAGTAACTTATTAACGTGAAGAATACCAGGTAACATGTATGACCGAAGTCAGCGTGGACACTTTGATGACAGAACTTCTCCTTCCTCTCCATAAAGCCAGTTTTTAGGAGCCAATGCTATTTAAGACGATCAGAATTTCAGAGGGTTTAAATAATTCACAAATTCATTAATTATACATGATCGCTTCCTTTAACTAAATCTCATTGTTTGGGAATTTAGTTGTTTGCAAAACTAATATTAGAGTTTAGGAAATGAGATCCTGAGAGTAGTCGTGCAACCCTCCTGTCCTGTTTTATATATATCATGTCCTTGGGCTTCTAAAGGATCAGAGAGCATTTCTCCTAGGGGGCCTTAATTTAGGTCAGTAGCCTATTCTTCCAAAAAGAGAACGACCCTGAAACACCATAAATCTAGCAGTAGTGAGGGGTTAGGAGGCAAAGGATAAAAAATAACTACCAGAATAGAACAAAAGCAAAAATTCTAGCACCCTGTCCAAATCAGCCTTTGGGTTATGGGGCTATATACTGGGAAAACAAGAATGGGATATTTGAAGATAATAGAAAAAGGTCAAGTGTATAGCTGGAAGGAAGGAGTCAGTGCTTTTTTCTCTAATTTAATTTTACCAATTTAAATTGCAAGTGACATATATTCTGAACTTCATTTCATTTAGGTAGCCTTACTCTTGATCCTGGCTTAAATACCATACAATGGAGTCTTTTAAAAAGACACTGTAATCAATTCATTTAGTCTTCTGGGGATAAGAAAAATAAATGTAATGAGCAGAGGTAAAACTTGGAGAAAAATATAGAATTTGCATCAGTACACGCAAACTGTGAAAATGACAGCATGAATACACATGAGGCAACAGGTTTTATCACTTTACAAAGAAAACATAATGTAAACTATAATAAGGAAAAGTTCACACATTGTCAGTTTCAAAGCCAGGACTAGAATTCATCTGACAGTCCTTCTGTGTATCTTTCCTTACCACCAAACATCCAGTGAACTCAGTCAAAACTTGAACACCTAATCTTTGGTTTAACTTTCGGAAAACATTTTTCCAGATGACTGACACCTTTGAGATACATGTTGTTTCAATACTATAGTGAGGAGATGTTGAACATAAATGCTTTGTGTGTTGTAAAGCAGGACCGTTTTCATATAAACCACACATCTGTGCTCAATTAAGAGATTACGAGTAAAGACCCTGAAACAGGGATTGTGCAGTCTTAACCTCTTGTGTACACACAAAACAAAGAGGCAAAGTGTTGAGGGGGGTAGCTCTTTAAGGAGGACATATTTTAAACGCAGTTTTCTGAGAGGTATATTAATAACTCCTTCCATAATGTGAAGAATATGAGCCAAGGGAATAGGAGAAACTCAAGGTTAAAGGGAGCCAACTCCATGTACCAGAAATGCAGAAGAGGCAGCACAATGAGGAAAAGGAGGGAGTAGAGGAAGCAGCAGAGGACAGAAACATTTAAAAGTATACTTGAGATGGAGCAGGAGAAAGGAAAGCAGAAAGCAACAAAATGCTAAACTAGAGAAACAAAATATTTTCAGAAAGAGTTTTGCAGCAAGAAAGGCAACACCTGGTGGAAAGGAGGATTTATGGTAACCTACTGTCCGCCAAGGGCTGTACTAGGCAGATGCCTTCCTGTCTCCCAGCTGCATTTAGCCAAGGATGGGAAACAGATGAGCACAGGCACAAATAACTCCATGCAACTCTGAGGTAGTGTGGGAACAGAAAGGGAGAACAACGTCTTATAAGAGCATAACTGGAAATGCTTCTCAGTGGAGAAGCATGCAAAAATCAGCACTGAAATGTTTTAATATGATTTAAGTCAGGGTAAGAGTACTCATGATACATTCAGAGAATAAAATAGAATAATAATCATAATAATATACTTAGTACCCAGATCCTAATGGACATCTACTCAGAATACCTATATAAGCTGGAACTGATTTATTATAAATTGATTTTATAACCAATTTATATGCTCCCAACCTGTTAGGCCAACAGTTCTCAACTGTGGATGCATATTAAAATCACTTGAAGAACATTAAAACTCTATGCCCCAGCTGCATGCCAGACCAATTACAAATAATCTCTAAGTGTAGGACCTGGCCTCTATTTTATTTTTTTTAATGTTTATTTATTTTTGACAGAGACAGAGACAGAATGCGAGTGGGTTAGAGGCAGAGAGACAGGGAGACACAGAAGCAGAAGCAGGCTCCAGGCTCTGAGCTGTCAGCACAGGGCCCGACGCAGGGCTCGGACTCAAGAGCTGTGAGATCATGACCTGAGCCGAAGTTCGGACGCTCAACCGACTGAGCCACCCAGGTGCCCCGAGGCCTCTTTATTTTTAAAAGCTGTCCAGACACAGCTAAGCTTGAAAACTATTTTGCTATGCAGACAAAAACAACAACAACAACAACCAAAAAAAAAAAAAAAACCTGGGAAAGAGAATAATACAATTAATATTCAAATAGGACAGTCACACAGATATTCAGTAGAAGCCTTTTTACCCTATGTTATTTGGATAGTTATTTGGTCCATTGTTTGAAAGAAATCAGTTAACGTGAGAAGTCACAGACAACAATACATACGTACCCTAAACATTGTAATTTAAAACACAAACCCAAGGTTTTTTATTTCTTTAGTATAGATTCTTTGATTGTGCTTCATTGCATACTTGGTTATATAAATAAAACAGGACTACCTATAGTTTCTAATTTTTTTAAGTGGACTAAGATCCTTGCCAAGCAATCTAAAGAGGGATCATTCTAATCCTATTCCACAATATTTTACAGTTGTCTTACTGACATCTAATTGAAGAGTATATTTTTTAGTAGTTTGAGTTTAGCAGCTTTTTTCAAAGCACTCAACTCAATTTTTATTTAAAGAAAACATTTCTTTTCACATTCATATTTCACTGATTTATATATTATATATTACTTACAGCAATTCAATAATATTACAATTGCAAGACAAATACAACTGACATAAACAGGTTTGGTAACACCTACCTCTTCATTAGCATGAGAATCATGTTTGGGAGCATAAGTGTACAGACTTAACCCCAAGTTCAGTTGATTTGTTTTTTTCAACAAAGCCAGTGGAAATTGTGGATGAGTGCTTCTCACTTCATCTGGAGATCCTATTTAAGTGAAGATCCTGATTGGGTAATTCTGGGGTAGGGGCTGAGATTCTGCGCGTGTAACCTGCCTCTAGGTGATACAGATGCAGCTAGTCCAGTGATCACAGTTTGAGCAGCAAAATTGTAGATCACTATTAACCCTGCTTGCATATAAGAATCACCTAAGAAGATTATTGAAAATACCAACGTGTGGAACCCAGACCAATTAAATCAGAATCTCTAGGAGAGTGGCCTGGGCATCAGTGGTTTTTAAGAGCATCCAGGTGATTCCAATGTATGATCAGGGTTGCGAATCACTGTGTAGATTAACCCAACTAGTCAATTCAGTGGGATTTCAATTCAAATCTCCATCTTTGACAACATCAGAGAGTGACTCACAGTATGTTACTATAAGAATCTGGCCCAAACTATTTTATTCTTACACTATAATTAAGGATAACATCAGAAACCTACAGCTCTATTTCCAGTGGTTTTTCTTAACTTCTAAATAATTTACTTATGTTTATAACTTCAAAAAAAGTAATAAAAGTCATGGAAGCGGAGACAAGGGAGAAGACGAAGGGTGGGAAGGACAGAGGCTGAAAGGGAGACAGAATTCAAGTACACTGTAAGACTCGAGATGGAGCCTAATTAAATACAGCTGTGCTTGTATTTTGGGACAAAATATTTGTTGAAATACATTTTCCTATTTTCAGACAATTTTCCTCATTTAGAAGGCTAATTAAGTAAAATTTTCTACAGCTATGCTAAATGAAACATGGAGGTTAAAATGTTAACTACATTAAGTCTGGAAATAAGAATTCAATTACCCCCAAACTTAAAACACTTCTCAAACACTTGTCAAAATCTGATTACATTCCTTGCAAAAGCCTCTGGAATTAAGAAGTGAAAGAGCTTCCAATAATCTTTCATGCCTTCAAAGATGCTATCATGTGTATTGCTATATTCCTCCTCACCACCATGTATTTAGAAGGAAATTATGGAAATGTTCATTCTCATTCACTCACTCAATAAATACTTCTTAAGTAGCTACTATATGCCAGACACTGTGCTAAGCACTGCAAACAGCAGAGAACAGACACAGATCTTTCCCTCACAGAATCTGCAATATAGAGTGAGACGCAAGGATGGGTAACCAGGCAAATAATAATAAGTCAGGTAACACCAAGAAAACAAGCAAGAGTCTGAGGTACTGAATAACTAGTAGGCCATTTTGGATTAATCAGAGAAAACCTCCGGACAGAGATAAAATTTTAACTGAGACCAAAGGCTGAGAGAAGCTAATAGGGGAAGAGTGATAGAAAAAAAATTTCCAGGCAACGGTGGAAATTAACTTGGCTTATTTTAGAAACTGAATGAATTCCAGGATGGAATTTTCTACTTATCTATTATTACTGAATTCTAGACTATTTCTACTGTGGTCATATGGTATATCCTGTATAATTTCAATTCTTTGAAATTTGTTGAAATGAACTTCATCATCCACTATAATCAATATCTTAAATGTTTTATGGGTACTTAAAGGAATATGTAAACTGCACTTTGGGAGCATAATGGTCTATATATGTTTATTAGGTTTGGATTAAGTATATTCAAGTGATCTGCATCCTTAATGATTTTTTTGTGTGTTTGTATTCTGTCAATTACCACAACTTCGCTCTATGGATTCATCTATCATTCTTTGTAGTTTTGTCAATTTTGTATCATATATGTTAAGGCTATATTACTAGGGATATACAAATAAAATTTTAAATTGCAATTTAAAGTGCTATGTCTTGTGATTTGAAATTTTATCATTATGAAATTACTCTAGTAATAATTTTTGCCTTGTGTGGGGAATAAGTTTAGATATTCCCTGGGCTTACACCAATGGCATAAGGAATTACAAAGTCATAGGATGCTCACACCCAAGCGTGGATAAACAAGATAAGCACCCCAGAATAAAAGAGGGAGGGGCAAGGGCCCCCAGAATAGAGAGGGAGGGGCAGAAGCCCCAGAATAGAGAGGGGCTCAAAGGCCCCCAATACAAAGGTATATGAGGTAAGCAAGATCAGGCATTCGGGGCAAAAGTGCCCCCCAATTTACTATTATAGCAGAAAGCTGCTTTCATGAGAGGGAAGGACCAAATTAGGTGAACAGGTATATAGGGCTATAGACCGCCTTGCTGTGGGTAAATCTGCCCAGAGGGAAGCATATTAGCAAAAGAAAAGGTGCCTTGTTAACCCTGAGGTTATTTGCCCTATCTGTCTTATCCCCTAGGCTAGCTAAGATTAACAGACACCGTGCCTCCTGTCTACCATTAACAACCATCTGCCTCTCTGCCCAACACCAGGGTTTTGGTTTATATTGACCCAAACCCCAAATACTGTATATCTTCAAAACCCCCTTTTCCCTCATGCCCATGAGTTAATGTTCACAGATTCATTGTCTTTTTGTGCACGTCCATCACATTTATAAGCCTTCTGATCTTAATAAATACGGAGCAAGGACCCTTATTCGGGGCTCTTGTCTTTTCTCAGACATTAGCCATCACTCATATTTTAATCTTGCATCCCACTCTCTTGCTGGCCAAGAGAGAATTTTAGACTTAGAAAGTTTACAACACCTTGAAGTCTACTTTGCCTGATATTAATTAGGAGAAACCGGCTTTCCTTTCCACACACTTTTACTGTCCTTTCCTTTTAACCTTTCTGTATCCTTATGCTTTAGATATGCATCTTTTAAATGATATAAAGCTGGATTTCATTAATTCAGTTTCAATATATTTATATTTTAAACTGATTGTTTAGCCCACTTACATCTATTGTAACAACTGATATATTTAATTTTTAATCTACTATCTTATTTTTTGCTTTCTCTTTTCCTGCCTGTGCTTTCTTTCTCTCCCCCTTTTATAAGTTATTTTGGATTATTTTTTCATCATTCCATTTTCCCCTACACTCACTCAGTAACACATTTTAACATATTTAACACATTTTGCTCCCAACCATACTACAATGTTATTGTATTTTTTTTATTCTATAAATTCTTAAGTAAGATACTACATATAAAACACCAAAGGCAAGATCCATGAAAGATAGAATTCATAGCTGGACTTAAAACCTCATCTCTGCAAAAGATAATGTCCAGAGTATTAGAAGGCAAGCCACAGACTGAAGAAGATATTTGCAAAAGACACATCTAAGAAAGGAGTGTTATCCAAAATAGACAAAGAACTCCTAAAACTCAACTATAGGAAAACAATCTGATTTAAAAATGGACCAAAGAAGATAAGCAGATGTCAAATAAACATATGATAAGATGCTCCACATCTTTATGTCATCAGGGAAATGCAAATTAAAACAATGTGATACCACTACACATCTATGAGAATGGCCAAGATCCAGAACACTGGTAACACCAAATATTGGCAAGGATGTGGAGCAACTAGAAATTTCATACATTGCTGGTAGGAAGTCAAAATGGTACAGCCACTTTGGAAGACAGTTCAGCAGTTTCTTACAAAACTAAACATACTCTTACCATAGGATCCAGCAAGTACTCTCCTTGGTATTTATCTAAAGTAGTTGAAAACTTATGTCCACACAAAAACCTAAATAACAGTTTTTAGCAGCTTTATTCATAATGGCCAAAACTCAGAAGCAACCAAGATGTCCTTTATTAGATGAATGGCTAAACTATGGCATAGTCAGACAATGGAATACTGTCAGTGTTAAAAAGAAATGAGCTATCAAGTCATGAAAAGACATAGAGGAACCTTAAACACGTATTACTAAGTGAAACAAGCCAATCTGAAAAGGCTACATACTGTAAGATGCCAAACATATTACATTCTGGAAAAGGCAAAAACTATAGAGACAATAAAAAAATCAGTGACTGCCACGGACTTGGGGGATGAATGAATAGGCAGAACACAAAGGATGTTTAGGACAGTGAAAATGCTCTGTATGATAATGATGAATAAATGTCATTATACATTGCATAAACCCATAGATTGTACAATACTAATATTGAACCTGAAGGTTCACTTTGGACTTTCGCTCATTATGATGTGTCAATGTAGTTTATCCTTGGTAACAAAGGTACCATTCTGATGATTAATGTTGATAATGGGGGAGGCTCTGCATGTATGGGAGTATGGGGTATATGGGAAATCTCCATACCTTCCTCTCAACTTAGTTGTGAACTTCAAACTGCTCTAAAAAGAGTAGTATTAAAAAACAAAAGGTGATAAGTCTATTCATTACTCCCTTCAAAGTAATATTGTCTCCAGCTTAGATTTTCTCTTTGTCTTCAATTTTGACAACAAACTTTGTCTGAAGTTTCACTATATTGTGTCTAGATAAGGATTTATGTTTATTTCTCTTTCATAGGCTTCACTACAGTATTTGAATCTGCAGATAGGTGTCTTTTATCAGTTCCAGGAAATTCTCAGCCATTTTTCTTGGGACTCACATGAAATGTATATAAATATTCTCCTACATCCTCCCTGTCTTCTTCCTTCTCTTCAGTATATTCCATCTTCTAAAAATTTTTTGTTCTGACCTCTAGATAATTTCTTATAATGTATTTTCCAGCTCACTAATTCTATCTACTCTGTTGTTAAATCCATCTTTTGAGACTGTATTTTTCCCAGTTATTATATTTCTTATTTTTAGAGTTTCTGTTTCTCATTTTTAAATCAGCTATCTTGTTTTCCTGTTCCATGAAGATAAATCCAGATTTACCTTGTTATTTCTGTAACCATAATATGCATAATGGTACTATATTAAATGTTGGTTAATTCTCATCTGACACCTGTGCAGTCTGTTTTTGTTGTCCGTTGTTTCTTCAAGTTCTTATTCTTAGTGTTTTGTTTTCTAAGGTATCTAATAGTACTTGAAAAAATATTTCTAAGAATAACTTGAAGTCTTGGATGAAGGTAGATTATTCCAGAAAGGAGGTTCATTTTCTTTCACCAAGTGCATAATACATGACCTTAAAGTAAATCCAAGGCTTGAGATCCCCTGAACAACCACAATGTAACTCAGACTTCATGTCCCAAAGGTGCAGCCTTTTAGAATGCCAGTTTATTGGGTTTCCTGTATACTCACACCTTATATATATTTGCTGGGCTTTTACATCTGTCCCCTTTTCCCAATAGGCCATATAAAGGAAAGCTCAAATTTTCTGAGAATGAACAAAATCTCTCATAGCAAAAGCAGCTTCACTGAACATTTGCTTCACTGTGCTCTCTGTTTTGGGGTTTCTCTTCATTTTTGTCTGGTAATCTCTTGCTATTTTTTCCAACTTTAAGATGTCTTTTTTTTTAATATTTGTATCTTCCTTTCTCAGTTGCTTTCAGAAATGGTTGATTCAAATAACTTAGTCTTTCTTTACCCAAAATAGGAAATTCCACTCACTGCTTTCATCTTTTTAATTGATTGAAAACAGGAGTATAAACACTCTGTTGATGAAATGAAGAAACTCTAAAGTGAAGACTAATAACAAAATTTAAGTAAACCAAATTAAAAACAAACACTTAATCCAAACAAACAAATAAATAGAAGCAGGCAACTCTATTAAGGGTTGCTAAACAAACAAACAAAAATTTTGACTCCTACAGAAGGCACACTGTCTACAAATTACAAGACAAAAACTAAGATTCTGGATTTCTAAAGTGCAAAGTATATACTAGACTAAACAGTGTTCAGCATCAAACATATGCTAGGGTCAGCCCTATTTTTAAAAAATGTGACAACAATCAAGACATTGGCATCTTCCCTAGATATTTTCTTAATTATGCCATTCTTTGCTAGAATGTGGCTCTGACAAATTCAATAGTAGTCAAAGTGAGACCGGAAAAGAAGTGACCCCCAAATGCCTACTACTAGAAATTGATCCAGGCTAATTGCCATGAGACAATTTAAACTTTTAAATTAATTATTCTTATTGTTAATATTTTGCAAATCTTATTTGAATGTAACACTTTTATAGAGTAATTAGTTATAGAATCAACAAATGTCTGATTCATACCCAGTCTCCTGCTGCCACAAAATTTTAAGAGAAAGATGATATAATGTAGTACTGACTTCAAGCTTATCTATTAAAGCATAAAATTAATGTTTATTAAAAGTAATAGAAAACTTCCCTAATTTACTTCATGAATTTATGCATTTAAATTACTATCATAATTATTCTCATACCTATCTACCCATTGGCCATATTTATTTACTGTTATGCTTTATTTTTAATGCTGTCATTAATTACCTAAAATGGTAGAATTATTTTTTAGTTATTCAGACTTTTATCAAAATATTTAGAGCCAACAATGTTTTTATTCTATAAAAATATTTAAAAATTCTAAAATACCCATACTGTACTAAAATTAGTTGTTTTCTCACTTTTCAGAGTACAGTTGCTTTGTTTAATATAAAGCATACCCGTTCTTTTATATTTTATATTAGTCTACATCCCCGAGGTGTAGCTGCTAACTATCTCTTTACTTGGTCATGCATAATTGCTCAGAATACAGCAGTATCGGCCATTGTAATAACTGGAACAATCAAATGGTGTCAGCAAGCCCACATTTAGTTCATAATCAATAATTAGTTACAATAACAAAACATCTGTTTGTTGATAAAATTATGTCTTTTTAATAGACAGACTCAGTATTTGACCACTCCTTCCACATTCCTTTCCAATTTTTCATGGAAGACATCTCTAAGACTATTGTTATTTTTATTTTAGTTCTGAGTCACCTTTTTTTCTGTGATTTTTTTTTGGCACATACTTCCCATTGCTCTGTAACAATCCCCCACAATAAATACATGAATTGAGCACTTAGAGCACTGTTACCTGGCTGCATAACAATTTTGATCGACCTGCCATCATTAAATGTGCCAGTGCCCACAGAGAATCTTTCTTCCATTCTTGTGCTTGTTCTTCTTTTAAAAAAAAAAATTAATGTTTATTTATTTTTGAAAGAGAGAGACACAGATTGCGATCTGGTGAGGGGCAGAGAGAAAGGGAGACACAGAATCTGAAGCAGACTCCAGGCTCTGAGCTGTCAGCACAAAACCCAACACAGGGTTTGAACTCACGGTGGTGAGACCACGACCTGAGCCAAAGTCAGAGGCTTAACTAATTGAGCCACCCAGGCGCCCCTTGGGCTGGTTCTTATACACAGGTTTTGCTCTTCATTAATTCCATACTGTCATTTAATTATTAAACTAAGTCTTCCTCTCCAACTCTGCATATCCTCCCTCCAGTATTCAACCAAGAGAGAATTCTTGCTCTCCAGGCCCAAACAATCTAATTAAAACCCAGATAGAAATGAGGGGAAAAAAAAAAAAAAAAAAGGACGGCTATAGAGAAATGTGTGACCAACTACAAATTAACAAGATAAAAATACAGACCGGCTACTGACAGACTCAATAATGAAGTCATAGGAACCAGCTGCTACTATTGAAGGAAGACCTCATAGCAAACAAAGTTCCAGTTTATTGAAATCTGATTTTCTTTGGGAAGTCTTCCCTGTACCACCTGAATGAAAGGGTTCCTGTACTCTTTGGATCCACAGCACTTTCTACATATCTCTAACATGGCATCCAGCACATTATATTGTGATCATTCCTCGCTGAACTGTAAAGTCATTAGAAATGCTGCTATTATTGCAGCGATCTCAACAATAGCCAAATTACGGAAAGACCCGAAATGTCCATCAACTGATGAATGGATAAAGAAATTGTGGTTTATATACACAATGGAGTACTACGTGGCAATAAGAAAGAATGAAATATGGCCCTTTATAGCAACGTGGATGGAACTGGAGAGTGTTATGTTAAGTGAAATAAGTCATACAGAGAAAGACAGATACCATATGTTTTCACTCTTATGTGGATCCTGAGAAACTTAACAGAAGTCTATGGGGGAGGGAAGAAAAAAAAAAAGAGGTTAGAGAGGGAGAGAGCCAAAGCATAAGGGACTCTTAAAAACTGAGAACAAACTGAGGGTTGATGGGGGGTGGGAGGGAGAGGAGGGTGGGTGATGGGTATTGAGGAGGGCACCTTTTGGGATGAGCACTGGGTGTTGTATGGAAACCAATTTGACAATAAATTTCATATTAAAAAAATAATAATAATAAAAGAAATGCTGCTATTATTGTGTTCATATCTCAAGTATCTAGCCAAGTTCCCAGAACTTAAGAGTTTGTTCAGTGAACAGAAAAGTGCCATCTCCCATCTCTCTCCTACTCATTGACTACCATAATTCAGAAACACTGGCATTTAAAGTCTGAGCTCATTTTGGCTTGGAGGCCCTAATACTTGCTATTTTCTCTTTCTAGAATGTCCCCCCCCAGTCCCCCCACATTTTGCATATTCATCCTTCTGATCCTAAATGCTACTTTTGTAGAGAAGGACTTCTCGAATTCCAGTGTAAGTTAAGTCCCAAGATTTGCCTCTCACAGTACCTTACACTTTCCTATATTGTCCTTATACAATTTGTAATGATGTGTGTGTGTATGTGTATCCTTAATGACAAAATTAAAGCACAAGATAAAAAATAAAAACAAAGGCCCATGGATTTTTTTTTCCAAAAGTAGTTTCAGAAAAGAAAACTGAGTATTACTTATATGCCTCAATGGTATGAAATATGGAGTTCTGAGAACATGTACAGACATCAAGATTAGAATTTCTTTGGTCAAAATAGCTTGTAGTAGTCCTGAGAATTGACTCAAGGTTGATAAACTATGGCCCACGGGACAAATCCATCTGCTACTCCTTTTTGTACAGCATGAGAGGTAAGAATAGTTTTCACATCTTTAAATGGCTGGGTGAAAAAAATCAGAAGAAGAAGAATATTGCATGACACATGAAAACTATATGAAATTCAAGTTTCAGTGTCAATAAACATCTTTTTATTGGAATATAGCCATGCTTGTTTGTTTACATATTATTTATATGCAGAGTTTATATGTAAAGACAGAGTTTAGTAGCTGCAAAAGAAAACATGTGGCCTGTAAAACCCAAAAATGTTATTTTCTGGCCCTTTACAGAAAACCATTTCCAACTTCTATTCTACTCAAGTTAAAATTCTAGGCCACACACAGTAATTCAATTATCTTTGCCAGTGATTAGTTGATTTATGGGCATGTGACCCAATTTTGGCCAATGAGAAATGAAAGGAAACCTGTGAAAAGACTTCTGGGAAAAATTTTCTTACCTTTAAGAATATCATAGAGATACAGAGAGGTGATGTCTCATTTATTCCTCTGGATACACTTTACCTGGATGTAATTCCTAGAACTGTTATAATCATTTGGCTATGCTCCTGAAGATCAAACCAACAAACAAGGAAGGTGGAAAACAAGAAGCAAAAGTGGATAGGACACTGGCATAACTTTCCTGGGTTGCTCTGTCTGTGAACTGCTTCTCACATGATATCATAAATTTTCTCTCTCTTTTTCTTCCCCCAATTTGCATCAGGGTTTTCCGTAACTTGTAGTCAAAGATATACACAGCTAAACCCAAAATTGTATGGCATAGCATTGAACTATATGGCATGAACTAGTGAAAAAAGAAAACTTGTGACATTTATTATAGGGAGAGACATCTATGCAGTTAAAAATGCAAGATTCAAATGCTAAGAAAAAGAGTCTACAATAGGGGATGGCAAGAGGTTTGGAAAGGGACAAACAAGAAAAAAATACACACACACACTAATAAATATTAACTTATTTTTCTTTACTTTTGGACTTAGTTTCTTCTGTACCAGTTATTAGTTGGCATGCTATCCCTCTGCCATACCAAGAGAAGGTCTAAAATTCACACATGCCCCATTTTGCCACACATGCCTTTGAATTTCAGAGAAAGGCAGGATATGCTTACAACATGGCATACTAGTTACGAAGCCATTCATAACTGGCAATCCATTACCTCTTTGAACTGTTCTCTCCTTTGCTCACTCTGTTACATGTCCTTCCTTGCTGTTCTTTAAGCACACCTGGCAAACTCCTACCTCAGGACCTTTGCAGCTCTCTTTTTGGGATGCTTTTCCCCTAGATGATCCCATGGCTCACCAGTCCTCAAGTCCCTTACCATCCACAAGTCTGTACATGAATGTCACCTGAATGAGATCTTCTTCCCATCTAAAATTGCAATTTCTCCCCTGCCTCCCAGCACTTTCTAGCTCTCTGCTTTTGCTTTACTTTTCTGTTTTGTACTTAGCACTATCTAACTATGTACGTATTTTTTTTATTAACTGTATTCATCAAATCTAAGATGCCTTTGATTATAAGATACAATATTATGTGTTGTATCACTAAGAAAAAAGCTGCCAATTATAAATGTAAGATGGTGTTGAATAAGCTTCATGACCATTTCAGCAATGTTAAAATGTGAGAAATTGTGCATCTTTGACTTCATGGAATAGGGTATTTTCTTTATTGTATCTCTCTCCCACTCCATATGGATGTGGATTTTTATCAGTTTGGTTCACTGCTATATCATCTGGCACAAAGTAGATGATAAATATTTATTGAATGAATGTGAAAGAACTAATGAATAAATGGATAATTAGACCTTAAAAAAATGGCATACTAGAATGGCAGCACATGTCAAGCAATAGCAAATGGATAAGAGATAAAAGCTCTGATCCAGGACTGATATGGTTAATTTATATGCTCATATATCAATAACAACAATAAAAGCTAACACTTAATGTGGTGCTTATTATATGCCAGGCAGTGTTTCAAACTACTCTACGTATATTAACTCTCACTCTACCAATAAATCCTCTTGACAAACTGAGGTCACTCAGACGGTAAGTAGCAATGCCAGTATTTGAAGCCAGATAGTCTTGCTCCCTGAGTTCAGAGTTTTTAACCAATATGGTATGCTGTCCCTTATCTGATTCCCAATTTTCTCATCTGTACAATGAGGGTTCTTCATCAGAGAAGCAATAAACTCTACAAAAATGTGAATAGAATAAATTACTAGCATTTAGTACCGGCAAGATTAGAAGTCACATTAGCCTTTTTCAGAAATTTCACATTGAGGGGCACATTTGTCACTATTGTCATCTTAAATACAAATAGCATTAACATTCATATAGGCTAACAAGATCTTACATAAGTAAATTGTCCCTTTATTCTTTTTTGTGTCTGAATTATAGTCAACAACAACAAATTCAGCCATTTCACAATAACTATGCTTTCATAAAACATTGGTAAGAGCATTAACTTTCCCTATGCTTTAATCTTTATAGAAAGGAATCATTCCTTCTTTTGTATTTCTTCATTATCCTATGTTTTATAGAAATAAAAGAATTAAAAATTCCATCCAGTATATTCAACAGACTATGTATCTCTTCTTTAATACTTAAAACACTAAAAATTACCCATGCAAAGGAATCAAACCTAAATAAATCACTGTTGGTATTATTATCATCACGTACCTATAATGTGGCTTCAAAAGGATCATGTAAAAGACTGAGTGTTGAGAAATACTTAATTTCCATGGCATTATAATCAAATGAAGCATACTTTGCTTATTGAATAGGATTGGAAACATCCACACAGCTTTGGCTTATATAAACCAAATTCTTTAAACTTGGACAGTACGGAAGCAATGAAAAGATATATCCATTTACCAAATTAAAATGGTCAGAATTTAAGATCAGCTTTCTAAATTAAGTATTCAAACAATAAAATCAAATGCCAAAGAGGGAACAGTAAAGACAAGCAAAGAGAGAGGAAGAGAAAAACAAAAAAACAAAAAAACAATTAAAGTTAATATTATTCCATTTTATGGTACTTGTATCATGGTAAATTTGCACACACTCATAAATAATTTAGAGACTATGAAAGGCAAAATGGTTGTGATAGAAACAGAGATTTCAGCATTAAATTAATATCACTCATGCTACATTAATCTTGCATGACAATATCAGTCCTCTCAACAAAAAGATGACTCCAAAAGGACTAACTCTGATATTTTATTAGCATTGACAAGGGTTTAAATCAAAGACTGACAGATAATGAGCCTCTCAAAGCTGCCTGTTACTTTAGTTCAGTCTGTCCCAGCAGGTTTAGCTAAGGCAAACGGCAAAAGAAATTTCCTTGGAGGATTTGGGATGGCTGGAGCTACTGTAAAGGTGAGAAGATAAATAATGCATTATCAGCTCCTTTAAAAAATTATTTATTACACGTATTCAATATTTTTCAATGTTATCTCCATTTCCTTCTACATTTCCTTACCCTTTCTCTCAAGTATGCTGAAATACAGGGTGGGGTGGGGGACGGGGTATAAGGAATATACATTTCTTTTTCTTTCTTTCTTTTTTTTTTTTTAAAGTAGGCTTTATACTCAAAGTAGGGCTTGAACTCACAGCCCTGAGATCGAGAGTCTCATGGGGCCAGGTGCCCCAAGAACATAAATTTCTGTCATCATCCTATTATTTTTCTTTACTCTATTCTAATATATTTTGGACATTTATCTTCCTCTCTGGCTTTCCCCATCCAGGACATATATAGCACACATCTGAAATTACAGCAGTGCAGAAGCGTGCCAGGTGACTCCTCTTCCTGTTCATACATGTGATTTCTTTTAACAGTTCCATCCCCTATAGAAGAAACTATTTAGTAACCTCCTGAGAAGAGAGAGTAAGAAAGAATTAATTGCTTTGAGGATCATTACATGTATTTCCAAGATGCCATTAGGCCTAGCTAACAAGAGTGAGATGATGCCCCCAGGGGAGCAGGAGAGGAGAGGGGGATAGTGAAGGCATTTTTAGAACAACTGTCGATGGTTCATGGGAGAAAAAGAGGTATGCCATCACTCAGATTTAGTTATGCGAAAAGGAAAATTGATGCCAAAAAGGAGAAATGGCCACAAAGTAAGCACTGTCTTACTCACTATGGGAAACCTGTCATTTGGTGAGTATACATGACACTGGAAAGGTGGTAAATATTCTCAAACAACAAGATTATTACCACCAAAGGGGGAAAGCAGTTGTATAAACCATGAAAACCAGCAGGAAACTAGAAGGAATAGAAAATGAGAAATTATAGAGGGGATTCCAAGTTCATATACCAAGCTCTGTGTAATGTGCATTCCAAGAAAGTCCTCTCCTGAAAAAGGGATTGAAGCTACAAAGGTGTCCTTCTTCAAAAAGAAAGAAAGCCACTCAAAGGATATTATGTTTACCTTTTCCACTTTTTTTCAAAAATAGAATAAGTTAACAAATGTGTATTGCTAAAGATCAGATGAAAAGGGAAGGGTATGTTTCTTTATGGCTTCTAGAGCAGATGGTGTTCAGAGTGGCCCATAATTATCTTGCAGAGTGGATAAAAAGGGGAAATTTTATTAAAATTTCAAGTTATGACACTTAATTTTAAGAATTTCATATGGAGGTAGATATGTTCTAATACATTAATGCTAAAGGATTCACTGACGGAAAACAAGTTGTTTTAGGAGCTTTATAAAGCCTATGGGCTTTCATGTGGCTATATTGCATAAGGCAAGCAAAATCAAGCAACTCCAAAATTCCATTAATTCTATTAACAGGTGTGAATAACCAAGACTAAACAGCATTAATATAAGATAACCAGAAATGTGCATTACCAGAAAATTCACTATGTTCAGGTGAGCATTACTCATGGAAAAGGACTCCTCTTTCTTTCCTCAGTGCCACTCTTTCAGGTCCCATGGTAAGTAACATGGCTGACCAAAGATTTCGGACAAGCCTACTTCTTTTTATTATGTTTCTATATATCTTGGCTTGGATATTCTACACACATCCACAGAGATAAGGTTCAATAACAATCACTACAATATTTTAAATGAAGATAACAGATTATGAATGCAATTAAGTCAGGTGACTTAATTGGAATTCTGCATTTCTAAAAATGATCCAACATCAAAAGAAAATTATAGCACGAATAATTATAAAAGAAGAGTGGGCAGTATTTTGGTTCTCTCTAAAATACTACTAAAGAGAAGAAGAAATAAAAATCAGGATTTGGCAACAGCTTTCCAGTCTTAAAGTTAGAACAGAACAAAGCTCCCAAAAGGACCTCACAGAGCAGATTAAATTACCACAGAATTTCATAAAGAATTCATTGAATGCTTAAGCAGGTTTCTGTGTAGGTCAAAGAGGACCAATCAGAAAATTGAGGTCATTAAGGGATGAGAAATAGGGTAATAGGAAATAAAATATAATTATAGAGTAAGTGAAAGGGGGAAGGAAGGAATAGCAGTGTATTAACATTGTTTTGGTTTTGGAGAAATCATTTTTCCTATAAAGACTTTCAAAGACCAACTTAGATATGTTTTTCCATTTAATTATATTTTATTTTTTATATTTTGTTTCAGATAGAGATCCTGATGGCCTCAAGGGAGAGGTTCAGGTGCTAGAAGCATCTGAGCCTCTGAAGTAACTATATTCCACATATATTTCATTGGAAATCTGAAGCATACTTTATCTTCTTCTTAAAATATTCATTAAAATTAGCCATTAGCTACACATATTTAATTTCAATTTTGTTTTCAAGAAACAAATTTGTAGAACACAAAACCAGAAACTACTGACAAGATTAAATATCTGTATCTATGGCCAAGACATCATTTCATATTTTTCCTACATTTACTTTTGATTCTATAATTCTAAAGCTATATACATTATAAAAACATTATTGCTTCAACTTTAGGTAAAGTCTTCCTTAATTCACTGAAATTTAAGGTGAAAATAATGAGGAGTTCATCAAGATTTGAAATATGTATACTTGTAATTTTACTATAAAACTACAAAATTATTCTGAGCTTCAATTGGTGCATGATCTAAGCTTTCAATTTGAAAGTTTTTGCAAAAAAATTATCATAATTTTGCTTTATGCATTTCTATAAAAATCAACTACTATATAATTGTCTAAAATTATAAAATTAGTATAGGAGCTACTATAGTTAGAAAGCAATAAAAACTAAGAACTCAGTTTCATTGACATTATTAAAAACTCACACCTAGTTTTTTTCACACTTACAAGGTTATTTCACATTCATTATCTAAAATAATCACCAAGTACAATATTTAATAATTATCAAAACAGCACCATTTAATAAGGGCTCATTTTGTTCCAGCCGTATAGTTGACATACAGTATCTCATTTAAGCTCACAACAAATAAAGAAATAGCCAAACAAAGAAATTAAGGTGAGCTTCAATGACATACCCAGGTTCACAATGCTCAAAAAGTGACCAGACTAGACTTCAGATCCAACGTCAGGTGCAGTTTAATTATCACGACACTACACTTTTTGCTTCCCAACAACAACAAATGTAATGGCATTCTTAGGAGACCAACAGAGTCTCAACTCTGAAAGTCCTGAAGAGTAAGTGCCCCGTGACTCCGCCCAGCACTTCCAGCTCTCCTAGTTTCTTTCCCACTTCTCTAATCATTTCTCATCTACTTTTCATTCCTGAAATGGTTCTGTTCTCCAACTTCCTACCTTGAGACTACATCCTCTTCTCCTGAAAATTATCTTTTCCCTCCTACACAGCATCATCAATCTTAGTTACCCTGACTGAGCCTCAATGTACCTCCAGCCGTTGGCGGCACTGACCCCCTCCTCCAAACCACAGTCAGTTGCCAAGTCAGGCACTGCCACGTTGTTGCTCCACCCAACCCCACTGCTCAGGCTTAAGTCCTCCCTACTATCCCCTAAATTACTAAGCAGGCTGAGAAGAAGACCCCAGGTCCTTACCAAGGCTCACAAGGTCCCTCAGGCTCTTGTAAGTCAGGGCTCGTTTACCACCATACCTCTCAACCTCCTCCACCACATGCCCTGGGCTTTGTGCAGTCTATTAAATACAGGGGGCCAACCACAAACTTGCCCTAGAGCCCGGGGAATGCACTTTCTCTGAAATAACCACATGGCTGGTCCCTTCACTGAATTCAGGTCTCAGCTTGAATGCCACCTCCTCGAGAGACCAGCACCTTGACCCGTCATGTTCCATACCTTTCTCTTAACTGTTCTTCATGGTACTTTTCCTTTCATTTTGTTTTTGTTTTTGTTTTTGCTTTTCATGATACTTTCAACCTCCCATCATTATAATCTACGTTGTGTTTATTGCCTTCTCCCCCACACAAGCCACAGAGTCAGTGATTTCAGTCTCTTTTATTCCCTACCTTGTCCCCTGCCCTGAGACCTCTGCCTAGAACATGGAAGTACTCAGGTATTTGTTCACTAAATGGATAGAGGATGGATGGATGAATTCTAACTGGTTTTCTTTCCAGTCTTTTCTCCCTCTCTGACTTACCATTAACAGTTCTGTCAATGTGACTCAAAACACATCAAAACAAAACATGGAGTTGGTAAAATATACTGTATTTTTAGGGAACAGTCAGTAAGTTGGCAAAATGCCCTATGAAGAGTGGCCTAGGACTCAGCTGTGTGGCGTGCATACCTTTTAACACTTTAACACTTACCTCACAGGACTGTCTCAGGGATTTAATAAGGTAATGAATGTAATAAGTATATATTAAATGGTTGATGCAAGGCGCTGTTACAGCATTCGGTAAATATTAGCTACTATTATAATGGCTTGCTGGCTGCCAGTTTTCAATTGCTAGCTTAGGGCTTTACATGTCGTGGCGAGGACTTTACATGTAAGATAGTCCTAATGAAAGTTTTTGTTTTAAATTTATTCCTAATGAATTAATATTTCTAGCGAAGAAATTTTGGCGTAATGCTATTCCCTTCACATGGAATTCCTAGGCCACATTTTTCCCTTTCAAAATGCTATTGATCTAGGGTTATAAAAACAAATTCACTCTTTGCAGGGGCAAAGTCATATTCGTGCCTCACACTCTATGCAAAGACAAACCCAAACCCCTATGTATTTACATATTAAAATGATACCAGGAGAAAACTTAACGACATATTTGTCAAACCTCAAGTTAGGTTCATAAAGGAACGATGAGGTGTCATTTTACTTGTATGGATCTAACAAAAATTGAAATGATGTTACCGGTGCTGGTGAAGCACTGTGCTAACATAGCTGGCATAACTGGACACAGCCCAGTAGTTTGTGGCAAAAGTATTAAGATGATGAATAGTCTTTGGCCCAATTGTTATCTTTTCAAACACTTATCATAAGGAAACAATCCCTTGTTTAAAGGTGAACACAGAGGCAGTCTCCTCATGTTTATCACCTAAATGAAGTCCTCTTTTCCCAGACTCTACATTCGGCCAAAAGCCAAGCTTTATATCATGAAAGCTATTCCTTTTCTTTCATTTTCACTGCCACTGACTCTCGTTTAAGTTCCATTACTTTTTACTTACACTACTGCACATATTTTCTAAGAATAAAATCCACAGTCCTTACCATGGGCCAATGTATGACAAGGAGTTCCAGAGTCATTACTGTTATTAGAATTCATGATTAGACGTATACAGAAAGGAAACAAAATTATCGCTATTTATGGAAGATATGAATGACTACCTGGAAAAAAAGAGAATCCCTGAGAAACTATTTGAACCAATAATTCAGTTGTACAATAAGTACAAAATCAATGGCTTTCCATTATACAAATAACAACCTATTGAAAAGAATAAAGTAAAAAAAAAATCCGTTCACTTAGCTACAGAACACATGTAAAAATACTATAAAAAGCAATGTAAACTCACTGTATCTGCATCAGGATTTACTATTGACAACACCTGAGGCAGTTAAATTCAACAAAAAGTCAAACATCTCTTCTCCTCCCTACTCTGTGGACCAATCAGGCACAACTCTATTCATTCCTCCTTAATAGAAACCTTTTTTTCTTTTACATACTTACCTGCACTCCACAAATCTGTAATTTGGCCTCCTGTTTGATCCACCAAAATGCCCTCACTAAGAAAATCACTTCCATATTTTTAAAATGTTAAGTATTTATTTTGAAAGAAAGAGAGAGCATGTGTGCGCGTGCACGTGTGCATGAGCAGGGGAGAGGCAGAGAGAGACAGAAGGAGTAAGAGAATCCCAAGCAGGCCCCATGCTGTCAGCACAGAGCCTGATGACGGGCTTGGAACCTCAAACTGCCAGAACAAGACTTGAGCTGAAACCAAGAGTCAAAAGCTTCACCGACTGAGCCACCCAGTTCCCCCCCCCCCATTTTGAATCTGATGAAAAATGTTAAATAGCATTGTTCCTGTCCTCTCAGCACTTTCTGTTATCATGTATCACTGCCTCCTTCCTAAAACATTCTTCCCTTAGTTTCCATGGTACAAAATAATTCTGATTTTCCATGTCAGTCTCTGGCAACTCAGACTATTTTACAAGCTCATCCACCTCTCATAGATTTTTAAATATTAGAATGACTTAAGAATTGGTCTCATTTCCCCTCATTTCCCCTCCCTATATTCTCTCCCATAGTGATGCTAACCATTCCCAGGGCTTCAGTGATCATCTACATATGGATGACTCTCATCTTCACATCTCCCACTCAGAAATTCCTTCTAAACCTCAGATTTATACATTACACTTCAATGTTTGTAAACATCCATGGGCATCTCAAACTCAATGTGACCAAAACTGAGCTCATCCACTCCTCCCAAGCCTGCTCGTAATCCAGTGCTCTCTCCTTCAGTAAGCATCAAACCATCTACCGCATGCGCAAGTCTGAGATATGAAATGCATCCATAATACATCTCTCTCCCTCATTCCCTGAAATTTAATCACTGTAAGCAATCTATTCTACTTCCTACATATTCAAATCCATTCACTTCTTTCCAATTCCACAACCATTATCCTACCCCAGACTGCAGCCCCTCTCAACTGGACTAGTGTTAATGTTTCCTAACTAATGTCCCCCACATCCCCTCCTACTCCCTTCAATCAGATTCTCATACTGCTGCAAAGTCATCTCTCTAAAATATAATACTTCATCACATTTTACTGCTGTTTAAAACCCTTCAAATGCTTCCTAATGCTTTCATGATAAACATCAAGGTCTTTCAAATCGCTAGAAAGGCCATGCATTATCTGGCCACTGCTTCCTTCATCACTTTCATCCCCAAATTCTCTACTTACAGCCTCACACCCATTCACTATACTCAAGTCACACTGGGCAAGATCCACATACCATACATCATATTAATGAACATTTTCTTTTTAATGATATCTTGTGCTCAAGAGGTGTATAGAATCAGGCTTATTTTCTCATGTATTACTGAAATGTAAGTAGATAAAGCCTTTGAGAACAATTCAGCAACATATGTCAAAATAGTACAGATTTTGTACAATGTTTGACCTATAAATTCCTATTTATTAGACTCAAACTGATATAAGAATTATGGTGGTATTTTTTAAAATAGTGAAACTTGAAAAAAATCATTATTATGCTTTGTTTATTTGGTAGAATATATTTTATTTCATGTATAGAAAGGTCTCTTTTGATAGAGACCCAACATTAATACTGCATATATAGAAACTCATCGCTGTTTTTTGCACAAGCTAAAGAGACTATCCCAGTTCAATGTTTTTTAGTTTCCTGACATGTTATCTGTGATAACTGGATTATTTAGGAAATTTTTTATCCTCGAAGTCTTCAAAATCAGAAAATAGTTTGAACTTGCCCTGAGTGAAAGTCTGCAACATTCACAACAAAGTAAACAATGTAGCAAAGATGATTCTTTCTATTCTTCTCGGGATGAATGCTATTAGCTTTGTCAATTGCTGTGCACATAACCCCCTGTTACTCTGCTTTATTAAAGCCCCACTTCAAAATAGAAAATGAATAAACTTGATCCAGTGAATAAAAATACAATCAATTATTGCTTTTGTAGATGAGGCCTCAGCATAGTAATCTAAATTTATAAATCATAATAATCTAAACTAAATATGTATAGAAGAGATGGAGTACAACAAAAATTCTTGGAAAGGGGGCCAAAATAGGGAACACCTCATTCAATAAATAATGCAACAAACATTTATCAAACATCTACAATGCACTAGATATGGTGCCACATGATGGAGATACAGATTTAAATGACAACTGAACCCTGCCTTATGTGAAATGGAATAATTCAGTTCATTGAATTACGTGACCCTGGGTTAGAAGCCTCACTCCTTATCACTCACCTAGGACCACTGTTATTTCCACCTTGACACTGGCTCGAGTTAACCGTTTATGATCCCTGCCTTTCTGGTCTAATATTCTTTAAAGGTACCATACCACATTTCTATTCTGTTCTATTTGAACCACTGCCCAAAAGGTAAAACTTCATGCCATCTCACATGCCATCTATTTTCTCCACTAGTGATGGCCTTGCACATGGCAACTGACCACTAGTTTCACCAAGCTCTTGAGACCACCTTAGAATTCAGGCTTCACAAACGCTGAAAGTCAGTGCCAGAGTAACAATCAGGCCCTTAATTCAGTGAAGACAATCATACTTCATTTCCTGTCATTCTTGACCATAATCCCCCAGTTTGAAAGCAGCAAAACCAGACACATCTCTCCTGCTTTTATCTTCATATCTCTCTGGATTTCCTTCACCTTCAATCATCCTCCCAGGGCGTTGAAGATTGAAGAAACAGTTACAGATTCTGCATCCCTCAATCTATGCCCCCTTTCTGTGTGATTTGACAGGTCCTCCATCATGTGTACTGGCCTTGTGACTTGACTTGCCAACAGAACACGATAGAAGTAATAAGGTCCAACTGAGTTCCTAGCCTAGGTCTCAAGAGGCTTTGCAAGTTTGGACTTTCTTAGAAATCTACAACTGTCATATGAACAATCCTGGGCTAACCTGCTCAGTTGAAAGAAGACATGGAAAGATGCTCCAGTTATCCCAGCCATAAAAGTAATGCCACCACAAACAAACCAGCTGAGCTAACGGACCAGCTAACTACAGATGCATAAGCAAGCCCAGCCAAGATTAGACTAACCAGATCAAGCCTTCTCAAAAATTTCCCAAGTGAATCCAGACCAAATTTCCAACCAGCCAACATCTCTTCTGACCCCTAGTCCCTCTTCTCATTAATATCACCTATCTATGATAGTCCCCAACTTTGAAACCTAAAAACAGTCTTCCTCTCCAATCTGTCTTGGGAAATTTTGGCCTTTGGAATACTTGTTCAACACCTAAAATCTGAGTTTGCTTGCCTCCTTGTATCCAGTGAATTTCATGCCCTCATCACGTAAGTATCCATACCCATACCCATACCCATACCCATACCCATACCCTTGAGCTTGTCAATACCCAAAATTACTCCACCTCTGAAATATTTCAAACCTTAAACCATGAGATTGCTTTCAGTCATACATACAAAATAACAAACAAGAATAACTACCAAAACGTTTTCTGTGGTACCCATCAAAGAGTTATCTCAAAAAAGTTACCAGAATCATACACACATATGCCTGGGCATTTAAAACCATTTAGGGACAGATAATTCTCCTGGTATATAAAAATCATCTAGAAGCATAAACGAGAGAAAACAACCCAAGAATATTTTTAAAAAGAAGAGTGGTAGATCATGGTAGATTTGTTTTCCAAGATAATAACTCTTCTACTAGAAAGCTACAACAATTAAAATGCTATAGAATAAGTACCGTAAGAGACAGATTAATAGAGAATAATAGAAATCCTAGAAATTAGTTCAAATACATGTAAGTATTTAACATAAGATAAAGTAGAGAGTTAATCGGTGAACAAAAGATTGTCAACAAATACTACTGGAATTATTAGCTAACTTGTTTGACAAACAAAAAAAAACTTAACAAGAATTATTATCTCATGTACACAAAAATAAACCCCAGCTTATTTAAATTTAAAATGAAAAAACACGGGCCATTCGGAGGTTAGGAGGTAAATATTTTTATAAATAAAAAAGGCTTTTTTTTAGCATGCGCAGAAAATCCAATTACATAAAATCTTAAATCTTTATGTTGAAAAACACTAAATAAAAGAAGCAACATTATAAAAATATATTTGTAACATACATAATAGATGATTTTTATTACAAAATGAGCTCTCACAAACCAAGAAGCAAAAATAATTAAATTTTAAAGTGGATGATATACATGAAAAATTAATTTAAAAAATACAAATTTCCAACAAACACGTAAAAAAAAAATTTCAGCAATCCGGAATTTTGCTTCTATTTCTTACCTCTGTCCCAGACTCCAGAATCATACGTACAATTGCTTGCTCTGCATTTCCATTTAAGGGGTTAACACACCTCTTAAACAGAACATACCTAAACTGAACTCTTTATCTTTACTCCCACATCCAGCCAGATTAGCAGCCTTCCCCATCGTGGCTAATAGCAACCTCATCCTTCTACTTCCTCAATCCAAAACCTTTGGAGTCATCCTGACTCTTCTCTTTACTCATGCCCATATTAAGCTATCAGAAAGTCCTATTGGCTCTACCTTCAAAATATATACAGAATCTACTTCCTATCACCACTACCTATTGAAGCTATCATCATTTCTTGTTTTGGAGAATTACAAAAATAGACCTGCCTTGTTTAAAATATGTAACTTGCATCCTAATGCCCTTAGGGTAAAAATAAAAAGTAAAACTCTTACCTCTCCAGCTGCATTTCACATCATGTTCTCCGCACATCAGCAACACTGGCCTCCTTTATACAATATCCTATCTCCTTATACTTGAGCGCTTGTATATTACATTTTCTCAGCCTGAACATTCTTCTCTTCACTAGTGTAATGCTATTCGTTCATCAGATCTCAACTGCAACATCATTTTCTGAAGGATGCCTTCCCTGAACTCCTTGCTAGGCAAATTTCACTTATTACAGACACTTTACCAATAACGCACTGCTACAACACTGCATTGCACATTTGATCATTGTATGATTCATGTCTATCTCCCAACCTGATCATCACATCTTCAAGGATAGAGAGCAATCTTATTTTGTTCATCACTGTAACCCCAGTGTCTAGCAAAGACTAATTCATAGAAGGTGCTTAATAATTATTTTCCACATGCATAAAAATTATGGAAAAGAGACTCAATGGTAGGATACCATTTCACCTTTAATTCCATATGCATAGAACAATCACCACCCCCCCCCCCACTACTATTTCTAGAATTATTCCAAGCTATCTAACTCCTAAATTCATTCCTGGGCATGTGGCAAACTCAGCCAGGACAGTTAATCCAATTCTTACATTCTACTTCACATTCATTGACTGTCTCCCCCAGCTCCAGGTCCTTGACCACTTAGGAATCATGGGCTGCAGGGACATGAAGAGATGAAATCAATCAGTGAACAAGTACAATGTCCATCTTGTTCTATACTAGCCGACCCCCTCCCTTCTTTTCAACCAACAAATAAAAGTGACCTTTCTGAGATTCAGGGCCTGAGAAATTCTGGAGGTAGACTCCACGCATAAACACAAATGGGAAATTCGTAATACTGTCTGCTGTGCACTGACTTAATTTGTGATCAGAAAAGTTCAGTTTTTTATTGGTTTAAAAACATAATGTTTACCCACAAAATAATATGAAAAGAATGTGTTACCCTCTGCATTTTTCCCCCTCTTCCTCCAAGCATAAGAAAGAATTAGCTTCCCAAATGTAACAATAACAACTCAGGCAAAAAAAAAAAAAAAAAGAGTTTGTGTTTTGGGCCTTCTTACAAATAATGCTATCATATGTTATGGGGACCTGAAATTGGCCAAAAAGACTTGACTGGTTGAATAAAAACTGAGAGAATATCCGCACACACTGGGTTTCAGCATCGCCAGGTACATTTGTACAGGCTCACTAACTCCTCCCAGATCACCATCTCTGAAATAAACTCAGGAATCAAGAGGCACAGGGCACAACTCTAAAGACACGGATTAATGGGAGAACTTCTGCAAAGGAGGAAAGGGAATTTAAGCTTGTGGAAAATGTGTTGTCCTAAACTTTTCTAGTACTGGGTTGCTTTTATTAATCTTCTTCCACTTACAGGACCTACAATAAAAAAACCAGACATCAATGTATGTGGGACATGCATAGTTACAAGTTGGATGAGAACAGTTTAATTTAACACTGAGACAGCACAATCCATCTCAGCAGAGCCACCTGGCATAAACTAAAACGATATATCTTATGAGACAAAAGCAAGCTACTAAGAGCCTAGGAAAGCAGACTGATGTGAATTATTCCACCAAGCCCATTTAGAAAGAGACCTCATCTAATGAAAATGCAAAACCGTCAAAAAAAAAAAAAAAAGATTTGGGGACCAAGGAGGAAGCATTCACCATGATCACTGACTTTGAAGAATTCTAGTTAACATGTTTTTAAGTTCTAATTCAATAAGATTTTCTTGTTCTTTCTTCAAATAAAAATCCAATCAGAAGATATTCGCTTTTGAGATTTCTTTTCCTGAACCATCAAAATCAACGGTTTCTGTTCCATATAGGGGCCCCAAAAAAGTAATGAAAGGTCGTGCTTCCTAGAATGACACAGACACTTCATTTTAGTAATGTGTACTAATTTACAGTTTTATTCCCCTTCTTACTGCGTATAGAAATAGTAATACTAATCCTAAAAGTGTATTTCCTAGGAATTTATGTATCCTTCGAACATGTGATTAGCGCTGTCTCCGGAACATCATGAATTGTTCATTTCTCCATTCAAACTCATCTTCTACTTCTGCTAATGAGATACGTCACACATCACATGAGGCAGTATATGAAAAACACAACATGTGTTCAGAGTGTGGTGTTCCCACTCCACTGACTACGTTATCTCAGGCAAGTGAAGGAGCCTCCCCAAGCTATGGTTTCCGCATCTTCACAACAAGCAAGAGAAATAATCCATGGCAAGTTCTTGCACTCAGAATATACTTAATAAATGCTGGCTTAAAACATAAACCCTAAAGCGGGTGTTCTGTGGCCTTACTGCACACTCGAGATTCAGGAGAGGAAGAGGAAGCTCCGTGGAGAAAATGGGCAAGGACAACACACCCACTAGCTAAGTCTTTGCTAATTAAAGTATGTTTCATGTCCCAGCAGGGTGACCATCACCAGAGTGCTGATCAGAAATGCAAACTCTCAGGCTCCACCCCAGAACCACTGAATCATAATTTTCATTTTAACAAGATCCCTGGGTGATTCATATTCCCATTAAAATCCGAGAAGCACTGAGCTAAGTGATGTGCTCCTGCACGCAGGCCTCATAATTTGTTGGACAAAAAATTCAAGTCTCAGTAAAATTATCAATGTATGTGTCATGGATCATTGGGGTCACTTCCCAACGGTTAAAAGGATAAATATTCCATGTGTGTGTTATATATTATGGTGTTTGGACTTAACATTCTCTCTCCTCGGTTGCTGAGTTTGTTGCACAAGTGTCGTGAGATATCTCTTTACAACTTGAAAAAGTATTTATAAGTGAGGGCCATTCTGAAGCCAGCCAGCCCAGAATTTTCTTTTTACACTATCAGTATAACTGAAGTCTAAAACAAACAGTAAGCCCAAGATCTGAACTCCAAATCCTAAAAATATTTGTATGGCCTTACGGCTTAGGCCAAAACTCCAGAGACCAAGTAGCCAGTTCCCCAGTAGAGGCAACAGTTTCGGTAACTGGGGTGAAGAGGGTGTGGGTAGGAGCTGCTACCATTTAAAAGCAAGACCTAGGCAAAGACTCTAGTACATAACGTGGGTAGAATATTCGAGGAGCAAGCCATGGAATTACAGCAGCCATTCCTACAAACAGATATTTCACAAGCCCAACGTTCCTGAGTTGGATGCAGTCCCATTCCTACAGCCTCTAACTCCAGAACAATTTCTTACAGCAATTTCATGTGATTTCATGTGCCTTTTTTCTAGTTAAATAGTTTTGAATTTGGGGCCAGCTTTTGCCCACAATGAAATGTGCCTGAATTGCACTCTATCACAAAACCGTCTCTAAACTGAGAAAGAAAATTCCTTTCTGACCCTTCCTCACACTGAACTCCTATATCATTGTGTTTTCTTCATTTAATTTTTAATCTATGCTAATTTTATACAGTCCGTAAATATATTCTGGACAACACAGGCCACACAAAGTATTCAAGGCATCCAGCAGGGAGTCCAGTGTAGCCAAGTTACCATTTTATACGTTTTGCTAGGATGGTAGGTGTTGTAACTTTCTTATGCAATGGGCACTGTGATGTGCACTTACTTTTATTATGCAATGGTTCTACCCGAGTTTCTACTTTCTACATAATTGCCAAAATCAACTTGTAAGCTGCTTTAAATGGCACATATCTTATTTTTCCTATTCTGATTTCAAAATGCCATTTTGTATGATCTCTATTGAGGAGAAAATAAGCCCATTTTTAAAACAATTACCTAACAACACTTCAGATAAGAAGCTGTATTTTTCTGCCTAACATAAGTGTTTTTCTTCTCTTTTAAATTGAGTCTCATATGAATGATATCTAGATTATCACTCTTTTGCTTTGCTATAAATCTGAAATCTCCTCACTTGTTTCAAAGCCTTACACCACTAAGGAAGACTAGCCTCCTGATCACCTAAAGAGTCACACTTTCAGTTTCCTAGAGTTGTGTTAGACAGCATGATTTAATTACTATTACGGACAGATTTGCATAAAGCTTTTTTCTGAAGAGTTTTAGGCCATTTAAGCAATGTCATTAGATGCGCAGAGAAATTCTTTTGAGAAAATGTAATGGAGCATGAAAAATAACAAAAATCCACAAAATACATTTATTCAAGAATCTTAATGAAGAGAAATTACAATTCAAAGTGAAGAACTAGAGGCTGAATACTCTCTATTATTTTAAAATAAAAGATGATTAAATAGGCACAGCATAATGCCTCAGAATCAGAGGGCAGCACCCAGTGTTATGTCTTCTGGAAAACAATGCTCATTTCAGAAAAAAAATAGATTCAGTATATTCTTTGCCATCTATGGAATTTACTGAAGATACAGAACAGCAATTAATTTTAAGGATAATCTCGTACAAACTCATACTAGACAACATTGCAGTAAAACAAGCAAGTTCAGCCTGCCATAGACCATCTATCTCTCATTAAAGGATCTCCCATGAATTGATATTACCTTGTCAAGGTTGCTGCATAAAGAGAAAAAAAGCCATCCTGATGCCCTTTTAAAGACCTACTGACACTGAAGAGACAAATGTTTTCAGGTTTCCCTCAGCACTGCCACCTAGTGCTCCTCGTGGAAGGGGGAACCAGCTTTTTGTGGAGTAATTTGGCAAACTTGGCAATATTTAAAAGTGCCATAATCTTTGACCCAGCAATTCCATCATTAGCAATTCTCCCAGTAGGTAAGACCACATAAAAATGCACCAAGACTGGGGTATCTGGGTGGATCAGTGGGTTAAGTGTCCGACTCTTGATTTCGGCTCAGGTCACCATCTCACAGTTGTGAGATTGAGCCCCACACTGGGCTCCATGCAAGAGTGGAGTCTGCTTGGGAATTTCTCTCTTCCTCTCCCTCTCTGCCCCTCCCCAGCTCATGCTTTCCCTCTCTCTCTCAAAATACATAAATAAACAGTTTTTAAATGCACCGAGACTATTTATAAATGACATCCTGCAATATCATTTTTAATAAGAAAAACAACAAACTAAAATATCCTGTGATGGAGAAAAAATAAAATTATAATAAGCCATACATTGGAGTAATATTCAGCCATTTAAAAAGTTAGTTGATATGCAAAAATCTCCAGGATAAAGTCCAGGAAAATGTGTGATATCATTTACCGTATATGAAAAGCCTACACATTCATATGTGAGTGGGTGCACTGAGAATCATCTGGAAGGATACACAAGGACTAAAAGTTTGCGAGAGGAGGAAGAAAAAGGGAGATTTTTATGTTTTATTTTATATCTTTTTGGATGGATTGAATATTTATTGTATGCATGCATTATTTTTAGGTTAAAACGTTAAAAATGCTATACTAGGATTATGAAGAATGATAGAGTCAGATAACTTTATACTACTTTGGACTGTGGAGTAGAAGACACAGCAACTAAATCACTGTGACACTGTCATCATCCTCTGATTCAGCTCTGCCTTTTCCTGGCATCCCAGCTCTGATACAAGCTGACTACTAACAGTCATTTTTTTGTTTTTCTAAAGGTCATTAAAATGTATCATGCAATGTCTCCTATAGTCATTAATCTGAAAGCTATATTGTTAATTATTCTTGCTTATTGATAAATTGCCAGTTCAGTATTTTTCCACTGATTTGACATTTATCAAGATATTGAAAGATAGCATGACCAACTGCATTTTTGAAGAGTTTATGAAAAAGTATTAGCAAAAATTAATTGTAGTGTTTAGGAAGCCCACAGGATTACCTTGAGGAACTCTCTTTAATAAAACGTAGTTGATTTGTCTTTAGTGAAGATATTCCTTACCATAAGCTTAATTACCTTGAATAAGTAAGGCATAAGTGGACTATTTTCTTGCCCTTTTTTCACATATGCATATAGATTTAGAGTATATTTATAGTATACTAATTTATAGTATATTAATTCTACAACTTAGCCAATATTACTTTAAATGCTAAATTAAGTTAATTTAGGGGAGAAGAGACTGAATCCAAACCAAATGTTGGGGAACAACATCAAAAAAACATGACCACTGATTGACCCAGGAGCTGGACCCAGGCACTCGGAGGATCCTCACCTCCTCCCCTGCCTTGGAACGTGGATTCTGCTTACCTTCCTCACTCCCAAAATGATCCAAGGGCTTAGCCTGGAGATAATGATGTGGGGTTAAAAACATCTGCACTATGGACTGTATACGTGACTGAATCCAATTAGGGCCTCTTTATACACTTTGAAGATTTGAGGGCAATTGCAGGAATCCATTCATCTTGCCACCCAAGACAAGCCTCATCTCTAAGTTCCCTTTGCTATTATTAAAGCTTCCACCTACCAACCTGGAGTGGCCTGCCTCTTTCTTCAGTCTCCCCCTGCCCTCTGCTTGAGGGGGCTAGTTTTAGATTATCCCTGCTAAGCTCCCAAGAGGTACACCAAGGTTGTACACATGATTTATTGCAACACCATAAGGTTTCAGCTCATTCAATTGTTCGCTGTCACATAATATTCTCTAATAACTACAGATTTTCAGAAAGCTTTCTAAAAATACTGCCTCTGATAGTAAAACGACACATTGTCCTTTTGATTGCTATTTCTATCTTTTACATTATTGAGGAATGCCTCAGTCAGCACTGGCATTCTGGCCATGTAGCCCCTTGTGTCTCCATAATGCCAACTAATTTATAACTGTGTTCATGCATGAGAATCTCACGTGCATACTGCATATTTCCCATGCTTCCAGCATTACTGTAGAGACAGCTAAGTTTATTGGTTGTGTTGCTCCAAAATGATTTTCTTTTTTAATGTAACCTACATATATTATATAATTGTTTTCTTTATTCCAAGAACAAAGAAACTCTTGGTGAATTATATCCCACTGGTTTTTGTTCCTCATCCCCATATTTACATATTCAGAAGTCTCTGAATCAGTTTTATTGCACTGTCACTCCATTTTTGAAAAATCTCCAAATTACGTAAGTGGCAGTCACTTAATCTCTGTCCCCACTTTTCTATGCAGTTTAAGTGACAGAGCTAGAATCATCCGTATTTGCACACTAATGTGAACATAAAAGAGTTAAATCTCCCAAACTAGTCTCTTTGGAAAATGCACATATTATATAATCTACTTTTCTATTATTTAAGATTAATGAAAATTTAAAAATTAAATTAAATTAATGAAAATACCCATAAATATATGAAAAGTTTACCATCTTCATTAGTCATCAGGGAAATGCAAATTTATTCTTCTATTTAAAAAAAAACTTTTTTTAGCATTTAATTTATTTCTGAGGGAGAGAGAGAAAGAGTGTGAGCAGGGGAGAGACAGAGAGAGATGGAGACACGGAATCTGAAGCAGGCTCCAGTCTCTGAGCTGTCAGCACAGAGCCTGACACAGGGTTTGAACTCACAACCCATGAGATCATGACCTGAGCTGAAGTCAGACACTTAACTGACTGAGCCACAAAGGTGCCCCAGGGAAATGCAAATGTAAACTACAATATAATATCATGTACCAACATCATTTATCATAATGCTTAAAATAAAAAAGATAAAAAATGCCAAGTGTGGGTATGGGTGTACAACAATGGGAACTTTCATATATTGGCGGCAGAGTAAACTGGTATAACCACTATAGAAAATGGTTTGTCAAAACAACTTTACAAGAGGTTAAAACAGTTTTACCATTAGATAAAACAGTCTTAACCTATGAACAAACAGCTCTCAGGTATATACCCATCAAGCATGCATAACACCAAAAAACATGTAAAGAATGTTTATAGAAGAAGTATTTTTTAACTATTTTTTTAATGTTTACTTATTTTTGAGAGACAGAGTGCGAGTGGGGAGGGGCAGAGAGAGAGAGGGAGATAGAAACCGAAGCAGGCTCCAGGCTCTGAGCTGTCAGCACAGAGCTTGACGTGGGGCTCGAACTCACAAGCCGCAAAATCATGACCTAAGCTGAAGTCGAATGTTCAACCGACTGAGCCACCCAGGTGCCCCTGGAAGGACTATTTATATAGCCCCAAACTGTCCTTCAGTAATAGACTGGATCATGGTACATTAATGCAATTAGAATATATATAGCAATAAGTATGAATAATTGACATCTACATGGAAAAATATAGATGGATCTCACAAACAGGATTTTGAATGGAAGAAGCCAGACATAAAAGAATACAAAATGCATGATAAATTGGTTCTTAGTATCAGCCTTGGTCAAGACCTATCCAAAATACTGAGGAAGAGAGTGGCCTTGAAAAGCGTACATCATACATCTCATACATCAGAACACAATTTGGAAAAAATAATTACCTTGCATTATATACTGTGTGATTTTAGAAAAGTCATTTAGTCCCCCTGGCTTCATTATTCCTCTGTAATATAGAGATAATGAAGCCTTACCTCCCCAAAAGCAAATGACTGTTTTGAAGATCTCTAAGGTCCTGTGTAGCTTTATATCTATGACTCAATGAGATGGTTCCACTTCTTTGTACTTTCATGAATAAAAACAGAGTTCTTTTAACAAAACAATAATAGCTGACATGGTTTTAAGCCACTTTATACATATGTGTTACTTATTCAGTCCTCACATTTCATACTAACCCCATAAAATAGGTATAACTGTTCTCTTCCTTTTACAGATAAGGAAACTGAGGCTCTGAGAGATTTGATAACTTGACCCAAACTGCACAGCTAATTCTGCTAGGGCCAGAATACAAACCCAGAAAATCTCACTCTATTACTCACATACTTAACTACTCAATATGCAAAGACAGTATAAGAACTCCATTTTATCTAAGCTGACAGGACTTTTTAAATTAACTTTAATACAATCTGTTGTCTAATCACCACAGAGCATGTGAAAATGTCATCTATGTTATGGATTGAAACTCTGATTTTGTTCAATCAAAGGAATGATGATTTTAATTTATTCATATAAATCTGGCCTCTCTGAGACAGTACTAATTTAAAAAACTATCGCTACTGAACAAGCACCAGCCAATTTTGATGGTCACATTCACATTTCCCATATGTGGTGCTGCTCTAGAAAAAGAGGGGAAATCGGCCTTCCTTGTTATTGTTGTTTAAAACACAGCCTCTTCTGCAAAAGACCTTATAGTATTAGTTCAGATTACTGAATTTTTTTTTATTTCAGTTGACTTTCTGTAACTTTCTGTTTGCTATAACTTACGTCAATTATTTTCTGACAACTGTTTTTTTAACTTAGACGGAGATTTTACATACTTCAATTAGTTGGACCTCATCCTATTTCAGAGTTAAAGTCACCCACAATATTTATACTTTGCATTTTCTAGAGTTAACTTGCATCTGTGTCCGTCAGTCTCATTGTTGACTAGTTGAAAGCCTGTGACTGGGGTAAAGGATGCAGGGATGGTGTCTGCAAGGGGAGAAGAGAGGGAGAAAGGCAAATCCTGCTTACTTTGCAAGCAGCCTAGACTCAGCCAGGATACTCAATGGTTTTGCATGGCAAGCTGAGTTACCAGCGGATAAAAGTAGATTACTTAGATTAATTGTCGCAGATGGTCTTAAAGAAGGAAGCAGGCTTGAAAAGCACAGCACTTCTAAATGGAACTTCTCTGGGACTTCTAATCAATTGTGTGTTCTGGAAAAGTCGTGCACTCACTGGTATTAGGAAGATGGAAGCAATGCCTGCCTCATACAGTTGTTGTGAAGCTCAAATGAGGAACAACCAATGGAAGTGAGATGACTTCATTGCGCTGTGATTATCGCTGCCTTAATTATTTAGTGTTGGCATTTCTGCCTTTAGAACTTCTGTTTCAGTTTAACTCCACCACAATAGCTCAAGGGTGGGGGCAGGAAGAGGCTTAGCCCCTCCTTCCAGCACTTTCCCTTCGTAGATTCAAATAAAGGAAAGTAACAGGCTTGGTTCTCTCTGACTTCTTTCCCAGAACAACAACCTTCTTACTATTCACCAGTATTTATATTTGGATAAAGAGCTAAAGCTGAAGTTACAGAGGGAAAATATAAAGCAGACTGCAAAACAGGGCTGCTCAGAGTTGCACAAAACTCTGCCGAAGCAAGCCTGAAAGCATTGAATAAAGAACACCAAAAACCGACTTGCCACACGCACTTCTTTTGTTCATTTCAATCTTGGCAGAGTAAAATTCAGCAGTTGGGTTATGCGTTTTCCCTTCCAAGGACTTTAGAAACAAGTGATTAATCTCTTTAAGCAGTTCTCAGTAAAGAATATATTTTGTTAATTTTATGTCATTACAAAGGCTATCGAGCAAGAGCTGCAAAGACAGGATGAGTGCAGGGTATAAGAGGAAGGCTTCGGTTTCTCTTTTTAAAAATAAAAACCACACAGCTTAATTTATACTCCACTGAAATGAAGTTCTCATAAAATAGAGCAATGATAATACTGAGAAAATGTACATAAGAAAATGAGATGTTTCCTTCCCCTCACATGAAACAGTGAGACTCTCTTTTTCTCTCTCTTTCTCCCCCCTCCCCTCTCTCATAGCTATTTGCTTCTCTCAGCACATATGAAAATCTGAACAATCTAAACAAGACAGTTAATGATTATTAAATTTATTTTAGATGTTATTTTTTTCTTTTATAAAACAAATTTTTGCAAACTTTTCAGAAGCATATTTCCTGAAGTATTTTTTACTGACTAGCTTTTAAATTGTGCATGGGGAGACACATTCCCAAATAATCTTTAGGAATATTTACCATATGAACTAAATTCTTATTTCCCTTAGGGAAAAAAAATTCTGTAGGTGTTTACAGAAAATTTCTTGCTGGCTCTTGTAAAACGCTGAATTCATCAGAATTAGAAGCACTTCGAATACTCTAACTACAAACAAATACAGGCACAAAACCTCTGTATTCCATGGCACTCATATCACTGAATATAAGCAGAAAGACAAAGTCACTTTATCCTTAATACTTTTAATGATAGAAAATGAAAGAGTCAAATAAATTATTTTGGCATTTCTTCAGTGATGCTGTGGTCCCTTCACTGATTACTTATCTTTCACTACTACATATGAGACAAACACAATCGATTTTCAATCATTAACACCAAAGTCTGCCAGGAGTACTCTGCATTAATAAATCTCAAAATATTTTACCATTTCATTAAGTCTAAATGCATGTTGTTGGGAAGATTTCAAGCACTGTCTGATTTAGTAGGCAGCTTACTGTTGGTAATAAGAGACAAATGGTAAAATCAGAATTGAAATTCACTACTTCTGACTAATGCATCTATCATGATGGTCCATTATTCCAATCAGCCTGTCTCTAATAAAATTGACATCACTTAATGCAAATCTATTATATTCAGGGGTAACAACGTAGAAATAAATGTGGAAAGAAGAATAAAAGAAGTTAAAGCAAAAAGTCTGATTCCCGTTATTGTCATGTTAGGAATATTCCCCCTCCTGCCTCCAACTATGTACAAAGAAAACTACAGAACATCACCACAAGCTTTTAGGGACTAAGACAAGTTCAAGGAAGAACTCAGATTACTCCTCACCAAGGAAATTAGCTTGTGACATGTGTAAGAAAATTGCATTCAGTCCTTCCTGGTTCAGCCAAACTTACTTGACTAGGCTAATGTACGATCATGAAATGGATTGGCTTCAATGTAAAGTCTAATAAAATTGAATATAAATGAACTCCTGAGGGAATTAAATCAATGGACTACAAAGCGACTTCCTGATTTTTCCCTGATAACTCATCACCCTCACCAGAGTTGGAGATGGCAATGGTAAATGGAGCAGGGTGAACAAAAGCCCTAGCAAAAGCAAACATTCATTCTCTTTCCCCTCCTTCCCTCGCCCTTTCCATCCCCTCCCCTACTTCTCTGTCCTCCTATGTACATGGATGATTAGTCTGCATTTACGTAGTCCGTATATTCTACAAACTTTATAACACTCGGTTTGCATAGGTTACTATTCTTTTGTACAAAAATAGGTAAATTTTAAATGCTCCTTTTAACAAGAATTTAAGGACAGTCTTTTAATGTGCAAGTAACATAAATGCAACAATCTGTTATTGAACAAATGATATAGAACCCGTTTCAAGACAGCTATGAATTCAGACAGCATTTCCTGACATCAGAAGTGAACCACACAGCTACTAAAGGCAAAAGAGCCTTCTCACTCAGTAGTGTGAGCCTTTTTTTATGAATTAACACCATGGCCCCATTCATACTGGACGGTCCTATGACAACGTGGACCTCTGTGGTTTGAGCTAATGGAGTTGGCATAGCATCTGCTATCAAAGGTCACTTGCATTGTGGCTTTCTTTGGTCATCGTGGCTGAGTATGGACCATCCTTAACCTATTTTTGGAGGCATCTGTATCAAGTCGTGTAATGAGAGAATGTCTACCACTAAATTTCTTACATATCTTTCCTACTACTGTCACTACACAAAACAGATCCCGCCGAGAAAAAATATTCCTGTTAAATACAAGTATAGCATTTTTAAATGGAAAACAACTGATCACCAGAGTACAGAAGGTATTCTACCTATTTGCTTCATTTCTAAAAGCCATTTAGCTTGCCCAGATCAAACCAATGATGGGTGCATATTTATTAATATGAAGCTGTATTTTTGCAAAAAAAAAAAAGTATTCATCATAAAAGTTATGCTCACATTTGCATTCCTTGCAGCACTTGCCATCCACGTATGCAAGAGCCGACTTCAGTGGGCAGTCAGGAATCGGGCAGATCAGAGTTTCACACTGGGTAGTTCCATTCTGAGAAGAAAATAATATTTAAAGAATTTCCAAGTTGCAGTTTGATAGCCTGGAAGTATTTTTTAATCGGTTTCTTAAGGTTCAAACTCTTCACATAAAATGTCATAAATACCACTATCCTCTGGTTTTTACACAGTAAAACCCATGATACAGAGACCCACAGTAATACAGAGTGGGCCCTAACACAGTTGGTGACTGGCTCCCATCTTCTGTCCAGTGACGATCCTAATAGATAGCGTTCTCCCTTCTGTTGTGAGGTGGATGAGAACATGGGTCGGGGACACACTGACAGTGAAACAGGAAGCAGGGGTAAGCCTCACGTCCGCCCAGATTACTCACTAAATGAGACCCGACAAACCAGATTTCTGGAATAGCTGCTGCCATCCTGCAGACGCAGTCTCAGGACCCAGAATCTTCCCGTGGATGGTTAAGCACCTCCACAGGGCAGTGCTGACAATCACCACAAGAAGCACCAAAATGCAAACAGTATGTCAGGGAATTTATTCCTGGAGGTCATTCGGGCAGGTAGCTGTTTCTCCAGTCACCTCACTGACCTCACTATACACATCTTGCATTTTACTCAAGTCAATTTTTGTCCCCCATTATCAGGTTGGGAAGGCTTTACTGTATTTGTAAAGTGCTATAATTTTTCTGGGACCAGAATATGTTTCTGAACAGAAATTATATAATGCATGCACGCACATGCACACACATATGACTAATTTCAGACATATCTTTGACTTTTTAACATGCACAATATTCTGTTTTTGAACAAACTTGCTGAACTTGGAGAAATGTCTTTTTATAGGCTAATTCACACAGACCTCTGGCTTCTTTCCAGTAAATGAGTTTTAACAGATGAATTCAGATGAAATGTAAAAGTTCAAAACCGAGCTAGTCTTGAACTTTTCTTTGAAAATGAACCTGCTTTTGAAATAATAATGCACTAAATATTTCTACTTTAATAGTGTGCAATTAGAGAAGTCATACTTATTTAAGTCATCTAATTTTTATTCCACTGTATTTGTAAGCATTTAAAGATTATCTTATGTATTTAAATCCCATTAATTTTTGGTATGATTCAATCTGGTCATAATATCTCATGCTGCATAGAATTTAGTTTTATTAAATGCATTAATAAACACATGAGGGGAAAATCCCTCAAAGTGTTAAGGATCACAGATAGAATCCTTTGGGAATCACCTTTACCAACCCAATTTAAATTGCTAACTTCATGTGTGCACAAATAACCTTAAACTTTATAGCATTCCTAAACCATAATCATCTTTATAGGCTAGAAAGTGTCTTTAATAATGCAACACACAGTTCTTTAGATTTGACCAGGTTTGCTGGCACTTTAGTGTTGTGTCTTGAGGAAATGGGTCTTGAAATTTTCATGATTACATTGTTTTAATAAATTTTTAAAGAGTTGGGGCATCTGAGTTCCCTTAGTGTGAACTCCAGCAGAAGCCCTACCAGGCATGTGCAGTTCTTACAGCCGTCTGTCCAGGACTCAAATTCTCGGTAGGTGGTTCCCTTCATGGTGCAGGTCCTTTCACAATAGCACTGATCCAATCTATTCATTCGCTGCTCAGCTCGAGACAGCTGTGGCACAAAGGAAGGGGTTTGTATTGTTCACCATTCCAGCAACACAGAAATGCAAAGTACATCAGGAGGCATCTCATTTTTTTCAGCGTATAGCAGTAATGATAGCTGTGTTCATCTATTATTTTACAAATATGTTTAAGCCAAAATTTAAAAGAGAAAAGATCCCCCCCTTTCTTTTTGTAAATTTGGTTCCTGCCTTTTGGGAAAAAAAGCATAATTTATAGGATATAAATGAAGGCTACGTAAAAATGGCATCATTCACAAGGAGAAAAGCATTTTCCACTTTTAAAAATGTCTCATTTCATGAATATGTTTACTCAAGTGAAAAAAAAACAAATTCCAGAACTTATATTGTGTCAGAAAAAAATCACGCTACAACTTGCAGGTTCCCAGTAACTACCATGCAAGATGAAAAACAATCTGGTGAAATTGCAAGTAAACTTGAAACATGCATAGGACAGTGAATACTCCTACAACAGCAACACTGTAGTAGAAAGCATTTGTGGGAACATTTCCTTGGTAAAATTCTAGTGTCCATATCCTTTACAAAGCCCCCTCACCTCTGTCCTTACAAAGAAAAATAAGTAAAAATAAATAATAATGAAAACTAAAATAAACAATAAATTCTACTGTAATAAGCAGTGTAAAAACCAGGTAATCAGTCTCATTTATGATTTACTGAATCATGTGCTATACGGATGGCTAGGGTTTGAATATTTATAAGCCCTTTCCTCGGGCAGAGATCCAGATTCGATGCCAACAAACAATATAGTGTAAGAAAAGTCTCAAAGGTGAACATTTGTGGTTATAAATAAAACTATAAAGAACATCAAGGATCTTGAGCTCCCCACACTATATTTCTAAGTAGCTTTTACCTTGGCTGATGTTTTGGCTAAAATGTCCTGCAGCTCCATGATTTTCTGCACGAGCCCATGGAAGTCATTGCAGGTTGGACAGGCTGGAATTACAAACACTACATTGGTCAAGTTGTATTTATAAGGAGGTCAATCTAGTTAAGTCTATGCTGACAACTAATATGTGGGAACTCCAATTTCAAACTGACATTCTGGACAAAATTAAGCAAGAAGCACACTTTTCATCACACAGTGCAAGAACTAATGGACTTACTGCGATTAAGATCGGGGCACTGAGCAATAAATCCTTGGGGCATGACAAGTAATTGCACATCTTGCATTATACCCTGTGTGCGAAAAATTTTAAAAAAGACGTATTACTTTCATCTACCCAAATTATGTTCTACAGTCAAGTTCATGAAGGAAAACATTACAAGATAGACTCACCAAGATCCCTGAACAAAATCTTTTTGAATACATTACTTCCATTCCAAACCAAAGGGAAAGAAATAATACATCAGGCAAAATAGATGGTTACCCACGTATTCTCCTATTGATAATATTTTTAAAGCCTTAAGATTAAATGTCAAGATATAATTAAGAGGGAACAGTCATGTTGTTTTGAGAAGTTATTTTTAGTTAGCCACTGGAGAAAGGCTTGAAAATGACCTTTAAAAATCAACCCAAAAAATCACTTCTGGTTTCAGCAACAGTGAAACGGGTACCAATTTTAAATTAACTGCAATCATCAGAAAGGAAGAGACAGAAAAACTGAGTCATAAGAGCAATGCTCATTTGAGCATTTCTCATTTTTCAGTTGGATATTTTCAAACTAATTTCTCAATCTATTTTTTTTAATTTTTTAAAAATGTTTTTATTTATTTATTTTGAAAGAGAGGGGAAGGGGCAGAGAGAGAGGGAGAGAGAATCCCAAGCAGGCTCTGCACTGATATGGAGTTCAATCTCACAAACCATGAGATCATTACTTGAGCCAAAATCAAGAGTCAGATGCTTAACCAACTGAGCCACCCAAGTGCCTCCACTAATTTCTCAATTTATAAAGGACAACAGATTCATTATACAGCTACAGCATGACTTAGCAAGAAGTCCTTAAAAGTACAGAATGTTCAGCGTGAAATTAAAAAAAAATTCCAGCTAGAAATGACCCATTTACACAGAGGGCCACAGCACATGTTTACAGGTAGAATTTACGTGTATCCTTAGTCACTAAGGTTTAATTAGCTTCCACCTTCCTGGGCTCTTAAACCGAAGGCCAATGCTAGCTCAAAAATGACCTCATCAGACATACTCCAGCTGTCTCTTTCACTTACCATCCCTCTCTCTTCTTTCATCAACTTTATATATTTTTTCAATTAAAATTTTGTTTTATTCCTTTGAAAAATGCAAACAGAATGTTTAATGACAGGAGGACAGTACCAACATATTCTCAAGATAATTTTTAATGTACCTACAAAACATACCAAATACTGGCTTGTATCTCCTATATGTTTAATGCAATTAATAGCATAGTATAAGAAGACTGTCAATGTGAATGATAAATATTTTAGTATACTGTGTGGAATTTCTAGATCTGTTGTTTGCTAGTTTGGATTAAAAAGGCAACTTCTGTACAAACTCCTATCACTTGGAAACAGCAAAATGAAAACAATGCTACCATGTACAGTTATACAATCTGTGCACTGTACAACTCCACTGGACACAATTCACTCTACAATAAAAATTATAACCCCTAGAATAGTACACATAATTGATGTGTAAGAAGGATTCTGAGGCCGCATCCAAGCTCCATGGGAAAGACCATCATGGTTAAATAGAGGAGAGACTTGGCATCTACAAATTTGTCATCCCTAACGTGGGAAAAAAGCACTGATTTTCTTAGGACCCATAAGCATGGAATCAATTTCTTATGACTGGCTTTGGGCAACTCACTTAACGCCCCTGAGCAGGTCTACACACATGTAAAAGAGAAAAAAAAAAAAAAAAAAAAGAGCCTACATCAAAACCTACATAAGATTCGAGAATAATATATACAAGGCACCTGGTTTCCAGGTAACTAACAGTGTAAGTTTTAATTTTTTTTAATGTTTATTTAATTTTGAGACAGAGGGAGACAGAGCGCAAGTGGGGGAGGGGCAGAGAGAGAGCCAGACACAGAATCTGAAACAGGCTCCAGGCTCTGAGCTGTCAGCACAGAGCCCGATGCGGGGCTCGAACCCACGAACTGTGAGATCATGACCTGAGCTGAAGTCGGACGCTCAATCGACTGAGCCACCCAGGCACCCCTAACAGTGTAAGTAAGTTTTAAAAATACCTTTCCAGGATTACAAACGTTAGTTAGAACACAGTTTCAAAATTACTGGTACCTACTCTACCCAGAAATCCAGGAGTCGGACACAGAACCTATTATTCTTCAGTTAACAATCATTTTCTGAGTCACTTCTATATTATAGGCACTGTCATAGTCCCTGGGGGGAAATGATTACACTATGGGCTTGTAGTCAAGCAATTTTCTGGACTTTATTTCTTCATCCTTAAGATAAAGAAATTTAACTGGGATGTCTTTTAGATCATCTAAAATGATGAAATTCTATGGAGCATGTCTCTAAGTAGACACTAAAAAAAGGTACAAGTTATGACTGCTTTCTAGTTTTGACAGATTTGTGCATATATATATATATATATATATATATATATATATTCTCTTTTCACTTTCTGAATACAGAAAGACCTTGAATAGTGAATACTGAAACATTTTCAATCCTCTATTATTAACATCCCTATAAAAGTATGAGCAAAGGTTATGTTTCAATGGTAGACAGTTTATTTGTATATTAACATCTTAGGTTTTTATGACTTTGAATGCCTAATCTCAATAATGACATGTTAATTTCCTGATTGCAAAGTTGTGATCATCTCTGTAATGTCTAAAGATCAAATTTATTCAGGAAAAAAGAGAAAATACTGTAGGCCACCTAAATAAAACATTAGTGTCCAAAAAATAGACACAAATAGAAAAAAAATACACACATCAAATTATTTTGTTTCACACCACAAAGAACAAAACATAATTTTCCAAACTAATTAGAAAGCATTTATATTTACATGTTATGATCCGCCCTTAGCCAAAAAATACCTTAAAATATCCGTGTGCATTATTTCTCTGTCCCAGCCAAAATGTTGTGCCCAGAGGCAAGTCAGTGGAGGGCTTTTCCACCACTCTTTCATATATCCTGCAAAAAAAGAAACATCAAATAATGTGAGTGAACACTAATTTTATAGAATCTTCCACTTCCTGAACTGAGAACATTTCACTTACTTATTGCAGTCAACGTGTAAAACCAAATGGGAAGCACTGATGGCTAAAGAGAGCTTGTGCCACTTATCGTCAGCCAAAATGTAAGGAAATACTTCTGTGTGAGGGTGGTGACTGCCTGAGCGATAATGAAGTCTGACTTCATTCCGGTGGCCACTGCTTTCCAGTTCTAGGTACCTGCATAGAGAAGAAGCATATGGGACACCTTGAAAATAAAGTTCAAAAATTATTGACAAGACCTCCATCTCCACAAAGATTGAGTATATGTTTTCCCAACTCCTCCCATTGAGTACAACTAAACGTTATATTATAAAACAAACATAAGAAGAGTCTAAAATATGGAATAGAGAAAGAAAAGCAGTGAAGGACTGCAGGACCCAAAGTGGTGGTTTCCTAGGTTTTCTTTTTGCCTCATATCCCCAGACTTGGAGCTAAAGAAGCCAGCAACCTGGAAATACTAAGTGATGCAGACCCCCAAATAAATAAATTACATATATATATTTATATGTGTGTGTGTATTTATTATATATAAATAAATTGCATATATATATATATATATATATATATATATATATATATAGGTGTATATATATTCCAGAAAAACTTGCTGTCTCTAACCAAGTGCCAGGGAATGGGAAGGCTAGTAAGAGAAAATCTTTTAGAGAATAACCACTCTATTCCAGACAAACACCACAGAAAACAACTATGGTCCCATCCCTAACCAGGCTAGTGAAGGCTAGCGGAGCCTAGATTTCTACCTTCTTCAGGCAGAAATCAGGTACCCAACACATCTACTAGGGAAATGACAAAAAAGGCCAAGTAGAGATCCAAGACTTTAAACACAGCCAACCAGTAATGAGAACCCCCCACCCCCGAATATGGTATCAGTGAAGACCACATGGGGAGGAGCCTGGACTTCCATCCTCATCTGGCAGTAACAAAGCATATCGCCCCCTTTTCACTGGAATCGTGTCAGACAAGACATAGGGGAGAGTCAGAACTTTTACCATCACCCAGCAGTAATGAGACCACCCCAACCACAGTGTCAGTGGGGAGTTGGAACTTCCACCCCCATGCAGAAATAATACAAGCTCCCTTTCAGTTTGCAATAAAAGACCAAATGGGGAACCTCCTCCACCTGGAAGTAACAAGATGACAGTTTCCCGTCTCCTACCAGATCAATGTCACAGAAAACTAGCTAAAACAGGGAATTCAAATAAGATACAAGTCTCAGAACTTCTATGAAATGCTTGTCAATTGAAAATCATATGCCATACCAAAAACCAAGAAGATCTCCAATTTTTTAAAAATTTTTATGTTTATTTATTTATTTTTGAGAGACACACACACAGACTGTGAGTGGGGGAGGGGCAGACACAGAATCCGAAGCAGGCTCCAGGTCTGCTGTCAGCACAGAGCTGGAAGTGGGGCTCAGACCCAAAAACCAGGAGATCATGACCTGAGCTGAAGTCAGATGCTTAACTGACTGAGCCACCCAGAGGCCTCTAGAAGATCTACAATTTAATGAAAAAAAGACAGTCAAAAGATATCAACACCATAATGATAGCGATGTTAGAAAAACCTAGCAAAGATTTTGAAGACACTTTGATAAAAACAAGAACTTATCAACATATTTGGGCACACTTGAAACAAATGAAAAAATAGAAAGCCTCAGCAAACAGATAGAAGAACAAAATAAACACATAAAAAAGAACCAAATGGAAGTTTTATAATTGAAAAATACAACTGGAATAAAAAAGCTCAAAGGATGGGCTAAACAATAAAAGGAGGGGGCCAAGAAAAGAACTAGCTAACTGAAGATAGAACAAAAATAATCCAATCTGAATAGAGATAAAAATAGACTAAAAAAATGAACAGGCTCAGAGACCTGAATTACTATAACAAAAGATCTAACATTCATATAAGTAGAGTCCATAAACAAGGAAAAAGAGGGTAGACTGAAAAAGTACTAGATAAAATCATGACTGAAAACTTCCCAAACTTGAGAAGAGACATACGCTCACAGATTTAAGACTCTAAGAAACCTCCAAACAAGATGAATTAATATAAATACTCATTATCATTAAACTTCTGACCAAAAACAAAGAAAAAAGCATTGAAAGCAGCCAGAAAAAAATTGACAAGCTATCAATAGGGAAAAACAATTAAAGTGGTAGTGGATTCCTCAGCAGAAACAATGGAAGCCAGAAGAAAGTGGCACGATAGTGTTCATGGGATGAAAGTAAAGGTTTTAGTCCAGAATCTTATACCCACCAAAAACATCCTTCAGAAATGAAGGAGAAATCAAGACATTCTCAAATGAAGGAAAGCTAAGGTACTTTGAATCAAGTTTTTCACTCAGATATGTCATGTTTAAGGTACTTAATGAACACTGAAGACGATACATAGAATACTTAGATCTGCAAAGTCTGACAAGAGAGAGGAATTGGGAAATCATAGGCATAAAGATTACACTGAAAGCCACGAAGGCACAGCCATGAAGAATGCTTGAACATTTTGAGGAGGAACCAGCAAAGCAAACCAATAAATGTGGCTAATAAGATTAAAGGAGCTAAAAATGAGAGTGGTGACTCAGAGGCCTAATGATGAAGAAGCTACCTCAAGAAAGAGGAGGTAATCAACTGTATTAAATGCTGCCAAGAACACCAGGAAGATGAAGTCTTAACCACTGGATTTAGCAAAACAGACGTGTTTGATAACCCTAAAATTATTTCAGAAAACCATATAGGGAATAAAGTCTGCTTGAAGTAGGGCCAAGAGAGAAGAGGCAGACAGAAATAAGAGGCAAATGTAGACATTTTGGAGAAATGGGAAGGTGGCTATGGAAAAACATGTAGTCAAAGGAGATCTGTCTTTAATTGGTAAGAAATACTACTCATGTTTGTATGCTGCTGGGAATAATCTTGTAGAAGAAGGAAATTAGCTATAATTGGAAGAGAAAATAAACTGGATAAAACAGAAACTAAAATAAAACACAGACTATTTTTTAACTACCAAAAAATTAAAAATTCCTCAACAGAAGAGATATGATAAATAAAATCTGATAACAAATGACATTCTGTAAGACAAGAATGCAGAGAAATAAGCATGCTGATACACTATTAATGCAAAATAAATTGACACAGACTTCTTGAAGGGTAGTTTGGTAAAACTATCAACACATTAAATGTGCATACTCTTTAAATCAGTAATTCCAAATCTAAAAATCAATCCTGCAAAATAACAGCACAAATTAGCAATGATACATGCAGAAAGTGCTCACTGCAGATTTATTTAAAATAGTAAAAATCTGACAGAATGCCAACTATCCACTCATAGGGCAGTTATGATACATCCATACCCTGGAACATTCTATACAAGAATGAAGTTCAGACATGAAACAATGCATAGTTTACTATTAATAAACAAACAAAAACTATAGAAACCCATTTTGTTTGATGAAACTCTGTGTGTGTGTGTGTGTGTGTGTGTGCGCGCGCACGCGCGCGCGTGCGCATTTGTGTGTATTTAGAGAAAAATAAAAGATCAAGAAGGATACTTCTCAAAACGTTAACACTAGTTACCACAGGGGAGTACAATCAATTAGGGGAACAGATGTGAAGAGACTTCTCATGTATTTTTATATCCCTGAATTTTCTTCACTAATTATGTATTATTTCTTTAATGTCTATATATATATGAGCTCTATTTTAAGACAAAAATAAAATGAGTAGTCAATAATATAACCCATGCTTAGGACTTACCAAGAATAAATAAAACTCCAACTTATGTGGTTTTTTTACACAAAAGACACCAACCAGAGAATCCTCTCTATATTATTTGATAACAAGTATTCATTATCTAATCAATTAAACTAGTAAATTCTATAATGATAGAGACGTGTTTGCATTTTTTGCTAAATACCATCAGCAAATGAACTGCCCCATTGCTATATACCTGTCAGTTCTTAACACACTGTGGCAAGAACCCTGGTGCTTCGGTCAGGCATCCTCCTCTAGATACTACTAGAAATGTCACCTGCACTGGGTTCCTAAACTTGAGGCATTAAAAGTAGCCTTTAATAACAGTAAGGCTCACACTATGCCCTACAAACAAGAACAACCCTGGAGAAGTTAAATATTTTACCAAAAGTTACATTTTCATTAGCATCACTCACTCAATTAAAAAAAATGAAATAGACACACAAAACATATACAAAAAAACATTCAGTGAAGAGAAAAAATAAATAATGATGTAAAACACCAAGAAGTGTGCCTAGTACATGGATAGTATTCAATAAATATTAGCTCTCATTAAAAGAAGGAAAAACAGGTTGAAAGAAGTTAATCCAAATCTTTAAAATCAGTCACTATTAAGTATACAAAACCGTACAAAGATGTGAGGTTGCATGAAAATACGATTATTCCATAGTTATAAGTTACAAAGCATTGTAATGAACACTGGGTCTAGTTTAATGAATCATTTCCATATTCATTTCCAGAAGTCCTCTGTCCCCCACTGGGTGGTGTCTCAGTGGGACACAGAACTGGCTCGCCTCCCCTTGGGTCCCCTCTCCAAGGCTCAGCAGAACAGACTGGTTAAACACCTCAGCCTACAGCCTGAGGAGTCACATCCCAATACCCCTCTCAACAGTGGCAAGCTACTTCACCTCTCTGTGTCTCATTTGGTATCTCAACTATAAAGCAGGGGGTGGGGGACAGGCGCCTGGGTGGCTCAGTCAGTTAAGCGTCCGACTTAGGCTCAGGTCACGCGATCTCATCGTTCGTGGGTTCATAGCCCTGCATCAGGCCCTGGGATTCTGTCACTCCCCCTCCCCCTTGCGCTCTCTCTAAAAATAAATAAATATATTTTTAAAAAACAAACTGTAATGCGGAGATTTGAACTATAATTGCCTCAATGGACACCTGTAAGGATTTGAATGAGTTAATTTAAGAAAGCACTCAGAATGTTACTCAGTACACACAAAATACTCAATAACGATAGTACACGTTAGTTGTCTTTTTCAATTCAAAAAGCAAAGGTGTCATATCCTCCTTCTTCTTTCTCAGGGTGTAGCCAGTGATGGACTGATGCCATGCCCTAGCAATCAGACACTCTTTCTTGAGATTCTTGATGGGAGCACAGTAAGGAGCAGAGCAAGAAGGCACCCACATTGCGCTACGGCAGTAGCATCCTCGTCAGTTCTGTTCCGGTCACTCTGCATCTTGTTTCCTGTTTGCTGGTCCACCAGAGTGCCTTTGGTTATTATTTGTTCCAAATTCTGATGCCTCAGGCTCTCATCAGTTCCGAAAGCTGCCCTACCACCCAGCATCTCCAAAGTCACCTTACAGCTAAGAACCTGAACTGATATACTATAATTGTGACCATGGAAAAAAACATAGAATTACAATAAAATGTATCAACGTCTTTAAAGCAATTATTGAGTGATAGAACCATGAGTGATTTTTAACCTTCTTTTTATTGTCCTTTGTTTTCCGTGTTATGTTCAATGAGCATTTATTACCTTAAATTAAAAACCACATTTTAAATTCAGAGATGATAATTTGTTACACCTGAACCTATCATGTCTCTCTGATTTGTTACTCATAATTTTGTGAAGTAACTAAAATCAGAAATAAAGTTCACCCTTTATAATAATTTATGCCCTTGTTATTCAAATATCCTTTGCATTGGCAGAAATATAAACTAATCTAAGATTAGGCTTCAGAGAAAACAGGCGACAGTGGCAGGACATCATTCATTTTAACAACCTCCTTCATAACTCAAGATCAAGGGATGAAAATAAGGTTGCATCTTATCTGACAAAAAGGTTACACAACACGAAATGAGAATTTTTCCACCACCTTAAATTAAACCCAAATTGAAGAATGATCAGATCTTCTCAGTACAGGTCTTCCTCAACTTGCAACAGGGTTATGTCCTGATAAACCCATCATAAGTTGAAAATGCATTTAATACACCTACCCTACAGAGCATCATAGCTAATGCCTAGCCTCCCTTAAACGTGCTCAAAACACTTCTATCAGCCTATGGCTGGGCAAAATCATCTGGCACAAAGCCCATTTTATAATAAAGTGTTGAATATCTCATGCAATTTATTGACTACTGTACTGACAGTAAAAAACAGAGCAGTCATACAGGTTTAGAATGATTTTAAGTGTGTGGGTGTCTACCCTTGTGGTTGCATGACAGACCGGGAGCTTTGGCTCGCTACGGCTGCCCAACATCACAAGAGACTATCGTATCACATCCCACGAGCCTGAGAAAAGATCAAAATTAAAAATTAAAAAACAAGTTTCTACTGAATGTATAGCACTTTCTCACCACTATAAAATAAAAATATTGTAGGGCAAGCCATCATAAATATAAGACCGCCTATATATTCAGCTAGAGGCCATTTGTTAGTAAGTCACCTGGTGGAAAGCTACACGCACTTCTAGTGCCAAAAATATCATTAGTGTAGCTCATGGAAGGCACAATTACAAAGGAGTTATATGTACAGGCTCTGGAATGGAAAGCCCAGCTCAGCTTCTCACTACTGCCTAGGACCCAACTTCTTGCTGCCTCAGTTTCCTCATCTGTAAAATGAGGACTCATTGTGATAATCCATAGAAAGCAGGGTATCTGACACACAGTAATCACTCAGTAAATGGTAACTATTTTATCATTTGTGAATACATAATCCCAATTAGTGATCATTTATAAAGCCCAGCTTCTGGAAGCCAATTCTGTGAATAACAAGCAATTTGAACACATCTTTCTCAGGGGAAAGAATCCAAAACCGGAAGACAGAAGTTACAGACAAAAACAGAAGATTAACCCACTCATAGAAACTGGTTGGCAGCAATGGTCATAAGGGCTCTAGTATAACCAACAAAATATGAGAGGTGGAGTGCAGTGGTCGGGCCAAAATTACTGAGTTCAGCAGCTTGTCCATTTGTTATACAAAATTGACTGTTACACCTTGCACTTCCATTAATTCCTCAGATGTTGAGGGAGATGGGAAAGTGGGGGAGAAAGTATATTTTTTGGCATCCTTTATTAGAACCATACTGATTCTATTTTTGTTAGTTAGCTTGTGTTTAATAACACGTTGTCATCAGAGCAAGGCAGTATGATGTGGTAGTTTAAGAGGCCTGAGACTTACTCCTGTCTCCACTCTTTACTACGATGATGGGCAAGTGAAAAATCCTCTCTAAGTGTCAGTTTCCTTTCCTATCAATTAGAGAGAAAAAGAACTTTAACCTTATATGGTCGTTTTCCGAATTCAACAAAGTAAGGGATGTTAAGGGTTTACTCTGCACTGTTCTTGACAGTGAGCACTCCATACATGTCATGATTATGATTTATATTTCCTATGGAGATGTATTTAAACATCACCAAATTTTCAGGGTGGATTTGAACTTAAGCATGAATCTCAGACAGAAAGTATTTCAGTGAGAATCTACCCAATTAACAATGCTTCGAGTCTCAAATATGATACTCATCCAGTTTGTTTGAGTAAATCCAAAGACAAATATTCGTGATTTACTGAGGCCTGTCATTTCATTTTTATAAAACAAAGACCCTCCTTACAGTAAATCATAAAGGGAGGAGGATTTTCAAACTACAATTTATGAATGCAAATAATATAGCAAATATTTACTAGGGGCACAGAGTATATAGCAGTGACCAAGGCCAAATAGCATTAAAGCTTAGAGATCCTCAATAATAAACATATTATTAAGTGAAAGTTAAACTTAGCCATTTCAAAACTAGTAACAATATTACTATATAAGTCTTGCTGTAAGGGTGAGAATGTGGCCATATCAGTGAGGAAAACAAAGCTTCTTCCTGAATAATATGCCAGAAGCCAAAATTATATCAGCAAGGGGAAGTATCAGTAGAAAATGGAATTAATTCATGACTGAAGTGCTGGCATCCAACATGATGGCTTGAATAAAAACCTCTCCATCTTACTACTCTATACAACTGAGTTTATTAGAAAATAAAAGGAAAAATCAGCCAGTTAAGAAACTAAGGTAATTAATTATTATTGATGATGAGGCCAGCAAGACACAAAGAAATTCTAAGAAACAACACTTTGAGCCATGATCCTGGAAGGGAGCCTCCTCCTTCACTAAGTCCTCTTTAGTGGCATTGGGTGTATTATTAAAATATCAATTTGAGGAAGGTCTTATACAAAGTTGGGGAAAGAACAGATACAATAAAGCACTAATAATAAGTGGGTATTCCACAGCACAAGGGTATCCATGAGAGTCACACAGTTTGAAAGAAGCCACTGGATAAAAGGCAGTACCTACTTAATGCTAGGTTATCATTATCTCAGCTCTCTTAGTTGTGACTGAGACCATGCAGGTAGAAATTAGAGCAAGACTGGAAAGAAAGGGTTCAAGGAAATAGAAGACTCAAAGGAAATGAGCCTTCCCTATTTTATCAAGAATGAATACAAGAACACACTGTCCTAAGGTTGAGGAAGACTCTCTGCAGAATATGGACTTCTCTGATGACCAGAAAATGCATACATGAAAATGTGTACAAACTTGGCTTGCAAATTCTACAAGGGATTCACAGATTCCAAGAAATCCATTCATGGACTCCAAGCTCGGTATTGTTCCATTACAGGAAGACCAAACAGAATATGGTTACTTGCAAAAATTTCACAATGTGGTGTTACATACATGTAATGTTTTTGATATAAAATAATAGGTTATAATTAGACAAAATTTCAGAAAATATACAAAAGCATTAAGAAGAAAATTAAGATCACTAACGGTTCTGTTGGAAAGAGATGATTCATATTAACAATTTTCCATATATGATTGGCAGTCCTTTTCACTTAACCATACACTCTGAACATCTTTCCATGTCAATCAAGAAAAGCCACATCCTTTTTATTGCATGGTTTTTTATAGTATAACTGTGCCATAATTTATTTAACATCCAATTTCCTATTACTATTTCCAGTTTTTCATTCTTAATAAAAAACATTTCAATACATGTCAACTATACTTCAAAAATATTTCAATACATATTTCTTTGTGCACTTGCACAATTAACTTTTTGGAATAAATAACTATAAATGAAATTTCCGGTTCAAATATTATACATATTTCAAAGAGATTTGTTATATTTATTCATTCACTCACTCATTTACTCATTCAACAAATATTTTTTGAACAGCAAATGAAACCTAAAGTTAACAAAAGGGAGGAAATATTAAATATTACAGCAGAAATAAAAGATACAGAAACTAAAAAACAAAAAAACAAACAAAACACCAAACAGTAGAACATATCATAGAAACCAGGAGCTGGTTCTTTGCAAAAAGTAATAAAATTGATAAACCTCTAGCCAGACTTATCAAAAAGAGAAGAGAAATAAATAAATAAATAAATAAATAAATATCCCATTTAGGATATTAGCTGCAGGTTTTTAATATATGGCCTGTATTATGTTGGGGTATGTTCTCTCTAAACCTACTTTGTTGAGGGTGTTTATCATGAATGGATGTTGTACTTTGTCAAATGCTTTTTTGCATCTATTGAAATGACCGTATGGTTCTTATCCTTTCTTTTATTAATGTGGTGTATTGTGTTGATAGATTTGTGAATACTGAACCACCCTTGCATCCCAGGAATAAATCCCACTTGATCATGCCACTTTTATTTACATGATACTGTAAGTATTAGCCACAGCATTCAGAACACAAAAAGAAATAAAAGGCATCCAAGTCAAGAAAGAAGTAACTTTCACTACATGCAAATGACATGATACTATACATAGAAAACTTGAAACACTCCACCAAAACACTGCTGCAACTGATGAACGAATTCACTAAAGCCATAGGATACGAAATCAACATACAGAAATGTATCACATTTTTTACGTAGAACAATGAAGCACCAGAAAGAAAAATTAAGGAATCAATCGCATTTACAATTGCACCCAAAAGAGTAAGATACATAGAAATAAACTTAATCAAAGAGATGAAAGACTTGAACTCTAAAAACTATAAAACACAGACAAAAGAAATTGAAGATGACACAAAGAAATCTTAAGACATTTCATGTCTACACTACCCAGAGAAATCTACACAATTCAATGCAAATTCAATTGTATCCAATGCAATCTCTTTCAAAACACCAGCATTTTTCACAGAGCTACAACATACAATCCTAAAATGTGTATGGAACCACAAAAGATCTCAGATAGTCAAAGCAATCTTAAAAAAGAAAAACAAAGCTAAAGGCATCACAATAGCAGACTTCAAGTTATATTACAAAGCTGTAGTGATCAAAACATTATGGTACTGACCCAAAAACAGACACATAGATCAAAGGAGCAGAGTAGAAAACCCAGAAATGAAGCTACAATTATATGGTCAATTAATCTTCAACAAAGCAGGAAAGAATATCCAATGGGAAAATATATAAAGGTCTGCTCAACAAATTGTGTTGGGAAAATTGGACAGCAAAAGAATGAAATTGGATCGCTTTCTTACACTACAAATTCAAAATGGATGTGAGACCTGAAACCATAAAAATCCTAGAAGACAACACAGGTAGTAACTTCTTTCACATGGGCCATAGCAACTCCTTTCTAAATACGTCCCCTGAGGCAAGAGAAATAAAAGCAAAAATAAACTATTGGGACTATATCAGAATAAAAAGCTTCTGCAGAGTGAAGGAGACAACCAACAAAACGAAACAGCAGCCTATGGAATAGGAGAATGTATTTGCAAATTATATATCAGATAAAGGGTTAGTATCCAAAATATATAGTTTATAAAACTAAACACCCCCAAAATGAATAATCCAAGTAAAAAATAATCAGAAGACATAAATAGACATTTTTCCAAAAAAGACATACAAATGGCCAACAGACACATAAAAAGATGTTCAACATCATATATACTATCAGGGAAATTAAAATAAAAAACACAATAAGATGTCACCTCACACCTGTCAGAATGGCTAAAATCAACAACACAGGAAACAACAGGTATTGGTGAGGATGTGGAGAAAAAGGAACCCTCTTGCACTGTTGGTAGGAACGTAAATTGGTGTAGCTGCTGTGGAAAACAGTATGGAGTTTCCTCAAAAAATTAAAAATAAAATACATATGATCTAAAAATTGCACTAGTGGGTATTTACCCAAAGAAAATGAAAACATTAATTTTCATTAATGTTTATTGCAGCACTATTTACAATAGGCAAATTATGGAAGTAGCTCAAGTGTCCATCGATAGATGAATGAATAAAGAAGAGGTGGTATACACACACACACACACACACACACACACACACACACACACACAATGGAATATCACACAGCCACAAAAAATGAGATCTTGCCATTTGAGACAATAGATGGTATTATGCGAAATGAAATAGATCAGACAAAAATAAATACCATATAATTTCATTTATATATGCAATCTAAAAAAACACAAATGAATGAACAAAAAAACTGAAACAGACCCATACAGAGAACAAACTGACAGTGGCCAGGGGGAAAACAGTAGGGGGATAGGCAAAATGGATGAAAGGGAATAGGAGGTACAGGTTTCCAGTTATAGAACGAATAAGACACAGGAATGAAAGGCGCAGCATAGGGAACACAGTTAATAGTACTGTAATAGCATTGTACGGTTCCAGATGGTAGCTAGACTTGTGGTGAGTATAGCATAACATAGAGCCCTGTGGAACACTATGTTGTACACCTGAAACTAATGTAAATTGTGTGTCAACTCTACTTCAATGTAAAAATAAAAGGCATATAAAGCATGACTATTATTCTCCACTGAGTTACTCCAGTTCTCTACAGAGAGAAAGTGAAATGAATTATCACTGAATCTGGGAAACCATCTGTGATAGATGTTATCGGTCAAACAAAGTTCAAAAAATATAGAAATTATATTTTAGGGGCGCCTGGGTGGCTCAGTCGGTTGAGTGTCCGACTTCGGCTCAGGTCATGATCTCACTGTTCGTGAGTTCGAGCCCTGTGTCGGGCTCTGTGCTGATAGCTCAAGGCCTGGAGCCTGCTTCGGATTCTGTGTCTCCCTCTCTGCTCCTCCCCTGCTCATACTCTGTGTCTCTCTCAAAAATAAATAAAGATTAAAAAAAAAAAGAAATTATATTTTATACATCCAATTTTCCTAACACCTTCAATCTGGTATGAAAGGACCAAAAAATAGGCATAGGTAGAGCACAGTTTATACGGAAATAACATGCTCATTGAAGAATCATGAAATTAATTAATCATTTAGTACATAACATACTATGCATTTAATTTTACATTAAAATATGGTTAATCTGTCACTTTTTAATTTCTCATTTGGTTATTCAAATCAAGCTCTTCTGTGAAAAAAATAAAACTCACCCTTTCTGGCTACAGTTTTACCTGTTAAAATGGTTTAAGCCACCTCTGCTTGAAGGAAAGAACCTGGTGATCTCTTAAAATCCAGTGTCATAAATGAAATACCGTTGTGGTTTTAGATTCATTGAAATTGCGTGTGTGTGTGTGTGTGTGTGTGTGTGTGTGTGTGTGTGTGTGTGTGTTCCCAGGAGAATATATGAATGTTTTCCCTCAATTTCGAGACACTGTGGCTTAACAAGAATATTGAGGCGTGCAAACAATTGCATTATGGCAAAGACCAACAAACAATATTTTTGGAAGAAAATTATATTCCCATGTTGGTAACTTTTCATCTTCACCTTCACCTAAAAAATGACTCATGATGCTTTTAGGAATACATCCATCTGGGGTGACAAAGGGACTCCCAAAAACCCTCAATGCCCTATGATTTCATGCAGTATTTTATCCTGGTTCCAAACCTTCCTCTTAAGTTAACAACTTGCTTTCCTAAGGTCCTAAAAATCAATAGGAATTCTTAGGCCAAAGGAGGTTAGCCTGTGTGGGAATTTTCGGCAGCTTTATATGTAACACATTCTGCAACTATAGGCGGACAATAAAGGAAAAGCATTGATGCATGTAAGACAGCTAGAAGTTCTAGGCAAGCTGTATTTGAAAGAAAGGAATTAGTCACAGGGGAGAGTAAGCTGTCAATGCTGCAGCATCTGTTTTCTGACATGCTTCATGGGTCATCATGTCTCCTCTATTGTTCAGAATAAATAAGAGCCAAGGAAGAAGGTAATAGGATTCATGGGTCACCCACTGGGGTGACATTTTGCTCCTAGTGAGCCTATTACCTCGAATTCCCAACTGAAATGAGTACAGCACACCCCTACCTAGAGAAAATAGAAGCAACCTGGCCCCAAATTCTGACTAATATGGAAATGCCAAAAAGGCAGAAATCTTATTTTTAAGTGTTAGCACAAACTTTTTATGGAGAGGCAATTAGAAAAATTAAAAGGCAAAATGTTTTCCCAGTGACACTGCCTGGCATTATGTATACTGTATCAACTTCAATGGGCCATGGTGGTACTGTTGAAATAAAAAAGTCAATTGTAAGGAAGAAAACTCCTGAATAAACATTTTTAGTATAGCAGAAAAGCCCCAACAGAGGAAAAAGAATCTATGAGTATTGTCTCCAAAACCAATATAAAGCAAGAATTCAAACCCTGCCAATAGAGTTCTTGGATTCTGAGGGAAGTAGAAAGACCATGGAACTGCTCTAAAACAAGCAGAGAATTGTCAAGTGGCCAGGAGAATGGGCTCCTGTGCCAGGCAGCCTAGTTCAAATGTTGATTCTGCTCCTTATTGTGACCTTGGACACTAGACTTAACCATTCAGGGCCCCATTTCCTTATCTGTAAAATAGGGATAATAATGGGGTAGGAAAAAGCTCCAAGACACTGATAAGCATTTAATGAGATTAATCCATGCAAGGTGTTTAGAGGACTGCCTGACACAGTGTAGGAAGGTAATAAAGTGCTAATGTTTACAATGAAGAGAAAAATTCCAAGGCACCTAAAAAATCAGCCAACTAGGTGGGCGCTTGGGTGGCTCAGTCGGTTGAGCATCCAACTTCGGCTCAGGTCGTGATCTCACGATTCATGGGTATGAGCCCCGTGTCTGGCTCTGTGCTGACAGCTCAGAGCCTGGAGCCTGCTTTGGATTCCCTGCTCGCACTCTCTCTCTCTCAAAAATAAGTAAACATTAAAAAAAATTTTTTTTTCATTAAAAAAAAGGCGGGGGCACCTGGGTGGCTCAGTCGGTTGAGCTTCCGACGTCCGCCCAGGTCATGATCTTACAGTTGGTGAGTTCCAGCCCTGCGTCAGGCTCTGTGCTGACAGCTCAGAACCTGGAGCCTGCTTCAGATTCTGTGTCTCCCTCTCTCTGCCCATCCTCTGCTCATGCTCTGTCTCTCTCTCTCAAAAATAAATAAACATTAAAAAAAAAATTTTTAAAGGGGCGCCTGAGTGGCTCATTTGGTGAAGCGTCTGACTTCAGTTCAGGTCATGATCTCGTGGTTCGTGGGTTTGAGCCCCACATCAGGCTCTGTGCTGACAGCTCAGAGCCTGGAGACTGCCTCAGATTCTGTGTCTTCCTCTCTCTCTCTGCCCCTCCCCTGCTTGTGCTCTCTCTGTGTCTCTCAAAAATAAATAAACGTTTAAAAAAATTTTTTAAATAAAAAACCGAAATCAGCCAACTAATACAAAACGTGACATTAGCAGATGCTCTGCACTTCTCGTTCTGTCATTCCACAAATATCTTTTAACCCTCCGTATGTCAGGCACAGTACCAGACACAGAGGACACTGGGAAAAAGAAACAAAGGCTCTCAAAAAGCCTCCTATGTCACCATTTTTATTATTTTCCTGAGTCAACACTCCCAGGATGATAATTTGCTATAAACGTAGGCCTTCCTCATTCATGTCTAGACTCCTATATTCTGCCAAAACGCTATTTTACATCACAGACATTTTTCTACTGTGTTCATATTTATTAGTTCACATGTTCTGCATTATTGAATCTATTTAGAAATGGTGAACTTAAAAATTAGCATAATTTTTCTTAATGCAATTTAACAAACATCCTTTAATAGATTTGAATTCTGACAAGTTAGAGGTTGGAAACATTTTGTCATATATTTATTTCAGTTACTGCTGATGAAAACACTTATATTTATTTTTAAATGAAGAAAACATGCAATTTTAACCTGTTTGAAATGTCAAAAATGAAAAGCCAATAATCAGATGAAATAAAATGTTTGAAAAACCATTATAAATGGGATAGTCATAGAAGGCAAGATGTAAGAGCTCATCAGCAAAATCTGCCTGTAACATATCTTATATACACTCTGATCTTGTTTTTATGAAAGTCTGTGATGTTTTAGTTCAATAAATGCAATATGATCTATAAAGCTATCAAGAGAAAGGCAGAAAAGTTAGGCAAATCACTGTTATGGAAGTAAGATGTTATTTTCTCTGAATTCCATTCAGTATAAATGAATAGTTTTCATTAAAGAAAAATACACTAGTTAATTTAAAGGTAACTTACATCATGAATGCTGATATGCACTTTAAATGAAATACAAAAAACTTTGCCCTATTTTTTAGGAATGTATTTTTACATGATATATATTAGTTTTTTATAATACTAGAAAATGAGTTTAAAAGTTAGTATGAGTTTTAATTTCCAGTTTTGTCTTTTTATTCATGTGACTAAGAAGCAATACTTTATCATTCAGGTGGGCACAGTCAATAGATGTTAAGGACAGAGAGTAAAGGTCTGATAAGGAACAGCACATTGGAATAAAATTGGAGTATCTCCCCCATAAAATACTAATCAAAATCACAGGGGAAAAGTATTGAAGAGCTGGCAGACCACCAATTTAACCAGGTGATCAAGGTTAACATCACCAGCAATAAAACAGATTGACAGTTTACCTTCAGATGTGGTGTACTGAGAAGAGTCAGCATCATTTCTGCAGTGTTCCCAGCAAGAATGTATAGCCTGAGTGATGAAGAAACATCAGATTGACCCAGGTTGAAGATGATCCTAAAAAATGTAATGCCTATACTTCTAAGACCATAAAGGATGTAAAAGACAGGAAAAAGACCAGAATTATTCCAGACTGAAGGAGATTATGAGATAGGACAACCAAATGTAACATGAGCTCTTGGACAGAATCCTGGATCAAGAAGGAAAATGAGATTGTTTAGATGGTTGGTGGAATTTGAACGGAGTATGAAGATTAGATGATATTGTGGTGTCACTGTTCATTTCTGGATCGGAAGGTTATATGTTGACTATATAGCAGAGTGTCCTTGTTTTGAGAAAACATACACCAAAATATTAAAAGTGATAGAGAATATTGTCAGTAAAAGGCACACTGGAGGGGTGCCTGGGTGATTCAGTTAGTTAAGCATCTGACTCTTAATTTCAGCTCAGGTCATGATCTCATGGTCGTGAGATCAAGCCCTGTGTTGTCTGCACTGTCAGTGCAAAGCCTGCTTGGGATTCTCTCTCTCTCTCTCTCTCTCTCTCTCTGCCTCTCCCTATGCTGGCTTTCTCTCTCTCAAAATGAATAAATAAACTTTAAAAAAAAGGCACACTGGAATAAAACATAGAGGGTGATGGAGCAAATGAACTAAAATATTACCAATTAGGAATCTGGTAAGAGGAGATGTGGGAGTTCTTTGTACTGTTGTAATTTTTCTTGTAGCTTTGAAATTATTTCAAAAAGATCTTTAATTAAAAGCAAATATTAACCTGGGAAAACTCTTGTATATATGATTGACAGTAAGTTGACATCCTTTACATATAAAAAAAAATTCTTACAAATAAGCAAAAAAAAAAAAAGGCAAGATTCCCATATGAAAATAGGAAAGGATATTTACAATCATTTATCAGATCAGATACACCAACAACTTAGTACTAAAAATATTAAAAATTTACAAATCCACTAATATTCAAAGAACAGTACATTTTAGAAATGATAGCAATTTCCCAGATGTCATATAAGCAGAAAGTATTTAAATATAATCCTCAATATTTCTAAAGTTTAAGTCGTTTGCAAAGTAAATTTTTTCTGTGTAGTTCACCCAAAAAACAAATTGTACTTCCCTTTTGGTGCTGTTTAGGGCATTTTTACTGGCAAAATTAAAGCTAATGTATTCAGTAATTCATGTAGTCCATGGCACATTCAGTATCTTCAATAATAATCAAACATAATTTTTATAATACCTAGAGTTTTTAAATAACCAAAGGTTAAAGTACAAAGGAAAGATGACAGCATGTCAATCGTCCTTTTTCAAAATGCTCAGTGGATAAAATCACCGAAGAGAAAAGGCAAAATATGAATGACTTTTATCCAGCTATTATGAAATACATCAATACATGGTTTCGACCACAAAAATAAAGTCCTCTCCAAGATCGATGGAATTCAAGTGTATACAACAGCAAGGAAAATAAGATTTCTTAAGTAATAAAGATAACATAAATTCCACTGTCAATAGGACATCAAAATAATAATTAGCATGGACATTTTGAAAAGGTGCATGCTTCACCATCACTAAAGGACAAACAAAGCAAGTTACAAGTAAGCTGAATTCTATTTCCTGTCACTTGATAATAAACTGCAAAAGGATCATTATAGTTTTTTAAGTGAGCTCTTTGTAAAATAATTCAAAGTTATTGATCAAAGGCCTAAAGAGCATTTAGGAAGCTTTACACTGACATCAGAAGACAAAAAGGAGAAGAGTTTCAATGCTAAAGAATTAAAATATATTACAACAATCCCTCAACATTCATCTTGGAAAAGATCACTGAAATGTCATTGCATATCAATGTATGGCAGATTAAGAAAAGAGAATTAAATGAACTTTGATGGCACCTTGAAAATTTTCTTGTTATACTCTGACTTATATTCCAAGAATCCAACTTTCCCAGAGACAAAAGAAAAAGAAATATAAATACTATGAAAGATGTTACTTTTGATACAAACAGAATCCATTTTCCTGGTAATATTGTAATTTAGAAGTCTTTTAAAAATTAAAAAAACATAATAGTAAAATAAAAATCCCATCAGACTTAGCAGTACAACCTATAAGGTTCCTAGGAATAAATCTAACAAAATATAAGTACACCTTTTATGGAGATAATTATAAAATAGACAAAAGAAGATATGAAAAAAATGAAGAAGTAAGCCATATCCCTGGGTAAAAGAACTAACCACAATAAAAATGTTAACTCAATGTATATTAACCTATAAATGTGATATAATTTCAATACAAATACCAATGGGATTTTTTTCACGGAACCTACAAAATTAATTCTAAAGTTTATATCAAAGAATAAAGTTTTAAACATAGCAAAAACTTCTGAATGAGAACAGAACCTGAACGGTTAGAAAAGTCCTATAAATCTGCAGTCATTGGATGAAGGCAGCTACATAAGTTGTTCCTGATTTCATTCACCCTCATAAAAACAAAACAAAACAAAACCAAAACAACAACAACAACAACAATAACAAAAAACCCCTAACAGCTATTCAAGAACAAGACACCACTGAGAGAATCCTGGAACACAGGATGAGGCTACACCTCAGAGACCAAGACAGACTGTATTAGAAGGGTGACAGAAGAAGGTACACATTGACTGTACTGTTCCTCCCTCAGACCAGCACAGCAACATGCAGGTCTCCCACGAGCTTCCAGTTTCTCCAATGGGAAAAGAGAATTCAGGGTAAAACCAGCACCCTCCCACCATTCAAATCACTTTGTGGGAACCCCTACCCTGATCTCACATCACAGAGATTACAGGGGTATCTATGGGACTCCAGCAGGACTCGCACTCTGATGGAGATGAGGCAGGGGCTTGAAGCAACCTGTATACAGGTCTTAGCAGACTGAAGTCATATCTTCAGTGCCCAAGTAGTAATCCTGACCAACAACTTTGCTCATCTGCAAAACCTAGTTGAGGGTTCATTCTGACCAGGAAACCAGGTGGGGTACAGATCTCCCTGATTCAGGTCCTCAAATAAGGAGTTTTGCCAGCCATAGAGTCCAGTTTGCCCGTCCCTAGGCAAGAAGCTGAATTACAGCCCCACTCTCACTGTGGAGAATATCTTCCAGACCCATCTAACCAGAAGGGCTGACTACAACTCCTAGAAGCAGTGGAGTCCAATGGCACTTGAGCCGAGAGGTGGGCAAGCAATGCTATCATGAGCAGGAAGCATTCCCATGCTATGCTTAGGCAGGGGGATTAATTCACAGCCAAGACTGAGAATAGCTCCCAAACCCTCCCAACCAGAAAGCCTATTTGGGAAATTGAGAGTAGTTTGGAGTGGACCCTTCCCCTCCCACACACCCCCCCCCCCAAAAAAAAGCTGAATCACAGCCCCATCTGCTATGGAGTCTGTCAGCCCCAGCTGACCAGAAAGTTTGGCAACAACTCCTGGAAATTGTGAAGCCCAGCAGCACTCAAGCTGAGAAGAGGGCAGGTAGAGACAAAAGCTTACAGAGCAAAGCCAGTGCCACTGTTTAGTCAAGGAACTTGGAGTGCAGATCAGCCTCAGTTAAAATAACAAAGAGCTTTACCAGCTTAAGAGTTGCTTCTTCCACTGACCCAGTGAGGGAATCTAATTCATAGCCCTGCTCATCACTGAGTAAAGCTTTCACCCTGTCCAACCAGGGAACCTAACCAGAGTACATGAGAAACTGCATAGCCCATCCAATAGCCCCATGTGTAGTAAGTACTGGGAAAGTGCACAGCCCATGGCTTCCTGCATCTGCAGAGCAAAACTGATGGCCTCACTTTACCAGGGAATTCAGTGCACACTCCGGTTTGATTTGGGTCCCCAACAATGAGCTATATAGACCCTGGGTCCCACCCTGCTGCCCTGCCAGGGTACAGAAGCTAATTCATAACCCCATCTACGACTGAATATAGTAGCCAGTCTCAACCATCTAGAAAGCCTGACCAGAGAATTCATGCAACCAGAGCCCATCCTACAGCCTCACTTTGATAGGGTACAAAGCCAGTAGTCCTATCGGACTGTTCTCTAGTCAGAGGTTCATCCCCAACCCCATCCTTAGAACTCTATCAGCTCCCCCACAAAATGGGCTGTAATAGCAGACCCCACATACCCAAAGACACATCCAGGAAGACACATCCAGGAACCAAAACTGAGTGGATTGGTAAAGAACTGTCTCTGTCAAAGCAAACCTGTGAAGTCGGGAAGAGGGGCCTGATTACTCATATGCACAGATACTAACAAAGGAATCAAACATCACAAAAAAATCAGGTAAATATACTGCCAAAAGAAACTAATAATGTTCCAATAACAGACTCTGAAGAAAGTGAGATCTATGAACTGTCAAAGAATTCAGAATACTTGTTTTAAGGAATTTGAGGGAGTACAAGAAAACACAGATAACTAAAAAAAGTTAGAAAAACAATGCATGAAAAAACTAAAAGTTTGACAAGGAAAAATCAACCATCAAAAAAGAAAAAAACAACTAAGTTTAAAAATACAATAACTGAACTGAAAAATACAATAAAGAGTTTCAAAGCAGACTCAATCATGCAAAAGAAGAATCAGCTGGAAGATAGGACACTGGGAATTAACCAGTCAGTAGAAGAAAAAAAAAAAAGGAAGGAAGGAAGGAAGGAAGGAAGGAAGGAAGGAAGGAAGGAAGGAAGGAAGGAAAAAAGAATAAAGAAAGCCTATGGAATATGCTGTTTTCAGTTTTATACAGAATATTTAGAGTATTCTATTAAGGTTGTGAAACATGAAAAAAAGGAAGCCTATGGAAATTATAGGACACAATAAAAAAGAAACAATATGCAGATTATGGGAATTCCAAAAGAAGAGAAAGCCCAATGCGGGGCTTGATCCCATGACCCTGGGATCATGATCTGAGCTGAAATAAAGAGTCAGATGCTCAACTGGCTGAGCTACTCAGGGACTCCAGAAATTATTTTTAAAGTAATAATGGCTGAAAACCACCCATATCTGGGGAGAAGTAAGAAGTGAGAGTAAGAGAACAAGAATTAACATCATAAAAACATTAAAAAGGTAGCGCCAATCTCACCAGTAATGGTAAATATATAGTCATAGATTCTGCAGGATGGTACTAATGGTATAGTTCACTTACATCTTTAGTTTTAAGGCATAAGAAAATGAACCTAGTAAAAATAACCATAACTGCAGTAATCTGCTATTAGTTACACAATATAAAAACATGTAAACCATAGCAGCAACCATCTAAAAGATGAGGGGGAGGAGGAAGAGTGTAAAGTTTATGAATTCTATTGAAGTTGTCAGTTTAAAATAGGGTATTATAAATTTATTTTATGTCAGCCTCATGGTAACAAAGAAAAACCCTGTAGTAATTACACAAAAGAACACAATAAAGAAGTTAAAACATTCTGATACCAAAAGATACCAAAACACACAAAAAAAGACCAGAGGATAAGAAACAAGAAACAATGAATCTACAAAATAACCAGAAAACAATGAACAAAATGGTAATAGTAAGTCTTTACCTATCAAAAATTACTTTAAACACAAAGTGAATTCACCAATTAAAAGATGTAAAATGGCTAGATGGATTAAAAAAAAAAAAAACAAGATCTGACAATATGCTGCCTACAAAAGACTTTAGCCTTAAAAACACACAAAGACTGAGAGTGAAGAGATGGAAAAAGACATTTCAAGCAAATAGTGACCAACAAAATCAAGGGTGGCTATACTGATATCAGATAAAATTGACTTTAAACTAAAAAAGTAAAAATAGACCGAGAAGATCATTATATAATGACAAAGGTGTTAATACATCAAGAAGATGTAACAATTGTACACATTTATGCATTCAACATTGGAGCACGTATATATTTACAACAAAAACTAACAGAGCTAAAAGGAAAAATAAACAGTAATAGAATAGTTAGGGACTTTAATACTCTACTCTCAACAATGGATAGATCATCCAGACAGAGAATCAACAAGGAAACAGTGGATTTGAACACTATAGACCAAATGGATTTAAACAATTACAGAATACTCTATCCAACAATAGCAGAATACACAGTCTTCTCAGAGAACACACGAAACATTTTCCAAGATAGACCATTTGATAGGCCATAAAACAGTCTAAGCAAATTCAAGAAAATTGAAATCATCCCAGGTATCTTCTCTGAACACAATGGCATAAACTAGAAATCAATAAAAAGAGGAAAACTGGAAAATTCATGAACATATGGAAATTAAATAACATTATTCTGAACAACCAATAAAGAATAAATTAATGGGAAAATAAAATAGTTTTTTGAGACAAAACACAACATACCAGAACTTGTGAGATGCAGCAAAAGTAGTTCTAAGAGGGAAGTTCATAGCAGTAAATGCCTACATTAAGAAGCAAGAAAGATCACCCCCAACTGCACCCCCCAATAAAACAACCTAACTCTATAAGGAACTTGAAAAAGAAGAACTGAGCCCATGTTAAAAGAAGGAAGAAAATAATAGAATATCAAAAATAAATAAAATAGAGAACAGAGAAACAATAGAGAAAATTAACCAAACTAAGAGTTGGTTCCTTGAAAAGATAAACAAAATGTTTAAAAAACCTTTAGTTAGACTAACCAAAGAAAAAAACAGAAAGGACCCATATATATATGTATATATATACGTATATATATGGAGAATATATATATGAAGACATTATAACAGACACTACAGATATTCAAAGAATCAGAAAAAGCTACTGTGAACAACATATACCAATGAACTGGAGAACCTAGAAGAAATGGAAAAATTCTTAGAAACATACAACCTACCAAGACTGAATTAGGAAAAACTAGAAAATCTGAATAGACCAATTATTAGTAACAAAATTGAATAAATAATAAAAAATCTTTCAATGAAGAAAAACCCAGGGCCAGACAGCTTCACTGGTGAATTTTACCAAATATTTAAAAGAATACCAATTCTTCTCAAACTGTTCGAAAAATTCGAAGATGAGGGTACACTCTCAAACTCATTTTACAAGGCTAGCATTATCCTGATACCAAAATCAGAAAAGGACACTACCAGAAGAGAAACTACAGGCCAATATCGCTGATGAATATAGATGCAAAGACTCTCAGCAAACCAATTTAGCAGCACGTTAAAAGTATCATACACCACAATACAGTGGGATTTATTTGTGGGATGCAACATATGCAAATCAATCAATGTGATACATCACATTAATAGAATGTAAAAAGCCACAGGATAATCTCAATAGAAAAAGAAAAAGCATTTGACAAAATTCTATATCTATTCATGATAAAAACTCAATAAATTTTGCATAGAAGGGAGATATCTCAACATAATAAAGGTTATAAGGCAAGCCCACAGCTAACATCAGTTAGCTGAAATTTTCTTCTTTTTCTTGAATTTCTGAATTGGCTTTCTCTTTTCTTCCTGGGAAGAGAAAATAACATATTCTTTCTTCACTATTTCATTAACATAATCCCACCCTTTAGAGATAGAAATTATTGGTTTGTCTATGTATCAGTTAAGAAAATTTAGTACATCAAAATCGCCATTAAGACTTCAATGCAAATGAAAAACACTGGTGCTATGGAGTTAATATCCTTATTACATGGAACTCAGTTAAATCAAAAAGTGATTTATGTGAGTGGATAACTGGTAGAAAAATAGCACACAGACTAATGAAACAGAGGACAGAACCTAGAAATGATATTAAATATAAATATGAGATTGCATTTATGATAAAGAGTCGCAAATGAAGAGAGGGAAAAATGTCAAATGATGTTGGAATGATTAGTTATCTGTTTAAAAAAATGTTTAGAGGGATGCCTGGGTGGCTTAGTTGGATAAGTGTCCGACTTCAGCTCAGGTCATGATCTTGCCATTCACGAGTTTGAGCCCTGTGTCAGGCTCTGTGCTGATAGCTCAGAGGCTGAAGCTTGCTTCCAATTCTGTGTCTCCCTCTCTCTGCCCCTCCCCCACTAGTGCTCTGTCTCTCGTGCTCTCTCTCTCTCTCTCTCAAAAAAAATAAAGAAACATTAAAAAAATCTTTTTAAATGTTAAGCTTCATTTTTTGCTTACACCAAAATAAATTTTAGATGTGTTCAAGACTTATATGAAAATGAAACCATGAAAAACTTACTTTAATAAAAGAAGCCTACCTGACTTAAAGGCAATCAGGAAAAGTTACTATGCCCTAACATCTTGACATGTCAATATCTTCAAAAATAATGTGAAGGGAAATAATGAAGATGCAAGTGTTGATTAAAGAAAAAAAGGAACTAAAATAATTTTCACTGTCCATTCCTGAGTGAGGAAATAATATTTAGAAAAATCTTTTAATCATTAGAAGTATTTTTTTAATGTCAGAAAAAAAAAACTAAAAAAAAAAAAGTAGCTAACTGATCATTAGTAGCTACATGGGCCAATTATTTCTAATGAACAATTAACCTTTACTACCACAGAAAAAGAAATAACATGGCAACATAGAAATGGGAAGCGTGCAAATATTCAAGCAGGAACACCAGGTCGATTTCCTAAAACATGGGAGGCTTGATCCTCAATAACATTTGCCAAGTCACACAACATACACAACAGCCAAGTCACTGGTAGTCCAACATCTGGACTAAAGGGTAGATGCAAAGAGGCTATGAGATGGATGAAGCAGAAGGGTCTTCTTATATTGGTCTACGATATTTGGGGCCTGATAACCAGACAAGGCCAAATAGGATGGAGGGTTACAAATACCCCTGGTCCTCTGCATCTCCGCCTAAAGAGGGAAGTACCTGAAATGTGTGCTGGGAATGGATAGATTGGCTAGTCCATGGTGGTGGCCGCAGGAGCAGCAACAGCCGATTGATTCATTCCTCAGCCCTGCAGAAACACTGGCATGCTAACAGGAAGGAAAATGGGGCCCCACTATTCCAGCATGAAAGGGAGGATTGTGTTCCAGGAAATAACCTCTGTATATTAAAATGTGTACTTCTTTCCATCACTTCACCTATGTGCAAATTTGGTACATACAAGAATACAAGAAATCCCCTTGCTTGCTGTCTTAACTTTAATTCCATTTCTTTGCTGAGCAGCTCACCATGCCTACTTGGTAACGACATATGCATGCTTAACCACATTCGAATATACACTGTAACTTTCCTAATAATAAGAGGGTATTAAAATACATATTAAAGGTGTAATTTTATTAGAGATAAATAATGATATAGAAATATACTTTAAGATAATCAAATATACAGTTGTTTTGTTAATTATGAAGAACTGGAGGTTTGAAATTTTAACTTACAAACTTGTTCTCTTTAACAATATTTAGTAAGCAGTGTGCAACGAAAAAGTAGAGTGTAGTAGCTGTTATGCCAGTCTGTTAATTTTATCCATGATAAATAGTCATCTTTTAGTTCAGAACCATTAAGCCAAGCAAATATTGCCAGCAAGTTTAATTTTTACTTAGTAATGTCAAGAAAGAGAAATGGCTTAATACATGACAAGCACTCACAAATATGAAGATACATTTTATCAGCCTCATACATAAATACATTCTTACTCATCCAGAATGTATAATAATTAATACTAAGAGAGTAGAAAAAAATCTCATTTATTTCACCTTACGTTCATTAATATAGAAGATGATGAAAACTACAAAACAGTTTTGTATTTATTTGCAAAGCTATTGCCACAAATTCTTCCTATGTATGCTATTTGCAAAGCATTCACAGTTAGAAGCACAAATACTGTTTGGATATCAAGAAAATTCCTAATAATGACCCAATGTTATAAAAGCCTAATTTACATATCTAAAGCCCAAGACTATCTTAAATAAAGAAGTATTATAAATTACAGAACATAATGTAGACGAGTGTACCTAATCTATACCAAGGAATAACAAAATAATTTTATTTATCCTGAAGAAACTACACCTTTGTAAAACATGGAAGAAAAGAAGAGAGTCCTTTCACAACTTGGGGAAATTTTCTCATTTATTTTAACTTTTAAATTCACTTTGCTTTTCAATGAGCCTTTACTGTTTCATATCTCTCTTCTAAATCTCCTGCATAAATAGCTAAGTGAATTAGTTATCTTGGAATTATTTCTCTATTCTTTATTTTTTTTCCTTTGAAAATGCAATAGCCAGAAAACCATAATGATGAGAGAATTCTTTGATCTGCCTGAATGTCTTAATTCTTTCAGACATTAAGTGTCATACATCATTGTCTGTTGTTTTTAGGTAATGCTGATATTCGCTAAATATACCCAGAAATGGCTGAAGAGCCTACCAGCTTTTCACACTGCACTCACAAAAAGTTTGCGGCCTAATTTTTAACATTAGCCCCTGCTTGAAAAACACTATTTGAAACCCCATTGAAATCTCAGGAGGCCAAGACTTTACTCACAGAACACCAGGACACTGCCATTGAGGTTCTCCACAGTTTCTTAATTATGTCACTCTGTTTGAAGCTGCGTTTCAGTACCAAGGTTTGACTTAAGCCCTCTCCCAGTTCTAAGATGTTGTGATGTCTGTCTTTCCTACTCCTGTCTTTCTGTTTGCTCACTTCAGATTCCTCAGAATCCAGAGTATGTCTATTAGTCTCAGATGTCCAAACTAACAAAGTTGTGTGATTAGGTTTCCAGCCTTAACGCAGTGGCTGAGATGTTTCTGTATAGCTCATTACAGGTGTCGCTATTCTCCAAGAACTTGACTTATAGCTGTTTCGAGGCAGTGACTGCCAGTTAGTGAAATTCTCACACTAGAGCTAATGACATTTCAGAATACTTTAGGTACCCTGCATCAATATAGCAATTCCAACATTCCCCAGATCCTTTGCCCTAGACTGATTAAAACTCTGTGATGTTATTGATGATTCCTGCTGCACTCCTGATGATCTTTCTCTTGATCTTTCACTCATGTCCTCATCCATCAAATATTTATTTAGCATGTAACTCAGTGACAGCATGGTACATCAAATGGGGTTTACAAGTATAATGCACAATCCTTTAACAGCAAAGAAAGAAAGAAAGAAAGAAAGAAAGAAAGAAAGAAAGACCTAATTAGGAACTGTTATAAACTACGCATAATTTTATACAAGCACACAAGTACACCTGGGCAGAGGATCAGAGAGCTGCATCCCAAAGTGTCAGGGTGGTTATCTCTAGATGTCAGGACTATAAAGTAGTGGTCCTTGTAAATGTTTAACAATTGGCTTTCTGTTCTCTAAAGAAATAATTCTAACATATTTGTTCATTTATCCACTCGTATAAGAAAGATAGAAGAGAAATCTGAAAAAAGTTAAGACTTGTTGAAAACACTAATATTTACCTAGAAAAATACATTCAAAGGAAGAAAGCCTTGCTTTGTAGCATTTGCTGATTTCCACGCCATAAACACTCACATTGTGGCCTCCTTCCAGCTTCACAGTAATTAATGTCTGCTCGCTCACAAATCTTCAACTCCTGTAAGCCAGTCTGAACCCACTCCAGCACAACACTGATTGGCTAAGCTGAATTTTCTTTTTTACATCTTCCTTATTTTCAAAATGTCTTTAATTATAATAGTAGTTGCCCCCAGGGGTAGAAAGTAGGTGTCTGGAGATAGGGACAGAGGTAGACTTTTTCTTCTCTATACCCTGCTGTGCATTTTAAATTTTAAACCAGGAGATATATTACCAATTCAAAAAAACAATTACAACTTAAATTAAAAAATCCTCACTAAACATTTATTACAATTGTGATCAAAGGCAGCAAATGACATTTTTAACCTCTGATATACAATTAATACATATGCATATATATGAAACACATAACGATATAAGCCCAAAAAAGAGTGGCACAAATTTAAAAATTGCATTGGAGGACTTCTTCCTACTTAATTTGGCATCAGAGCAGGCTGTACGGCAGGGAGCCAGGTTCTCACTTAGATGAGCCCAAACAGCGATAAGATTGGAGTCAGGGACTAACGTAAGGGAAGAAGTCGTTTCACATCATCGCTGACAGTAATATTAATGTTTATTTAGTAACTGGTCTGTAGTAGGCACCCACCAGTGGGCTAACTCACAAAGCCTAATTCCGAGAAATAACTCAAGTTCTTGCTCTTGAGCTTTCCATCTGGCAGGCAAGAACATATGCTTAGATGAAGCACCGTGACCTCCCCCGACCAACCCCAAATGCATCTAGGGAGTTAGCTTCCCTCAGGGTGCAGAAGAGCTCTTCCATGAACTACGAAGGACCTTATGGAAAGCGGGACCTGCTCCTAATCACTGCCAGTGAAAGGATCAACTATTCACTGTGACAGGCATTTTTCAACATTGATCTGGTTTATAGCTAACCAACCAGTGGAGCACAAAAGTTCATTCACTTTATCCAGACACATATTTTGCAAACTAGTTCTTCTAAGTGGAAGAACCTCAGGCAATTACACTGAACACACTTAGACACTTTTTGGACATTTTGCTTGGATTTTTTCATATGTAAGAATTTGATTATCTCTATTTTAATTTGTATCCAATGATGGAATAATCCTTGGGCATTAAAAAATAGACTACAAGTGAATATTTGTTGACATGGGAAAATTGTCAAGATATTTTGCTAAATTTTAAAAAGTAACTTGTAAAACATGTACAGTATGAATCAGTTTTTTAAATATTATATCTCTACCCCTAAGTAGACATTTATAACTGAAAATATTAGTAGAAACTATCCCCAGGTGGTAAAGTTACAGATGATTTTGACTTCCTTCTTTGTAATTTTCTTAATTTGTAAAATTTACTATAACTATCATAATATTTAAAATTTGTAGCATAATTAAAATTTCCACCTTCAGTAGGATCCATTCATCAATATGTGAGCATAGAACCCACACTACTTCCTGAGGAAAAGCTTGGCCCTGCTCTTGAGAACTGCCTACTTCAGGAGGAAACGGGCATCTTCCATTCAGGTGTGTCCTTGTCAGGCTCCTCAGTTTTTACATAAAATGTCAGTCTTTCCTCCAACTTAGTTGCTATTGCTGCTCAACACTTAATTCTCACTGAAGTGTCAACAAAGAATAGCTACAATTCAAATATTTCTGAAAGAAGTCTAACTTGAATTCAGTATTATTCTCATGAGAAAAGCAATTTATATGGAATATTGCCTTAAGGACATGGCCTTTTATTAGAGTTTCACGTCAGAGGCACTATTGGAATTTTGAGCAGGAAAATTTGGCTGTACAGAACTTTCGTGCATACTACCAAGGGCCTCTGAGGGTACAGTACTGTTTCAAACACCTTCACACGTTGATGCAAGTTCCTGGCATCTCTGTAGCTTTGCTTTTCCCTCAGTGCTTTACAGCATGATGCCACCAGCTGATATGAAGCCCTCTGGATTCATTTCTCTAAAGACACTCATTACATCTTGCATAAAAGGGCATAGGAGAAATACGTCTCTGGTCTCAGAACTAAAAACAATTGCATTATCTTAATCATCTAACTGGGTTTCTATTTTTCCTTTGCCCTGATTTTCATATTTCATTGTATTCTTATTTGTTGTCCTGTAGATAGCCCTATAAACCACGCTAAATTTTTTGTGAAGCAAATCAAAGAATAAATACGTAAGTGTTCATGATACGATGAAACTAAAAATAGGAGTCAGATTAAGACTAAGGAAAGAAAGAACTTCAGCAACCCCACAGAAAAAAAACAAAACACACACCATAACACAAGATCTGTCAGGGTGCTAAAAGGTTAGGAGATATCACAGTATACTGGTGAAAACACCACATTCAAGAATCAGAGTAAGTGGATTTGGGTCCTGATTCTGTCACTAACTAGCTAAGTGGTGCTATGGGAGGGGGGGAGGGGGGGAATGGGCAGAAGAGAAGGAAGTCTAACACTAGACCCTGAGAGCTGGCAGGCCACTGAGGTTAAGCCGGCTGGCTCTGGAATCAGATTACCTGAGTTTAAACCCTACCCTCACTTACTCTTGGGAATCTTCAACAACGTAAGCTCTCTGGGTTTGTTTCCCCCCCTTTTTTTTCCAACAAAAGTTAATTTTATTTACTTTGAGAGAGAGAAGTCCCATGTGTGGGCACGAGTAGGGAAGGGGCAAAGAGAGGAGAAGAGAGAGAATCCGAAGCAGGCTCCACGCTGCCAGTGCACAGCCCATCACGGGGCTCTGTCCCAGGAACCGTGGGACCAGGACCTGAGCCGAAACCAAGCTGGACGCTTAACCCACTGAGCCACCCAGGCGCCCCTGGGTTTGTTTTTCTTAACTGTAAAATATGAATGAGAATAGTGACTTTGTATGATTATGGCACTTTGTGGAATTTTTTTCTCTAGTGTTCTCAAGCACTTTATATGGATTTATAGGTGAAGAACCTGAGGTACAGAAGAGTTAAGTAATTTCCACAAGGTCACAAGGCCAATCAATGGTATTGCTATGCCTGGAATTCACGGAGTCCATCTCTAGACCCGCACACTTAACCACTGCCCAGTCCTGATGACAAAACGAGCTAATTCACAGCGCCTGGCACACGTAAGACTTTAATAACTGCTGGTTTACTAAACAAATAAAAAGAGCCTTGCAAGCCTAAATGATCTTTTATATCCTAGAAAGATACACCATATCTCAAATATATTTGATACACCATATCTCAAATTTGTAGATGATATGAAGAAAGAATGAGTAAGTAAAACAAGGAATTACAGAATTAATATTAAATTCAACAAGTATAACTGGAAAGCACAAGAGCTGAGCACAAAAATTTACGTATAAATATGTTCATCATGGTGTTATTATTAAAGTTAAAAAAGGAAATGAGTTAAATATCCAAAGTGAGGAGCAGATCAAATAAAATATGGCATATCTACATGCACAGACAAAAGAACTGGGTTAAAATATGGCAAATTTTAAACATTGGTCTCCTTTTGGTAAAATGATTTGTATGAGTTTTTCTATTTCTTTACAATTGTCTGCTTTTCAAATTTTCTACAATGAAAATATATTGCCATATTAAAAAAACAAATATTATCTTTCATTGAAATAACTCAATAAAAATTCCTACATGTTTTCGTAAATCGACTTCACAGGAAAAGTAAGAAAAAAAATCTGCCTGATGGCAAGTTATCCTTCCTCAGGTCCTTCACCAGGAATCTACCTGATGATGGTCGGGTATTTCGGTGGTCCATATACTTATTGTTTAAGATGCTAAAAAAAACTTTTTTTTCCATACTATCTTAGTAAGTATTAGATTGAAAGTATAGAGATTACAAGAAGTCTGTGCTGGTCAAACGTTTGTAGAGTTATTCATTATATTCAACTCCAGGGACCAACAAAAACATTGCCCATCTGGGATGCATATAGATGAGGGCAGTAGACCTCAAGAATTGCTGTCAATTAAGTCTAAAGAGGAGCAGATGGAGTACCCAGCGCTGGTTAGCCCTGAGACAAGAAGGGTAAGATGGGAGGCTGCAGTGACCATCATGGATGTAAGGATATGCCATCTGGAAGAAGGCTGGACGAGTTCCATGTCTCTACTAATGGGGTGGGGGTGGGGGGGGAGTTACAGGGCAGAAAAATCTAGTGCCCAAAACACAGGGGAAATTTCTTTTAGCAAGCAGAAGTCATCAGCAATAAAACAAGCTGCTCTGTAAAGGAACAACATTCCTTTATTTTGTGTGAATCATGTTGCCTAAAGCCCAAGTGAGATGGGCTAAGTCACAGTACTGTAATGTAAGCAAGGAGGTCTGATATCAATCACTTGAAGACCAGTCCTGTCCCTGGGACCAGAAACAGACCAACGGGAAAAGCCCTAGTGAACCCTTGGAAATGGGACCTGTCCCTTTCTTGCTGTGCCTTGAAGATCCTAAGCCAATTACTAGATAAATGTTATCATGGCATCCTCCTGTCAAACACAGGCCAGGACCTGGGAGGAAAGAACCCAAGTAGGGGGTTATGCCAACCCTCTCGGGCTACAGATGGAATAATGCGGGGCCTTGATGCCTTGAGAATAATCCAGGTAGAGTGTGATCAGGAACCTTGCTCTCTATGTCAACTTGCTGTATCTTGTTCACCACGTATATGTGCTTCTGTTTGCCCTTTAGTATTTCATAAAGATTTTCAAAGTCCCAGGCTACCTCATCCCTGGTAAGAGAAACCAAGAAAAGAGGTTTCTCCCCACACCTTAACAAGATCATAAAAACCATGTATATATTTCAAACACTTATTAATCTTCACAACCACCCATGAAATAGGTACTATTACTCTCCCCATTTCACAGGTGAGGAAACTGTAGCACAGAAAGGCCATGTGACTTGCTCAAGGTCCATAGGTAGTAAGTCATGGAGTAAGTATTCAAAATGGGAACACAAAGGAACTTACATTGTCAGAACTGTGGTAATTCTTTCACTCAAGGGATCATTTAGAGCTGTTTGGTGTTATTCAGTAACAATCTATGTATATGCCAAGCGTCATGAATGAGTTTCTCCTTCCTCCCACCCCCTCCTCCCCGTTACTCCCACCAGCTCTCCCCTAATCATGCTTCCACACATGTGAGAGACTGGGAGATACTAGACAGAATTTTGATTCAAAACACATGCAAGAATACAGCTGTGACTGCTGCAGTCTAAGAGACGCATCAAGAAAGAAGTTACCTGTCAGTGATGAAAATTATGACTTATTAAACTCAAACCTAGGCAACTTCCTAAAGAAACTAAATATAGTATTTTGTGGCTAACTATTCACAAATTACAAAGAAGTATGTTCAGCCTTAACATTGAGGAAGATATCTCATGAGGAATTTAGTCATTAATAAGTGTGTCTCAGGAACAGTGATTTCTGTGTGCTTTTAGCAACATCAAAAGCACCAGCTAGCTTCTTTTGCATCTAGGCTGATTTCAATTACTTGTGTTTGTGATTTTGCATAATGTAGCAAAATTATTCTAGCTGTTTTATTCCAATCTTGTAAATTGGGTATCTTGATTTTGTTTACTTCTTTTGAATGTGTTCATTTAACCATATATAACGAAAACACAAAAAACCCAGCAGCCACACTCACCTGTGATCCAAGTGGTGAATGGAGAGAATAACTCCAGAATTCAAGTGGGTCTGTTTCAGAGTCACTAAAACAGTAAATTCATGTTTATTTCTCAGCTTCTGAAAAAACTGTTCAGCTGTAGCAGTGGATGCTTTTATACTTCTGGGAGTATCTAAAAAAAGAAACATACATTAAATAGATTAGAATTTGGTTTTATAAAGTATCCTTTCCATGAAACATCTTTCAAAAAACATTATCAAGTAATAACTGATAAATACCAAGTTTCAGACTCCTTCAACAAGATTTTTTGCTACAGGGACAACTGGGTGGCTCAGTCGGTTAAGCATCCTACTCTTGGTTTTAGCTCATGTCACCATCCCATGGCTCATGAGTTCAAGCCCTGAGGCTCTGTGCTGACAGCGCAGAGCCTGCTTGGGATTCTCTGTCTCCCTCTTTCTCTGTCCCTCCCCAACTCACTCTCTATCTCTGTCTAAATAAATAAATAAATAAATATTTTTTAAAAAAACTTTTTGCTACATATAACACAGGACAGTAAATCAATTACTGGACTCGTGTTTCAGGAATTCTTTTTCTTTTTTTTTTTTTTTAATTTTTTTTAAACGTTTTTTTTTATTTATTTTTGAGACAGAGAGAGACAGAGCATGAACGGAGGAGGGGCAGAGAGAGAGGGAGACACAGAATCGGAAGCAGGCTCCAGGCTCTGAGCCATTAGCCCAGAGCCCGACGCGGGGCTCGAACTCACGGACCGTGAGATCGTGACCTGAGCCGAAGTCTGACGCTTAACCGACTGAGCCACCCAGGCGCCCCTCAGGAATTCTTTTTCAAAAATGTCACCTCTGGGGCAAAGAATCAAAGGATTCTGCTTGAATAAGTGTACTCCCAAGTTTTCTCCTTACACATACCCTATATTCTGGATACCACAGCCACATCAGTGTCAACAGTGAGCAAAAAGATGTACTTCATAGACTAGAACCTAAAAGACCATGTTAGAGCCATTTAGCTTTTCTGACGCCTCATGACAGAAAACTGGATTTAAATCTATGTGCCACCTTCCACATTGATATCCTTAGCCAGAAGGCGTGCTATAAATAGATTTTTTAAAAGATCATTGAAATTAGTCACTCTCAGCCTTCTGCGCAATGGATGAAACATTAAGATCAAACTGTCTTACCATGCTGTTGAAAGAAATACATAGAACTTAATTCCAATGTCCTCTTCTCCAGACTTAGAGAAAGCCTAGCCAAGGAAAGTATGCGTGGGAGAGCAGAAACTTTTACCCTACACTTCTACCTGGTTTAGACCTGCACTCCAAGACCCAGGGAGTGGGACCTAGAGGCTATGGGGGCAATACAGATAGAAATGGATTTAGTGGGTAGGAAAAAACCATTATTCAAGCCATCTGCTAACTGAGCATAAGGCTCTCCTATTCATAGTGTGTGCAAAGGGTTGATGGGAGCCAGAAATACAGTTTATGTTGTTCTCAAATCATCCTCCTTGTTTCTATGCTTTAGACTAGGTAGACTAAGTAACTAGACTTACTTACTTTAGAGTAGGTAGTCTAGGTAACTACTAAGCAAGTAGATCTCAATGGAAAAACTACTGGCATTTAGAAAGAAAAACCCATCCTTGTGCAAAACTGTCCCATGCTTTGCAGAATATTTAACACCCCTGGTTCTGGCCCAGTGAGTGCCAATGGCACCCAACCCCCAATCACTGTGACAACCCAAAGCTTTCCCACACATTTCCAAGCATTTCCTCAGCAGCAGTGTAGCAGAAATCTTGTTGAGAACCACAACTTCAGTGAAAGAGTTTATAGGATTAATCTAAAATTCCATACCTTCCTAGCCCCACAAATTTATGGAATAAAAATGTACCCACATGATCTGTGCCCATCACTGGGAATGGACAGACATGGAGAAACCTTCAAGATACCCACAAAGTAGTGGACGAGACAAATAATCCCAGTACGATGAAAGAAATGCTGTCATACAGGTAGGTACCAAGCGTGGATGGATCACAGATGTAAAAGTAGCCAACATCATGCGGAGGGAAAAATCTCATAAAACAGACAACACTTGATCTGGAGATCACCAGGTAGAAAAGAGAAAGAAAAGCATTCCAGTCATAGGAAGAGCTTGGAAACCAGCAGGAAGGTGTAAAAGGGATTTTTGCTCAAAGTTTTAGGAAAAATAAATTTCTTGCTTCAAAAAAGAAACTTCCTCAGTCCCATCGAATATTCACAATTCAAAAGTAGAACAATAATCTGCAATTTCTGCCATGGTCAACATAATAGTTTCCCCTCAAGCTCAATCAGGGATAAGATTGGCTGTGGAGGGGATTCCATACAATTCCTCCTAGCTCCAAAACTTTCCACTTCCTCAAGGAGGCATACAAAATGAAATTCCATGAGAATAATTCATCTAGTGTTAACTTTTTATCCACTCTAGTCACAAGTAAATCATTCCCAAACTTCATCACTTCATCTTAATTTGATAGATAAAAGCAAATTAAAATCAAATTATAAATATTTATTATGCTTCCCCTTCTTTCAACCAGGTAGAGCTTCAGCAGCACCCTTTATCTTGCCTAGTAGGATGATAGATGGGGATGCAAATGAGAGAAGCAGAGAAAGGACTACACTGAATACAGAAAGGAAGATGAAACCCAGAGAGAGAGGGAGATCCAAAGATGTGGTGTGGAGAGCTTGAGCTCATCCAGTGAGAGAAAAGAATTTAGAAATGCACCACAGCTGCCTTACAAGGTGAAACTTTTAAAAAAGAGATTCTTAATGAGGGTTTTTAGGAAGTTTTGTCATTTGGTATGCATAGAAAACCTTCACTAATCTCTATATTATCCTCTCCTGCTTTTGGAGTCAGATTTGTGGGGAGAGTTGACAGGTTGTCTTATTTGTGAGAGTTTTCTTTATTTTGTTTTCAGATGAAATGATATGTAAAGATTGACCTTAAGAGGAATAGAAGGATCTAAAAGAATGGATTACATTTGAGTATCATTAATAAAAATGTAAGACACCATGGTTGAAAACATGGTGAAGGAATCTATAGATGAAAGAAACATTTTTTTTAATTGATCAATCTATACTTTGGAAATTTTTCTCTGGTGGCCACATAGAAAGTTATTTGAAGAAAGAAAAAAGTTGAACGCAGGGAGAACTCTTAAGAAACTCTCACAACTCAGATGATCATTGACTTTTTTGTTAGATTTCACATATTTTAAACATCACATATTGACATCCCTACACTACCTTTCCCAAACCAAACCATCCTGTGCAACTTCTCCTCCCAGTTCATTATCTTCCATCTTGCTCCCTCTGTGAGGGCAGAATGACTTACTGGAAGGAGGGCCCCTCCAGCACAAACATGGCCAGCAGAAGCTCCATTCAGCTCATGCTATAGTGACAGGAGAAATAATATTGGGTTTTGTTTTTTCTTCCATCTAGATTAACCAAGTTCATTACAGAGAGATTTTAAAATGGGCTTGCATGAAATTCCCACCCGTGTTATGCAGAGGGGCAATATGGAAGGCAGTGGGAGGGAGAGAACCTGACCTGACTTACTATGGCCTCAGGATGGTCTACTGACCTGGCAACGCCAACCCAGGGGCCCAAGACACAGGTGAATATTTTTAAGTTTCTGGATTGTGACAGAGAGAACTTAAAGGAAGTATATAAATCATGATTGCATCATAATTTTTAGCTGTTGACAGAACACCATGTCTCATCAACCCTGACCTCATCCTAATATTATTTAAATCTATCGTTGCCCTTAAGAACATGTTTTCACATATTCATCATGCTTGAGTCCAGGAAGGACTTGATGGGAGTCTGAACTCTCTGAAAAGCATCAGAATAAATAGAAGAGGAAGAATTCAAGAGAGTTTTAGAAAACAGAAGAACTGGGTCAGTGATAAAACACATGCAAAAGGCAAAAGAAAGAGAGAAAACTGAAGTTAATTGAATCTAAAGTTTCTAGCTTGAGAGACTAGATGAAAGGAAATGCAGTAGCAGAATGATGGGATTTCACTTTTAGAAATGGTTGGGACACATATGTGGAAGTGTCCAATAGGAGGTGGGCACTATAGAACTTGATCTCATGAGAGAGGTCAAGGTTGGCAATATAGATTTAGAAGTCATCAGAATATAGTATCTAAAATAATAGGTGTGCCTGAGTAAATCATAGGAAACACAAGAATGAGGGTATGAAGGATGGAACACAGAAAAACTAAATCTGGGGGTGCCTGAGTAGCTCAGTAGGTTAAGCATCTAACTCTTGATTTAGGATTCGTGATCTCATTGTTTATGAGCCCCTCATCCAGCTCTGTGTTGGTGGCACAGTCTGTTTGGGATTCTGTCTCTCTGTCTCTCTGTCTCTGTCTCTCTCTCTCTCTCTCTGCCCCTCCCTCAGTCACTCTCTCAGAATAAAAATTTTTAAAAACTAAATCTGTTGCATACACATATATAATGTTGCACAGCTGCTACTATACAACATTTATCCTTCAAAAATGTATAATGATATATTTTACCCTTTGAACCCATATTCCATTTTGTTCTCACAAAGCTCTGGAAACTAGACAGGACCAACCATTACTACGTCCTTTTTCAATGAGTAAAACAAGCCAAGGAACAATCCTGTGATTCACCCACAGAGGTGATAATGCCAGAGGCATTATGGGGATGACAATTTCTGGTCCAGTGTTCTTTCCACTAAATCATACTGCCTCCTGAACATGGCATCCTTTATCCATGCTTAACTGCCACTCACAAATATAAATGCAAATAAAAGAGCACCAACATAGAAAATAATCCAGAAAAAAAGTAATGACATAAGATAACATTTTTAGTTCTTTAAGTGACTAGCTTAGTAGTGATTTTAAGAAAGGTCACATTCCTCATTTGCATTTCTGTTTCTCAATTTGTAAAATTAACATTCCTACCTTCCATTTTCATCTCAAGGATTATACAATGTTCAGAGAGACTTCTGAGTTCCCACAGTTATTAGTATAGACCCAGTTCGAGTCTTCACCGGAAAATCAAGTCAAAGAAACCATCATGTAAGAGTTAATTTTAGAATTAATAACTCAATATAGGTATGTGTGAAGCAACTTCTCAACAAGGCCTCCTGCTAAGGAACCAAACATAGAAAAATGAAGTGTGGTGGCTATCGGAATGAATTTGGAGCCCAGAAGAATAAGATTTCAATGCCAGCTATGCAGATTATTAGCTATGCCTGGCATGTAGTAAACACCATGTGTTGGCCATTAGGATTATGATACTTATCATTATTACTCTTCCAAGCAGTGAGACTGTGGAATCAGCCAAAACTACCAACAGCCGTGATACCTTTGTGGTGATTTCTGAGCTTACTTTCATTCTAAGCATCCCCAACTCTGCCATAAATGGTCAGTTTCCACATTTCGAAATTGGTACAAATGTTTTTGGCAATCAAATTATTCTTAAGATAAAATCCTGCCTACCACTCTCTATTTCTACAAAACAATGAGTGATCATTCATTTACGAACAAAAATCAATGTAAATTGACTTTCTTTTCAATGAAGGGCTGACAGAGATCATTTGAATTGCCTCTTCAGGAAAACAAAAACAAAAACAAAAACAAAAAACAGGCTGATAAAAGTGGCCTTTAAACACTACTACAAAGCCCCACAGAAAAACTTATCAACACACCCATGCTAGAGTAAATCTTTTTAACTGGAGAACTGCTTGGGTTTAAAACAAAACTCTGTTTCAATGTTTTCCATTTTTATTGTGCGCAGAGCCCAAAAAATCCCACTATAAGAAACAATTCATGGCATTTTAAAGCAGTTATTAATAAGTAATGAAGTAGTTCTGAAGCAATTACATCAAAATATTCATTTTTTTGTCATGGGACTACCAGAATGGAGTGATGCATTCCTGTGTGGATGTAGTAACCATTTCTAGGGATTTCCACCATGTGCTATGGATTCCCCATATACATCACAGTTAGGGGGATACAGGAGAGAGAGAGAAACTGGTTTATTTCAAAAATAAGACTGTAGGCGCACCTGGGTGGCTCAGCAGGTTGAGAGTCCAACTCTTGATTTCAGCTCAGGTCATGATCGTAGGGTCATAAGATGGAGCCCCAAGTCAGGCTCCATGCTGAGCATGGAACCTGCTGAAGATTTTCTCTCTTTCTCTCTCTGCCCCTCCCCTGCTCTCTCTCTCTCTCAAAAGAAATAAATAAACATTTAAAAAAACAGACTGTAGATTAATGGAACAATGTATGTGATGGCAAACATGGGTACTTACTGAAAAAGAGAGTCAGACTGGAGCTTCTTTCAGTATTTTTAGTGTGTTAGCAAAAGTAAAGAGAAGGGATTTGTCCATCTACCAATAACAAACCGGCAAGAATTATTTTCTTCTTTTGCACTTAAACTGCATTACTACAATTGCCATCATGAATCGCACGAGCCTCTGCCACTGACAGGTCTCTATCCCATCTGCAGTGTATAGAACCTAAATTCATTTTCCCCCACATAACCAGACTAATACAAATACAAAGTACAAATTCAATTATAAAAACAGTCTAATCTCCAGCATAAGATGGTTGACTTAGAATGTGCCAAAACTCACCAAATTACTTTTTTCTTCAGTCTCTGACTATGAAAGGCTGTTATCTTCTGAATTCAGGTTAGAAATATATGAAGTCAGAACTATTAGTATAGTTCCTATCCATCGTTCTTACTCTCCCTTCAATATATTCATGCCTTTATACTGCAAACTTGCAAGGCAAAGTAATGGTTACAACTTTAAAAGCCATTAATATTTGATTAACACTATATATGCAGTTTGCAAAGTCCTTAAACATGAATAATCTCATGTAAGCCTCAGAGCAACATTGAATAAATGGGACTATTGGTCCAAAGTAATAGAAATTACAGATGAGGAAAGGGAGGCACAGAAAAGCCAAGAAACTCGCCATCATCACCATACATGGCTCAAAATTGGAGCTCATTTTCTGTGAATTCACTATATTAGAAACTTGTTGGTTCGAACCTCAGGCGCTTCCCCAGTGATATCTGAAGCAAGCTCTGAACATAAAGGGCAAGGAGAGACAGAACAAAGAGGCAGGCCATTCCAGATTGGGAGGGGGCAGTTTTAATAAAGCAAGGGAACTTAGAGGCTTGCCCTGGGCAGCCGCAAGACGCACAGATCTCTACATCTGCGTGCAAAAATCATAAATTTATATAGAAGCCTTAACTGGATTCACTCAGTTTATACCAATCCAGATGGTCTCAACAACACACTGCTCTCTCATGGCCGCATCCCTGAAAATGACTGCCACTGTGGGAATGGAGGGCGGAGGGCAGAGGGTACATTTCAAGGAAGGGGATGAGGTAAGGAGCCTCCAATTGTCCAGGGCCAGCTCAAGGGTCAATTGGAGGTCACCTCCTCTCCTCACCTCCTCTAACAGAACTATCAAAAGCAATTAGGATAGGATAAATGAACAAACCCACCAAATTCAAGTGGCAGAGCTGGGATCTCAACCCAAGCCAACACGCTTCTTATTATTACACGATAGTGTCCTACTAACATGATGGTGATGCACACTCTGGAGAGTAAATAAACTATCATATTAAGTTAACTTTTATAAAAATATATTCTGAAGATAAATACGTTTTTTCTTGATCTTCAGATTCATTTAGGCTACACCAATCTACAAAACTATATATAATCTTTAGAGAATCTAAACTACTGAGATAGAAACTGTACTTTTAATCAAAACCAAAAGTTTTTTTTTAAACAAATGTTTATTTATTTACTTTGAGAGAGAGAGTTGGAGGGGCAGAGACGTAGGGAGAAAGGGAATCCCAAATGCGCTGACATGGGGGTCAATCTCATGAACCATGAGATCATGGCCTGGGCTGAAATCAAGAGTCAGACACTTAACCAACTGAGTCACCCACGCGCCACACCAAAACCTTTTTTAAAAGACAATTTTGAAACAATTCTCCTTAAAAAACTATTGGGCAAAATGTTGTGAGTACCCACAAGTTTTTAATGGGGCAAACCCCCATCTAATGATGCCCATCCTCACCCTTCAGAGATCTATATGCCCTTTACATTACTAGGTTAGCATAGTGCATACTCTTGGAAAGCCAACGTCCTCTTCTACATTTTACTTGAGAATAAAATTTAGTGAGCTAAATCCCAAATCCATCTCAAAAGTTTCTTTCAAATCAACAGCTAATTATAATTTGATTCAATGCACAATAAGCATATATATCCTCATGTATTATTTACAAAGTTATTTGTTAGCTTAATGCTGTGAATATCCAACCACATAAAAACATACAAATGTGAATACAATCAGATTTAAAACATAAGCTTCAGCACCATCCAAAGAAACAAAACAAATAGCAGGTTCTACTCCTGGAGTTAGCAACTAAATGGTTTACTTTAAGCAAATCATTTATGACTCATCTGTGGGAATTTTCATTAATGAAGTGCAACAAAATTTCATCAGGATGTAGGAGGGTGACAAACAACAAAATGTCTATAATTTTGAGCTTAAAATTACAGTATTAAAATTTTATACATAACACATATAATACAAGTTATTTAGAGTATTCCATTTTGTTTTGGGTCTAGGTTAACAAGCAACTTTCTGATAATAATTCGGCTTCCCAGGTACATTTTCCTTCAGAGACAGCAGTAGTAATTAACTACACGGGTATTCTGGTTTAGTTCACTGTTATAATCTTTGTTGTAGATTAAAATTAAAATCAGCACTTGAGTATGTAATCAGATTAATGCTTTTGGCTTGCGTGAAGCAGTTCCTTAGAACCTCACCAGTGAAATTACCAACTGCTTTGTTACCAGAAAAATTAAGAGGATAAATGAGCTAAACAATATCCCTCTTTATGATCTCTACTCCCAACTGGAATACTGCTCAAGACTAAGATTAAATGGGTACAAATGTTAAGTAAATAACAGGGATGATGACAACGACAGTGATGGCAATGTAGATGACAATGTCATCTACAACCTTAATAGACTGGCTATATTCCTGTGTTAAGACTGCCTCATTATCTGTAGATAGCAGTCTCAATAACATCATTTGAATATATGTAGCAGACTTAAGAATCAGTAATTTGCTAGATCTTTATTTAAACCAATCTGAATGAAATGTATTATCAAATTGAACCCAAACTGAATGTGCACAATTTGTCCGCTAATATCAAAGCCAATGTCTTAAATACATAAGTAAAATTAGACTCATGGACTATCATACTTTATGAAACTTTTATGCTTTTGCTTTTATGCTTTTATGCTTTTGCTTTGACTAGAGCAATTAAAACCTTGAATAAATAAAATGTATGAATGTCTTTTTAAAAAAAGAAAAAAACTTGAGTTTTCACTGGGCTTTTTTCACTGGGCTTACCCTTAGCAATACATCAAAGGTTCAAATGCACCTTCATATACTGACACATTATCAGTGTATGAAGTATTGCTTAAATTAACAACTTACTCATCTTAGCATTAAACTGTATAAATTCATGAACTACATCATTTTTCCCTCTTATAAATTATCCTATATAGAGTATCCTATATAGAGTGTGTATGTGTGTGTGTGTGTATATCTATATCTATATATATCTATATATATATATCTTAAGTGCAAATATATATATATCTATAGATATATATCTATATCTATATCTATATATCTTAAGTGCAAATATAATTACTCTTCATAAAGTATTCATATGTATTAAGAGAGTAACTATAAGTGCAAAAGAAAAATGTACATATGCTAATTTTTTAAGTGAAAACTGAATCACAAGTTATTCCGTTAATTTCTTTGAGGTCTGATCAGATTCATTCAGTCCCTGAGAAGGATAAGAGAGAAAAAAAATATATATGTCCCTTCAAAAAATCTGGCTATCTTTTTATCCACATGTGTGCTGATGTTCTGGCTTGGCTTTAGTCAAATTATTAGTGTAAAAAGAAAGAAGGGGCGCCTGGGTGGCTCAGTCAGTTAAGCACCCAACTTTTGGTTTGGTCATGACCTGTGGTTTCGTGAGCTCGAGCCCCACATTGGGCTCTGTGCTGGCAGGGTGGAGCCTGCTTGGGAGTCTCTCTCTCCCTTTTCTCTCTGCCCCTCCCCCACTCACGCTGTCTCTGTCTCTCTCAAAAGAAATAAACTTAAAAAGAAAGAAACTTAAAAAGAAAAAAAAAGAAAGAAAAGAAAACTAACAGGATCAAGGTGAAATCTCTACTATATATCTTTAATAGTTGACTGACACCTATTAATCGGCAAGAATAAGGAATAGGGATCTATAACATACAGTTTTACACATTTATATAAAATGTTATGGTTATACATTCTACAACCTCAGATTGCACAAGCAGATTCTAACAGAATCTTTGCTGAATAGCCAAAGAGATAGGATGTAGTGCCCCATCAATTATGCAGAGCTGAAATGCTGAAATGCACAATTTCATCTTCCACCTAATAGGCCAATTTGACCTGAGACATCAATTTTGGGAGTTTGTTCTGCTTTATCCTTCTTTAATTATAATAATCAAATTATTTTAGAATAACAAGACACCAAAATATCAGTTACCGTGATTAATCACCCTATCAAAATTGTGCTACATTTTTTTTTTTTACTATTATCATTTTCACTGCAACAAAGAACACGGCATTATAAGGTACAAAAGGACACAGAGCACAGAATAGTCAGTTTCTCAATCCACAGTTTCAGACACTAGCCCCATGTCAACTCCTGCCCTTGTCTCCCCAGGTCCCATATCTGCCTCCCGTCAGTTTCTGGGCCAGTTATAATGATGCCAGAAAATCAGAAGTGGGGATCAAGAATTAAGTTATTTTTCTCAGGGATTAAAAAAACAAAGAGCTCTGAAAATTCGTGCAGCCTCTAAAATTAATCATTTCCCAGCCCCACTACATTGGCCCCAGCTACAAGGCTGAACTTCTGCTTCACTTTCCCAACCTAGAACTCTCAGCTCTGCCCTGCACACCAATCTCAAGTTCTGGTGTTTTGCCAGGATCTTGCCAATTCTCTCTGCTGTGTCTCTGGAATGGATGAATCTGCTAAAGTGTGTCAGAATGCTAGATCCATCAAATGATGCCTGCCTGACTTTGAATTGTGGGGGCTACTGGACTTGTCCCATTTACCAGACTAGATACCACCCCCAACTCCTACTCATCCTCATACCCTCCCCATCTTTCTCCCTCTTGGAGTTTCTCCCACCCCTATAAATTTCTCTACAATACATTCACTAAATGCTGATACTATCCCTGGATAAAGTACAGAAGATTCACTTACTGACTAAACTAATCTCTGGATTTCACCTTACCAGAAGCTATAAAATTGCCACTCTCAATGTATCCATTTTTAGGAGTCTTAAATCTAATCCCTCCAAGCTAGTGTCTCTACCATTTCAAGCTTGGATTTCTCCCTAAGTGCCCATTCCGGGGCTAAGGATTGCCTTCAGTTTCCTATTCACTTTAATTAATTCAACAAATATATAACTGAGCACTTGCTATGTGCTGAGCATTCAAAAATGAAGATCAAGAACAATCCAAACTAGGAACCATCTACCTTACTGTCGCAGAGATGCTAGTTGTCCTCCAATGGCAGTAATTCTCTCCTTTTTAGTAATAAAACACCCACATATCCGGGTACATGGCTATCCAGCTAGAAACCACATTCCCTAGTTCTCTTTGCAACTAAAGTGGCCAGGTGACAAGTTCTTGTCAGCAGGATATAAGTAAAAGTGACCTATGCTACAATCCAGATTTTATTATTAGAAAGGAAACTCATTGCCCTCCATTCTCCTTACCCTCAGTCTGGAATAGGGATATTGAGGTAGTAAGCCAAGCTCTTCAATGAGGACAAGGGCAATGAGGGGCTAAACTAATAACCTCATGTGGTAGAGCCACCCAATATCCCTGGAACCTCTGATTGTTACCTGAGAGAGATATAGATGTCTTTGCTTTGAGCACTTTGAGATGTTCTTGTTTGAGAAAGGCATTTTGGGTGTCTTTTTTACAGGAGCTTAGCCTATTCCTAAGTAATATATCTCCCCAAGTTTCCTATGACTCATTCAGAATTGAGTGGGATTCTTTAAAACAAGGATCAGCAAAATTTTCTTCATAAGGTCAGATAGCAAATTATTTTAGGCTTTGCAAGCCACATACATCTCTTTTGAATATTCTTTTAGATTTATTTTTATTATTTTTTTACAATCATTTAAAAATGTTAAAAACCATTCTTAGCTCAAGGTGCCGCACAAACTAGGCCTCAAACTGGGCCCACAGGACCATAGTTTCCTAACCCCTGTAAGCAACAAATAACAGATTTAATTTCCCATATTCACTTTATAGCTTTAGTTAGTTATGTTTATGTTTAGAAAGGGAGAAAATACAATGTGATAAAGGCTTAGCAAGAGAAAGTCTAGATGCTGTGCAAGCAGAAAAGGAAGGAGGTAAATTCTGCCTGTTAACTTGCCTTCATCACTACTGCTGATATGTACATTCGGGGCATATCCTATCTTCTCTCATTCTATGATGGTTTCCAAGGGCAGGGATTGATTTTGTCATTCTCCTTGTAGGCACAGCCCATGCAGAAAACAATCAATAAGCGTGGCCAATTGTCTTGTCCATTGATGACTCTCCACCTACTTCTATGCCTTTTAATGACAAGGTACTGTTGTCTGTTCAAATCACTAAGTAAAGGTTACAGATTTCTTTTGCTTTCCAATATTCTTTTGCATCGCCACCTAGCTTAACATTATGATTTATAAGGTGGAGTAAAGGATAATCCCAATGAACTAAACTGGAATGATACAAAAAAAAATTACAATACTGTTTTATATTGTTCTGTATTTAGACCAAAGACTCTCTCCTTTCCCCTTGGAATATGAACCAGCAAGTCTGCGTGGGGATCCTAGATTTACGAAAAGAACTTAGTCCTTTGTAGCATTCAGAGATGAGCATGTTCCTAGAAAAAGGAAAAATAGCGAATTCAAAACTTTCCCCTTGGATGCTGACAGTGTGGGTTGAGTACTTTCTTAGAAATGTTAGACATTTCTAGAATGTCAGAGAAAATAACCTTTAATTGAATGGCCAGAAATACCTCCCAGAGCCAAAGGAAAGCACTTGTCTTCTTTCATCTCCACATCAGCTTTGGGGATAGCTGTGTGTTGACCTACAAAGAATGTTCAGAACACTCACTGAATTAATGTTCTTGTATTTTTTTTTTCTTTTGCCGTGTAAGATTAGATTAGGAAAAATTTCAGGAAAGAAGTCTACACAGTAGTCTATAGATCATTTCCTCACTATGTTTTATCCTCTTTAAGACAGAGGAGAACTAGGCATTAAAATAATCTGGGAATTATATTGCAACAATTCTTTTCCTTTCATGACAGCCCATAGCTCTGATGGTTTACTATGCACTTTCATGATTTTTCAGTGTGGCATTTTGTGCTGCCTTATATCTTTCTCTGCTTCTTGTCTAATTGCTTTCTATACCAGTCTTACATCCTCAGAAAGATCAATTTTAATCTCCTTGAGGGCAAGCGAGATGTGTATATCACACTTTCTCCTATCCCACTAACTACCAGCAATTAGAACCTAAGACAGAAGTACAATAAATATGTGTGGAGCAGAGTTGAATTAATTTTCCTTTTCAAAGTTGGGAAGGTAAAACAAACCTAGCTCAGCAGTGTAAGGAGGGGCCGCTCTCCTCCCCTCCTAATTCTCCACTGAAGCAGGGTTTACAACCCGGGGCTCACTGTGTCACTCTAGGCGATACCTGATCATCTCACACACAAACACGCTTTATCCTGCACAAAGGTTTATGGAGCGGTCCTGGGAGGCACGGCCCATACTAATTAACAGGTCCACTATCTCATTAGTCCAGGCTAGGAAAAAATGGTTAGGGTTTAAAATTCTATTGAAACTAGAACACCTGAATGTAGCTTAAGACAGCCGTTTGCTTTCACAGCTGAATTTCCTATGTGAATGCTATTCCAGGTCAGATATTTCTTCCTCTTGGTTCATACTCCACTTCCACAAGACTGTTTTCTTACTAGAATTTGGAAGTACAGTGAGTCTTCCTACCTCATACCGCATTTAGACATATCTGGATTACACACAGATACGTGAAAGATATATTTCCATTTCTAATTTAGGAAATTAGGCCCAATATCAATAGTATATTTCCTATTTTAATACCACCATCCAGTGATCCAATCACATATTTCCTCATTTACATACCTCCTCTCCCTTATCTGTACAATTTCATATTCATTTGCTAAAATATACTCTAATTTTGTTTTCCTTCTGATTTCTTATTTTTAGCATTTTTATTCATTCTTCCCTCCTGTTTCATAAAATATGTGTCTAAATGCAAAAGATATAAATACAGTATATAAATACGTGTGTGTATGCGTGTGTGAGCATGTTATACATACACACACATACAAACACACACACATACACATTTTTGTATGGTCAATTTATGATTCATAAATGTGACTATTTCCAAAACATCATTGGTCAATCAGTTTTTAGGACTGTGGCCTGCTTTTTTACACAGAAGCAATAATTATACATGATGGTTAGGTCCTCAGAAGATTCAACCTACTACAGTATGTTGTGGCTGATTTGAACCCACTAGATTCCAGTATCATGGATCCAGCAAGCTGAACCCAGAAATTCCTGGCACCTCGATGGACAAGGGAGAAATCTGGAAGCCAAGATAAGATAGAGGGAAGGGATAACTAAAGAAGGTGTAGACTAGATACTGAAGAAGAGAGCCAACAGTTCATATCTGATAGTCAAAGACATGAATGTGAACTCAGGCTTGGTTCACCTTGGGAGATGAAGGCAGATGAAGCAGTATGCATGAGGCGTGGAGATGTGCAGAAGCACGGTCCATTCGTGGACCAAGTAGTATTTTATATTGCTGGAGCATAAGGTGTGTGGGAGGGAGGGAGGTGGAAAATGGAAGCAGTCTAGACAGGTGGTTAGGAACAGATCATGGTTCTGTGATCAGCCTTTTCAGAGACACTGTGTTACTCAGAGAACTGCAAAGCTAAGATGAAACCAAGCAGAAGCCCAGTCATATGAAGTGGGCCAGGAGAGTGTGGCATAAGGAATCAAGTATGACTCAGCAGGCATGTGACAGCACAAGGCTTTTCTTGGGAAAACCAGGCACCAGTTGTTAGCACAGAGAATTCCAATCAGCTGTGCCCGGCACTAGTGGAGTGAGACTCCTGTCCTGGTCAGAACTGGCTGAGGAACCGAGAATGATCAGCATGCAAGGCCTTGGGTACCCAAGCTTAAAAGTGTTGACACTGACCACCCTTTACAGCCTGGCCTCCCCATGAAACCACATTCAAACTTCCCACTTAGGACCCTAAGAATGTCTGCTCCCTAAGCAGCACCTGTAAAGAGAATGCAGAGTCTCCTTCTCTGACCCACAGTAGGCTATAGGAGCAAAAGCAAGAACTTGAGCTAGCTGCTCCTGGCAGCAGAAGGAGGGTGAAGAAACTCCAGGACCCCAGCACTGATGAAGAAAGACTAGAACACTCACAAGCAGCGGGAAAGAAAGAGAGGTAGTCCTGGAGTGAAGGGGACTCTCTAACTGGAGAGCCACTGGCATGAAAGACACATCCCCACTCTTGAAGTATGTTTGGCCAGACTGGCAGTGTCTACACATGGATCGGGGTGAGAGGTTTGTGATGCTTAGGTTTGGGTGAGCGTGATGGGGAAGCTGGGGCTAATAATTTTCTTCTTTTGGTGGATTCTTCTAAAGGTAAAAGAGATATTTTTTTTAAAGAGATGAAGAAGGACCTTGTACTTTAAGAGGAGGGAGGTATAGAGAGCATGAGGTGGCCCCAACAGTGTTAGATGCTGCTGCCCCTTAAGGAGCATGGGCTGCCACTGTGGCCACCCTGCAGTCAGAAACAGCAAGTTCCCAAGAGTAGGAACAGGCCTATTTCACTTTCATGTCCACTGTATACTTAGCGCCTAGGATAGTGCCTGTCAGACAGTGAACCTTCTACAAATATCTGTTGAGTGAAGAACAAGAGCTAGCATTTACTAGTGCCTCCTTTGTGTTAGCTAACTAGACACTCATAGTGTCTTTATTTTACAGAGATGGAGTTCTCGGCCAAGGTTCCTCAACCTCAGCACTACTCACATTTTGGACCAGATCATGTTTTGCTGTGGGAGGCTGTCCCCAGTATTGTGTGCTTAGCAGCATTTCAGGCTTCTGGTAGGACTCCACCCCCAATGGCAACGACTGAAAATGTCTGTAGACATTGCCAAATGGCCCCTGGGGGACACAATTGGCCCTGGTTGAGAACCACTGCCTCGGCTCTCTAGCTGGTAAGTGGTAGGAGCAGAGTCCTGTGCTCTTAACCTCTGCATTACGGCTGCGGAACGAGGACACTACAGCCAGCATTTAGTGACTGCTTACTATGAGCCAGGCATCACGCTGAGCGCTTTCCTATTTCCTACATCAATCTCATCTCATTATCACCATAGCTGTGCATGTGGGTAGCTACCTTTGAAACCACACACTACAGAAGAATAATTTCAAAGCATTTTTCTTAACAAGTTGATTCATACCTTCCAGATACTTTTTCAAATATTTTTGAAGGACTCAGAACTACATTTTGGTTTTTTGATTGCTAAGGCCCTGACTTTTCTGTCCGATTTTTGGTAACAGCAATGTTCCTTTCAAAACCCAAAAATGGATTAAATTGTCCACATTAAACCAATTCAGATTTCTATGCAGCATTAGGGATTTATATTGCTCTGGTTGTATTACAATATCCTAAAATCATCTTAAAGTAGAAGTGCAAATCACTGGAGAACAGCTTCCTAAAGATGTGAGCTCCAAGAGTAAAATGGCCTTTGTGAAAGCTGCACAGGAGGCTGCTTGACTAATGCTGCAAACATGCTTCACAGAAGCCTCGGCTCTCTAAGAACAGCACAAGCAAACCACTACCCAGAGAGCTCATCTCCATCATTTAAAAAATTCATCTAGAAACTGAAGTCCGAGGGCCTCAATTTCACATCCTTTTACTTGTCTTTAGTATTTAGAAGATGTAGCAGGAAAATATCCCTTATTAAAGGTCATAAAGCCCATTGAGAAATATGGTACCAGACTTTGGTATCATGGTGTCCCCCAAAGCACAAAAAGGATGTCTGAAATTGTGTCAACAGAGAATACACTGAGAGGTCAGTAAAAGCACTTACCTTGACCATACTGAAAAACCAGCAACCACCACTCACGTGGAACAATTGTGAAAAATGGTTTTGGGGGTGCCTCGGTGGCTCAGGTGGTTAAGTCTCCAACTTCGGCTCAGATCACAATTTCATGGCTTGTGGGTTCAAGCCCTGAGCTCTTCATTGGGCTCTCTGCTGCCAGCCTGGAGCTGACTCCAGATACTCTGTCTCCCTCTCTCTCTACTCCTCCCCTGCTCGCCTTCTCTCTCTCTCTCTCAAAAGTAAATAAACATTTAAAAAATGCTTTTTGTAAGTAATGTCAATATGAACTACATAGGTAATATACAAATTATGAGTACCAATCTTTCACTGCATAAATGTATCTACATTTTTTAAATTTTATTTATTGTTTATTTTGAGAGAGAGGGAGAGAGCACAAGTAGGGGAGGGGCAGAGAGAGAGGGAGAGAGAGAGAGAAAATCCCAAGCAGGCTCCAGAGCCCAATGCGGGGCTCGATCTCATCAACTGGGATATCTTGACCTGAGCCAAAATAAAGACTCCAACGCTTAATCAACTGAGCCACCCAGGAACTCCTGTACCTACATTTTAAATAAGCATTAAAAAAAAATTTTTTTTTAATGTTTATTTATTTATTTATTTTACTTTTTTTTTTTTTTTTTTACATTTTTATTTATTTCTGAGAGACAGAGAGAGACAGAGCACAAGTGGGGAAGGGGCAGAGAGAAAGGGAAACACAGAATCCAAAGCAGGCTCAGGCTCCAAGCTGTCAGCACAGAGCCTGACACGGGGCTCAAAATCTTGAACCATGAGATCATGACCTGATCAGAAGTCAGACACTCAACTGACTGAGCCACCCAGGCACCCCTAATAAACATTTTTGAATAAGTGTATGCACTTTGCAATCCATGTTTATTGAGTTTCTATGCCATTTTCATCATTTTCTAGTTTAAAAAAGTTATTCAACCTCCTTGGGCTTTGGTAACCTTGGCTCCTACCTGTAAAATGGGAAGAATAATAATAGAACATAGGGCCATTGTCAGGATTAATATATATAAACCACTTAGAAAAGTACTTGGCTCACAATAAGTGCCCAACTAGTATGTCTGTCTCACACACATACATATGCAGGCACACACACTTTGATATTCAAAAAATTCAAATTGATATGCATGAACAAATTGGTGTGTGTGAATAAATATCTAGGAAAGCCTCAATGACAGATAACTGGACATGTCTGTAACTCTTACAGCAGAACCAAAATACTCATATTTTTATTACATTATGAGTGACAGAAAAGTCACAGGAAGAACAGAACACTTCCCCTAATAGATACGGATATGAACAGTCATTTCAATATGCACATCATCAGCTTTTAATAGCCACAACCGTAAGTGAGTTCATCAGCTGAGTGGGAATATATTGAACTATGAAATTTTCTTCTCCTGGTCTGAAAGCATAGCTTCAACATCTGAGAAGGAGGAGAACCTGATGACTGTAGGATAGCAACTTCCAGTATGTGATGAGGGGGTTCAACTTTGCACATCCCCCACACCTCCCGATGCACACTCCAATCTGTGCACATGAGTGATTTATATTACACCACTTCCCGTTCTCATTATGATCTTGGTAAAATTTTCCTTATTCCTTTATACCATCTGTGAAGGATTATTCTCTACCGTTGTACTAATTATGCCTCTGCAGCATAGTTAGGTGCCTCTTTGGTAACTTCAGTAACACCAAGCAAAAAAATTTTTTAAACATTAAGACACTATAATCACTACTAGAAAAACCAGTCTATGTTTCTGCTTTCATGTTAGTTATGACAATGGTAGTAAAGAAAAAGAAAATTGTACTGGGCGAGACCAGAGATGATCCATTATATACAAATGATATGCAACGTAAGTCATAAAAAAGGATTATTTGTAGCAATGACTCAAATCAATGTTTTAAGCATCCAGAAGACTTCTCTTCATAAGTTCAATTAAGAACATGAGCATTAGTATATAAAACCAGAAAAATCCTGCACTATCCTTAGACTAATATCACTATTCAAATAATATCAAAAAACAAAAAGGCTTCCCCAAAAAGTCTCTTCAGTTCTATGTAGAAATATTAATATGAAATGTGTATTTGTAATAATCTAAATCAAAGCTCTTTCTGCTACTCCAATGTTTTCCAAACTTCTAATACAACTTACTTAGTTAAGTTTTCACTTACAGACTATCATTCCCTCAGTTTGCTGTCATTGAAAAAGACCATAATAATTCTGCTCTTCTCACCCATGATAACACCATTTGCCTGCCATCTGGGGACACAGCTTTCTGCTGCTTTCCTGGCAGCTGGGCTTGGCTACACTGCTTAACCCAGGCCTTCTCAGTTCCCCCCATGAGCAGTGGCAGCACACTGGCCAGACAGACACCAAAGGTCAGGTTTCCATTCTGATTCTCAGTTTTCAATGTTGTCTTATCACTGCTGCCCTTTCAACCTCACCCCTGGCCACGCTCCCATATGCGTGCTGCATTCCGTCCACACCAAGCCACCACGTGCACACCTCCAAGCGCACCAAACTCCTGGATTCCCCATACCATTGCAAATGCTGTGCTCAGAAGCTTGAATGCCCTCCCTTACCTCACTGGCCTGTCAAACAAGCACGTAAGTGCTTTCCAAGTTCCAGCTCAATCAAGTATCCTTCTCCAGGAGGCAGTCCTAAAGTCCCCACTAGGGTTGGTAGAAAATGCCAGTCCACTGAGTACCACAGAGCTTACCATATTGCAGGGCATTTAACTGATTTCACACCAGTATCTCTCACTATACTTTGAGCATCTTGAAAACAGTACTGTACTCAGGTCTTAATCTATCCCCATGTAGTTTTCTTCCTGACATAATTTAAAACTCAATAAATATGAATGGATTAGTAATAATCCTCATTTATCAAGAACCTACTAAGTACCATGATTTTACATTTTTTCATCTCACTCAACAATCTCATAAGGAAATGACAGATAACAAAAACCAGATTTTTAGTCACCACAGAAGACAGCCTCCCTGGTGATGGATGGACAAATGGAGAAATGAATGACTGAATGAACAAACAAAATCTTTCAAGCACACTGAAATACTGGAGGTAGTGATCTGTCACCATCCATTGGCTCTCTTTTCCTTTCCACCCCTTCCACTCTGGTTCAAGATCTTGATATCCCACTTCCAGATTGTTGCAATAGTCTTCTGGTCTCCTGCCTCTTCACATCATTCTAAAAGATTGTTTATTTTTTTTAACGTTTATTTATTTATTTGGAGAGAGAGAAAGAGAAATAGCACGTGTACACGGAAGCAGGGGAGGGACAGAGAGAGAGGGTGAGAGAGAAAATCCCAAGCAGGCTCTGCACTGTCATCGCAGAATCTGAGGCCCATGACCTGAGCTGAAATCAAGAGTCAGACACTTAACTGACTGAGCCACCCAGTAGCCTCTACAAGATTGTTTATTAAACTGTATGAGCGTGGATGCATTCCTAAGAGTATTTAGGTCAGCTATAAGAATTGTATCTTTTTGTAACTGGTTATGATACTAACGTTTAAGATTAATATTAATGTACTCTTGAACATCTGGAAAACCACCTTCTAGAGAACTGTCAGGAAATTTCAGTACCTGCCTTATGTCTTTGTTTATAACTGCATTAACCTCAGCAGTATTATTGTAATTGTCACAAACAAATGTGAAAAGATGGGTGCCTGGGTGGTTCAGTCAGTTAAGCGTCTGACTCTTGATTTTGGCTCAAGTCATGATCTCACAGTTGATGAGTCTGAGGCCTGCATAGGCCTCCACTCTGATGGTGCCAGGCCTGCTTGGGGTTCTCTCTCTCTCCCTCTCTTTCTGCCCCCTCCTCCTCTTGCTCTCATTCTCCTTCACTTGCTCTCTCTCTCAAAATAAATAAGTAAACTTTTAAAATAAAGATATATGGAAGTGACACACATAAATCATGACTTTGAGCCAAGAGATGGCTAAGCTATATCACAGAATACTGTATCCACAGCATTATTCACATATGCTATATACACAGCAAAGTGATAGAAGAATTGAGTCATGGCATAGTGCATGCATTGGGCTTGAAAGAATCTGCATCCTAACAGTCACTACCATATTTACGTTGTAAACAACAAGTTAGCTCTTCAGCAAAACATTATCCATCATATTAAACTAATATTGTTAATTTATATTTATAGCTTTGTTTGTGTTTAAATTGTAAATCTGCCTTGATTTAAAAGTAGTATAAATATTATTAGCCAAGGAATTTAAATGTTTTTCACTTAGATGAATTTAAGGAACAGTAAAATACACATAATTTAAGTGTATAATGGGAGTCAACAGAATTTTTTTTTTCCTTTTTATATAATACATGGTTGAGAGATACTGGCTAAATCATTCCAGTCATTTCATACAGTGGCTCTTTTTTAACTAGTCAATGTCTCTCCATAATCAAAAAGTCAAAACCCAAATTGGTCCAGAACAGTTTCAAAATGTGTATGTTGGAATGTATCTTTTTTCTAGATTTCTAGCTTAAAAAATATTGTAATATGAGTAAGTCAAAGGTGCTATAGGAAATGTAGCAATTCATTTTCTCTCCTTTTTTTCCAAGGTAGGAATATATCAAATACACAGAAAAGAGATATTTTTAAAAATGTTGAAAATGTTGTGGCGCCTGGGTGGCTCAATCGGTTAAGCGTCCGACTTCAACTCAGGTCGTGATCTTGCCATCCTTGAGTTCGAGCCCCACATCGGGCTCTGTGCTGACAGCTCAGAGCCTGGAGTCTGCTTCAGATTCTGTGTCTCCCTCTCTCTGCCCCTCCCCTACTCACACTCTGTCTCTCTCTGTCTCAAAAATGAATCAACATTAAAAAAAATTTTTTTTAAATGTTGAAAATGTCTTTCTAAGGCAGTTGTTAATGTGTCTGAATTTGAGGAGATAACAAGTGGTTTTGCAAAACACTATGAGCAGGCAGACCCCTAAGCTTGGTATTTTTAATATTCTGAAAGTACTACTTTTTGTTGGTATAATGACCTATTGGGGGAAAACCATAATAATTTTATTAAAATTCAACAGCTTAAAACAAATAGACCAGTGAACACTTGTGCACTGGGCAATGCCTCAAAAATCCATTAACTGAATGTACAATGGATAGAAGAGAACAGACATTGGCAGGCTTTCCAGTATGACATTTCAAATTGCTGCAATCTCCTTGATTGCCACAAATAATTGAACTTCTTTAAATGTACCCCATGGTCCATTTCACATTCCTTACTTCTATAACATGTACCTCCTTTCAACTCTCCATAGATAAAATCCTTAAATATTACATCACTTCAAAAATCTAACTGACTGGGAATATTACTTACACCTTTCTTTCCAAAAAGATAGCACAGACTTCCTGCACCAGCCATAATGTAGCAATGGCTACCATACTTATCCTCTACTATATAAAACTATAAAATTACACAAAATATAGAAGGCAACTAAATTTAGTCACTGGACAACAGATAGTACAGGGTTATGCTCCTTGACAGAACCTTGGCTTTCTTAGGTGTGTTTTCCAAATTGAAGCACAGGGAAGTGGATAGAGTTCAAAGAGAGAGTAGCAATTGTTGCTGCACAGAAGCAGAAGAGAGACGTGCAGAAGAAGAGCTCCTGGAATCTGTAAAGGGTTCCCAAGAACCATGTGAACTTCCCAAGTGTGGCAAATTACTAAGCTGTGCAGTCACTGGGCAAGACTCTAATAGACTGGTGGAGAACAGCTCCTAAGGAGTAAGACCAAATAGAGATTCCAGAAGTCACACAGCGCTGGAAGCCCTTGTATTATGACCATCCAGAGTGGAGAGACCTCTCTAAACATCAAGAGCATTCAAGCCCAGAAAGGCCATGCCTTAGGAGTGGAACCACACTAGCTCTACAGAAATGGCTACTCTAGAGCTACCTTAATTAATCCTGAAGCCAAACCTTACTTAGTGGAATAATGACAATCCTCCAGCAAAGTGACTGCCTATAAGAAAACAAAAACAAACAAACAAAAAAAACAAAAACAAAAACAAAAAAAAACACAAACCTCAGAATTCTTTAGAGTAAGACAACAAAATTCAATAGAATACAAAAGGCCTATAAAACCCAAAACTATTCTGAAAAAGAAGGAAGATAGAAAGGGAGAGAGGACATTCACTACCTGTTCCAAGAATTACTAATAGTCCACAGTAATCAAGACACTGTGGTATCAGAATAGCTCAGAGAGTCTAGAAACAGGGCATATTTATATGTTCAATAGATCTGCACAAAAATATCAAAGCAATGAGGAAAAGGTAATATTTTCAATAAATCACACTGGAAAAATTAGATGCCCATATGGAAAAAATATCATCCTTGAATTCCATCTCATGCCATAAAAACAAATAAATCCAAGATGCATTATAGAACTCAATGTAAAAACTATAAAAGTAAAAACTTTAAAACTTCTAGAAGAAAGCACAGGAGAGTATCTATGAGAACTAGGAATAGGCAAAGATTTATTCCATCAGCCATAAAATAAAAAAATAGATAAATTGGATTATATCAAAATGAAAAACTTCTGTTCACCCAAAGACTTCATCAAGAAAAGAAATAGTGAAGTTTACTGGATTGAATAGCATCTCCCAAAAATTCATGTCCACCAGAACTTCAGAATGCAAACTTATTGGGAATTAGTTAAAATGAAATCATACTGGCTTGGGGTAGATTAGGATGGGCCCTAAATCCAGAGATGGATGTCCTTATGAGAAGGCCACATGGATACACAGACACACAGAAACAGGGAGACAAACACACAGAGGGAAAAGTCCACGTGAAGACATAGGCAGAAACTGGAATAATATGAATATAAGCCCATGAACACCAAAGATTGCCAGGAACCACCAGCAGCTAGGGAGAAGAAAGAAACTTTGCAAACACTGCAGTTTGGGACTGCTGACCTTCAGAACTGTGAGAATAAATTTCTGTAGTTTTAAGCCCCCAAGTGTGCAGCAGTTTTTCACAGCAACAGTTCAGGAAACTGAAACTTCCGTCCATCAAAAGACTTCACTAAGAAAACAGGCAAACAACAGATGAGATTATTGATAATATATATAAAACTGATCGAGAATTTGTAATCAGAATATGTAAAGAATGAAAACTAAAATTCAACCCAATTTAAAAAAAAAGTAAGTAAAAGAATTGAACTGCAATTTCCCAAAAGAAGACATATGAACGGCCAAAAAGCACATGGCAAGGTATTTAGCATTATTCATCATCAGGAAAATGAATATTAAAGCCAGAGGAGATATATACTATGTACTCATTACAATGGCCAAAATCAACAAACCCTTACAACACCACATGTAAGAGAAATGGGGAATAACTGGAACTCTCAGACATTGCTGGTGGGAATATAAAATGGTTCAACTGCTTAGGAAAGCAATTCAATACTTTCTTACTAAGTTCAATATACACCTACTCAATGAGCCAGTAATTGCACTCCTATGTATTCACCATGGAAAAGGGAAGCATATGTCCAAAAAAGATTTGTACAGGAATTTTCATAGTAGCTTTAATGGTAATAGCCAAAAATAGGTAACAATCCAAATATCTGCCAACAAAAGAATAGAAAAATAAGTTGTGATGTATTTATATAACATACTACTCAGCAATAAAAAGGGGCAAATTTCAGACGTGCAACATGGATGAACTCAAAAACGTTAGGCTGAACAAAAATCTAGACACAAAAAACTCCATACTATATGATTCCATTTTTACAAAGCACTTAGAACAAGCAAAACTAAGCTATGGTTATAGAAGTCAGGAGTGTCCTCAAAGGTTGGGGTGACGGAGGGGGAGTGGCAGGGATCATCCAGAAGGAGGCACAAAGATGCTTGGAATCTTTTTTACGTGACAAATTCAGGAGTGCCCGGAGCGATGAGATACGGGTTACAGAGTATACATTTTTATCAGACTCACTGAGCTGTAGGCTTAGTGTCTGTGTTTTACACTATATGTAAACTAGAATGTAAAAAATATTTTTAAAGATGAGCACAAATATAAGTCTACTCAATTTTAAAATCCAGCTCAACATCTTTTTTTAAATTTTTTTTAATGTTTATTTTATTTTTGAGAGAGAGAGACAGACAGACAGAGCATGAGCAGGGTAGGGTCAGAGAGAGAGGGAGACACAGAATCTGAAGCAGGATCTGGCTCTGAGCTGTCAGCTCAAACTCACAAACTGCGAGATCATGACCTGAGCCAAAGTCAGATGCTTAACTGACTGAGCCACCCAGGTGCCCCTAAAATTCAGTTCAACGTCTTCAACAAACCATTAATTTAGTAGGAAGTCTTCATTTCTGTAGATCTGACCACAGCAAACCGCTATTTCCCTTTTCTCCTATTAGTGAAGAACTACACCTAGAAGGGAGTTTATCATTGTGCACAATTGATATAAAAGGAGTCTAGTTTTTTCAAATCACAATTGATTGGTACCCATTCTATTATTTTAATTCTGGCAAGCCATAAACTGCCAGATAATTCCAACCTGTCCCTTACTGAGTATTTTTGGACATATCCTTCTTAATCCCCTATATTTTTTATTCATAATGGAAATAATAAGAGCTCCAAACTAAAGCCCTAATAAAGTTTCCCAAATCTGGGGCAAGTCTCTGTTTTTCTATACAAACTAGAAAAAATTAAATTTTTGATCATTTTATAACTTGAGAGATTGCGATTAAATAATTTAGGCTCCAAACTTTATCTTAAAACGCCAGCTGTCCTATTTATTGTTGTATATGGCAAACAAAAGATGTTCCCCATCACAAATGAGTATATATTTATATACAAAGGGATGGAGACATTAACTGGTTATAGCCTTTCCTAATCGAATATGATTCCTGACTGATTTAAGGTCCACCAAGCACAAGGAAGGCTAACAGAAATGAGGGACAGTATTTAGAGCTGTGCTATTCAACACAATACAGAGAAGTATACATTATGGCCTGCAATGTGGCATATACTGGGCTAGAACAGTACACTAACCATTGGAGGCTATTTAAATTTAAATTTAAGTTAATTTAAGTTATTACATTTAAATAAAATTTTAAAATTCAGTTCCTCATTCACGCTAATCACATTTCAAGTGCTCAAGAAGCACATATGGCTTTGCCTGCCATCCTGGACATTTCCATCACATCGTTCTATTGGACAGCTCTGATTCAGAGAGCTGGGGACAGAAGGCAGTTCTAAGGTAAAAGCTGAATTTTAAATTCAATGGAAACTAAGTATTATGAAGCAAAGGAAACAACCCGGTGCCAAGGATTAAGATTTGAAATGTTGTGAACCAGAGATTTTTCATAAACACACACATACATGATATACACACACAGCCCTCAGGCAAAAACTAAAGGTCAATCAGTGTTATTACCATATCTACTCTCGGGTCACATGACAGTCACTCCAAAGACCTTGTGGCAGCAAGATACCATGTGCCTCCATTTCCAGGAAGTCTTTAATCCAAGATGTACTTTTTCTTTGACTGCCTCAGTTAGTCTCTATTTATGTCACATATTTAATCCTGAAGGCTTTTAAAAGTCAAGATTTTAGATTAGAAAATGACTCAAAGTTCCATGCTGAAGACAGTACTTACTTCTTCTGGACTTAAAAGCTGCTAATACAATGAAAACGGACTTAGAACATTTACACCAATAGCACTAAATACCATATGGACTAATGATTGGAGTGGATCCCTTGAAGTTACTGACTTGGCCTTGTACATGGTTGAAGGCCATTTAAGAAATAACTTATAGACCAGATGTCTATAAAAGTGCTCTCATAGCAGCTGTGGCTCATTATGCTAGTACGTATTTAGAGATTATTGACCCCCAAAGACCACAAAAGTTCCTCTGGAGCCGTGATAGCTAATGACACATTTATCCTAAAGAAAAATTCCCACATTGCCAGGCAGTCTATGGTGTCAGCATCAACACGAACATTCTGTTCTTATGAAGATTTTTGATGCCACAGAAGGGTATGGCTTCTTTAGTGCCACTGTGGTCTAATCATATCAAACCCCACTAAAAGAGTCCTCAGTTTACGGATCACTAACAATATTGATCAGCACAGCTCCTCTGGAACCATTATCATTTGTCATGTCAATATTGCTCCTGCTGCAATCCACTGCATTTTAAGTTGCTGCAATAGAAGACTAGCCCATGTTCCAGGTGGAAAAAAAAAAATCTAAGTTTTCTTCTATACTCTCCACTTTCAGACAGTATACCAAAGCATTTTGGCATTTTATTGTAAGCAACAGAGCCCATTTAAGATGATTGATGCAAAATAAATCTTAAAACATATTTTTTCTAGCTTTTTTCTCAGGCCAGTAATTTTCAAGTTATCCAAATGATGTTTCAGTGTCCATCTGACCCCTGTGATATGATATGACCTGTATGATACCTACAAATGTTACTGGGGCTTTTCAGTTACACCACTTCCCACAATTATCTACCCTGGTGTTCTGACATTTCAGAAACAATAACGTCCTGAAGCCAATACCAGCCACGGGTCTTTTGAAAGTGGCTTTTTAATCTCAGAATATCTTGCAGGAACATGAGAGAAGCTGATTATCAGCAGGGAAAAGTTCCCTCCACATTATACAATGCCTGATACTAGAACTCAGGTTATACAACAGTCTGTGCTTCAGATAGCTTCCAGGCTGATGGGCCAGGACAAAAAAGGACCACAGGAATGGGTTAGGGACTCGGCCGTACAGTCACCACCATCACCTTATTACCACTGGCAGGACAGTAACTCTCACCCCATGCCAGGCTCCCTGATATGGTAAGGATTCAAACATGTGAATCTTTATTCTTATAAAGTAAGAGTATTGCATTATTATCTTATTTATCTGTATATTTTACTCCTATCTTCCCAACCAAGGCACATGTTCCTTAAGTACTATAATCACATATCCTATTACTATGTACTATTTAACTCTGCTGAGACTAATACAGTGGATTTAACACAGTGGACTTATTTCTATTTTCTTATGTGCAACAGGGATAATGTTTTATAAATTATTAATGAGCCTTTCTGAAGGCATTCACCTTAGCTACTTCAAGCATCCTTCTGCCTGGAACGAAGATTTTGGCTCAGTACAGAATACATATAAATAAATAAACAAACAAACAAACAAATAATCTTAAGTAATATTCAATTTCTGTAATTCAAAAATAGGATTTTGCAGAAAAACTACAGCCTTGCAAGCCTGCTAACTATCTCCAGAGAGGATTTTATAAATTTCTCAAGATCTTCCTTGTATATACCAAGAGCCAAGCTTGTTGAATGTGGCTCACAGAGCTCCCCAGCAGTGTACTAAATATACCCTTCTCAACAATGACAGCAAAGGAGCAGGAGGGAGAAGCAAGAAGATTGTTTTAATAAAAAAAAATAAAAATAAAAAAACATTCCTTAAGACCGGAAAGGCTTGAGAAGAAAATAAAAAGAGGAGCAAAGAAGAAAGAAAGGTTTTCCTCTGTGGGGCTTTGGCCTGGAGAGAGTTTCATTAACCAAGTGAGGGCATCAGAGAGAACACAGAAGGCCTCTTGCCCACTCCCCTTTGAACATGAGATGATGGTTTGGGGGACTGCCAAAACTGTATCAGCTTGGAGTCCAGCTACGTCAAAGCAAACTCAGTAGTGCAGCGGGCTAAGAAGAAAGGATGTACTGAGATTTACCTTTCCCAAGGTCTGGTTGGGGACCTTGCCAAAGAGCCTACCAGAGAAGCAGTGACATGGTTTTACAGACAGCAATACAAAGGAGCCAACCACTCAGGCTAGGGTCAAAAGGGAGTTAGACACACACCCCATGGTGCTGTTATAGCACTGGCACAGAAATAAGGTGGTCAGCCAGGTTCTGACCAACTGACAAAGAAGCCAGTGTAAAAAGTGACAGCAGCCATACGCTTGAGCCACAACTGCTAGCAGAGCAAACAGCACTGCTAAAAGCCTGCAAAAAGTAGGCATGGGACATCACTCCATAGAGCAGCAGAGGGATGGACATAGCACATTCACACACACACACGTACATGCGTGCGCGGGCACGCGCACACACACACACACACACACACACACACACACATACACACACCACAGATAGAGGAACCAGAGGATGAGCCTCCCAAAGACAAACTCATCATTATGGTAGAGAAAAGCAGAAGTGGCAGACTATCTGAAAAACTGGTTTTTTTTCCAACAGACTGATCACTCCTTCTCACCTGAAACAGCTCATGATTTAAGGAATGACCACTAGACAAAAATCATTCAATACCACTCTATTTCAAGAATTTGTTAAGGCAGGGGTCACAGCCCCCCAACGGCCCATACATCTCCAAACATGTAATTTGAATTTTAATAGCTTTAAGTGAAGTTTCAACTTTTTCCATTTAGCCACTGACCTCACTACTCCTTATAATCTCATATGTAATTCAGTGAACTGAATTATGTTATGTGCCTGGACCATGGAAGCAATAATTATGTGAGAGTCTGCTTTGAAATTTTAACATAATTTAGATGTTTCTTTCTGTTGAATTTATATGTTGGAAAAAGGAACTCACAAATTAAGAGGTTTTTAAAATTAAGAGGTTTGTAAAATTAGATGGCTGTAAGATTTCTTGGATGGAACACAAAATGCACCAACCATAAAATAAAGAAATGATAAATTTTTTATCACTGGACTTCATAAAAATTAAATGTCCCTGTTCATCAAAGGGCTCTATTAAGAATATGAATAGACAAACCACGAACTTGGGAGAATATATTCACAAAACATATTAACTAATGATCTGTAGTCACAATATGCAAAGAAATCTTACAATAAAAAGGGTGAAAACCCATTTTTTAAATGCGCATGACAACTGAACAAATGTTTCACAAAAAGAAAATATATAGTGGTCAGTGAGTAGCATATAATATTATCAAGAAAAAGAAAATTAAATACAAAATGAAATACCCTTTCACATCCACAAAAATGGCTAAAATCAAAGACTACAGGGGTGCCTGGGTGGCTTAGTTGATTAAGCAGCCAACTCTTGGTTTTAGCTTAGGTCATGATCTCATGGTTCCTGAGTTCAAGCCTCGCGCTGGGCTCTACACGGACAGAACTGAGCCTGCTTGGGATTTTTCTCTCTCTCCCTGTCTCTCTGCTCCTTCCCCATTCATTCTCTCTCTCTCTCTCTCTCTCTCTCTCTCTCTCTCTCTCTCTCTCTCAAAATACATAAATAAACATTAAAAACGACAACCAAAATCAAATGTTCATGAAACTGTGGAGCATTTCTATATGAGTCCAGAATGAACCAAAATGGTACAACTAGTCTGGAGAGCTGTTTGGCAGTTTCTCAGAAAGTTAACTACATCTACTCAGCAATTTCTCTCCTAAGTATTTACCCCAAGAGAAACAAAAGCTTACGTCCAAAAGAGACTTGTACAAAAAAAATTATGGCAGCCTTACTCACAAAGCCAAAAACTAGAAACAACCCAAATGCTTATCAACAGTTGTATATTCATACAATGAAATAATACTCAGCAATAGTGGTATATTCATATAATGGAATAATACTCAACCAAAAAAAGGAATGAATTACTGATGCACATGACATTGATAAATCTCAAAAACATTATGCTAAGTGAAAGAAGCCAGACACCAAGAAGTACGTACTGCATGATTCCATTTATATAAAACCCAAATATAGGCACTCAATCTATCACATAAGAAATCATGTGGATGATAGGGTGAAAAACGTACTGCAAAGGGACAGAAGGAACTTTCTGGGGAAATGGTAATGTTCTATGTCTTGTTTTGGGTAGTGATTACATGATTACACAATTATCAAAATTTATCAAATACTCAAGATTTTTTTAATGTTTATTTATATTTGAGAGAGAGACAGTGTGTGGAAGGTGAAGGGGCAAAGAGAGGAAGACACAGAATCTGATGCAGGCTCCAGGCCAGGTTCTGAGCTGTCAGCAAAGAGCCCGACACAGAGCTTGAACTCACGAACCATGAGATCTTGACCTGAACTGAAGTCAGACGCTTAACCAACTTAGCCACTCAGAGGCCCCTCAAACACTAAAGATTTGTACATTCATTATGTCACAATGAAAATATTTATAATTAAAAAGTAGATGGACCTAATTCCATAGGGAATAATGATCATTTTGAGAGAAAAAACTACTAACTTAATGGTTCTAAAAATATATTTTTTTTCCTGATTATACAAGTAATGTTGACATAAATAATTCCAACAGTAGAAAAATGAATTAAGTATAAGAAGTCTCTGTATAAGTGGAAAAGTGTAAGAGATGGAGTAAGAAGAATGTCTACTCTATACACTGCTTGGTAATTTTTTAATGGTATCAGTACATTTTAAAAATATTTTGATTTGCTCTAAAGCTATAGTAATCATTTTGTAAACAAATCATTATTAAAGGCTATTTGTTATAATTTTAAAGATTACATTGAGAGAGAGTAAGCCTTCATTTATCAAAGGGAGTATGAATACAAAATAATAATGCTTTATTCTGTAAAAAGTTAACACCAGAAGGAATTGATACAGCTCATTGAATAAAGTAAGTTTATAAAACTTGAATTTCTCAGAGTTGTTGCAAAGTTTACCAACTTGAAATACAAGATAAGAGTAATAAAATGAATAAATAATTTGAAATGATAGGGACTTGCAACAAAGCCCTGAAAACACCATTAAATGGAGCCTGTAGGAACTCTATACACCTGAGACAATGATGACAATAACACAGATATCAATGAAAGAGAACAGTCAAAGAGATCAGGAAGAAGAAAGTGATATTTAGGAGCAAAGTGGTGAATCCAGATGAAGAGATTAGATGAAGCAAATAGGATTTTGCTTTTGGGGTTATTAGGAAAATGTGGGAGTCTATCTCACAGACAGTACCCTTAAAATATCTCTATTACATGCACATTATAAGACTATGAATGAAATTAGGCTAGAATGCTATCCATATCATATTAATCGAGTAATTCAGCAGTGCTTCCTCTTTTGTTCAAAGAATCAACAAGGGAGCCCTAAACAGTTATTGTTTATAATAGAAATACTAAAGAAATTTGGTCAGCACACTACTGTCCTGGAAATAGTACACAACATCTGATTGGGTTAGTCTTCCAAACTCACCCATCCACCACCACCCATCACCATAAATCAAGAGGAGTAAAGAATTCACACTCATAAATATGTATTAATGGTAAACTTCAGGAAGAATTTGGTAAGAGATTTGGTAAAATCATCGCTATGCATTTTCTTTCAGAATAATGGAATAAAATTTCAGACAAGTCCATATTTGTATTCTTTGCTAATGATTGCATGTCAATAACAAGAAATGTACATTAAAAAAAATAACCAACCAGTAACCAACCACTGTTAGTACATGGTAATATTAAACAGAATGATATAGATGAAGTCAAATATTACCTTGTTTCAATCTTTTCTAGCATCCTGCTTATGATTTTGCTGTCATCTTCTTTTTTTTAATGTTTATTTTTGAGAGAGAGTGACAGACAGAGAAAGAGCATGCCCATGAGGGAGGGGCTGAGAGAGAAGGGAACAGAGGATCCAAAGCAGGCCCTGCACTGACCACAGAGAGCCCGATGCGGGGCTTGAACTCACAAACCACAAGATCATGACCTGAGCCGAAGTCGGATGCTCAACTAACTGAGCCACCCAGGCGCCCCTTTGCTGTGATTCTCACTTTTTACCAGTAATTTTTTTATTTACAGCTATAGCTACAGATAAAATTAAACTATAGCTCCAAAGATAATAGTGCTTTCAAAATCAAAATGCAAAAATGTTTAACGAGTCTATCTGCAGGAGGGAATAGTGGCTGATTAACATTTATTATAAGCCCCATTTCTCCTAGAGAAGGATGATGCACCATGTGCAAAATGGCCTATTTCAGTTTCAAATGTTAGCATCAATCTGCGCCAGAGAGACCCAGTTCCAGAGCCAGCAGTACCCAGGTCTTTTCATGCATCACATCTTGACAGCTGAATCTGTTTTGTGTAGTCTTGTGCCATATCTTGCTCTTCCTCAATATCTACAATGCCACAAGGACAGATTTCACCTTTGAAAAACATTTGATCTTTTGTTTGGAAGTACATTCCATTTTACTTTAATTAAAAACAAGTCTCTCTTGCAGTGAGAACTGAAAACATTTCTTTCACACTTCCCATTGTCCCCTCTGATGTATAGATTTATCTTGAGTCCTTTCATTTAATCCACTAAAATATAAATGTGTTCACTGTGTAATAGTCATCAACATCAACAGAGCATTTGATTTCCTCTTTTTTTTAATAGACTTTTACCTGAAACACTCTATTTCAATTTAATGATTTGATATTTCCCTTCTGTGGAGTCATATATCAACATACAAGATTGGAAAAAAAATGTTAACAAATTGTATTTTCCTTACCAACTCCTTCCATTAAGATAGTGTGGGAAGAAAATGAATCCTCCAATATCTCTCAGTAGTACACATTTGTTGCATGGTTGTATAATAACTTCAGAAAGTCTAAAATGAGGTAGTTCTGCATTTGTTCCTCTAGTCTATATTTTCCCATGAGAGAAAAGCTTTGTTACACACAGATGGCTCCAGTTTCTTCATAAGGCAGCTAGGATAGTATTTACTTAAAACCTTACTTTTTCTTGTCTGATGCCTGTGTAATTAACATCAGTCCTGTGAAGTTTTAGAAATAAGACTGAGCCTGCAAGTTTCCACAGCCTATCTGGCCTGCTCCCAACTTCGCCCTCTGACTTTACTAATTTGCTGACCAAAATAAGAAAAAGTAATCATCCATTAAATAGGTGGGTTCTTCCCCACTTGACAGTTTCCTGCCTGGTCAATAATTCACAGAGTGAACACTCATTTTTTTCCATTAGTCTCTGAAACATGTTCTAATTTGGAAGTGTGTTATCAAAGAACAATTTAAATTACACTATTTTCACTGTAAATGCAACCAATTATTAAAAATTGGACCCACAGCAGCAAAGGGATGAAAATCTACTATGAGACACTTTGTTGTAGAGAAACATTTATGATAAGGATAATGAAATTTTTGTAGCGACTTTTAAAAATTGACCTCTGCATAGAGTCTTAGTGCCTTCAAGGTGAGTGGCAATGAACACACATCCTTTGTGTGTTCTTTTCTTTCCCTTTGCAGGGCCGACTTCTTGCAAATTCCCATACTGCAACTTCCCGGTCCAGCTCAAGTTCTTATACCCAATCCGTTTAAACTTCAAACAATCCTTCACTTCAACGCATAACATAATAGTCTTCTAAAAAGTATAACTTAAAACACTGTCCTGTCTCTTCAGGATTATTGTTTACTATAGAAATTAGTGATGCACTTCAGGAAGAATTTGGTAAAGGATATGGTAAATGGAGACCTAGATTTGAGTTAGAAATGTTAAAACTCTGGGGCACCTAGGTGGCTCAATCGGTTAAGCGTCCGACTTCGGCTCAGGTCATGATCTCGTGGTCCGTGAGTTCGAGCCCCACATCAGGCTCTGTGCTGACAGCTCAGAGCCTGGAGTCTGTTTCAGATTCTGTGTCTCCCTCTCTCTGACCCTCCCCCGTTCATGCTGTCTCTCCCTGTCTCAAAAATAAATAAATGTTACAAAAAAAAAAAATTAAGAAATGTTAAAAGTCTAATTAAAATGAGTTCCAATTTCTGACCTTTGAACTTGAAGTAAAAGGATGTGGTAAAGTCATTTGTGTGTTTTCTTTCATAATAATAATGAAACATTAAGTGTACTAAAACCCCACACAAGCCCAAGTTTGGATTCTTTGGACTCAAATTTGGATTCAACAATCCCTTCTTTCAGATATTTTAAAGCATTTCTCCCCTTTACTTGTATATAATGTTTCTTCTTCTATCGTGAAAAGTCCCTCAGTTTTCATTTGAAAGGCAAAAACATAAAGCCTAGAGTCACAATATTTCCCTAAGATGCTTGAATTAAATTATCCATTAAGCATCCTATATAAATTCACTCTGAACATCAGGGGATGGAAAGTATTAACAAAAGCAATAACACTAATACTTACATTTCAACAGAACTTTTGAAAATCAGCCTCTGAAGGAAGAACAAACATATGAATGATAGTATCATAAAATAAGCTGTCTCTCTGGAGTACTCAGACACTTTAAAAGAATCTGTATTTATAGTATAATTAGCAATTTGATGAAATATAGGAAGGATACAGCAAACCACATTAGTGAACAAAATGCTCTCCTCCAAAGTCGACAGGTTCAACATTCAGGGACTATCAGAGCACTGCATCTCATTGGTAGCACAGACCAACCATTTTTATATACCTTTTTTATTTTCTTTTTAACAACCTGTCAGTCTCTAGGAAGAGCCCTGCTCATTTACAAGTATATGTCAACACACACAACTCATAGTGAGGATGTTCAGCTACCAATTACTGCTGGAAATTTAAATAAGTTCTAAAAATACAGGTTATGTTCCTCTCTGAAATACTTAATCTATTTGGCACTTTTTCTGGGACATTTAATGGTCCATCAGTACAATATGTTAGACTGTAAGAATACAGAATTAGACATAGTGCTTGCCTAGGGGATTCTCTACTTAAATAGACAAGCAAAATAGATTAAATACTAAAACACCGGTTTATGGAAGAACTAATGTGGATCACTACCATTAAGAATGAACATTTATAAAACAGATACACATGCACATATTTATAAAACAGATACACAGCAGTAAATGACAGGATATCTCTCAGTAGAAAACTTTAATAAGAGCAGTGGAACGATCCAAGATCCTTTTTAAAAGGTGATGTTCTGACGAGAGTGTTAAGGATTATCAGGTAGATGAAAAAGATGTTCTGGACATCAGAGGTTACAATAAAATGAACAGTTAATTCAAAGGGAAAAGAGACTAATTTACTTTCAGTAGGAACTAAAGTGACCTTGGAAAGTATCTAGTCTAATCCTCACCCCCACCCCACTGGAACCTTTTTCCTAAAATAGGTCATTTGAACTCTCTTTGAATATTATTAGAAGTGTGTTTATTGAATGGAATGGATAAATGGATGGATAGCTAATTTTAATCACTGAAACAGGTGATTTTAATTTTAATAATATATCTATTTGACCAATATATCCAGAAATATTATTTCAACATATAATCAATACAAACGTATTGATATTTTACATTCTTTTTATACTGTCTTAGTACCCTGTATTTTTATACTTGCATTGCATCGCAGTTTGTACTCACCACATTTCTAGTACTCCATAGCTACTCATGGCTAGTAGCTACTATATTTATAGGATGGCTCAATTCTAGAAAATGGTTCACAAACTTGGCTGAACATCAAAATCACAGAATTTTTTTTAAATATAGGTTCCTAGGATGCACCCCCAGAGATATGGATTTAGTTAGTTTAGGAAGGTCAGGGAGTCATTTTTAACAAGGCAGTCAATAAACCATTGATCATCAGGTTGACATTTGGGAATCACTGCTCTAGAGCAACACAAAATAAATCTAAGTCCCCTTATACATGACTATCCTCCCAATATGTAAATTAAAAAAAAGTCATATCTCCACTATCTTTTATTGTCCAGGCTAAAAATTCTGAATTCCAAGCTCTTTCAACCATTCCTCATCTGACATGGTTTCCAAAGCTTTCAACTACTTGGTTGCTTTCCTCTGGATATACTCCAGTTTGGTTTATTTGCAGTAGTGAGAAGTACTACAGCATAGATAATCCAAATTAATCCTTATTTCCCTTTGAAATGTTTCTCAGTACTTTTCAAATGAATACGAGCACCTCTGCTAAATGCTGAATTCACAATACTTCAGACTCAAATTGTAAACTCTCACTGTCAACAACCATAGGGATGTCTACGTTCCTCAACATGCGTATATTTCCTCTGCACCACACTCTATTTTAGAATGCAGAAGAGACCTCTCAGAATAATTCAGAGAACTAAGTTAAGCAGAACTACCTTTGCTCCATGTCTTTCAACCTTCTTACCTTTTCCCATGACTAAAGAAGAAAGTAGTAGGTGTTTTGACACAAAAGAAGAGTTCTTTAGCCTTCTTTAAAGTTACATAAATATAAAACATAACAATGTCACCCCCAAAAAATCAGATCTGCAGTGAATACTTGGACTCAATTCAATGCCACAAATATTCACTTCCCGATATTTGCCTGAGCACATTATATGCTGCCATGATAGGACACTACAAGAAGAAACAAGCCTTAAAGAGATCACAAACTAGTCAGCAAAATAAATACATCCATGGGACAAATTTTTATGGAGTTCTTACTGTATGCTAGACAGTTGGGTTACATATCAGTGAATAAAGCATTCAAAAATCCCTGTTCTTATTGAGCTTAATTTCTAGCAGGAGAGACAGATGCTAAACAAATGATAGCAAATGATATATAAGTGTATTACATAGCATGTTAGATGATAAATGCTACGAACACTAACAAATCAGAACAAGGAGTATCAAGAGTACTTGTGAGGTATAGGACTACCTGAAATTTTACTCAGTGGTAAGAGTAGGCCTTATTTTAAAAAACTGATATTAGAGAATACATTTGAAGGATAGGGGAAAACATGCAGATATATGGGGGGGGGGGGGAGAATTCCAGGCAAACAACCAGTGCAAAGGCCCTGAGGCAGAAGAGTAACTGGCCTGTTTGAGGAACAGCAAGGAAGCCGGTGGAGTTAAAGCAAAGTGAGCAAAGGGAGGGATGAACTGATTAGGCCGGAAAAGTAATGGGGTGGTGGAATTGATCATGCAGGTCTTTGCAGGGCATAATAAGAACTTCATCTTTTGAGTGAAATGAAGAACCACTGAATGGGACAAGCCAGTAACATGATATGCATTGCATTTTTAAAAGATCGCTCTGGGAGCGCCAGGGTGGTTCAGTGAGTTAAGCGTCCAACTCTTGATTTCGGCTCAGGTCATAATCTCACAGTTCCTGAGATAGAGCCCTGGGTCAGGATCTCTGCTGACAGCACAGAGCCTGCTTGGGATTCTCTCTCCCCTCTCTCTTCACCCCTCACTGGCAAAATAAATAAATAAACATTTAAAAAATAAAAATAATAAAAGATCACTCTGGCAACTCTGTTGAGAACAGCCTACAGAGGAGCAAAAGCATAAGCAGGAAGACCACATAAGAGCCTACCACAGTAATCCAGCGTATAGTGGTGGCTTGGATCAGGAAAGTGGTAACAACGAAAAGAAAACTGGTGAGATTTTTTTACATAAAAACAAGAAAGCTTTAATAAAGTAATACAGTGAGATGGTTGTTTTAATAGAAGATGCTAAGAGAACACAGAGGAAGAAACAATAATTCCACCAAAGGAAGGATTTGTAGTCAAAGTGACAGCTTAGCTGACTCCTGAATAATATGTAAAAGGAAAAAAAAAATCAGGAAGAACCAGAGAAGGAACTGGCATAGAGTTGTTGGTGGCCAGAAGAAACATAGAGCATGACCAGTTCCCTAGGGATCTTACAGTCTTAATAGGGAAACAATACAGCAAGTCACTCAAGACCAGGGTCTCAGGGGGCCACTGGGATAAAAATTTGACACAGGGACTCTGGACTATAGAAATAAAGAATATATGCCAGCAAGATACTCAAGAAGTAGCAGGAAATGGAAGGAAAGTGACCCCAATTCACAGAGGATCCACAAGACCACCCCAACAGTTCTGTCAACATTAACACTGGCTCCTGGGCTAACGTTGAAGACTCCTGAAATATTATCCTCCACCACCAGTTCCCACCTTGCCGAGGAAAGCCAAGCTTACCCCAACAGAGCCAAGTAATGCCCCCATCATGTCGTTTGTTCCTCAGAACTGCTAACACTTGTCACAACTCAAACACTAAGCTAAACTTTGAATATGCCGAGAAAGTAGTGTGTTTGGGTGCCTACAGAGGAGATATGCTATGAATCTTCTTTTGTGGGTTTTCTCTCTGGTCCCCCCACTTCTGAACAGTGGTGCAACAGGGCAAATTACACTCCTTCCTCTCCAAATCTGCCATGTGTACTCATTCCTCTCCACCCACATCTGCATATTCTCTTCCACCCGTAGAACCAAGACATTAAAAACAGAAGATGTTTCAGGGCCGGTTTCTCCCCCACTTCAGTTTACCTTCATGTGTCTTCTCTGCCTCATGTGAAAATCACTTCACCTCAGCTCCCTCACAAAACCCACCGCTTCTACCAGGAAGCCCCTAAAATAATCCAAGGAGCATGGTTTGCTGCTAAGCTAATTCGAAAATCAAAAAAAATACTTAAAATACATTAGATGTTTGGTAAATGTCAGACACAGTTTCATCCACAATCTATCTACACATCAACTCTAAGAAGTAGTGCTGCTTTTATCTCAGAGATTAGTTAAGGAACAAGATCAAGGTCATGCAACTAGTGAACAAAGGATTCAAACACAACATGTCCAGCTCTGGAGTCCATGGACCCAACTACTACTGCGTCTCACTATGAATTTACAGTCCCTTCCATCATTTCTTCCCTATGTCCAGGCCATTAGAGTATGACCTTTCAGAGCAGTGGTCTGCTGTCCTCATTCTAAATCCTCCCTTTGTAGAGAAAGATATGTGGTTGCCTGGGTTCCCCATCCCTTCCCCAGAATGAAGAACGTCAGCAGAGGCACCATTAAGAATGACTCGGTAAACAATTGTCCGAGGGCCCAATGGCTGGCAGCAGGCCAAACAGGAAAGGGAAGAGTCAGGCTCCACTTTTCTTCCCACCAGCTCTCTCCCTAGTTCCTTTTAATTACAGTGGCCCATTTCTGAGTTCCAACAAATGAGTTTACAGAGTGAAACAAAAGTCATCATTACAAAAAATATCCAGTAATAAAGCGTTTGCTTATAAAACGAGTTTGCACATATATCTACCTCTTCAATGTTGATTCTAACTGAAACCTAGCTAGCAAAAGATGAAAATTTTCACAGAGTCTATAAAAAACCATGTGAGAAAAGTGCTCAAATGACACACAAAGGCACTTACTTCTGGTGGTCTGACACAGGTAGATAAAAATAAAAAATAAAAATTTTACCATTATGACAAACATCAAAACATAATGGTTTTGCATTAAAAGGATAAAGAGAGAGCCCTCACATGTTTTTGCAAACACACACACACACACACACACACACACACACACACACACCACTTGATTTTGCTCTATTTGCTCTGTTTTTAACTCAGTTAAATGATTACATACACTCTGCCATATATACACAGAGGCATACAATTTTCATAGTATTTAGCTTCATTCTTTTTTTTTCTTAATATTTTTTTTAACGTTTATTTATTTTTGAGACAGAGAGAGACAGAGCATGAACGGGGGAGAGGCAGAATTGGAATTAGCTTCATTCTTTAAGATAAAGCCCCAAACTTCCTTCTTCAGTATTTTTTTTTATTTTTTTAATATATGAAATTTATTGTCAAATTGGTTTCCATACAACACCCAGTGCTCATCCCAAAAGATGCCCTCTTCAATGCCCATCATCTTCTTCACTATTTATAATTAAGTCACAGTTCCTATTTTACCTCCTCTAATATTTTATGTAAACATCCCCCCCATTATACTGTGTGCCCCATTCTTATACACAAAAGCACTGCAGTAAAAAACAAAACAAACAAACAAACAAACAAACAAAAAACAACTAATAGAATTGAAGTAAAATCAACAGGAGACATATCACACTATAAGGCCTTAATGTCTGATACCTAAGTTATCAGTTAGCAGGTATTGAATTATAGGCAGGTATTAACAAGAATGGGAAAGAGGGTAGGTGTCTGCAAGACTGGATTCTGGGACCAACATGAGGACAAGGAGCCAGTGGGAGATGGAATAAAGGAAAAGAAAGGTGGAGGCTCTTCACTTTAACTGCTATCCAGGGTATGCCTCAGCCATGACATTCAAAGTCATCCACTTGTTGGAGATTGTCAAGACTGCTCCAGCTCCTCCCAAACCAAACTTAGTTGGCATCCCACAGAAATCCCTGGCACTTTTGATAAAGACTTCCAGTTATGCTTGCCCCTGCCCATAATTATGCCTACCACACTCACTGGGTGCCAAACACCATGCTAAGTGTTATCCATTCTGCTTCTAAAATATTCATGCTAATTTCCCCCCTCCGCTTCTGAATTAACCTTTTGAGGGAGGAAGGGTCTATTTTTAAAAAATAAATACAATCGGGGTGCCTGGGTGGCTCAGTCGGTTGGGCGGCCGACTTCGGCTCAGGTCATGATCTCGCGGTCCGTGAGTTCGAGCCCCGCGTCGGGCTCTGTGCTGACCTGCTCAGAGCCTGGAGCCTGTTTCGGATTCTGCATTTCCCTCTCTCTCTGACCCTCCCCCGTTCATGCTCTGTCTCTCTCTGTCTCAAAAATAAATAAACGTTACAAAAAATATTTTTTTAAATAAATACAATCAAAAAGCCTGGTGTTTGATTTTGTTCTTTGCTCCCAGAATGATCTCATAGCTAAACGATGGAGAGAATTTCTTAAAGACTCAGCATTCAGTATGAAGCCTCTGGCTTTACACGTTAAGAAATTATTTTAATTTTTTCTAACGTTTATTTATTTTTGAGAGAGAGAGCGAGTGACTGAGCGAGCAGGGGAGGGGCAGAGAGAGAGGGAGGCACAGACTGAAGCAGGCTCCAAGCTCCGCCCTGTCAACACAGAGCCCCCTGCGGGCATCAAACTCACAAACCGTGAGGTTATGACCTGAGCCTAAGTCAGACGCTTAACCCACTGAGCCACCCAGATGCCCCAGAAACTATTTTAAACTACAAATGACTAACATAACTTGAACCAGCTAATTCAAGTTTCCAACAACCCTACAAACACACTCTCATGCATAGCAGAGAGAGGGCTCAAAATAAAATTTAATTCAGTTACAAAACAAATGGATGCTAATGTTTAACATATATATTAGTTTCCTATGGTTGCTGTAACATATCACTTTAATGGCTGAATCAATGCAAATTTATTATTTCACAGTTCTGAGGGTCAGAAGTCCAAAATGAATTCATTAGGCTAAAATCAAGGTGTTTGCAGGGCTGTGTTTCTCCTAGAAGTTCTAAAAGAAAAATCCTTTTTTTTTTTTTTTTTTTTTTGCTTTTGCTTTTTATAGCTTCTAGGAGCTTCCCACATTCCTTGGCTCACAACCAGCTTCCAACTTCAACACCAGCAATGACCTATCAAGTCTTTCTCACAATGCATCACACTGACACTGATGCCTCTACTTCCCTCTTCCGTAAATTAAGGTATCCTTACGATTACATGGGACCCACTCAGATAATCCAGGATAATCTCCATATTTGATGTCACCTGATTAGCAACCTTAACTACTTCTTTTTTTAAAATGTTGGTTTATTTTGAGAGAGAGCAAGTACACATGAGCTGACGAGGGGCAGTGAGAGACAGACAGAGAGAGAGAGAGAATCCCAAGCAGACTCAGCACAGAGCCCAACTTGGGGCTTGAACCCATGAACCGTGAGATCATGACCTGAGCCAAAATAAAGAGTCAGACGCTTAACCAGTTGAGCCACCCGGACGCTCTACCAACCTTAATTGCTTTTGTAACCTTAATCCCCCCCCTTGCCAAGTAACATACTATATTTACAGGTTCTGAGGGTTTAGTATGTAAACGGTTGGGAGACCGTTATTCAGCCTACAACAGCCCGTCTTTCACACCCAAAGATTCATATGCATCCCACATGCAAAATATATTCACTCTATCCAAAAGTCCCCAAAGTCTCAACTCAGTAGAATATCAACTCGAAGTTTAAATCTGGTCTAAATCTTATCAATTCAAAAGCCCCAAATGTCAACACCTAAATCAGGTACAAATGAGGCCTTGGGTACCATCCATCCCGAGGCACAGTTCCTCTCCATCTGTGAACCTGTCAAGCTCAAGAAACAAGATGTCTGCTCCCAAAATACAATGGTGCAATAGACATGGGATAATAATTATAGACATTCCCATGCAAAAAGAGAGAAAATAGAAGTTTAAAAATTAGACATCAGACTCATGCAACTTTGAAATCCAGCTAGGCAAATTATATTTGATTTCAAAGTCTAGGAATAATCCTCTGTGGTCCTTGGCTCCACCCTCTGGGATCTCAGCTGTGCCTTCTGGGCTCTCAGTTGTACCCTCTTAGTCAACCTTATTTTTTCATAAAAGGTGGTTCGTGTTTGCAGCTGAGTAGATTAATCAGCTTGTTTCTTGCTTGTAGAATTTTAGGGATCAACAACCTTCTTTTACTACATCCTCACTTCCCTTTTCAGGCCCAGCCAGTTGCATTTTTGCTGGAATAGTATTCTCAAGAACCACATGGGGCCCCCAATTGTGTCATGGTGATTTACTCCATTAGACAAGAGGCTCCTCCACAGATATTTCTTGGCTACATTTATCTCTGTAACTGGCTTCTGCTGAGATGTTTGAGGGAATCCATGAGTTGCATGTTCAATTTCTTCAAAGAGCCCTCTATGTGACTGAGTACTCTGACCTTACTTCTGAGACCCTAGCAAAACGTTTTCCCTAGAAAACCATCGGCTTTCTCTCCAAGGCAGGCATTCCTGACAATGAATCTCCTCACTTTAGCATCATTTTCAATCTGGGAGGCTGAGAATTTCCCAAATATCAAGTTCTGGTTTCATTCTGCTTAATAGTTTTTCCTTCAATCTGCCTCTCTCCTCTCACTTTTTACTAGAGGAAGCAGTACGAAAAACCCAGGCTGCACCTTCAATAATATGCACATAAATCACCTCAGCTAAATACCTAAGTTCATATTTACAAGCTTTACTTTGCACATAACTGCAGGACACAATTTAGCTAAGCTTTCTGCCACTATATAACAAGAATCCCCTTTCCTCCAGTTTGCAATAGCATGTTCCTGATTTCTATCTAAGCTCCCAGGGGCAAGTATCTTTAACATCCATATAACCAACAGTTCATGACAATTTAAGAATTCTCTAAGGTGATTTAGGATTTCTCTATCACACTCTTCATTTTCTTCTAAATCCTTCCTAGTAGAATTGCCATCACCATATTGTTCCTAACAGTCTATTCAAGACAATCTAGGTTTTCCTATAATGCTCTTCAAAATTCTTCGAGTCTATGCCCATTTCCCAATTGCGAAGCCACTTCCACATTTTTGGGTATTTCTTACAGCAGCCCCCACGTCCACATATCAAAATCTGTACTAGTTTCCTATTGCTGCTATAAAAAATCACCACAAGCTTAGTGACTTCAGTCAACACAATTTATTATCTCACAGTTCTGGAGGTCAGAAATGGGCTAAAATCAAGTGTCAGCAGCGCTGGACACTCTAAGGGAAAGTCCATTTTCTTGCCTTTTTCACCTTCTCAGGACTGCCCACACTCTTTGGCTCATGGCCTACTTTTATCTTCAAAGGCAGCAGTGGCAGGTTGAGTCATTCTCTCATTGTATCACTGACACTGACTCTTCTAGCTCCCTCTTCCAGATCTAAAGGACCTTTGTGATTACATGGGGACTAACCATAGAATCCAGAATAGTTCTTACCCTAAGGTCAGTTGATTACCAACCGCAACTCTACATACATCTTAATTTCCTCTTGACAGGTAACATAACACAGTATCAGGTTCCTAGTATTAGGACATGAACATCTTTGAGGAAGCATTATTCTGCCTACCACAATATATCTTTATGTAATGACGAATTTTCAATTCTCTTCTATTAACATGGCCTACCCTGTAATCTGGTCTCTGCTCTCTTCATTTGTGATCATTTCATATCACAACCATATGCTTCCACTACTCTGAATTTCTTCCATTTTTTTCAAATGCACAATGCTCATTCCAGGCTTGGGATCTTGGTTCATGCTATTTCCTTTGTCTCTGTGATTCTCCCTCTCTGAATCCCCATAGCCCCTCCTCTACAGACTAAGTATCCTTCAGCTATCAGCTTAAATGACTCTTCTTCAAAGATAGTCTCCCTGATCCTGTGACTCCCTAGATTACAGATTCCCACTGCACTCTTAGTTTTTCTTCATAGCATTTACCTTAACAGTGATTAAATTATTATCCGTGTAAATATTTATTTAATGACTATCTTTAAGACGCTCTGAAAGTAAAGTTCTAACTTATTCCTTTGCTTCATGCCTAACACCTAGCAGAATACAACTGCACAACAAAAATTTATTTAAATGAATGAACATATCTCCTTTAATCCCGATAACAACATTAATTTTATAATTGAGGGTGCTGAAATTCAGAGAAATTGAGTAACTTCACCATAGTAAAACAACTAATGAGATTCCACTTGGGTCTATCTTGACTTCTAAGCCCATCTCTTTGCCACTGTGTTATTCTATTCTATTGGGGCACCAATGACCACTGTCCCTAGTCCATGGATGTCCACTGACCATCATATTGACAAATACTCATTACAAGCTTGGATTCCTTAATGCAGCTACCTTTACCTAATAAAGTCAATGGCCTAACACCAAATGCCCAATTTCAGTCCTGTTTTTAAATACTGACCTAAGAGTAGGCTTGTGGACGTTTTTTTCCCTTTAAAATCTTAAAGTTCTTTAAAAAAAAATAACTACTAAGCTTATTTTTAAATTACCAACTCAGGAAGAAAATATGCTTTGATTTTATCTTACTTCTCTTGCGGGGATTAATGATATCATAAAATCTGTGAACACCTTAGAAGAAATTTTATTAAACCAACAGATGAAACTATCAACTTTGGGAATCTGGCCAAAGAAAGTGTTAAAACCAAAGATCTAAAAATCATGCTAACATTGCTAGAAAGTGCTAGAACTGTGTTTCTTATGCTCTCTTTCTTGGTCTCCCATGTACAGAGAAGAAAGAACATTATCATTACAAATATTTCCTAGACTTTAAACAAGGTAAGTAGGTAGAATTCTATCTACAATTACACTAGTCGTTAAAATTTCAGAACTCTTTACAAGCCTTCAGAGGTCTTTTTCATTGTCAGCATTCAGTCCTCTATTTTTTAAAAATGTAATATATTTTTGTGGCTATGAGTCAGACTGAAGCTAGAAATACTTAGATTTTGATGTAGATTCCAAACTGTTGCTTGGATACTTTTTCCTTTTGAAAATGATTATAACTGGCACACATAAAAAGCCACATTTATTAAAGGATGATCTAATTTAGCATCTTCTTACTTCAATTTCCAATTCAGCTACAAATCAAATTTCAACAAAAACAAAACAATTTTAGTGATACTAAATTTTTAGTGATACAGTTGCTATTATGATAAAAACCAGATATGACTTGGAAATATATTCCCACTTGCTTTTATTATCATATATAATAAAATATAATTATTAATATAGATTCATATTGCACAATAATTTACAAAAGTTATTTATAGTTTCAAAAAGCACTGAATTACAAGCATCTTAAATAGCACCACAGAGAATAATGAAGTAGTCAAAAGGAGAAGCAATATTAAATGAGCAAAAATCATTGGGAAATTATATGCTGAGATTTCTTTATTTTAAAGCTAAGAGACAAAAGAAGATGGTTTTACCACTGCAGGAGAAATTTAATGGTTCAAAATCTCTTCCATCTATATAGAACATATTTGATAGCACAAAGTAACTTATCTGATAGGTTCATGTGAAATCTGAGAGTATCTCACAAGTTTTGTAATTTGTTACCATCCTGCTATGATATTTGACACACTATACGAAAATATCTGCAACACCCTCAATTGACCATAAATCAAATCCATCAAATCTTCAGAGTCTAAAAGCTTTTGTCTCTCTAAAAGCCATGGAATCCCCGTGAAGCAGTAGGAGTTAGAAGTGGCTTCTTAACAATATTTTCTAATAGCAAAGATATTTCCAAGGTAATGCAGAACTACCAAGCAGAGCCAAAGATCCACCTGTTGTCAACTGATAATCTAAATCTCAGAATAAAAGAAGTTAGTAGAGCATAATCAATAGATCAGTAACATATGCCTACTGAGAACACAGCAGGTAGCAAATACTTGCTGATTGATTGGCTATATGAAATAAAGCTCATAATTTGGCAGGAAATGAAATTTTACATCTTCAGTTCTCAAAAACTAGATTTGTTAGGCATTTACTCAGTGCAGGGCTTAGTACCAACAAGGAAATAAAATCAATTCATTGATATGCATTGATAAGTAGTTACAGTGGACAATTCATTTGCAACACAATGCCTACCTTGATGAACTGGCAATTTAAATAAAGATGAATACTAAATATTGTTTTAAAAAAAGTAACCAGGGAAAGATATTTGTGCCTTGAGACTATTTCCTAGAAATTGTCTAATTGTCTAGCATGAGAACATAAAATCACAGTCCTGAAGGTTTCTAGTTGTGACAGCTCAGATACTCTTCTGAGAAAACTAAGAACACTAGTATAATATAAAGGAGCTTTGGAAATTTTAAGGGCACTTCAACATCATTTGTTTATTAGGAGCGTTAGCTTCTGTAAAGCTTTTCAGTTACTCAAATTAGCAGTCCTGAAATAACTTCGCTTCCAGTTCACAGGGACTGAAAATCAGAGGTTTTAAAAAGAAGAAAAAAGGAAGAAAAAGCCAGAAGCTTATCCCTAATGACACTTCTCTTCCACTTTGTGAATTTTGCTGACAGTCTAGTTTTATTTCCTTTATTAGATTTAGTCATTCTTTTTAAAGGATTCGATAGCTAGGCTGCACCTCTACCCCTCCCCCAAAAGACGTTTCAGTAAATAAAACATCATCACAAATATTTATCACAATAGAAATAGTTAGTGGGCTCACCATAATTAAAACAGAAAATTACATTTTTTATAAGAGTAAGCTTGTTTTAAATAACTGCAGCACATGTCAATTTCCTCCTTTTCCCCCGTTGTAAGCTTTAGTGCTACTGTCCATGGTGACACATACTGGCTATGTCAGGCAACAACACCACTACAGAGACATTCAAGTTTTATTTTATTTCTGTTTCTTGGTGGCAGATTTGCTGAAGTGGTTTTATTTTGCACATCCAACTCTTTAGTAATTATGAAGCCATGGCACCAAAATCACACAAGAAAACTCAGGGTGGCTAGCTTAGTCAGTTCATCAGCTATGTTACACCAAACTTCATTTCTCTTTTGCCTTCATCTGTACTTCACCATATATGAAACGAATCTTTCTGTATGTGTTTAGCTACCTTTTAGAATCTCATATTACATCTTTCCACAAATCAAGCAATATTCAAAAGCTTTGGTAAACCAAAGGTGACAGCTTGATGTATTGGAATTTGCTTCAAACTATACTTTTATATATAAATTATAATGTAGACATTCGTGTATGGCCAACGTCCACTGACTTAAAAGAAAAGTTTTATTATATTAAGTATACAATTAATGGTGATACAAGATATACCTTTGAATTAAAATTTATTTGAAAGATTTTCAAAATCATATTTAAGAGAATATTATTCTTTCTCTTGACATTGTTAGAGTAGAATCGTGATCTTTCAATAAGAAATCGTTTTACATATAGTATGTTTGTGATATACAGTAGATAAAATTATTGAGAGGTATTCATTTTTCCAGAAAGCTACTCCACATAAAGAAATTCTTCACAACCAGGCACCATTGTACCTGGAACTTTCAGAGAGCAGTGTCTTAACTAAGATTAAGCTATCCTATTTTCTACCTAAATCAATTTCACCCAAATGAGGAGTTTGTGCTATAATTCATTGTTCCCCAGACTCTAAAATCAACCATCTGCCATCGGAGTTTCTGTACAGTAATTAAGGAACTATCCATTAGAACTGGCAAGAGTACAAAGTAAGGAGGTGGGGGCGGGGGGGGGGGAGAAAAACCAAACCACTTAAAAAGATATGGAAGGTGTGTGTCTGGCACGTTAACCCCTCCATATCTCAGGTCCAGATTACTGTCATCATCCATGAGGCAATACAGAAGTTAGGAGGAGCTGCGAGGCCAACTCCCTCCTGGGTTATCGGAACTGAAACCGCACTGGGGACTCGGCGCGCACTCCATACCTTGAAAGAGAAAGGCTTTCGTCCCATTATGCAGCCCGGGGACCTGGCGCACTCCAGTCGTGGACTCCCCAAGTTCTAACTCTGTTAAGACGTCAATCTGTAGAGAGGGGTCCACACCAAGCCCCCAAACTGGTGGGAGGGTGGGGGAGAAAGAAAAACCTCCATCAAAATGCAAGCCTCTTCCTCCAGGGCAGCAAAGAACCGAGTCTAAGAGATAATAATTGGGAACTGATGAGGGAGGCGACTCCCTCCTCCGCCGTGCGAAGCCTTACCTGAGATCAGCAGCCAAGCTTTAAATAGCGGAGCACCCAGTCCCATTTCCCTGACCTACTTTAAACCCCTCTCGGTGCAAAGTTCCCCCTCGGCCCTCAGACCCCGGACTAGGGGTGTGACCCGCCCTAGCGTCTCCAAGGCAAGCACAGAAAAATCCAAATGCAAACCCACCCCCTACTCCAAGCTTCCCACTCCAGACCTACTTCGGATTGAGGAAAAGCAAGGCGTCCCCAACCAGCTCCGGCTGCTCCCAGGCGGGGGCCATCCCATCCCCCGCCCCATCTCTGGGCCACTCACCTGCTCCGAGACCGAAGATCAAACAGAATGTTCTCAGTAAGACCCGAGACTCCATGGTGTGGATCTGCTCAGTCCATCGTCTCCCTCTTTAAAAATAAAAATAAAAATAAAAATCGAAGAGGTTCACGGAATCAAGCGGGAAAATAGCGTTTGTGTCTCCTGCCGCTGCCTCGCATTTACTGATTAGTACGATTAATATGAATTGGTTCCCTAAGAAAAAAATGGGAGGACACCCCAGGCACGTGAAGAACTTGGACCCTCCAATGCGCACATCATTCCCACACACAGAGCCGAGGCGGCAGCGCCGGCAGAGCCGGGGGCCCAGAGGGAGGGGTCGGGCTCGCCCGGGGGCTGCTCCGCCGGGGAATTAGCTCCGGAGCTGAATAAAAGCAGCCGAAGTCACGACACCCCCAGAGGAAGGGAGGCGGCCCCAAGAAAGCCGGGGGTGAGGCTGCCCCGCACCCGCCCGTCTTCCCCACCGCGCGAACCTGTTGTAAAAGCAGAGACAATGGAGAGAGCGCCGGAGACGCGCGGAGGAGAGACGGCTCCCCCGGAGCGGGAGGGGCAGGCCCGGGGAGGCGGGGAGACCAGGAGTGGGGAGGGACCGCCGAGGGCGAGGCCAGGCGCTCCGCGTCCCTCTCCAGCACGGGGCTCCTTGGTCTCCAAGCCCCGTCTAGCGAGCCCCGGAGCTGCTGCAGCCCCGCCCTCCTATTCCCCCCCCCCCCCCCCCCCCCGCCCTCACTCGCTGGCCCCGGGGAAGCCAACCTCCTTTCGGGATCGAAAGATCTAAATTCAAGGTGCTAAGTTGATGGGTGGTCTTTGGTCTCACCCCTTGATTTGGGACGCGTGTCTTGAAAGACAGACGGGAGAGAAAGGACCACCCAGTCGCAGAAGGCAAGGCTAGGAGACGCGCTCGCCCGCCCTTTAGGCAAAGGAGGGAAGCCCGCGTATTGTGTACTGGGCTCCGAAACAGCTCCGGGGACTGGAAAAGGAACTCCCTCTCTGGGGCATGCGGCGGAGGGCTGCCAAAGCCAACTAGACTCTCCTGGTAGGGCCGGACGAAGTAGAGAGAGACAGGGGGAGGCGGGAGGAGAGCCTGGAAATCCCTGCGAGCCCTAGCGGAGAGGTTCCCTGCCCGGGGCGGGGCGCTGGAGAGCTTCCCAGACACGGAAGGCGTCGGGGAGAACTTATCCTGGAACTGCTGGACAGCTCCGGGACCTAGAGCGCCCCCTGCCAAACAGCGCCGAGAACCGGACTCCTGGTTCTCCAGGACCAGCACACAGCAGGAGACAAGGGCAGCAGAGCGAGTGTGCCTGTCCACGCTGAAAAGAAGAAATGATAGGTAGGTGGATAAATGGATGGATGGATGGATGGACGGATGGATGGATGGATGGATGGATGGATCCATGCATGCATAAGAGAAAGAGAGCAGAGAGAGAAAAGAGAAATAAGCGGAAGGCAGAGCCTGGGCAAGAAAGAAGAGCGCCCCCCGCCCATTGTTGACCACACTCAAGCACTCAAGCAGGCTCTACACACCCTTCCCACCTACACGCTAGGACCATAACAGCGAGGTCATTTGAGGTCTAATTCTCAACGCACAAAAGTATATTCAAGGTCAATTGCACATATTTTTCAACACAGCCCTAAAATTCTGAGGTAAATCTCAAATAACAAAATTCAATGCCCATATTGAAAAGAATTTCAAAAGTGATTAAAATGTTAATTGCTCCAAAGATTGAGTTTCTTAACCTTCCATCCAAATAGATTCTGAATTCTCTAACAGGATGCTGCACAGCTAGTTACCAAAATAACTATAGGGTACAGTCTGAGTCTCCAGTAGAGAAATATGTACTATATTATACTATAATGGGATGAGGGGGATGTTTTAGCTCTATTCTTGGAATTTTTAAGGAAAAAAACAGAATCTGGACATTTTTTCAGTTTAATTTTTAATTTTCTCTATCAAATTTTCCACTTGAATCTATTTGAAATTTTTTAAACTTTAAGAAAGAAATATTCCAGTACTTACAGGAAGTATTGTATGAAATTTCCCAAATTTGAAAAAAAAAAACATAATCTAGTTGAATTAATTCAAAGGAAATTATTCATCAGGAAAATAAAGATTTTTCTATAGGAGTACATCAAAAATATTGGATTGTAATAAGCATCTATAAATGTTACATAAATTTCAGATAATGGAATTATTTAATATTCTAATAAGAAGGAAAAGTAAATATACATATACATACATATTTACACGTAGAAGTTCTCCCAACCTATATGTTCTCAACCAAATCACAGAATCAGGAATACTCTCCAATCTCTCTGATGCTCACCTCTTATATGCTGAAAGCTGATGGTCAGTAAGCTTATCTCTAGCCCCCCCCCCCCACTTATGCTCTCTCCAGAAGAGTGGTATTTCGTATCCAAAATTATTGCAGTTGAAACTGCTACTATAATTATGTGACCTAATTAAAGTAATGGAAGCCATTAAAATATGACTACAGAGAGAGACAGAGAAGAGTGAGCTATTTCTATAAAACTAAAGTATAAAGCTTTGGAAACCTGTAAGAAAGGTAAGTCATTGTATTAGGTACGGCAGGGTTATCAGCCTGGGTAGGGGTTCTCAACTTTAGAGCTATGGACATTTTAAGGTTGGACACTTCTTTGTTAGGACTGTCCTGTGCCTCATAGGATGATTAATAGCATCCCTGGTCTCTATCCACTTAATACCAGTATTTTCAAAATTTCATTTTATCTATATGTCCTGTAATTATACCTTTTTGTGTAGCTTCTTAAATTGATGCTCTAGGGAATACAACATACATACTTAACTTTTCACCATCTCCTCTATGGTAGATGAAGTATGAGGTAGTCTCTATGCTACCACTTCCATTGGAATGTGGAAACTTTACAGGATATTGGTCCTTTTATCTTCCTTTATGTTGTCGTTGCCTTATGTATTAAATCAGCATACACTGAAACTTCCTTCAGATAATGTCAAAACGTTTGCTTGAAGTCACTGTGGGAGGCATAATAATGGCCTTCCCCACCCTCCAAAAATACATGTCCTAATCACTAGAACTCGTGAATGTTACCTCACCTAGTAAAGGGATTTAAGGTTGAGGATGGAATTACGATTTCTATTCAGGTGACTTTAAAATAGATTATCCTGGACTGTTTGGATGTGACCAATAAAATCACAAAAGTCTTTACATGTGCAAGATAATGGCAGAAGAGTTCAGAGTGACCTAAAATGAGAAGAATTTGTTTTGCTGTTGCTGTCTATGCAGATGGAAGACTACAGAAGGACCGTGAGCCTAGGTATGTCAGTGCACAGCCTCAAGAAGCTGGAAAATATGAGAAAAAGGATTCCCCCTACATCCTTGGAGCAGAACAGAACCCTGCCAATACCTTGATTTTAGTCCAGTGAGATTCATTTGAAGCTTTTGAGCTACAGAACTATAATAAATTTTTGCAGTTTTAATCCACTAACTTTGTGGCAATTTGTTTCAGCATTCACAGAAAACTAAGGTAAATACTCACCACATAATGAAAAGTTCAATTGAAATAATAGATTCTACTGACCCTGAAAGGATTCCCTTCTACCATATACAAACCTAAACAAAATGTTTAATATTTTTTTATTCATAAGAAGAAAGAGGGGCTCCTGGGTGCCTCTGTCGGTTGGGCATCCGACTTCGGCTCAGGTCATGATCTCGCGGTTTGTGAGTTCGAGCCCTGCATTGGGTTCTGTGCTGACAGCTCAGAGCCTGGAGCCTGCTTTGGATTCTCTGTCTCCCTCTCCCTCTGCACCGTCCCCTGCTCATTCTCTGTCTCTCTCTGTCTCAAATATAAATAAAACATTAAAAAAAGTTTAAAAAAAAAAGAAGAAAGAAAATTCTCAGATGCTATGAGGAAAAAAGTAGCTGGAGATTGGCAGAGAAAGAAGTAGCCAATTCAATGATTGGGCGAGGGCAGGACATAGGGCTTCAGACTCAATGGGGGCCCTAAGACAATGGGGTAGGATTTTAATATCCACACAAGAACTGGAAACAATGAATTATGGCCAACGCCAGAAGAGGTGAAGGTGTTAATGGTCCCTCTGATAAAAATAGGAAGCTTTGAAGGATTATACTGTATATAAAAAGAAACTTTAAAAATTTTTGTACATTTGTCTAAGATGTGACAAAAGTACCTTCCAGCTGCACATGACCACAGGTGGAAAATAAAGTCATCTATAATAAATGTCAAATCTCAAGCCTTGCCACTTGCAGACACACAGTATAAAATTACACTCCCTACTGGTGTAGGAATTCTACAGACAGAAATTAGAATAAGACCCACAGAGTGTCCTGAAGAAGAAAATGTAAAACTTCTATTAAGGGACCTTCCAGCACCTCTAGCATGTGAGGAAAATTTCTGATGAGGATAAGATCACAATATAATAATATTAATAATAATAACAACAACAACAACAACGACGACAACAACACTGGAATAAAGTACCATGAAAGACAGTCAGGAGACACCACACAGAAAAAGACCATTAGTATCTCATGAACTCAGAATATCATAAAAATGTGAAAGTATAAAATAAGTATGTTAAATGATTAATTTTTTTTGTGAAGGAATACAAAAAAATAATGAAAGAATAGAATTGTATGAGAAAAGATTAGGCAGATTTCAAAGGAAATCAAATAGAACTTCTGGAAATACAGGTATATTTAAAAACAATATTTAAAAAACATTGGCTAGGGGCGCCTGGGTGGCTTAGTCAGTTCAGCACCTGACTCTTGGTTTTGGCTCAGGTTATGATCTCGTGGTTTGTGAGTTGAGGCCTGCATTGGGCTCCAGGCTGACAGTGCGGAGCCTGCTTGGGATTCTCTTTCTCCCCCTTTGTCTGCCCCTCCCCCACTTTCTTTCTCTCCCTCTCAAAATTTAATAAATAAACTTTAAAAAAATGGCTATAAAAAAAGCAGCAGATAAAATAGACCTGAAAATTAGTGAACAAAAAAATTGGAGAACAAAAATTGAGAACTGAGAATGCACCAAGAATGATAAGATGAAACACACAAAAAAATCTATGAATATTAGAGTTAGAAGATCCAACACAAACTACTTAAAAGATATGGAATAAGAGACTAGAGAGAATGGAAGCAGACACTGTTATAGGAAATATTTAAGCAACAAGTAAAAATCTTTCAAAAGTTAAAGATATGAGATTCTAATTCTGGGTAAGAGGGAATAAGCACACTCCCCTCTCTCTCTCCCATTGAATGCTATCGAATCTGGACAGAATGCATGTAGTATTTGAGGACTCAGAAAATTAAATAGCAGCAGGCAAACTGAGAAAGAAGACCAGAGTTTGAAGTACAACCATACTGGCACTGAGTACTTCTAAGAATAAACCACCACCCAAGTCACAGACTGCCTATAAAAGGCTAGTCAAAATTTGCAGTCTAAATCCAATTGAGGCATTTGCCTGCTTGAAAAAAAAAAAAAGAAAGAAAGAAAGAAAGAAAGAAAAAAGACATTCTCTATAGTACTGAACAAAACTCAGAGTCTCATAACATAATATTAAAATATTCAGGGGGTGCCTGGGTGGCTCAGTCAGTTAAGCATCTAACTCTTGATCTCAGCTCAGGTCATGATCTCATGGTCCGTGAGGGTGAGCCCCACATCAGGCTCCGTGCTGACCTTGAGAACCCTACTTAGAATTCTCTCTCTTGCTCTCTGTCTCTCTTATTCTCTCACTCTCTCTCTTTCTCAAAATAAATAAATAAACAAAATTAAAATATTCAGGATATAATCTGAAATTATTTAGCATATGAAAAACCAGGGAAATTTCAACTTACGTGAGAAAAATATAATCAACAAACACTAATGCCAAGATGACACAGACATTGGAATTTATTTTAAAAAAAAAGACATTAAAGAGCTATTACAAAAATGCTCCCAAAAAATAAGGGCAAATACTCTTGAAACAAATAAGAAGACAGAAAGTGGTAGCAAATAAATAAAAGTAGAAATTTTAGACCTGAAAAGCATAATAACCAAAAATTTTAAACTCATTAAAATGAGCCCAGTACTAGAGATGACAGAGGAAAGAGTGAGCTTGATAGGTCAATTGAAATTACCCAATCTGAACAACAGAGGGAACAGTTTTTTAAATTAATATAGCAGCAGTAATTTGTGAGATGAAATCAAAAGGACACTATTTCATCAGAATCCCGAGAGAGTTCAATACCAAAATAAGTATTTCAAGAAATAATGGCCTAAGACTCCTTGAGTTTGTCAAAATATGTAAACTTGTGGATTCAAGGAGCTCAGTAAATCCCAAAGAGGATATAAACTCAAAGTTATCCATGACCAACCATAAATCATAATTAAACTGCTGAAAACAATAAAAAAAGAAAAGTATCACAAAGGAAAAAACATTGAAAGCAATCAGAGAAAAATGACACATTATTTATAGGGAAGCAACTATTTAAATGAATACAGACTTCTCATCAGAAACCACAAAGGCTAGATGGAGGGGAATAACATTTTTTAAAGTGTTCAAGAATACTGTCATCCCAGAATTCTGTATCTGGTGAAATATCCTTCAGGAATAAAGATGAAGGAAAAAAATATTCTCAGATGAAGAAAATCTGAAAGAACTGGTTGTTAGCAGGACTACTTTGAAAGAATTGCTACAGGAAGTTCTTCAAACAGAATGGAAATGATAACTGAAAGACAACTAGCATATCAGAAATCAAGAAATAGCAACAGAAATGGTAAATATCTAGGTAAACATAATAGACTATTCTTTTCTTGAGTATTGTAAAATATGTTTGATGGTTGTATTCATTTTCTATTGCTGGTATAACAACCACAAATTTAGCAGCTTAAAATAATACAAATTTATGATCTTACAGTTCTGTAGGTCATAAATCTGATACTGGTCTCATCAGGCTAAGCTCAAAGTGTTGATAAGGTTGTATTCCTTTCTGAAGTCTCTAGGAAAACCCTTTTTCAACTTCTAGAGAGTGCATTCCTTGGCTCATTACCCCCTTCCATCTTCAAAGCCAGCAACAGCAGACTAAATCCTTCTGACAGTGCATCCTCTGTTTCTCTGACTACAGTTTGGAAAGGTCCTCAGCTTTTAAGCACTTATATGCTGACATTGGGGTCATCTGGATAATCTAGGATAATTCCTCCACCTGAAGGCCCTTACCCTTAATCATTTGTACAAAGTCCTTTTTCATGTCAGGCGACATATTCACAGGTTCTGGGGATTAGGGTGTGGACATCTATAAAGAGACATTCTTCTGGTTATCATACTGATTGAAAGAATTATTTTAAAATTGTCTAAAGGGAGGGGCACCTGGGTGACTCAGTCCATTAAGTGTCCAACTTCAGATCAGGTCATGATCTCGTGGTTTATGAGTTTAAGCTATCATCTGTCTCTGTGCTGACAGCTTAGAGCCTGGAGCCTGCTTGAGATTCTGTGTCTCCCTATCTCTCTGCCCCTCCCCTGCTCATGCTGTCTCTCTCTCTCTCTCAAAAATAAATATTAAAAAATATAAATTAATTTAATAAAGTAAAATTGTCTAAAGGGGTTTCAAAGTATATATATTTAATGTATAAAACAATCACAACATAAAGAGATGAGGATAAAGGAACCAATATGGTGGTAAAGTTTCTATATTCTAATTGAAGTGGTAACATATGAACTCTAAGTAGACAGGAAAAATTAAGTAGTATATTTTATTCTCTAGAACATTAATTTAAAAAGTTATACAAAGATATAGTTAAAAGGTACAATAGATGACCTGGAATATGAAAAAATATTCAAATAACTTGAAAGAAGGCAGGAAAGGGTTAAGACAAGTAGAAGGAATAGAGACAAAAGAAATAATAAAATTGTAGACCAAAATCCAAACATATCAATAATAGCATTAAATATAAGTGGTTTAAACACAACAATTAAAAGACCATGGTTGTCAGAATGAACTTGAAAAATATAACACAACTATATGCTATTAAAAAATTCATGTAAAATATAATGTGGTAAATTTAAGGCAAAAGGAATAAGAAAAAAATATACTATGCAATCATCAATCAAAAGAAAGTTCAAGTGGTTATATTAATGTCAAAAAAGTAAACTTTAGATCAAAGAAAATTACCAGGGAAAAAAGAGGTACATTACACAACAATAAAAGGATGAATTTACAAGAAGACATAATAATCATAAGTGTGTCTGCACATAATAGCAAAGCTTCAAAATATATGAAGCATTTGCCCTAGAGAAATGGTGACAGAAACTGAAGGAAGCAACTGACAAATCCACAATTCTATTTAGAAACTTCTTACATTCCTCTCTCATAATCAATGGCAATCTCTAGTCCCAGATAATTCCAATGCCAAATTCCACCAAACATTTAAATAAGAAATAACATCAGGAAGACACAAATTTTCCACAAAATAGAAGAGGTAGGAACAATTCTCAACTCTTTTTAAAAGACTAGCTTACTCATACCAAAACCAAAGACAACGAAAAACAAAAAACAAAATAGAACATAGACAGAACACGTATCTTTTGAACATACATGCAAATCCTCAACAAAATATTAGTAAATCAAATCAAACAATATATAAAAAGAACAACAAACATTCCAGGCTCTGAGCTGTCAGCACAGAGCCGTATGTGGGGCTCAAACTCACGAACCGTGAGATCATGACCTGAGCTGAAGTCAGACGATTAACGGACTGAGCCACCCAGGTTCCCCTGATTCAACACTTTAAAATCAATCAATGTTTGGGGCACCTGGGTGGCTCAGTCGGTTAAGCGTCCGACTTCGGCTCAGGGCATGATCTCATGGTCCGTGAGTTCAAGCCCTGCGTCGGGCTCTGTGCTGACAGCTGGAGCCTGGAGCCTGTTTCAGATTCTGTGTCTCCATCTCTCTCTGACCCTCCCCCATTCGTGCTTTGTCTCTCTCTGTCTCAAAAATAAATAAACATTAAAAAAATAATAATAAAATAAAATCAATCAATGTAATCTGCTACTTTACAATCTAAAAAATGTAAATCACATGATCATATCAATTGATGCAAGAAAAGCATTTGACAAAATTCAACTATTGATGACAAAATAAATAACCCACTTGTGACATAAAAATAGAAGGGCATTTCTCAATTTAATAAAGGATATTTTAAAAGATCCTGCATTAACAAGCCAAGAAAAAGAAATAAAAACCATTCAGGTAGGAAAGGAAGAAATAATAATTTTTTTCCCTAGACAATTTGGTCATCTACATTTAAAAATTCCAAAAGCATCTTTGAAAAAGCTATTCTTTTTTTTTTTTTGAAAAAGCTATTCTAATAGCTATTAGAACTAGTAAGTGAATTTAGCAATGTTACAGAATATAAGGTCAACAATACAGAAATCAATTGTGTGTCTACATGGTTGAAAGGAATCATTGAAAATATAAATAAAAAACAATACCATTTATAATAGCATTAAAAGACAAAAATGCAAATGGATAAATCTATAGACAAGACTTAACACTGAGATTTAGGGAACATTGCTGATGGAAATTAAAGGAGGTCTAAATGGATGAAAAGATTTATCATGCTCATTGATAAGAAGATTTCATGTTAAGGTATCAATACTGTAGGTCTACTTATATAGATCTACAGATTTAAGACAATTCCAGTCAAAATACCAGTAGGCTACTTGATAGCAATTGATAAGCTGATTCTAAAATTTATATGTAAAGGCAAAGAAAATAGAAAAGCCAAAAATAATTGAAAGAGAGAAAAATTAGCGGTGCCTGAGTGGCTCAGTCAGTTAAGCATCTAACTTCAGCTCAGATCATGATCTCATGGTTCATGGGTTCCAGCCCTGCATCTGTCTCTGTGCTGACAGCTCAGAGCCTGGAGCCTGCTTCAGATTCTGTGTTTCCCTCTCTCTCTCTGCCCCTTTCCCATTCACACTCTGTCTCTCTCTCTCTCAATAATAAATAAACATTAAAGAAAAAGAAAAATTAGAGGATTCACACCATTTGACTTCAAGCTTCTATAAAGCTATACATCAACACAATATTAGGATGAGGACAGACATATAAATTAATGGAATAAACCAAAGAGCATAGGAATAGACTCACATATATGCTTCTTGATTTTTTATGAAAGCATAGATATTTCAACGGATAATTTATAATTTTTTAAATTTTAATTCCAGTATAATTAACATACAGTATTATATTAGTTTCAAGTGTACAATATAGTTTCAGCAATTCTATACATTACTCGGTGTCATCATGATAAGTGTACTCTTAATCCCCTTCACCAATTCACTCATTACCTCACCCACCTCCCCTCTGGTAACCATAAGGATTTGGGGGCAGTTTGGGGGTGGGGGGTTGTTTTGTTTTCATAGAGAGAGCACACACACAAACAGGGGAGTAGGGCAGAGAGAGAGAGAGAGAGAATCTTAAGCAAACTCCACACTCAGCACAGAGCCCAAAGTGGGGCCCAATCCCACAACCCGGGATGATGACTTGAGCAGAAATCAAGAGTCAGACACTCAACCAACTGAGCCACCCAGACTCCCCTCTGGTAACCATCACTTTGTTCTCTGTAGTTAAGAGTCTGTTTTTTGGTTTATTTCTTTTTCTCCTTGTTCATTTGTTTCTTAAATTCCACATATGAATGAAATCATATGGTATTTGTCTTTCTCTGACTGACTTAACCTCACTTAACATTATATTCCCTACACCCATCCATGTTATTATAAATGGCAAGATTTCACTATTTTTTATGGCTGAGTAATATTCCATTATATATAATATATATAATATATTATATTATATATAATCTTCTTTATCTACTCATCTAGATATAAATGATAATTTTCAAAGTTTCATTTATTTAAGTAATCTCTATACCCTACATGGGACTCCAACTCACAACCCTGAGACCAAGAGTCGCATGCTTTTCCTACTGAGCCAGCCAGGTACCCAGATAAATGATAATTTTTTAACAATGATACTTGAACATATATCTAATAAAGGACTTCTAATGAAATGATATAAAAAACTTTTATATTTCAATAAGACAAAAAATTCAATTAAAAAAGAAAACAAAATATTTAGACACTTTACAAAAAGAGATATATAGATGGCAAGAAAGTACATGGAAAGTTCCCCACATCAGTACTCATTAAGAAAACCCAAATTAAAATCACAGTGAAATACAGAATTAACAGAATGGCTAAAATTAAACAGGCTGTCATTTCCAAGTGCCAGTCAGATGCAGACTGACATAAACTCTGACTCTTGCTGGAGGGAATCAAAATGGTACAGGCTTTTTGGAAACCTGTTTAGAAACTTCTTATAAAGTGAAATACTCACTCTTGGGTATTTATTCTAGAAAAATAAAATCAGATTTCCTCAAAAAGGCCCATCTCTGAATGTTTATAGTAGCTTTATTCATTTTAACCAAATGTAGAAATAGCACAAATATCTACGGACTGATAAATGGATAAATGAATTGTGATAAATTCATACGATGGAACACTACTTAGCAATGAAGTACAATGAACAATGAAAGCAGGCAACAATATGTTTCTTCCACACATTGACTATCACAAAGCCTGGGATGATGACGGAGTGATTCTGGACTCTTTCCCTGTTCCCTTCGTTTTACATTAACAACCATCAGAGGGGGTGCCTGGGTGGTTCAGTCGGTTGAGTGGCTGACTGAGGCTCAGATAATGATGTCGGGGTTCATGGGTTCGAGCCCCGTGTCTGGGCTCTGTTCTGACAGCTCAGAACCTGGAGCCTGCTTCAGATTCTGTGTCTCCCTTTCTCTCTGCCCCTCCCCGCCGGCTTGCACTCCATCTCTGTCTCTCTCAAAAATAAACATTAAAAAAAAAAATCATCAGAGTATCTTGGTTTCTACTCCAGGGCTCAAGGCAGAGTGGTTCAGATTTGCTTAGCCAACCACACACTCAGACATCTCCCTTACTCCACATGTAGCTTGAAAGGGCCTCACACTTCAAGACTATTTATGAGGTTTTGTTGAAACAATAGGACCACAGAAAATAATAAAATGATTCTGGAAGTAGAATTGGACTAAGCACAGTACAAAGAGAAAAAGGAGATTGATAACATTAAATAGCAAAGAGAAAAAGTGTAAAAGCAAAAAGATCAGCATAAAGAGGCAGTATCTCAAAGGGAGAATGATATGAAAAAAGGATGGTAAGTGGGGAAAATAGAATTTTTATAACAAAGATGCCCTTCCTTCCACAGCACACTCTTGCTCACTTGTGACAGTGGAAGGTAAAAGAGATGCCCACTGGGGACATGAGAGAAGGTTAGCTTTCAGTCAACATTCTTTATATTCTCTACACACTTTGAACTACTCACACACCTCAACTGAAACTTTCTAAGAAAAATAAGACAAATGTTGTTTCAAACAGTTCTAGAGACAGCATGGTGAAAGATACAAGCTTGGAACTTGCTCAGAAGCTTTGGGTCAAGGCTTTGTCCCACCTCTTTCCTGAGCCAAACACAACCTCCCTGCACCTGCTTTAAGGATAGCATAATAACTAAAGCCTATCTATCCCAGGGCTGAGGAGGGTCAAGTCCACTTAAAAAATCACTACGCAATATTTAAATGCAAGTTCTTCCTGTTGTCATATTAAACTATGCCACATCAGGGTTGGCCTGTTTATGTCATTCACCTTAATGATTCAGTTATCATAATGCAAAATAATGCTGATTAAAATTAGTCCATAGGAATAAGCAAGGAAAAGAGAACTGGAGATGTGATTATGGTTAACGAACTATTGTGAGCCTTTTTGGTTAAAATATATATATAGTGTTCTGAGCACAGCACTGATTTACTGCCTTATCAAATGATATCAGTCTCCAAGAGCTATGAGTCACTGGTTTAAAAACTTATCCCACCACACAGCCCTTATTTTTAACTGCCAATGGACAAGCAGAGTGAGCATTGGCTGCTTTTGCCAAAACACTGCAATACTTACTGTTCATCTAAACAGAATAAAGCATCCACGCGGACCCAGCCAGTCTGCTGGCTTCTGGCCTTACTTAAGGTTTTCTATTAAAAGACAGGGCTTTGTCTAGCATTAAGAGACAAAGTAACCCTCCTTAGAAGGGCTAAAGGCTAGCATATTGTTAGTGACATCCAAAAGCTAGTTTTACTTAGATTTCTCCCTTCACCCTATAAACTCACCTCCAGAAATGGTAAATATAGACATCATAAGAATTTCATTTTCAAAGGAAGATTTTTATTTGGTTCTGCCACTGCTATCATCAGAAATCATTCTCTTTTTTTTTTCAAAGGCTATACAGAACCCACACCTTTAAAGAACATCTCTTAAATTCAGACCTCAAGACACAATAATTCAAAATCCTCCCTGACTCATCACATAATTCTTACTAGTGCTTAGCTACTGACATTAGAATCTTCTTTTTGATGAACATGTAGTTGCTAGATGGAAAGTCCAGAACATGTTTCCCAAATACATGGCTTGAGAACAAAGATAAGTTTATGTTAGTATCTTAAGAGTCTGGCAGGGACCCAGAATCAGCGTGAGCTCAGCCAAAGTGTCTGTGCACACATATCATCAAACCCTCTGACAGGAAGAAATGCTTCAAGAGTTCTGTCACCATGCCAGGGCCAGCCTCTATTTCCAGCTTTACTGTCTTGGCCAAAGGCTGGAGCTGAGAATGCAAACTGAACGACAGAGTTGCTGAGTGAGCAGGAAAAGAAATGTGCGAGTGGTGAGGGGTGCTGGGGCCATCCTTCTTTCCCTGTGCAGGCTGACTGTTAACATTCACAGTGCTAAGTAAGGGACTTGCTGGGAAGACTGGCCATCACTTACAATCACAGCAGAAGCTGGGGAAGTTCTAATTTTGCACACCAAGACAAAGACGAGTCACGTAGTTTGTTCAAAATCACACAACGAATTAATTTCAGAGCCAGCTCATAAGATTCGTTGTCTTAATTTATTCATTTACTCAACAGGTATTTGTAGAGGTCCACCTATGTGATGAGCACCAGGCTCTGTGCCTCAGATGAGCAAATCTCAACCATAGTCCAGGCACACTTAGGCAAAAGAGTCCTCATGAACAGCCACAGACTAATCTAAAAATATAACCACTGCCACTAGATCTTCTGAGAAAAGGATATGCCATCCCCTTGGACTTTCATGAACAGCTACATGAAATGTTACCCAGGGCCAACCTATACTCCTCTGACCAAATCTTTCACTATCTCCCCCACTTACTCTCTCCAGCACATCTTGGGTGTTCCTCGAACCAGCCCAGTATGTTCCTGCCTCAGGAATGTCACATACCCAGTTTTTGCTGTCTGGAATGCTCTTCTCCCGCACAGCTGCTTTACTTCTTTCCAACGTCACCTTCTCACCTTTTCGGTGAGGTCTTCCCAAACAATCTGATTTCCAATTGCAAAACCCCCCAACATACATACCAAGCACTTCCTAACCCCCTCCCTTAATTTATATTTATGATATATTTACTTGTGTATTGCCAATGCACCCCCCCTCACTCCATGACCTAAGCTCCATTTTTACAGGTGTATTTACTGCTTTATTCTTAATACTTACAACAGTGCTTGGCACATTGTAGGTGTCAGGAAATATTTGTTGAATACAAGAATAATGAATAAAAACATGCCTACTATGTGTCTGGCATGTAGTAAGCATTCAATAAATGGTAGCTACTATTAGAATTTGCTATAGTGAAATTATGCAAGCTATTGATCAAGAGGACAAAATCCTCTAGGGCATGCAAAATCTCCTCGTTAACTTCTACAGAGCATTCTTCCTAGTTGCTAAGATATAACAAAAGCCTGCTTCTTTTATCTCTAGATCACTACTATACATTCAAAATGGGTTCAACAAATGATTTTTTTATGGAGATCTTAAGTTTCTGAGCAAAACCTCCTGTGTAAAATTCGCAGCAGTTTTGTATCATAATTTTTTTTAGCAACAAAAAGAAATTGACAACTTATTTTCGCTTGTTATTTATCTCAGTACTTCAGGTTGTTATTGATCGTATATAAGAATATGCCTCAAATGCCTCCAACTTAGGATAAAGCACATTCTTTTTTCATTTCATATTTTTTTCCATTGTCTTTAGTTTCCTCCCTCATACACAGCAAATTGTATCACTGTGACTGACAACTATTTTGCCAACATTTCAGGTATGTTTTTCAACTTTTTGCTTTTCTATTCTCTTTATCCACACATCAAATTATTTTTTTTCCTTTTGGCTTGACTACTGTTGCATCCTGTTTCATTCTGAAGATGATATGTTATTTTAATTGACAAAACCCAGGTGTTCAAAATAGTAATTTTATTTTCTGTACCTCATATTCAATTTAAGACCTCATTTTTCCCTGATGAAAACATAACTACTGTTATTGAGTGCTTCCTACGTGTCAGACATTGTTGTAAGAGAATCATCTTACTAATTCTCATATTAGTCCAATGAGATACCCATATTACAGAGGAAGAAAGTCAGGTACAGAGAAGTTAAATATCTTCACTAGGGTCATATAGCTGATAGTGGGAGACCTGGGATTCATATATAGGTGGTGTGATGCCAGAGTTGATTGTCCCAGCCACTCCACTACAGTGATCTCTTTTAAAAGTTGCTAGAAAATGCGATCCATATGCAATATGCATTCTTTTTGCAAGACGTCCTGGTAATGGGTCCTCTGTTCTCAGCTCAGCCATTGTCACGGATGGAACTCATATTCATCAGGATCATGTCCCTTAAGAGCCAAAGCCTCTTATATTATTATTGTTGTTATTATTCTTATTTTATTTTGTTAATTCTCCTTAATTTTTGAATTTTGTTAATTCAATTTTTTTTTTAAGTAAGCTCCATGCCCAGCATGGGGCCCAGTGTGGACCTTGAACTCAGGACCCTGAGATCAAGACCTGAGCTGAGATCAAGAGCTGGACTCATAACCAACTGAGCCACCCAGGCTCCCTTTAGTTCTGACTGTTTTAAGTGGTTATGTGTTACCACTTAAATTTTTTTTTACTTTATTTATAAATTTATTTATTTATTTATTTATTTATTTATTTATTTATTTATTTATAAAATTTATTTCTAATGAAATAAATAAATAGTTTTTATTTTCATGATTTTTTTTTCTTCTGTGATCAGGATTCTATACAGTAAAAGCTTTTTCCACCTTTCCCACTAGACTAAAAGCTCTGTAAGAGTAAGTCTTATGTCTATCTTATTCATAACTGTGCACTCAGAGCCAAGCATAATGCCAGGCATAAGTCTGGGGTTCAATGCATATTTCTTTGAACAAATTGAAATTGAATTTCCTCTCCCTTTTTTTATTCAATTTATTATATTATGATTCCATACTCCTGCCTTGAGAGAACCTCAGAATATTCATTAAATATATAGATACATCTACATATTTATATCTATATATTTAATGAATATATATATCTATATATTTATATAGATATAAATATCTATAGATATATCTATATATTTAATGAATATATTGGCAAAGTACACTACAACTGAAGACTGAAGACTTGTTTTCAAATATCTTTCAGAAATGGAATTAGCTTATTCCAATAGCATATTCATGATGCTGCAGTTTTCTTTCTCACCCCCAGTAATTGTTCAACATGGAGTAAGGCATCTGGCAAACTGGTGAGGCTGTCACCCAGTTGAGAGAACATGGGTGTGCTTCAGAGTAGGATTTAATTTTTGTCAAAGATGTGGGCACTTGAAGAAAGGAACAGCATGTGAAGGTGCATGAGTGAACAGTTTAGCGGGGTACTGGAGTAGAGAGTAAAACATCACCAGACTGACAGACCACACTCCAGGTTTCTACCGCCAATTCTGCCACTTGTTAATTGGACAAGTCAATGGATCACCATCACTGCCCCATGCCACCATCCTCATCACAGTCCTAAAAATATCTAACACATACAAAATGCCTACCAGCTTTCATGAATTACTTCATTCAATCATTACAAAAGACCTATGAGGTAAAGACCATTATCATTATCATCAAACTAATGCAGATGAAGAAACCAAAGCATAGAGAAATTTAGTAACTTACCTAAGGTCAATATTAGGTAAGGGCACAACTGGACTTTAAATCTTAACAATCTAGGGGCACCTAGGTGGCTCAGTCAGTTAAACATCCGACTTTGGCTCAGGTCATTATCTCACATTTCATGGGTTCGAGCCCCATGTGGGCTCGTGCTAATAGCTCAGAGCTGGAGCCTACTTCAGATTCTGTCTCCCTCTCTCTCTGCCCCTCCCCAACTTGCACACACATGCGCTCTCTCTCTCTCTCTCTCTTTCCTTCTCAAAAATGAATAAACATTAAAAAAATTAAATCCTAACAATCTAGTTTGAGGGGTGCCAGTCAGTTAGTGTCCAACTCCTGATCTCAGCTTAGGTCATGACCTCACTGTCATTGGATGGAGCCCCACATTAGGCTCTGCGCAGATGGCATGGAACCTGCTTGGGATTCTCTCCTTCCCTCTCTCTCTCTCTCTCTCTCTCTCTCTCTGCCCCTCCCCTGCTTGCCCACATGATTTCTTTCTTCAAAATAAATAAATCAACTTTAAAATGTTTTTAAAAATTAAATAAATAAATAAATAAACAAACAAATATAAAAAATAATTTGAAGAAACCAATGCATGGAGAAATTCAGTAACTTAGATAAGGTCAACATTAGGTAGGGGCATAACTGGGCTTTGAATCTTAACAATCTAATTCTAATTCTTAAATCTAACAATATAATCTAATTCCCAAACTCTCCATCAGTCCTTTCTATCAAACTCTTGTGAGACTCAGTTTTCTCATGAGTTTTCTCCATCAGAAATTAAGTTAAATACATCAAGTCCTTCACAGCTCCAAAAGTCTATTATTCTAAATAAAACATAGCCAAAATAACCCTTCACATATTCAGTAATATACATACACATATAATCATGAGTTTGCTAATAATAATTTAGCATGAAAGGTCAGCTTCCCTTAAATGACAATTATTAACATCTGGGATCTGACTGATACTTCTTTATTGCTCAGAGCAGGCCAAGGTTGCACACAAGGAGTGATTACAGAAGAGGCACTATACTATCTTAAGGCAAGCTGGCTATAGGACTTGAGATGAGCTGTGCCCCTGTTCTCAGCATCTAAGCAAGTCAGACAGCTGGGGTCTCCAAAACCCCCTAACTATAAATGTCTATCTAGCATCCTAAATGAGAGTAACAGCTATCATCGAACTTTCAAAAGTTTTTCCTGCCTTTAGTCCTACATCCACAATCCTAAACCTGCCTACATAAGTGTTTCTCAAACCATGGTGACAGACTGTTTTTTTTCCAGTTTTACTAAAGTGACAGACTGATTTTTAATCTCTAATCCATTGTGAACCAACAGGTTAAAGATTTTCGATTTTATCTTTGCAAGGTATAATGAAATGAACTTCTAGAAAACTATGTTTTAAAAGATATACAAACTCAACAGACCTAAAATTGCATTTCAATAAATCTAATCAGAACAAACATAACAGGAAAAAATTATAGGAACCACATACATTGGTTATTGAAAGTATGTATGTTGAAGATTAAAATGGAGAATGTTGATTATACTCATAAGTTTTGTCATTCACAATCAAAAAACAAAAAGTTATAAAGGAAATAGCAATTCCCTGTATTAAATTGCTTTCCTCACACTTTGATGAACACTGTATATCAATAGTTGAACCTATTTTCTGCTTGTTAATTATCTAGGTTGGACTGATGACAATGCTACTCTCAGGGGATAATATACATCTATGTTTTGTTTCATTAACATTTATAACAAAGAAATCAGTTTCACAAAGTAAATTGACAAGAATGGAAGAAAATGAATTACAGTAAGCTCAGGATATTTGTTTTTAATTTTTATCAAAAGTGAGGCAAGTAATGTTGTATATTCAAAATCCATCTTTAATCTTTTATCAGTAAACAGCTGCAACAATTTATCGTGTAAAGTCATGGTTAAATTTATATTATCTTTCAAAATTAAAAAGAATGTTGGATCCACTATTTTTTTTGATGCTTGTGTCTTCTTTTGATACAAAGTAAAATTCCAAACATTTTAAGGCACTCACAGATGTGCAATGCCCAGGTCATCAATTATCTCACTTATGCTTTCCGTTAAATTATGTAATATGTCATAAAAATTTATAGAAATTATTCCTCTAAGCTTCTAACTCTCAATTTTACCCTTCAGTTTTATCTACTATCGAAATATATTTTGTATTCCTTCCTTGCATGGATGTATTTAGGTCACTGAAAATACCAATGATGTCAGATATATAAACAAATTTATACTGTCCAATTCACAACTTTAACATGTTGAGATTAAACCAGGTGCCTGAATGGCTCAGTCAGTTAAACTTCCAACTCTTGATTTCGGCTCAGGTCATGATCTCACAGTTCATGAGATACAGCCCCACATTGGGCTCTATGCTGACAGCATGGAGTGTGCTTGGGATTCTCTCTTTCCCTCTATCTCTCTCGCTTCACCCCTACCTCATGCACATGCATGCACATGCATGCACTCTCTCTCTCTCTCCTAATAAATAGATAAACATTAAAAAAAATAAAATAAAGGGCACATGGGTGGCTCAGTCTGTAAGGGTTTGACTTCGGCTCAGGTCATGACTTCTCAGCTCATGGGTTCGAGCCCCACATCAGGCTCTGACAGGCTGCTGACAGCTCAGAGCCTGGAGCCTGCTTCAAATTCTGTGTCTCCCTCTCTCTCCCTGCCTCTCCCCTGCTAATGCTTTTTCTCTCTGTCTCTCTCTCTCTCTCTCTCTCTCAAAAATAAATAAACATTAAATTTTTTTAATAAAACAAAATGTTGGGATTAAAATGCTTTCTTATCTTACAGAAAGACTTAGAGATCCTTTCCTCGTTCAAATATTCTCAACAGAACTTTTTCCCTCTATAATCATTATAAGTCAACATGCAAAAACAGTTTCTTATGATCAGTTTTCATACCATTCACATCATCACATAATAAAGAGAATAATGCAGTAGAATTAAACACCACCACCTTAACATAACTCGAAATGCTTACTATGACACTAAGCACACTGTATAGTTCAGCTGACATTTTCCTCATTAACAAGACTTTCTCAGTGAAGGAGAAATTATGTGAAAGTATTAAATTACAAGCTTCTCAATCTGGCTGTTTATTCCAGAACACTTGTCTATCATTGCAGCTGCACCATTAGAGGATACTTGCACATAAAACTTAAGCTATAAACCACATTGGCTGACACTGGTCACATGCTTAGATATTGTGGTAATAATCAAAGTGCAATAAGTGTTGCTAGACATTTGTTATTTATTTACCTCATGTAGACCCATTATAAACAGTTGAGAACTGGCACTACACCTTGATCTACAAAATTCCACAAATCCATATCTCACTCAGTTCTCCAATCTTGTCTCATGCCACTTTCCCCTCACTCTTTATACTTTGGTCATATATAAATACCCCGTGTTCTCTTCCCTTTTACACTCTATACTCCTCCTATGATAATGTGTCATCTTTATACCTATTTAATGTCTATGTTCCCTTCTATAACATAACCACCATAGGAACAGAGGCCATGTCTACTTTCTTTTATCATGAAATGTCAAACGCCAGGAACACTGCAGGTGTTCAATAAATGTTCACTGAACAGAATTTTTCTACAGCAGTTTACAGAGTAGAGCCACAAAAATGTCTTATATCTTTAGGAAAAAAATATAAAATAACATTTTCAGACTCATTAAGTAGCAAAGTGAAAAATGACCCCTCACTTTGGTAGTATAAATGCCTCCTCCTTCTAGGGACTATTTAGTTCTGAGCCCTCTGGAAGCAGACAAAGAAAAGGAATAAAGGAGTAGGGGAGTGAAATAGGATGGGAGGGAAGGCAGAAACAAATGAATAAAGAAGCCAAATTGGGACAACAGTATAAAAGCAATTAAATTGCCTGTATTAATGACCTTTTCTTTATCTGGAATAGCTTTTCACCTCTCACTTTGCACTCCCACTCTCACCCCGTACCCAGCCCGATGAACTTCCATTCGTCTTTCAAGACTCACATGATTATCACCTCCCTTACACACACGCACACACACACACACACACACACACACACACACACACACAGAGAGAGAGAGAGAGAGAGAGAGAGAGAGAGAGAGCTAGGGTTGGATGCTCCCATGTCTCTATTGCAAAAATTCTTCAAATTCCTAGCACTCAGTATTCACCTCTAGTGCAATATAGACTATATCATTATTACAAAGTTATGTATTTGTCTATCTTTTCTCTACCTAGAATGTATCTTCCTTGAGGACAGGAATTCCTGTTTACCTCTGAGGTTCCAAAACTTAGTTTACCACCTGACTCAGTGAAGATTTCAATATGTTTGCTGACATAATTAATGAATGAGGTTTATGTCTATTTTCCTGCCCATAAGAAGTCATACAGTGGAGGTGAGGGATGGGAGGTGAGGGAGAATAAGGAAGGAAAAAAAAAAAGACTGAGTAGGGGATGGGGGATGGAACTTAGACCATATGGCAGTCGAAGGAACTCAAAGGTGAAGTAAATGAGGGCAGATATGTGGGAGAAAGGATAGATAAGAAAAAAGATGCACAAAGCATTGTTGAATTGTCACAAAACACACTTTAATAAACTATGGAATTTTATCATATTGTCTTTTTCTCTTTACTTGAGTATCTTTGTTCTTTTGCTTATTCATATATTTTTTCAACAACAATTTATTGAAAACTTACTTTGTGGAAAGTGTTGTACTAGATTCTGGGAATATGGAGTTAGAAAACTGAACTAGTGAGCAAGTCATTACAGTACAGCATGACAAGAGCAAGAACAGAGATTTATAGACAACAGAATAAGGGCAGAGGAAAAGGATATCTAAACCACCAGACCCTGCAGGTTCACCATATGGCTCATTTCGACACCTCAATAAAAGAGAGGATTCATACTGTATCAATCTTCCTGAAATGGGTTCCCAACGCTATGTTTTGGGATGATAAAACATTCTGTGACTTAAAGTTTCTTTTCATATTTCTCAGTGTTGAAACTTAGAGTTTTGTCTTTAATCAGTTTTAATAACAACAAAAATATATCAGACTTTTCCAATTTAAGCCATCTTCTAAAGCTAAGCAGACAGGTGATTTTTCACATTTTGTGGATTACTTTTTATTTTTACTTTTCTATGGCAAAGAGATAAATTCTGTCCCACCTAAAGTAATGGGGAAAGTACTGATTTCTAAACTTGTTAATTTCACTTTGCTGACATTTTGCCTTGAATTTATGACATAGATGAATGATAGTCTAATAGAATAATTTACTTAACCTGATGTACTAGCATCAATATTTGCATTACTGCCATTTCTGTAAAACCTCAAAATTCGAAATCTGAGGTATTCCCTTGAGTGTGTGATTTTTTAATTGGAAATCTGCTAATAATTAATATATCATAATTTACAAACCATACTAATTTAAAATCATTTAGTGCATACAAATAAAATAAATGTTTATCTAAGTTCATCTTTATACAAAAAGTTTACATTAAAAAAAATTAAACCTCAATTACATTCTGGTTTCTAAGATAGCATGATAACATGATGTAGAAGTTGAAACTGATGGTATTGCATACTGAATTTTCATTTAACTGATTAAACTGCTTGCTATGTTTTTATAATTCAAAGAAACTGTGAAGAGGGTTGGTAGAATAGGACAAGTCCCTTTTTATAAGAAATTCTAGCTAGCTATTTTCTATAGTTTGTAGTATGAAATCATATATCACCCCCCACCTTCAATTTCATGCCAGTACCAGCACCCCAGGGCACACCCTTCCACCTTGAGAGTCACAGTCTTAAAGGAGACATTCAATCTTTCTTTGGTGGCATTATATCATCAACACAGATGGAGTAAACAACTGGGTTACATTATCATCTAACATAACTACACTGGTAAACACTGAATCCAGCAATTAATAAAACATGTAAATTTATAAATAGAAAATATTTTGTTAAATTTGGTTTTTTAAAGTGCTATAGTCTGATTATTTAAGCTAGAGAAAACAAAGCATTTAGTGTAGTACAATGAAAGAAAAAAGTAAAAGAGTCTGGGATGTCTGTGTAGGTCAAAGCAACTGAAAGAGTGTTACTATTCAGTAAGATAGGGAGAGAGGCTATCAGGGCAGGTCTTAGTTTGTCTGAATCAGAAGGCAAAAAAATGTCATTTTTTAAAGGCTAAAAGTTGTGCCACTTCACAAAAATCATCCAACTAAGCAATTCTTGATGGTTGCTAAATATATATGCTAGTGTAAACTAATATGAAATACAAAGCAGAGTTTAAAAAAAGAAGAAAATGTATATTTTAGTTCAAAATATCCAGCTGAGGTTAGCTCTATAGGCTTCCTTAAATAAGCTGACAGGAGATTTTTAACATCTTCATCTCTTTATTAAGTGCCCTCTGTTAATAAATGACAGAAATTAGTGTAATTTAAAATTTTAATCAAAATCAACTAACATTTCTTAAAGTCACTCTATGACCAAGGTATACACAGGAGTAGTAAAAGCTACAATGATGTAGATTTCCAAGGCCATGTGCCCTAAAGGAAGATGTAGTCTAGTCGCAAAGACATGTGTGTGTACACATGAAAACAACTGGGCAAAGCAAAACGTAATTGGTTCTACTGGAGAGAAATTATTCAAAGCACTAGAGGAACACAGAGGACAAAGGCAATAGATTAACTGGGATACCAGTGGAATTTTCTTAGAGGAGAGAGTATTTGTCCTGGGGCGTTAAGATAATTAAGTTAGTTTTTAAAGGGTAGAAAGAGGAATGAGGAATATTTCAGATAGATGACACGTCAGAAGCAAATGTTTCCTTCCTGTCTGGTGAATGAAAATCTAGTTTAGATGGATAAGGTGGACAAATAAGAAATAAGGATGAACAGGTAAGTGAAGTCCTAGCTTTGAAAGCCACAGTCACTCTGGACTTTATTTTGAAAACAATAGGAAACTGCTGAAGGTTGTTAAGCACAAGAGTGACTGAATCAGAGAACTTTAAAATGTCCTTTGTTGTTTTGTGCGAAGAAATATTTAAAATATCACTGACATGCTTTCATGAAAAGGCCCATCTATACAGTGCTGGTGAAATACAGAGTGTTAAAAAGAATCTGTGAATCCTCTGAAATTTGACAAGAGGACTGTGAGTAATAATCACCTACTGAGGTTGATTGAATACCTGTCAGGGTTGCCAGATCCCAGAACACATTGCAAAAATGGATCATAACATTCTTGGGTACAACCAAAAAAACAATGAAAGTTCACACTTACAAACAAGATGTGGAAAAGAGTGTTTTCCAATGTTCAAACTTAGCATCTTCAAAATCGAGGCAAATGAATATGTATGGTTAGGAGCACGCAAAACAAATCTTTCAAATGTTTAGGACTCTTTTGGATCACTAGCTATAAAGACAGCAAATTAAAAGACAAAATGCTTTTTTTTTTTTTTTAGAACAACTGTACTTTACCTCATTGCACTGAACATCTCAAATATAAGGAAAATGGGAAAAAGCTAAATCAGGCACTGGAATAAAAATAAGGCTATATGTTCAACAAATTCTATTTTATTCTAAAGATACAACAAGAATACATTCCCTAAGCCCCCTTGTTTAGGAAGAGCTCTTGATTGAGTTATGGCCAGCATGGGTAGAAATGATATTCAACACTCCCAAGTCTGGTTCCTGAAACCTCTGTGCTCTTGGTCCTTGCATTCTGGCCAGATGCAAAAATATCCAGTAGATTGTTCTGAGACTCTTGAAAATTTAAAAAACAAAACACAACAAAACCCACATGAATGAAGATGAAATCTCTGGATGACTATGTGGAGAGGGGTCCTCCTCCAACTTCCTGATGACGCTCATTGGATTATGACATGAGCTTGAAATAAAAGCTACTGAAATTTGGGACTGTTTGTTATATTAGTTTGCACATCCTTACTAATACAGACTCCCAAAACTTATATTTAAAAATCAGAAGAGTTACACAATATGTACTCTAATCCTCTGCAAAGCACCTCAGGGGGCTTTCAGAGCTATAAATAATAAAAATACTATGCTATAAATATAACCAAATTTACATTATACTAAAAAGTAAAGTTGGAAAGAAATAAGGGAATAGGATAGAGTCACTAGTCATTACTTTTTGAAATAAGGTAGCCCAATAGTTTACTAGGGATTTGGTTATTCCATGGTAATTCTCCAGGGGGCATTAGCCAATGAAAGTAAGACACAGATTCAGGAGGTGACAAAAGAATCATGAACACTAAAAGACTGGACCAACTGTTCTCCATCTTTATGAGTTAAAAAAAAAATCTGATGATGTACATTTTTTTCTTATACTTTCATGTAAGTTTATTTTCATATTTTTCCTAGGATATTCTTTCTTACTTCTTCTAATGTATTTGTATTTGTGAGCATGAATTTCCTCACTATCTATTCTTGATGTACGTCACCTCTTTTGGACAATTTTCTATTTTACATGGTATTTTTTATACTTCAAGTTTTCCTTTCTAATACTTCTTATTGTTCCAGGCATATGTTCCATTGACTGTATAAATTTTATCTGAGATTATTCTAATTTCCAAATATGTTTCTTCTGTGAGAAATGCTTTCTTTCAGTAGTATAGGTTTTTAAAATGAGTATTCAATAAGACCAGACTGACCAAGGAAAACACAGGGATCAGAAAATGGATATGAAATCAATTCATATAAATTCCTTCTGTAGTATCTGGTCATCTGAGCACTGACAGATCCTTAACATCTTTTCCCAAAGTACTTTTTAAGATAAACTATTTTAGGGGCGCCTGGGTGGCTTGGTCGGTTAAGCATCCGGCTTCGGCTCAGCTCATGATCTCACGGTCTGTGAGTTCGAGCCCCGTGTCGGGCTCTGTGTTGACAGCTCAGAGCCTGGAGCCTGTTTCAGATTCTGTGTCTCCCTCTCTCTCTGCTCCTCCCCTGTTCATGCTCTGTCTCTCTCTGTCTCAAAAATAAATAAACGTTAAAAAAAATTAAAAAAAAAAAGATAAACTATTTTAAGATGAATTATTGTATATCTTTTGGGGGCTTGTATCATCACCATCAGGTTATCCTGCACTCTGCAAATGAATCATACATTATATGACTTGCTTTCATAGCCCCAGTTGTGGTTCTACTGGAGAGAACTTTGGTCTGGATCCTCACAAATAGCTATCCCTTTGGTGTGATCATCATACACATATTCATTTACTAAAAGTTCAATGAAGGTCTACTACGTACCAGGTATCGGTGAATGCCAATGGACAAAAGGCAAAAATTGCTACCCTTGCAGAGGCTAATTTTGGTGGGGAAAAGAAGGAGACAAATAACAAACTAAATGAAGTACAATTAATTACCCAGTAGGTAGATAGTATTAAGCATTATAAAACAATAAAATAAAATCTTTAAATACAGTGTTTAGTAAAGGCCTTACAAAGATGGGCATTAGAGTCAAGCCCTAAAGGAGGCAAGGAGGTGACCGTGATGATACCTTAGAGAAGAGGGTCTCTAGCAGAAGAAACAGCAAATGTATCGAGGTAGGAATGTTTTGGGCACCCTGGAACAGAAGGAGGACAGTGTGCCGGAGAAGCAGTAGTATGACTGGGACTCGGGGGAGAGCAAGAGGAGACAAGGCCAAAGACCTGACAGGACACCAAATCATGTGAGCCTTGTGAATCACTGTAAGAATCACTGTCTTTTTCTTTAAATGAAATGGAAAGTCACTGAAGAATTTTTTTTTTTTAATGTTTATTTATTTTTGAGAGAGAGGAGCGGGCGGGGAGCGGAGGTGGTGGATACACAGAATCGGAAGCAGGTTCCAGGCTCTGAGCTGTCAGCACAGAGCCTGAGGCGGGACTCAAACCCACAAACTGTGAGATCATGACCTGAGCCGAAGTCAGACGCTTATCCAACTGAGCCACCCAGGTGCCTCAGTCACTGAAGAATTTTGAACAGAGGTGTGATATTACATGACTTAGAGTTAAAACATTTAATTCTGCCTGCTGTGTGTTGACAATGACAGGAGAAATGGGTAAAGCAGTCAGGAGATGATTCCAGTAATCCAGGTGAGACATGATGATTCAAACCAGGGTAACAGTGGGTAGATATTGTGAGAAGTGGCGAGATTCTGAATATATACAGTATACAGAGAAGATGGCACCTTTACCGATAGATTAGATATGAAGTACAAGAGAGAGGACTCAAGAAGGACTTTAAGATATTTTACCTGGACAAGTAGAAGGATAAAATTGGCATTTACTGAAATGGAAAAACTAGAAGAAGAACTGGTTTGGGAAAGAGAAGCAGGAATCAAAAGGTAAGTCTGGGATACATTAAACTTAAGATGAGTGCTGGGCATCCAAAGTGGAGACACTGAGCTGGCAGCTGGAGTTATATGATGGGGATTCAGAAGAAAGGCACACATGGGAAATATAAGCCTGGAAGTCATTGGCATGAATATGACATGTCTGCCCATAAGATTAAATGACATCACAAAAACTATGAGAATAGACAAAGAGAATAATAAGAGTTCTGGGGCATTCTGACACTAAGAGCTTTAAAAGAAGAGAAATACATAGCAATGCACTGAGAACAAGAGGCGAGTGAATTCTGAGCAAAACCAACAGAGGGTAGGGTCATGGAAGGTCAAGTACTGCTGTTTGTAGGTCAAATAAAATGAGGATTGATATTTGATCTTTGAAGATAGCAACACGGAGATCATTAGTAACCTTGACCAGAGCTATTTCAGTTGAATGATGGAAGCAGAAGCCTGATTAGAATGTTTCAATAGAAAATGAAGACAGTGAAATCCAAGACAATGAAGATAGATAACTTTTTGGAATAATTTTGCTATAAAAGGAAGGGGAGAAATGCAGTGGTAGCAGGAGGGGAGGGAGAGTAGGATAAAAGGAGGTTGTCTTTGTTTTCAAACTTAAAGATGGGACTGTAACAGTATGTTTGTAAGATGGTGGGAAAGAACCATTAGGGAGGAAAAACTAGTGATTAGAAGAAAAGAGGGAAAGTCACTGCCAGGATGTTCTTAAGCACATTTGAGAAATGGAATCAAATCCACAAGTAGACAGTTGGCATTTGCTGGGATTGTGGATACTTCTTTATCTATACTAACAAAAGAGACAACAGAGCTTAGGCACAAAGGCAGAAAGTGGTTAAATGTGGTGGTTCTCTTCTGGTTGCTTCTATTTCCTCAGTGGAATAGAAAGAAAGGTCATCATCTGCTTAAAGTTAGGATGGAGTAGACAGGTTGGAGCTTTGGAGAAGGAGGTGAAAGTATGAAATAAGCAACTAGAACTATGGAAGTGTGAGTGGCCTGGGGAAATATGATTGCCAGGCATCGTTATAAGTCTACTCAAATATAGTGATCAGGAATTTGAATTGAGACCAATAAGTCTGGGAAGCTATGCAGACTAGATTAGGAACAGAAGAAGAGTTATATTTAACCAGTCTTATGATGGCCCAGTAGAGTATTTGCAAAGGAATAATACAGTGATTAATCATGAAATTTAATTTACATGACAGTAAAAAATGAAGGAAATAAGGAATAGTAGGGAAGTAGAGGTCAAAGAATTGTTGAATCAAGGGTATTAGAAAGTAAAGTGGAAATAAGACTTTATAGCAAGAGAAGGATGCTTACAAGTGAGATTACAGCAGCTGTTAGTTATTATAAGGTCTGAATGAACACAGGGATATGTCTGAGGGAGGGTGGAGGACAAGCTCACTGAAAGAAAGGATGTCAAGGAACCAAGTGGCTCGAGTGGTAGAAAGATCGTGTTCATTAAAGAATCATGGCCGGAGCAGTATTTGAAGATGTGAAAGTGAGCCAGGAGTTAAAACATTGAATAAATAAGTCTACATTCAACAAAGAGTCTAAAGTAAGTGAGTTGATGAACTTTGGGATACTGAAGATGGGTCTTCATCATAAGAAATGGGAACCTGCTTTTTCCTTTTACAGAGTATTAATGACTACACAGAAAAGAAAGATAATTGAGAGCTATTTCAACAATGAAGAATAAAAAAGGATATATTAATTAGCAGGTAAATCATCCTGATATATTTAAGGTTGGATCATACCTTTCCAATCTATAGGAGTCCTTCAAAAAAGAACCCATACGATGAATGTATTTCTACTTGCCCTGAAAGAAGTATCAGCTGACACATTATATTTAGATTTACTCTTAAAGTATTTGATCATAAAAAAACACCTATACAAAGAGCACATAAGAGAAATTATTAAATCAATATAATGTTCTATTAAGGAAGTTTAAAAAGTAAATAAGCAGCTATCTTTAAAAATAAAGTACTATTTCTCAAATGTGGGATCAGAAGGAATAGGGAAGGAAATGATTGAACCATTTAAGATGAGATTATTCCTTCCCTGAGTATTCTAACTACTGTAAGTCAACAGGGAAATCTGCAGGTTTCAGAAAACTGTTTTGATCATTCTTAACATTGATTACATTCATTCCATCTTAAGGAGACTATTAAGAAATAACATATATTTCTAGGGGTGACCATGCAGCTATATGATGGCATTGTGATTCAGCAGCAGTTAAACACTAAATATTTCAGTAGATTTTAAATCATATTCACAAATTCCAATCGTTCACAAAGAGAAATAGATGAAACACCACAAAAAAAGCAAATGTATCTGTTTGTTGCCTCCCTCCACCCAAAAAAAGAAAACTACAAAACTCTTGCAGGTGCCTTGGCTTGGGTGAATGCATCAAATTAAAAGTAAATGAAAGCTAGAGAAGATGCCTGTCTGTCAAGACTGGATATTTAACTATGTGATCAGTTGCTGGGGAAACAAATATGACTAAAAGACATATCCCTGCCTTCTCCCATAAACTAGAGGGCAAGACATGCATGTAAGCAAAATATACATGTACAATATATATTTGTACATAAAATGCTAGGGGACCAGCAGGAGGGGGTGAGTAAATCTTTCTGAGAGAGTAAGTAAGGCAGGGTCATGGGTGACATTTGAACTGGCCCTTGAGGACTGAGTTGGAGTTCAGATTGAAGGAGGTCTACCTGCCACATGTGTGTGCTGGGAGACGGTGGTATTAGGAAGGAAGGGGATGTAGAGGGGAGAGGATCAGCAAAATCTAGAGGAATGAAAATGCACAGCACATTTTAGTTAACGGTGAAGAGAAAGGTCTGATTTATAAAGAGAAACAATGGATGACGAATTTGTAAAGTGAAACCAGAAATGTAGCCTCGTAAGTCATTTGCTTTTAAGACTTCACATTTCATCCTATTAAGCAGTTACTTGCCAAAGTGTGTCTCACAGAATATTAGCTGTATCGGATGTCGATGGATATAACACGAAAAAAAACATGGCACCTCTGATAAGGTTAAACAAAATTTAAAGGATTTCTTTACTCTAGGACTTCTTTGAATTTCTTTTTTTTTTATGTTTATTTATTTTGAGAGAGAGAGAGAGAGAGGGAGCATGCATGCTCCACGTGAGTGGGGAGGGGCAGAAAGAGAAGGAGAGAGATAATCCCAAGCAGGCTCCCCACTGTCAGAGCAGAGCCCCATGCGGGGCCCAGTCTCTCAAACTGGAAGACCAAGACCTGAGCCAAAATCAAGAGTCTGACGCTTAACTGACTGAGCCATCCAGGCGCCCCTCTACACTTCTTAATATCCCAATACACATTGTGAATCTCAAAAGCAAAATAGCATATGCAGTTTTACAAACTAATTTGATCACAGAACCCCCTTTTTTAAGAAGCATATTAGAGAACTAATGTTCTGTGGGAATGTACTCTTAAAATTGCTGCTGAGGCAATGGGGAAATCACTGCAATGTTTCCCACAACATGACACCATACATCTATTCCTCCACCCAATAAACATTTATTTAGTACCTTCTACATGCTAAGCCTAATAGTGCATAAAAGTACACGAGCCTCATAAATTCAGATTATGGTCATATGAACAAAACTAATATTAGATGCATACTGGGTTAATCTGAACAAAACAAAAATGAACTTGGATTCTTACTGCAAAGGATCCACATTCATCATGGTGTAGTAGTAGTTAGGAGTGGAGACTCGGAAGCCAAACTGCCTGGGATTAAACCATAGCTGTTCCACTTACTAGCTGTGTGATCTTGGGCAAATTACTTAACCAATCTGTGCTGCACTTTTCCCCTCCGTAAAATGTGAATTGTAACAGTACCTAACTCAGAGGTTGTTCTGATGATTAGGTAAACTGAGTAAGTTAGTATTTATAAAGTGTTTAGAACAGTCCCTGACATAAAGTAAGGACAATGTGCTTTGTTAAATAAATAAAATATATATGCCAGGGTCAGAGGGAATATTCTTCTTTCCTTTCCTAAAGTATTTTGTTGCACATTTACTCTGGGAAATTTTTGTAATAAATCAGCAGCCTATTTAGAGATTGGTGAAAATGAGGTAAACACAAGACCATTTGGGATCTTCTTTTAAGTGAGAAACTTTACTGAAATATCCATCTCTACCTTAGGTAGTGCATCGTGGTCTCCTAGCTCTCATTATTTTCTCCACATATTGGTTGGAAAAATCAGGATACAAAAATATTACAGCAGGATGAAGGAATAAAGGCGAATCCTAGTTTCTTCTTTATACTTTTTCTTATTTTTCAAGTTGTCCAAAATCAGTATGTATTATTTTTGCATTCACAAAAAATGTTATTTTAAAAGGTCAGCTTTCAAACTAGTGTTAGAAACAAAGATGAATTATGATATAGTAACATATAGAAGCCAGAGATAATTGGAAGGTCAAGGTAGGATTAAGCATTACATTTCGAGTTAGAAAAAGTTGTGAATTTACCAAAGAAATTCCAAAAATATTAATATGATAAAAAATTCATAAACATTAACATATTATTATTAAAAAGTGATCTGATTCACATTGAAATCATAGCTGCTTAAAAATTCAGTTCACTGTACCTTCTTGACAGAATTAAAAAAAAAACATCCTTCAAAATTACCTTAAAATTAAAATTGTAAGAAAGAGTTTAAGAACTCAAGTTTCAAGGATTAAAACTGGGAGGTCTTTTCACAGATATTTTATAATAATAAAACCTAAAAGATTTTTTTCCTCTAGATTGTATAAAAACCTGTTCCTCATTTCAGCCAATGTTGGTTGGATCATTCAGAACATTCAGGTCAAAAACCTGGCAGTCATTTCTCTCACGTCCCACATCCAATTGCCCACTATATCCTCTCTGCTCCTCATCAAAGTATGTCCAGAATCTGACCACTTACCACTCACACCCACTCTGGTCCAAGCCATCATCCGAACTGGTCTCCCCGTTACGGTCCTTCCCTTCAGTCTATGCTCAAAACAGCATCCAACGAGTGATCCCATTACAGCATAAGTCAGATGGACCATTTCACTCGGAGTTGTTTCCAAACCTCAGACATTTCCCATTATGCTTGAAGTAAAAGCTAAAGTCCTTGCCAATCCTTCTATAATCGGGTCCATGTTAGCCCTCTGATCTTACTCTTCCTCCCCTGTTCCATTTCAGTCTTCCTGGCCTTCTTATTGTTTCTAGAACAAACCAATCAGGCCCTTGCAAGTGCCATTCTTTCTGCCTCAAATATTCTTCCTGCAGACATCCACACAGCTTACTCTCACACTGTCTTCAGTACTATGTTCAAATGTCACCCTACCTCTTTTAAAATTACAAGCCACCCCACACACATACTTTCCAGAATTTCCCAGAAGTTTCTCAGAATCTTCTCTAAACAGCACGTAATACCATCTAACATTCCATATATTTTCCTTACTTAACTCATTGTCTCTTGTCAATAGACTGAAATCTTCCTGAGGACAGGATTTTTCTCTGTTTTGTTCCCTAACGTATTCCCAGAGGCAAGAGTAATGCTTAGCGCACAGTGGCTGCTCAGTAAATACTTGGTGGCTGTTAAATAAAGCGGAGGTATCAGGTGAGGTTTGGGAATACACTCCTGGAATCTGGAGAGAGGTCGGAGCTAGAGCTATAACTTTAGAAGTCATCAGTGAGTGGGGCACCTGGGTGGCTCAGTCGGTTGAGCGGCCGACTTTGGCTCAGATCATGATCTCACAGCTCTAGAGTTCGAGCCCCGCATAGGGCCTATGCTGACGGCTCAGAGCCTGGAGCCTACTTTGGATTCTGTATCTCCTTCTCTCTCTGCCCCTAACCCACTCACATTCTGTCTCTGTCTCTCTCAAAAATAAATAAACATTAAGAAAAAAGAAGTCATCAGTAAAGATATCATTAAAAATAAACACAGGAGAGATCTGGTTTAAAAAAAATATTCACAAGAAAAGTCATTTACACAATCTTGGCTGGAAAAGCATAATGATGAAAATAATGCACTTTTTGCAAATTTCAAATTGGCAAAATTTACAAAATCGAAGGCGATTCAAAAGATATGAAACTGACACTAATTGCAGGAGTCTGAGTCAATAATTTTTAATTGCTCTCTACCTACATTTGCTTTATTTTGTATTCAAGGCTATCTTATCTTTTCAGTAAGTGAAGGACATGGATGCCTCCTCATCCTTCTGTTTACCATCTGATTTTAAACAACAAGAACCACGGAACACTAATAAGGAAATGGAACACATGTAATGTGTTCCTCAAGAATTCCCATTCTAGCCTTCCTCCTCTGTGACCGTTTAATTGTACTGGTGACTGGCAGGACTTGCGGGAATTGAAAGTAATGTATTTGGTAGTAATGGCGATTACAATTCTCTCTCCAATAATTTGAAACTTAGTCTGAAGCTTCTTCAAAATAGAAATGCAGAGCCCAAGGTCAGACAACACTTTACTGAGAATCAGCTATTAGAATGCAGAGCAGTAGCCTGAAAGAGTCTGCTGTCTGCATTTTGTGGAAACAGATGTGAAAAGTGGGGAAAGTATTATTGAATCACCACCACCACTGCTTGGTAATTTGTGTTAATTGTATGTATGAATTTGTTGGCCCATTGTACCTCTTAAATGACATCCCTCACCAATCCCTGAAATTTGTTTCTACAAGATGCAGACACCATTGAGCTGGAGGATGCCTCGCCTCAGAGCAATCAAAAGCTTTTTCAAACACCTTTAATGCATATTCACAACCACCACTTTCTAAAATGTAATATTTCATCACCTACTATATTTAAATTTCTAAAATCTGCACTATCTATTTCAAGTATGTTTAAATCAAAGTTTAAGTATTGGAAAAGCCTACATAATTTAAAAAGTACTATGTATTGGAGGGTGCTGACTCAGCAGACACTAGGCAATCAACAGGCCAACCTTAACCGCATGAAAACTGCAAATAACAGCAGGTTTAACGTTATGAAGATGAAGCTGAAAAGGAAATTAAAATTTCATAAAGAAAATAGACAAGTGAAATCAAATGAAGAAAAGCAAAAGATAAAGGCAAAAAAGTTGAAAATAAAAAACAACCTAAATAGTAAGGAAAACAGAAAATCAAGTACATGAAATGGATTCAGGGTCTAACTAAGCTAAAAATACATTGGTATTAATCAGCCATCATACTAAGCTCATATTTAAAAAAAAATAGAAATTATTACAACAGAGGTGAGGGGGTAAATGAAGCAAGAGAATTCTAGAATATTGTGGAGAACGAAGTCAAATAGGTGGCCATTGTGAGTTTTCCTTAGTCTCCTTCCCAATAAAATCTCTAGAACATTCTTCTCCATTACATCTTCCTAGCACTCCTTACTGTATCTAATATTATAACTACAAATCTGCCTTCCTCACCACAACACACTGATTTTCCTAGAGGAGATTTCTATGGAGTATGGAAGTCAAGAAAATGACAAAGTTTGAGACCTTTTAGAATGACCCATTATAAATCATATTCAACACTTATTGAATACCAGCATCATAGACTCATAGACTCTCAAGGTCAGAAGAGATCTTAAAGGTCTTCTAGTCCAACCAAGCCTCCATTCTCAAAGTCCCTTTGTAACATTCCTGCCAAGCAGCTAAGCTATGCTTACTGAAACACGTTGATTGAGGGAGAATTCACCATCTTCCAGAATGTCTCATTTTACCTTCAAACATCACTTCAGTCCGCTATTTATTCGCATTTCTATGTTCCTCAAACTAAACATTTTACCTCAGATATTTACTGATAAGAAAACATAAAAACATGTAAGTGACTACAGCCTACCTTATAGAGACTCTCATTTTATTCATAGGATTGGGAGATTCCTGAGAGTCAGTATACTTTCAAAGGTACCCAAGTGATTCTAATATGCAGGCCAGGATTAGAAACATTGTATGAAACTAAGTTCACTCCCACCATAATAGAGTTACTATTAGAAAATGTCAGATGACCATCTCCCTAAAACTTCTGTTTACTAATCTCAGATTGATTCCTTGAGCATTCTACAGTAGATTAAGGTAACATAACATGGGAAGAGTACAAGATTTGAATTCAGACAGAGCTGGCCTTAAATGATCTCTTTAGAGAGTGACCTCAGCCAGATGGTCTAATTATTCTGAGTCTCAGTTTCCCCATCCATAAAAACAGGATATAACCATTAATGGGAGTTGAAGGAAATAATATACTCCACATAAGAATACAATGCTATCGTGCCCATCTGAGCCTTCCCTAGGTGAATATGGTAGACAAACCCTAGGGTGGCCCCACGATTCCCACTGCCTGGTATTCACATCCAGTTTGTTCTCTTCTTGAGTGTATGTGGGACCAGTGACTTGCTTCTGACGAACAGAATATGGCAAAAGTGAAAGGATTTTTGCAGGTATAATTAAGGTCCCAAATCAGTTGATTTTGAGTTAATCCAAGGGAAGATTATCCTGGGTGGGCCTGACCTAATCAAGTGAAAGCCTTTAACAGAGTGACCGGACCCTCCCTGAAGTCAGACACTTCAAGCAGTGGAGACTTTCCTGCAGGCTGATAAAGTCAGGGTCATGTTATAGAAGCTTATGTGGCAAGGAACTGCAGGTGGTCTCTAGGAACTGCAGGTGGCCTTTGGAGCCTCCAGGCAGCAGGTAGTGAAAAATCAGAGCTGTCCACCATTTAGCTTCAAGGAAATGAATTCTGCCAACAGCCTACGTGAACTCAGAAGCAGATACTCTCACAGTTAAGCCTCTAAATGAAAATGCATCTGTGAGCACCTGGGCAGAGGACCCAGTAAAGCTATGCCCAGATTTCGAAGCCATGGGAACTTTGAGATAATTAATAGTGCCTTGTTTTGAGCCACCACGTTTGTGGTCATTTGGTTTGCAGCAGTAGAAACGATAACCGTTTTCATTTGAATGTTTCAAGTCATTTCATGGTCTTGGTCACTCTACCTAAAACATCTCCACTTTAGCAAAATTTCCTTTAAAGTGTGGCTTGCCCTCTGACTCTTTATCTCAGCTCAGGTCATGATCTCGCAGTTTGTGAAGTCTCTGCTTAGGATTCTCTCTCTCTCTCTCTCTCTCTCTCTCTCTCTCTCTCTCTCTCTCGAGCCCTCTCTCTCTCTGTCCCTCCCCTGCTCACACATGCACACTGACTCTCTCTCTCTCTCAAAATAAATGAGTAAACTTAAAAAAAATAAAAACATAAAGTAAAGTGTGACTTGCAAAAGTGGTTGCAACCGTCATAGTAAAAATGTATTCAGGCAAAAAGCATCAAAGGATGCTAAACCTGGGGTGGTGGTAGTGGTTAGCTTCATGTTAATTTGGCATACCAACATGCGTGTGTGTGTGTGCACGTTGGTGTGTAGATTCTCCACAATCAGAGGAACCTCAGAAGTCTAGTTTTCTTCTTTTCATAGTTGCACAAAGTACATTTAAAAGTACCCTGGATCAATTCATATCCAAACATGTCAGGAAGCCTCATTCTTTCACCCTTGATCACTAATGATTTTATGTCAGACTATAGGAATGATCTATCTTTAATTTCCAAAAGAAGTCTTTTTATTAATTGCAAAGTGGCACGCAGAGGAGATTAACAGCAGCCCTCCTATGCCACACTCCACCAAACAGTCATTCATTGATTCCCAATGTCAAAGCTGTTAAAGACTACATATGTAGCTTTTCACCTTTCTTATTGAGGACATGACCATATGACCCTAAAGGGACCTGACAAAGATAAATGCTCAGAATGACAAAACGGAAAGATAGAAAGGGCTTGTGTTATTGAAGATATTGCTCAGCCGATGAATTAACCAGACCTCTACTACCCTACTGATCTCTTTGAACACAAAAAATAAATGCTTCGTGAAGGCCACTTTTTTGGGTATTCAGTTACTTGCAGCCACAAACACCCTAAATGATACACTTGCCTATCTCTAACAACTTTTAGCCTTTCTAAGCCTCAGTTTTTTCAACAATACAAAAAGGAAATATGGAAATGCAGTCTTTGTAGATGATCAAGTTAAGATGATACAAATAGGTTCTGGTACCAATTTCAGTGTGTGTGTGGCGGTGGGGTTCCCCACACCAGCAAAGCAATTCTCTGGACACCAGTTGGGTGTCCTATAATTTGACCCAATTTTGACACTATCTACCCCAGAGGCAGCATCAGATATCACAGGATAAGGACTCAGTCCTATAAGACTGTCCCTTGTGTACCCCCTACTCTACTCACTTCAGACACCAGTCACAAGTCCAGATTGTCACATGCACTTCCAACATACCGGCTGTACATGGAGGTTCCTACAACCCACTCCTTGGACTCAATTAATAGAGGGGCTCACGGAACTCAGAGTAACATTTTCTTTACTAGATCACTAGTTTACTATTAAAGAATATAACTCAGGAACAGCCACATAAAAGAGATGCATAGGAGATGGTGTGGGGGAAGGGTGTGGCACTTTAATGCCCTCTCCAAGCATGTCACTTTCCCAGCACCTCTACATGTTCACCTACCTGTAAATTCTCTGACCTTCATACCTTTTTGGTTTTTATAGAGGCTTCATTACATAGGTATGATTGATTAACTCATTGACCACTGGTAATGGATTCAACCTCCAGCCCCTCTCACCTCTCCAGAAGTTGAGAAAGTTCCAATCTTTTAATCACATGGTTGGCTCCACAGGCAACCAGCCTCCATCCTTAAGTGCCTTCCAGAAGTCATCTCCTTAATATAACAAAAGACACCTTTACTGCTCCCATCACTTAGGAAATTCTGAAGGTTTTAGGAGCTCTGCACCAGAAACAGGGACCAAATATATATTTCTAATTATAAATCATGGTATCACATGAGGCCATTAGGGTGGGCCTTAATCCAATACAACTATATCCTTAATAAAAAGGGGAAATCTGAACACACACACACACACACACACACACACACACAGGAAAAAACAACACATGAACAGAAAGGTAGAAATCAGAGTGATACATCTATAAGCCAGGGAACACCAAAGATGGCCAATAAACCATCAGAAGCTTTGAGAGTGGCTTGAAACAGTCCTCAGAAGAAACAAATTGTGCCAACACCTTGATATTGGACTTCTAGTGTTCAGAATTGTAAGACAATAAATTTCTCTTGTTTAAGACGTTCAATTTGTGGTACTTGGTTACAGCAGCTCTAGCAAACAAAAACAATTCAATGTGAAAAGTAAACCCAAATTCCAAAGGAAACCAAACAGCAACAACCACAAAAACAGAAAATGATGTTCATTTTTTTATAGTTATACACTCATAAGCTGATGTTTATTTTCATGGATAATTGATGGTAGTACAAAAAAATGATTCTCAAAATAAAGTGTTTACATATGGACTAACCTTAGGTCAGAAACTAGAGAGCTTCTCGAAAGAGGAATATTTCACAGAGGGGGGAAAAAAAAGAAGTTGGAGGGCATGTATTTTAATAGAAGCTAAGAGGAAATTTTCAAATATACAAATGGAACAGAACAATAAAAAGGGTTAAGAGACAAGTGCACTTTCTTAATAAAACGAAATCACAAATGCTAGCATAGATTAAGAAGATAATCATGAGATGTGAGAAGAGAATCCATTTGGACATATCTTTTAATTTTTAATTCTTTACAAAGAACGTGAATTGTTATATTTGCATAGTTAATCATTACTTTTTAAGTCTTTCATTTCCTTGAAATTTTTTACTAAAGAATTGCCAGTGAAAAGATGTGGAAGATGTTTTGTATTGAATTTGAATATATTATTCACTTAATTACAACCTTCGTGTAACAAAGGTTTCCTAATGTAGTCTCATCTAAAATTAATAGATATATATTCAGTGAGTCCAAATGTTTAATGAGCTACAAGGTTTATTAACATGCCTATTTTATTTATTTTTAGCTTTATTAAAGCTCATCTATTGCCCACAGGCTTGCGGTGCACATATCACATAATAAAAAGGCAAAATTAAATTTAAATTCTTATGTAGCAGAATTTCCTCCAAGCAAATGAATACCAACATGGCTACATTATTTCAGAACTTCCAGATTTAAATTTGAAGATTAAAGCTTTTATTTGCTTTTAATTAATCTTGTATTTGTATATAGAGAGTGTGCAAATAAGTGCCAAAGTTACCAACAGACCTATAAAATGACATTTTAAATAAAAATGGGTATAGTCTCTGCAGTTTGGGGCTAGCTCTTCTGCACAAATAAATACCTTCCTCATCTATTGCCTGATGGCAAAAATTATTAAAATGATTAATTCCTGTAAAAATACAAATACCCTTTTTTAAAAATCTTTTTAATGTTTATTTATTTTTGAGAGAGAGAGAGAGAGAGAACAAGCAGGGGAGGGACAGAGAGAGAGTGAGACACAGAATCTGAAACAGACTCCAGGCTCTGAGCTGTAAGCACAGAACCTGATGCAGGGCTCAAACTCATGAACCACAAGATCATGACCTGAGCCAAAGTCACATACTTAACTGACTAAGCCACCCAGGTGCCCCAAAATACAAATACTCTTGAAGAGAGTAACACTTCAAGCTATTCTCAGTGAAAACACTTGAGATCTCACCCAAGTGCACATTTTTGTGGCTGGTGGGTGAATTCTAGGGAGTAAAGAAGCACCTATGATGAAGGCTGGAACCACCAGAACCAGCATTTGTCAGTTTCCTTCTTGTACTTACATCTATTCAGGATTCTAGTTGTCCAAATGAACCTCTTTTCATGGAAACCATGATATGGAAGAGATCCAGACACTGAATAGACTTGGCCTAATTTAAATTTACACGTGAACATTTCTTGAGTATCTGTTATGCACAAGATACTGAGCTAGATTTTATGGGAGATACAAATATGAGAAGACATAGTGGCCAACTTCTCAGAAGTTTGTAATCTGGAAGGAGTATAAAATAAGTGTAAAATCCACTCAGTATATAACATGGTGGGTAAGAACATGGACCCAAGGGTTACTCTGGTGTGACTTCAGCTCCAACTTGCAAGTCATATAACCTTTCTGTTTCAGTTCTTCAACTGTGTAATGAGCAGGGCTTGTTGTGAAGACTGAATTAATATACAGAAGGCATTTTGAACAGTGTAAGCAATAAGTATAAGGTAAAAGAGTCACTTAAAAGAACTATTTTAAAAAGTGAAAACGTGGGGTGCCTGGGTGGCTCAGCTGGTTGAGCATCCCCCTCGCTTTCAGCTCAGGTCCATGGTTTCGTAGCTTCGAGCCCCACGCTGGGCTCTGTAATGGCAGCACAGAGCCTGCTCCTGATTCTCTCTCTCCATCTCTCTCTGCCCCTCCCCACTTGTGCTGTCTCTATCTCTCTCAAAATAAATAAACTTTAAAAAAAAAGTGAAAATGGAGTTCAAGGTAGGGCAAGATGGCATTTGATGGAAAAATCAGGAATGACTTTTCTAAGATAGATGGCATAAAGCAGACAATATTAGTGACCCTTCCCTTGCATCGTGCACAAAAGAACTTCTCCACCTTTTTAGAAAGTGCTTCTGCCATTTTGTGGCCTGACAGCTTCACATCACATGTGGGTAGTACAGCAACTTATTCTTTTCTTTTTGTATGTTCTTTCTCCTTGGTCACAATGAGAACAACTTGCACTAAAACTGTCATTTTACAACAAAAATATGTCAACATTTCACACATAGTCTTTGCAAAAATGTCAGTATGAATTTTTATGATGCAAGTGTCATGAATATCCTTCCACATTCATTTATTTTTAATAAATGAAGAAGTAAGTTCTTGTCTGCCAGGGGAATAGAGAACATAAGATGAATTTGGTTCATATCATGGTATTGATTTTTTAGAATGCCATGGATATTGGTGTGGTTAGGACTCAACCAAATAATCTAGAATAAATCAAAAATAATTTATCATGCGTACACAAAGTACAATATAATACCTTTTCAAATATTTGTATGTGATTTACAACTTACTTAAAAATAAGTCTTAAAAACTGCACTACAGTAAATTAAGCCATCATGCTGCACACCTTAAACTTATACAACGATCTAAGTCAATTACTTCTTAATAAAACCAGAAAAAAACTACACTACAAAAACTCTTAAAATATAAGCTTTCTCAATTTTCTTTTAACTTAAAGAAATAGGCATTGTGGATTGAATTGTGTCCCCCCAAAAGATAGGCTTCAATCCTAACCCCCACCCCATACCTATTAATGTGAGCTTATTTGGAAATAAGATCTTGCAGATGTAATCAAGTCATGAGGTCATACTGGATTAGAGTGGATATGATCATACTGATCAAATGACTGGTTTCATTATAAAAAAAAAGCGAAAAATTGGGACAAAGAGAAGAGACAGACACAGAGAAGAAGGCCATGTAATGATGGAAGCAGAGACTGGAGGGATACAGCTAATTGCAAGCCAACAAATGCCAAAGATTGCAAGCAAACACCAGAAACTAGGAGGACACACAGAAGTCTGTTCCCCCAGAGACTTCAGAGGGAGCACGGCCCTACTAACACCTTCATTTCAGATTCGTAGCCTCTAGAACTAATAAATAGAATGAATTTATTTGCCTTAAGCCACCCAGTTTGTGTACTTTGTAATGGTGGCCCTACAAAACTTATAGGTTGATTCATTCATTCAGGAATAATTATTGAATCTGCTATGTGCTGGGCACCACACTGAGTGCTGGGAAACCATGTGAGCAAGTGCAACAAAGTCCCAGTTCTTGGGCACATAGGCTCTTGCAAAGAAGATGAACATGAAACAGACAAAATAGATGATCACTTAAGAAATTCAATCTCAAACCCAAAGTACCTCTCTCAAGTCATTCTCTAGCACAATAGTTCATTTAATTTGCTTTATAATCTTCATCACTGTATGAAACTATTGTGTTTGTTTTGCCCTGTGATTGTTATCAGTCTCCCCTCATTCCATCCTCAGCTTTTAGAAGAGTATGTGACATTGGAGGCACCCATTAATTGTTGAATTAATTAATTAATTAATTAATTAATTTTAAAAGCTACAGCATAAGAGAGTGTTTATTAAGGAGAGGTGACCTTTTCTAAAACAAGCTTCCCTGTGGAAATGATATTTGGGTGGAATAATAAATAGGAATTAACTGCTCACTGGGGACTAATGAGAGTCAATTTGAAGAATAGAAAAGAGTGTTTCAAGCAAAGCAAACAGCATTTTTGAAGGCTTGCAGGCAGGAAAGAATATAGCATATTTTAGAAATTCATAGCTCAAGGTGGCTAGGGCCCCAAGTGTGAAAGGAACTTGATGTATCAAGTTGAGTTTGATGAAGCAGGTGGTGGCCAGATCACATAGGACATGGAAACCAGATCCAGCATTTTGACCTTAGCCTAGTAGACAATGGGGAACTTTTGCCAGGCTTTCAGAAGGAGAGTGAATGAGTATATTTGCCTTTTAAAATTTCCTCTCTGGCTCCTGGCTACATATTGGAAGCAGACAAGAGTGGGCATAGAGGATGAGGGAGGGGCTATTGGAGCAGTATGGATGAGAGATAGGGTAGCTCAGAGAAGGAAACTGGCCATGAAGGAATAGACAGATTCAAAGGTTGTACAGTGGTTTAAAAAAACAAACAAACAAACAAACAAACATAGGAGATTATGATGAATTAGATGTGAAGTAGTGAAGGATGAGGGTAAGTTTTCTGGTTCACGTTCCTGGGTGAATGGTATATCATTTTTTCTGATAAGGAATTAGAAGAGAATCGGGTAGCAGGGGGATGAGTAGAAGAGTATAGTTGTGACCATGCTGAGTTGAGTTTCTAATGATGCACTGAGACACAGATGCTGAGCAGGCAGGGTCATAGATGAGTCTGGATCTTGGCCGAGAGGCCTGGGCCAGTGACATCAGTGTAAGGAATCCTAAACCTAGAGATGGTACCTAGTGAAAGTATTTAGAGAAAAAAGAAAAAGGTCTTGGATTATGTCTTGAAAAAATAGAGTACTTGGATATAGCCTTGATTTCTTTGCAATCTAGAGAGGTTTTTTTTTTTTTCTTTTCCTAAACTTGACCTTTTCATTGTCTAGTTTGTTCTAAAACAATTAAAAGCATACAGCAAAACATCAACTCTTCTGGATCTTATTATAAACACTGAAATCCTACGTGTCACTTAATGGAAATTATAAAATTTAGTTTGCTTCAGATGCAACTACCAATGATAAATGTATAGCTTTTAAGCCACTTGGCATTTATTATGCACGTTTGTCAACTCCAAGTCAGTTTTGGATAAATATTCCTCATACAAGGTATCAACTCAGCTTGCAATAGTCAAACTTCCTATATAAATACCTTCACACAAACCCAAACCCAAGAAAATTTAATGTCACCAGATTCAATCCTCATTGCCTTCTCAAGTTTGAACTCCTCTTTTATTTTCTGATATGCCTTTGGATTATTGAGCACTTCAGGACTAGAAGAAAGGTAAGAAACACAGAAATGCTTACTACTTATGACTATGTCATAAAACCAGCTTCAGGTCACAGGAGTGTCAAAATATATACAGGAGGCAATCACATGTGCAGAGTTTTCTTTCCAGAAACTGCTTTGAAAGGGGCATTATTAGGGAATGTTCATGGAACCTAGTTTCCAATTAATTCACAAACATTGCAAATTTTAAGATGATTTCTTATTATTTATAAAAGCTTATTTCTAACTGACCCATCTTTGAAGAGTCTTGCATCTTAAAATTTACTTATTCTGTTCTCTTCCATCATTCTTGATTCATAGTTATAACAGAAACACCCATTCCTCTACTCTCCTTACTATTTACATAATTCATTTATCAGTGTTGATCACACAGAATCACAGGAACTTTGGAACTATAAGCCTCTTTAGAAGTTATTTGGTTCAATTTTATTTTCACAGTTGAGGAAACAGAGGCTTCAAAAGCATTAACTAACATCCCTAAAAACACACCCAAACTATAACAAAATACAAAATTGGTTTTACTATTTTTTGGTTCAAACCAGTACACTATCATTTATATGCGATAATTTATCTTTTCATATTTTGGCAAGAAAAACTGCACCAAGCTGGACAACGTCTATCATTATACACAAGATTTACCCCACTAAAGGTAAGTTTTAATAGTAGACATAAATCAACTTTCCAATTATCTTTCAAAAGTTACTGACACCCTCTATTGTATAATAAAACTCTTATGAAAGTATAGCAATGCACGTTAAGCTTTCCTCTCTCTGTTGCAGTATGAGGTCATATCTAGAATGTCCCTTCATCCCATTATAAAATAAAATCTGCATTTCTATGATGAGACTATCTGTACTCTACCTCAATTCATCATGTGAAGGGGAATCTTAAAGGGAAATCATATTATCTGTTACCTCCCTATCATAAAAATAGGGATTTGGCTCTCACTGTTCCAATAATCTCACTAAATGAAAAGAGAGTGTATAAATGCTGAATTTTCTTAAAAAAATAGATTACAAATATATTTTTTATCTCCTCTTGGAATTTATCCTATTTGCTTCTCATTCCTCTAAGGGACCTTTGGAAATACTACATTCCTCAATTCATGAGCAGGGGAAGGCATTCATTTCTGCTTTAATGAAGTAATTTTAGAGATGAGTTTCAGAAACAGTAATAGGGTATCACTGAGGACACAAGGGAGGGAAAGACATTCTTTGGCTAAGTATGACTCAACATGCACAATCTCAGGATATAACAGGAGAATTAGGCATATATTTAAGACTTCCTCAAATGTTCTCATTGCAAATTAAACAAAATCCAAATGTCTGGGTTTTAGAAAACCCACCACCATCTTGACATGCCTACTTCCAGCCTCACCTCAGACCACTTCCTCGCTCACTACCTGTCCCTTGATAATAACAACTTACATTTTTGACTGAAAGACCTTTCTTTTGTTTTTTTCTAATGCCTGGAATATTCTTTCCTTTGATCTTCATAAAACAGAGTGGCCTTCCCTGGCCATCCTGTCTATATACACATTATAATTTACCTCTGGTCTCTCCCATTATCCTGCAGAGCATGTATACTATCCAAAACTATTGTTATTTTACAAGTTTATTATATCCATCTTTCTCCCCTAGATTGTAAACTACATGAGGAAAGGGACTTTAATCCTAATTTACTCCTTGGTCCCCAGGCACACAGATCAGTATCCAGCATGTACCTGATGCCAAATTAATAGGTATTAAATGAGGGTGAAGTTGATGTTGCTCTAATACTTTATATATCTTTTATTCACTCAACTACATTTATTGGCTGCTCTGTGTAAGATAACTTGTTAGTCATTACCTAACAGGAAAAGTTAAAAATAGAATTCTTCAAATTCCTGAGATCAGGAGGAAACTCAAATCCTGAAGTTATAAAACTTTAGTATTGAACTTGAATGTACAGATCATCTAGTGCAGCTCTTTGTCCTACATAGGAAGGAAGGGACAGAGATAATAGTGTCTTACCCGAAATAACATGTTTTCACTGCGTTTCTAGAAAAGAAGTTGCTAAGTCAGATCCTCAATGGAATACTTATAGCACTCACATAGGAAGTTTGCTTCCCAGCAATGAAGCAAAATTCACTACTATAATTATAAACATTATTACTATGATTACTACCACTTCCACTCTACTCCTCGGTGGATGTGACATAGCACTTTGTTTCCTAAATATAGGAAATACGGTCCCTATAACACATACCAAATCCTTTAAATGCCAAACAGTTAGATCAATTCAGTCACTCAAATACACAAATTCTATCAACTATCAACTGACAGACTATCGCCTGCTCAAACAAGCTGACAATAAAAAACAAGGACTACAGCCCCAAAGGGTTGAATCATCAGTACCACAAAAGATACAATCACATACTGAGGCCAACACACAAAATTGATTCTTTAATTTGGTGTGTAAGTTAAGGTTTGTGTTAACTCACATAGTACCCGTAACAGACGGGTCACTAAATATTGAGCTGAGTTTGTTACAAGTACGAAGTAGCCGTCAAATGGTGGCTGGACAGATGGATGAATGACTGACTGAAGGAAAGAATGATTCAGTTCAGGAAAGCTTCTATCAGCAGGTGCGTGCTGCTTCGCTCTGGGTTTCTCCGTGTGCCTTGCACAGAGCTAGGTACAGCCCAGCTGAAAAACGGCATCATTCAGGGAATTGAAGAGTCTTTAGGGTTAGGGGCAACTTAGAATAAGCCTTAAAATTTTTATTTCTCTCTAAAGACTTGACTTTACCACAGTCATCTCACCTGAATGTGGAAAATCTCTCCTAGTAAATGACACAAAAAGCCCTTAGGTTACAATTTTAGCTTATGGAGTATAACAAAAACCTCATTTCTTTTAAGATATAACAATATTTTAGTAGAGAAACATTTCATCTTTTGACTAAGTCTGTTGGGAAGCAATGAATTTGGTGGGTTTTAAGTATATCTAAAATTAATACAGTCAGGATCATCCCAGCAGAGCCTCGGTTAGCTTGTACTTTGCACACTGACAAAGTGAGGCACCAGAGAGTTAAGGGTGAGAGGAAGGAAGAAAAAGAGAGCTTCCTTATACCTGGCTGTCCGCCTCTTATCACTATCTTCTAAATGTCTGGAAGTCCCTTCACGTGCTCTGCTTGCTGGCTGTATCATGGTAACTCAACAAATCCCTTTTGCAAAAGCCCTCACCGTGTGTCTCCTAAATAGCACAGTTAGAAATCCTGAACTATTCTTTACACATTAAGAACATAATATTGCATATTAAACTGGTAGACTTCACCAGAAGCCACATGACATGGCAGTTACACACTATACTACGTTACACACACTATAATATGTTAGTGGTTAAAAGTTACATACACCATGTAAGTTGTTAAAACGGTTAACAGGCTCTGGAGTCATGGAAACTTGCACTCAGATCCTAGCCACACTCGCCAGCCACCTGGCCCTTGGAATATTATCTAATATCTCCCAAGCCTCAGTGTCTTCATCTGTGAAAGCAAAACAATAGTACCTGGTCCACAACATCATTGTGTGAATCACATACATGCTTGACATGCCTGACACATAGTGGACCTTCAAGAAAAGTGATGAGTAATAGTGGTAGTAATGGGAGTATAAATGGCTTAAATATTTCAAGCACCAACTAAAGCAAGGACATACCGAATACATATTTAGCAATTTTAAAGTTAACCGTGGCTTTTCCATCTACTCACCACTACATGATCCAAATGGGAGTAAAGGGATAAAAGAGAATCACAACCTGTTTTCTCTTCTAGGGAAGTTTTCTAATTAGCACATTAACTAATTTACTCCTTACAAATGTGCAAGTTGTAAACACAGACTGTTGTCTCAGACACTGATAACTTAAGTGATTTTATAAATGTAAATGCATTACAAACTCATTGCAATTAGACATAACTAAAGATTGCACACCATAACTTATTTCTCTTCATGTTGAAATTTTTATTTAATGAATTTATGATTCTAACAAGGAGATTATGTTAGAGCATTAACCAAAATCTGTAGCATTTTGGGTCAGTATGTAATTTACATTGAAGGGACCCAATATGATCAAAAAGAATCTCAAAAATAATTCACTCCCCAAATATTTTAAATACAAGTCTTCTGAACATATTAGTAGTAATAATCTTTTTGTTTCAGATTTAGTAGATCATTAGAAAGTAATAGTGAATTTTTTTTTTTCCTGGATAGATCTGATTGAAACTGTGTTTTGCACAAAACAGGGCTCAGAATCATTATACACTGATTCTACTGCAAATTCATTTGCAAATTTGGGTAAGTCTTTAAAGCAAAACTAAAAAATATTTATAACAAACCTGAGGATGTGATTAAACCCCAAAATTATTTAGTGAAAAAAATTAGTCCTGTATATAAGATGTTTTTCCACATGAGGATAAACAAAAAGAAAATACCCAAGTTAATTAAAAACTCACTCATTTCAAACTCTCAAACTACAAGTAGTACTAAAGAATATTAAAATTTTACTCATAATGCTTTTACAATAGTTCATAATTCATATTTGAGCTAGACTGTGCTTAACAATTTTTTTTTCAAAAAAATTTTTTAGTATTTATTTATTTTAGGGAGAGACAGAGCGTGAGCAACGGAGGGGCAGACACAGAATCAGAAGAGGGCTCCAGGCTCTGAGTTGTCAGCACAGAGCCCAACGTGGGGCTGGAACCCATGAACCACAAGATCATAACCTGAGCTACTGTCAGACGCTCAACCGACTGAGCCACCCAGGCACCCCCAATTTTTCTTTTTCTTTCCTTTTCTTAATTTTTTAAAATCTTTATTTATTTTTGAGAGAGAGAGAGAGAGAGAGAGAGAGAGTGAATGGAGGAAGGGAAAGGAGAGGGAGACACAGAATCAGAAGCAAGCTCCAGGCTCTGAGCTGTCGCACAGAGCCTGATGTGGGGCCTGAACCCACGAACCATGAGATCATGACCTAAGTTGAAGTCGGAAGCCCAACCAACTGAGCTACCCAGGCACCCCTTCTTTTTCTTGATAAACAATTGTTTAAAGAAAAACTAGTGCAAAAAAAATGTCTATTTTATCTCATTGCTGGTAACTTTTCATTGTGTACTAATCCCTGTTATTGGCTATTCTATGGCTATTCCTTTGAACCTCTCTAAAATCAGATAGTAAATCTGGCTTATGAAGTGACAATCTTACATTTTTTTTCCTATATGTCACTTTTATATATAAAGAAATAAGGGGGACATGGGAGATACTTTAAAAGATAAAACCATGAGCTGCTAAACTTCAAATAACTGGAAGAACTACAGCGCCATCTTGTGGAAGAAAATATCTAATTAGTGAAATGGCTTTGATTCTATCAGAAAAGAAATGTGATTGAATTCTTGGCCACCAATCCTAGTTTCTTTTAACGATACATTATTTTAGAACCTTTGGTCTGGAATTTCTGTCAAACAGCAATTATTATCCAGAGGACTAACCCATATAATACAGAAACCAGATGAAGTATGTCTATGTTATGGATAAATAAAAATACAAAGTTAATATCTTTATTAGAGGCTGTCCTAATAAAGAAGGACCCTGTAAAGAGGGTGAGAGGTGAAAGAGGACGAAAGCTGGAGGCATTGGTTTTTCTATCCTTCTTTTCAAACTTAGAGGATTAAGGAAACCCTTAACGTGATTCTAGCTCAGTTTCTGAAAAACTTACTAAGGAAGGATTTCCTTTAATATCCATAATCATAAAGCAAAAATGCCAAGGAGGCAGAAACGGAAATAAGGTTGTTTGGGTGAGGTCAGAGCACCACGTATCTTTCTTTCTTCTTAGTTCAATTAACCAAAATGTACTGAGAGCCTACAATGTGCCAAGCACTTGCTGGGCACAGGATAGTCCTTCCTGAAAGACACGTAAGGACTAGTGAAGTGTACAGGTCATTTCAAGGTGGAGAAAATGCTCAGGAAGGCCAGTCTGGGAGGTCATGCCATCTGCAGGACATTGAACGGAACTCTGAGGGGCAAGAGAGGAGAGAAAAGGTATTTCATTCATTCTCTCAAATCAGTGGGTAGAACCAAATGGGGAACCCTGGGGGAACCCTGCCCTCTAACATACCTTTTCAAAGTACTTTTCAGACTACTGTGTATTCCATACAAAGCAAAGAAAAGCATAGAGTACAGAATTTCCCTTCTGTGGAGTTAAACACTCTCTCCTTCTGTGCTCCCATGATACTTTGCTCATAACCTAATGTGGAATTTAACTCCTTATGAATAATTATTAATAATTATTTACCTGCCTGCTACTCCTACGGCTGCAAACTTTGAAAATCAAGACTATCTCATTCATCCTTTTATACTTAACACCAACCACAGTGCATATTGAGCATTCAACCATGTTTGTTGAATGGAATCAGTCATGTTTCACAAGAGTATTTGTTTGGCCACAGTAATAAACTCCTGAGTAAAAATAACGCAGGTATTCCTCAAGACATCCAGACTAGCACTATAAGTAGTGATGCCCATTTATTTCTAAGGTTGTCAACTACCAAGTTCTTGTTTTGGGGCTTTCATCCCTGAATCAATCTTTAAAACTCCCAGTGGATAAAAGAAAATTTGTCTCTATATTTATATCTATACTTTTAATTTGGGGGGGGGGGACTTAGGTATGATTTTTTTTTCTAAAATTGTCTTTCTTCAAGCAAATAAAAATCTAAACTGGTACTTAACCTGACATAGAAGTAAAAAGAATAAAGCAAGAAAATTAACATTATCCAAGATGACTTAGATCTCCCAGTGTGGTGTTTTTAGTCTGGCTTCTCTCCCTCTCACTCCTGTCCACTCTCCATTCTCAGCTCCCACTCACCTCCCTGCCTGGACTTTATTTTTTATCTAAAACATTAACACCTGATTGCTGGAGAGTTAGCCGCAGCCCAGAGGGAGAATTTGTTATAAATCATTAACAAAAAAAATTTTGGAATCCAATTCCTGTGTTACTAGACAAACCTTTATTTCTCTTTTATCTGGCCACATTTTAGGCACTCACCTCAAGATATTCACACAGTGTGCTTGACTCCAAAAAGAAATAGACATCACTTGTAAACAACAAATGGACATAAAGATCCCTACAGACACCACTGTCAAACAAGAAGCTGAACATGTCCTACACTTGCTGTGTATTTGAGTGCTAAAATGGGGAAGGCTATCAGTATGGTTGCACCATATATATGCAGATCAAGTACCTAATTCTCAAAAACTCTAGTTTTAAGTGAGGGCTAACAGTTTTATAAGCTACTTTGAAAAGAAGAAATGCTTCAGTAGTCATTAGAGGAAAAATCTTGATGTGAAATAACAATTATTTTAGCTCTCTACAGGGTCAAGGATTTAAGCATTGCATTTTATGTGTGATACTGCAAATCTCTCATTTGAAATGCCATTCAGACTTGTATTCTTAAAACACAAAGTGCTAAGCACAAATCTCATATTACAATCTATTTCTTAACTCTTACTTGTAATTAAACAAGATAGTTACACAAAAGGTCCAGGCATAGTATCTGGTACTTAATTGTTTCCTTCTCTTTTCCCTTTGGAGGTAAGAGGACTGGAAGCATGTCTCATTTATTTATTTGTTTGTTTGTTTGTTTGCTTATTCTGAGAGAGAGAGCGAGAGAGAGAGAGAGAGCACATGCAAGCAGGGGAGGGGCAGAGAGAGAGGAAGAGAGAGAATCCCAGGCAGGTTCCATGCTATTAGTGCAGTGCCCAAGGCAGGACTGGATCTCACCTACTGTGAGATCATGACCTGAGCCAAAGCCAAGAGTCAGAAGCTTAAGTGACTGAGCCACCCAGGAGCCCCCCTCTCACGTCTTTATTTTTTTTTTTTTGAAGTTTATTTCTTTATTTTGAGAGACAGAGAGAGTGATCAGGGAGGGGCAGAGAGAGAGAGAGAGAGAGAGAGAAAATCTCAAGCAGGCTCTGCACTGTCAGCACAGAGCCCAATGTAGGGCTCAAACTCACGAACTATGAGATCATGAGCTGAGCTGAAACCAAGAGCTGGACACTTAACCAACTGAGACACTCAGGTGCCTCTCCCCTCTCATTTCTTTAGAAAAATTTTAAAACCTCTCTGAATCTCAGTTTCTGTCTGTGAAGGATAATAACACCACCTCATCTAGTCATTGGAAGGAATGAAAAATGCAACTTGTAAGGGCTAATTGTTTTTTTTTATCTTTATTTATTTTTGAGAGAGAGACAGCATGTGAGCAGGGAAAGAGCAGAGAGAGAGGAAGACACAGAATCCGAAGCAGGCTCAAGGCTCTGAGCTGTCAGCAGAGAGTCTGACGTGGGGCTCAAACTCATGAACTGTGAGATCATGACCTGACCAAAGTCGGACACTTAACTAAATGAGTCACCCAGGCACCCTTATTATTACAAATTTTTTAAATGTGAGTTTTTTCAGTGTCAGCCTTGGGAATTTAATAATAAAATTGCATTATCAATCTATACTCTGTTCTTCTTTAAAAATCAGTTTCCAAGGAGAAAACCCAATTGTACCAATACAAAAACCCGAGGAGTGGCTGACTGAAAAATCTGAGATCTTGTTGTTGAAAAAGACAAAAATAGGTCCTTTAGTAGCTCTGAGGTAGTAAAGTTGAAAATGCCAAGGAAAGTTGTATTTTTGTGGTTGCTATTTTATTACCCTTTCCAGCAATTTTCCACTTGAATGCCCTTTAAACTTGTAATTTAGGCACACTTTACTCTTTATTGTATTTCAATCTGGGAGGCAAATAACTTAATCAACTTAATCGAAGACCAGGAACCACCAAGATTCTGGTTGGAGTTCCAGTATTGATTTAGCTCTTAATTTTCCATTAATTAAATTAGGACAATAACCAGACAACTTTCAGGACTGTGTTGGCAAGAATTTTTCTGTTTCAGTTTTGATTCCCCCACCCCTTTCCACTGCCAGTGTTCAGAAAACATTTATTACAGTAAAATTGCTTCCATTAAACAATCTGATATTAAGTAAAATTCAGTATAAAATCATTATAAATGGCTTTCCTCTTTCATACAAACTACGCTTTTTCACTTCTTTTCAACACAGTTTTTGCCTCGTATGAAACCCATGAAATCAATTTCTCCTGGTTTTGCTCACTCCAATCACTTCCATAAGCTTGAGAGAGCCTAAGACTGAGCTCTGGAGCACTCCATCATTTTCAAAAACATTTAAAGGTACAAAGGAGAATCCAGTCAAGGAGATTGAGAAGAAACATAGATGATAATTCAAAATAGTACAGTGTCCGGAAACCAAGTGAAACAAAAATTCAAGAAGACAGAAGTGACCAATTATGTTAAACACTGGTGCTGAGCAAAGGATGATGAAGACAAAGAACAGATCATGAGACTTGACAGATAGATGCTACTGTTGGCTCATATAGGTGTGGTTTTGGTGAAATAGTGAAATAAAAACTTGGTTCAAATTGTCATGAAGATGGGAGCCTCAGCTCAATGTCCATGGAGACATTGAGGTTTACATCAGTAATTTGATAGTTACCAGGGGCATAGAAGGAAGGGAGATTTCTTTTCTCCCTTTTTTAATGTATTTTTTTAAGTTTATTTATTTATTTTGAGAGACAGAGAGTGCATATGCACAGGGGGAGAGGCAGAGAGGGAGAGAGAGAATTCCAAGCAGGCTCCGAGTTGCCATTGCAGAGCCCGACATGGGGCTCAATCTCACGAACCAAGGTCAGATCATGACCTGAGCTAAAATCAAAAGTTGGACACTTAACTGACTGAGCTACCCAGGTGCCCTCTTTTTTATTTTTTTATTTTTTCATTAAACATTTTTTTTAACATTTATTTATTATTGAGAGACAGAGAGACACAGAGCGTGAGCAAGGGAGGGGTAGAGAGAGGGGGAGATACAGAATCTGAAGCAGGCTCCAGGCTCTGAGCTGTCAACACAGAGCCCGACACGGGGCTCGAACTCACAAACTGTGAGATCATGACCTGAGCCGAAGTCAGTCGCTTAACCAACTGAGCCAACCAGGTGCCCCTACCCCTCTTTTGTTTCTGATTGTTCATTAATATTATAGCACCAATGGCAGAGAACAAAGGAGACATGTAATCATGCAAGACAAGAAAGAGATAATTATAGCAGTAAAGTTCTTAAGAAAGTAGAAAGAGATGGAGTCCAGTGCCCACGTAAAGACTTGTCCTAAAATAGGGAAAGGGACACTTTCATTGAAGCAGAAGGCTACAGAGGTGGGTAGACTGGGTGGTGGAAAAATAATGTTATTTTCTGATTTTTTTCTCAGTGAGATAAGAAGCAAAATCATCCACTGAGAGTGAGGAGCAGAAGCGAGGAGGTGGAAATTTGAGAAGCAAGAAGAGGAGGTGAAATAGTAATCCCTGAGAGAGAAAATAAATCAATAAGGAAATGGGAACTGTGGTCGACTGAATTGCAAAGACTGCACTGAGGCCCACTTGAGACAAACAGTCATAAACTTTAAAAGAGATCAATCAGAATAGTTAGGTGTTTTCCTCCAGCAATCAAACTACAAGCTTGAGAAACATTTATTGATTGTTTATTATGTGCCAAGCACTGATGTAAGCATTTTACTCCTATTAATACCTTTGAATTGGGGCGCCTCAGTGGCTCAGTTGGTTAAGCATCAGACTCTTGGTTTTGGCTCAATCATGATCTCACGGTTTCATGGGTTCAAGCCCTACATCTGACTCCTCCTCGCTGACGGTGCAGAGCCTGCTTCGGATTCTGTGTCTCTTTCTCTCTCTGCCCCTCCCCCACTCACACTGTCTCTGTCTTCTCAAAACAAATAAATAAACTTAAAAAAAATTTTTTTTAATACCTTTGAGTCAACAACAACCCCATGAGACAGGTGCAGATGAGGAAACAGGCACAAAGCTGTTAGGAAACTTATCCAAGATCACAGAGCTAGTAAATTCTGAACCCAGGATTCAAAAGAGTATAGGTCCAGAAGCCACACCATTAACCACTAAACTATACTACCCCTTTGCAAATCGTTGGGATTAACCAATATTGGATTTCTGTCATTGAGTAAGACAGAGGGTAGGCAAGGAGGATGTTTGCAAGTAATTGAACAATGGAATCTAATCTGAACAAGTAGGAAGTAAAGATAGGAACTAGAAAGTGGTGGACATTAAAAATGGTGTCATTAGGGGCACCTGGCTGGCTCTGTCGGTAGAGCATATGACTCTTGATCTCAAGGTTGTGAGTTTGAGCCCCATGTTGGGAGTAGAGCTTCCTTTAAAAATAATAAAAATGGTGTCATGAATGGATTGGAAGACTCAGTGTGATTGAAGAATTGCCATGGAGGTAGTGAGCTGAAAAGAAGGGAGTGGTGGCTGGTGAGGGGGTGTCAGGAACTGAGATTTTAAGGATTGTATAGTTACTCCTAAGTACAAAATCTAAGGTTTGACCATAAGAATTGGAAGTTAAAGTGGGAAGGAAGGATGAGGGAAAATTTAAAGAAAAAAGGTCAAGGAACTAAAAACCAGGGAGTGGTTGGATTTTCTACATGAACCAGGGGTGGTTACAGGAAAAAGAATGTGAGTCAGGTGTCACGGTCTTCACCAAATGAGAAAGATTGGCTAGGAGAGCGGGAGATTCCTACAGGATGGAAGGACACATACAGTCAGACAGCCTTGCTCCAAACAGGGGTTACGAACTCGTCCCAGTTGGCCCAGAACTCTCCCAGTTTTAGTATTGAAAATCCTACATCCTGGCCCTCCTTGAGCTGGGGATTCTGAGGAGGAAGGATGGGATATTTCCTGGAAGAAGCATAAAAATATATTACCTGCTCCATCTCCAGGCCCTGTGTGATGTGGATATTATGCATTTTAAATTATAAAACTGTCATGTGGTGGTGACTACTACTATATTCAGCTCCTTGTCTCAGAATGTGAGATGTGAGCTTTGCTCACATTATCTGATTTATTTAAGACAAAGGTTTCCAACATTTTCCTCCCATTTTGTCTCACTTGTTCCCTTAAGGATAGCGATCATGTTTCAGATTTCATTAAACCTAATATGCTCTAAAAGCTATAGCTAATTCTCTATGATCAATAAGTGTTGTTAAGTGCCTGAATGGGCTCAGTGGAAAATATCGCTCAATCAAGAAAGTCATATTCCACAAATGGGCTGGAGCACTCAGGGAAGGATTAGTATTGCAGTACCACCCGACTTTCATGTGTCTGCAGTGAGAAATATCTCTGCCAGAGAAGCATCTGAAACCCCCCCCCCCCACCACTCCACTATTTCAAAGACTTCTGGACTAACATGCAAAGAATCATAATATTTCACAGAGAGAAGAAACTTTGAAGATACTTTAGAAGTTATTAAAGTCACGGCAGCCATCTTCTTTGACAGAACCCTTGTGTGAATTCTCCACTCAGACTGTGCACTAAATGTAGTTTCTGTGTATTTCCAGTTTCACGTGACAGCAAATGCTTTATGATATTTTCCAGTTTGTTTTAGGACTGCACATTTATGGCATATCAAGTGATTTCAAAATAGCACATGAATAGGAAAAGGCTGAAAGAATACACCAAAGGCTAACTGAAAGATAATCCAAAGGCTGCAATGAGACCACCAGGCTGGTGTGAGCAGTGTTCCAGGTCTTTCCTACCTTTTAACCATATATATTCTTCTCCTAGCTCTCATCACTAAATTTCTCGAAAGCAAAATCTATATTTATTCAACTCTACTTCACTCCTTGGCTTGCAATCTGACTCTGGCCTCTGCTCCCTTAGAAGGTCACCAATGACTACATTGGTAGTCATTTCTGAGAAAATCCCAGTTTCCTATATTTGTATTATTTTGAGCAAATACAGAATGAGTTGTGTAAATATGAGCTGATGGTTACATATTTGTTAGTCTCACACAAGTTTACAAATCAGAAAAGAATCCTTGGATAGACCACATATCCTAATTTTGGGTTTAAACTTCCACCTCTCCCATTCACGACCCATCTCTCCTTGAAATTTCAGCAGCATTTAAATCATTTGCTGTCTCTTTTTCCTGAAATTATTTTACCCCTGTCCTATTTTTAAAAATATTTCTTCTCTTATTTACCTATTATTTTCTTTCTTTCCTTTTACCTCCAAAATTAGTTCATTATATTCTATATAATTCTTGAACTTGTAGCAACATTTTTACGTTCCTTTTAAATTCTTTAGAATTCTTTTAAAATTCTCTTTCCCTGAATTTTTTTTTTTTCCTGAATGTTCCTTCTTTGGTTTTCCTAATGGCTTCTTTCCTTCCTCTGGTCTCCAAAGACAGGTAATCCCCCAAGAACCAACACTTGGACCTCTCCCTGCTTTCTACAGAGTTGATCTTAATTTAGCCACACTGGCTACTCCTGTGATTTCAACTGCTGTCTCTAAACAGAATGAAGCCCAAACCTAACATTTTAAGAATTCTTTCCTGCAGTTCCAGCCCATTGCTGAAAATCTCCACCAGGATCTCCCACAGTTCCTCATATTCCATCCACTCATCTTCCTAACCCAAACCAGTTCTTCTGATTTCTCTAACTCTGTTAAAGCAGCCATCAACCTCATGGTCACCCAAACTTAAAATCTCCATTTCTAATCCATCCTAGTCAATCAAAAAGTGTAACTTACTCTATCTCCACCCCAGGTCTAACAATCATTATTTCTTATTCACCTCTACAATTATAAGAGCTTCTTAATTGCCTCTCTGCCTTGGTTTTTACATCTTCCAGTCCATCTAGAGTATTATTTTCAAATTGATCTTCTGAAACCCAGTGTTATAGCCTTCTTTATTCAGAAACCTTTAACAGACTCCAACTGCATGGCTAAACAAAGTCAAACCCCCTAACTCAGAACCCAAGGCCCTTGCAGGCTGTGTGTAATTTCTCTGATACTTGTCTTACAACAGAATCACAGCTATTAGATTCTAAAATCAGAGACAAGAAAATCATGAATAATCGAAATTACCCTGGAAAAGTCCTTCGACAGGCACTCCACTGGAGACCACGAGTTAGTTCAGCGCAGCCAGTTTTTCCTCCAGCATTGGAACAGATTCCTGTTTCTTTGGTTGGGCACCAGATGAAGTAGTTGGCTTGCTTTTAGGGTCCATTTTACATGAAAAATGCATATATGCATGTCTTTAAAAATTAGAATCACATTCAACTCAGTGATATGCTCACATCTGAGAGGCACCCAGAACAGAGACAACCTGAGGGAACCACAGATTCACATGCTTCCCGTCATGCTCATTCGAGGCAATCACTGAAAGGAATGATGGGCAGTATTGCCAGCACTATTTAAAGTGTAATTTTTCTCTCTCTTTTATGGTAGTTTGTTTTGTTAAGATGATGGAATTTCACTGTTACGTCTTTTTAAAAAGTTATTTAGATTCTTGCCTTTACTTCTCCCCTGAACTTTGAAGACAGGAATCATGTCATACTCCTATTTGCATCTTTACAGCGCTTACCACTGTACTGAGTCATTCTGTAAATATTTTCTCAGCAAATCAAATTTGCTTTGATTTGTTTATAATAGTTAAATGAATAACAGGGTAGTTTTTAACAGGATATCCCTAGTGAAAATGTCATTGCCTATTTTATTAAGAATTTATATCTTTTGCCATGAAGACTTAGTGACAGTCTTTTCTATTGCAATTACTTAAAAGCGGCAGCTTTATTTTTTTCTAAATAAATTAGCCTATGCTATACACACTAATAAAACAATATCAGCAAAATCCAGTGGAGGCAGTAAAATAGACATATGCTTGTTATCTATATCTGATAACCAAAATACACATGTCAAAGTATATGTAAATATATACTCATATTTGTATTCCAAAATAATAAGAATAACCTGTTGTTATTTTAAATTAATAACAAGGAAATAAGTACTATGTCATCATGATTATATTAAAATCATGAAAAAAATTGATAACATCCCGGCATTAGCCTATGCAAAGTTTGCCAATGTTATTTAAATATGCTCTCTAAATATAACTAAAAACTTCCCAGAAAATCATAATCATACTACCCCATGTAACCTAAGATTATTACTACAGCTATTTAAATATTTACCTTGGGGAAGTATAAGATATCCAGAGCTGCTTCTGGGAACCAATTTAAATAAGTCACCCTGTGCATTTGGGGGGACATACAAAAATAAATTTTGGACTCGCTGTCACATCTTCTAGATACCTGTATTTGATTCTTCCTGAAATTTAGTGATAGAATCTACCCTGTAGCCTCCGAGAGTGCACACTTGGCAGGTTTGAGAAGTCATCTTGAGTTGGGGCAGAGCTAGTGAACATGTCCCAGAAGCACTAAAGGGAAGCTAAGAGGGTGACTCTAGGTGTGTCACACGTCCTTGCTTCCCTGGGCAACATCTGCAGGGCTTTGAGAGTGTTCCTGGGAACATTGATGCCCGAGGGAGTGTTGGAGCCTCCTAGTGACCACTAGAGGGCTCAGGGGGATCGTTACTGCAGGCTGCCCTCTAGGGGCAGTGGAAGGAAACGGCCCGGCTGTGTGATGAAGTTTACATTCTAAACACCAACCAGCACCGGACCCAGAGGCTAAAAGAGACCCCCAATGAATGTGGGGGTGGGCCCCAAGTATTTGGAGCTAGATAAAGACGCTTTGGGGTCACTGATGCCCGGCGTGCTTCGTAGAGAAGGACCTTCCTCCCTAGACATTTATGGTTTTTCACACATGTCCAAAGATGTTGCCCCTCAAGGAGAAAAGTTGTAGGTCAGAATTAGGAAAGAATAGAATATATACAGGCTTTGGGACCAGACAACTATGGATTCACATACCAGCTCCATTTTTTACTAGCTTGATATGGTAAGTGAGTAATATATTTAGTCTCTCTAAACCTCAGTTTTCTTACCTGGAAAATGTAACATGTTTAGCATACACAGTGCTTCAAAACTAGGACAAGGTCAGTAAAGGGAAGGTGTCCTTGTTTTTTTGTTATTTTTTCCTTAACCTAATACAGTTGGAATCTCTGAGACTCTGGGTGGTATCATTCAGGTCTGTCCCCAGCTACCTTTAATAAAATCTGGCAACTCTGTCAACATCTACCAAGACTCCAGACTAATAAGAACCAGACCTGGTAAAATATGAGATGTCCCAGGAAAGGCTACTGCTCCTAAAACTGCTGTCTTTTGTACTTTCGATATAGATTTTTAATTGTTCTCATGAACATCAGATGGTAGCCTGTCTATTTAACCTCCCATCTGGTATGGCTGATATGTCTAAATGGAACTTTCATCTGCATGTCTGGTAGTTTTTTGTTCCCAAGGGGCCAGAATCAGGAAATGTAGTGGGAGGGGCCAACCTACCTAACTAACCTCTGCCAGGCTCCTTGCCTCCTATCGATCCATGTACCTAGGCTCCACCTGTTAAACATCCCAATATCAGGCACAGATAGTTCCCTGTTTAATGATTCTAATCCCACCTCATCTTGCCACCCCAAAGTCTGCCCCGATCCATCTGTTTTTGCATTAGCCCCTTGGACACTTACTTCAGCCTGGATTTAAACTGTTCCACCCTTTGCTTAGATTTTAAGCTTAGGCCTCTTTAGAATCAATTTTCCCCAGCCCTCATCCCACAAATATCCCACCTGTCTCAGATTATTCCTTCTCCCTAACAGCTCTCAAAAGACAAGATAGTTAAGGCTGAATTATTTTTATAAGAGGACATGAGGGCTAGAGTTACTGCCTGAAGACACTGAACCAGCACTAAGAATCTTCATAGAGAATATGGCCATAGAAATAGGATCAATTGATTCCATTAGTTACTGTTAGTTAATATTCCCTATTAAGGAAAAATCCAGAAACGCCACAGAAATGACTATTCATCCTCTAGTGAAGAGTGTAGTTAATGCACAATAACTACATATTAGTTATTAACTATGGTGGCTTTTATCTAATCTCTTTATGGCAGAGCATGTGCTTGGAATTTTGCATGTGGGTTTTTCCTTTCTTCTTTTTTTTTTTTTTATTCCTGTAATAATGGTGGGTTTCCACTGATCCATCTGTTTTTCTCCTCTGGGACCGCTAATGACCAGGAGCATATAATTCCAGGATACTAAGATGGGAGGTGAATGGTGCAGGAATTAATTAGTGGCCTAAGAATTGCAAGGGCTAATAAATAATAAATAGTCCACCCAGATATTACACTGGAGTTTAGACCTTGTTGGACCCAAATGTGACATAACAGATGGACACCAACATTCATCTCAAAGTATTGTAGAGTACCTCTCATTTCTGCTATGGTCTCAGTTTAGCTCTCTACCTTTTATGTTCTTATTGATTTTCAAATTAATGAATTCGTTGAGGAGAAAAAATTAATATATTTGGATGTTTGTCAATATTGCTGTGAAAAATGTTCAAATGCTCTACTGGTGCATTCTGTCCTATAAAAACAAGCAGTGTCTCTTTCCATATGTGAAAGAGAGAATTTGCCATGCCAGTCAATTACAAAAACTAATCTTTGAATATTTTGAATTAGACATCAATTCCAGAAAAGGCCACAACAGATTTTCCCCCCATATCTACATTACAAAACTGCAACTCTGAAAAATCTTTTTTTAGGAGTTTACTGTTTCCTAGAGTCCGTGTCATCAAGTTTTGACATAAAGTATTTCAGGCACCCAATTTAAAAAACAAACAGCTATTAAATGTCCAAAATGTCTATAGCTATAGATGTTTTAATAACAGAATAATGTTAATGTGCTTCTCTCTACCTCCTTCTCAAAAAATAGGCAGTTCAAGGTGTGTTTATTCATTCTTACAAATATATTTCCCCACTCTGTCAAAAAGAGAAGCATAATTCAGTTGAAGTGCATCAGAACTGTGTTTCCTTATACCATATTATGTGACAAGCTGTAAATAAAATGGACTCTTTATGAATACGTTATGCATGGGATATGTTCCCAGGGTGGCATATAAAGAGTATTTTAATGACATACATTTTTCTAGGTAACCAAAAGCAAGTTGCTATTCAACAACCCATGGACTGAATATAAAGCAATTTTAAAGTGTCCTAACACGAACTCCGTAGTCCTGGCACCTGAAATATTGATATGTCAACACAATAAGCTTCATCTAGAAAATCATTCCTTTAGGAAATTATATTGACCACATGAACTTTTTAAAAATACTTTAAGTATTTAATGTAGTATGAACAGAATTTCTATTTTAATGTTAAATTTCTTTAAATGGTATCTATCACTGCATACCTTTAGATAAAAATAAGCATATACAATTATTATTTTATTAGGTTGTATGAAAATTGGGAAACAAAACAGAACCCCAATTTTTATAACATATCAGGGAAAATAACAAACCAAAAACCATGCATGATGTGAAAGTACTCACAATATACTTTATCAAAAAGCTGGATATAAACTTTATATTAGGAATAATCTTGATTGCACAAAAAGAAAAATATATATTCTTAGAAAAACCTGGACGAAATCCAGTAAAATGCTAACAGTAGATATCTCTTTGGGGATGCATGTTCTGTCTTTGTGCATTTCTCTTTTTTTTTTCTATTTCCTATAATAAATATTAATTTTATTTTCAGAAATAATAATATTCCTTTATTCAGCAAATCTTTGTTGAGCACCTAATAGACCTAATAGTAGGCTGAGCACCTATACCAGGCACTGCTCTAGGCACTGGGCGTACAGCAAGAAACAAAACTAAGTAAGTCTCTGCCCTCATAGGGAATATATTCTTCAAGCAGTAGGTGAGGGAGTGGAGGAGGGAGCAGACAATTAGCAAATCATTGTGCAAATAAATAGAACATTAGGTGGTGATGGTTGCTATGGAGTGGGGAAAGGCGAGTTAAGGAGCTGGGGAAATATTGTATAGGAAATGGGGAAGTGTAGGGGCACCTGGGTGGTTCAGTCGGTTGAGCCTCCAGCTAGGTCATGATCTCACGGTCTGTGAGTGCGAGCCCTGAGTAGCGCTCTGCACTGACAGCTCAGAACCTGGAGCCTGCTTTGGATTCTGTGTCTCCCTCTCCCTCTGCCCCTCCCCTGCTCAAAAATAAATAAACATTAAAAAAAAAATTTTTTTAAAGGAAATGGGGAAGTGTGATTTGATTGAGGGTGGTCAGGGAAGGCATTACTGAGGAGTCAACAGGTAGAAAGGGTGAGACATGCAGCAAGTAGAAGAGTGAATCTCACAGGTGTCTGGGGGAAGGGTGATCTAGGCAGAAGAAATGGCAAGTGGAGGCCCCTGATCCAGAAGTGTGCTTGGCATGCTTAAGAAAGGGTGAGGCTGGAGCTCTGGGTGAGGTGGAGAGTGGTAGATGATGAGCTCAGAGAGGCAGTTCACAATCAGGGCTAAAGACTTTGTCATAAGGAGACCACTGGAGGGCTTTAAGGAGAGGAGTGCCAGGGCCTGACTTGCGTTTGAAGGGCCACACCCTGGCTGTGTGCATAATAGACTGTGGGAATCCAGGGAGAGGTGAGGGTGGTTTAGAGAAGAACAGCATTGGCAGGATGGTGAGAAGTGTTCAGATACCAGAGTGCACTGTAAGGGGGAAATGAGAGAGGGATTTGGGCTTTGTTTATAATAGTTAAATTGTATTTTGCATGTGTGATAGTTAATTTTGTGTGTCAGCTTGACTGTGTTAAGGGATGCTCAGATAGCCTGTAAACATTGTTTCTGGGTGTTTGGAAGGGTGTGTCCAGAGGAGATTAGCATTTGAATCAGTAGAATTGAGTAAAGTAGACTATTTCACCAATGCCAATGGGCATCATTCAATCCTTTCAGGGCCTGGATAGAACAAAAAGATGGAAAAAAGGTGAATTTGCTCTCTGCAGGACTTGACATCCATCTTCTCCAGTCCTTGGCCATCAGTGCTCCTGGCTCTTGTGCCCCTGGACTATGCTGAATTACACCATTGGCTTTCCTGGTTCTACAGCTTGTACACAGCAGATAATAAGACTTCTCAGCCCCATAATGCATGAGTCAATTCCTATTATAATTCACTTACATCTATCTAGCTAGCTATCTAGCTATCCATTTTTTCTATTGGTTATTTTTCACTGGGGAACCCTAATACAGTACATTTCCTTTTATGAAAGGTCTGATGTTTAATAACTAAATGTCTCCATTTTTGTATGTCTTAGTGGTCTTAGTTTTCACAACTTTCTGCAAAAATATATTGGGTTTTTATTTTAGCAGAGAAAGAATTAATAAAGTTTTACCTTAATTATGCAAAAGAAAACTGCCAGATACAGTTAATTTTTCATACTATCTATATTCTTGCTAGGTCTTGAGGAATTAGCATCATGCATCCAGTGAATACAATAGACACATTTTTCTAAAATAGAATAGAATAATCTTTTAAACATTCCAGTCTTCTAAAATCATTTAAAAAAATTTTTTTTTAATGTTTATTTATTTTTGAGAGAGAGAGAGAACAAGTGAGTGAGGGAGGGACAGAGAGAGAGGGAGACACAGAAACCAAAGCAGGCTTTAGACACTGAGCTGTCAGCACAGAGCCTGATACGGGACTGGAACTCAGGAACTGCAAGATCAGGACCTGAGCTCAAGTCGGATGCTTAACCAACTGAGCCACCCAGATGCCCCAAACATTCCTGTCTTCTAAACTGGGACAATGGACTTACTGCATTTCTAAATAAAGTACCATGCCTGTTTTCAGATGGCTAGTTTGAGAGGATCACCACATGCTGACCCTAAGGAATAGGTTTTAGAGTGACTAAAATCACTAGTTTTTCAAAAGATACTGATTCCAGAAATTATCAAGGGGAAAAAAGCCTTGAGAGTTTTTTTAAATTTTTTTTAATGTTTATTTATTTTTGAGAGAGAGCACAAGTGGGGGAGGGCAGAGAGAGAGGGAGACACAAAATCTGAAGCAGGCTCCAGCCTCTGAGCTGTCAGCACAGAACCCAACACAGGGTTCAAACCCACAAATTGCGAAATCATGACCTGAGCTGAAGTCAGACACTTAACTGACTGAGCCACCCAGGTGCCCCAAAAAGCCTTGAGTTTGAGTTTCTGCTCACCCTTACCAACCTGGTGACCTTGAGGCAGTTACTTAGGCTTTTTGAACCTCAGTTTTCTCTATTGTGAAATATAACTGTGTATACTGGTGTCTAAATGAATTCCTAAAGTCTCCTGAATATCAGAGTCTGTGCTTCTCTTTAACTCCACTTTCTACTCCAGCCAAGTTTTCTCCTTATAGTCTCCCAAATGTGACAGCTCCTGATTACCACGCCTAGGTGACTTCTGCAGCAGAAAATACAAATAGGAGGCAGCTTTTGAAAGTAGATGTTACCTTCATTTCTAGGTCTCCTTGGTGCTGCTAACTTTTGGCCACACCTTCACAGTTAATCCAGTTATTGAATTGTTGTCTTCATTATTAACTACATTTATTCAATTTCTTCTTTGCCAGGTACATTTTATTAGGCACTTTCATAAACTTATGTTATTTAATTTTAACAGACACTTTAGGTGACAAATGTTAATTTACAGAGGTAGGCAGAACAGTGGCCCTCCAAAGATGACCATGTTCTAATTCCTAGGCTCCTTGATTCTGTTATTTTACATACAGATGTGATTAAGGTTACTGACCTTGAGATGGGAAGATCATCCTGGATATTCCAGTGAGCCCAATCCAATTTTCTCTTAAAAGAGAAGAATCTTCCTTGCAGTTGTCAGAAAACCAGAGGCTTTCTAACCTCTAAGAAGGGTGGGATCTGCCTTTGCTGGCTTTGAAGATAGAAAAAGGAATCTACAAGCCAAGAAATGCAGATGACCCCCAGAAGTTGGAAGAGGTAAAGAAATGGTTTCTACCCTGGAACCTCCAGAAGGGAACACAGTCCTGCTGACCTCTTGACGTTAGCCCAGTGAGACTCCTGTCTGACTTCAAATCTCTAGAACAGTAAGGTAACAAATTTGTGTTGTTTTAAGCTACTGCTTTTGTGGTCATTTGTTACAACTGCAATAAGAAATTAATAAACATCCCTTTTCATATTATTTTAAAACTATTCTCCAATAAGTTCTTCTGTTCCAACTTTTGTTTCAGCTTCATCTTCTGGGTCCCATCTCCTTTCACTTTATCATCTGCCTTTGTTGTCCCAGATCTAGCCACCCACCTTTCTTCTAATGGTCTGCCGCACATATTTAAAGCATAGACTATCACCTCTTTTATGTTGATACCAAAGTGCCAAATCTTTTATCTATCCTTCTTTTGGTGGCATATGTGTAAATATTAAGTTTACAGAAAAAAATGTCATCACAGACTTTGGACAAAAAGATAAATACATAGAACCTTAAATATGTGCCCATAATGAGTTGAAATCTGATTGATTTGTAGAAGCCTTAACTAAGACTTAATAGATTAGTTCTACCAGATTTCATGCAATACACTCCCCAAGTTGGGGCTCTGGGCCCAAGATTTGATATGTCTATCTTTTCCACCTGGATCTAGGAGATAAGTCAGGTTGGCATTTCACTATGAGAAACCCATAATGGAAAGACCATTCTAGTCTCAGGCCTAATACCAGATTCCCTCACTCCAGATTCACCTGAAAACCTTGTACTTAGGAAATTATTGGCTTGTAATGAAGCCTTGATTCTCCCAGTACACGAATAAAAGAGATTGGATATTCTATCTGGCCTGGAAAGCATCATCCTGGATTATAATTATACGTATATATGTCTGTCCTTTAAATAGAACTGTGAGCTCCCTAAGTACCTCGTTCAGTGCTGTGTCCTCAGCACCCAACACAAGCCATATCACTGTGAGCAGACTTTCAATAAATCTTGAATAAATAATTAATTAAATAAATAAGGGCAAATGAGGGAGTAAGTCAAGTCAGCTTGCTCTCTTTGTACCTTCCCTAGCAATGCCTTTCTTCTAGGTGTGAGTACTCATTTCCTTTTTCTACCTCCCAACTCCCCGCCCCTCCCCAGCCCCACCATCCTGGACCTTGGTACTGTTATGCTATCCTCCTTATAGTCCCACCTGCCTCCAGCTCAGCTCAGTCCTATACTTTCTTACCCGAGGGGAATAAGAGATATGATGCTTGATTTTGAACTGACTCTTACCAGATGGCTTCAATTCTCTGGACCAGTCAAATGTTTACAGATAATTCTTTTACTTCAGGGTGCTTTCAAAGGTTTATCAGAAGCTTCTCTGCTGCGTCCCCTCTAATTGTAACTTCAGTGGAGGAGACAGTATCTTTCCTTCCCCTGACCCCTGTTCCCTCAGTCCCTGATTTTTGGTTTTATCCTCCACATAGAGTCTCTTCCAGGAAATGTTCTTGGTCAGGACTTCCTGTGGCTCTAGACAGCTGTCTTTGCTATGTGGGCCATATCTAGGCTACAAGGAACATTCACACCTCTTTTAGACGGGAATGCACTTGCTTCCCAGACACAGCAACTTGCATTCTCTCTCCCACAAAGTGCCTCACAGTTAGGTTTCTCCCATACTCAAGATCTCCTGGCTGGCAATCAGATCCCAGGCTCTGGGTCTCCCAAAATCTAGTACATAAATTTTAAGCTCTTGGAGTAGTCCCACTGAGGCCCCCTCTCTCTAGGCTTAAGAAAAAGGTGGTAAAAAAAACTCCATCCTACCTCCTGGAAGGTATTGAAAAAGAACTTGACAGAATTTCTCTTCCAGGAAATCTTTTCACAAATACTCTTCTCTTTCCTTCTCTATCTTTTATGTCAATATGGTGTTCAACCTTCCCACTCTGCCTGGGACTGTCCCACTTTTAGCTCTGAAAGTCCCACATCTCAGCAAATCCTTAGGCCTAAGCAACGTACGACCTATCTCTAGAAGAAAGGTCTTAAGAGTCATAAAACTTGGTCACATGCTTCCAATATCTGAATTTTGATGTCACCTCACTTTAATATATAGTATCAGTATTATCTTATTGTCTCAGGTTTTCAACTTAACATCCCATTACTTATGTGCATATGCATATATACATATATGCCAGATGCAACTATTGTGATTATCCACTTTACAGAAAAGTAAATGGAGGCTTATGGAATTCAAAAACGTGTTCAAAGTCTCCATGTTAGTGGGAATGGGGTTGTGGAACAACCAGTATACAACCAGTATACATTGCTGGTGGGAATATAAAATGGCACATTTGAAAACAATTTGACAGTTTATTAAAAAGTTAAATGTACACTTTCCATATGACCCAGCAAGCCCTTCTTTAGGATTTACCCAAGGGAAATTGAAATATTTGTCCACACAAAGGTTTGTACATAAATGTTCATAGCAGCTTCATTCATAATAACCAAAACTAGAAACAGGCTAAATATTCACTAACAGAATAGATTTTTAAAAAATAATTGTGTATACCTATGCAATGGCACATTGGTCAGCAATGAAAGGAAACAAACTATTGATATATTTAACAACATGGGTGAATCTCAAAAATGCCATGCAGCTGAGCAAAAGAAGCCAGGCGCAAAAGACTGTATAAGGTATCATGAAACTCTAGACAAATGTAATTTATACTGGCAGAAAACAGAGAAGTGGTTGCCCAGGGCCAAGAGTGGGAGAAGAGAGTTAACTTGGAAAGTACACAAAGGAATGTTTTGTAGTGATGGATACCTTCTATATCTCCATTGTGGTGATGATTCCCTGGGTGTATACATTTATCAGAACTTATCAAACTGTACATTTAAAATTGTATCTCAGTAAAATTACATTTTAAACTTAAGTAACTAGAAAAAGAACAAACTAAACCCAAGCTAGCAGAAAGAAAAAATAAAGATTAGAGCAGAGATAAATAAAACAGAGAATTGAAAAATAGTAGGAAAAATCGATGAAAACAAAAGTTGGTTCCTTGAAAAGATCAACAAAACTGATAGATCTTTAGTTAGATAGACTTAGGAAGAGAGAAGACCGAAATCACTAAAATTAGAAATCAAAATGGGGACACTACAACTGATTCTACAGAAATAGAAGGGAGTATAAGAGAGTAATATTACCAAGTGTAATCAAATTGGATAACCTAGATGAAGTGGGGAAAACCTACAACTACAAACTTACCAAGACTAACCAACCAAGAAATAGAAAATCTGAATAGACCTATAGATAGCAAGGAGATCGAATCAGTTACCATCAAAGAAAAATCCTGGTCATGATGGCATCCCTGGTAAATTCTAATAAATGTTTATTTAAAAAGTAACACCAATCTTTCTCAAACTTTTCCAAAAAATTGAAAAGAAGGGAACACTTCCTAATTCATTCTTTGAGACTAGAATTACTCTTATACCAGAGCCAGAAAAAGACACCAAAAGAAAAGAAAACCACGGATCAATACCCCTTATGAACACTGCATGCAAAAATTCTCATCAAAATATTAACAAAATGCAGGAAACTGAATTTATAAAAACACTCATAAACTAGGAATAGAAAGAAACTACTTCAACATAATGAAATTCATATATAAAAAATCTACAACAAACATCAGACTTAATGATAAAAGACTAAGAGCTTTTCCTATGAGATTAGGAACAAGGCAAGGATATCCATTTTTGCCATTTCTATTCAACACAGTACTGGAAATTCTAACTAGCATACTTAGGCAAGAAAAAGAAATAAAAGGCATCCAAATTGGAAAGACAGAAATAAAATTATCTCTGCACATGTTACAATCTTATATATAAAGCCCCTAAAATTTCCACAAAAAATATTGTTAGAACTTATAAATGAATTCAGTAGGATAAAAAGTCAATACATAAAAACTATTGGCATTTCTATACACTAACAATAAACAATCTAAAAATGAAATAGCAAAAACAACTCCATTTACAATAGCATCAAAAAGAATAAAATTCTTAGGAATAGGGGCGCCTGGGTGGCTCAGTCAGTTGAGTGTCCGACTTCAGCTCAGGTCATGATATCGCAGTTTGTGAGTTCAAGCCCGGCGTCAGGCTCTGTGCTGACAGCTGAGAGCCTGGAGCCTGCTTGGGGTCTGTGTTTTCTTCTCTCTCTCTGCCCATTCCCTGCTCATGCTCTGTCTCCCTCTGTCTCTCAATAGTAAATAAACGTTAAAAATAAAAATTCTTAGGAATTAACTTAACCAAGGAGGTGAAAGACTTGCAAAATGAAACATTGCTGAAAGAAATTAAGGCAAATAAATGAAGACACTTTCCATGTTCATGCATTAGATTTAATGTTGTTAAATGTGAATACTACCCAATGTGATCTACAGATTTAACGCAATCACTATCAAAATCTCCATGATTTTTTGTAGAAATAGAAAAATTATCCTAAAATTCATATGGAATCTCAAAAAATGCTGAATAGCCAAAACAATCTTGAAAACAAAATGAAGCCAGAGAAATCACACTTCCTAATGTCAAAGCTAAAGTAATAAAAACAGTGTAATACCAGCATAAATACAGATATTTAGACCAATGGAATAGAATAGACAAGCCAGGACAAAGTCCTCACATGAGTGGTCAAATGATTTTTGCAAGGGGGTCAAATCTATTCAATGGAGAGAGGACAGTCTGATTGACAAATAGTGCTGGGAAAATTGTATCTCCACATACGAAAGAATGAAGCTGTACCCTTACCTTAACACCATATACAAAAATGAATTCAAATGGATCAAAGACATAAAAATTATAACACTCTTTGAAGAAAACATAAGGGAAAGCTTCATGACGTTGGATTTGCCAATAAATCCTTGTACATAGCACCAAAGACACAGGCAACAGCAACAACAGCAACAAAAAGACAAATTGGACTTCATAAAAATTTATTAAATTGTGTATCAAAAGTTGCTATCAATAGAGTAAAAAGGCAATCCACCAACAGGAAGAAAATACTTGCAAATCATATATCTGATAAAGGATTAATACCAAGAATGAATAGAGAACTCCTAAAAGTCAACAACAGAAGAAACCAAACAACTCAACTTAAAAATGAGCAAAGGACTAAGACTTGAACATATTTCTCCAAAGAAGAGAGTAAATGGCCAATAAGCACATGGAAAGATGCTCAACATCAGTAATCATTAGAGAAACGTTTTTAGTAACCACTATAAACAAAACAAAAACAGAAAACAAGTGTTGGTGAGAATGTTGAGAAATTGCAACACTTGTTCACTGTTTGTGAGAACATAAAATGGCTCAGCCACTGTGGAAAACAGTATGGTAGTTCCTCAAAAAATTAAAAAAAGAAATACCATACGATCTAGAAATTCTACTTCTAGGTATGTACCCAAAATAATTGACAGCAGAACCTCAAAGAGATATTTGTACACCCATGTTTATAGCAACATTATTCATAAAAGCTAAAAAGTGGAGGCAACTCAAGGGTCCATAGTTGGATGAATGGATGAGCAAACTGTGGTATAATATACACACAGTCAATACTATTTAGCCTCAAAAAGGAAGACAATTTGGGGGCACCTGGGTGGCTCAGTTGGTTAAGCATCCAATTGGTTTCAGCTCAGGTCATGATCAGGTTTGTGAGTTCGATCCCACATCAGGCTCTACACTGTCATGCGGAGCTTGCTTGGGATTCTTTCTCTCTCTCCCTCACTCTCTCTCCCTCACTTTCTCTCTCAAAATAAATAAATCAACTTAAAAAAATAAGCTTTAAAAGAGAAAGGAAGACAATTCGGATACATGATACAACATGGATGAACCTTGAGGATGTTAGGCTAAATGAAATAAGCCAGTCACAAAAAGACAAATACTACATAATTACACGTATATGAAGTATTTGGAGTAGTCAAAATCAGAGACAAAAAAAAGCAGAATTGTGGTTTCCAGAGGCTGGACACAAGGGGGTAATAGTAGTTACTGTCTAATGGGTAGAGTTTCAGTTTTACAAAATGAAAAGAGTTCTGGAGCTGGATGGTGGTGACGGCAGCACAATATTATGACTGTATTTAATACCCTAAGCAGTACATTTAAAAACAATAATTATATATATATATATATATATATATATATATATATATATATATATAAAATTGAAAAAAGGGAGACGTGATCAGACTGTCATTTAAAATTTTTTAAACTTCTTTGGCTCCTAGTAGGACTAGATATTGGGGATACCCAGGAAACAGTAAAAAGAAACCAGCTTGAAAATTATTGCAGTAGTAATGTGAGAATGGCCATAAAACAGAAAGAAATAAATGAACTAAAAATATAAGTCCTGTTGCTTTTACCCACTGTGCTACATTGCCTCCCAGTGAATGGCTCTGATAAATTCATTGGCCTAAGGCTTAAAGCTTTGATTATTTGATTCTGCAGACCAAGGATATTAGCATTTTAACAGAGGAATTTTCCCTAATAGTGTGGAGGAAATGATGAGGAGAGAACAGAGGATATATTTACTCCTTATACCTCCCTCAGAGGGAAACTAAGCCTACGATGGTTACAATACTTGCCCAAGGTCCCAAGCTAGAAAATGATGGTGCTGGGATTTTAATGCCTAATAAAAATGTCTTAATGATGCCCTTTGCATGTCAGCCACTGACAGGTTGGAGTTGATATTTTTTTGAATGGAGAACTTAACCTATGTGCCTTATTCATAGCATTCTTCCATTGATAAACTATCCAGTTTACTTATTTTGAGAGAGAGAGAGAGAGGGAAAGAGAGAACACAAGCAGGGGAGGGGCAGAGAGTGAGGGAGAGAGAAAGAATCCCAAGAAGACTCTGCACCATCAGCACAGAGCCGGATGCGGGGCTTGATCCCATGAACCATGAGATCATGACCTGAGCTGAAACCAAGAGTCAGATGCTTAACTAACTGAGCCATCCAGGTGCCCCTTCCACTGATAAACTACAAATAAGGGTAATAAAATGTAAACATCATGACATCCATGTGAGACATACTCTGAGTCTGGCTGCTGTATAGAAGTCTTAAGCGGGGAATTAATCATGCACCATCTCATAGAGGACATTAAATGGACTGATATACTGTTTATTTATCAATTGGAGGTCCAGAGTTAAGGTATCACCTTTTAGTCTCCTGCTGTTTATCAGCTAGGTCAATGTAAAATTAAAAAAGCATTGGCCATAATGATGGATTTCTTGGCCTTTGAAGAGCATGGTGTTAGGAGATGAGTCATGGAGAGCCCTTGGAGTGTGTGGTAGACTGTCCTGTGAAGGAGGAGACTATAGCATCAATAGTGAAAGGGTCAATAGTCTGCAAGGGCCTCCTAACTAGGTAGGTATGCTTCTCCTCATTATACAAATAAGCAAAATAAGCCATGGAGTGGTCCATTACCTTGCCCAGAACCAAGCAGCTGAAGAAATACAGAGGATGATTTGGATATGGATTACTCTACTAACTCCAAAGCCCATGCGTGCTCCTCAGTACCCCTGCTGTATCACTGTGTTTATCTCTAAACCAGTTCAGGTTCCACAGAAGATCCAGGGTAAGATGGCAGCATAGAAGGGCACTGGGCTCACCTTGTCTTGCTAATATCTTAGATTCCACCCACATCTGCCTAAATAACCCAGAAAACCACCAGAATACTAGCAGAATGGACTCTCTGGAGCCCAGAGTAGACAAGAGGTCCACAGAAGAGGGTAGGAAGGGCACAGAGGCAGTGCATACTACACAGACTGGTGGGAGGGAGCCGGGGCAGTGGAGGTGCAGGCCACCCGGCAAGGGAAAGCCACCAAAGTCTGGCCTGCAAAAACCGAGGGGCCAGACTCTGTGAGTTCTGACAGCCAGCAGGACTTCACATCTGGAATGTTATAAGTCAACAGCTCTGCTCGGAGAGCGGGGAAGGCGAGAGAACACCAGAAGGGAGAGTTGTTGAGCCCCAGAAGACAGAGCTCAGCTTGGCGGGGAACAAAGGCTCTGGCAAGCTCCATCTCCCTCTCCCATCTCCCAGCCGAAATTCCAAAGGGAACCAGTTCCCATCACTGAACTTGCTTGCACCATGCAAACGCCCAACACTGTGCTTCTGTGGAACCATCCCACTGACGGGTCTGCCTCCCTCCTGGTGCTGCAGGGCCCCTCCCTCAGGGGACCACTGACAGCAAAGCTAGCTAAGCCTGCCTCTCCCACCCCTGAGCACCTTATAGATACAACCCATCTAATCCACCCTTGGCCAGATCCCATCACAACAGCACCACAAGCCTGGCAGTGTGCAAGTAGCCCAGACAGGGGCCACACCACTCCACATTGAGTCCTGCCCCTGGGATAGGGGAAGATAAGGTACACACCAGTCTCACTGTGGCCCCAGTCATGGGCTGGGGGCAGACATCGGGTCTGACTGCAGCCCCGCCCACCAACAAAAGTTTCTTCAGACAGCACAGGGGAAGTGCCCTGCAGTTTGGAGTTACCACAGGAACTAGCCAAAATGACAAAATGGAAGAATTCTTCTCAAAAGAAATTCCAGGAAGTAGCGACAGCTAACGAATTGATCAAAACCAATTTAAGCAACATAATGGAACAAGAATTTAGAATAATAGTCATGACATTAATCTCTGAGCTTGAAAAAAGCATTGAGGACAGCAGAGAATCTATTGTTACAGAGATCAAGGGACTAAGAAATAGTCAGGAGGAGCTAAAAACTGCTATAAATGAGGTGCAAAATAAAATGGAGGTGACCACAGCTCGGACTGAAGAGGCAGAGGAGAGAATAGTGAATTAGAAGATAAAATTATGGAAAAAGAGGAAGCTGAGAAAAAAAGAGAGAAAAAAATCCAGGAGTATAACGGGAGAATTAGAGAACTAAGTGATGCAATCAAACGGAACAATATCCATATAATAGGGATTCCAGAAGAGGAAGAGAGAGAGAAAGGGGCTTAAGGTGTACTTGAACAATCATAGTTGAGAACTTCCCTGATCTGGGTAAGGAAAAAGGCATTGAAATCCAAGAGGCACCGAGAACTCCCTACAGACGTAACTTGAATCGATCTTCTGCATGACATATCATAGTGAAACTGGCAAAATACAAGGATAAAGAGAAAATTCTGAAAGCATCTAGGGATAAACAGGCTCTAACTTATAAAGGGAGACCCATAAGACTAGTGGCAGACCTATATACTGAAACTTGCAGGCCAGAAAGGAATGGCAGGAAATCTTCAATGTGATGAACAGAAAAAATATGCAGCCAAGAATCCTTTATCCAGCAAATCTGTCATTCAGAATAGAAGGAGAGATAAAGGTCTTCCCAAACAAACAAAAGCTGAAGGAATTCATCACCACTAAACCAGCCTTACAAGAGATCCTAAGGGGGACTCTGTGAGTGAAATGTTGCAAGGACCACAAAGTACCAGAGACATCACTACAAGCATGAAACCTACAGACATCACAATGACTCTAAACCCGTATCTTTCAATAATAACACTGAATGTAAATGGACTAAATGCCATTTAGGGTAAGGCATAGGGTATCAGAAGACATAGGGTATCAGAATGGATAAAAAAAACAAGACCCATCTATTTGCTGTCTACAAGAGACTCATTTGAGACCTGAGGACACCTTCAGATTGAAAGTGAGGGGATGGAGAACTATCTATCATGCTACTGGAAGTCAAAAGAAAGCTGGAGTAGCCATACTTATATCAGACAAACTAGACTTTAAATTAAAGCCTGTAACAAGAGATGAAGAAGGGATTATATAATAATTACAGGGTCTGTCCATCAGGAAGAGCTAACAATTATAAATGTCTATGTGCTGAATAGGGGAGCCCCCAAATATACAGAACAACTAATCACAAATATAAGCAACCTTATTGATAAGAATGTAGTAATTGCAGGGGACTTTAATACCACTTAAAACAAAGGATAGATCATCTAGACACAGGATCAATAAAGAAACAAGGGCCCTGAATGATACATTGGATCAGATGGACTTGACAGATATATTTAGAACTCTGAATCCCAAAGCAACAGAATATACCTTCTTCTCCAGTGCACATGGAACATTCTCCAAGATAGATCACATACTGGGTCACAAAACAGCCCTTCATAAGTATACAAGAATTGAGATCATACCATGCACACTTTCAGACCACAATGCTATGAAACTTGAAATCAACCACAGGAAGAAGTCTGGAAAACCTCCAAAAGCATGGAAGTTAAAGAACACCCTACTAAAGAATGAATGGGCCAACCAGGCGATTAGAGAAGAAATTTAAAAATATATGGAAACAAATGAAGATGAAAATACAACAATCCAAACGCTTTAGGATGCAGTGAAGGCAGTCCTGAGTAGAAAATACATTGCAATCCAGGCCTATCTCAAGAAACAAGAAAAATCCCAAATACAAAATCTAATAGCACACCTAAAGGAAATAGAAGCAGAACATCAAAGACACCCCAAACCCAGCAGAAGAGAAATAATAACGATCAGAGCAGAAATAAACAATATAGAATCTAAAAAACTGTAGAGCAGATCAATGAAACCAAGAGTTGGTTTTTTGAAAAAATAAAATTGATAAACCTCTAGCCAGGCTTCTCAAAAAGAAAAGGGAGAGGACCCAAATAGATAAAATCATGAATGAAAATGGAATTATTACAACCAATCCTTCAGAAATACAAGCAATTATCAGGGAATACTATGAAAAATTACATGCCAACAAACTGGACAACCTGGAAGAAATGGACAAATTCCTAAGCACCCACAAACTTTCAAAACTCAAACAGGATGAAATAGAAAGCTTGAACAGACCCATAACCAGGGAATAAATTGAATCAGTTATCAAATATCTCCCAACAAATAAGAGTCCAGGACCAGATGGCTTCTCTAGGGAATTCTACCAGACATTTAAAGCAGAGATAATACCTATCGTCCTCAAGCTGTTCCAAAAAATAGAAAGGGAAGGAAAACTTCCAGACTCATTCTATGAAGCCAGCATTACTTGGATTCCTAAACCAGACAGAGACCTAGCAAAAAAAAAAAGAGAACTACAGGCCAATATCCCTGATGAATATGGATGCAAAAATTCTCAATAAGATACTAGCAAATCAAATTCAACAGCATATAAAAAGAATTATTCACCATGATCAAGTGGAATTCTTTCCTGGGCTGCAGGGCTGGTTCAACATTCACAAATCTATCAATGTGATACATCACATTAATAAAAGAAAAGAAAAGAACCATATGATCCTGTCAATCGATGCAGAAAAAAGCATCTGACAAAATTCAGCATCCTTTCTTAATAAAAACCCTCGAGAAAGTCAGGATAGAAGGAACATACTTAAACATCATAAAAGTCATTTATGAAAAGCCCACAGATAATATCATCCTCAATGGGGAAAAACTGAGAGCTTTCCCCCTGAGATCAGGAACACGACAGGGATGTCCATTCTCAGTGCTGTTGTTTAACATAGTGAAGGAAGTTCTAGCATCAGCAATCAAACAAAAGGAAATCAAAGGTATCAAAATTGGCAAAGATGAAGTCAAGCTTTCACTTTTTGCAGATGACATGATATTATACATGGAAAACCCCATAGACTTCACCAAAAGTCTACTAGAACTGATGCATGAATTCAGCAAAGTTGCAGGATACAAAATCAATGTACAGAAATCAGTTGCATTCTTATACACTAATAATGAAGCAACAGAAAGACAAATAAAGAAACTGATCCCATTCACAATTGCACCAAGAAGCATAAAATACCTAGGAATAAACCTAACCAAGGATGTAAAAGATATGTATGCTGAAAACTATAGAAAGCTTATGAAAGAAATTGAAGAAGATACAAAGAAATGGAAAAATATTCCATGCTCATGGATTGGAAGAATAAACATTGTTAAAATGCCAATACTACCCAAAGCTATCTACACATTCAATGCAATCCCAATCAAAATTGCACCAGCATTCTTCTCGAAGCTAGAACAAGCAATCCTAAAATTTGTATGGAACCACAAAAGGCCCCGAATAGCCAAATTTTGAAGAAGAAGACCAAAGCAGGAGGCATCACAATCCCAGACTTTAGCCTCTACTACAAAGCTGTAATCATCAAGACAGCATGGTATTGGCACAAAAACAGACACAAAGACCAATGGAATAGAATAGAAACCCCAGAATTAGACCCACAAAACGTATGGCCAACTAATCTTTGACAAAGCAGGAAAGAATATCCAATGGAAAGAAGACAGTCTCTTTAACAAATGGTGCTGGGAGAGCTGGACAGCAACATGCAGAAGGATGAAACGAGACCACTGCCTTACACCATTCACAAAAATAAACTCAAAATGGATAAAGGACCTGAATGTGAGACAGGAAACCATCAAAACCCTAGAGGAGAAAGCAGGAGAAAACCTCTCTGACCTCAGTCACAGCAATTTCTTACTTGACACATCCCCAAAGGCAAGGGAATTAAAAGCAAAAATGAACTATTGGGACCTCATCAAGATGAAAAACTTCCGGACTGCAAAGGAAACAATCAACAAAACTAAAAGGCAACCAACGGAATGGGAAAAGATATTTGCAGATGACTTATCAGACAAAAGGCTAGTATCCAAAATCTATAAAGAACTCACCAAACTCCACACCCAAAAAACAAATAATCCAGTGAAGAAATGGGCAGAAGACATGAATAGACACTTCTCTAAAGAAGACATCCAGATGGCCAACAGGCACATGAAAAGATGCCCAACATCGCTCCTTATCAGGGAAATACAAATCAAAACCACACTCAGATACCACCTCACACCAGTCAGAGTGGCTAAAATGAACAAATCAGGAGACTATAGATGCTGGCGAAGATGTGGAGAAATGGGAACCCTCTTGCACTGTTGGTGGGAATGCACACTGGTCCAGCTGCTCTGGAAAACACTGTGGAGGTTCCTCAAAAAATTAAAAATAGATCTACCCTATGACCCAGCAATAGTACTGCTAGGAATTTACCCAAGGGATACAGGAGTCCTGATGCATAGGGGCACTTGTACCCCAATGTTTATAGCAGCACTCTCAACAATAGCCAAATTATGGAAAGAGCCTAAATGTCCATCAACTGATGAATGGATAAAGAAATTGTGGTTTATATACACAATGGAATACTACGTGGCCATGAGAAAGAATGAAATATGGCCTTTTGTAGCAACGTGGATGGAACTGGAGAGTGTTATGCTAAGTGAAATTAAGTCATACAGAGAAAGACAGACACCATATGTTTTCACTCCTATGTGGATCCTGAGAAACTTAACAGACGACCATGGGGGAGGGGAAGGAAAAAAAAAGAGGTTAGAGTGGGAGAGAGCCAAAACATAAGAGACTCTTAAAAACTGAGAACAAACTGAGGGTTGATGGGGGGTGGGAGGGAGAGGAAGGTGGATGATGTGTATTGAGGAGGGCATCTGTTGGGATGAGCACTGGGTGTTATATGGAAACCAATTTGACAATAAATTTCATATAAAAAAATAAATAAACCAGTTCAGGCTCACCTCATCATTGCCAACTCACCAGCAGAAGATTCTGAACAATTCACAAATCGCCACTGTACAAACCCAGGTGCTGGATTTCACAAGACTGTTCCTAAGACTCATTCCATTTCAGAAACAAAACAAAACGAAACGAAACAAAACAAAACAAAACAAAAACTCAGTGAGGGCACGGTCCTTCTCCTTCCAGCAAGACACGTGGCTCTCATTCCCACCAGCAGAGGTAGCAGGAGAAGACAGAAGAAGAGAAGGAAATAGAAGGGAGACTGAAAGGAAGAAGAAAGGAGTTTGGGAACTAATGGTACACATTATTTATCTACCTTGATATTTTCGCTCTCCTTGCCTCTTCTCAAACCCAGCGTCTTAGCTCAGGCTTCTATGACTACCACAGACTGGGTGGCTTAAACAATAGACACTTACTCTCATGCTTCTGGAGGCTGGAAATACAAGATCAAAGTGCCCACATGGTCAGGTTCTTGGTGAGGGCCCTCTTCACACAGCCTGTCCTTGGTATGTGAACAGAGAAAGAGATCTCACATTTCTTCCTCTTTTTATAAAAAAAATGAATCCCTTTATGGGGACTTTTACTTACAAGATCTCACTTAAACCTAACCCCGCCCCCAAAGGCCCTACCTCCAAATTCCATCACTCTGGAGATGAAGGTTTCAACATACGAATTTGGGGGAAGGGCTAACATAAATATTCAGACCATAGCACCCAGTCAATATTACCATTACAAATTCAAAGAAATAATAGTAAGTAAACTCCATGGCTGATATTCAGTGCTTACTTTTAAATTACTATGTGGCTTGAAATACCAACACCTGTAAAATTGCTTTACTTTTAAGTCAAGCAATGAACTAACACCTCTTGCCCAAAATAACTCAATTATATTAATTATACCAATAACTTTAGTAAGTACATGATTACAAATTCCAAGTGCCAAGTTTCATAAGGCCTAAAAGTAAATAGTTCTAAATACCTTTAATGCAGAATTTAATGCTATTTATTAGCAATGAAAAGAAGATTTTTTTAAAAAAACAAAATGTTAGCATTATCTACATGGTGGGAAAATGGGTAATTATTTCCTACTTTCTCCTTTCACCTTTTGGCATGGTTCAAAATTACAAAAATGTATATTTATCACTTTTAGAATTAAAAGAAAAATTACCAGACTTCCAAATTTTACCACTACTTTCGGTAGCAGTGCGTGAAATATTCTTTCCTCACCAAAGTAATAAATAATGAAAATACTGAAGAAAGATGAAGGGACAGCACTGGAAATTGGGCTTGAGAATCAAGCATGATGTAAGGCAGTTTCCTACTCATCAACCCCCTGGCCCATCAAAGTGACCTGTACAAGTATTCCAAAGTCACAATGTCTGAACTTAGGTGTTTCCTGGGGTACTCTAAACTCCTAAGTGGGACGTCTGGGTGGCTTAGTTGGCTAAGTGTCTGACTTCCACTCAGGTCATGATCTCACAGTTCGTGGGCTCAAGCCCCACATCGGGCTCTGTGCTGACAGCTTGGAGCTTGGAGCCTCCTTCAGATTCTGTGTCTCCCTCTCTTTCTGCCTCTCCCCCCCTTTCTCTCTCTCTCAAAAGTAAATAAAACATTTTTAAAAATTAAAAAAAAAAAAAACTCCTAAGCAAAATCATGATGGAAGTCAGTTAACCTCAACGGCAAGCCTTCCAAAGGAAAAAAAAAAAAAAAACAACAGTAAAACCTTATTAGCATTGAAGTCAAAATAGAAATCATCTGCCTTGTTTAAGAAAAGGAAAAGTCATGGACATTGGTCACTTTTCACTCTAGTAAAAGGATAATCCGAGAAATGTAATAATGCCACCACAATTTAAAAACATTGATTCTAGAACATCACAAACATGACAGTGACCTGGGATACAATAATTCATCTAAAAAAAAAGAAAATATGATACCTAAATGCTAATGGCATTTACATTCAATTAGACACCGTCTTTGCCTTTATATTATTTCATAGAGAATTTTTTTATATATTTGTATTTCCCATAAATAATTTTAACACTTCTTATATTCATAAAATATGGCAAAAAATGTGTTAGGACAATTTTTTTTAATCTAGTATAATAAATCTAACTTTCTTTATTATGAAAAAATTAATTGGTGTTCAAATTGTTTGGGGATGTCTTCTACTTCCCAAAAACATTTCTTTCAGTTATATCAAGAGACAGGTAGCCTTTTTATAAAATTAGAAATGTATATATAACATAATTATCATTTTTGATGTCAAGGAATATGAATGATTATTTTAAGTATTCTTTAAATCCCAGGTTAGGAAATCTTACTATTTTAAAATTAGGAAATATTAATACAAAATGTAAGAAAGATAATATCTTGATGTGCCTGGGTGGCTCAGTCAGTTAAACATCCGTCTTCGGCTCAGATCATGATCTCAGGGTTCGAGAGTTCAAGCCCCACATTTACCTCTGTGCTGTCAGTGCAGAGCTTGGTTCAGATCTTCTGTTCTCCTCTCTCTCTGCCCCTCCCCCACTCTCTCTCTCTCAAAAATAAATAAAATATTTTTTTAAAAAGCTTAATTCTTAAAAAAAAAAAAAAAAGGTGATATCCCACCAAGCCCGTCTTCATATTACCGTTCATCTAAGACTTGAGAATATTCCTATGCTATTATGCTGTGCACATAATAGCATACACACGCACACACAGATGATGTTGGGAAACTATAAAAACAAACTCTTCTCTCAACCCAAAAATCTTTTCAAAGCTATTAAAAAAAATTTATTATTGAATAAGCATTGACTCAGAATGTGATGCCCACCATAGACAATGCACTAAAAAATTGCAGAGAAAGGAATCTCATCCCCTTATGTAGCCAAGCAGACACAACTCATTATATATATGTCTCAAGATAAACCATAACCAGTTTTCAAGTAAGAGGACTTTACAACACCATTTGTGACACATAGTGTGGTATCTAAATGGGGTGTCTCTCCCAATCAGATGAGGGCCCCCAAATGTGGGGCCATGATCAGGTGGAAGCCAGCGGCTCGGGCTATGAAAGAATTCACCTGAGGCAGAATAAAGGCGACAGAAGTTTATCGAATACACTACAGGGAGCTGCATGCAGACAGGACAGTGAAGGAGAGGCTGTCTGCAAGGAGGTGGTGGGTAGAGGGTGTTTTTAAAGGGGAAAGATGAGGAAGTATGGTGACATATGGAATTTTCCCTTGTTTGGTAACTGCACATGGTTATAAGTAGCCCAATGGTTATTTAGGGCCTATGGATATTTTGAGATGGGTCCCCGGATGGGCATGTCTGTATTCAGCCAGGTGGTTGCTGTGGGCCCTTTTTACATTCCATCCCTAAAACCTTGTTTTCCTAAAAGTGGCCTCTACCCGTAGTAATCCTGAATGGATTACCTGGTAATTGGGGTGGCCATCTGGGTTAGATAATTAACTTTATCCAGAGGAGAAACAAACTTCTCATAGCTTTATGGCAGAAGGTAGTTTTGCAATGTGGAGCAAAACACCCACCAAAGGTAAGCTCCTACCTTCTCACAAATACCAGGAGAGAAGATGGAATGTTACCTCCCTTTAGGTCTACATTCAAAGAGATGGTTTCCCAGTCCAAGAGAAAGATGGTCCCGGGTCCTAAAACCGACAAAAGACTTGTCTAGTCTTCAGAAGAGTTTATACACATTTCAAAGAAATGAGGAAGTACAAGTTTTCTCAATAAAATGATCAAAGTGAAATGAGAATTCTCTTCCCTTATTTTCGACAGAGAAAACTAGATTTTTCATTTTTATGTCTTTATAATAACCGAATATAAAAACCAAATACATATATGTGTGCATGTACAACTATATAAAAACTGTTTTATGCACATTTGTGCATACAGTATGATATTAAGTATGTATAATATGTTGTGTGTATAATAAAAATTGACGGCAATGGGGCACCTGGATGGCTCAGTCAGTTAAGTGTCCAACTTTGGCTCAGGGCATGATCTCATGGTTCATGGGTTCCAGCCCCACTTCGGGCTCTGTGCTGAGAGATCAGAGCCTGGAGCCTGCTTCAGATTCTGTGTTTCCCTCTCTCTCTGCCCCTCTTCCACTCACACTCTGTCTCTCTCTCTCTCTCTAACGTAAATTGAGTTAATTAACATTTAAATAAACATTTAAAAAACATTTTTTTTTAAGTTGATGGCAAAAGACTATCTGGTAAATGATGGTAACAAAAAAGACTAGCTGGTAAAACTACGCCAAATAGTTAACATCAGTTATGTCTGCATAATAATTTTTATTTCCTTCCTTCTGCTTTACTGTACATTAAATGATTTTATCACAAACATATACTCTTTTATTTTTAGTTGAAATTAAAATAGAAGGAAAAGGGGAACCTGGGTGGCTCGATTGGTTAAGCGTCTTACTTCAGCTCAGGTCATGATCTCACGGTTTGGGGGTTCAAGACCCGCGTTGGTTTCTGTGCTGACAGCTTGGAGCCTGGAGCCTACTTCGGAATCTGTGTCTCCCTCCCTCTCTGCTCCTCTCCTGCTTGCGCTCTGTCTCTCCGTCTCTCAAAAATAAGTCAACATTCAAAAAATCAAATAAATAAAAGAAAAAGACAAAGTGTTTAAATATTTTAAACATATTTCCTGAGATTTCTCTGCAAAAACTTCCTTATCTGTGAGAAAACAAGATGCCAATTTATTATTATTAAAAACAACGTGAGGCCTTCAGTGCAGTTAGTTATCATGCTTTGTTCTATTGGTTTCAAAGGGGCTTATCAGTCAGTAAGGCCAAAAACAGTGGTGAGTTTATTTCAACTCAGTTTCCATGCCTGGCAGTGAGTGTTCAGATACTGGCGGAGGAGAAAGGTTGTTTGTTTTTTAGCATGATGAGTGCAGAGAGCCAGACACAGGTTCAGTGGTTGAGTCAACGGGTAGTATACGTAACTAGTGTTTCATAGCAACAGTGATTGAAGTAACAGTAGCTAGGCTATTTTCAGAACGGTTCTGTCATCTGAGATATAAAGCGTTACTACTGCCTTTCCCCCTTCCGAATTCTTTTCTCACAAGAGAAATGGACTTCATTCTCCGACATATCTCAACCCTCACAAGTGGACACCCAGCTTGAATATTTCAAATCCTTCAAATATTTCCAAAAAGCTTCTCAGCCTCCATGAAAACAAACTGCTATCTGGATTGTCTCACCAGATCACCAAACAGATGGGAAAACATCTGAAGCCAAGGGAGGGGCCAAGATGGCAGAACAGCATGGAAGTTTTTTTTGCATCTCTTGTCCCTGAAATGCAGCAGATCAACACTAAACCGTCCCGCTTACCTAGAAAACTGATTTGAGGATTAACACGACAATCCGCACCACCTGAACCACAGAACTCAGCAGGTACGTGCGCAGAGAGGTGAAATGGGGGAGACAGAAGCCGTCGGTGGACAGGGAGCTATTTTTGCTTGTGGAGAGAGGATGGAAATTGGGGGTGGGGGGAATATGGGAAAAGCACCCCCCCAAAAAGCAGCTGAACGGGAGTGGGAGAAAGAAAAAAGGAGAGGGTTTAAATTCCATTAAGACTCTATAAACAGCGGGAGTGCAGAGTCTAAAACTCTGCAGCTCTATACCTGCTGGTGCTCTGGTGGGAAGGGCGAATCCCCAGGAGCAGAGAGCGAAGTCCTCGGGCCACAGGCGGAGGGGCGGTTCCCCTGCTGGGAGAACAAATGGTAGAGTCCATGCACCACCGCCCCCCAGGCAAAGGTGCCAGCAGACCCGGAGAACAAACACATTCGCCGGTGCCGGAACAAGGACGTTAAGGGGGGAAGCCTGGTGCCAGACGTGTGTTGTGATTTTCCATAAACCCTGAAACGCTGCTGCCACACGATTGCGTGAACTTTTTCTGGGGCCGGCTGGCGCTCAGCCGCAGTCTCTGGATATCAGCAGCAGCATGGTCCCAGGAACATTTCTGGGTGCTGCCGGCACCCGGCCATTTCTTGGTGAGACCTTCCCCCAGAGGGTCAGAACAGGTCAAAGCCGCACACAGGCCCTCAGAAGTGAGGGTCTGGGAAATACAGCCGCATCTGAGATAAATGCAGGAGGGAGGTGCCGCCTGGCAACTCGACGGCTTGGTTATGGACAGCGGGGAGTGGATGGAAGCAAGAGACAAAAGAGGGGTGCTTGATTGCCGGTTGGTAAGAGCACATGATTCTGATACTACAGACTGGGTAACTGGGTGTCGCCATTTTCACCCTCCCGCGCATGCACCTACATACCTACAGGCTCCACAGCAATCCACCCCAGTGAAGTAAGGAGCGCCGTCTAGTGGAGAGCAGAGCCATTACACAAAACCCCGCCCAACAGGGCCAACAGAGCTCTTGACAAACACAAGTGTCTCTGCCTGCTTAGTTTATGGTCTATAAAGTGCTTCATAGCTTGACTTCTATAGGAAACAAGATGTAATTGGAATCAGCTTTCATTCTGTTCGCTGGTCCTTTCATTGATCTTTTTTTCTTTTGCTTTTCTTCTCTTATTCTTGAATACAGAAAAAGAAAAATTTATCTTTTTTTCTATTTTTATTAAAAAGATTTTTCTTTCATTTTTTTCTACTATATTTTTTACTTTTTTGTAAATTTTAAAATTCTATTTTACTATTTCATCATTTCATTTTATTCTATTTTATTGCATTCATTTCTTCAAGTTTTCAAACATTTTCCCGTTTTTTCGTTTTCTTATCTTTCCCTTTTTTCTCTAATCTATCAAGCTTCTTTCAACACACCAAAACACACCTAGGATCTAGCATCCTTTATTTGATTTCTTTGTGTTGTTTTTAATTTTTTAACTTCGTTTTTTTTTAACTTTATTAATTCCTTTTCTTCCTTCAAAATGAAGAAACTAAGGAATTCACCCCAAAAGGAAGAACAGGAAGAAATGAAAGACAGGGACTTAATCAACACAGACAAAAGCAAGATGTCTGAACCAGAATTTAGAATCATGATAATAAGAATACTAGCTGGAGTTGAAAATAGATTAGAATCCCTTTTTGCAGATATAAAAGAAGTAAAAAAAATAGAATGGAATTAAAAATGCTATAACTGAGCTGCAATCACGGATGGATGCAGCGGCGGCAAGGATGGATGAGGCAGAACAGAGAATCAGCGATATAGAGAATAAACTTATAGAGAATAATGAAGCAGAAAAAAAGAGGGAGATCACAGCAAATGATTTAAGAATTAGAGAAATCAGTGACTCATTAAAAAGGAACAACATCAGAATCATAGGGGTCCCAGAAGAGGAAGAGAGAGAAATAGGGGTAGAAGGGTTATGTGAGCAAATCATAGCAGAAAACTTTCTTAACCTGGGAAAGACACAGACATCAAAATCCAGGAAGGACAGAGTACCCCTATTAGATTCAACAAAAACCGACCATCAACAAAGCATATCATAGTCAAATTCACAAAATACTCAGGCAAGGAGAGAATCAAGAAAGCAGTAAGGGGAAAAAAAGTCCCTAAGCTACAAGGGAAGACAGATCAGGTTTGTACCATGCCTACTCAGAGAAACTTGGTAGGCCAGAAAGGAGTAGCAGGATATATTTAATGTGCTGAATCAGGAAAATATGCAGCCAAAAATTCTTTATCCAGCAAGGCTGTCGTTCAAAATAAAAGCAGAGATAAACAGTTTCCCAGACAAACAAAAATTAAAGGAATTCGTGACCACTAAACCAGCCCTGCAAGAAATTTTAAGGGGGACTCTCTGAGGGGAGAAAAGACCAAAAAAAAAAAAAAAAACACCAAAAGCAACAAAGACTAAAAAGGACCAGAGAACACCACAAGAAACTCCCACACTACAGGTGACATAATGGCAATAAATCCATATCTTTCAGTACTCACTCTAAATGTCAATGGTCTAAACACTCCAATCAAAAGACATAGGGTAACAGAAAGAAGAATAAGAAAAAATTCATCTATATGCTGTTTACAAGAGACCCATTTTAGGCCTATAGACACCTTCAGACTGAAAATAAGGGGATGGAGAACAATCTATCATACTAATGGTCACCAAAAGAAAGCCAGAGTAGCCATACTTATATCAGACGATCTAGATTTTAAAATAAAGAGTGTAACAAGAGATGAAGAAGGGCATTATATCACAATTAAGGGATCTATCCACCAAGAAGACCTAACAACTGTAAACATTATGCTCCAAATGTGAGAGCACCCAAATATGTAAATCAATTAATCACAAACAAAGACTCATTGATAATAATACCATAATAGTAGGGGACTTCAACACCCCATCTACAACAATGGACAGATCATTTACAGAAAATCAACAAGGAAACAATGGCTTTGAATGACACACTGAACTGGATGGACTTAACAGATATATTCAGAACATTTCAAGAGAATAGAGTACCCAGAAATGGACACATCAACTTATGGCCAACTAACTTTGACAAAGCTGGAAAGAATATTCAACAGAATAAAGACAGTCTTCTCAGCAAGTGGTGCTGGGAAAGCTGGACAGCGACATGCAGAAGAATGAACCTGGCAAAAACCTCTTTGACCTCGGCCGCAGCAACTTCTTAATCAACACGTCTCCGGAGGCAAGGGAAACAAAAGCAAAAATGAACCATTGGGACCTCATCAAAATAAAAAGCTTCTGCACAGCAAAGAAAACAGTCAACAAAACTAAAAGGCAACAGATGGAATGGGAGAAGATATTTACAAATAACATATCAGATAAAGGGTTAGTATACAAAATCTATAAAAACCTTATTAAACTCAACACCCCAAAAACAAATAATCCAGTGAAGAAATGGGCAAAGGACATGAATAGACAGTTCTCTAAAGATGACATCCAGATGGCCAACCAACGCATGAAAAAATGCTCATCATCACTCATCATCAGGGAGATATAAATCAAAACCACAATGAGATACCACCTCACACCTGTCAGAATGGCTAACATTAACAACTCGCAACAACAGATGCTGGCAAGGATGAGGAGAAAGAGAGAGGATCTCTTTTGCACTGCTGGTGGGAATGCAAACTGGTGCAGCCACTCTCAAAAACAGTGTGGAGGTTCCTCAAAAAATTAAAAATAGAACTACCCTACGACAGCATTTGCACTACTAGGTATTCATCCAAGGGATACAGGTGTGCTCTTTCAAAGGGGAACATGCACCCCAATGTTTGTAGCAGTGCTATCGGCAATAGCCAAAGTATGGAAAGAGCACAGATATACACTGACAGATGAGTAGATAAAGAAGATATGGTATGTATATACAATGAAATATTTATTATTCGACAATCAGAAAGAATGAAATCTTGCCATTTGCAACTACGTGGATGGAACTGGAGGGTATTATGCTAAGCGAAATTAGTCAGTAAGAGAAAGACAAATATCATATGACCTCACTCATATGAGGAATTTAAGATACAAAACAGATGAACATAAGGAAAGAGAAGCAAAAATAATATAAAAACAAGGTGGGGGACAAAACATAAAAGACTCTTAAATATAGAGAACAAACAGGGTTGCTAGAGGGGTAGTGGAAGGGGAGATGGGCTAAATGGGTAAGGGGGATTAAGGAATCTACTGAAATCATTGTTGCACCATATGCTAACTAACTTGGATGTAATTAAACAATAAATAAATAAATCTAAAGCCAAAAATAAAAACATTCTGGGCTCAGGTTGACAATTCCACCTTAAAAAGAACAAAGCATGAAAATCGGGACGTGCAAGAGGAGCGTTGGGCTGAAATCTTTGCCATCCAGAGTGCCTAGAACAGCTGAAGCTTCAAGGTGAGAAGCCCTGCTAGGCATGAGTGCTCTAAAGCATTGTGCACCATGCAGAAATGAATATAGGTCTAGGAGTCAGGCTGAGCTGACTTCAAATCTCTGCTTAGTTACTTACGAGTCACAGGACTTTGGGCAAAGTACTCCTATTGACCTTTGTTTCCTCATATGAAAAATGGTAACAGCAATTGTTTCATTAAAGAGTTCCTGTAAAGGGGTGACTGGGGGGCTCAGTGTTTAAGTGTCCAGGTCATGATCTCCCAGTTCACGAGCTTGAGCCCACATTGGGCTCTGTGCTGACAGCTTGGAGCCTGGAGCCTGCTTCAGATTCTGTGTCTGCCTTTCTCTCTGCCCCATCCCCATTCACTCTCTGTCTCTCTCTCTCTCTCTCTCTCAAAAATAATAAACTAAAAAAAAAAAGGAGTTGCTATAGAGATTAAAAATATGTATAAAATTCCTGGGGCAATGTAGGCACTCAGTAATTGGTAGCTATGTAATATCCCTACAGTACCTCTGTGACATGACTGGACATTAAGAAGATTTGATTTGGTTGAGAATTAGCCTACACATACAATTTTTAGACTTAGCCCAAAGTGATCTCTCTTTTGTGTATTTCTTCAACATTTTATCATTATTGTCCCTTGAAGCTATGGTATTCACCTTGTATTCTTAAATTTATTATTTCCCACACTAGAGTTGAGCTCTTTGAAAACAGCAACCATTGAATTTATGATGGATTAACGTTTCGTGCTTCAGGCAAATTTATCTACCTTATGATAGGAACAGATACCAGAAAGTGAAGTTGTATTTTCTAAAAGAGGCAGAAAAAAAAAAGAAAGAAATAAAGAAAAAAGAAAAAAACAGTAATGTTTACTGCCTCTGTATCTATGTTTACAACTAACCATTCTATGAAGAATGCAAAACAAAAATAATAATAATTCAATGGTCTGTGAAATTTTGCTTATATTTGTCACAGCAAGCATGTGAAGTGCTTTAAAGAGCTACAATGTAAACATAGTAAATGGGTTTGAAGAATGAATGCAAACATCATTACACAGATTTGGTTTGAAAGAAAGGGCAAAGATATTCTCTTAGTCCAATCAATAAATAAATTAGTTCTCCCTTCTTCTTTCTCCTCCCCACTTCCCTCCCTCTCTGGGTAGTTCAGTACTGCAGCCACTAGGTAGAGCCAAGCAAGGCAGTCTTCAGTAGTTCACCTTTCCGCCTGCGTGTTCCACGGTTCCCTTTCACAAATTCTTCCAGCTACTTTAAACCACTTATACTCTCTGCCTCTGTGCTTTTATTCACCCTGATGACTCTTCTGCTTGTCACATTCATGATGCACTCTCAGCCTCCACCCCTACAACCCCTGCCCAATGTGTGAACCTGTCCCATCTGTCCCTCAAGGCATAAAATCTCAAGGATGACGATGACCACCACCAGATAATATTTTCCTCTTCGTAACTTTTTCAGAACTGTCTCTGGATCTCTCTCATGGCCTGTCGCTTTCTCTGTTCCATTACTTTGACTTCAGAGCATATCTTATCATCTCAACCAGATTGTAAACTCACTCAGAATACAAAGGGAGGGGCACCTGGGTAGCTCAGTTAAGTGTCCTACTTCCGCTCAGGTCATGATCTTGCAGCTCGTGGGTTCGAGCCCTGCGTTGAGCTTGCTGCTGTCAGCATGGAGCCTGCTTCAGATCTTCTGCTCCCCACCCTTTCTCTGCCCCTTCCCCACTTGCACTCTCTCTCTCTCTCAAAAGTAAATATGTTTTTATACATAAAAAAAGAACACAAAGGGAAAAATTTCCATCTGATGAATCTCATCATTCTCTAATGTACATAGTGTACTACATATAATATACTACCAGACATTTAATCAGAATCAGTTGATGATTAGGAAACAAAGACGAGAAAGGCTGTATTAGATAATAAGAACAAAGAAACGAGGATGACAATTAGTAACATTCACTCATTCCTTCAACATATACTGAGTTCCTGCTATGTGACAGGTACAGTGAAGATAAAAAGACTATGAGATGGAAAGAGTGGAAGACAAAGATACACTGTGGTGGCAGAGGCCATATGGGTATATGGAGACCACCATAGGTTGGCGTAAGGGTAGGGATTTCAGACTAGAGTTGGTAAGAAGCCAGTATAATGATTTATAATTATTTATGATTATGGTGAATTAGTATTTACAATTATTCATTATTTACAACATCTTTTCATCTACAATATTTCATTTAATCTTCACAATAATTCTGTGGTATTTGCAGATGAGATAAGTTTAGAGATTAAGAAACCTGCCCAAGGTTGATACCAAGCTTATTAAGGTTAATACTTGTTGCAATTAGTACAAGGCAGGGCTAGGATACAAACCTAGGGCAGTGTGATTCAGAGCACTGACACACCATGTTATACACCAGGAAAGCCTGGAGAAAAGAGTATAATTGTCAGAAAATTCCTATGACAGCAGCCTATTGGATTAAGGAGTTTGAAAGGAGCCAAGGAGGACATACTGAAGATATGTCTTAGCTTCATCCACTAAGCTATGTTCTCAAAAGTCTCCAGAAAATAATGCTAATCAAATTCTAATCCCACTCTGTTGTAGAAGACATGCAACATCAGAAATGCACAGGTTGCATAAAGACTTATTACAAAGGCTTGTATTTGTTTTTTCCAGAAAAGGTACCTAGTTAATTGGCATTGTTTGGGGTGAAAGATCATCATCTTACCAGAATAAGGGACATCCCCCAAGACAGGTGAGTGATCCTGACTCTTCAAAAATGTCAATAACATGAAAGATAAAACAAAGGACTGGACACTACTTTATATTTAAAATATTCAAGAGAAAAGGGTACCTGTTCTGACTCTTGATTTAGGCTCAGGTCAAGATCTCACCATTGTGAAATCGAGCCCCATGTCTAGGTCCATGAGTGTGAGACTGCTTGGAATTCTCTCTTTCTCTCTTTCTCAAAATAAATAAACTTAAAACAAATTCAAGAGACAAGACAACTAAATGAAGTATGCGACCCTGCTTGGATTGGATCCTGGATTTTTTTTTTTTTTATATATAAGGGGCTGTAAGGAACAACTATTGGTACAATGAAGGAAATTTGAGTACTGACTGTATAATAGATATTATTGTATCAATATTTAAACTGAGTGTAATAATAGCATTGCAGTATGTAGGAAAATGACTTAGTTCTTAAGAGATAATGCTGAAATAATGCAGTGGCATGGTGCTTGCAACTTATTTGTAAATGATTCTGCAAAACAATCACATATATATGTATATGATATAAAAGAGAAAATTAAAAAAAATTTTTTTAACATTTATTTATTTTTGAGACAGGGGGAGACAGAGCACAAATGGGGGAGGGTCAGAGAGAGAGGGAGACACAGAATCTGAAACAGGCTCCAGGATCTGAGCTGTCAGCACAGAGCCGGACGCAGGGCTCAAACTCACGGACCACGAGATCATGACCTGAGCCAAAGTCAGACGCTTAACCGACTGAACCACCCAGGCACCCCGAGAAAAATTTTAAAGTAGCAATATTAACAACTGATGCAGGTAGGTGATGTTCTGCAGGTTTTCATGTTTTTAACTTTGAAATATTTCAAAGAAAAAGAGAAAAACGTGTCCTCATCCTAGAAGAGTGGGGACCACTTACAGATCTATACGAATCACTTTTAAAATATAGACATACCAATGCTAACAGAAATATCAATTTGCTAAATTATCACCAACTGGAAAGTTCTTTTAACAGTATGGAAATATCCAATACCATCCCTGGCTTTCATAAATCTCGAGGGAAATTGTGTCCTTTAACATTTGTGTGAACTTTCAAAGCAGAAGCAAACCTTGACTAAATTTTCAAACTGAAATAATTAGGAAACTAAACAGTGAATGTTCAAAGCACTCTAACAGTTTCCTGTAATAATGGAAGAGCTTTGAAAGGCTTAACCATAATATTCCTGTGGCTTTTTACAAGGATTAAAGTTAAAAAAAATTTTTTTTTTAGTAATCTCTGCAACAGTGGAGTGAGAGGGGGTAATATGTATAAAAATCATTAGGCAGAATATCTTCAAGAATTACAGTCTTCAGAAATTCATTTCTGTTATTTTCTCCCTACAGCTCTTCTGCACGAGAAAGGACTGAGGTGCTGCCAAGAATTTTTTACTATAAAACATTATGATGCCAGTGTGGCTTCCACATCCAGGCAACATCTGGCACGCCCAGTAAAGAGAACTACAATTAGTGAAGGGCCTGCTAAAGATATGACACATTTAATAGTTAAACATGATTGTTCTTTAAGGAAGATGAACTCAGTTTGGATATGGGAAAATGTAATTTCAGATCTTTATCCCTTAAACGCCATGAACAGTGGAAAGAAGACAAAACCTATTTTTTCCTCACACTCAAATTCTCACAATCCTTATTGAATTTCTACTGTATTATGTGCCTTGAAAATATGTCTGAAAGCTAGCTTTTCTCTATTGCTCTATTTGATCTTATAATACTTTCTATAGATCTTCACACGATAGAAACATTTTCCAAGATGTTTAAACATATGACATTTCTATGAAGTATCTGCTAAAATCTAGAGTGACTTGACAATCCTTCAAAATGGAATTTATGAAGTGTTAAACGAATGCTAGATCTTTTTAGGGAGAAAAGAAGATTATTTAACCGCAGTCCCCTTTCAATTTGTGTTTCTTTTTGACTGCATCTCGTAACTATAGCCACTATGCTGAGGTTTTAAAACCTAAACATTGTCAAGCGTTAATTTAAAATCTATCATGGACAGCTCATTGAACTAAGAAAATGGACCATGACCACATGGTCACAGTTTTCTTAATTTATCACAGCAAAATTTCCCTGGTCCCTTACAAAATCTTAATCATAAATTTCCTTATAAAATACTATCATAATACAAGTGCTGTTTCAAGAAAAATGATATCTCTGTTTGACAAAAAATCACTAAGCTATAGGACAAATTGTCCATTTCAGGGAATGACTTTTCAAGATGGTAATATCCCATTCTTCAAAATCACAGAAATTCAGTTTTATTCAGTTGTCTTCTTCTCTGGTCACCATTAGTGCTTTTCACAAAATATTTGGGCATCTAATAGGATGCCCTTCTGGGCCTGTTTGAAGTTACATTGACCATGTGGCTTACTTTGGCCAATGAAATACGAACAAAAGTGCCAGGCAGATATTTCAAGAGCCAGTGCTTAATAATAAAGAGTTCATGGCTCTCTTTCCCTTTGCCACAGTGACCAGCAACCTCCAGCTACAGAAGCTTCATCAGACTGAGTTCTGAAAAGAGGACACTGCAGAATAGAACCCTCAAACTACCCATGATGGGCATGCCACAAGAAATGAACTCTATAGTAATTTTAAGTCACTAAGTTTCCAGAGCTGTTTATTAGGCACCACAGAATAACCAGGCTCATCATCTCCCGTATTTTATTAAAGATGACTATGTTAGTTTCTTGAAGTTTCAAAGAATAAAGAGATAAGCTCTGGTTACTTGGCTGATGGGTATTTATTATAATAATGTATACAGAATGAAGTAAGGAGTTAGAAAAAATAGTCCTAGTAGGCACAGACCAAGCCTTATGGATTATATTTGTAAAATCAAAATATAATGCCTACTTCAGTGGATGTTGAAGAATTAAATGAGCCTATCACAGTATCTGGCACATAATTGATGGTTGACAAGTAGAGGAAGTATTTATTATTGCTTATATTTCTCCACAGGAACAACCTTCTTCCTATTATTCTCTTGTCAGATCTTCCCAATACTTTCCTCACCCAGTGAAAGCTTGATAAAGGCAGGGATTCTGACTGTTTTATTTGCTGAGGGCCCCCCAAGACTTAGAATTGTTTCCATAACACAGTAAGTGCTCAATAAACATTTGTTCAATGAATAAATGAAGGGTCTACCTTATCTCCCACGTCAAATAGTTAACTCCTTTAGAAGCTGACCCCTGTTCAATTTAGTTTTATATTACCCCAAATTCCTAGTTCAGAGCCTGGAACAAATACGTATTTGTTGACTGAATGACCGAATTGATGAAACCTGCACAATTGCCTCAATACTCCATTTTCATTTCTCGAACCCTAGTATAGTCATTTTTAACTGTAATCATAACTATAATTCCTTGATTTTTAAGGTCCACATTCAGTGAGAAGAAAGTGCTGCACAAAATATGCCTTCATGTTCAATCAAACACACATACAAAGGTTAAAAGCACAAGGAGTGGCACTTATGTTGTTCAATGGCATTAAGAATGTAAAGATTTCTCAGTGATTTGGAGTCCTTTTTTCTTAAACCTATCTGTTTTTCAAGTTCAGACAATGAATAGTAAATAGTATGTATTTAATAAAATATTTCTGAAGTCAGAGCATATTATTAAGTGATCAATGAACTGTGCCTTTTAACATATATGCAAGGCTGATATAATCAGCTTTTTAACGAATCCCAAGACTGTAGTAGAAAGTTTTATAAATTCCAAATAGTGAGATTTTTTTCTATGCAAGTTATTAGCACACTTGTTCACTAAAGAAATTTACGCCATTTTCTGGGATTTTTAACTGTTTTAATGAGCCAACAGTTACAAAGAGGCTTAAAGCCTACACTTTATTGGCGGTATAATAGAACAAAGATCCATTTGGCCATTACTTAAGTCATTCCCAAACACTTGCATATTGGAGAAGCATGATAAAATAAGAAAACAGATGACTTGTTTTCTCCAAATCCTAATGGCACTGTGTACTTGAACATGATTTGAACCCATGTAACTGGATTTCCTAATGGAAAAATGTGACCTCCTACCTTTAAAACTTAAATACCCCTTTGGAGACCTACAAGAAAGAAGGCTTACCCAACTTTGCTAACATTAAAGATCCATACAAAATACCATCTTGATGTATTAGTATATGAATCAGAAACATCTGTATCAAGTTTGGCTTAAAATATACATTGATTGGAAAATACAGTGAAAAGTTTTTATAAAAATGTGTATTTTATTTCAAAGATTATAAGCCATTAAACATATTTTTTATACTATTCTAAAAGTTAAGTCAATTATTTGAAATAAAGTTCAGAGAAATCTATCCTTATCTATAAAGGTGGTGTTTCTGGCAATGTTCTCTGTTCCTTTCTAGTCTTTGTTGCTCTTGGTCTTTTTTTCCCCCTCAGAGTCCACTTTAATATTTCTTGCAGGGCTGGTTTAGTGGTCATGAATTCCTTTGGTTTTTGTTTTGTCTGGGAAACTCTTTATCTTGTCCTTCTATTCTGAGTGACAGCTTTGCTGGGTAGAGTATTCTTGGCTGCATATTTTTCCCATTGAGCCCATTGAGTATATCCTGTCACTCCCTTCTGACTTGCCAAGTTTCTGTGGACTGATCTACTGTGAACCTGATCTGTCTTCCTTTGTAGGTTAAGGACTTTTTTTCCCTTGTTGCTTTCAGGATTCTTTCCTTGTCTGTGTACTTTGTGAATTGGACTATGATATGTCTTGGTGATGGCTGGCTTTTGTTGGAATTTAATGGGAGTTCTCTGTGCTTCTTGGATTTCGATGTCCGTGTCCTTCTTCAGATTAGGGAATTTTTCAGCTATAATTTGTTCAAATAAACCTTCTGCCTTTTTTTCTCCCTTTTCATCTGGGACTCCTATGATCTGAATGTTTTCCATTTTAAGAAGTCGCTGAGTTCCCTAAGTCTATCTTCATGATCCAATACCTTTATTTCTCTCTTCTTTTCAGCTTCCTTATTTTCCATAATTTCATCTTCTATATCACTGATTCATTTCTCTGCCTTGTCCATCTTCATTGTTATGGCATCCATTCAGGTTTGCATCTTGGTTATAGCATTTTTAATTTCAGCCTGACTATATTTTGGTTCTTTTATCTCTGCAGTAAGAGAGTCCCTAGGGTCTTCTATGCTTTTTTCAAATCCAGCTAGCATTCTTATAATCGTTGTTTTAAATTCTAGTTCAGACATCTTACTTATATCTGTATTGATTAAATCCCTGTCCATTACTTCTACTTTCTGTTCTTTCTTTTAGGGTGAATTCCTCTGTCTTGTCATTTTGTCCAGAAAAAAACAAAACAAAACAACAACAAAAACAACACAAACACAGCTAGATCCTAGGTGTGTTTTGTTAAAAGAACCTAGATCCAAATAAAGAAAATAAAAATTTTAAAAACTGGTGTGCCTAGGTCGTCCAGTTGGTTGAGTATCTGACTGTTGATTTCTACTCAGGTCATGATCCCAAGGTCATGGGATTGAGCCCCAAGTCAGGCTCCACAGTGAGCATGGTTTTTCTCTCTCCCTCTGCCTATCTTCCCCACTCACATTCTCTCCAAAATAAAAAAATAAATAAAATAAAACATAAACAAATAAGGATTTTTAAAAATTTTAAAAATTAATGTGCTTGCTTTGGCAGCACATATACTAAAAATTTTTTTAATTAAAAAATAAAAATAAAAAGGAAGCTAGATCCTATTTCCCCTAGAGCTGAAGCTTTGCAGCACTCTATGATCAGCACACTTGGGGTGTGTGAGAGGTTTATGCTGGTCTTCAAGCAGAAGGGCCTGTTGTACTGATTCTCAGGTCAACTTGCCCTCATAGAGAAGCACCTGCAAGGTGCAGAGGGACAGGACTTGGTGTAAGTGGCTCCAGTCTCCACTTGGTGGCTCTGTTTAGCTCACTGATGTGAGTCAGTGTGGATGGAGGGAACAAAATAGCATTACCTTGCTCTCTTGTCCCCAGTGCAGAGAGCTAGTGCCCACCACTCTTAAGGAAGCCTGCACAGAAGAGCAAACTATCACCCCTCTTGTGTCCCTGGATTCTGTCAGATCCCTGCCTTCTAAGCATCTGAGCTGCCCACCTGCCAGGCCACACAGTACTCCTGTGTTTTATCTCAGGCACTGGTGGCTGAGTTTCTAAACTCCAAATATTAGGGACTTGTGCCCAGTGCTGATCCTCTGGGAGAGGGTCTTACCAGGCTTTAGCCCTTTGCGGGCCAGGCCCAGGAAAGCAGTCCTACAACTGCACAGTGGTTTGGAGTTTATGGCAAAGTCGAGCAGAAAGCCAGCACCAGGGCTCACTGCACTCAGCTAATGTCTCTGCTCCTATGCCTGGTAACAGTGCAGCACGTTGGCCCCACTTGTTCTTCTGTCCCTGGAGAGGCTTTGCCACCATTCCCAAATGCACTCCAAGCAGAACCATTTCTCCCCATGTGACCCAGGGGATCCTCAGACCATGCTGTCCTCTCCAGGGTCTCGGGCCTTCTTCCCCACAGGAGCACCGCTAAGCCAGACTAAACCCATGGCAGACTTCTAAAACTTCAGATTTTGCACTCTGCTGCTTATAATACCTTGCAGTAGTCCCTGTAAGCAGGGCTCCCTCCTCTCCTCAGCACCCGCAGTTCTTATCTCTCCCAAACCAACTCTCTACAGCTCCTACCTTCCATGAGGTAGTTGCTTCTCTACTCATAGACTTACAGTTTTGTTCTCTCAGTCCTCAGATTGATTCCTTAGCTGTTCAGAATGATTTAAACTTTGAAATTTTGAGACTGTGAAATTTGAAAATTTGAAATTTTAAAAAATTTAAATGCTGTCTATATGTTAATGACTCCCAAATGTCAGGCTTCTCTCCTGAGATCTAAGTTTGTATATCTTATTACCTATTGAACATCTCCACCTGAAGAGTTCATGGACACCACAAAGTCAACGCATTTAAAACTTAACTCCTGGGGCACCTGGGTGGCTCAGTCATTTAAGCATCTGACTCTTGATTTTGGCTCAAGTCATGATCTCAGGGTTGTGAGACTGAGACCCGCATTGGTCTCTGCACTGGGCATGGAGCCTGTTTAATATTCTCTCTCTCCCTCTACCCTTTTCCCCAGCTCATGCATTCTCTCTTAAAAACAAAACAAAACAAAACAAAACAAAACAAAACCACAAAACCAAAACCAAACACACTTAACCTCTAATCATCCCTGGAAAGAAACTAGCTCACCCAGAGACTTCCCTGAGTAAATGATGATTCTACCCCCCCCCCCCCCCCCCGCCCAATAAGCCCAGGCAAAAACCTTGGAATCATCCTTATCCCCTTTGTCTCATACCTTTACTCTGTCAGGAAATCCATTTGGCTGTCTTTAAAATATATCCAGAATTCAACCACTTCTCTCCACTACTGTGCTACCACCATGGTCCAAGTCACTATCATCTCCTCTAAGAATTCTTACACTATCCTCCTTACTTTCCTGCTTCCATCTTTCTACTTGTAGTCTATTCTCAACCCAGTAGCCACAGTGACATTTTTAAAATATATATCACTTCATGTCACTTTCCCGATCCCCCTCACTTAGAGTAGAAGCCAAAGACTTTACAAAGAAGGTCTTATTATCTGACCTCATCTTTCACTATTCTCTTTTCTTTGCTCCCCTCCAGTCACACTGCCTCCTTGCTGTCCTTTGAACATACCATACAAGCTTCCATTGACGAGCATCTCCACCCATGTACCCTGTCTTCCCACTTAGATTTTTTGCAGTCTCTATTCCTCCTGCCTGAGATGCTCTTTCCCTAGATACCCACACAACTAATGTCCTTACCCTCTCCAGGTCTTTACTCAAATGTCATCTTTGGTGAAGCCTTCCCTGACCCCTTTATTTACAACTGCAAAACCCACCTCTGGCCCTTACATATTACCTTTTCCCCTTTTATCAGATTCTTACATACTTCTCATCTACTTACATACTACATTCATTATTTATTATCTGTCTTCCTTTACTAGAAGGTAAGCTCTTAAATGCAAAGATTTCTGTTTGTTTTAGTCACTGATGTATCCCAGGCATCTTCTGGTACATTGTGCATGCTTAATAGATATTTGTTAAATGAAAAAATGAATAACTGAACATATGAGCAAATGAATGAATTTAGAGAACTTTGCATCCAATATTTTCTTGTCAAAAAAGTGGAATGATTATGAAATTTGAGCAAGTACTATGCTATAAATAAGTTTAAGTAAATACTTAAAATCACTACCATACAGACCAGCATGGAAACACACGATTATAAAAGAGGAAGTACAGAGTCCCTCTGAAAGCAAACAGAGGAAAGCCTCACTCAGAATTCTATGCTCAGACCCATATTAATGGAAGAAATAATACCTTGGAAATTGTAAAGATGTGTATAGCTGAGGGTGGGAAGTGGAGTGCAGTGAGGTTAGAGTGTTCTAGGCAGAATGAAAGAACATGAGCAAAGATCTGAAGGCAACGTGAGAGTATAAAGAGCAAGATGTACTGAAAAAAGCCTGGAGTGAGGAGATGGTGATGAATGATGAGGTTGGATTGAAAATTAAGTAGAGACCGTTTCATAAAAATCCATGTGTGCTCTATTAAAGAATGCAAAGTTTACCCTAAAAGCAATGGGACTCCTTCCAATTCCTTCACCTCTTTATCACCAACCTTTATTTCCATCATATCAGCCACGCATCATCATGCTCCCAATCTTGATCTCATCAGCACTACAAACTACATTACTTCTAAAATCTGATAGCAGCATATCAACAATAGCCAAACTATGGAGAGAACCCAAGTGTCCATTGACTGATGAATGGATGAAGATGTGGCATATTACTCAGTCATTGAAAGAATGAAATCTTGCAATTTGCAATGACCTGGATGGAGCTAGAGTGTATTATGCTAAGTGAAATAAGTCAATCAGAGATTGACAAATACCATATGATTTTACTCATGTGTGGAATCTAAGAAACAAAACAGATGAACATAGGGGAAGGGAGCAGGAAAGAGAAGAGAAGGAAACAAACCACAAGAGACTCCTAAGGTTAGAGAACCAACTGAAAGTTTATGGAGGGACATGGGTGGGAGATGGGCTAGATGGGTTATGTGTATTGAAGGCATTTGTGATGAGCACTGGGTGTTACATGTAAGTGATGAATCACTGAATTATACTCGTGAAGCCAATATTGCAGTGTATGTTAACTAACTAAAATTTCAATTAAAAATTTTTAAAAGTAAAAATAAAGCCTTAATTTCAAATATTACACTTTCCAACCACCAGATCACTTAGTTATGTATTCCCAAAGCTAAAAACTATCCACCTTCGCCAAGATCCCCACTATACTGATTCCACAACTGTTTTTGCTGATAAGCAGCCCCTGCTACTTCTTTTCTTCCCTTATTTAGCCTAGATCCCATAGTCCACCATCATAATCACTCTTTCCAATCACCCTGAAGAGTTCAGGGTCAATATACTTTCATACTACTTACTCTCCTGGCAAAACCCTGATTGTTAATCTGCCTTCTTATATATACACTGGCATCTAAAAACTGGTAGAGAAAAACTGTGTCTGTAAACTAACCTGTTTCACTTGAAATTCATATCACAGACCACAAACAGGTTTTCAAAAAGACCCAGCAATCTTACTTTGTTTTTCCTATACATTCTCTTCCTTACCTCCTCTCTCATTTAATCTCCTTTTTTCCTCTAAGTTCCCATATCCTTCCTCAGCTTTCACCTTCACTCTCAGCAGATGACTTCCTCGTGGTTCATTAAGGAGCCAAAAATGGGAAGACTCTTCTTTCTCTCCACCTACAAGCAGACCTGCCATCACACTGCTCTCCTCTATGAGTTCAGTGGAGAAAATGCTCTCTCTTCCTAAAGGATATCCCCTCTTAAACACAGCTCTTTATCCAGTCTCTCTTGCTGTCATCAAAACTGGCTCCTCCTCTCCCTTTCCGACATTGTCATCATCCCCTCAACTTAATCATTCCATTGTTATCCTAATATTCTCTAGTGGCTCCAACTTAAAAGAAAAATATCCCAACTTCATTGCATAAACCCCTCCAGCTTCCACACATTATCTCTCCACTCCCCTTCACAGCAAAACTGCTTCAAATTTTTATATACTCAGCGGTCTCTGCTTTCTTTTCATTCTTTCCTCAACCCCCTCCAGCCTGGCTTTCACTTCCTAACATTCCAGTTATGGTTATTTTTGTCAACAACATTATCATCTTCTCTGTTGTCAAATTCAAGGAACATTTCTTATCTTACCATCATCAGCATTCAAGGAACATTTCTTATCTTACCTTCATCAGCATTCTAGGGTCCTCTTCCGTCCTTTTCTCTACATTGTTTATATGGTCACATATAATAGTTTTAAATACCACTTATATTTTGATGATTCCCAAATTGATATCTCCAAGATGAATATCCCCTCTCAACCCCAGATTCCTATGACCAGCTGTAACCAATGTCCAGTTTGAATGACTCACCAGGTTAATCAGTCCAATATTGAATTTCCAACCCAAACTTATTCCTCATACCTTCACCATCTTAAAAATACCTTCATTGCTCATTTCATTGTTCAACCCACAAGGCTCAGAATCTTTGTGATTCTTTCATCTCCCTCATCCATCACATTTAACCCATCAGAAAGCCCCACTGATTCTAGGTTTAAAATTTGTCTCAAACGTGTTCATTTCTTTCCGTTTAAAACACCATCAGCTTTGTCCACTGTCATTTCCTTATTTGCCAGCTAGTTTACTGAATAGCCTGCTTCTTCCCTTCTTTCTTTATAATTTGTGTTTTTTTATTGACTTACATTGTTTACTGAATTTGAATATAAGTTGTGTGGGCAATGACAACATCTAACTTGTTCACATCATGTTTCTATACTGTAGCACAGAGCCTCACACAACACGTATTTGTTAAATGAATTAAATAAGGAATCAATAAAATAGCAAGAGGGGAGTACATGATCAAAGCCATGTTTTAGGGCAGTGGTTCTTAACTGGGGGAAATCCCCTTCTACCCACCCTGGGATATTTGGCAATGTCTGGAGATGTTCTTTATTGCCATGACAGAGGCGAAAGAGGAGCTAATGGGTGAAGCTAAGGTTGCTGGTAAGCATCCCACAAGGCATGGGACAGCCTTGCACAACAAAGAATTACTTGGCACAAAATGCCCATAGCGCCAAGGTTAATAAACCCTGTTTTAGGGGCACCTGGGTGGCTCAGTCGGTTAAGCGTCCGACTTCAGCTCAGGTCATGATCTCATGGTTTGTGAGTTCAAGCCCCACGTCGGACTCTGTGCTGACGGCTTGGAGCCTGAAGCCTGTTTTGGATTCTATATCTCCCTCTCTCTCTCTGTCCCTCCCCCTCTTTCTCTCTCTCTCTCTCTCAAAAATGAACATTAAAAAATTTAAAAAATAAAAATAAAAAATAAACCCTGTTTTAGAGAGATTGAGATAAACTTGAAAGAATAGACTAGTGCTAGTCAGTCTCTTCCTCCATTAGCAATGGGAAGATCAGTTAGGAGGTCATTCCAAGTAAGAGAGGATATCCTGGAATGGAATAAAGCAAGTGCTATAAAGAGAAGTAAACACATGTTTAAGATGTATGGATATAAGATAAATGTTTACCACTGACTGCATTTTGTGATTAACTATATGGGGAGACGAGAGAATCAGACAAAGAAAGATAGCCAGGATTACTTGCAGGTTTCTGGTTTAGATGTCTAGATACAAGCAGTGCATTCACTTGGTCGGAAGATATAGGAAGTTTCTCTCACTTGGAGAGGAAGATGCAATCAGTCTTGAATAAAACATAAAGTTAATAAATGGTTGTGGAACTCACAAGATGAGCCTAACAAATTCCATTTCTAAAGTAAAAAACCCAAGATAGAAATTCTCAGAGATAAATCAAGACAAATCTTATAAAAGTAAAAACAATATGGCATAAATAAATAGCATACACTATAGTTACTATAGATATTTCACAAAAGGGAAGAAAAGAGAATAACATGATATAAGGTAACAAGGAACTTCAAAAAGGAACTTCAAAAATTCAGTGACTAAAAATACCTACAGAAAATAATAAATCACATGATAAAACATGAACTGAACTTAAACTAAGTGAAGAGGATAAAAAGGACAGAAAATCTTTAAATTGAATGTGTCATTTCTTTTAGCACAAGTGATCAACCAGTGGGCCAATTTGTATTATTTGCATGAAAAGAAAATAAAAGTTTTATGGTATATAGAGAAAAGATAATAGTATCCCATTTAAAATAATGGTATTAGGGCTTCTGATTTTATTTTTGACCTTAATGACTTGAAGTTCTTCATCATAAAGAAGATTAATATATGTTTATGGGCCCACATAAACATACTTTTGACCAAGAGAAATTGCACTTTAAGATCAAGGCTTAATTGTAAAGGACTAGGATCTCTTAAAATAAGGGTTGTGGTAGGCTGAAAAATAACACACTCCCAAATTAGCAGGTCCTAATTCCTGGCATCTGTAAATTTTACCTTACCTGGAAAAAGGGTTTTGCAGATGTGACTAAGTTAAAGGTCTAGAGATAGGGATACCACCATGCATTGTTTGAGTGAGCCTTAAATGTAACTACATGTAATCTTATAAAAGAGAGACAGAGGGAGATCTGATACAGACAGGAATAGAGTAGACAGACAAGAGAGGAGGCCATATGACTACAGAAACAGATAGGAGCCATATAGCCACAAGCTAAGGAATGCTAGTAGCCAGCAAAAGCTGGAAGAAGCAAGGAATATTCTCCTAGAATCTCCAGAAGAAGTCAGTCCTGCCAAAACCTTGATTTTGGCCCAGTAATATTGATCTTGGACTTCCTGCTCCTAGAACTGTGAAAGAATACATTTCTGTTATTTTAAGCCACCAACTTTTCAGTAATTTATTATTACAATAGCCACAGGAAATTAATACAAAAGTTTATCTTCAGTATTGGGGTGTTTGGGTGGCTCATTAAGTTAAACAACCAACTCTTGATTTCTGCTCAGGTCATGATCTCACGATTCATGAGATCAAGTCCAGCTGGGCTCTGTGCTAATAGTGTGGAACCTGCTTGGGATTCTCTTTCCCTCTCTTTTTGCCGCCCCCCCCTCAAGCTCTCTCTCTGTCTCTCTCTCTCTCTCTCTCTCTCTGTTTCTCTCTCTTTCTCAAAATAAATAAACTTTAAAAAGAAAAGTATAACTTAAATACTTACAATGTTAAAATAAAATAGTTTCAATAGTATCAATATATAATAGAATGAGATATAGATAATATCGTCATAAACTGGATTGTGTCATTTCAAAATTCATATGTTTAAGGCTTAAGCCCTCAATCCGCTATGTTTGGATATAGAGCCTTTAAAGAGGCACTCAAAGTTAAGTGAGGTCATCTGGTGGGCCCTAATCTGATAGAATGGTGTCCTTATAAGAAGGGACAGCAAAGGCTTCTCTCTCTCTCTCTCTCTCTCTCTCTCTCTCTCTCTCTCTCTGTTTCCACACATGCAAAGAAGGAAGCCCATGTGAACTCATAGAGAGGTGGTCATCTGCAAGCCAGGAAGGAAGGTCTCAAAACCAACCTTGCTGGTGCCCTGATCTTGGCCTTGCAGCCTCCAGAATTGCGAGAAAATGAATTTCTGCTATTTAAGCTACTGAGTTTGTGTAGAAAACTATAGCATTTCATGCTGGGTCTGACAAACTTTGGAAGTTACCACGCCCACCCCCAGGCTGAGGCAGGCTCTGTGTGCCACTGCCACTTCCCAGTCCTCTCTCACTCCCCCATTACTTTCATTTAACAAGAGAGCTGTGGAAAAGACAAATATGGGGGGGGGGGGAATTAGAGTGAAACTCTTGCATAATGTTTAATTTCAAATCAAACAAACACATATTTATTGTGGAATTACTGAATTCCAGCCTCCCTGCTAGCTCTTAATGATGGAGAGGGGAAAATACAGATAGGTTTCCTGACCCCACAGAGCTTAAGTCTATCTAGATTCATAAGGTCGGGAACACGAAAGACGAACAGGTAATTACAAGGGTGGGGATGACGTTGGAGAAAGGGAACACACAATAGGGATTCCACCTGGGAGTCCAGGGAAGACTTGAAGGCTGAGTAAAAGTAGGTGAGGAAAAGTGTCAGGAGGAGTAGAGAAGGACAGCAGTCTGGGATTACCTTGTGCAAAGGCTTGGGAGAGGTTAAAGAGTGTAAGAAATTTAAGGAAATGAAGAAAATCCAACATGTCTGGAATTCAGAGAACAAGAAGGGAAGTAGAGAGAGATGAGACCACAGAGAAGAGCAGGAATTAGATCTTAGAAGACACCATAAGCTAGGTGAGGAAGGCTGGTCTTGGTCTTAGCTTGGGGAAGAACCATAGAAAGATTTTAAAGGGGAGGATGGCATGACCAGATTTGAATTTTGAAAGTTAGTGTGCTTACAGCCTGCAGTAGGAGTTGGAAGGAAGCTAGAAGGAATGCAAAGAGCCTTCCAGGAAACAAGAAGAGCAAATAAGAGAGAATGGTGATCTGGAACTCCTGCGGCTGTAGATCTGGGCAGAGGAGCACCGACTGAAGACATGTTTAGGGGAATATAGAGACAAGAAGCCTTGGCAATTGGTTCTATATAACGGGAGTGGGGAGCAAAGAGGCAAGATGACTCCCACAGTGTAAACTCATTGTCCTATTTTGCCATTTACTGAAAGAAGGAAATGCTGGTGAAGACTTGAGATGAAAGAAGAGCTCATTTGAGTTTGAGATGTCTCTGAGACAGCCACGCCAAGACGTATGTCTTCTGATTTTAGAAGTAATATGGTGTAGGTTTGATTATTTGGAAAAAGAAGAACAAGGAAAAGAAAGCAAAGATCATCTTTAACCCCCCTACCCAGAGACAGCTATAGTTCATGTATGTTTCTATAGCCTTATCTCTAAACCTGTACACACACACGCACACACACACACACACACACAATTAGGCTATCAACATACTATCTTGTAACCTGTTTATCCCTTTAACAATGAATCCTGGCCATTTTTATACATCATCATTTTTTTCTACAATATTAATTTCAATGGCTGCATATGATCTCATTATATAAATCTGAAAATTGATTTAATCAATTCCTTTTTATAAAGTAAAAATATAAAAATATATTATGAGAGGACTTTCGGACAGTGAAACTACACTGTATGATACTATAATGGTAGATACATGTCATTATACATTTTTCAAACCCCATAGATTGTACGACACCAAGAGTGAATTCTAATGTAAAGTATGGATTTTAGGTGACAATGATGTGTAGGTTCTTCAGTAGTACAAATGTACCACTCTGGTGCATACTGTTGATAGTGGGGAGGCTATGCATACGTGAAGGCAGGGGGCATATGGGGTATATCTGTACTTAATTTTGCTGTGAACCTAAAACTGCTTTTTAAAAAATAAAGTCAAATATATTTTGGTGAGCACCTTTCTATATAAGATTGTTTGCACATTTTTGACTACTTCCTTAAGATTAATTTCAGTAAGTGGTATTGTATAGTCAAAGGGTATGCCCATTCAACAACTTGTTTGTGTTACCAAATCGCCCTGTAGAAAGTTTTTGGTAACTTACATTCTACTGAGAGAGTACATTTGAGCTGATTTTTGATCCCTGACTCAACATTGCCTGTATTGTGTTTCATTCCACAACTCCATTTACCCCATCATCAAAACAGTGCTGTAAAAACATTATTGGACGTTTCTGTCAACAGCATTCCTATTTTCTTAACCACAATATAGTACCAAGTTCATTTTGTCGTTTGATTACAGCTAGCTGCATCTCTGAGAAAATGTATGCCATGCTAATTTGTCTTTATTTAAAATTTCAAAGAAATTCCCACATGGATCCCAGATGTTGACCATTTAATACAAGAAGGTGTTTCCTCATTATACAAATATGGTATGTGTCCAAAATATTGGCATTGTTTAGTTTATGAATCACTTAAAATAACGACATCACAAAAAACAATGGTTCACGTGTGAGTCATAAATTAAACAATGCCAATTTTTTGATGTGCACCACATTTGTATAATAAGGAAGGAAACACCTTCTTGGATTAAATGGTCAACATCTGGAATCCATGTGAGGGCTTTAAAAAATTAGGGCTGCATATTCTTAAATTGTCCCAGTGTGGACAGAAATCCAAAATGGAGGAAACTTCTACAAAAATTTCCCTTCCCCAAATACTCTTACAGGTAGTGCATCACATAATTGGTACAACACCTTAAGTCAAAGCAATGTAAGTCAAATTCCATTACAGGGAAAGCCAAGATAGTTTAAATTTCATTTTTGTTTTTCTAGATCTTTGGCTGTAATATTGTAGGGTACAGTTGTAGTGGGTTGAATAGTGGTTCTCAAAAAGATATGTCCTAACTCCTGGAACCTGTGAATGTGACCTTATTTGAAGAAAGGGTCTTTGCAGATGCAATTAAGTTAAGGATCTTGATATATAACCATTCTAGGCTTGGAGTCAGCTCTAAATTCAATGACAGGGGCCATTATAAGAGAAAAGCGGGAAAAAAGTGGGAAATTTGTGACACAGACACAAAGGAGAGAAGGCCATGTGAGTCAGAGGTAGAGGTTGGAGTCACACAGCCCAAGCCAAAGAACTCCTAGAGCCAAAAGAAGCTGGAAGGGGCAGCTTCCTAAAATCTTCCAAGGGACCACTACTCTACTGACATCTTGATTTTGGACTTTTGTCCTCCACAACTGTGAGAGAATAGATTTCTATTGCCTTAAGCCGTACAGTTTGTGATAGTCTGTTATGGCTGCCCTAGGAAACTACAAAGGAAATTCATAGTAATAGGATTAGCTGTACCTTATGAATTAATTATATCACTTTATTTTATTCAAATTTTATGTTCCTGATTTTTTGGCTTTTGATTAGCATCAAACACTTGATGCTCTGCTTTGGGCTTAAGTAACATCGAAGACTCCCTTTTAACCTTGGAATGTTCTGATCCCAAAAGATTCTCCCTATAATTTCTGTTGCTCAAGCAACTTTGAGAATGTCCATACAGTTGTAGGAACTGGGGGATTCTGGACTAACTAGGCAAAGCAGTCTTATCATCTCAGCCTTCAAAACAATGACAAGATGCCAGACATCCAACAACTTGCTTGAATTTTGCACACATTGTGGACAATGAAACATACTTGAAAAAGCTAAACTGATATATCAATGTGACTGTAATAAATCACAATTAGTAAGAGAGGTAGAATATTGCCCTGCATTAATATGTTTGCTGCTGGCAATGTACTGAAATCCAAGTGTGTACACTCCCTTGGACTTTGGATGGAATATGTTTTCATAAACTTCATGGTGGCTTTTTGGAAGAGATTCTCCATTTGGTACAGGAGCCCCATGATCATTCTTTCCATGACCTGCCATCTGCTGGCCCCATCCCCTGGTCCACCTCAAGAAGTGAAGGGGTTAACAATGGAAAATTATGCAGGCATAATAAATAGTTTCAACATTTTTAATGGCATGGGAAAATGTTCTCTGTTAAAAGTTGAGTTAAAAAAAAAGCAGGATAAACTGGATATATACTGATTCAAATTTAGTCACACACACACCTTTATATGCACATACATTCAAAGTGAAAATTTTTCACAAAAGAGCTAAATTGGCCATGTCAAAATGGTGGAATTACACATGAATTTTTGTTAGCTGTATTTTCCAGTGTGTTTCTTCATAATGAGCATATATAACTCTTACAACCAAAAATAAGAAAGTAACAGAACACAACTAATAGCTGGAAACTATGAACCATCTTCATGGGGCTAGTGCTACATTCTTAAAGTAGTTGCTTATTCCAGAGATGGTTTGTAAAAGATGTAAATTCTGCAAAATTTTCTTATGTATTAAGAATACTCATCATCCTGACTTCCCCTCACTTCTGTTATTTGCTTTTCCTTCACTGTTCTTACCCGCCATGGGTACAAGTTTATTTGAGAAGGTAGAAAGACAAAAGTAGAGAGTAGGTTGCACTATGAACAAAAGAATAATGAATTCTTCCCTTGGACTCTGACTCCTCTTGGGACCAGTGTGGCCTAAATGGAGGAGAGACAGTGTGGAATACCAACAATGCCAAGTAGTTTGTATTTTTCTGAATAGTGGAGAACTTCATAAACTTCACTCGCCCAACTGCAAATGGAGAGATAAGGTTTTGAAGGATGTTAAGATTATTTTTTGGTCCAAATTTATTGGACCCAGGTACCAACAGCATGGAATACATCAAAATATTATTTGGAAAGACTAAGTCTACATTTCTTGCGGGCAGGGACCATATTCTCTCCCTCACATTTGTTTACATAAAGCCTAGGACAGTGCCTCACAAAGAGTACCCAGTAAGTGTTGAAATTCAGAAAGAAAATGCAGAGGCAGTGTCTAACAAGTTTATGAACACAATGGAATAAACTCTGCTGTATTTTTAATTTTTTTAATGTTTATTCTTGAGAGAGAGAGACAGAGCATGGGTGGGGGAGGAGCAGAGAGAGGGAGACACAGAATCTGAAGCAGGCTCCAGGCTCTGAACTGTCAGCACAGAGCCAGACGCAGAGCTTGAACTCACAAACTGGGAGATCATGCATGACCTGAGCCGAAGTCGGATGCTCAACCGACGGAGCCACCCAGGCACCCCAACTCTGCTGTATTAAATGCCAACAGAGGTTGATGAAGTCACTCGTCATGAGGGATAGGTCATGAACATGTTGGGGAGTATGCAGCTTTAAAAAAAATGCATCAGAATGTGGAATGAAAGGGACCAGAAAAGACATGGGTGGCTTGAACAAGCATATTTAATTATGACTTTATATTTGATAATAACTTTGTTTGAGAGTGTGCATGTGAGTGGGTGGGGGGAGGGGCAGAGAGAGAATCCCAAGCAGGCTACATGCTCAGTGTGGGGGCCCGATGCACGGCTTGATCCCACGTCCCTGGGATCATGACCTGAGCTGAATTCAAGAGTCAGATGTTTCACTGAGCCACCAGACACCCCAATTATGACTATATTTGAAAAGTGAGAGGCACTTGGGTGGCTCAGTCAGTGAAGCATTCGACTTTGGCTCAGGTCATGATTTCACAGTTCGTGAATTTGAGCCTCACATTGGACTCTGTGTTCAGACAACTCAGAGCCTGGAGCCTGCTTTGGATTCTGTCTCTCTCTCTCTCTCTGCCCCTCCCCTGCTTGTACTATTTCTCAAAAATAAACAAACATTAAAAAAAAAATAAAAAAAGTGAAAAGCATGTATAATGATTCTCAGGGTGGGGGGGGCGGGGAGTGGGAGGTATGGATGCTGAATATATGAGGTATATGTCCAAATCTGAGCACATGCCCAAAACTTGTTGGAAGGTATGGCATGTTCATACATATGGATTTTTAAAGTTTGAGAACCACTGGACTAAACAATTGGGTTCCCCACTGAACCCACATCAGTACTAAGGAAATAGAATTGCCTTTTCTACATCAATTATCACGGCCTTCACTGTCACCAGATCCAGTGACCATTCCTAACCTGCTTATATACTTCCAATCCTTGATATTCAGGTTTATAAAATATTTATCTTCATAAAAGCTAGAGGATGATGCTCGCCACCTTTTCTTCTCATCTGCCTAAAATCCATTTTACAATTTCTTCTAAAAATTTTAAGATACCTTTGCCTCCAGGCTTCTCTGTCTCTGGTTCTTATGAGAGCAGTATTTGTCTGGAAAGCAGACAACAAATATACTAATATGTGATCACAAGGAGAAAAGGAGTCTGCATCTAGAGAACAGAGGAAAATACACATATAAGTATTTTAAGTGGAGGGAGGTGGAGTAGGTAGAGGGAGAGTTGACAGAGAAGAAATTAAGAGAGAAGGGAGGGGCACCTGTGTGGCTCCGTTGAGCATTGGACTCTTGATTTTGGCTCAAGTCATGATCTCATAGTTCATGGGATCAAGCGCTGCATCAGGCTCCATGCTGACAGCTTAAAGCCTGCTTGGGATTCTCTCTCTCTCCCTCTCTCTCTCTGCCCCTCTCCCACTCATGCTCTCTTTCTCTCTCCCAAAATAAATAAATAAACTTTAGAATAAAAGAGAGAGAAAGGGAGATACTTGCAATTAGAATATCAAGCTCAGTGGTTCTGTCCAGTAATTCAGGTAAGTAAAGGCAAAGTAAGAGGCATATATGTATGTGGACCATGTGTGTATGTTTGTGTGTGTTTTCTAAGTATCCCTAATATAGTCATCTAAAGTATACTTTTCCTAAGCCTTGATGCTAGAAACCAATTAAAATATTTATCTGTATATTTGAATATCAGGCCAACCTTGCAGAGAGGAGCCTCTGCTGAGCCTCAGAGCTTGGGGTGAAACCCTGGGGGAAGATCATCTAAGCACCAATCAACCCACATCTAACACCTGGGTCATAAGATGGCCATGAAGCAGATTGCTCTCATTTGATCTTCAAATTATCCTCCAGAACCATTAACCATAGGTAAGCACTTCATAATTTTTAGCCATGAATGATAAGAAAAAAAAATTTTTTTTCATTTCACTTAAACACTCCTATGGGACTATTGTCTATAGAGGCTTGATAGTTGAAGGTTTCTGCAATTCTTTACTTTCCTCAAACTTCAAAGTTAACAGAGAAGAGAATACCAGAAAGAAAACCATTCCCCAAGTAAGAGATCATAAAGTACAAAATGCTTCTGAATTTCTTTAATAAATCTTACTGTAATCCCCAAAACGTATGTCTTACAATGCATCCCATAAACTTGTGAATACATTCTACAGTGGTATGCACCCCCATATGGTTGGTAAGATTTCAAGATTTGAAACCTGATGGCCAGGGTCCAAACTCTATTCATTAACCTCATGACCTAGGGCCATCACCCTAACCACACTGCCTTCGTCCTGTCCCTTCTTCCTCGTCTGGGCAACAGGAATGTTGGCAGTAACAGTGCCTACTTCCTAGGACTATTGTCATGAGGACTGTCATGAATTAATCCACCTTAATAGGCTTAGCACACTCTCTAGAGCATAAAAAAAGGACCCAATATATGTAAACGAGGTTAACATTATACAAAGGAAAGAAACAATACTATAAATCATTTAAAGACGAGTTTTAAGTTTTAAATTGTTGTCAGCAGATCCCTGCTCCTACTTCCCACAGAGACACTGAGACAAGCTTCTTCTGAGAGGACTTTTAAGTAAAACATCTAGAGATAAAGACACAGGCTAGCATACCCCAATTCAAATTACGTTCACACAAAATAATTTCTTGATGCTGACTGAAACTGTTGTCTTCTAAGACATTACCTTCTTTAAGCCCGAAAGCCTCAAAGTCTATAACTAGGAATGTAAGCAAATTAGAAGCCACTTTCTTTACACAGATTTCTCACTAACAAAATTCCACATCATGAACTTCTAATAATGTTTCTTGTCCACAGATTAATAATAACCAAGTTCAAAACCACATCATTTCCTTTTTCTGCCTCATTTCCTTCAAAGTGAAACATAATTCTTTCTTGGACCTAGAATAAAAATTTCCAGATTAACTAAGCAAATCGTTACCAGAAACGCAATTTTATAATACTACTATTTCAGGATACTCAAAACACATAAAACATCTGTGTGGTGTCTGTTAATACACAAAAATAACCTAAAAATGTGGTGTATACCACCTAAGTGGAAAATTGAGTCTATAACTAGAAGTGCAAACAGAAATCCACTCTAGAATCCATCAGTATTGTGTTTTGAAGTTCAGTTGGGAACATTTTAAGAACTGTGACACTTCCTTAAATCTTGGCCAGAGGTCAAAAACTGCTTGGCATGGATGTTTCATGTGCCCAACACAGTATTTTTTAAATTCTTAAACTCAAATATTTTTAGGTAGGCCATGCCCTTTATTCACTCATAGGCCCTTAAAGGCATTTTGTTTTGCAAACCTTAACTAAAGCCCATCCTTACAGAGAAGAGATCAAAAGATAACTGTTAGTTAAATGGGTAACTCACTGATGTCCTAATAAAGGCCAGAGACTTGGAAAATTAAGGGTACTAACAGTATCATTCAGAAATTCTTATAGTTTGCTTGTTGCGTTAATTTTAAGTATATGCTTGCGGTGTATGTATCTAACAGTGGCTTATTCGATTAGGACAGCTGAGCTGAATTGTTAAAATTCGATAGCTAAATTCTAAAAGAAACCAGAAAATAGAGAATTTTTAAAAACATGTTCCTGTGATATGAAAATTTGGGCTAAAATCCAAATTTTACATTATTTTCAAGAAATTAATCGCATTCAGTCAACAGTTGGTTTTTCCTCAAATAAAAGGAAATGAATTTGCTCGATGCAATATTTAAAGAGGAACTAGCTCCTACTGATGCATTTCCATGAATATTTATATATATACACACATAGAAACACGCACGTATATACACGCACTCAGAGTAGGGACTGAGCCCAACTATATAACTCTCAATTCTTTTCAGTTCCATTGTACTCTCTGGGAGATTCTATTCCACTTACAAATTAAAAATTAAGCCTGAGTCTGGGAGCCAAATAAGAGAACACTGGAGAGGACTTCCTAAAGCATTAGTTCGTGCATCACTCCAAAGATATTATGTTTTAGGCACTGATGAGGCACAAGCTAGCTGGCTTTAGAGTCAAAATATTATTAGTTAGGCGTCCTTTTCAAATTAACAAGGAGGAAGGCTTCCATTCAGACAGCCCCAGTAAGCACACCCTTGTCTCCAGCTTCTTCAGAACACAAATACAAGGCACCCTGAAGTGAATTTGCTTCTGGGGGCCGTGCGCCTGAACTCTCCTGGATCAGTCTTTCTGAAGGTTCTGGCGAATTCTCCCTCCATCTTGGACTTGAGTGCTGTTGGGAGACTTCCCAGAGCGAAGGACATGGAGAAGGGAACCCCAGAGCAGACCGCGAGAGGGGATCCTCTTGAAGGCCTACTTCTTGGATACACCTGTTGGAAAGCACTTCTTTCTCTTTGGAATTCCGCCATTTCATTCTTCTGTTCTGAAACCAAATTTTCACCTATTGACAAAATAATTGGACAAAACGATCACTTATTCCATGTTACTTCACTTCAGTATTTTAAACTATAATTTCTCCCAGTATACCTTCTATGAAATACCTTATTATGACAGCCAGCCTAGCAAAGTCCTTATCACTTTTCACTGGGCTCCTTCAAAAATATCTGAGAAATTACTTCAGCATAATATCCACACACTTATGAAACAAAACGACTGTGATAAATTGGTTACATCCTACAAGTATGACGTCTGATTTAACTCTCAATAGTTTAAAACATCATTTAGGCAATGCTAATTTATTTATAAAAAGGAAATGCCATTGACTAGTAATAATGTTTATTTTGTGCCAGGTGTCAAGGCATGCATGTTACGCCGAATACATAACTTAATCATCACAGTGAATGCAAGAAGTCCTCATTTCACACGTATAAAAACTGGGGTGCAGAGTGATAAACCAGTTCAAAGTCATAGAGCTAGTAAAATGGAAGCACTTAGAACAGAATCCATGACTGTGCTACTCCAGCGCCCAGGCTCTTATAACATTTACATTTCATCAGGAACTTCTAGAAAACTAAATTAAGAATACATTTTATAATGTTTTGATCAATTCCAGGCTTTATACAGTTTCCAAGTTTGATTACTCTAAGGATTTATCAAACTTGAAGAATTAGGCTCAATAAACAGCAACCAATTGTTGTACTTATGATAGTGGTTTCTAATTTGAGCCATATTCCACCTCACCCTACCGGAGTCTGTCTTTACTACTAACTTCTGTCTTTATCTGCTACATAGTCAACTGTGCCTGGTCAGAAAACTTCACAACAGGTTTCCTGACATCTCAAAATCCAATCACATTATTTTCCTGAGCATTACACTGCATCTTTACATGAACAATTTAGTGGATTTCTATTTTTAAAACAAAAACTAGAAAATTCTACATAAAAAAAAAATCATTGAAGTATTACCAAGTATTTATCCCAATGAAGGAAAAAATTGAGATGGTCTTTTCAGATTGGGAAAACAATTTCTTCATTCTTTCAACCTGACTGGCAATTTCAAAATGGCTACAAAGAACCTGACCCCAGGCAAGTGAGTCCAAAAGACTGCCATCTCAGTTACAATCCTGTGGTTAAGGCTTTTCATAAGAAAACAGTACTAATGTGTACATACCAGAGCATTTGGTTCTATTCATGAACTCATTTATTATTTGTGGTGAGCATTTACTCCTAGAAAGCCTGCCAAGTATTTCTAGTGGGCTTTCACTAAGACATTTATTTGTGCCCACTGGTGCCACATTCATTATTTTCTTTTTCCCGTCGCTTTTCTGCATATCAAGAGTTGTTTCTGGGTGATATCTCAGTGGAAAAAAAAAATCAAAAAAGTTCCTTCACAATCAACAGTATTGAAACAAAGGTACATATTTGGGGAAAATCATAAATGAAAAGTTCTACCTCTCAACAAATACAAAAACAATTTCCAAATGGATTAAACAGCTAAACACAAAAACAAAAGTATAAAAGTTTCAGAAAAAACTAGAAGATATCATCACAGTCATGGAGAGATGAATTTTTTTTTTAAGCATGACATAAAACATTAAGGCCACAAAAGAAAAAAAATAGAGCTGACAATATAAAAATGAGAAATTTCTGTGTAAATAAAGATACCACAAACATGAAAAAGCCACAAACTACTTTAAAGAATTAAAACCAGAGACTCAAAGAGATATTTGTGATCCATGTTCATGCATTATTCATAATAGCCAAAAGGCAGAAGCAACCAAAATGTCCACTGATGGGTGAATGCATAAACAAATGTGGTATATCCATACAATGGAATATTATTCAGCTTTAAAAGGTAAGGAAATTTTGACACGTGCTATAACATGGAAACCCTGAAGATATGCTAAGTGAAATCAACCAATCACAAAAGGACAAATACAAATGATTCATTTGAAAGTACCTAGAACAGTCAAATCATAGGGACAGAAAGTGGTGGTTGCTAGGGGCTAGAGTGAGGGAGAAATGGGGAGTCACTGCATAATGGATACAGAGTTTCAGTTTTACAAGATGAAAAAAGTTCTGGAGACTGAAGGTAGTCATGACTGTGCAACAACGTGAACTAAGTACCTGATGCCACTAAACTGTACCCTCAAAAAAGGTTAAAATGGTAAATTTTATGTTATGTATATTTTACCACAATGGAAGAAACCACCAACTTGGAGAGTCTGCAACGGCTGTAACAAGAAAATGTCACTAACTATAATATTCCAACTATTTTGATAACAGCTACAATAACTGCTACAAATAATACAGATAATAGCTAAAAAGTGGGAGCAATCCAAACACCCACGATGAGGATGGATAAACTGTGGTAAACCGTGTGATGGAATACTACACAGCCATGAGTACCGATGAGCTACTACTGCTTGCAAACATGTGAATGAATCTCACAAACATAATATTAAGGAAAAGAAGCCATATACCATAGAATTTGTACCGAATGATTCTGTTTATATAAACTACCCCCAAATAGGCAAAACTAATCTATGTTGTTAGAAGCCATGATAGTGGGTAGTCTCAGAAAAGGAAACAGTAACCGGGAGGGAATCTGCAAGGGACTACTGGCCTGGTGACAGGGTTCTACTGCTTGATCTGGGTGGTGGTAACACAGATTATTTGTCCTCTCCTTCAGAAAATCAAGATATATGTAGGGAATAATCCCATTTATATATATATTTTTTAACTTACATATTTATATATATTTATTTATTTATATTTATATATTTATATTTATAAATATATTTCTATATTTTATTTATATATATATTATTTATAATAAAATATTTTTATGTAATTTATTTATTTACTATTTATTTATTTTATTATATAATATTATTTATATAAAATATATTTATTTATATTATATATATTTTTATATATTTATATATATATAAATGGGATTATTTCCTACATATCTTGATATATCTTGATATATATATATAAATATATCTTGATATATATATAAATATATATATTTATCTTGATAAAGATATCTTTATCTTTATTTTATCTTGATATATTTATCTTGATATATCTTGATATACATATAAATATATATATTTCCTAGGGAAAGGAAGCAGTTAAGGAGAAACACATACACATGCACACACAATTCTGGGTCTCAATTCTAGGTCCCTATTATAAAATCAAAGTAGATTCCTCATAGGGTCCCTGTGAGGATAAATGACATCAAATGTAAGGACACATGGTAATCATGGTGGGTTTGCGTTCATTTATTTTAAAGATAAAGATAATACATGGTTCATCAAAGAAATTCAAACAAGAGCCATTTATAAATGACAGTAGTAAATGAAGGAGTTGGGTTGAAAAGGGAGGAGATGAGTTTTCATTTTTAACTTTACCAATTTCCCCTTTGTTTGAAATGCCATGTGTTAATTGTGTAATTAGATGTATATGCAAAGAAGAAAATGTGAAATTACTTCTGAGATGTTCACCAAATTCAGTGACATAAAAAGTATTCACTCCTCAGGCACTTGAATTTTAAAAACTATACAATCAACTATGTAACACTATACACCTGTGAATGAGAACTAGACGATAACATACAAACAAGGAAAACAGTTTGTTTTCTTGGAATGGACAGATTATGGTCATCCCCTCATAAATATTCTCTGATATGCCTGCTGCATCCCCTTTCCAATAGTCTGTTCTTAAGAAGATGATATGTACTGGGGTGCCTGGGTGGCTCAGTCAGTTGGGCGTCCAACCGACTCAACTTTGGCTCAGGTCAGGATCTCATGGTTCTCAATGTGCAAATCCCACACTGGGCTTTGCACAGATAGCGCAGAGCCTGCTTTTAATTCTCTGTCTCCCTCTTTCTCTCTGCCCCTCCCCGCTAGTGCTCGCACTCTCCCTCTCTCTCTCTCTCTCTCTCAAAAATAGATAAGCATTAAAAAATTAAAAAAAAAAAGATGACATGTACTATCAAAGATGTTCACATGGTCTCAGAGCACTGTGAGATCAAACCTAGCCACGTTTCCTGTTTTAACACTTACTTCAAGTTCTGACTCAACCTCCCCAACCTGTAGTTTCTCCCCTCTAACTCTGGAGACTTTTATCCATATCAGTGAGACGCAGGTGGGTCCTACTGAGCTTCTGTGCCTCCTTAGTCAGGCCCAACGATTCCTCTAAGGATGAGAGAGTTCCATCGCTAGACTCCCCAGGGGTATAGGGACCAGTCATATGGCTGTCCTCCCCAGACATGGAGATTAACATAAGGCTCCAGACAGATACGTAACTTTGAGGACCACTGACCTAGCTCCTTTATTTGGCAGTATATCTAACCTTCCAGGTGATGTCTCCTATGTTATTACCTCATAACATAGGAGACAATATTATCTGTTATTATCTAACTGTTCATGACCTTCTGCTTCATTTTTCCAGCTGCTTATATAAATTCCTGAGTGTGAAGAGTGTATCTCAATCAGTCCTTATCAACACTCCTTGCTGCCCACTTCGCACAGTGTCTTGCACGCAGCTGATTTATCTATCACATACACAGAATGGCTCAGTGACATAGAATTCCTACATTTGTCCCTGTTTTTGAAGTGAGAAACTGAGGCACAGAGCAGTCAATTAAGGTTAGGGACTCATTAGTATCACACGATGAGTAAAGCACAGACTGGCGGATCCAGGCCAATTACACTCTACCACACCACGTAATGCTTCCTACAACTAGAAGCAGTTGGGCGTGGGGGTAGGGACAGATCACTTCCCTAGGGAAAGGAAGCAGTTAAAGAGAAAGAAAGAAAGAAAGGTTAAGGAGAGTTTCATCCAAAAATAACTGGTTTAATAAAATCCAAAGTTAGAAACCAGGTCATTTGTACCGAGGGAAGAACAGGTGAGCACAGTGGTTAACACAGAGACTGTGCTAACAACTTCAGTGCCTTGAAGCTAATTCAAAAAATCCAGGTGGATTGTAGCCTTGCATCACAAAAGCCAGCTTGGCAGATGGACTACCTGCTACATTTCAACTGCTGCCATCCCTCTTAGTCAAGTGCCTTGTGCAGTGAACATGCGGCACAATCATACAGGATAGCACCAGGTGGAGGAGAACACAACTCCAGAGTCAGGTAACCTGGAGTGAGAGCCCAATTCCCAAGCAGCTCCACTACATGACATCAGACCTATCTGTGTTCACTTCTCTACATTTTCTCATCTAGAAAATGAGAATGATTACAGTGCTTATTTCACATGGTGATTATAAAATGATTAAATAGTCCAATACTAGTGGCTTAATGTACAAGAAAGGCTTGTAAGTGTTGCAACTATGAAACTACTTTACTGCGCTTGACATAAGCCCAAAATGCAGAGTAATGAGATCTAGTTAGAGATATTTATGAGTCACACATTTGGGAATGGATTTGGGATTGGAAATGAAGAAAAAGGGAAATCGGCTCCTGCTTTTGTAGAACATTACGTAGTCTACTCTGAAACCAGAGCAAACAATTAATGATACAAATGCCACATCCTTAGTGTTTCTCTTCATTTAGGAAGATTTAAGCATGCAAAAACCTAGACCTCTCAGCAAATGGACCTATTTCCAAATAGGAATTGTGATATGTATTTCCACCCACTAAAAAATTGCGAAAATCATTTCAATAGCACTTTAGGGCCCAGCACCATACCTAGTACAACAGATATTTGCCAAACGCATGGGTTTCATTGTATTCCTTCAGAAATCAGGAGCATGGACATCTTCCTGCTCATTAGTACCTGTGATTCCTTTAGTCCCAAGCTGATGGCAAGTTTCTTTCGGTCTGTTTTGCTGATATATTTCTGCTTCTGAAACATTTTCTCCAGAGCCTTTCTCTGATCCTCAGAAAAAACAGCTCTTCTTAAAATACCCCGCCGAGCTTTGGAGTTCGAGTCCTGGGTCAGGAGGGACAGTACATTCTCTTCTCCTAGAGGGGGAAAACATATACAAAACCTGGTTAGCTTTATTAGTAAGGAGAAGTCAGTCTGCCTTTCCCAGGACAGCATCTTCCTTCTCTGTACTATGGCCAAACACTCTTATCTCTGAACTCTGCACACTTTGAGCAGTGCTTCTTCCATGTTTTTGGTCATGGACTCCATTGAGAATCTGATAAATGCCCTTCACTCCCCAATGAGATAAAAGTACATCTGCTCGCCCTCCCAATTTGGGTGCCACGTTAGAAAGTCCATGGTCCCATGGGGTGCCTGAGTGGCTCAGTTGGTTAAGTGTCTGACTTCAACTCAGGTCATGATCTCATGGTTCATGAGTTTGAGTCCCGCATTGGGCTCTGTGCTGACAGCTCAGAGCCTAGAGCCTGCTTCAGATTCTGTTTCCCTCTCTCTCTGTGCCGCCCCCCCCCCCACTCATTCTCTCTCTCTCTCTCTCAAAAACAAACATTAAAAATTTTTAAAGTTTTCTCTACTTCTTCATTTATTTATTCATCTGTTTTCTCTCTCAACAAAGTTTGAACACTTACCATATGCCAGGCCGTCTGCTCAATGCTACACATTGAGAAACAAGATAAATATATTTTATTATATGCATTACCTGTAAGATTTAGTGGAAGGCATTTATTTTTATTTATTTTATTTTTAACTTTTTAATACTACTTATTTTGCAATAAAATAAATAGCTTTTGAATTTTCAGTATTGTTCTTTTCTTCCTTTTTTTTTTTTTTTCCAGAGAGAGCGCACGCAAGCAGTAGAGGGAGAGAAATTCTTCATCAGGTTCCACCGGGAGGGCCTAGCATGGCCCAATGCAGGGTTCGATTTCATGACCCTGAGATCATGACCTGAGCTGAAACAAGAGATGGATGCTCAACCGAATGAGCCACCCAGGTGCCCCTGGAAGGCATTTACTCAACTAGCATCACAAATGTGAGGATGTATTCCTAAGGAGGGTGCCTTGGGAGCACAAAGCAAGGGTCTGATCTTAATTTGGGATGTCAAGGAAAGCTTACAGGAGTCAGAGATGTTCAATCTGAGAAAGGAAGTTTGGAAGACCCCCAATCACCACCACTCCCCAATCCAAGTGATCATCAACTCCTTCAGGTCAGAGATATTTACTACTTTTTCTGCCTTTTGCACAACTGGTTCCCACCCTCTGAGAGTTTCCTTCATCATTCACCATTTATTCATTCATTTGGCTTTCCAGCTGTGATAGGCAGAACAATGGCCTTCCCAAAGATTACATACTATGTATGTTCCCTAGAACCTGTAAATATGTCATATTACATTACAAGGGAAAAGTAAGGTTCCAAGTGTAGTATCAGTTGCTAATCAACTGACCTTGAGATTAGAAGACATCCTGGGGTATTCTAGGGTATCCAGGTGGGCCTAATGTGATCACAAGGGTCCTTACGAGTGGAAGAAGGAGAAAAACAAGGAAGTCACAGTCAGAGATTTACTCTCTCTGATGCTACACTCTTGCTTTGAAGATGAAGGAAGTGGCCACAAACCAAGAAATGTAGACGGCCACTAGAAACAGGGAAAGGCAAGAAACAAATTCTCCCCAAGAGCCTCCAGAAGGAACACAGCCCTGCTGACACTTGATTTTAGTCCAGTGAGACCCATTTAAGGCTACTGAACCCCATAAATATAAGATAATAAGCTTCTATTGTTTTAAGACAGGAGATTTGCAGAAATTTGTTACCACAGCAAAAGGACACTGATACCTGGTATCAGACTAACTGAGCTTATTTGAGGAAACCAGACACAGCACATGGTCCCTGCCCTTAAGGAGCTCACCTTCTCATGGGAGGACTAACACATGAACACCACAGCAGAATATAAGCACCAGGGGAGCAGGGACTCCAGTTTATGGCTATAGCTGGTATGCATTCTGCTGCTTAATAATTATTTCTTTAAAATTTTTTTTAAATATTTGTTTATTTCTGAAAGAGAGAGAGACAGAGTGTGATTGGGGAAGGGACAGAGAGAGAGAGGGAGAAACAGAATCTGAAGCAGGCTCCAGACTCTGAGCTGTCAGCACACAGCCTGATGCAGGGCTCGAACTCATGAGCCGTGAGATCATGACCTGAGCCAAAGTCAGATGCTCCACAGACTGAGCCACCCAGGAGCCCCCAAAATTACATCTAAATAAAAAAGAAAATGAATGCCTTAAGCCCTAGAATAGAATGCTCTATGAAATTCTCTGGTATCACAAAGGAGGAAGTAATTAGTTCAGAGAAAGCAGGTTGAGCCAAGTCTAAAAGAACAATCCAGTTCAAGAGAGAAAGAACCAAGGCCAACCTAAGCAGAGTGACTGCAAGTCTAAAAGCACTAAGGCACACCTATAAATACAGAGAACAAACTGATGGTTGCCAGAGGGGAGAGGGGTGAAGGGCTGGGCAAAATGAGTTAAGGGGAGTAGGTAATACAGGCTTCCAGTTATGGAATGAGTAAATTATGAAAATAAAAGGCACAGCACAAGGAATATAGTCAATGATATTGTAATAGTAATGTATCGGGACAGATGGTAGCTATACTTGTGGCAAACACAGCATAATGTATAAACTTGTTGAATCACTGTGTTGTACACCTGAAACTAATATAACCTTGTGTGTCAACTACACTCAACATTTTTCTAAAAAGCATTAAGGCACGAAGGAATAAAGTTTATCTGAGGAAAAGTAAACAGTCTTCAAGGCTGGGGAAAGGCATGAAGCAGCAGGTGCAAGCTGGCACCCTTATCCAGCCTGCAGATGGGCTTTGCTGGTCTTAGAATTCTGATTGAGCTGTCCACATTTCACAACTAGGAGATTTCATGTGAAGTCCAGGTTTCTGACATCTCTTCAAAGGGAACCACACTAGGCTCACCTTCCCAGAAAGTAAAGAGCTACCAGAGAACGCAGCAGGTGCCCCCTCTTGATGGAACATGTGGCCCCCAGTCTGTCACAGCCTCACCCAGCTTACCAGGCTCTTGAAGACATTTGGACCTTTGACATAGAGATTAGAGTGGAATGGGGCCAGATCATAGAGGATTATAAGAGTCTGGGACATTATCCAACAGTAGTGAAAATCAAGAGGAGATGTTTAATCAGGGTGTGACATGATAATGATAAACACACAGTACTCTGTACCATTATATTTACTCTGTGTTAAGCCACAGACACACATTAATTCATTTAATCCTCCCAACCGATGCCATCAACATTACATACTATTATTTTCCCCATTTTACAGATGAATAAAATGAAGATCAGATAGTTTAAAAAACTTTGTCCAAGGGCACATGGCTAGGGTTTCAAACCCAAAACAACTCATTTCAAAACAAAGGCTCCCAACCCTACACAATATATTCTAACACAATGTGACTTATATTTTAGGAAACAAGTGTCAACAAATGAATAAATCTTGTCAAATCTCCTTCTGCAATATGATACTTCCTTTCCTATTGGCTAAAAGATTGCAGATCATCTCCCAATGTGTCTCTCAGCCCTGGTTTATATCTCATTCTGGTTCCTCCTCACATTGCTAGAAGGACCACTGGCCTCTCCCTCTTTCCTTCCAGCTCTGTTACACTTGCATCTTCTTAGAAATGCCATAGCTTCTGGGATGTAATCCAGCCTAATTCTTTGCAAAGGTCTGCTTTTACTGATGCTCTATCCATCCATTCTATCATGAGATCTGGTTAGTTTTCCATCTAGAGCATCATTTCTTTCTTTTGCCTGTCACATGCCAAGGCCATATCTTGAAGTCATGTTTTGACAACTGCATTCACTATTTCTTTATCAAAGATTTAAGTAGCTTTATGAACTCTTGGTCAATAAAAAAAAATACAACTCAATATGTTCTTTTTCTAAATGCTCTTCTCTGAATTTTTCTTGGTATAGAGACTATGGAATTGGCCCTCCTGCCACAGGGACTCAACTGTTGGGATGATGTCTCTCCAGCACAAAGGACTTTGAAATATGAGATACAGAAGAACTGGGCTTATAGATCACTGCACTTACCTGTATGACTTAAAGCAAGTCACTCAGCTTCTTTCAGCTTATCTTACAGGGTTGCTCTAAGGATTTGATGACATAATACAAGAAAATTTCAGTGCCTAGCCCACAGTAAGGATCCCACAAATCTACCCACTTCCATTTGTTAGATTTCATTTGATTCTTTTTCTTAAAGTTTATTTATTTGGGGGGGAGGGTCGGGGGGGAGCACAGAGAGAGGGAGACAGAGAATCCCAAGCAGGCTCTGTGCTGTCAGCACACAGCCCAATGCAGGGCTTGAACTCACAAACCATGACCTGAACTGAAATCAAGTCAGATGCTTAACTGACTGAGGCACCACAGACATCCTCTGTATAGATGAAGAGGACCTTGTGAATCAAAATTCTTGGCTCCTTCCTCTGGCCCACACTGTTTCTTTACTCAGATGTTACAACATGTCAAAATGGAAGGGAGGAAACACTTATAAAAGCCAGAGTTCCTGTCTGTGACTATAGGCTTCTGACCCCTGTCCTGGGCCTGTCTGTGAGCCTGACTACATGGTATCTCCCATACAGCCTAATAACTGTGTCCTCAAATTTAGCATGCCCTATCACTTGATTTTTTGATTCTGGCATTTTTAATTTGTTAATGTATATAATCTATCATTATAATAGCTATATGTATTAAAAATTGGGGGAAAAACTAAATATGCAAAGGTAAAGAAATGTATATGTATATTATACTATATCCACTTGGTGAAATTATTTAAAGAACTATGAAGATCAAGCAGCAGCAAAGAAAATCTGCTTTAATGTGTACGATAAGATCCATACTATGCTTACAACTAGATTAAAATGCAGGGGAAAAAAAGACTGAAAAAGCAAAAATAAATACTAAAATAGGGTACTGTACAGTTATGGACAAATAATTCATATCTATTCTGCATTTTAAGTGTGGTCCTATTTTCTAAGGAAAACAAGCAAACACTATAGCAACCTTTTTGGGAATAATCTGGTGGAGTGATTGAGATGTCACTGAGTGACAAGTGAAGATGAATCCAATCCATCCTTCAGGTGCTCACAGTTGATAAGTGAAGATCAATCCATCCTTCAGGTGCTCACAGTTGATAAGGAGAGGTCCAAGAAATATACAGACAGCCACAACACAGTGGGATAAATAACCACAGACCACAGCAGAGAAAGTATTTAAGAGCCAGATGAGAAGCCACTAAGACTTGGAAGCTAACAGAGTAAGTCCTGAGAGAGAGGAACAGCTAGAAGAATAGCAATTCCTCTTGCTGGCAGCCTAGACAAAGGCAGGCAGAGCAGAGGGACTAGCATTTGCAGACTCACAAGTGAGAGGAGGACATGGCAAAACACGGTGGATCTGGAATCTCACACAGCTTGGTATCTCCAGATTGTGGGGTATGAATGGCAGAAACACAGGCGATAGCCAGATAGGTATATTAGGGCCCTGGTGGGGGCAGGGGGAAGGTTTTGCCTGAAAGAAGTTTATGCTGTAACTTACCCTAGAGGAAAGCCTTTCAAGGAGCACCTAAAGTGCTGCTACTCAGCACTGTAGAAAGGCCTGTATTTTCTGAGCTAATAAAACTTTTCATATCTATGGGGAAATGCACAGCAAATTTATGGACCTACAAGCCTAATTTTTAAAAATCTACATACATTTTTTTCTAAGCAGAGATTTTATAAGTAAGGACAATGATTCTCCCCCTTTAGCCCCTTCTTCACCAAGGTCTACAAGTTTAAATAAAACAATGGGGTAACACATTTCAATATCCCTAAAACTTTTATTAGAAACTCATAGGTTTTCCTATAGAACTATTTTCAAGTAAAGACAAAGAAGATTCCCATTGAGAAAATCTACAAATAAATTATTCTCTCCAATGTGGTAAATACTAACATTTTGGAAGTCATGGACCCAAACCAGACTCAATCTCTGAGAAATCTGGAGTGGTTATGAAGGTCAAAGGGTTAACTCCTGGACCTGGCACCCTACAGACCTACAGTGAATATGATACAACTAATGAACAAGCAAAAAAATACAGCAACGATAAAGACTATGACATTCTTCCTTTCTTTGCTAGCTACCTGGTTTCTCTTAGCACTCCTCTCAATACACAAATCCTGCTGGTTTTCATTAGGTGATATGCCTTAGGTTCCTACTAAAAGAGTATTTATGATAAGATGCTACTTATACCGTTGATGCTCCTTTCCATGTCTCCCCACAGTCTTTTATGGGCTCTCTCTGGATCTAACCATAAACCACACCATGGAACCTACACCACCTCCATTCCTTCTAAGCCTATGAATATGTGCTCAAGTCTCTGCCTGCAAAACAAACATACAGACTTTAAGAACTTGTTGGTGACTGAAAATTCTTTCAGAAACTACTAAACTGTTATAAGCAACAAACACCTAGTAGAACTATGTCTAAACTCATGACAAATGTCTGACTTGTATGGAAACTTCCAGGTGACGATAAAATAAATAAATAAATAAATAAATAAATAAATAAATAAATAATATAATATAATATAATATAATATAATATAATATAAAAATAAAAATAAGCAGATATAGAGTTTAAGACACATAGAAAAGAGGCTTTAAAAGCCAGGGCCACCAATTCAATGTGCTACAGACTCTACCAATTTGTGAATATCACTATTTAAAATGTGGCTTCCATATATATGGGGCTCAACAGGTACTACTGTTATGTGCTCAGTACATACAGCATGTCATGTCATCTTTACAACAATCCCCAGAGGGAGGTATTACCATCCTAATTTTCCACAGGAAAAAAACTAAGGTGCCAGAAAGTTAGGCTGTGCACTTGAAGTCAGTGAGACCAATCAATATTCTTTAAAATTATACCAAAGATTGTCAAAGTTATGAGTAGGCAAAGAGGTAAGGAGGTGAGAAGAGTCAGATTAAAGCGGCAGAGTGACCTAGGATAGAAAGTTTCAAAGGTGTGATTCCCTGGATCCTAAAATGGCCCCAAGGACCATTCCCCAGAAAATCACTGTGTGACATGGGCCTGGTGAAGGGCACTCCAACTGGAGGTGTGCTGTGTGTAAATGACACGTTCGTGGAGGAAAGGAAGGAGGGTGACAGAGAAACAGAGCATTAGATAACTAATGGAACCCTTCATATTTTCACATGTGGGGATGTAGTGTGTGTGTGTGTGTGTGTGTGTGTGTGTGTGTGTGTGTTTTATGTAATTCTTGTGGATTTGAGGCTTGGAAAAAGAAGATAGTGCCTTCCATGGCTCGCCTTATTTAAACTAGAAGTCTACCTTCCAATCTCTATATAATCTAGTACTTGGAAATGCTGTATTATAACACTTCATTATCATATTCATTTGATTTAGTAAAAATCTTTCCCTTATATTAAGCCCAAATTCAATTTCCATTAAACTCCACTCATTGGTCCCAATTCTATCCTTTACATCTATACTGAATATGGTATATCTAATTTGACAATAACTCTCATGTTCTCCTTATTCTCTTCTCCAGGCCAAAAAAATACTCAATGACTTTAGAAAATTCATGACCAGACATATAGATCCTTTGCAATTTTAGTTGCTGACTGCTTCCTGACCTGGTTTTTATTTGCTCACTGTGCCTTCTAAAGTGGGGCTCTAGAACTAAACAGGTTCTAATAGGCTGTCTGACCATTAGAGTTTAGTAGAACTATTTATCTCCCTTGTTCTGGGCATTCTACTTCTAAACACATAATCCAACTGCCCCATATCATTCTGTAGACACATACTGAGCCAAGAGTATAACCCTTCCCTTCTTTGTTCTATTCAGCCAATTCTCTTTATTCTGTACTTGTGCTCTTCTTCTGGGGAATCTCAAATCAGGACTTTATTAGCTGCCCTGTTAGAGGTCCCACTATGGTCAGACAAGGGCTGCAGACAAGATCAGGAACAAGCACCCTATATCTCTAAGTAGCTCAGCTCCCCATCCCCCAGCCTCCACTACTTATGAACATTTGGGGAGAAAGGGAACTCCTTTCCTGGAAAGTTACTCAAATACTTTCACTGCCTCTGTAGAACCGTTGAATAGAGCCATCAACTTGGAAAATCTATTGTCTTTGAGTCTCCAACTCCTTTAAACATTCTTCCTGGTTGACCGACTGTCATTTATCTCTGGAACACCCCTCCCTTCACTATTGAGAAGTCAAAACCTATACTCAACTTACTGCATAAAACTGCTTAGGTTTTCAACAAAATAATCATGCTTCTTTCTTTATTAGCACAAAATGCTGCATCCCTTTGAAGATCTGAGAGTGCTAACAATAAATCCTCACAGAAGGACTGCTATAGGTCTTGTTGCTTTTCTCAGGGCACCCAGACTCCAGCTGAGAACAGTGAAAGAGAACACAGGCAGGTCAGGTGGCAAGAATACTAATCAGAGCATCGCCCATCTTTGACAGTGACGCTCAAGACCAACCTACGTTCACAATAATAAAAGTAATGGCCCTTCCCTTCTGTAGTCAACAAAATCCTAAATTTGAATTTGGACAGTATATTATGTTCTTTTAAGTTTCACAAAGAAGAGGAAATAGCAAAATGATCTTAAGATGTAGAATAGAAGTTCATATCCCAAGGAAGAGGCAGAGCAGTTTGTCCCAGAATATTTTCCTGCTTGTATTTTCATCCTACTACTCTAAATTTAAACTTTTAATGCATAGAATTGTTGAACGATCACATGCAAGTTGAGTACTCAAAGACAAAATGAAATAATTATCTGATTAATTCAATTAGCCATTCTACCTAATTAAGACTCCCGCACTTTTTCAGGTGTTTTTTTTCCCTCCACAAGTTTCCATTTCATTTTAGCTGAGAAATGTGTGATTTTGAAAAGAACCTTATGGATGTAATATCAAAGATTTTCCTTCCACTGCTTTGGGGGAGGGGAGAACTTTTACCACTGCCTTTTAATGTTTCCCCACTGTAAGGGTTGTGCTTAAATAGCCTATTAAACTATTTATTATATGTGAGAAGGGCACTGGATGAATGATTGTTTCCACATTGCAACAACAAATCAATCATAAATCTAAAAGGTTAACAAGAAAAGCGAAATCAATTTTATACAAGTGAATCATGTTACAAGAGTCAAAATGATATTTTACTCGCTTGTTCGGAACCTGTTGATCCGATCCTACACTTTAGAAAGAGTGAAGTCAATTTTGTGAGGGCCACCGATTTCATTTCTTATTAAAATGTTTAGTATAAACCTTGATTTTGGCTGTCCACACATGTCAGCACATTTTGGTTGAAATTTAATACAAGATTACTTGGACAGTTCATTTTCCTCCGTCTGTGCAATGGAAAAAAAATGTAAATGCTTGGGCATAAAAACTGTTCTTATTATTAAAAAAAGAAGAAAAAAAAGAAAATCTAGTAAATGCCTTAAATAAAAAAAGATTACTGTGCAGATGTAAGCCTTATTAACGTTCTTTGGTATCATGGTTATTTATGTAAAATTCTTTATTGACAGCCTAAATCCACCATTTCATTATTATTTGCTGCTAATACGATGAACATTATAAACAAAAAAATAAAAAAGTCATTTCAGATTTATAACTAATGAGACACCAAAGTTTATTAAAAACACTTGTGGCATCTCTAAAGTGTTTTTAAAATGCCAACCTCAGAAATGGAGACAAACCAAGTACAGCATTCTCTATGCTTGATCTGAGCTGTGCTGATTTACCCCTTATATGTTTTATTAAATAAAAAAGATAAACATAGGACTTAATAGGCCTCTAGGGATAGATGCCACAATATATAACAGTTACGCCAAAGGCATAAAGTGGAAAGAACTGAGAGGCAGATGGAGGAAAATGAGTCTCGCTTAAAGTAATTTTTCAAGCAATTGAGAGTATGATGACATTCTCTAGGAAATGTCTTTAGAATTACTTTTATGTGCTCTATTTATCAAACTGGCCTGGGCATTAGTGTAAAGTGTAAAGTAATTTACAGGGCTTAGAGATTTTCACCAAAACATTGCTATGAAATGACTAAACATATACACGCACACATACATGAATGTCCACCTGTTACGTGGGGTTTTTTTTCGTATTTATTTTTTGAGGGGAGGGGGCAGACAGAGAGAGAGAGGAGAGAGAGGGACAGAGGATCTGAAGCAGGCTTCCACGCTGACAGCAGTGAGCCCGATGTGGGGCTCAAACTCGTTAGATCATGACCTGAGCCAAAGTCGGATGCGTAACCAGCTGAGCCACCCAGGTGCCCCTACATAGGGTTTTTTGTCCATTACGCTACATTGCCAGAGAGTCTTTAAAATAGAAGTCCAGTATGATATCAAAGGGAAGTAACGGAAACTAGGTGTGGGATCTCTTTTAATCTCTACCCCAGGAATGCAACACCAAAGATTTAATCTCAGAGACGCCACAATGCTATAGTAGCAGAGATTTGGGACTTATGTCTCTACTCCAGCAGCCTCTCCCTGCTACTCTAATATATGGTGACAAATGTCTCCTTAATTTGCACAACAGTTTTCAATTGCCCTCACAGGAGACCACCTTGAAGGAGCGAGTAAAAGGTTTAGTCATGGTTTCTATTTTTCTATTTGAATCAATACATTCTAGTTAAATGGACAATTAATAGGTCACTTCCAAAATAGTGGTGTATCAGTCCTGGTTAATAAACGATCCCAGAGTTGATAATGGGCCCTATGTATTCAGCAAGTCCTGTATACACTCAGCTCATCCACTAAATCCCTTTTCAGGTGGACAGGGTTATATGGGAAGATGAGCTAGAATGAGTCTATAAAAGTCAGTTTCATTCACTGCTTTATTTTTCAGTCAAGTGCTTTAAATGGTGTCCAGAAATTCACTTGGAATGTGAGACAGGAGAAAAGATGGACACACAGAGCCTTGCTTTATGACCATACAAAAGGGCAACTGACCCTTGCCCAAGCCTTTTCCATGTGAAATGGCTCCTAAAGTTCATCTGCACAGTGAAAAATCGTGGTGAGGTCGCGTGTGGATGAGTCAAGTGAAAGTGATGATTGGTCACGGGTCTGTCGCCCATTGTGACTGGGTCCCTGCCATGTAAAGTGCTCTGTGGGAAAGTATCGGCCCCCTAAAGAGATGCTCAGAAGGCTGCAGCTCATTAAACGGCCAGCATTTGCTGCCTCACTTGTCAGGAATCATCCTGTTGAGCAACTGCTCTCCTGAAACATTCATAAAACACATTCACGGGAGGCAGCAGGGACCTGAATCCAACCGTGATAGAGCTCTGTACTTCAGGCTGACTCAACTCCTTCTATTTCACTTTCCACCTGACAGAGGGGTTAACCTGAATAAAAGTTTTCTCTGGGCAGTTGAAATAAATGTGCTGGCCCCTACCGGAGTAGAGTAGAGCTTACTGGAATTCTTCATCACACATTCAGAATCTCTGCCTACAAACTCTTACTTGACCTAGAAATCTCAAGATCAAGGTGAACTTTATTTCTTTTTAGTTCGACATTGCTCTTTTTGAGTGTGTATGTGTGTGCACGCTTGCACGCTCTAAAAGTTTTTTCAGAGTTGTTGTTCTCACTCCACCCCTGGACATTTTAAATTTTGAAATTTTTGAGGAAAAGTTCTCTTGAAAATATTTCCTACAACTCTGGTGGGTTATTTTCAAGATCATAAAGAGGACATATTTATCTCCTTTCACAATCTGGACAATTTTTATTATTTTCTATGAACACCTAGTGACTTTCTGTGTCACATTCTAAGTTGAATAGAAATTTTATACAGCACAATTTCTTAGCTTTCCTTCTTTCTTTTTTCTTCTCTAAATGAGTATTGCTACACATTTCAGAAAGAGCCAAATCAGTCCCTCTGAGATCTTTTATATCAAATGGAAAACAAGTCACTTTCCTTGGTGTGTCAGCCCTGGGTTTCAATGCCATTAGAAACGGCTCACAATTGCTCAGTGTGCTGAGGTCTGATAAATCTCTGGAAACCTCCTGAATAGGATCGCTGTGATTTTTAGTGAGGATTTAGCTCCTTGCCATGGCATTACCAATTAGTTTTCCAGAGCACATTAAATCCTGCTGCTTTGGTTTACAGAATAACTGAGGCATTGCTGATGAAGCATAAAAACTTACTTGCAAAAGCAGTGGGGGATGCTGGGCGCCGACAGGACCCACCACAGCATGCAGAGTAGAATGGTGAGGCACTCAGGAAGAAAGGTTTGGAAGACGCTGCGGAGAAAGCATTGATCTCATTGATGAGCCATTTCTTTTAGACCATATTCAAAATTCTAGTTTCCCAAAAGTCACTGAGTAAAACACTCTATTTTCTGAGCCTTTACTTGGCTGGTTATAACTCTGACTGAAATTAACATTATTCTAAAGTAGCCTTTATCTGTCAAGGAGATTACCACACATTTAATCGAGATGTGGAAGATGCACTGGAAAGACGAGTTGATCAAAACCAAACCTATAATTTTCTGTGTGGTCCTAATTACAAGTAGTACATATCAAATACTCCTTTATTCACAATATCCTAGAGCAACACACAGGACAACTATCTGTGGTGATGAATGTCCTTTATCCCCACTGTCCAATATGGGATCTATTTCCCACATGGCTCCTGAGATATGTGGCTAATGTAACTGGGTAACTGAATTCTCAATTTAAGTTATTATAAAATATATACACTCATGTGGCTAGGAGCTATCATATTATTGAATGGCACAGCTCAAGATATGATACTTACCGAGGAACAAATTGAAAGCAGAAAGTAAAAAATTAAATATAAAAACCAATTTGAATGTTATATGCTTAAGTTTAATTTTTTGGAAGAGATTATATTACTCTACTGTTTATTTTCAGAAAATTCTTCAAAATAGTTAGTTGGATTCCAAAGTGGTAAGAGATAATCTATTGAGCAATTCCATAACAAAATGGTTTTTTTTTGTTCTGATCACTTTTACATGTTCAAAAGTATTTGAGAATAATAGCATTTTATCTCAAGAGAAACTAGTTAACTTGAAGGTATCTGTGTTTATAGTATAGGGATTTACCATATATCTGTTCTGCTCATTTTATTAAACTATACTATTCATAACATTTTAAATACATGTACACGGAATAGGTATCATTACTCTTATAAGGAAAGAAATTTTAAATTCTGTTTCTCAGTAGATGATAAATAGCTAAAAAGGATGTCACAGAACATTAGTAATAGCTCTTCTTTACTGAGCACTTACTATATGTCAGGCTTTGGTTAAACACCTTAAATACCCCATGTCCTTTAGCATAATGAGATATAATATAAACGTGGGCAAAAGTTCCTGAAGGTGGACAACTTGCTTTTGCTATCGCATACCCAAAAGAGTACGTAGCACATTGTAAATGTCAGCAAATTTTCAATAAATGAATGTATAAAACCAAGCCTAATACTTCATTTTCTGTGTGGTCATAATTATAAGTAGTAATTAGTAAAACTAAGAAATAGGAAGCGTCTCTCGACCTTCTCAGGAAGAGAATGAGGATCAGGAATGAACCCCTTCCCTGCTCCCCAGACACACCTTGAAATATAGTATTATCCATAACAGATGACCTTGAAATCTAGAGCATGACTTGAAAATAAATATTTTTATAACTCTCCCTACATATTCAAAAGCAACTTTTTTCTTATTTTAATCATATTTAGTGAATATTATTTTGATATGAATACCATACCTTTTTCAAGAACACAGTAATTTCAGACTTGTATTTTAACCAAGTGATAAGCATGTCTTTACTTTCGCCAATATTTTTGAAGGATATATCAAAATAAGTGTATTGCCCAATAAAAATCTAGGTTCTTAATGCCTTCAAATTGCAAATTAATCACACATGCAGGTTTTTTTCTATAACATAACGGAAAGTTGCCAATATTCGTATTCTTAGTTTTTTAATATCCAAGTTTTCAAATAATAAAACGTTAGTCTTAATGATATTTCAAGGGGTGCCTGGCTGGCTCAGTCAGTGGAGCATGCAGCTCTTGATCTTCGGATTGTGAGTTCAAACCCCACATTCGGTGTAGAGATTATTTAAAAATAAAATCTTTTAAAAAATGATACTTTGAAAATATAGCAACTAAGCAAAGTATGAAAAGGAAATCCATCTTGGTGTTCAAAAAATTCTATAAAACTTAAAAAACATTTTTTTCTAAATAGGCTCCATGCCCAACTTGGGGCTTGAACTCACCACCAGACCCTGAGATCAAGAATTGCACATTCCCAACTGAGCCAGCCAGGCACCCTATAAAACTTTTTAAAAATTTTACTGTTATCATAAACTGTTCTAACACTGACTATAAAACCACCAAAGAAAAGATAAATCATTTCATTTTAATATCTTATGAGAAAATGGCACTATTTAGGCAGAGTTACATTTTCCAGTATTCTAGGAATATTTGAAGTACTTTGAAAAATAAAAATCTATTTCTACATATAAAAATTGTCACATTATGTTGATTCTCAAGCATTTTCTGTTAAATTATTTCATCTCAAAATAAACACTCCATATAATTAAGTCATGGCTACTGTGCAGTTTGGCACAAAATGCAATGCTGCATTTACATACATGTAGTAACACATTTATCATGATAGCTGGAAAAAACACACATGAAATAAGCACACTAGTGATACTATTAAAATAACCATGCATTATAATATGTACAAATTACAAATTTTATCATTCTAGCCAAACTGTTTCTCAATCTAACCCTATGGCCTAAAAAATATAAAAATAAAAGATAAAAAAAAATGAGTGGGGCGCCTGGGTGGCTCAGTCGGTTAAGCGGCCAACTTCAGCTCAGGTCATGATCTCACGGTCCGTGAGTTCAAGCCCCGCGTCGGGCTCTGTGCTGACAGTTCAGAGCCTGGAGCCTGTTTCAGATTCTGTGTCTCCCTCTCTCTCTGACCCTCCTCTGCTCATGCTCTGTCTCTCTCTGTCTCAAAAATAAATAAACATTAAAAAAAATTTTTTTAAAAATGAGTGGTTCATTTGAGACAAGCAATCAATTAAATTCATTTGTGATAAACGAAGTTCTGAGATATACAATCTTAGTGCTAAATTTAACCAGAAGAAGTTTTCATTGAGTAGTTTGTTATATTACTATGTGTTACCTTATCTTAATAGAGTGAAGCTATAATCAAAATGACATGCCATCTACAGTAATAAACTCCTGTGGCTAAGGAACTACATGTGACATGACCAGGCTTCAGGTTCTCTTGTGTAGAATTTCCTTACCATGTTAAAACATCTCTTTGACATACATATATTTACACAGTCAATTCATGGTTTCCATACATAAATACACCTTGTTGAGGCTGGTTTCTGTGAAAATTGTTGTGAAATTCCAATTAAGTGCTCCATTTTTTTTTTACATGTGCCTACTTTGACATAAGTCAAATGCTCATCCAGCTGAACTTATGACTGCAGGGGTGTCAAATGGCACTAGGAAATAACCATTTTAAACAATGAAACGCATTAAAGATATATATATATGTTACAATTTTAAATGTTTGTCAATCATATACTTTTTAAAGGAATAGCAAGAAAGGAAACTCAGCTGTGATGAAAACAAAGTAACAAGTTGATAGATGTGTTAAAACTTTTTTAAGTTTTTGAGAACTACTTAGAAGATGCTCTGAAAAGGACAGAAAACAAGGCAATTTCATCCTGATATGCACTTCAAAGCCCATTAATGCAGACTAGATGAAGTTACTTGATCACTGATTATACTGGGAACAACTCATTATAGGCTCACTGAACGATATTTACGACAATATGTAAGGAGTGCCTACTACATGCCATGCACTGCTATGAATTGAACACACGCTATCTCATCCACTCATTAGCATTCAACCTCAAATGGGTATGCATCTGGAATGTGAACACTGTTTTCGGCAATTTTTTTAAATGTTTATTTATTTTTGAGAGAGGCAGAGACAGAATGCGAGTGGGTAAGAGGCAGAGAGAGAGGGGGACACAGAATCCGAAGCAGCCTCCAGGCTCTGAGCTGTCAGCACAGAGCCCGACGTGGGGCTCGAACTCACAAGCTGTGAGATCATGACCTGAGCTGAAGTCAAGACACTCAACCAACTGAGCCACCCGGGCACCCTGGCAATTTCTTTTTTAAAAAAGGACAAGAGAAACACAAATATTTTAGAATAATATTTAATTATTAGCCACGAGAGATCAGGGTTTCATGCACAGATACTGCCAGTTATTCATAAGAGCTGGAGCCCAGAAAATGGACACATCTCCCAAGCTTTCCATAAGAGAAAATCAAATGTCCTTTCCTATCGAAAAAAACGTACACTGTCAGGTTCGGCATGATGTTAGGTTCTGTTAGCACAATACTTCAGGATACTCCGAATTCTTTTTTTTTTTTTTCAATGTTTATTTATTTTTGGGACAGAGAGAGACAGAGCATGAACGGGGGAGGGGCAGAGAGAGAGGGAGACACAGAATCGGAAACAGGCTCCAGGCTCTGAGCCATCAGCCCAGAGCCTGACGCGGGGCTCGAACTCACAGACCGTGAGATTGTGACCTGAGCTGAAGTCGGACGCTTAACCGACTGCGCCACCCAGGCGCCCCCCGAATTCTGTTTCTCACCAACAAATCTAATTTCCAGTTTCTGTGGAAATCTGTTACCAGTTACCAATAAATAACTTAAAACTTTTGGAACTAAACTGTCTGAATCCAAATGACTAAAATCACTTATTCACAGAAAACCTCATGAGCTTTTCACTTCTTAATAAGATATTGACTTATCTGAAGCCACAGAATCAAAATACCTATTAATTATTTTGAACATTTATCTAAGATGGAGACTTAGAGCCAATTTAATGGTGAACTGGCCTGATTTCTTTTTAAACTTAACGAGATGGTTCTGTGATACAATCATCTCATAGCCGAGGATAGTTATGAGCCTAACTACAGAGAAATTATTTTCAAAAGTCTGTCATTTAGAAGGCAAGCAATAATTTTTAAATTGCTTTTCTGTTGTTATTTTCATTCTTCTTTTGCTGATGGAGAAGAACAATGGGTATTTAAATGGGGTGAAACCACATTCTTCTGATTGTCAGTGGAAAACCGTGGTACTAACTGACTTGAGTTGACGTTTCAAAGAAAGAGTACTAAAGACCACTAATAAAACCTTCAAATAAATTTCAAGAGTCCACTGCAATGCTATGCCAACTGGCAGCACCTTTTAAGAAAGATGGGGAGAAATGAAAGAAGGTTCCAAGATGCTTTATTAAGGCATCTTTAACCTTTGGTTAAAGGGTAAAAAAACACCTCCAGGAAAGAATAACAGGGAGCTAAATAATTTTTTTTAATGGTTTTAAATGACCTTTTTCAAGTGCCTGGTACATGGGAACCATGAATAAAGAAATCTAAACTTCTGACCTGAAAACAATATACAACTGGAATACAGTGGACCCAAAAATGAGACTCCAAAGAATAGAAACCAGCAGCCCTGAGTAGTAAGATCTAAGAAATATCACTCACCTAATGAGGTGTGATTATCACACACCCTGGAAGGAATTCATTTATGTGATCCACATGCAAATTTACCTTCAGTCACAAGGGAAAGCAAGTTAAATAAATTCATCCTTTATCTTCCTGCTCATCAGAAAACAACAGAAGTCCACATTCTTTTCCTCAAGTATTTCAGACACAGAAAAACAAAGGTCTTAATGTTCTGGTACAGCTCATGAGAAGATAAATCAAGTGCAGTGTCTACTTCTTTGATGCTGTGCTTTTAATTCTGTGCAGATAATATTTATTGCATCTCTAGCAAGTGCCACACAGTGTACTGGGACCACAAAGATGAAAAAGGATGGTTTCCTTCCCCAGAAGAATTTCTATTTAGTGTTTCTTAACTTACAGATTTATGTCTGCTGGTCAACGAAATGAAATGCAAATTTTTCCGTTTTCCAAATTCAATTTTCCTCTGTAAAATCTGAGGCATTCCCCAAGACAGAGATGAAATTTGAAAAAATTCACACTGTGCATCCCTAACCATTGGTTCTCAACCCTGCATACATGTTAGAATTATCTAGAGTGCTTTCAAAGATACAGATGCCCAGGCCCCATACCAACCGGGTTAAATCACCAGCTAAGAGTGGGCTCCTTAGCACAGCATTGTTTCAAAAGATGCATAGGTCATTATAATACATGGCCAAGATGAGACCACAGAAAAAAACACAAAACAATGTCTGACACGGCAGGCACTCAATAAATGTTAGCCTTTACTCCTGCCATTATTACAGAATTTGAGATCAACAGTAAGACAACATACAAAAAGAAGCCGCATGGTCAAGACTTCCAGTGAAATATAAACAAGTAAAAAGAAAAGACTATTGTCAAGAGGGCTTTGTCAAAGAAGGCTTTAAGCAGCAACAATATCTTAACCCATACCTTGATTTGGAAGGTATTTGGAATGGCAAAAGAAGAAAAAGAAGGCATTCCAACAAGGAAAGGTGGCTTGAACAAAAGGAAAGGAGGCAAGGTGGGACACGTAGGGCAGGTTAAGGAGACCAGCCTGATGGCTGGCACAAGGCGAAAGGAGTGAACAAACAATGTACTTGGAGGAGCTAAATGTAGCTGATGGAATGAAGGTGTTGCAGAACAGAGTATTTCTATTTGATCTGATCATTAAGTGGGGATAATTAAGATTTTCCTGAGTAGCTGGGTAATATGAGGAAGCAGATAATTAAGGTTTTCCTGAGTAGCTGGGTAGTATGAGGAAGCTATATTTTAGGAAAATTCACCTGCCAGCACCGGATGCAATGTGGTGGAGAAAGGAGAGGCTATATGGAAGCATCCCACTGCAGTAAAGATTTGTTATAAGAACAGGTAATGAGGGCACCAGGGTGGCTCAGTCTGTTAAGCATCTGACTATTCCGGCTCAGGGCATGATCTCACGGTTCGTGAGTTCGAGACCCGCACAGTATTCTCTTGGTATTCTCTTTCTCTCCCTCTCTTTCTCTCTCAAAATAAATAAATAAACTTAAAAAAAAAGTTATAAAAAAAAGAAGAGGTAATGATAACCATTTGTGTATACATGGCCACTAGCATCTTCTCTAGCCTCACATAATGAACAAATGGGTAGGGTATGGCTTCTTCTCAAGGTGCGGGCCTCAGTTCATCACAATCACCAAATATGATCACTATCTCTGCTGCCTCTCCCTTCAAGTGGTCTCTATTAGCAACTCTGAAAAACTGAGCTAAATTTAAGGAAACCCATCGCTTTTTATTATACAGTCGATGTCACAGAAAAGAACAGCCTAACAGGATAGTTCTTGTAGCTCTCAAATTCTAAAAGCCTTAATGAAGACTCCTCAAGCTCCCAGCTATTGCACTCTGTGTGACTAATTCTTGCACTGGTCTACTCCACCAGGAGACAACAGACCTGGCAAGAACTGTATCTGATAGGGGTTATCCTGATTTCACCCTGTGGCAGATTTTAAATGGCTACAAATTACCTGGGTCTCAGTTTCCCCTTCCTTTGTATTTGGGATGGTCTTGCTGCCTTGTTTGACCAAAGGATACAGAAGAAGTGATATTTGGAACATTCCAAGGCTAGATCATAAGAAGCCTTACAGCCACTGCCTAGGATTCTTGGAGTGTTTGCTCTTAGAACTCTCCCTTTCATAACCCAAGCATCAAGCTGTCAGAAGCTCAAGACACTTGGAAAGTCTACTTGTAGATTGTTGTAATAGCTCTAGTTTAGCACCCAATCAACAGTCAGCCATGTGAGCAGCCATTTTGGACATCAAGCCCAGCTGAGCCTTCAGAAGACCATAATCCCAGCTGCCATCTAACTGCAGGAGTTTCCATGTTGAGAACCACTCAGCTGGGTCCAGTCAATCCACAAGACTGTGAGAGAAAATAATAAATTGCTCCTTTAGGCCTCTAATCTTTGAAATAGCTTCTTATACAGCAATACCCCTTTCACCAATATTTTACTTATGATGGAATGGTAGAAAGGAGTCTTTCACATCTTTCCCTGTTATCAGTAGGCTTTTGTGGTATGTGTTTGCAAGTCAAATGCTGATTTTAATCTCTGTTCTTATTTTGAAATGAGGACACAGAGGCTCAAGGAGGTTATATGAATTGATTGGAATTATATAGTCAGTAATATAAAAATCTTAGACTTGAATCTAGGCTTTAAAATTACAGAAATGTTGCTAAAACCAGCTCTAAAAACTGTATTTTTAAATTTACCTAATTTGCCATTTTTGCTTTGGAGAAATTGTTGGCAAACTTTTACTATAAAAGGCCAGATAAATACTTCAGGCTTTGCAGGCCATAAATCTGTTGCAACCATTCAATCTGTAATGCAGAAGCACCTGTAGAAAATATGTAAACACACAGGAGTGCCTCTTTTCCTGCTTGAAAGAATGGGACTGTTGGGGCGCCTGGGTGGCGCAGTTGGTGAAGCGTCCGACTTCAGCCAGGTCACGATCTCACGGTCCATGAGTTCGAGCCCTGCGTCAGGCTCTGGGCTGATGGCTCGGAGCCTGGAGCCTGTTTCCGATTCTGTGTCTCCCTCTCTCTCTGCCCCTCCCCCGTTCATGCTCTGTCTCTCTCTGTCCCCCCAAAAAAAAAAATAAATAATAAAAAGAAGTTGAAAAAAAAAAAAAAAAGAATGGGACTGTCTTCTGGTTTGAGACCCAATATAACTACAGAATTGGTTAAATACACCTAAACTCAATCCAGCCCTAGGAGAGTCTCTTTAAGAAACATGCCAGCAGTCATGGTTTTTATTCTCTTTCAATGGACAAAAATCTTTCCAAAGAATAACTTACTAATTCCTTCACATATTTTAAATTTAAAAGTTATTAGAGATTTAACCCTTTAAAGAACAAGCAATTTTGAGTCCTCTCAAGAGGACTGGTAAAAATTATATATTGTATGTTCTATTTCTGACAGCCACTTAGAATTAATAAAATTGAGGTTGTTGTGGCAAAGTGCCTGAACACGTAAAAGAAACGTTAGAAACCTGGTTCATCTTTGGGATACTGATAAACAAGGAGGCAATTAAGTATTCAGTAATATACAGAAAAAGATGTGAATTTTCTTTCTTTCCTTTTCCCAGATGCTTTGGTTCTAAAACAAAAGTCTAAAAACTTTAGAGGCTTTTTGATCTTTGACTTCAGAGAGAATTTTAGTGCCTTCAGTTTACTGTTCATATAACTCACAAAAATGTGCCCCTGAAATATTCCCAACTAATAGCAGGTTGACAAAATGAATAATGCTATTAAAAATGAAATCAGTTATGGTAACTTTATATAAAGTGATGAATCACTCTGCATTGCCAAATCAAGTACTGACTGGAGGCTAAAAAGAATAAAAGGGAGAGATTTCATTAAAAGTGGAAACATTACTGAAAGTAAAATAAAATACTTTGGAATAAAATATACAAGGGTCTGGTAAGCGTATTATACATTAAGGCAAAAATCCAATTTCTTAGTAAGAGAGTATAAAATAGAAGCATGATCTAATGAAGTCTTAAATAAGGATTCTAACAAGCATTCCCAGATAAAAATCATGTTGTTTCTTTTTCCAATTTGCCTTTTTATTCCTGACAGACTCCAGATGTAGTTGAATGAAAACTTATTTAACAGACTTAAAAACTGTGTACTTTCACTGTGAAAAAAAAAAATCACTGTAATTAGGAAAACACCTTATTTGGAGCCTCTGTTAATCCAAGATAAAGTAGACAAACACTGTATTAAGAGCTACAAAGCAAGACCCCTTGAAAGACATAGTAAGATGTATTCTAAAGTTATAAAGAGTAACAACAGAAATAGGGTGGTGGAAAATAGGTTGAGTGTGGTGTAAATGAAATATTTATCCCCCCCCCCCACATAAGGACACATTTATTTAAATATGTTAAAGATAAGAACATCTCACTTCTGTAAAAACTTGCATAGCAAAGAATCTCAAAGTATTTTACAAGCACATCTATTACCTGTGCTACTTCCCTTACTTTACAATTGCTACCATTTCTATCATTGTTCAGCAACAAACCTAAGCATAAAATGAGGTCTTACAGCAAAGGAGACTTTTTTCTGGTGGGCACAAGAACAGGAAGAAGGTGGCACACTCCAACAGGGATATAATAGACTCTCATGCACAGCTTTGGTTCCAATGTATGAGGCACATTCATGGCAAACAAATGTGGATAAAATCATTGTCAACAATTCTTTTAAAGTGCCCACAACATATGGCATCCTTTGGCTTCTGGCATGTAAGCCTGAACTCTCTGAATCCTATGTTTATTTATACATAAATGTGTATACAATTGTCTGGGCATTCAAACTACTGTGCTCTTTTCTCTTGCTCATTTATTTATTTTTGAGAGAGAAAGAGAGATAGAGAATGCACCCTTGACAGCAAGGGAGTTGGGGAGGAGCAGAGAGAGAGAGAGAGAGAGAGAGAGAGAGAGAGAGAATCCCAAGTAGCGGGGCTGGAACCCCTGAACCCCATGAGATCATGACCTGAACCGAAATCAAGAGTCTGACTCTTAACCGCTTAACTGACTGAGCCACCCAGGCGCCCCAAACCATTGTGCCTCTTAAAATAATCCTCAACTCCCTTAAGTCAATAAGAGGCAAGGGGAAAGTTCTAAAATGTTCCTACTTGCCTGCTGGATTTACTCCTATTTTATTATTAAACCTCAACAGCTTCAATACCTGTTAACAGATTGACATTTCTTGTTGCCTAAGTGGAGTAAAGAAGCACATGTTAGGGGTTGGGGTGGGATAAGTACTAAAGTCAGGGGCAAATTCAATGCACATAAATTGCTCCAGCCCAGGTGTTATTCTGTAAGGATGGTAACTGAGTCATTACTAGAAGGAAGGAAATATTAGTCCTATTCTCTTCACTGCAAGAATTTCTCCTTGAATCTGAAGCAGTTCATTAACTTGAGCTGATTCTCATGAACTATGTAAAGTTATTAAATGCTAATATGTTTATATTAATATGTTAATATAAATCCAAAGGCATGTTAAGAAGATACAAAAAATATGCACATGTAGTAATAACATGGTTCAGTATTATCTACAAATTCCACCAAAGCAGTGGTTGAGGTGACGGGCTGAGGAAGGAACCACCTTTGCCAGATTTTCCATTCTCTGTCCTGATTCTGGGTCAGCATCACCAACATTCAAGATGCTGTGATTTTAATCTACCAAAACAAATCTAAAGCAAAGTTGTAGCAAAAATAAGTGAGAAACTCTGGCTTAATAAATCAGATCACAAAGTCTTCAAGTTGGACTAGATAAAACATAAGTGCAATTAGTTTAAGACAGAGTCATGGATTAACACGTAAATAGTATCTGGAACTGGGAGATGGGCAAGGAAACGAGGATGTACATTAAGTTTTAATGGTAAGAAGCAATCCTAACAAGGGGCCAGAAAAATGCTATGGATCTGGTTCCATTTCTGTACTACACAGTACAACTTACCTGATAAAATTACCTAAAAAATAAAAAAAAAAAAGAACTCACCTATCCAGAAGAAACATGTGCTTTCTAACCCTTAAAAGGAGTAGCTTCAACAATCAATAAATTACATTCAGAAAATTACCTTTATGTCAAATATTTTTAAAATGTTTAAATAACAAATGTTATTAAAAGGCAAGACTCCACGTATTTTGGATAAAACTGGTGACATAACCAAGAGAAATGTAAAATTTTCAGCTTTTTACATTTCAAAGCTCTTTTATATATAAAAACATAAATATTGTAATCTAGCACAATATTCACCCAATAATGACATTAATGAACTTTTCAGGAAGGATCTCTGATGATTCTAATTTACTTGCAGAACCTCCTGGTTTCCCCTAATAAACTATAACAGATCTAAGGATTCAACCCTGGATCTATCTTCTATCTACTACCTTCTATTGCACTGTGCCCCTCTCCAGCCTTGAGAAATACCCTTTGATTTCTAGAGTTTTTAAACTACATATATATATATATATATATATATATATATATATATATATATATATCCAACTGTTTTATATATAAACAACCTGACAACATATAGCTATGGAGAGTCTTTTTCCTACTGTAAATATTCAAAGACTTGCCAGTTTCCAGGGATGAAGAACTGACAGCTATCCTCTCATTTATTACCTATAAAATCTGTGTTATTGCTTAACTGTCATCACCTTGCAGATCCACAGCAAGACAAACAGGAAGGGCAATTTCTTTCCTTATGGACACATACAAAATCACAATCTGATTTATTATTGTGATACACGTAATCAGTTATCACTAGCTTCCGATATTCAATGAAAGACTCGCATAAGGAATATGAAGGTTTGGGACAATTTTTTTTTTCTCCTTCACAAGTCCACAGATGTTTCCACTGTTAACTTCTGACAAAAACAAAATTAGCAAGTGAAGTAATCATTGTAGGAAAAAACTGGCCTCTATGAAAATTAAAGCAGCGAACAGCTATGAAAATGCTTGGAAAGCCATACAGCAGTCCAAACATGGAATGCCACAGGGGCAGAGACAGTCATCCGTTTTGTGCAGTGACGATCCCAATGGTCTAGAACAGAGCCTGACACATGGGAGATACTCGGTAAGCACTTCCTGAACAAATGAAATAGATGGCATCATTAAAAATTGGTAACAAAGATAATGAAGCAGAAATGCATGCAGTGGCATAAATCCCCAAGTTAAAGGGCTCTGTATTTCACCAAGGCACCAATAAAAGGAAGTCTGGGGTTTTCTCATTCAACATTTAGTTTGGTACACTCAACAAGACTGGAAAAAAAGTGAGTACCCAATATGCTGAAATGATTAAAAACCCCATTTTGTGATCCACTCACTCCTAAGTAAGGGTCTAAAGGATTAGCAGTGCTTGTTCACTGACATCTCAGAAAGAAATATAAGGAAATACTGTTATCTTTTCAAAAACAGTAGCTCTTCTATACTCTCTATAGAACATCAATCACTATGTCGTCAGTCAGTTAATTTTCAGGTGATAGTAACCTTGTCAGCACTCATTAAAACTTCATAATTCTACACAGCAGCAATGAATTCCCACAACATTTGGTAGGACAAAAATCTGTCACTTAAATAAAACTAGGGCAATGTTCAGAAAATGACATTCTGTGTCAAATTACAAAGATAAATGAATGTAAATGCTGGTTTTAAGCAGCATATTTGTGGGCACAAATATAGAGAGTTTTAATTTTCTTAAGATACTTTTGTAGATTCAAAAATTAAACACATCCCTTACAAGACTATTTTTCGAAATAAAAGGTTATTTGTTCAAAGGAAAATCAACCTAGGAGAATCTCAAATCTTCAGTGAGGGCTCAATAAAACACCAGGAAAAAATATGTGCTTAAACTGTATTAGAATACTTCAAAGGGAAATATAAATTCTCATATTCTCTTAACTATTCCAAAAAAAACCCATTTTTGTATTCTGACACTTTAATAAGTGTACAAGAGTTAATACATCCTTGAAAATTTTTTGTAGTTAGGAGACCCTTTACCCAATAATTGCAATATTTTGAATGAAACAGATATACAAACCTCTTGTTCAGTTATTAAAATATCTGCCTTTGATTTGCATTTGGTTTATTTGAATTTAACCTGTAAAATCTACAAAGGGGAAAAGTAAGTAACTTTCTCTGGTTGAGCAGCCAATCAGGATCAGGGGCAATTTAAGAATCCTTAAAAATAACTTCTATGAACACAATGCCAAACCACTAAAAGTTATGCAAATCACCATTTTTTGTTTGAAAATGTTATTTTTTTGTGACACAACATTATTTACTAACTCTTGTCTAGGTGAACCGGCTTTATACGTTTCTAATTTTCCAAACACTTCAAAAATAAGAGAGTGGCCCAAATTACCAAGGAACATAAACTCTGCCTTTAACAGTATTTTTTCCTTTCCCTAGATGCAAAAGGCTTCCCAGGTTCCTTAGGTTTTACACTGTGTGAATGAGACCGCTCATATAATTATATTTGTTCCATTCTGTTAATAACCATTTCAAGCTGAAAGACCAGGACAGGTTCTAAACATGTTAAGTTCTATACAGCCATTAGCAATAAATTTGATCTGGCAGTTTGCTGGGACAATGGAATCTGCTGAAAAAGCGTCTATTAGTCATTCTGGACAAACCCATCGGGATTAAAAGAATGAGTTAAGATCGCCTAAGGACGCAGCCAAAAAAAAATTAATAATAATCCAACTAGATCTCAGCTTCTGAGTTTCCAAAAGGCTTCCCTTTTTTTCACCGCACATTTCGGCTGCCCCTCCATACGCTTTAGCTAAAATGTGATTAACCCGTCCACATCCTCTGCCCAATCACACCACTTAGGTTTTATGCGAAAATTGAATCAAAACTGTCTTTCTTCTGATAATTTCCCATTTATTGGTGAACTTCCTATCCCAGGTGCCAATTCAGCTGTTTCAGCTCAGCACGAAGAAAAAGTCGTCCTTGATTTCCTTGCGCCTCCGTGATCTCAAACACTGAGCGGAGAAAGCCAAAAGTTTGCGCAACTCTTCTTCCAAAAATCTTTGCGAGCGCTCTTGAACGGCCCCGGCCTTCGCTGCAGACGCAGAAGCAAAGCCCTCGAAGCGGGCCGCGGGAACTGCCCAGGGAGGTGGTGTCCCGCGGCCTCCAGGGCTGGAGGCGGCGAGCAGAAACGCTGAACTTGGGAACAAGACGGGTGAAACTGGTCCAGTGAACCCAGAGATCTCGGGACTAGGGCTGCTCTTTCCCGCTAACCCAATGTGGGGCATTCAGGGTTTCTCCGGAAAGGCCTGAAAATCAAGGCAGCCCTACCACTTGTTGAAAGGAAACAGAGAGGAAGCTGGTGGTATGGGATAGGGGTGGAGGGGGTGTCACAGTTAGTGGTTGAACCCTATTTACACGCGAAGTGGCATCCCGACGAAAGCTCGAGACGCTCGAGGAAGGTCCCAGGCCGGAGCGGATCCGGGCGCGCTGGGGCCAGGGCTCCCTAGGCGCAGCGCGCACCCCCGGGAGCTCGGATCCCGGACCCGCCGGGCCGGAGGCGCCGGGCGCGGCTGGGGAGGAAAAGAGCTGGCTCACCTGGGGCTGACGGCTGGAAGGTAGAGTCTCGATCCCCCGGAGCCCGGCCCGGCAGCCTGGCGCCGTCGGCCGAGGGGCTGAGCACTTGGAAAGCCCAACGCGTGCCGTACGGCGCTCCGCCGGGGCTGACCGGTTCGGCCGCGGGGCACAGCTTGAGGGGAACGGGGTTGGCCGGCAGGGGCCTGACCTGCGCGCCGGCTGCCGTGGCGGCGGCGGCGGCGGCCACTAGAGCGGACGCCGGGCCGTGGTGCGGGGGTGGCTGCAGCGCGTGCGGCGGGGCGCCCCCGGCCCGCAGCAAGTTCTCGATCAGGAAACTCTTGCCCAAGTTGCCAAAGCCCGGAGCTGCGGGGAAGTTGAGGAGCGCGGAGGACGCCACCACGTCCCAGTACGCGCCGGCGTGGGCCGCCACGGCGCTGGGGAGCATAGTGCGGCGCCCGCGGGCCGCCTGCGCGCCCGCCTCCAGCTCCGCGCGCCGCACCGGGCCCGCGCCGCTCCCTCCCGCCGCTGCCTCCCGCCGCAGCCTCCCGTGGAACCGGAGCGCGCTGAGCCCGGGAAGGAGGAGAGGGCACCGAGGACGCCAGCAGGCTTGGAGCGATATTATTTTTTGGGGTTGGGCGTTTTCTTAAAGGATGGGAGGAGTGAATGTGGGAGGGGGAAGCTGTGCATGTCTCTGGCCCGCGGCGCAAGCTCTGGGGGCGCCGGGGGAGTCCCTCCTGCTCCCTATGCAGATCCGGATGGTCTCTCTCTCTCTCTCAGAAGGCTGGAAGGTGTGTCCAGCCCATCCATTCATGTCACCCGGCCCACAAAGTGACAGACGCGGCCAACAATAAGGGCGGCCCCAGAGTCTGAGCTTTGGCAAAGGGAGGGGACGCGTAGCGGGAAGGTGGGCGTGGAGGCGACGTGAACCGGCCGCGCTCATCCCCTCCCGGCGGCCGGAGCCCTAGCTCTGGAGCCCACGCAGCCCCCCGGAGCGCCAGGGCGCGCGACCGTGGGCGAGGAGTGCCCCGGGGGCGGGCGGCACTCTCTTCTGGAGACCGTTCGGCAGACCACCTGTTGGGCAATCCCCGGCTCTCCAGTGTTGATGTCACTTTCAGGAACCGACGGGCATCCTGGGGAAGCTAACAGGCACTAGAGGCTTGAAGGACTGTAGTCATCAAATAGAGTCGCGAGTGTTACTGGGACTGTTGTGGTCCCGCAGATAGATGCGAAGTTTTAAAGAGTGGGTTGCATATGAGATGTGTTCCCCTTTCTTAAGGCAAAGAAAGTGAGTTTTTCTTGGAGACCTTTTAAGAAATTTCAGAGGTTCTAGTAGCTCGTTTCCAATCGCTTTTCTAAGATCATTTAGGAATCACTCCAGAAGAAATGTTCCGATAAATTTTGATCTAGAGAAAGGGATCTTAGTTGGAGGTGGTTAAATATTTGGGTCCAAAACCCGGCAAGAAAAGCCACCACCAACTTTTCCTAACCGAACATGGTTGGGTCCTCCTCCACAGAGCCCAGGATGAGAACACTGGATTATTTAGGATTACAGTTGCTCTTTTATCCCCCCTAGAAATCTGGGTAGTTTCCAGTTTATTAACAGCCTGCTAGAGACTGGGCAGAAGAAAAAAGGGTGTGTGTGTGTGTGTGTCTGTAGTTAAAAGTTCCTTTAACCACAAGGCAATTTAAAGCTCCTCATTTTAGAAATTGTATCAATGGAATTTTAAAACGGTGACTTCTCTGTCGATTAACAATTCCCATTGCTACACTCCTGTGCAAATTCAGGTGAATTTATTTAAAATAAGATTTTTAAAAGATTGTGAAAGGTTTGGAGTTACATGTATAGTTTTCCTCTGTATGCTAACAATAATAACATGGTTCCTAGTTTCAATTTACTTAAAAGCTAGACAGAGTTGCCAGGCTAGTAAGATAAATTTCCTTTTAAAAATTCACCTGGTTGATTTGTGTTTCATTTACTCTAAGGATGTCCAAAGCTTTCTAGAAATCCACCCTCCCTACCTGCTGCCAAACGGAAGGAAAGTTATTTGCAAGGTTGGTGTATGTTACTAATATTTGTTCACTTACTGATTTAGTCAACAAACTTTTCCTGAACATTTCATATTTATGGAGCACTTTTGGTGGTCCTGGGAATATATAGAGAAAAGTCTGGTCCTTGCTTTGTAGGGGTTCACAGCTTAGTGAGGGAGAAAAACAAGTAATATCTGAGAAAGGGATTGTAATTTAGAAGGAAAAGTGAGAGAAAATCTCCAGAGTAAGATTCCTGTAAACTGAGTCTTAAAAGTTAGGGATGGGCTCTGAAGTAGTAACCTTTGAGATTAGCAAGGAAAAGAGAAATTATATCATCCCTGCCAGTCCTAAATCATAGCCACCATTTATTCAGTGTTTACATTTGGCCAATTATACACTAAACAGTTTGTCCATATTAACTTGTAAACTTCAAAATAATTCTATAAGCTTGGTACCGTTTTTATCCCAGTATTACTGACGGGGCACAGAAAATTTAAGTAACTTTCCTAAAACAACACCACCACCAGAGTGATAAGGTTAAGATGCTATCTAAGCCGGATGATTCCAAAGCCTTAGAACCTTTAATTTTTTTTTTACATTTATTTATTTTTGAGAAACAGAGTGAGACAAAGCGTGAGTGGGGGAGGGGCACAGAGAGAAGGAGACACAGAATCTGAAGCAGGCTCCAGGCTCTGAGCAAGCAGTCAGCACAGAGCCTGATGCGGGCTCGAACCCACAAACTGTGAGATCATGCCCTGAGCGGGCTCGAACCCACAAACTGTGAGATCATGCCCTGAGCCGAAGCTGGACGCTCAACCAACTGAGCCACCCAGGCACCCCAAAGCCTTAGAACCTTTAAATTCAACTCCAGTCTCTTCACAGACCTATTTGCCATGCTAAATGGTGTCACCTGGCCATGCGAAGGAGGCTAAGAAATCAGTATCCTGTTGTTCTATGACAATGCAGACTCGAGTCAAGAGGAACGGTTGGTTCACCCAACTTGCCATAGATAGGAGAGAACTGGAGAAATCCAGACACAAAATGATGTGGAATTTATAGAATTAATGGCAAGAAAACAAAATGGAGAGGATAAATATTACAAAGGTTCAATCTATAGGAACGGATGATGCAGTTCTCAACTGGAGGTGATCCCTTCCTACTCAAGAGACATTTGGCAATGTCTGGGCATACTGTTGGCTGCCGTAACTTGATGAGAGGATGGGGCGGTTAGACACTGGCACCTACTAGCAGGAAGCCAGGGATGCTGCTAAACATCCTACAATTCACAGGACAACAACAAAGGATTACCCAGCCTGAAATGTCAATAGTGTGGTGGTTGAGAAACCTTGGTTATAGAGGAAAAGGGGAGAATGTAGGATCGCTTCTAGTTTTCTGGTTTAATGACTGAGTAGACCTACTTCATCAGGATGGGGACTTATAAGATGAAGAGCAGGTTTTACATGGACGTGTGAACAGAATGATGGAGATAGATGTTCTGGTTGTTTGTGAGAACATCCAGGGGGAATGGTATAGTGAGAAGAAAAGTAAGCCAAGAGACAAAGGCTGGGGAATATCAATGTTAAGGGGATGGATAAAAGAAAGAAGAGTCTTGAAGGAGACTGAAAATGAGCAGTGAAGATTTGAAAACTGAAACCAGAAGAGAGAATGGAGCCTTGGAAGTCAAGGGAGAGAAAGTTTCAAAAAGGAGGAATGACAGATGTTGGTTAAGAATAACTGCTGGTTATGCCCAGCAGTTTCTTTTTCCAACTGGACAGACAGCTCCAGTGCATTTCCCAGTCTGCCTTTCAGACTGTGTATGGTCGGAATAAGAGGAGAAGCGATATAGTTCTCCTCCCCTTCTGTCCCCTAAGGATTCACACAGTCCTCCACTCTTTGTTCTTCAGCTCCCAGATGCAGAGGTCCAGGGGATGAAGACGTCCCTAGGGCATGATGGAACCACAAGATGAAAGCAGCCTATGTCCCTGAATCACCACAGAGAAGGCACACAAAGATGAATATTTACATAAGCAGATCATGACATAAGCAAAAATAAACACTTATTGGGTAATGCCATTAAGATTTAGGAGTTGGTCTCCACAGCCTATCCCACCTACCTTAATTAATATACTAACTCTGTAAATGCCTCAGATTGAAAAAATAGTAATTTGATTCTTAGTGACTTGGGCAAAAGCCTTTTCAAGGGAAGCAAAAGAAGTAGACATCAGTTTGTGCATGACTGAAGATGCATATAGAGGGTAAGAAAGTAGAGAGAGACAAGTTGAAGAAACGGGGAAAGCTTAAGGGAGTTAATCGGGTAAAAAAAAAAGACATGAAAATATTATAAGGTAAGAGAAACGAGGCTGGAGATAAAAGTGTGTTTGATGGAGCAAAGAGAGGTGGTAAGCCCAGCACAAGCTGTGTGGGCTCTTTACCTCTTGGTAAAGAAGTGTTCCAGGCCTAAAACCAAGTGAGCAGAATTCCGCATTCTTATGCAGAATGGAGCCCAAGACTTAATTCTCACCCAGCCCTGTGTTCAGTCACTGATTTAGAGAACTCCTTGCCTAAATCCAACTATGATCTTAGCAGCATCCTGGGACTGGAACGCTGTCACATTTCCTGAAGTGAATCTTTCACACTGGATGTGAACTTGAAAGGGCTGAGAGATGGACATCATTGAGCTTATAAACATATTATAGGACTGTTTCTGTATGGGCTTACACATAAATGTTTAAATGTGTCGTAGAATTCATTCTGACATTTGCCTTCATACTTGGTCATGGGGCTATGGGGATGGCTCTAAACCTCTTAATCTGCTTAATTAGCTATTTGAAGCTCCTGATAACTTATGAAAAAGAACTTAATCGTTGAGAAAGCCTAATAGGCTCAGGCCATTTTGCTGCAGTGTTTCATTCCTTGAAGAAGCACTTTGGTCTGTGCTGAGATCTAGTCCAAAAAAAAAAAAAAAAAAAGCATCAACACAAAATCACATGCCTTCAGCGTCAGACGGATGAGACCTATGGGCTAGCGAGGTGTAAAGTAACGGAGTGTGAGTTAGCTATTAAAGAGGGGGCGGGGTGGAGTCGGAGGCTGCTAAGCAAAGCATGTGCGTAGAACTATTTGTATGGGTAGACCTGTTTGTCACTGGTCTGAAGAAGAAGGCTGGGGCCAGACTGTGTCTTATAGGTAGCGCACAGGATTTTGGATTTTGCCCTTGAATCAATGACATGTGTGCACAAGAAAAAAAAAATGTAACTATATGTGGTGATGGATGTCAACTTAAACTTATTGTGGTAATCATTTTACTGTATATATCAAATCATTATGCTATACACCTAAAACTAATACAATTCTATATGTCAATTATACCTCAATTTAAAATTGAGATATAATTTAAATTAAAATGCAATTTAAAATGCAAATGTGATCTCATATTTGCATTTCAAAGGACCACTACTGTGGTATGGAGGCTGTGCCAGGATCTGCAGAAGGTGCTGACTAGAGATGTACAAGTAATTCAGAAAAGAGATCCTGGGACTTTGGGCTGGGTTTGTGGCATGACCATGGAGAGAAGCAGGAGAATATAGAGCCGTCTAGAAGATAACTGTAAATTTAGAGTGTGAGGAAGTCTTGTCTCCGTCAGAACCAGCGTGCTTGGTTTTATCATACTGTGGGAAATATATAGCCCATTGTGTTTCCTGATATGTTTTGAATGCCAAGAAGTTGAGCTAATTTTAGAATTTAATTGCAGTAACTCTCTTAGCCTGTATTTCTGTTATCTCCACCTTCAGTTCACTTTAGATCTTTTGTGTTTATTTTGATGGCCCTGTTATATGTGAATCCATTTAGTGCAACTCCTCCAACCCTATAAATAATAAGCAAATACAACAAGCAGGTAAATATTTTTTCTTTTAAACACACATGCTTATTCTAAGAAGTAGAATTCTGTAGTGGAATCTAAAGAAGCTTCCCTAATTCCTCTATGATCAGTTGAATTCTCCCTTGGGGCAGGAGAGTCTCTGTGCTTGGTGGAGAGAGAAACTTGGAGCCCAGGTAATATGCACTCTGGATTGCTGACCTCACTGGCACCTCTGAGCACCTACTCCAACAATCAGACATTTTTGAAGAGAAGATGTAATTGTGAGGAATTAGTTCTGTTCTCAACTGAAAGGAGGAGATTCAAGAATATCCTTGTAGCCTTCTTAGTAACCACTGGAAATCTGGCTGGTGCAGGGTTACTCAGGGAGAAATAAATTATTTCCCAAGAACCGCTAACTATGTAGAATCGCTCCACTGCTCAACACCCACTCACGACTCAGAACCTGAGGCAGATTACATCTGAATCCTTAAATTAGAGAAAAAAAAATTTTTAAAACGCACAGGAATATGTTAAGAGGTACATTCAACCAATTCAACAATAATTACTCAATTAAATTCTATACAGTAATGTACTTTCTTAAGTATTCTCCCATTCCCTCTGCCCCGCCCCATCCCCAAATACTCTTGGGTCTTCAAAATAAATTCTAAAACTCTGGCTTACCTCTGAAAGACATTTATAAATATGTTTCAGTTTTGATCTGGCAGGACTCATGCTCTCATTGTCCTCCTTTTCCTGCACATGTCTTTTCTGGCTGGCTCTGTGGGCTTTTTGTGTATTATTTTGCCATGCCTCAGGCATTGTTCATCTCCGTGCCCTGCATGCTACCTTCAAGCTCTATTTTACTGACTCTCTTCTGTAACTGGGAGACTTCCCAGTTTCTTTCCAGGCTATTCAACTTCTTTGGCATTCCTTGCTCGTTGATCATTTCTAACCACTTTTCCACTTGTACTGCTTGGCCCAAAGTGGAATGGGAGACTACTGAATGATTTTGAGGAAATTACTCTGGATGTTGCTGAGCGGTAGTCTTTTCGACTGTCCCTCATTGTCTCAGTGTCCCCACAGCCACAGGTGCCCCTCATTCATATTGAAATCCTACAGTTTTCTGGTTTGCCCTCAATCACTGCTTTGGACAAAAGGGAGGACACACATCCCCATCGCACTGTGAATTTTGTCCTGCTCCCCAATGTTTACAACCAAAATAGTCCCTTCACACGAACATTAAGTGGTTTTTTTGCATTTACTGCCAAAAGTATGAAGTACACACAGAGAAGTTAATCCCTTATGAAACTGCTCTAAGGCTATGAACCCAGACTCTCTGAACCAAATTTAGACGTGTCAGCCTCCTTGCTTTAAAGTGTCATTTCTCTGGCGAGGATTTGTCTCGTGTAAAATGTAATAAGCATTTTAGGCAAATAAAATTAATCCCCAGAGGTTTTTTTTTCTTTCCTAGCCCCCCTGTTCTCTATTGAGTTTCCCAGCTTTGATTTATCTGGAAAGTAGAGTAATATTACAAAGCTTCTGAAGTAAGCATTGCTTGACAGCCGACCATTTAAATTGCGTGGTGTAACTCTCAAGTGACCCTCCTTATGTCACTCAAATATTCTCTCTTGTTTTCAGGCTCATGCATATATTTCACTCTCCCCATTATTTCATCTACACATCTTCCCCAGCCCCAATCCAACACCTCTGGTCCAACTACACTTCTTTCTTTTAACTTAAGCACAACCAACCTCAGGAGCTTCCTGAGTGAAATCTGAAACTGGCCCCCAGAACAAGAAGGGCAAGGAGAGACCTAAGAAAGAGACCACTCCATATAGCGCAGTGGCAGATTGGATAAGCCAAGGCATACCATACGAGATTTCTCTCAGGTGGCCACAAGACCAGTAGATCTCTGCATCCATCCACCAAATTTTAAAAGTTTATATAGAGTCTTTAACTGGGTTCAGTCATGTTATACTATCCAGATATTCTCAATACATTGATCTCTGAAGGCCATGTCCTGGAAAACACCTTCCACAATGGGAACAGTGGGGAGAGTATATACTCCAAGCACAGGGGGTGGGGGTGGGTGGGGGTGAGGAGCCTCTGATTGCCCATGCCCAGTGTTTAGTTCTATGGTCAACTGGCAATCATGCACATTCAGTTACCTCCTCCAGAACACCAACTCATGACTGGCTCTTATAGTCTTACATACCTTCCTCTTCCATGGTGTGTCTTGAGCAGTCAGCAGGTTTCACTAACATGGAAGTGAGTTGTCTGGTGGCTATCTGGCTGCACTGGATAGCCATTGTAGCTCTCTGCGGTAACTGTAGGCCAATATCACAACATCAGTAGAGGCACATGCAAGAGAAAACATGGATCATGATAAGGATTCCCAAATTAAGTAACATTTTTTTTTCCACCAAGAGTCCCATGATCCAAACCATTGATTGCTAAGTCCCTTAGGCTATGGGTTGGATCACTCAAGGAGTTCACTTGTATCCTCATATGATTTAATAAAGATGACACATTAGTATACTCATCAGGTATGGACACACAGCACTTTGTTTGGATAATGGCATAGGTGCCTATTACAAGGCATTAGTAATGTCTAAGGCCATTCTATTTTGGAAGACAGTTTTTCTCATTAAAAACATTTCAGTGTTCAGTTAAGGACAGGCTTTGTTAGCCATCATTTAAGGTTTGCTGGGTGAATTTGATAAGGGCTTCTATACGTGCTATAATTATTCCTGGCCAATGGAGGAAACAAAGATGGTGGCCAAATGATTGTACTGGTGGAAAACAGGAATTCATGGACTGGTGGACTTTCAAGTTATAAGGGTGTTCACATCATCTTTAGTTGCGGTAGCATCATTACTAGGGTAAGATAGTGGTTGATTTCTTGACACTTTAGGTATGTTATACTTTTGGGGTGAATTTGCCCCTGACTAGCTGACTTTTAGCTGCAGGTTGCTGATAATATTTGGTTGACTTGCAAAAGTGCATTCACTAAGAGGAGTTATTGTTTTTCTATTGAATAGGGTTAAAACTGATTCAGGTGGCTATTTGTTCCCATGGTTATACAACAGTCACTTTAGATAAAGCTTGTGGAAACTTGAAATTCTCAATTCTCCCTTTTTTTTATTCATCCAGAGCTCTAGAAGAGATAATCAAAGATTTTCTAGATCTTACCACAGTTGTTGATTCTATTTAAAGCTATGGTTTATAGAGATAGGATTTTTAGGTGGAGCATTAGTGTGATATTATCCTGTGTTTGTCTGGAATCATTTTAGTCATCTGTCAAGATGGTGATTATGCAGAAATATTTAAGACTCTGGACAACAGACATCGGATATCTATGAGACAAGTAAATATAAATAGAAGTATTTAAGAAGGCATCAGAAGATTCTTTAGAACTAGGTCTGATTGAGTAAACAATTTCCAAAAATTTCCTATGACCATCTTAAATAGCTAGGTGGCCTTTTTTTAAAATTTCATTGTAGCTAATATATAGTGTTATATTATTTACATGTATATAATATAGTGATTCAACAATTCTATGCATTACTCAATGCTCATCATGATAAGTATACTCTTAATATCCATTCTCCCACTCACCTTCCCTCTGGTAACCATCAGTTTGTTCTTTATAGTTAAGTCTGTTTTTTGGATTCTCTCTCTCTCTCTTTTTTCTGCTTTTTTTGTTTTGTCTCTTAAATCATATGGTATTTGTCTTTCTCTAACTGACTTATTTCACTTAGTATTATATTCTCTAGATCCATCCATGTTGTTGGAAATGGCAAGATTTCATTCTTTTTTATGGCTGAGTAATATTCCAGTGTGTGTGTGTGTGTGTGTGTGTGTGTGTGTGTGTGAGAGAGAGAGAGAGAGAGAGAGAGAGAGAGAGAGAGGAGGGGGGAGGGAGACAAAGAGAGAGAGAATATGTGTGTGTGTACTACATCTTCTTTATCCACTCATCTATTGATGGAAATTTGGGCTGCTTCCATATTTTGGCTATTGTAAATAATGCTGCAATAAACACAGGGATGCATGTACCCTTTGAATTAATGTTTTTGTATTTTTTGGGTAAAAACCCAGTAGTGTGATTCATGGATCATAAGTTAGTTCTATTTTTAACTTTTTGAGGAACCTCCATACTGTTTTCCACAATGGCTGCACCAGTTCACATTCTTGACAGTGCAAGGGGATTCCTTTTTCTCCACCTCCTTGCCATAACCTGTCATTTCTGTTGTTGATTTTAGCCATTCTGATGAGTCATCATTTTCCTGACGGCGTGTGATGTTGAGCATCTTTTCATGTGTCTGTTGGCCATCCATAAGTCTTCTTTGGAAAAATGCCTAATGATGTTTTCTGCCTATTTTTAAATTGGATTTTTTTGTGTGTGTGGAGTTATTGAAGTTCTTTCTCTGTTTTATTGGATATATCATTTGCAGATATCTTCTCCCATTCAGTAGGTTGTCTTTTAATTTTGTTGACTATTTCCTTTTCTGTGCAGAAGGTTTTTATTTTGATGTGGTCCTAATAGTTTATTTTGTTTTTGTTTCCCTTACCTCAGGGTCCAATCTAGAAAAAAGTTGCTATGGATGATGTCAAAAAAAGGTATTGCCTGTGTTGTTTTCTAGGAATTTTGTGGCTTCAGGTCTCACATTTGGATCTTTAATACATTTTGAATTTGTCTTTGTGTATGGTTTAAGAAAGTGGTGCAGTTTCTTTCTTTTGTGTGTTGTCCAGTTTTCCCAACATCAGTTGTTGAAGAAACAGTCCTTTTCCCATTGGATATTCTTTCCTGCTTTGTTTAAGATTAATTGACCATGTAGTGTGGGTTTATTTCTGGGGTTTCTGTTTTGTTCCATTGATCCATGTGTCATTTTTATGCCAGTACCATACTGTCTTGATGACTATAGCTTTGTAATATAACTTGTGGTACCTCCAGCTTTGTTTTCCTTTTTCTTTTTTTTTTAAAGTTTGTTTGCTTGTTTGTTTATTATGAGAGAGACGGGGGGGGGGGGCGAGCATAGGTCAGAAAGAAATGGAGAGAGAGAGAGAGAATGAATCCCAAGCAGGCTCCACACCACCAATGCAGAGCCCGACGTGGGGCTTGAATTCACGAACGATGAGATCATGACCTGAGCCAAAATCAAGAGTCAGATGCTTAATTGACTGAGCCACTCAGGCACCTGTTTTTCTTTTTCAAGATTGCTTTTGCTATTTGAGGTCTTTGTCATTCCATACAAATTTTAGGATAGCTTTTTCCAGTTCTGTGAAAAATGCCATTGGTATTTTGATAGGGATTGCATTAAATGTGAGATGGATTTGGGTAGTATAGACATTTTGACAATATTTGTTCTTCCAATCCATAAGCATGAAATATCTTTCCATTTCTTTGTGTCAGCTTCAGTTTCTTTCATCAGTGTTTTATAATTTTCAGAGTACAGGTCTTTCACCCCTTTGATTAGTTTTATACCTAGGTGTCCTATTTTTGATGCAGTTGTACATGGGATTATTTTCTTAATCTCTCCTGCTGCTTCATTTTTGATGTATATAAATGCATTTCTGTACTTTGATTTTGTATTCTGTAACTTTACTGAATTAATTTATGGGTTCTAGTAGTTTTTTGGTAGAGTCTTCTGGGTTTTCTACATAGAGTAACATGTCATCTGCAAATAGTGAACATTTTACTTCTTCTTTACTGATTTGGACGTCTTTTATTCTTTTTGCTGTCTGATTGCTGTGGCTAGGACTTCCAGTACTATGTTAAACAAAAGTGGTAAGATTTGACATCCTTGTCCTGTTCCTGACCTTAGAGGAAAACCTCTCAGCTTTTCCCATTAAGGATGATGTTAGCTGTGGGTTTTTCATATATGGCCTTTATTATGTTGAGGTATGTTCCCTCCAAACATACTTTGTTGAGAGTTTTTATAATGAATGGATGTTGTCAAATGCTTTTTCTACATATACTGAAATGATCATGTGGTTCTTATCTTTTACATTACATATGTGCCATATCATGTTGATTGATTTGTGAATATTGAAACATCATTGTATCCTAAGAATAAATCCCATTTGACCATAATGAATGATCTTTTTAATGTACTGTCGTTGTGGTTTGCTGATATTTCCTTGAGGGTTTCTGCACCTATGTTCAACAGAGATGTTGGCCTATAGTTCTCTTTTTCTTTTTGTAGTATCTTTACCTGGTTTTGGTATCAGGGTAATTCTGGCCTCATAGAATGAATTTGGAAGTTTTCCTTCCTCTTCTATTTTTTAGAATAGTTTGAGAAGAAGAGGTATTAACTCTTTTTTAAACGTCTGATAGAATTCACCTGTTAAGCCATCTGGTTCTGGGCTTTTTGTTTGTTGGGAGTTTTTTGATTATTGACTCAGTTTCCTTGCTGGTAATTGGTCTGCTCAAATTTCCTATGTCTTTCTACTTCATTGTTGGGAGGTTCTATGTTTCTATGAATTTTCCATTTTTTCTAGGTTGACCAATTTGCTGGCATATAATTTTTCATAATCTCTCATAATCCTTTGTATTTCTGTGGTGTTGGTTATTATTTCTCCTTTTACACTGTGATTTTGTTTATTTGAGTTCTCTCTCTCTAAATATTTATCAATTTTGTTGATCTTTTCAAAGAACTAGCTCCTGGTTTCATTGAGTTTCTCTATCATTTATTTCTGTTCTCATCCATATTATTTCCTTCCATCTACTGGTTTTGGATTTTGTTTGTTGTTCTTTTTCTAGGTCCTGTAGGTGTAAGGTTAGGTTGTTTATTGGAGATTTTTCTTGCTTCTTGAGGTAGGCCTGTATTTCTATAAACTTCCCTCTTAGGACCACTTTTGCTGCATTCCAAAGATCTTGGACCATTGTGTTTTCATTTTCATTTGTCTCCATGTATTTTTTTATTTCCTCTTTGATTTCTTGGTAGACTCCTACATTATTTAATAGTATGCTATGTCACCTCCCTGTATTTGTTCTGTTTCCACATTTTTTTCTTGCAGTTGATTGCTAGTTTTGCAGCTTTGTGTTGAGAAAAGATGCATGGTGTGACTTCAATCTTTTTAATTTGTTAAGATTTGTTTTAGGGCCTAATATGTGGTCTGTTTTGGAGAATATTCCATGTGCACTTGAAAAGAATGTGTATTCTGCTGTTTTAGGATAGAATGATCTGAATATATCTGTTAAGTCCATCTGTTCCAATATGCCATTGAGGTCATCATTTCCTTATAGATTTTCTGTTTGGATGATCTGTTCATTGATGTAGGTGGGGTGTTAAAGTTCCCTACTACTAATGTGCTACTATCAGTTCCTTTATGCTGGTTATTAACTGTTTTATGTATTTGGGCGATTCTGTTTTAGGTGCATACATATTTAGAGTTGTTATATCTTCATGTTGTTTGTCCCCCTTTGTGATTATATAATGTTCTTGTTTGTCTCTTGTTACAGTCTTTGTTATAAAGTCTACTTTGTCAGATATAAGTATTGCCAACCCAGCTTTATTTTCATAGCCATTTGCATGGTAGATGTTTCTCCATCCCCTCACTTTCAATCTGCAGGTGTCATAGGTCTGAAATGAGTCTCTTGTATGCGGCATATAGATGGGTCTTGTTTTTTATCCATTCTGTCACCCTGTGTCTTTTGATTGGAGTGTTTAGTCCATTTACAGTCAAAGTAATTACTGATGGATATGTATCTTTTGCCATTCTATGCCATCTTATTGCCATTCTATTACTTGTTTTATGGTTATTGTTGTAATTCTTCTCTATTCATTTCTTTCCTTGTTTTCTTGTCTCACCATAAGCTGCCTTTTTTAGTGATATACTTGGATTCCTTTCTCTCTTTTTTTTTTGCATATCTTTTACTAGTTTTTGATTTGTGGTTACCATTAGGTTTGTATATAATGTCTTCTGCATATAGCAGTCTATATTAAGTTGTTGGTCATGTAAGTTTGAACACATTGTTTACTCCTCCCCCCTCGCGCCCCCCCCCCCCATTTTAGATAGATGGTGGGAGTCCCTTGGCTGATTTTGCCTTTGTGCTTCCTACATTTCTTGTTCTCACATATGGTCTTTCCTTTCCACTCAGAGTCCCCTTTAACATATCTTGTAGGGATGGTTAGTGATTGTGAATTCTTTTAACCTTTGTTTGTCTGGGAAACTCTTTATCTCTTCTATTATGAAAGATAGCCTTGCTGGATAGAGTATTCTTGGATGCAGATTTTTCCCTTTTGGCAATTCGAATATATCATGCCACTCCCTTCTGGCCTGCAAAGTTTCTGTAGAAAAATCTGATGATAGCCTATGGAGTTTCCCTTTTATGAAACTGTTTTGTTTTTTCTTTATGCTTTTAAAATCCAATCTGTATCAGTACTTTTCATCAGTTAATTACTATGTGTCTTGGTGTAGACCTCCTTGGGTTGATTTTGTTGGGGGCTCTGTGGCTCCTGGATCTGAATTTCTGTTTCCTTCCCCAGATTTGGAGAGTTTTCAGCTATTATTTTTTCCAATAGATTTTCTGCCTCCTTTGCTATCCCTTCTCCTTCTAGGATCCCTGTAATGCAAATGTTAGTATACTTGATGAGTTGCTGAGTTCCCTAAGTCTATCCTCATTTTGCATATTTTATTTCCTCTCTCACCTGCTCAGCTTGACTGTTTTCCATTACTCTGTCGTCTGGGTCACGATTCATTCTACTTCCTGTAGTCTGCTATTTATTTCATCTAGCATGTTTTTAATTTCATTTATTGTATTCTTCATCTCTGGTTCTTTTTTATCTCTTTGTTAAGGGTCTCACTGATGCCCTTCACTCTTTTCTCAAGTCTAGTGAGTATATTTATGACCATTACTTTAAATTCTCTATCAGGCATCTTACTTATCTTTGTTTCACTTAGGTCTCTTGCTATGGTTTTGCCCTGTTTTTTTCATTTGGGACATATTCCTCTGTCTCTTTCTGTGTGTTATGAAAGTCAGCCACTTCTGCTTTTGAAAATAGTGGCCTTATGAAGAAGAGGTCCTGTAGTGGCCTTGCAATGGAGTGTCTCCTGATTACCAGAAGCTGGCAGTTTAGGATGTCTCCTATGTGTGTTATTTGCACTCTGCTGTTGGGGCTGATCTGCTTTTTCCTTCAGTCCAGTCAGCTGCAATGGCTCTCTTTGACTGTTCTGGGCAGGGTTTGGTCCCTGCGATGATAGTGGACTAGGCTAGAGCTACCTTGGGCTTGAATTGAGTTAGACCAGAGACACAGTAGCACCATACCACAAGGTGCTTTCCCTGTGTTGTCCCCTGAGAAGCTTTCGTTGGTGGGCAGGGCCTATAACAGACCAGCTGTCTGACCCCAGCCCACTGCCGGGGCCACAGTCTGACTAGTATGTGTGGTTGCCTTTCCCTCTCCTTATGGCAGAAGTCACTTTGGAGTGACTGTCAGAGATGCTTGCATACTGCCAGGATTGTGGCCCTGGTTTGAATGGGCTCTGGCCAAGACTGTAGTGAAGGGTGCAGTCCCAAAAAGCATGTGAGGTTCGGATGCACAGTTTTAGCAAGGTTTGCATGTTGGTCTTCCACCAGAGGGGACCTGCCACCATACTGCTAGGACCAACGTTACATAAAGTGTGCTGGCAGGGAGACAGTGCTGGCATGGCTCATACTGATTTCTGTGTGGAGGGAACCCATAGCACCAGGACTGAGGCAGGCCTGGCTGGAGAAGACAGATTTGCCAAAGCCAGACAGGGCAGGGTGTAAGCAAGTTAGGTAATGAATTATGCGCTATGTGGATTCCTGAAGATGACCATGTATTTATGCTGGGGCCTGGGGAGGGAAATGGTACCTGCTAGCTCCTTTGTTTCTGCAGGAGTCTTCCAGAGATCTCTGTCTCTCCAGGACACATTCTGAGATTAGTAAATAACTCCCTCTCTATGCCCCCAGGCCTTTTCCAAACTGTTGATTCTGTCCTGTATCTCTAGGGGCTGTTATTTGTGCTGTCTTTCTAAGGGTGGTAGTTCAGTTTCCCTCTTGCTCTCCTGGCTCTCCCAGAGCCAAGCATGCTGATTTTTAAAATTATAGGCTTTAAGTCCCACTGGTTATAAAAACTCATGAAATTTGTCCTATACCTATTGTTTTGTTTGTCATATGAACTTTGCTTCTGTTATATTATTTTTTTATGTATTGCAATTTTGAATTGTGTAATCATTTCTAATGGAGTTGTATCTTGTAGAAATCTGCTATCATCTGACTTTCATGAGTATCACTCTAGAGATACTTTGTGGCTACTTCTGCCAATTTTCCCTCATCTGCCAAGATGAGGTCTTGGGAAGATGCAAATTGAAGAATTGAAACTGAAACCCAAGCTATGTATTTTAAAAGAATAATGCCATATTGTATCCTGTAATTTCTAGTTGTTTTATATCAGTAGGTTTTGTTTTTATTTTACAGGTCTATCTCAGAGTTATTGTGGCTTCAATTCCAGATCACACATAAAAGTGAGTGTCACAATAAAATGAGTCAAATGAATTTTTTTGGTTTTAAGTGCATATAAAAGTCACATGTACACTATGCTGTGTCTATTGTGTATAATAGCATTATGTCTGAAAAATGTACATACCTTAATTTAAAAATACTTTGTTGCTAAAAATGCTAACAATCATCCTAGCTTTCAGTGAATTATTGCTTTTAGTGGTGGAGGGTATTGCTTCAGTGTTGATGGTTGACCGATTAAGATAGTGTTTGTTGAAGGTTGACATGACTGTGGCAATTTCTTAAAATTAGATGTCAGTTTCTTGCTGTTTCTACCACCTCACCTCTGCACCCACCTACAAAAAGGGACTAGACACTGAGGAACGACAAGTACAAGGCCAGAGGTGAGTGCATACTTGGTTTTTAAGAATAGTAAGGAGGCCAGTGTGGATGCAGCATGGATATTTGGGAATTTAATGGAAATGTTATTGGGAGATAACCTGGAACCAGGTCATTTACAGTTTAATAGGTCATCAGAAAGGCTTTCAGTTTTGTTCTAAGTGTGATGTGCAATGAAAGGTCAAAACAAGGAAATTACATGATTTGGTTTATATTATGGAATAGTCACTCCAGCCTCCAAGGAGGGAGTTGGAAGAGAAATGAAGTGGTCCATATGAGGAATAACAGTGGCATGGCCTAGGGTTGAGGTAATAGTGGCAATAAAAAGTGGTCATACTTGGGGACTATTTTGAATTTAGCTCTTACATTTGCTGATGGATTAGGAGTCAAGGATTACTCCTTTTAATTTTATCTAAGTTGCATGAGATGCCACGAGGTGCTATGAAATCACTTTGGTGCGTTAGTTTGGGATGCCTATTAGACATACAGGTAAGGATGTTGCTTAGGGCATTAGATACAGGAGTCCGGAGTTCAGGGGAGAATTGAAGCTCAATATATACATTTGGAAATCATCAATATGTAAGTGGTATTTAAAACAATATAATTGGGTTAGATCATCCAGGGCAGTGCTTTCTAATCTTTCTTATGTCACTGACTACATACAAAATTATAATAGCTGTATACTTGAAGAGGCAAACAGACAAAGTTGTGTGAAGCTAGAAGTGATGACCAGGAACCTCCAGGAATCACATCTCAGAAACGTTTATAACCTGTGTGCTCACACTGGTTAGGACAGTAGTCAAAAAGCATGCCATGGTAACTTCAACACTTAGAGGTCACAGAGTAGGAGAGTATTTAGCAAGAGACTGATAAGAACTTGCAGGTGGTAAGAGAAAATTAGTACCATGTGGCATTCCAGAAGCCAAGTAAAGAAAGTGATTCGAAAAGGAAAGAGAATCAACTCATCCACTGCTGCAGTTAGGTTGAGTAAGAGGGGGATCAAGAATTGACTATTACCTGTTTTAGAGATGAATGAACTGAGGCTCAGAGAGATTTCCCAAGGCTGGGGATGGGTCTGAGAATCTACATTTTAAATAAGATTCCAGGTGATGAAGATGCTGCTAGTTCCTGGATCACATTGACCATTAAGGCTTCTAGACCAAACTCTTTTGCCTAATTCTTCTCTTTAATTCTTAAATAGAAAACATATATTTTAAATGTCTGTTTTGAGGCAGAGAGAGAGAATGAGCAGGGGAGGGGGAGAGAGAGGGGGGGAGACAGAGAATCCCAAGCAGGCTCCGCACCATCAGTGTGGAGCCCGACATAGAGCTTGAACTCACCAGCTGTGAGATCATGACCTGAGCTGAGATCAAGAGTTGGATGCTTAACTGACTGAGCCACCCAGGTGCTCCTGTAGGAAATACTTTCTTAAATAAAATGGATTATTAGATCGGGCAAATTGAGATTTTCAAGGACCTTAACAATTATTATTTTAGTCTAGTCATGAAAATGAAAGCCTGATTAGAATGGGTTCAAAGGATATCATAAGTGAAGAGAGAGTGGCAGTGCATTTAAGGAAATCTCTTGAAGAGTTTGACTCTAAAGGGGAGAAGAGTAATAGAACAGTATTTGAACGGAAATGTGTGAGGGATTTTTCATTTTCTAAGGGAGCTATTATAGCATGCTCTTGGACTTAAAAATAACCCAATGTTGAGGCACCTGGGTGGCTCAGTTGGTTAAGCATCCAACTTTGACTCGGGTCATGATCTCACGGCTAGTGGTTTCAAGCCCCATGTTGGGCTCTGGGCCGACAGCTCAAAGCCTGGAGCCTGCTTCGGATTCTGTTTCTCCCTCTCTCTCTGCCCTTCCCCGGCTTGCAGTCTGTCTTTCTCTCTCAAAAATAAATAAACATCAAAAAATTAAAAAACCCAATGTGAAGGAAAACATGATATTTCAGGAAAAAGAAGGGATTCAGTCCCAGAGTAAGTGAGAAGGTATTCATCTGCACAATTGGGTTACTTCAGTCCATGTACAGCCAGGTTATTTGGCTTTATATAGGGGAGTGAATAATTCATCTTTTTTAGCACGTAGAATGGCAGAGACCATGAGTACAGACATAAATTGGTTAGTAGATTTGTTGGTGGCAAAATGTTAAGTGGAGGAGGGACAGTAAAGCAGTTTCTAGACTGCGAAGGCTCTTTAAGACCAAAAAATGAAGAAAGCAACTCTATACCATTTACACAGAGTTTTATTCAGGGTAACTTACTGATAGGGGTTGGGCAGATGATAACCCATGTCATTATGCAGCTATTCTCTGCAGTCTAGGCATTAATCCACAGCTTTTATAGAGTGAGAGACATTGTGGTGTAGTCAAAGGATATATATCCTAAGTAGTGCCTTCTGTGAAGATACAACAAAAAGAGAAAACTGCAGGGCACCCGGGTGGCTCAGTTGGTTAAGCGTCCGACTTTGGCTCAGATCATGATCTCACGGTTTGTGAGTTCAAGCCCTGCTTCGGGCTCTGTGCTGACAGCTCAGAGCCTGGAGCCTGCTTTGGATTCTGTCTCCTTCTCTCTCTGCCCCTCTCCACTTGTGCTCTATCTCTCTGCCTGTCAAAAATAAATAAATGTAAAAAAATTTTTCTAACAAAAGAGAAAACTACAGGCCAGTATCCCTGAGATACAAAAATCCTCAAAAAAATATTAGCAAACCTCATACAACAATACATTATAAAGATCATTCACTACATTCGGGTGGGATTTATTCCAGGGATGCATAGATGGTTCACTATTCACAAATCAATGTCATACACTATATCAGTAAAACAAAACAAAACAAAACAAAATCATATGATCATCTCAATAGATGTAGAATAAGCATTTGACAGAATTCAACATCCAGTCATGATAAAAAAAACCTCTCAACAAAGTGGAGTTAGAGGAAGCATAGCTTGACATAATAAAGGCCATATATGAAAAGTCCACAGCAAACATCAGACTCAGTGGTGAAAAGCTGAGATCTTTTCCCCTAAGGTCAGGAACAAGACAGTGATATCTACTCTCACCACTTTTATCCAACAAAGTACTGGAACTTGTAGCCACAGCATTCACACAAGAAAAATAAATAAGAGGTATCCATAGTGATAAAAAGTTAAACTGTCACTATTTGAGGATCACATGATGTTGTACATAGAAAACCCTGAAACTGCAGCAAAAAGAAAAAAAAAACTCCTAGAAGTAATAAATTCAGTAAAGTGGCAGTATACAAAATTTATACCCAGAAATTGGTAGTGTTTCTATACACAGAAAGAGAAATTTAAAAAAACTCCATTTACAATTATACCAAAAATAATAAAATACCTAGGAATAAGTTTAACCAAAGAGGTGAAAGACCTGTACTCCAACTATGAAACACCAATGAAAGAAATTGAAGATGATACAAATGGAGACATATTCTATGCTTTTTGATTAGAAAAGTTAATGTCAAAATGTCCATATTACCCAAAGCAATCTACAGAGTCAATGAAATTCCTATCAAAACACCAACAGCATGTTTCAAAAGCTAGAACAAACAATACTAAAATTTATATGGAACCACAGAAGACCCTGAATGGCCAAAGCAATTCTCAGAAAAAAGAACAAAGCTGAATGTATTATAAAACCAGATTTCAATATATACTACAAAGATATAGTAATCAAAACAGTGTGGTACTGGCACAAAAATAGACACAAAGATCGACAGAACAGAATAGAGATGCCAGAAATAAACCCATGATTATAGAGTCAATTAATCTATTGACAAAAGAAGCAAGAATCTACAATGAGTAAAAGATAGTCTTTTCAATAAATGGTGGTGGGGCAACTGGACAGCTACCTGTAAAAGAATGAAACTAAAGCACTTTCTTACATCATACACAAAAATAAACTCCAAATAGATTAACGATTCAAATGTGAGACCTGAAACAATAAAAATCCTAGAAGAGAGCATAGGCAGTAATTTCTATCACATTGGCATAGGAACATTAGTCTAGATATGTTTCCTAAGGCAAGGCAAACAAAAGCAAAAATAAACTGTTGAGACTACATCAAAATGAAAAGTTTTGCAAAAAGATACATGGCTGAACAGGAAAAGATATTTGCAAAGGACATATCCAGTAAGCAGTTAATATCCAAAATGTATAAAAAACTACAATTCAACACAAACCACCCCCCTAAATAATCCAATTTAAAAATGGGCAGAAGACATGAACAGACATTTCTCCAAAGAAGACACATGACCAACAGACACATGAAAAGATGTTCAACATCACTCATCATCAGTGAAATGCAAGTGAAAACCACAATGAGATACCACATCAAACCTGTCAGAATGGCTCAAATAAAAAACACAAACAATTGTTGGCGAGGATGTAGAGATACAGGAACCTTCATGCAGTGTTGGTGGGGATGCAAACTGTTGGAGCCTCTGTAGGAAATATTACGGAGGTTCCTCAAAATATTTAAAATAGAATTACTATAGGATCCAGTAATTCCACTACTGGGTATTTACCCTAAAAAAATGAAAATGCAATTTGAAAAGATATGCACTCATGTGTTTATTGCAGCATTATTTACATAGCCAGAATAAGGAAGCAACTCAAGTGTGCATTGATAGATGAATGGATAAAGAAGATGTGTTGTGTGTGTGTGTGTGTGTGTGTGTCCACAATGGAATATTACTCAGCCATAAAAATGAGTGAAATCCTGCCATTTGCAACAACATGGATGGATCTGGAGGGTGTAATGCTAAGTGAAATAAGTCAGAAAAAGACAAATACCACATGTTTTCACTCTTAGGGAATTTAAAAAAACAAAAGAAATGAACAAAGAAAGACAAACTGAAAAACAGACTCTTAAAGAGAACAAACGTAGTTGGCAGAGGGGGAGGCAGATGGGGGAACGTTTGAAATAGGTGAAGGACAATTAAGAGTATACTTATGGGGTGTCTGGGTTGCTCGGTCAGTTAAGTGTCCGACTTCAGCTCAGGTCATGATCTCACAGTTCATGAGTTCAAGCCCCATGTCAGGCTCTGTACTGACAGCTCAGAGCCTGGAGCCTGCTTCAGATTCTATGTCTCCCTCTCTCTCTGCCCCTCCCCCCATTTGTACTCCCTCTCTCTCTGACTCTTTCTCTCTCAAAAATAAAAGAAAGATTAAAAAATATTTTAACAAAGAGTACACTTATTTTGATGAGCACTGAGTAACATATAGAATATTCAATCACTATATTATATACATGAAACTAATATAACCCTGCATGTTAATTATATTGGAATTAAGATAAATTAATAAATAAAGATTAAAATAATAAGAAAAACTTTCACACAGCAAAGGAACGAGAAAACAACCTACTAAATGGGAGAAGATATTTGCAAATGATAGATCAAATAAGGGATTAATATGCAAAATATTTAAAGAACTTTACAACTCAACACCAAAAAAAGAATCTGGTTAAAAAATGCACAGAAGACCTGAATAGACATTTTTCCAAAGAAGACATACAGATGGCCACAGACACATGAAAGATGCTCAACATGGCTAACCGTCAGAGAAATGAATATCAAAACCATAATGAGTTATCAACCTACACCAGTTAGAATGGCTACAGTGAAATTGACAAGAAACAGTAAGTGTGTGAGGATGTGGAGAAAAAGGAACCCATGGGCACTATTGGTAGGAATGTAAATTAGAACAGCCACTGTGGAAAACAGTATGGAGGTTCCTCAAAACAATAGAAATAACATCCAGTAATTCTAGTATTGGGTATTTACCAAATTTGAAAAGATACATGAGGGTGTCTGGGTGACTCAGTTGGTTAAGCATCCGACTCTTGATTATGGCTCAGGTCATAAATTCACGGTTTCTGAGATCAGTCCCACATCAGGCTCTGCACTGACAGCATAGAGCCTTCTTGGAATTCTCTTTCTCTCTCTGCCCTTCCCCCTACTTGTGCAAGCATGCTCTTTCTTTCAAAGTAAATAAATTTTTAAAAAAGGTATATCCACCCTATGTTTACATTACATACAGCATTATTTACAATAGCCAAGATAGGAAGTAACCTAAGTGTCCATCTATAGATAAATGGATAAGGAAAATGTGGTATATATATATATGTGTATACACAATGGAATGTTACACCACCATAAGAAAAGATCAGAATGAGCCACTTGTGACAACATGACTGGACCTAGAGGGTATTATGCTAAGTGAGATAAGTCAGACTGAGAAAGACAAATACCATATGATTCTACTTATAAATGGAATCTAAAAAAAAAATGAATAAACAAACAAAAAGCAGAATCAGAACTATAAGTACAGAGAACAAACTGGTGGTTGTCAGAAGGGAGGGGGTGGGAGGTTGGGCAAAATGGGTGAAGGGGAGAGGGAGATACAGCTTTCTAGTTATGGAATGAATAAGTCACAGGAATAAAATGCTCAGCATAAGGAATACAGTCGATACTGTAATAGTGATGTAATGGGACAGATGGTAGCTATACCTGGGGTGAACATAGCATAATGTATAAACTTGGAAAATCACTAAGTTGTACACCTGAAACTAATGTAGCATATTTCAACTACACTCAAAAAATTTTTAATTAAAAATAAAGTGGTGCCATCTGTGCACTAGAGGGATTCTCAGAAAAAGCCTTTCTGCATTGCAGTCAAGACATGGGTTAACCTCCAAGGATACTGGAACACATAGTCCTGAGTGAGGTAGGTCATTATGCAAACATGAGCAAGATGAAGGGCCAAAGATGGAGTCAGTATTGTCAGCACTCCTAAGGAAAATAAGAGAGTTCTTAACTGTTTACTGTTCCATTTAGTACAGTAAATAAAAATATCCACTGTGTGTGAGTGGCACAGGAGTTCTTTTTATGTTCAAAGAGAAAGGAAACTATTTTTTTTTTAAGATTCTCAAAGAATTGAGGAAGTGAATTGGCTAGGTAAGTGTTGGAGTTCTGGCTTAAGATTTGTGGTCATAAATTTTAAATCGTATGGTTGTGTAGTTGTGAGTTTAGCTCCAGCAGGAGCATGCACAGAGCAGACAGAGTTGTACCTAAGTATGGTTGGGTTTTACCAGTGAGTACAACAGGGGGACAGAGGGGCAAGAAGTTGAGGTTAGGTGGAAGGGAGTGATTATAATGGTTAGCCATGGAATCTAAGCGGGGTAAAAAGACATGTAAGTACACAGGGTAAATGATAACTGAAGAAGTTGGTAGGATCAATAAATTAAAAATCCCCATGGGATCAAAGAATTGTTAAATTCAGAGTGTTTGAGGATCGGAGTTAAAATATAGGAGGTGGTACTCTATAGAGAGCTGCATGCTTGCTATTGAAGGTGTCATGGACTGAATGTGTCCCCTTCAAATTCGTATGTGGTGGTATCAGGAGATGGGGTTTTGGAAGGTAATTAGGTCATAAGAGTGGAGCCGTCTGAATGGCATAAGTATACCTACAAGAAGAGACTGGAGGGGTGCCTAGGTGGCTCAGTCAGTTAAGTGTCCAACTTCAGCTCAGGTCATGCTCTCATGGTTCATGAGTTTGAGCCCCACGTTGGGCTCTGTGCTGGCAGTTGAATGCCTGGAGCCTGCTTCTGATTCTGCATCTCCCTCTCTCTCTTCACCTCCCCCACTCATGCTCTGTCTCTCTTTCTCTCTCTCAAAAGTAAACATTAAAAATAATAAAAAAAAAAAAAGAGACTTGAGAGATGATTTTTCTCTCAGCCATGTAGGATATGAGAAAATGGCTGCAAACCAGGGAGAGTACCCTCATCAGCCACCTGATATACCAGTGCCTTGATCTTGGATTTCCCAACTTCTTGAACTGTGAGAAACAAATGTTTGCTGTTTAAACCACCCAGTCCATGATACTATGTTATAGAAGCCCAAACTGACTAAGATGGCAGGGGCAGGGCGGGGGTGGGGGTCATTAGTTTTGTGAGGGTGGGAGGGCATTGGGTGTTGTGTTTTTTTATTTTGTCTTTCTGGTAATGACAAGTTCTATGGACATAGGTTCCTGGGTGTAGTGAAGAATAAGGTCATAGTAGAGGACAAGGTCAGGGATGAACCGAAGTTTCAGGGTGTGGGATGAAGCAGTCATGTGGAAACAGAGATGACCAACACTGATGACAAGTCACAGAGTCACATGCAGTCATCTGAAAAGCAGTAAGAGATATGCTAAAACCTTCAGTGAATACAGACAAGTGACTAGAAGGATTGTAGATGCTTACAGTGTGGTGGAACGAAGGGTGATAACCCAATATAATTCTTCAAAAGGCAAGGACGTTTTTTAGAGCTAAGAACAGCTGTTGGGAGACAAAAGGGAGTAAAGGGGCAACTCTTCCACTTCCAGGCCCAGGCGGTTCTGCTGCCTTTACCTCATTTTCCCTAATGCCAGACAAGCCTGGCCAGTGCCTTTTGGAGATAAACAGCATAGGACTGTGAATAGTCATTTTTGATTTGTGAACCATCAAAGTATCCACACAAGAAGTGAAAATAAAATACCACCCAAGTTGGGCTGGAAACGAGAAGATTAGCATCTACATGTTCCTATTTTTAATATGCAAAATACAATTCCAGAGTATGGAAGCCAAAAGACTCTGGTCTCATAGTAATGATTAGAGCCAAAAGTAACTTAATTTCACAAAGTTACTTTGTTTACTGATTCTAAATACATATTCACACATATACATACATGCTTATAAAAACTAATTTTTGTTTATATAATTAAAACTACTTTAAAATTTTTTAAATCCATTAACTATATCTGCTCTTATTACCACAGTTGATAAATAGGTATAATTATTCTATTATAATGGTATGCATAGAATATTAAATGTAATGAAGTGAAAATATGATGATTTCACAGTTTTACAACTTTTTCCCTACATAAGCATATTTTACTGTTTTAACTTTGCTGAAAAGATTTATTTTAAGATGTACCCATTTTATTTTTAAATGTGCCCTTGTATTTTGTGTTTCTTTTTCTGCTTAGTGATACTTAATCTTCTTATTATAAACCTTTTATGTGATTTGAATGCATATTACTGCTTTTCAAAGTTGATGAGCTGTTCTCACATTCTTTCAAACACACATAATAGATTGATTTTTAAATTCCCAAATGTTATAAATAATTACTTCTAAAAGAATTCTATGTGAAATCAAAACTTTTCTGTGGAAAACAGATGAATTTTAGTTTATTTAAACTTCTCGATGATTGTCAATGAATTGCTGCGAATGCTGTAATAGAATACAACAGAGACGTTGAGGGTGGCACTGAGAGTCTGTATACCCAGATCATTTTATGGGTTCTGGAGAAAGAGTTAAGTTACAGTTAAAATTCAGTGCTTTTACAGAATTAAAAGCTTGAGAAAGCTTGGACATTCAGAACGTGGTCTCCGGAGTCAGGCTGCCTGGGTTCAAATCCCAGCTTTACCACTTACAAGAAACGTGACCTTGGGGCGCCTGGGTGGCTCAGTTGGTCAAGCATCTGACTTCAGCTCAGGTCATGATCTCATGGTTTGGGGTTCGAGCGCCACATCTGGCTCTATGCTGACAGCTGGGCACTGCTTCGGATTCTGTATCTTCCTCTCTTTCTGCCCCTCCCCTGCTCACACTGTCTCTCTTTCAAAAATAAATAAACATTAAAAAATATTAAAAAAAAAAAAAAGAAATGTGACCTTGAGTGAGTTACTTAAGCTGTCTATGGCAGGCACTATTATTGTCCCTTATACAAAAACTGTCTCTACCCATCTCCTCTGCCCTTTTCTTGTTGACAGACCATTCACGCTCCTACAAAGGCTAGAACACCAACTATTCCCCTAGCTTCCCTTAAAGTTAGGTAGTAGTCTGTGATCCAGTCCTGTCCAATGGGATGTGAAAAAAGTCTGTCAGGGATATTCTAGGACAGGTTTTCCTTCCTGTTAAATAGAGAATGGAAGGCAACGCCATTCTTTTTCGGCCAATATTGTTCTGTCTCTCTGATGTCTGAAGCTGTGGCAGCCAAGTTGTGAACTATGAAAGGACAAGCCAGAGGGCCAACCTGAGGGGGACAAAGCAGAAAGAGCTTGGGTCTTTGATGACATCCCTAAGCCACTGGGCAAACCCAGGGAGGTTTTGTTAGAGTTCCGTCCTGTTAGATAAGAAAATGTCCTCATTATTTAATCCATATCTAACTGGACGTACTGTTACTTGCTCATAAGAGTATCTTGATATATTCTCCAATTCAGTGTGGGATAGATACAACGACAGCAAATACCTTGTCTTGTTTTTTATCTCAAGAGAAAAGTTTTCAACATTGCATAATGACATCTATAAGGTTTTTCAGAAACCCTTTATCAGTAAAACCATTTCGAGTTTCCTAAAAGTGTTCTTTAAATTATAAATGCAGGCTGAATTTTTCTGCATTTGTTTAAATTATCGTATGATTTTCCTCCTTTATTTTGTTAATGTGACAAACATTCAATTATTTGCAAATTGAATTCCTGGAAACCCAACTTGTTTGTGATGTAATTAGTCTGTTACCCATTTTGGAGATTGCTGAATTTGGTTTGCTCTTTTCACCCATATTTTAAATAAGATTGACCTTTAGTTTTCCTTTCTCACAATGCCACTGTCAGATTTTGGACTGAAGATATGCTGGCTTGATTAAGTGATTTCATAAAAGTCTTTTTCAGTTTTCTGGAAGAGGTTTGTAGAGTAGAAATATTTCTTCTTTAAATATATTTTAGAACTTGATAGTTAAACCATGTGGGCCTGGAGTATTCTTCGTAGGAAAGTATTTAATTATAAGTTATTTTTAATAACTGTAAGAATATTCAGGTTTTCTATTTCTTCTTGTGTCAATATTGAATCAAATATATTTTTCACTTCATTAATATATTGGTATAAAATTATCTGTGACATTCTCTTACTATCTTTTTAATATATGCATGTTTTGCAAACATGTAAACTTTTTGATTCTTCACATATTATTTATGTCTTTATTTTTTTTCTTAATCAGTCTCTTTGCTTTTTATTTCATTCATTTCTGCTTTTATATTCATTATTTTCCACTATTTACTTTCTTTTTAAAAAAATTTTTTTAACATTTATTTATTTTTGAGAGACAGAGACAGAGTGTGAGTGGGGGAAGGACAGAGAGACAGAGGAAGACACAGAACCCGAAGCAGACTCTAGGCTCTGAGCTGTCAGCACAGAGCCCAATGCAGGGCTCAAACCCACGAAGATCATGACCTGAGCTGAAGTTGGTCACTTAACCGACTGAGCCACCCAGGTGCCCCTACTTTCTTTTTTTTTTTTTTAAGTCTATTTATTTATTTTGAGAGAAAGATCGTGAGCAGGGGAGGGGAAGAAAGAGAGGGAGAGAGAGAGAATCCCAAGTGGGCTCCTCACTAACAGTGAGGCTCAAACTCACAAAACTGTTAGATCAAGACCTGAGCTTAAACTAAGAGTCTGTCACTTAACTGACTGAGCCACCCAGGCACCCCTTTTATAATTGTTTCATCTACCTGCAAAAAGGAACCTTTTCCATCCTTTTACCTTTAGCCTTCCTGAATATATAGCATACATGCTTTGGATGTGTCTCTTATAAAGATATAAAATTAGATATTTTAATCCAATCTGATAATCCTCTCTTTAATTGGAGTATTTAATCTATTAATATTCAATGCAAATGTTGATTTACTTGAATTAAAATATATCATTTTACTCAGCTTTTTATTCGTCCCATGTCTTTTACATTCTTTTTATCCTTTCTCCTTTCTTCCCTTCTTTTAGATCAATTGTTTTTCTATTTCATATTTTCCTTAGTCAGCTTCGAAATTAGTTATATGCTGTTTTATTATTCTGTAGTAATTATCCAGAGATTTCAACATGCATACTTGATTTATCAAAGTAATCTTTTTTTTTAAGTTTATTTATTTATTTTGAGAGAGAGCACATGAACAGGGCAGGGGTAGAGAGAGAGAATCCAAAGCAAACTCCATGCTGTCAGCATAGAGCAAAACATGGGACTTAGATCTCACAAACCATAAGATCATGACCTGAGCCAAAATCAAGAGTCAGACACTTAACCAACTGAGCCACCCAGGTGCCACTATCAAAGTAAGCCTAGTTGATGCTTTTACTCTCTTCTGAGGTGATGAAAGGACCTTGGAATACTTGGACACTCTTAACTCTCCTCCCAACTTACATGCTATTATTGTCATATATTTCAAGTCCTCTATATTTTTTAAACTACTTAAGTCATAATAATTGTTGTTTATAATTATTTATAATTGTAAATACATAAATATTTATAAATACATAATAATTTATGTTTACTGAAATTTTTACCATTTCTTTTATTCATCTTCCCATTCTTACTCTCTGAATTTCTATTTAGTATCACTTTCCTTCTTTCAGAAAAATATATTTAAGGTTTTATTTACTATGGATCTTCTGGTAGAAAATTCTCACCATTTTTGTTTAATTCATCTTTATTATGGAAGGATATTTTGATTGGGTATAAAGAATTCTAGATTGGTGCATCCGTTCACGTTATTGCTTTCAGGCTTTCATTGTTTCTATTGAGAGAGCATCTCTCAGACTGCTCTTTCTTCAGTGTAATCTCTTCTTCCCCTAGATGTTTTTCCTCTTTTTAATTGTTATTCTTCAGTTTTACTATGATGGATTCAGATGTACATATCATTTTATTTTTCCTGAATCTAATCATATAGTTTCTTAAACCCGTGATTTGTTGTCTTTTAGCAGTTTTTGAAAAAAAGTCACCCTTTATCTCTTCAAGTATTGATTCTTCCCATTTCTCTGATGTCTTCCTGGCACTGCAATCAAATGTGGATTAGACCTTTATATTCTTTCTTCTGTGTTTTTCGCATTTATCTCCTCACATTTTGCTTAGATCTTCACCTGAAGTTTAGATATTTTCTTCCAAGCTCTTTCAATTCACCAATTCTCTCTTCATTTGTGTGTAAATTACTGTTAATCCACCCACTGATTTCTTAATTTTGGTTGTATTTTTTACTTGCAAAATTTACGTTTGGATAAGGGGTTTTTGGAGGAGTCAAATGTGCTGTTATTTTTTGTAGTTTCCAACTCATGAGCTAAATTATTTTATTTTATTTTATTTTTTATCTCCTTGAACTTAGCGAGCAGGTTATTTTAAAACCAGTGTCTTATTAATTTAATATCTAGTGGTCTTACGGTTCTGTGTTTATTGTCTGTTGTCTCTACTGATTGTCTTTATGCTGACTAATCTCCTTATATGCCACATTATTACTGACTGTGTACCACATATTGTATATAAAAATTTGTGAAATGCCAATAATCCTATATATTTTTCCAATCAATGATTTTACCGCAGGCCACATGGAGAGTTTATCCAAATCCTAAACATTTACAGATTAAAATAGATATTTAGGTATATCTAAAAAGGAAATTGCTGAATATAAAAATTAAAGCTGGAGTAAGCTGTCTCTTTTTTTTTCTTGTGATTTTTTTAAATAGTTTAAGTTTCTGCTAATCATGTCAAACTCTCCTTTTTTTTTTCTTAACTATTCCCCATAATTGAGTCAGCATGTATCCATTTCAATTATTTCAGTTGTATACGACAGAGAAATCTAAAATAGCTCAGGACTAGAATTTACTAGAAAGTTATCAAAGACTCAGGATCCTTCCAGTTCATAGCTCTGCTATCTACAGAATGTGATTCTAATACTCAAGGTCCATATGGCTGCCAGAGCTTCAACATCACATCTATATTCCAGGGAGACACAATATTTTTGTTTACATTTTATTGGCTAGAACACCATCACATCAACCTAGAAATATAGTCCATGACCTATGTAAAATGTGTGTTCATTCATGAAAGTGAAAGAGGTGAATTAATATTAGGTGTTAACAGTCTGTGCCTCAAAGGACCATGGATTAAGAAACAAAGAGAATTGTAGTGCATTTACTATAAAACTAAATTAGGTTGTGAAAATGTAATATTTTCCAGGTTATTTATCCCTAATGCAACCAACAGCAAGGAGGGCATCATGAGAAAAGAAATCAAGGCTTGAGAACCTGAGTTGGAGAAAAAAATTATTTGAAAAAGTAAAAAAAGGAATAAAAATGTATAGGCAAAATGAATAGGTGAAGAGTGACTTTCCAGGCAGCTTGATACAGTTTAGAAAACTTGTAAATTAAATACCAAGCTCATATTTTTCAGATGGAATATTTTTGTACTATACTGTTGGATGTGCAGGAATCAGAACACCTTAAAAGGTATGCCTATCACTTTCAGGATGAATCCTTTCAGAAAAAAATGTTCAAACACTCATATCTACCTCTTAATTAAACACATGACAATTTGATTTCTCACTCATGAAATATTTTCTCTAGACCATGTCCAAAATAGCACTTTGGCTGGCTAGGTTTGTGAGGCATTATATTCATAGCACCTGCCCTTGTGGAATTCTAGGGGACTCCAGAGGATTTTATGCAAGTGATGTCAAAGGGTAACACAAGATGTTTTGTAAAGTAGGTTAACATAAACATTTTCAAATAATTACTTGGTTTGGAGACTATCTACTCACTTAACATATTTTCCAATAATTCTTATATTTGGTAAACTCTCTTCCTGAACCTCAAATTGTCATACATATTTATGCTGTTAATTTTCCAGTGACTATTCTAAAATATGTCAGTGTTGATCGATGGATCTAAATTCTAAATGCTATCATGTTTTAAAATGCAAATCTGCATTGCACAATGTCCCTTGCCTTCTTTTTCTTTCAGGGCATTCTTACCTCTGGTCTGTGCTTTGCAGTATTACAGCTTGTAATAATCTGCCTCTGATGCTAGAAACCAAAGTTAAGAAAATCCATTTAATTCAACAACAACAACAAAGTCTTGGGGAAAAAAGAATGTACTTTTTCCTTAGTTCATTTAAAAGCAAATGAAAGTTTAGCTCTCAGGAGGGAAGAGATAGGTCAGGCTGTCTTTTGCCCACTTGCCAGATGATGCTAACAAGCCATTGTCTTTCCCCACTCAGGCATGAATGCCTGAGAACTCTTTTTCCTCTGCTTACCATTGCCTTAACCAGCAATACTCTTCTCAGACAGCAAGATACCTGAATGTCTAAACATTTATCTATACTAATACAGGCCCATTCCATGTGAATGCCTGCCAGGCAGGAACTAGGCTGTCAGCTTCATCCCATCAAAAAGACTTTCAGTCCCAAGGACTGATGGCAGGTTCCAATTGTTAAGTCACTCTTGCTTGAACTGAATTTTAAAGTCAGGCTCCTACTGTTAAAGAATGGAGCTCAAAGAGCGCATTTAGCCAGAAATGTTGCAATTCTAAATATAATACTCTTGGCTATGGATTTTGTTCTTGTTGTCATTATTTTTAAAATTTGGGTACTGAGTGAAACTCGAGGGCAGCAAATAATGTGGAAGGGCAACCAATACTGCATAATAGTTCTTGTTTTGGTACATTTGCTTTGTAGTGATTTATTAAGGGAGACTGAAAAAGCCTGATTAAAATGCATAAACAGTGCTGAACAGTAAACAACCATGTCTAAGGATGAAAAAATGGGACCCACATGCTGTGCATGGAAATTGCCCTTAACAACATGGCCTATTGTTGAATAGATAGGAAGCCAAAGGTTGCTTGTAATCAAATTTGAAGTTTCCCATCACTTATAAAAGCAACACTTCCTTGTGCAAACGTTTCAATTTGTTGTAGTTAAAAACTGCTTCCTGACTTAATCCGTACAGAAACCAGGAACTCTTTTGACTGTCAGGTGGAGAGAAAAATTTAGAGAGCCCACTAGACTCAAAAAGACTAAATGAAACCAAGTTTGTATGTTGAGGGAGAAATTACATCTAAAGAATTAACAGGAACAAATTGAAGCAGCACAGAGCTCAAGATATATATATATATATTTTTTTTTAGTATTTCATTTAAACAGGCAAAAAGGAGTTCGATGGCTTGCCTAGGTGCTCACATCACTTCTTTCTGTCACTCAGAAATAAAACAAATATTAAAGAAAATTTTTAAAAAAATGGCTCACTACAGCCTGAATCCAGCCTATGGGGAAAGACTCAAAGAGAAAAATCATTAACAATATCACAAGACTGATACGATGGCTGAATTGCATAAGTATAAATTATTATATGATAATTCCTAAAATTTATGGTTTGAAGAATGATTGTTAATGAAAAAGATAAAAAAATAACTGTAAACTTTTAAGCCATGTTTATGCTTCCACTGTATGGATACGGTAGAGGATAAAGAAAAATAAAGAAGGAAGTTTAATTTCTTTTTAAATACTATTTGTATTATAATCTATAGTGTCTTAAAGTGGAAAGCACTTTTAAACTGCTTTAACACCTTTCTCAAAGAAAGTTAAAGAATGAACAAAAAAGTCATTTTCCATCCCCTTAACCAAATATGCCTGTAGCAGCAATTAAAAAACAATTCACAAGTCTTTAAAAAGATTCTTAAGTAATAAGTCATGAAAAAATTCATACGTCATAAAGTCTTATGCTTAAGTATTTAGGTCTTTTTCATTTTCCGGTAATAATATGGTAATGAGCATCCTTATACTATAATCTTTTATACCTTTCTCATTATTTGTCTGGCACAAATTTCCTCACATACAATTTCTAGATCATGGGGCATGAAAATTTTACTTATTGAAAACTGGCCTTCCAGAAAAGTCTCACCATTGTTCATCCTACTAGTAGTACATGAAACTATATTGAAACCATCACTTGGTGTTATTTCTTCTTAATATGTGCCAAATTAATAAGTGAAAATGGCATCTTTTAAAAATAATTTGCATGTCTTTGACACACCTTTTAGAATTTTAATAATTCTCATGATTTTTTTCATTGTTCTTCCTGTATGAATTATCTCTTAATAATGTCTGATCCTTTCATAGGGCAGTGGGAAGATTAAATGAGGTAATTCAAATAAAGCACTTAATAGAGTGATTAGAAAATCTGAAGTGTTTAATAATAGTTAATGAGTTTTAGTTACCGTTATGGGTATTGATTTGTTTTCTCTTATTACAGATACAAAGGTGGTCAGTAAGGAAACTCAACTTAAACAAAGATGGCATTGAGCATGTAAATGAAGATATGTGCTTAATAGTAAAAGTAAAATTATCCTTTCCATAAAGAACATGAAATTACAAATCTATGGAGAGAAGAAGTTCTTGGTAAGTAATTTATTCATGCTTCTCCTAATCCCTGTAACCACCACAAGCACTTCCCTTTACCTTAGGAACAGAGCCATGAGTCCAAGTTTCCAGTGCACAGAGGTTTGGGGGTATTTGTTATCCTGAGAACTTCCCTGTGGACCACTTAGGCATGTATGCAGGGGGATACAAAGCTGCCAGCTATGAGGAAGGAAATGCAAGTATGGGCCAAGTAGGACCTCAGCGGCCAGGATCAACAACAGAAGGAGCATCAAAGGGGCTCTTACTCTACCTCAAAACCAGAAAGTAGGCTTTTCAGTACATTAAGAGAGAGTGGCTAATTTTTCCTAACGTCATGAGTATAATTTCCAATTTGGCAATAATTGCAATCATCCTGCTAAACTAAAACTCCCTGCCTCTAAACTCTTGCCTCACCCATCCCTCATTACATTGCTACAGATGTGTCATCCGAAACAGGATGGATTATGCTCTTTCATTTTAGAATACTTTAATCTCAAAAAATAAAAAAAATAAGCTCTTCCTCCACCTCCATACTGTTGCTCATGAAAGTAAGTCTTAACCATTAGCATAACATCCAAGACCATCCTCCATCCAGCCCTAACCTACCTTTTTCAGCAACAACTCCACCTTATTTTTCTGTGCATCCTGTGCCCCCAGGACTAGTCTGCTCACCATTTCTCAACATGACCATGAGTGTTCATCCCTCCAAGGTTTTGCTCATGTTAACTGTTCCCTGGGCCTGGAATACCTTCTCTCCCTTTTCTGTTGACAGAGAAGCTGCATATTCTTCCAAGTTCTACCCAGATCCTTTCCATCAAATTTAATCTCTCCTTCCTCTGTAGTCTTTTTTTTTTTAATGTTTATTTACTTTTGAGAGAGCATGAGCAGGGAGGGGCAGAGAGACAGGGAGATTGGAGGGTCTGAAGCAGACTCTGTGCAGACAGCAGAGAGCCCGATGCGGGGCCCGAACTCATGAACCATGAGATCATGACCTGAGCTGAAGTTAGACACTCAACCAACTGAGCCACCCAGGCACCCCCTTTCCTCTGTAGTCTTAATACACAATCTATTTGGCACATTTCCTTCTGCCTTGTATTATTGATGGTTATTTACACAAATGCTTTTCTCTTTAGATTATAAGCATGCAAGAAACAGTGACGATGTTTTAATCATGTTTGATTTCCCCACAGCCTAGCACAATAGTTCACAAAAAAGAAATGCCTGCCCAGTAATTGTTTTGTGAATTGGACTGAATATTCAATTACCAGTTTGAGTTGCTTTCTATATAAATATGACAAATATGTCTATGAGAAATGGACACTCCCCATTAGTTCCAAAGTAGAGTTGCCAGATAAAATACAGAACACATGGTTAAATTTGAATTTGAATTTGAATTTGAAATTCAAATTTAACTGGATGTCCCATTTTTTATTTGCTAAATCTGGCAACTTTAGTCCAAACACATGCCAGTTTCACCACTGTCAGGGTTAACTCCAGGGCAAGAGTGAATTAGTGTGGGCGTAAATCTCTTCCCATCCAATTCTGCTGCAGTGATGTGTATACATAGCTACCATGAATCCTCTTCACGTGATAATACTTTTTTTAAAAGGCAGAAGAACAAAGGTAGTCATTTATAACTTATCCTTACTTTCTCAAAAATATAGTGGATATTTGAGGAACTCAAGAGAATAGTTCCAGGTATTAATACAAATTCTTCAAATAGCTGGTTGTTCTGATTAACAAGATTGCAAGGCAAACCTTTGAGGTCCCTGAGACATTCTGTTTTTGTATCATCATCTGGGACATTTCTTCACACTGCCCTTGGTCTCTTTTATAATCTCTCTTGTAGCCCAACCACAATGGGGTCATTGTGTGGACTCTTCTTGTGGCAGCCTTCCATGCTCAGCCCTGAGGATCCATGTCTGTCCCAGGTTATTCGATAACATCCTCTAACTTTACCCCTCTCCTGCACTCACGTCTCACCCCCACCACTTTTCTGGTTTCCTAGGCAACAGTTTTTTGGCCTAATAATAAACTGATGCTTGCCGGTATACAATGAGAGGAGATCAATAGAACCCTCAGGATTCTCATTTGTTTCTAGATAACATCTGCAGTTTAACCTTCTGGGGACAATTCCTGGCTCTTCCAAAATTATCTGATCAAAGAAGGTTGGAATTTCCTGTAGGAGTGGGTGATGTGCTCTGAGAGGGAATTATTTTTTGGAGCAAGAAACCCTGCAGTATCCTTCAAATCAAATTATGTGAGCAGCTGTCTGCTGATGAGTTAAGCAGAACCTCTTATTTTAGGAAATATAGTATGTTCAGACCTCACCATTTTGACTACAATGTAATTTTCTATTTATTCAAATGACATCTAAGTTGAGCTCCTAGTTGCCCATAAGAAACTTTAGAGCTCTTCAGAAGGGCACTCTTATTGCCTCCTCCAGCCCTTTAGAGAAGATACCCCTTACTGTCTTCAAGCCCAGCCTCCATTGAATCTCTGTTCCTCTGACTTCTGCAGACAAATCTCCCAGGAGCCCATGGCTTCACTGGAAAAACACTCCCACAGAACCCCAGACACATTTAAAGTAACACAATTGATTAATTGCAGAGAATATGTTTCTGGCCATGCAACATATTGAAAAAGCAACTGTCATTAGGATAAAGCCAATGACTTTGGCCACTTTTTAGCAACTGCAGTTTGGTCATTCACACAAACCATTAACATATGTGAAGGAACCTGTAGGGAAATTGTGCCTGCTGAATGAAACAGAACAAAGGCTGTGCTTGGGTTTTCAGAACACCTTCTGACAGGAGAGTGGACAGCCTTCTATCTGCCCGCATATTGCTCCACACTCTAGAGTTGTGAAGGTCAGCATTGTAACATGTGCATTAGGACTCTGGTTGCTGGTATGTGAAACCAACTGTAGCTGGCTCTTCAAAAACAAAAATGAGGGCACCGAGGTGGCTCCATTGGTTAAGCCTCCAACTTAGGCTCAGGTCATGATCTGGCGGTTTTTGAGTTCGAGCCCCACATCAGGCTCTGTGCTGACAGCTCAGAGCCTGGAGCTTCTTCAGATTCTGGGTCCCTTTCTCTCTGCCTCTCTCTGTCTCTCTCAAAAATAAATAAACATTAAAAAAATTTTTTTTAAATACAGAACACAAAAATAAAGAGAAATATATCATAAAGATGTAATGATTCAAGGGAGTGCAAGGCAATTCAGGAGAATTCTCAGACTTTAAGGAAAGGAGAGGCTAATGGGTACTGAAAATGGGAATCTCCAGAAAATTCATAATCCTGCCTCTCAGCTCACTTTCTCTCTGTTTTCCATTCCTTTTTCTCTTCTGCCATCAGTTTCTTCTACTCCCAAATCTTCATGGAGATTTGACCCACTATAATGTCATCAGTACCATAAATATAATAAAACTTTTCCTTGAAGGGTGGAGTTATATTTCTCAAAATGGCTGCCAGGGGCCCAGCCTCACTTAGATGGGAGGGAAGTAAAGGAGTCATTGCAAGCTGGACAAACACTACAAAAGCCGTGGACTGCAAGCAGTCACATCCACCATTTCCCTGGTGTTTGCCTGACTAAAACAAACCTGGAAGAGGAAAGAGTGAAGATGCTTGATACCTGGTTATATGTTGATGTTAAGCTAACAACAAAGCAAATTTAAAATGGTAGTAAAGCATACTCAAAAAATTGTAACTCAAAAAATGGAATGTACCATAGCATATATCAGAAACTCCTATCCCACAAACTCTAACAGTGCACTTATCTGTCTTCTCTGATCCCTAAGCAGGATACCTCTTAGAAATAAAACTTAGTTTAAATGATTTAAAATAACATCATTCCATCTGGGCTCATAAAGGGTTTTTTGTTTTGTTTTGTTTTTTTGTTTTTTGTTTTTTGTTTTTTTTTTACTCTCAAATTACTGCTAGTTTACTATTGGCAGAGTTTGGACCTCCTGCATAAGTAAATTTACTCAGTGCAATCAGATTTCATTCAAAATACTGTCAAAAGAAGTGAAAACCCATCTTATAAAAAGTAACTTGTGAATGCCATTCAGCTCTGTGATAGGGAACTAATAATAAATGTGAATGAAGTCTTGCTTACTCAGTGTTTCTCCTCACTTTTATTCTTTTCTTTGGTGCCCCTTTCTCTAATGGTAATACCTTCTAGTTTTCTCTTACAGTCATTTCCAAGGCATTTTTGTGCACTACTGTAATAAAAAAAATCAGTACATTCCTCCAAATTATGCTTATTTATTTACTAAAATATATGCATTATAAAGTGAATAAATAATGAAAATTTTATAAGGTGATCTACAATAAATATAAACAGAAGTGCTGGTATTTTCTGTCTCTGCCCCAATGATCATCTTGTGTGCTGGTCTATAGTCACAGGACAGCTAGTACTTCTAAGTTGAATTGTTGTTAGTGAATTATTTTTCATGACCTAAAGGACACTCATGAACTTTAGATACAGGGTGCTCTTGGTTGACATTCATCTTAAAATGAATTATCCAAAGCTAAACTTTTCACTGCATGTCATGAAAATTTGTCCACAGTACCAAAAACTACTGAATGGGTGTAAAAGTGACCGTCATCAAACCAGCAAAGTAAAACACACACACACACACACACACACACACACACACACACACACACATTAGATAAAGTTAGATATGATGGTGTGGTGGGTGGGTGGGGCTTTGACAGTAAAGCCACCCACACTAAGTAGGTAGAACAGTAGCTCAGACTCTGGCTGACTGAGACCCACAGGACCGCAGTAGAAGAGAAGAAGGGAAGCTGGTTGGATAATGATGCTCTCCAATGAGCAAATTCTCTTGCTTTGTCTTTACGTTCTTTCCTTTTGTCCACCCTCAGACACTGAGACCCTGAAGTGATGCTGACTCTGCCAGCATTTCAGACCAAAAGGAAATCATGGGAGGCAGTAATAAATAGACCAGCAATCCTGTCTTTTTATTTTTTCAACGTTTATTTATTTTTGGGACAGAGAGAGACAGAGCATGAACGGGGGAGGGGCAGAGAGAGAGGGGGACACAGAATGGGAAGCAGGCTCCAGGCTCTGAGCCATCAGCCAGAGCCCGACGCAGGGCTCGAACTCACGGACCGCGAGATCGTGACCTGGCTGAAGTCGGACGCTTAACCGACTGCGCCACCCAGGCGCCCCAGCAATCCTGTCTTTTAATAAAGCCCTTATCACAAAAGGAATGACCAAAATTTAACAACAAAACAAAAATAATATTTATTAAAAGAATGGCAGGCAAAGGATTTATACATAAGTACATACAAATTAATGAGAACAGTATGACCCTTCACTAAGTATTTCAACAAAGGCTAGTCACAAAAAATAAATGATTGAATAGCAAATGTGTGGGGAAATGTTCTATTTTTATTTTTTTAAGAAGTCATAAGTTAAAACAGATACTAACTTTCCTCTATCAAATTAACAAAGATTTTATTTATGTTTTTATTTTTGAGAGAGAGAGAGGAAGACACAGAATCTGAAGCAAGCTCCAGGCTCTGAGCTGTCAACTGTCAGCACAGAGCCTGACTCTGACATGGGGCTCGAACTCATGAAGCATGAGATCATGACCTATGCGAAAGCCAGATGCTTAACCAGCTGAGCCACCCAGGCACCCCAAATTAGCAAAGATTTTAAACTGCCATAAAGATACTGGCCAGAGCAGTGAAATGAGCTGTTGAATTCATCACAGTTAGAAGAAGCGTATATTAACCTGACCCTTTGGAAATTATTATTTCAATGCAGATCAACAGCTGTAAGATGTATATTTCCTTTGATTTAGTAACTCTTCTATTAATTTATCTTAGGAAAATCAAAAACAAGAATTTAGAGACCAATCTGTTTACTGACACACTATATAAAGCATTAAAAATTATTTTAAACAACAGATTATTTTATGATCTGAAAGTAAGTAAATTGTGATATAGCTACACAATACATCATTGTTCAGCTTCTACAATTTATGTTTATTAGGAGAGCTTGGTAGCATGATGGATGCTTATGTTAAAGTCATCAATGAAAAAAAAGTAAGATATGCATTTGGCCTACAGTAATAACCAAGAAACAAAATACATCGAAAGAAGGTTCTAGGTAGAAGTAGCCAAAAATTCGGAGTTATTTTTCTTGGGTGGTGGATCTGTGAATGATTTTAGTTTCTTCTTTCTATAGTTTAGTTTCCATTTGTATATGTCTTTTGAAAGTTGTATTCATGTAGCATATTTTTAAAGGACATATCTACCATGTTCCAGACACTATCCTAAGTGCTTAGGATAAAGCAAACACAAAACCAAAATTTTCACACTGAGTAGTACTGCCGGATTTAGCATAAATACATAGGAATCTCATTAAGTTAGAATTTCAGATAAACAATGAATAATTTTTTAGTAGAAGTGTAGTACTTTATTTGGCAACCCTGTCAGAGAATTTAATTCACTGGGGGATAAATTTTCTACAATGAGCATGAATTAACTTAAAAAAAATTTTTTTTCAACGTTTATTTATTTTTGGGACAGAGAGAGACAGAGCATGAACGGGGGAGGGGCAGAGAGAGAGGGAGACACAGAATCGGAAACAGGCTCCAGGCTCTGAGCCATCAGCCCAGAGCCTGACGTGGGGCTCGAACTCACGGACCACGAGATCATGACCTGGCTGAAGTCGGACGCCCAACCGACTGCGCCACCCAGGCGCCCCTGAATTAACTTTTTAAATTTATTTTTTATTATAGCAAAATACACCTAACATAACATTTACCATTTTAACCATACTAAATATACCAGGCAGTGGTATTAAGTTCACTCACAATGCTGTGACTACTATCTGGTTCCAGAACTACTACATCCCCTCAAAGGGAGAACTCTCTATATATTAGGCATTCACTCCTCAGTTTCCACTCTCCCCAATGCCTGACAGTCACTAATCTGCTTTCTGTCGCTGTAGATTTGCCCATTCTGGATATTTCATATAGATGGAATCATATATGCTGTGTATCAGATTTCATATAAATGGAATCATATAAGACCTTTTGGGTCTGGCATCTTTCAGTTGATGTTTTTAAGGTTAATCCACATTGTAGCATGTATCAGACTGCCTTTTGTGTGTATACACCACATCTTGTTTATCCATTTATCTCTTGGTGGACATTTGGGTTTCCACCTTTTGGCTATTGTGAGGTGTGTATTAATTTTATACTTTCAAAAAATAAGTTTGAGTTAAACCATTAAAAACCCCAGGGGATAATGAAAATCTTTCTCAGAGCCCCCTCTCTCTCAGTTTTCTATGTGTAAATTACTTTGTAAAGTAGAGGGCCAGGCAATAATCAAGACAGAATAATGTATTAAGCAAAATAAAATAAAATATGGCAGATATAAAGAAGCACAAAAGATAGATCTTGCCATCAAGAAGCTTATACCAAATTCTGGCAAATGAAAGTCAAAAGTCCAGCATTTAATCCCAGTGAGGCTACTCTGCCTCTCGTTAGAAACAGTTGAGTTTAGATGACCAATTCAGGGCTGCCCCTAGAACAATAAGTAGGGCACATGACATCTGCATGGTTAAAAAGCTTACCAAAAAAGCTGTGCTTCCCAGAAAAAAAGCAAGACTCTTATCCAAAGATAAGTCATATTTTCCAACCTTTAAAGCTACAAAAGTTCAGAAATATTGGAGTCCCTCTTCCAGCACCTCCTCACAGCCCATATAAGATAACTGATTCCTGGCTTCCCATTTTTAGTGAATGCTCTTTTGTTGTAGGTCCTCTGAGGTTTTCAGACTTACATCAGTAAATTCTTCTTCCAACAGCTGGGGTAAGCTGGCTTGCAAAACCTCAAGCCGGCGTCATCTCAGAGCATTATGCACCATAAGAGATAGAGGCGACACGAGGGCATCTTCACACTTCTTTTTCCTTTGGTAGGAGCCCAAGCAACCATTGCCTGACCCAAAGCCAAAGAAAACACAAAAGGGTAAAGGGGAGTAAGATGGGGTGGTGAAGAGCAGAGTCAGAGACTCAAGAGTCCTCGAGGGTCTTATATGGGTCACTTGGTTCATTCTCTCTTCCAGAATTTGCCAGACTTTCCTTCTTTTGCCCTTGCTCTAGTTACCTGCCTTTACCTTACCTCCGACTAGCCGCTGATGAGAATTTTGTGTTTTTCCTTTGAGGCTCAGTGCAAACCCTACCTTCTCCAAAGAGGCTTTGCCTGTCTTCTTGTTCATCTTTGGAAGGTTTTGGAAAGTCTTGCAAAGAGGTTTTGCTGATTCTTGTTCCTTCCTTCCAAAGAAGGAAGATGCGATTTCTTCCTTCTTTGGACTTTATCTTACCATATGTATTATAATTACTGAATATTCTAGTTACTTATATTTGTGTTTTTGTGTTAGTACTTGTTCCCCTTCCTTACTGCCATCCAACAGACATAAATACAATCCTCACACGTTGTCTCCTCATGGTTGCAACTACATTCCACTTGTTTCTAAATCCTCTCCACCCTTTAGTTTATTCTGCCACACACCCATGACGGGTTGACTAGTATCATACTCAGGCATGATATTCAGAAGAAAGTATTTAATAGGTCGATAGTTGCTTTTTTTAGACTCCCAATTTCAGAGGCAAAGAAGTCTCTTCAAATACAAAATGCCCAAATAACAGGGTCGTGGTGTTTGCATGCCCACTGCAAGCTGGAAGTATTTGATTCTCTATGTTACCTGGATAGATGGAGCATCTGCTCTCCTTTGATTCTTAAAAGCATTTGTCTTATAAGGGTGCCTGGGTGGCTCAGTTGGTTAAGCATCTGACTCTTGATTTCAGCTCAGGCTACAGTACGGACCCTGCTTGGGGTTCTCTCTCCCTCTCTCTCTGCCACTCCCCCACTTGCAGTCTCTCTGTCTCCCAAAATAAATAAATAAAGTTAATAAAAAAAAGAATTTGTCTTTTAGGGTGTAAAAGGGAGAATTTAGGTCACGCCTCTCTAGATACCTCCCAAAGAGTACCCTTCCTTCATTTTCATTTTTTTACCTTTAACCATTATTTTTCTACACTTAATTTCTCAACTTTCTACATCAAATCATACAAACTTTTATCCTGTTACTATTTTAATAGTTTTTCTGTAGTTTTAACCCAAATATTCCAAATGATCATACACTAGAATAATTTCCATATTTATGTGAAAAGTGGGAAAATAGCACTCTCCCATAGAGAAAATAACCAAAGCATTAATATCCTTAACCCAGAGTACCTGGGGATATTGTTGTGAATCAGACTGCTGACCTTTCATATCACCCTAATAGCAGTAGAGTTGTCAACACTTGACTTTGTAACTTATCCATTCCTTCAACAAATAGTTATTGACTACAATGTCTGAGATACTGCACTAAGATACTGCACACTGGCTCATTTTCCTCCTAACCCTGTTCTTGTTCTCTTTTGCCAGCACAGACTTTCCAACCATCCCTTAAGGACTGGTGTTCTCCAGGGGTGTGTTCTTGAGTCCCTTCTGTTATTGGGAATGGCTAACATCTGATGCAGATGCAACCACTTCCCTCTCTGGGACCAATGGTTGATACTAGTCATCACTCATGGTGTGCTCTCCCACTACTCCTGAAGGGGTCCTTAAATTCTTCCTCAACATAGCATCTAGGAAAGTTCTCTCTTCTTCGGAGGTGATACACAACTGGAAATATTTCTTCTTCTCCTGAAACTTTCTCCCTGAATGATTTCATCTACTCCTAAGGCTTCCACTTTCACTTCTGAGAAGATGATTCTCAAACTCCTCCTGACATTTTTCCCTGAGCCCTAGATTCATATTTCCAATAACCTAAAGTTCTTGTCCAGTTAGTGCCTCAAACTCACTTCATCCAAAACCAAACTTACTATATTCTTACCTGCTCTTAGAATCTTATTATATTCTTACCTATTCTTAGGAATCACTATTTACAATCACCCAACCTGGACTTTAAACTTATCTCTTTCTCTTACCTCTCACTGCTCATCTGCATTAGCAGTTGGTCATTAAGTTCTATTAATTCTACTTCGTAAATGTCTCCTAACTATATTACTTCTTACTCTTTTCCACCTCCCTAGTTTAGGCCTTTATGTATTGCCTACATGGATTCTTGTAATAGCCTCTATCATTCTCTGTGAACAGATTACTCCCTCTCCAGATTATCCTCCACCTTGCCATCAGTTGTCCTCCTGGAGCAATGATCCGACTATATTAGTGGTTTCTTTCATTCCTCCGGTGGATCTTTGAAATCCTTCAGTGTCACCAAGAGAAATAGCAAATTCCTTCTTAAGAGGATACCTGGAGGCCTTCACATGCTAGCTCTGCCCTGACTTTCCAAGAACATTTTTCATCACTTCCCAACTCCCAGCTCCCTGCTTCAAGTGTGCAGGGAGAATACTCCCTAAATACACCAGGAGCTTTCACACCTGGATGTCTTCCTCCTTCATGTTGTACAATCTGCATAGAATGCCTTTCCCCCACTAACTGCCTAGGAAAATTCTCCTCCTTCAAAGTTTTTTCTTCCCTCTTCTTCTGTCCCCTTACTCTCCCCACCTCTGTCCCAGCCTCTATTAGTGGTACATGTTGCTATGTTGTATGGTGGTGAGTTGAGTCTATTCCACCAAGCTGTTGACTCCTAGTGCCGTCTTATCCAGTTTTGTATCTGTAATATGAATAGCAGAATTCCTAACTCAGTAAAACATGAGTGGATAGTCTTGGCATATGCCTGCCCATATTCTAAATCATTTTTCTCTTTAAAGAATAGATGGTTAGTAAAAAAAAAAAGAAAAGAAAAGAAAAGAGAAAAAGAAAAAGAAAAAAAGGTTAATTTGGCTTACATTTGAGTCTTATCACATGGTCTCAAGTTGGAAATTACTGAGTTGCCAATATTTTTCCCAAGGCTCCAGTGAAATGGTCTTGGAAAATTATGCAGTGAGGTGGTTCATCCAGACTTTATAAAATAAAATTGTCCCTCCATTTTCTTGTTTTAGAAACAAAAAGAAAACCATCAATGCTTGATTGACATAAGCGGAAAAACCCTTTTGTTTTGTATAATCCAGTGTTTTCATAAGTAATTTGCAGAGTAGGAAGAGGAAAAGAGTCTTTGTAGGGGGTTCCAGAGGCATTCTGCCCAAGGAAATCTGATTAATTTGAATAGCAGAGTTGGAGTCTCCAATGGTACCTTATAAAAACCATCCCTAGGGAAAAGGTCTTCATAGTAACAAACTGCTTCTACTTCTGGATAGAAATCCCATTTCATGCTGCCTACAAGCCCCTGGAAGAAAATGTTCTGTGACACTTTCAGACTGAAATCTGTTTTAAAAAGGGAAACCTGCTTGTGCTCGCTTCGGCAGCACATGTACTGACAAGGGAAACCTGCTTATGGCGGTGGTTGAGCATAATAATATGATAAAATCAAATTTTGGTCTTTGTAATGACATAACTCTTTACTATAACATTTTAAAATGTGAGAAGATATACCAGAGAGTTAATGCTCACTAGACTTTAAAATTGAAGCTAAAGTATTTGCAGGGATGGTGGCAGGTGCCCCTGAGCCAACCTAGTAATATTTACCTGCATTATAAAACTGTATTTAATAAGGCAAATAGGATTAGTGAATGATAGTGTAGTTTATGAGAGAATAAGGGCCTGCTGTTCACGTATTGCTGTGAGCAGTTCCCTTTGGGATTGTTTCACGAACTGATTGAAATTACATTACCCAGATTTTAAGTGGAAGCATTAATAAATGGATCAAGACATAGAAGGGTAGAAAAAAAATCCCAGAAAGCCAGAATACCAGTAAGTGAATCTTTCTGACAAAGAAAAAGATGCCAGATTACAAATGAGCACTCTCTTTAGAGAACGGGCTAATGCAGTGTGCAGGCTTGGATAAAAGGAACAATGGTCACCTTCTGACACCAGGCTGTGTGTCTGGTGAGCATCCCTCAGTGCAAGTGTTAGTACTGTGTGAGTATTTATTGTGTTTCTATAAAGTCCTAATGAGCTCCTTGGGTGAGAGTGAAACCCTTTGCTTTTTCACACTGTGCTCAAGACCCCTAAACTTCATGGGGTCAAATCTAAAGAAAGGGTAATGGACCATGAGGTCCAGCTTAATAGACCTGATATTAACACAGCAGCAAGAGTGTCACCAAATGCAAAGTTTAGGGCAAGCCATGAATGAAGTATTTGTTACACTTAAATAATATACAAAGGTTATAACAGAGTAGTGGCACTATATCAATGTCATCATTGCAAGACTTTGAAAATCTGCCATGTATGAAATAACCCTGTAACACACATCTTTAGGTTCCAATAGATGAATTTGCTTTTCAAATGGTAGATTAGAATAGAAAGTTATGCAACTACAGTGACTAAACTGTAGTTATTTTTAGATATTAAAAATCTCTTGTCCATGGAAATAATCAAGCTACTCTCAGCATCTAATATTCATATAACAAATGTGTTGCACTCTATGCAGATTATACAGTTCGTATACTTAAGTGTTCATTTCCTCTAAATGAAATAGAGTTTTTCTTCTACAGTCGTCTGGTGTTTTTTAGGATAGGACAGATGTCCTTTGCTTTGAAATGAGTAAAACATAACCACACTGAGTATGATGTCATGAAGCAGAACCACTTGTATAAATAGGACTCTTTCACCAGACTCCTTTATCCATGTACTTGTTGGCTCATCACAATAAGCCTGGTCTGTTGTTACAGTGAACTTCAGTTCAAATGATGCAATGTAAGCCACAGACTTGGGATCTGAGAGCGCTGCCCTCTGCGGTTTTGTTCATAAGTTAATATTAAACACATCATCACTCTCACACATGGGTAAGAATGGGAAGATCTGAGGGTATAAGCCAGTAAAAATATTTGTGTGCTTGTTCACCTTCCATGTTTTTATTTCCTGCTGGGTTAAATACTTGTCTTTGGGATCGACTCAAGTAGGTTGTAAATTCTTTTAGGACAAGGACTGTATTTCTACTTCTGCTGTTTTATGTTTCTATTCCCAGCACCAAAGACAAAGCCACAGTATTGTCTACACCCTCCAGACCTCATGCATGCATATGTAAATGTTGTTCGTTACTTATCATCTCTTTGTTTCCATGACTTGATTATCGCAAAAGTGGAAAACTGCATTTATTCAGGAAATTAGACAGTATACTGTCAAATTAGCCAACATATGCTGTTGTGAATTTTCAACAGACTACTATGTGCTAACCCTCATTTCAGTTTGCATTAATAACTTGATTTCCTGTCCCATCCACCAATTTTCAGAGGTTACTAGAATGTCACTTTCATATTTGTAAAATTACACCAGGTTCAAACAGATGAGAAACCTCAAGGGTTTCAGAAAACTAGCTTCTGTGTTTAAGTACATAAAACAAGGACATTTACAAACAAACATAAAAATGCTTCCAGATTTTTCAAGTTCCATGGTTAACTGTTGTCATTTCTCTGTGACTAATCCCTATGATGACTAGTAGGAATGGAAAGAATGACATGACCATTTTACTTTCACATGTTGCTCTTTTAAAAGGAAATACAGAGAAATTGAAAAGGGTAAACGAATTAATTTTTGTTAATAAAGGAAAAACCAAAGGCACTTATCTGTTGATGGAGTTGATCCTAAAAAAGGGAGACTAGGAGCCAGGTGAATGTGTATGATACAGCAACATCAAAACTCTGACCTACCTAAAAATATCATTTCCACCAGGCGGCCAGAAAACTTAGAATTTCTGTCATTGGAGTCTTTACTGTGCATTAGAACTTCATTTACAGATGGTCCATTAAAATGCAGGCACAGTGCACTTAACCCAATAATATCCATTCTCTCTGTGGTTTGTAATAGCCAAGGGCGGGCTATAGTCCAGAGCAGATTGTCTGAACCAAAAGAGAGTAAAAACTTGAGACGAGAGTGAAGACTTGAGTAAAGTAGGATGTGAAGGGAATTCTGGAGACTCAGGAGGTCCCAAGGCAGTGGATAGGTGTATTAAGAAGTCACCACCTGGGATGCCTGGGTGGCTCAGTCGGTTAAGCGGCCGACTTCGGCTCAGGTCATGATCTTGCGGTCCGTGAGTTTGAGCCCTGCGTCGGGCTCTGTGCTGACAGCTCAGAGCCTGGAGCCTGTTTCCAATTCTGTGTCTCCCTCTCTCTCTCTGACCCTCCCCCGTTCATGCTCTGTCTCTCTCTGTCTCAAAAATAAATAAACGTTAAAAAAAAAAAAAAAAAAAAAGAAGTCACCAGCTGAGAGAATGGGGCAATACTGAAGACTGCCTTTTTCAAAAGTGGGCATGGAGCCTGGTTATGCCTATTAGTGAACTGTTTCTAAAGGTTTCCCTAAAATGGGCAGTTCTTACAGGAGCTTAAACATACAAAGGTATAGTTTTTACCCACAAAATAATAATGTAGAATTCATGTCTTCTGATATCATTTTATCCGTCAGTCCAACACAAATGTTAGAAGAGAGATACTTCCACTTCAAGCTGAGATGGAGTCAGTCAGACCAGTGTACCTTTCCACCATATGTATGCACCCACAGATCTGAAACAATTATTTTCAAGACACTGAACATTAGGAAGTGAAGGACAGTGATACCCAAAATGATGATTTTTTATTTATTTTTTTTAAACGTTTATTTATTTTTGAGACAGAGTGAGACAGAGCATGAACAGGGGAGGGTCAGAGAGAGAGAGGGAGACACAGAATTGGAAACAGGCTCCAGGCTCTGAGCTGTCAGCACAGAGCCCGACGCGGGGCTTGAACTCACGAACCGCGAGATCATGACCTGAGCCAAAGTCGGCCACTTAACCGACTGAGCCACCCAGGTGCCCCAAAATGATGATTTTTTAAATAGACTATTTTTAAGAGCAAGTTTAGAGTCACAGCAAAATTAAGCAGAAAGTGCAGAGAGCTCCCAAATATTCTTTCCTTCCCCCCCCCGACACACAGCTTCCCTAAGAATCAGCATCCCACACCAGAGTTGTACACTCATTATGATGAGGAACCTACATTGATACATCCTTATCACCCAGAGTCCATAGTTTACCTTAGGGTTCACTCTTGGTGTACATCCTATGGGTTTTAACAAGTGTATAATGTGTGTAATGACATGCATCCACTATTATAGTATCCTACAAAATAGTTTCACTACCCTTAAAATCTATGTTCTGCCTATTCATCCCTCCCTCCCTGTTAACCCCTGGGAACCACTGATCTTTTTACTGTCTCAGCAGTTTGCCTTTTCCAGAATGTCATATAGTTAGAAGAATCATACAGTATGTAGCCTTTTCAGATTGCCTTCTTTCACTTAGTGATACACATTTAAGATTTCCTCCATGCCTTTTCATAGCTTGATGCTCATTCCCTTTTAGCATTTAATGATATTCTATTGTCTGGCCTTACTACGCTTTATTTATCCATTCACCTACTGAAGGACATCTTGGTTACTTCCAAGTTTGGGCAATTATGAATAAAGCTGCTATAAACATCCATGTGCACATGTTTGTGTGGACATAAGCTTTCAGCTCCTTTGGGTAAATAACAAGGAGCACAATTTCTGAATCAGATGGTAAGAATATTTTTAGTTTTGTAAGAAGCTGCCAAACTGTCTTCCAAAGTGGCTGTATTATTTTGCATTCCTGCCAGCAAGGAATGAGAGCTCCTGTTGCTCCACATCCTCTCCACCATTTGTTGTCAAGTGTTTTAGACTTCAGCCATTCTAATAAATGTGTAGCATTACCTCATTGTTGTTTTAATTTGCATTTCCCTAATGACACGATGTTGAGCATCTTTTCATATGCTTATTTACCATCTTTTTATCTTCTTTGGTGAAGTCGTCTGTTCAGATCTTCCACCCATTTTTTAATTGGGCCGTTTTCGTATAGTTAGGTTTTAAGTGTTCTTTGTATATCTTGGATAACAATCCTTTATCTGATGTGTCTTTTGCAAACATTTTCTCCCAGTTTGTGACTTGACTTCTCATTCTGTTGACAGTGTTTTTCACCGAGCAGAAAATTTTAATTTTAATGAAGACTAGTTTATCAAGTGTTTCTTTCATGGATTGTGCCTTCTTTAGGGTGGTATCTTAAAAAGCCGTTATCTTGCCCAAGGTTATCTGGATTTCCTATGTTATCTTCTAGTAATTTCATTGTTTTGGGCTTTGCATTTAATTCTCTGGTCAATTTTGATTTAATTTTTGTGAAGTATGTAAAGTCTGTGTCTAGATTCATTTTTTGTGGAGTGGATGTCCAATTGTTTTAGCATCATTTCTTGAAGACTTTTTCTCCATTGTATGTTGTTGAGTATCAGTTGACTATATGTATGTTAATTTGAGTTCTTCATTCTCTTCCATTGATCTGTTTGGCCATAATATTGTCAATACCACACTCTCCTGATTATTGTAATTTACAGTAAATCTTGACCTCAGGTAGTGTCAGTCCTCCAACTTAGTTCTTCTCCTTCAATATTGTGTTGCTATTCTGAGTCTTCTGCTTCTCTGTATAAAGTTAAAATCAGTTTGTCAATAGTCTCAAAATAATGTCCTGGGATTTTGGTTAGTATTACATTAAATCTATAGATCAAGTTTGAAAGAACTAACAACTTGACAATATTGAGTCTTCCTATCCATGAACATGGGGTGATGAATTTTTTAATGTTTTGCAAATAGGTAAGAGATGCTTTAATTCGGAAAATTACTGATACGTTATTTAAAAACAATAGTAAAATCAGTGGGTTTTTTTAAAGGACACTCTTTGATGACTTTAATTATAAAAATTATTAAGTATCCCCCAATTTTTTTATCAATGCTTAACAATTCATTTATTCAAGAAATATTTATTGAATACTAATGGAAGCCAAACACTATACCAGATGCTGGGGATAAAAAAAAGCATACAAGACAAGGTTTTTCTTCTCTAGAAGATTGCAGTTTAGAGGGAATGAGAAATAGGGGATTGCACTGTTGTTTCATAAGGGTTACTGATCAATGTAAAAACTACAGGGTACTCTGGAATCAACTAAAAGCAAAACTTAGCTTGAAGGATCAGGGAGGGCTTCCTGCAGAGGGTGACATTTCAGGTGAGATGACTCCTTCTCTTCCCAACTTTTAAATATTTAAGGACTCCATCCTCTTGGCTATCAACATCCAGTCCCTAGACAATTGCATCAATTTCAAGACTAAACAACAGCTTGGGCTCCTGGGTCCCAAGAAGATTCCAGCACTCCTGACTTCTCTCTTGAACTCTAAACTCAGATATCCAACTGCCTACTAGACATCTACATTTGGATGTCTAAGAAGTGTTTCAAATTTAATATAAGATAGTAGTCCTGATTTTCTCCTCCAAACGCAGTGTCTCCCCAGTCTTCCCACCTGTTACTTAATCTGAAAACCTTGGAGTCACTCATGACTTCTCTCTTTCTCTCTCATTCCACAGTCAATTCATGGGCAAGTCCTGTTGACTGGTCTCAAAATAAATCCCAACCAACTCCAATGACTTCCCCCACCATCTCCTTAGCTCACACCCATCATCTCTTATCTGAACCATTGTGATAGATTAGTGGCTCTTCCCTCAATTCCAGCATTGTTCCCTACAGCAGCCTGAGTGATTTTTTTTTTAATACCTATGGTGTCAGTTTCCTGCTCTCAGTTTTCAAGAGGCTTCCTACAACACTTAGACTAAAATCCACATTTTGTCCAATGACACACCTAGATTATTTGGCCCCTGCTTGCCTCTCATTTGTTTCTTATTGCTCCTACTTTGGCTTACCTCCCTCTTGTTATAGCTGGCTTGTATGCTGATGCTCACAAGTGCCATTCTCATTTTCTTATCAAAGCCTTTTCATTTGCTCTTCCCTCAGCCCAGAACTTTCTTTCCTCAGATCTTGGCAGGGGTCTAGACTCACCCTTCACATTTCAAGAGCCCAAGGCAAAAGTGAAAATAGAGACTCTGTATCTTGTGTTTAAAACGATTAGACAACAGAGGTGCCGGGATGACTCAATCAGTTGAGCATCCGACTCTTGATTTCAGCTCAGGTCATGATCTCACGGGTCATGAGATTGAGCCCCGCATCGGGCTCTGTGCTGGGCGTGGAGCCTGCTTGAGATTCTTTCTCTGTTCCTCATGTGCAAGCTCTCTCTCAAAAAACAAACAAATGAATAAATAAATAAAATGCTAAGACAACAAACTGCCAAATGAAATAGATTATATTCTCTTGCTTTGACAAATGGACTTTCTTGGTGACAATTTTTCTTCAGTGGAAAGCTATGGTTATTACATGATATAGTAGACAGTATCAAAGATTTCTAAATTTAATAATATCTATAATGACTATCAAAATTTTAATTAAATTCTCTAAGTAAAGATGAAATTGTATTTCTTTTTTGGAAAAAGCATGTAAATTGTAGTAAATATTTTTATACACATAAAATGACCCACAATTCTGGTGTTCAATGTCCATTTAATTTCAGTGTAAAAAGTCGAATTAATTTGTATCTCCAAATCTACAAATCAGAACATGAAAAGAGGGAAGGAAGTGGACATTTAGCATCAATGGGAAATAGTTTTTCACCATGCAAGAATATGTTATTTTCCGAGAGGAATCTGACAACCCCATATAACCTGTCTTTCACCTTAGCGCCGCTGTTACTTGTATCCTCTCCAGCTTGAACCGCGGAGCAACTCACCCACCCTAACAGCATTAGGACACTGTGGCCTTTAGTTTTGAGGTCACAGCCCAAGAGATTTTTGACAAGAGTTTCCCTGGAGCCTGAGCAGTTTTATTCACGAGGACAGACATTTAGGGTCCCTCGTTGTGCTGTGCCAGCACTGAGCGCCAGGTTCTGAGTAACAGAAGCACTCATGTGTTCTCTACAAATTTGTTTTTGTGTGTTTGTGATATGTGGGTCCCTCTAGCCAGCAGAACCTGGGGAAATTGCCCTCTTGCCTGAGCCTAAGGGTGATGTTACAAAGCTCATGCCTATGATTCTTCCAGGCTTTGATTCAAACACCACCTCGTTAGGTACTCCCCAACATGCATGCACACATAAATGCCCACATATACACACATGTGCCCTTATAATTCTCTAGTCTCTTTTCCAGATTTAATTTACTTCAGAGTACTTATTCCTACCTGACGTATGCTGTGTACTAATTTTTTATTGTGTATGTCCCCACATACAGAATATGTAAGCTCTGTAAATAAATATTCCCTAACTCCTCTCTAGGTCACTGCTGGGCAGTGTGTGCGTGTGTTCAGGGGACAGTGAACAGGAGCATCAGCTAGAAAGAAGGTAACACACGGAATGCAGGAAAATTACCCAGTTTGCTGTTGTCCAGGGATACTTCTGACAAATACCGTAAAATAACTACTGTTTGCAGACTTGTGTGTTTGCAATTAAAACTAAGGGTATCTTCGATAGATTTTTTTGTTTTGGGAGTAGAGCAATGAAAGCTAATTGCACACGTTCCCCTTCAGTTTTCTGCAGTGAGAACTTGAATGCATCCTCTGAAGTCCTTTCTCACCCTCTGTGGCCCCTTAGCTTGTGTCCTTAAATGAGCTCATAAACACCTTACCGAAATCAGATCCTCACCCTTACAAATATGTTTACATGATAATATCATTTACTAAATAATAAAATGTAAAGTGAGAAAGATAAGTCCTAGCTCAATAAAACTCGAATGGAAAAACAATTAGCAAGACAGCTACAATCTAAATGCAAACAAAAAATATTCTCATACATAATTCTCATAAATAGAAAGTTCCTGTATTTCCTGAGCTTTTTCTTTTCGTTCTTTCTTTTTTCTTCTTTTGGTCTTTTCCTCCTCTAGTCTCTTAGTCTTTCTCTCAAACCATCACTCATAGATTATACCGGTAAAAAGTACATACAGGAAATCATTGTAAAAAATAACGTTAATATGTCATGACTGAAGCCAAAAATACATAGTTTCCTTATAATAGCAGTGAAGGAGAAAAAAATGTAGAACTCATCCCATTAAAAGGGTTATTAATAACACTTCACTAATAACATAGACTTCACTGGGTCAGCAGTTTAGCTCAAACAGTCCCTGACAGCAAGCAACCTCATCAGGGTTTGGTTCCTTTTTTCTTTTGAAATGTTTCTTTGCTAAATTGTTTCTGGTGTGCCTATGTCAATGGCTTCAAAGCATTCCTTTTTTTCTTTTTTTTTTTTATTTTAAACTTTAAAATGTATGCTCTCCCTTCAGAAGTTTCATACAGCCTTCTAAGCTGTTGGAAATTGAACCTTTTCATGCCAGTAATGATGATCGGTTAGCTGATGTAAACATTCAGTAGCTATCCAAAATGTCTGCATCAAATGCTAAGTAAAAATATGAGATTTCATGTTTTATTCTAAAGACATAGACTCTTTTATAAATAGACATCATGAATTAAGAGTGATTTGTGGTTTCCTTGGAAAATTCTGCCACCTAGAATTTATATATAGGAATCTACAGCTAGAAAAATGAGGTAGACCCCAGAGTTTTAGGGAGAAGACATGTATAATTCTACACAATAACTGATGGAAAAGAGGATAAAGGAGGAAAGGAAATCTTAGTGATAGATTCACAGTGTTTCAGGAAAAGAATGATGTAATGTTCTCAAATTAACTTTACTACAGGTTTGAGCAGTACTCTGGGTACAAATTACATGGCCTAGAGCTATGATTATCTCTGTTTATCTGTAGAAGAGTGTGTTTTATTAACAAGGCTTTATTAAATTACTATGTGCCAGGAAGTATGCTATCCACTAAAAGTGTAAAATGTAATACACATTCCAGGGAGGAAGAGCTACCTATTTTTAAAAAACAACAACAACAAAAACATCCCATTTAATACCCAAAAGAATCAAAAGCAGGGTCTTGAAGAAATAGTTGTATGCCCATGTCCATTGCAGCATTACTCACAATAGCTAAGACATGGAAGCAACCCAGTTGTCCCAGGACAGATGAACTTCTAAACAAAATGTGGTATATACATACAATGGAATATTATTCAGCTTGAGAAAAGGAAATTCCGACACATGCTACAGTGTGGATGACCCTTGATGACATACATTATGCTAAGTGAAATAAGCCAATCATAGACATACACAAAAACTAATACTGTGTGATTCCACTTATATGAGGTACATATTATGTTTAAAATCATAGACACAGAAGTAAAACAGTGATTGCCAGGGACTGGGGGAAGAGGAAATGGAGAGTTACTATTTAATGAGTATAGAGTTTCAGTTATACTAGAAGAAAAGAGTTCCGGAGATGGGTGGTGGTGATGGCTGCATAACAATATGAATGTAATTAATGCCACTGAACTATACAGATAGAAGTGGTTAAAATGGCAAATTGATGCTGCGTGTATTTTATCACAATAAAAAAAAATCCAAAAAATGACCACGCTTTTTTAAGTATGTACTAGAAACAATGTACTGTGCAGTCACTGAAGAGGAAACAATTACCTCTGTGTCAGGTGGAGACATGACCAGGGAAGTCTTGCAGCACAGGGATAGCTGAGGCAAGGAGACACACAATACATTAGCCTTGGAGGCAAGGACACACAATACATTAGCACTTGCTCAGTCATTGCCACTTAACATCAGATTAACCAACACTCCTGTCCCATCTAGGAACATACTGCCTGGAATCCATGGCTACTGGTTCCTGGTGGGAGTGACTGTCCTCTGGAGTGCCCCAGACTTTCCCTCTCACTGAAGACTTGTGTGCTTATCACGTCAGACATGTTGATTCCCCAGAATGTGTGCCAATTGTATTAAGGATTGTAATTACTCAAATTAAGTATTTTGTAAACCAATTGTATTTCAGCATGAAAAGGAATAGAATTGTTGGTCTCTAAAAACATACGCTTTGGAAATTCTCCATGAATTAATCCCTATTAAAAAAATTGAAGTTGTTGTTGTATTGTGTAGGTAAGACACCTAAAAGTAACTGCATTCATTACTTTGCAAGTGCACTTAAATTTCTCTTCCTCTTTAATGAAAAATGCAAAAAGGATAAAAATAATGCAAGATCAATTATGAGAAACTTCAGTCAGCAGACCTGTTCTCAAAGAAAAAGCCTTGGCCCTACACTGAAGTTTGACAACTAAATGAGACATTTGTATTTTAATTATGAACAGCTCAATATAGATACATAAAATTACGTACATAATCTTTTATCAATTCTCTTTCTCTACCACACATCAATTACAATTTCCTTGGTTCAGAAGATATAGTGGGTCACCCGGCTGACTCAGTTGGTAGAGCATGTGATTCTTGATCTTGAGATCATGAATTTGAGCCCCATGGTAGGCCTGGGGCCTGCTCCTGAAGCCAAGACTACACTATATGTTAACTAACTTGAGGGGAAAAGAAAAGAATTAATAAATAAATATTTTTTGAAAAGAAGACATAGTGGTTTATTTTTTTATGGGTAGTTGGGCAAAACTTCATTGGAAGTACATCCATAATATATTTAAAGATATCATTTTAACCTTTGCTAATTTTTATTTAACTTATGTAGAGGGATAGTGTTTAACTTGGGATTAGTATGTTATTCAAATGGACTCATTCTTCTGAGAAGTAAAACCGAAGTTCCACATGAGAAAATGGGAAGGCATAAGAATTAAATTAGTAATAATTGAAGGGGAAAGATGCAAGTTTCTAGGGTAAAAGACAACTCAGAAAAAACCCAATCACAGTGGGCCAACTGAAAGTAGAAAAATCCATAAGCTAATAAAGAAAAAGAGGAAGATTTCATTAGATCACGAGAGGCCATCCAATCCAAGTCATCCTCTTATGCAAAGATCACTTCGGAACATTTTACCTGCTTAATTCTGCACACTAGGTGGCGATAGGGAGGTTGCTGTTACAGAATGGTGCCAGTAGTATGTAGCCATAATTAGTGGGTTCTCCTCCCAGTACTAGGCCCATTGAGCTCTTTTCAGATGTGGAAAGAGGCAAACATTTTCTGGCCAGAGAGGTAAGCCAAAGGTTCTATTGTCCAGTGATTTTCTACTCAAATAAATGCTATAATATATATAGTTCTATGACATGGTTGGCCTCTGCTGGTAAGAATTTTCTTCACATGCTTGATTAGATCTGGATCCTTCATCTTTTGGAGATTTGCCCCCTGCACTTGTGGATACAGTTTGGGGAGGTCCAGTTTGGCTCTTTGATAATGTCTCTGGAGCTTGAAATGATTTCCAGTGGTGAAGGCCCGTCATGACCCATGTACCTCATATGAGGTAAGCCTAAGACATAGTGGTTTAGAGCATAGACTCTGGAACCAGATTGCCTGTGTTGAATTATGACTCTATCACTTATTAGCTGTGTAACTTAATTAATCTCTTTGCACTTTAGTTTTATCATCTATTTAATGGGGCTAACAATAGTAACTATCTAAGAGATTTAGTGTATGTAAAGCCTTAGAACAGTGCCTGACACAATAAATGCTATAGAAGGATCAGCTATTACCAGTACTAGTAATGGCACTGATATCCCTGCTACTGACTGTACTCTGCCAGGGACAGAGAGACAGAAGGATAGGAAGAGGAGCGGGCATTTGGAAAAGGGAATGGCCTGCAAACCACTGAGTTGTGAGCATGCCCACTGGAGGTGTATAGTACCTGGGGGGAAGATGGATGATGAGGTGGTCTCCCGTCCGGATGGGGATGCTGCTTTTCGGCCATCCCACTGCTAACCCACCCTACACCTCTAATCCTCTCTGCTCTCTTGATCACTTATTGTATGCCTGGTTTTGAGATCCTAATGAACGTAGAGATTGAGCAGTCTCACACTCTGACAAATTTACAATTTAGCAAAAGGTTCTCACACATAAATAATGCAAGAGAATACATGTTGTTAGGAATACATTATATATTCTGTATGTAAAAGTGTATTACTAGTGCAGAGAAGAAGGTGCAACAAATTGACCTGAGAGAGGCTGATAGAAAGTAATCATTGAGCTGGATCAATAAGAATTTATCCATAAATGGTAGCATAAAATAATAAGCATCCTGCATATATAGTTGCCATCACTAGAATTAATAGAAGAGGTCATCAGGGTGCTCTTTCCAAATACAGCAACAAACCTTCTGCCCTACACTGAAAGATTTGGAAAATATAACATCTGTATCACAAGGTCATGGGTATTTTCAATTTGACTTCTTGATAAAACTGAAATAAATTGTTGAGCCAAACCACCTATCTATGATTTAGTCATATGACTTCTGAAATATTTCTTTCCTCCATCTTCCTATTTTTTTAGCTCTCTAGGTTAGACAACTGGCAAGATAAAAATGAACATGAAATGTTGAAAACAACCAAGAGAAAGCTATAACCATTGTTCACTGTCTTTCCCTTCAATACAATACAATAAAAGGAGATTCCATAAAATCATTCCACTTTGGTATCATACTTTATGGGCAATGTCATTCTGACATCATTATTCTGGGCCTCACGTTGACATTATAGAAATGGGGACGGGCGAACTAACTTTTTCCTGAATGCTCACTAAAGATTGGAAATGGACAAAGAGGAGATCAAGCACTCAGTGGTGGGATTTGGCACAGAAAAGCAGCTACAGCATAGCTCTGACTTCTACCCCGAAATTTATTCATTGTGTGACATTGGAAAAGTTCCAGAACTTCTGTAAAATGTGGACACTAATTCTTACCCTCTGGTATTTCTGGAATATTAAGAAAAATAATTAAAATAGAATACCTAGCACATTATAGATACTTAGTAAATGTTTCTTGAATGCATAAACATACAAAATGCAGTTCTTTTTATTCTTCACCTTTTTCAAAAATACTTTATTGGTTTTTAATTTCAACAATAATTGTATCCATTTGCTAGGGCTGCCATCACAAAGAACCACAAAGCGGGTGGCTTAAACAACAGAAATTTGTTGTCTTGCAGTTCTGGAGGCTGGAAGTCTAAAAGCAAGATGTTGACAGCAATGTTGGCTCCTTCTGAGGGCTATGAGGGGAGGCGGTTGGTGCTCCAGGTCTCTCTCCTTGACTGTAGATGGCCATCTTTTCCCTGTGTCTTCACATCGGCTTCCCTCGATGCCTGTCTGATGCTCTGAATTTCCCCTTTTCATAAGGGTACCAGTCATCAGAACACCTACTACAGTATGATCTCATTTTAGTTTAACTGATTACATCTGTACGAATTTCAAATAAGGCACATTCTGGGGTACTGGGGAGCAGGTAGGACTTTAAATATGAATTTGAGGGGGATATAATTCAACTCATAAAGGTAATCAAGGCTTTGTGTAGTAATTCAAGCAATAGCAACATATGGAAAATTAATGTTCTCCTCCCCCAATTTAGTTCCATTCTTCTGCTTCCAACATTTTTGAATGTATCCTTCCATAAGTCTTTCTGTGACCCCCAACACCCCAGATATTACATAGTCCTATAGTTAGACACACACCCACCTATACAGCCCCTTTATAAAAATTCAAATGTATTACAACTATTATTTAGCCCTTGTTATTTTCACTTCACAATATATCATGGATATTTGTCTAAATCAATGAGTGTAGACCTATGTAAATGTTTGAAAATATTCTAGAGTATACATAAAATAGTAACCTATTCAATATTTGTCTTACTGATAGATGTTCAGGGCACTTCAGCATTTGGGGTGTTCATTTCTTAAATGCAGAAATATGCAGTTTCACTCAGCTTTTTCCTTAAAACTAGTGCTTCTATTTAGGTAAGTTAGATTCCTAGAAGTGACATTTCTAGGTCAAAGATCTGCACATTTAAATTCAATATTACGGGGCACCTGGGTGGCTCTGTTGGTTGAGCATCTGACTTTGGCTCAGGTCATTATCTCGCGTTCATGAGTTCAAGCACTACACCAGGCTCTGTGCTACAGCTTAGAGCCTGGAGCCTGCTTCGGATTTCTGTGTCTCCCTCTCTCTCTCTCTCTGTCCCTCCCGCATTCATGCTCCGTCTCTCAAAGAATAAAATAAAACAATAAAAAAATTGTAAATAAATAAAGTTAATATTACCAGGTGACTTTCATTTTTTTTTAATTTTTTTTAACGTTTATTTATCTTTGAGACAGAGAGAGACAGAGCATGAATGGGGGAGGGGCAGAGAGAGAGGGAGACACAGAATTGGAAGCAGGCTCCAGGCTCTGAGCCATTAGCCCAGAGCCCGACACGGGACTTGAACCCACAGACCGCGAGATCGTGACCTGAGCTGAAGTCAGACGCCTAACCAACTGAGCCCCCCAGGCGCCCCCCAGGTGACTTTCAAAAACGTTTTAGCAATTCACGCATTCACCAGTAGTGTCTAAGATGTATCAGTTTTATCCACACTTTGGCCAAAGTAGATTTGGTCCATTTTTTTTAAATTCCTGTCTCTCCAATACATGAAACATATCTCTTTATTTCTTTAGTGTACATATCCCTGACCATCACTGCGATACAGCATCTTTTTAAATGTTTACTATTTGTTTCCTTCATCCGATAATTACTAATCATCTTGTATACCCATTTTTCTGTTATATTTCTTGTCTTTTATTCATTTGAAGAGTCATTGTCTAAAATAAAAGGGAAATTAGCATCTTCTAATATTTGTTGCAAATATTCTTTCCCACTCTATCATTTGTCTCTCAACTTTTTAATAGTGCCTTTTGACATTCAGAAATTTTATGTATATACTCAAGTCAATCTATTTCCTTAATGATCTGTGAATTTTTCTGCCTTGCCCATGAATGCCCTTACCCTACCCCCAAGATTCATAGTCTTCATTATATACTAATATTCTCTTTGTATTTATTCAAGTTACAGATCTCTTTGTTTTTCTTTCAGGTGAATATTTCATTACTTTAATGCTATATATAAGGTAATTGTTCTTTTTCCCACTAAATTGAAATATAAGCATCACTCTATACTAAGTTCGTATTTTAAAGAAACCTTGAATCCATTCCTGTGCTCTCTGTTCTGTTTCATTGATCAGTTTGTTCATTCCTGAGCTACTATCCATATTATTTCGGTTGTAGTAGCCATGTAGGAAAGTTTACTCTCTGGTATGGCAAGTTCCCTTCATTGTTTGTTTTCCTTCAAAACTTTCTTGACAATACTCACGCACTTTTTCTTCCATGTGAACTTCAGAATGATTTTGATGGGTTAAAACCGACAACAATAACAACAGTGAGACTCTGATCGAAATTGCTTTCAATATATGTATTTGGGAATATTAATGATTTTCCCTATACAGGAATCACACGCATCAACCATATGAGCTCAATAGGAAAGCTGTGGCTTAGAAAGGTCGTGTGCCTTGCTAAAGGCCATGCAGCTGGCAAGAGACAGCAACTGCCTTTAATGTCTTTCTGGCACAAATTCCATAACATTAATCACCTCCTTCATTGATATCAGAGAAGGAAAGTAATAAATTGAATTACTGAGGTTCTCCTGACTAAACTACATGGCAGCTTAACTATTTACAAAGCTGTCGAGGCTAGCAGGACTTGACCAAGCATGGCACCAGTTTATAAGCAGATTGTTAGCTTTTATCTCAATAAATTGTTTCTCGTTTTTCAAAAGATCTATATAGAATAAGAATGAGAATAAAGTTCCATTTACTAAGTACCTGGAAGATTCCTGGTTCAAACACATGTTTACTGACACAAAATCTGTCATTATAACTTCACTTTTTTGGTTTAAGAATGTATTCTTCTAAAATGTAAATATTCTTGTTTGTTTGTTTGTATTAGAGAGAAAGTGTGTGAGCAGGGGAGAGGGGCAGAAGGAGAGAGAGAACCTCAAACAGGCCCCACGCTCAGGACACAGCCCACTGCAGGGCTCAATTCCACGACCCTGGGATCATGACCTGAGCTGAAATCAAGAGTCGGAAGCTCAACTGACTGAACCACCCAGGTGCCCCTGAATGTAAATATTCTTCTACAGATTACTGCATATATTGGTGTGAATTGGTTTAATTGCTACTCTTTTAATAACCAGCTAGCAAAGTCTCTACTGATAAAGGTTTGCTCTTGGGTGGTGGGACATGGAAAGGGGCATGGCTTTAGAAGGTGGGACGCCACCTCAGAGTGGCCAGGGTTAAAAAGGATGTTGGAGGCTAGAAGAAATCTGCAAAGGCAGACAGACTAGCCAGCAGATAGCATAGAAGGGAGGTGGGGCCGAGTGAGAGACAAGAGGCCACCACAGTTACTTCACACTGTCCACTGGGCTAATCGGTTCTGCCCAGCCAGCAGGAGACAAATGAAGCAAATCCTCTGGAAGAAATGGATGGCTGGCCTTGGTCTGCTCTCCCTCCTACACTGACAGGACTCATAGCTAGCTCGCCTATTCTCAGAGCAACCACATTTCTTAATAGGAACTCTGGCCACAGTTTGCCATCTCTGCTGCTCAGAAATAAAGCCCTTTTCAAAACATTTCAGAAAATAAAACAACAAGAAGGTCATCCTCCAGGGAAGAGCTTAGCCTGAAGCTGGAAACTGGTTGTTAACAGATGGACCCATCAGGCAGCAAATAGGAAAACAGGCGAGGACTAAACCAGGCAAATCAAAACTTGTCAAAGTCAGTTAACTGACCAGTCAGTACTATTGAGCACCAGCTATGTGCAAAGTGCTGGTTAAATCGAGTTTTAAAAAACCACTCAGTGTAACAGACTGATATAGGCTACACATCACCTGAACGCTCCGTAATTTTTGCATGTCTCCAACTCCCTTTTTGTTCTCAGCAGAATAAAATTAGATTCTGCCCCTCATAGGAAATCACAGTGGTGATGTCAAGCATAAATTTTCTACTCATTCTGCTTGTGTGTGATGTCTGTTTCTTTAAATTAGTGGATCAAAGTCATGCTTGTAATATTTTCTCAGAAGAAATCAATGGGTACAGCATAAATTGAGGAGCAAATAATTTTCATTATAGGGAGAAATAATGTCAACTTACTACTCCAGAATGTAGGATGAAGTATTAGTGATATATTTGTTAACTTGGAGAGAGAGAGAGAGACAGACACACAGAAACCAAAAACAGACTCTCAACTATAGAGAACAAACTGATGGTTACCAGAGAGGAGGCGGGGAGTGGGGGATGGGTGAAATAGGTGATGGAGATTAAGGAGTGTGCTTGTCATGATGAGCACTGGGTGATGTGTGGAATTGTTGAATCACTGTATTGTACACCTGAAACTAATGCTACACTGGATGTTTACTAACTAGAATTAAAATAAGAACTTTAAAAAAATATTCATTAACTTGGGGTGCCTGAGTGGCTCAGTCGGTTAAGCATCTGACTTTGGCTCAGGTCATGATCTCACGGTTTGTGGGTTTCAAGCCCGGCGTCGGGCTCTGTGCTGACAGCTTAGAGCCTGGAGCCTGCTTTAGATTCTGTCTCCCTCTCTCTCTCTCTCTGCCCCTCCCCTGCTCGTACTCTGTCTCTCTCTCTCTCTCTCTCTCAAAAATAAGTAAACATTAAAAAAATATATTCATAACTTAGTAAAAAGATTGGCATCAATCCTAAATTCTCCATATGTGGGTATAATAGGTTTGCCTAAAACATTTTCAAATAGAAGGGAGGTTATTTTAAAATGCAATACAAAAGTCCATTATTTAAGAGTATAAAAGGTGCGTCTCACTACTGTGCACCAAACTCCAGCAGTATATTAATACAGGCAGGTGTCTGAAACAATCATATGTTATTTGCAATAGACGTATACCTCCACTAAAAACGCAAACAAACAAACAAAACGCCCGTGTAGGAATGGAGTTTGGTGGAAGTGGTGCTGGATTAGAGGTCACAGGTTCTCTACCAGGCTGTGCTTGCTCTGCTGAGGGCATTGCATGTACCAGGTGGAAGATGCAAATGAGCTGAAGCACAGCCATGGGCTTTGAGAACTGCAAAAACCTACTAAAAGCAAAACATTCTATTATCATGTGACAATTGGGGTACTTTACTTGGGCCTGCGTAAGTAAAAAATTTTAAATGCCAGTACGAAAATTTATATTCCATCGGAAAGCTCACCATTCAAAGATTTTTGCAGTTTTTTGTAATGTAAATATACCATCCCTAAATCGATTTGTTTTTGTGAACTTAATTTATTTGGTTCTCTTAAAATGAAGTTGCTTTACTGGTCATACATGACAGTTTCATGTTTGTTCATCTAATCGGTTCAAATCATTCTGTCCTCAAAGGTCCCCTAAGTGCTCAGTTGGGTAGTGATTGCTTCAGTTCCTGTACGGGCCACAGAAAGCAAGGGTGGCAGTGTCACCACCCCCAGGAGTCCCAGGATCTCCACTTAAATCCCAACGCCCCATATTCTCTCCTTAGAACTGTCGTTAAAGAAACTAAAGCATAGTACAGCAACAGGGAAAAAATGGAAAAGAGCTCCTTCGCTGCATGAAACTTTAAATTTTTTTTAACGTTTATTCATTTTTGAGAGACAGAGAGAGACAGAGTATGAATGGGGGAGGGGCAGAGAGAGGGAGACACAGAACCCAAAGCTGTCAGCACAGAGCCCGATGTGGGGCTCAAACCCAGGAACCATGAGATCACGACCTGAGCTGAAGTCAGACGCTTAACCGACTGTGCCACCCAAGCGCCCCCATTGCACGAAACTTTAAATTTAAAACTGAAAATCACATTCTGTAACTGCAACAATGACAACAAAAGGCACTGAGGAATAATAGACTCAAAGGCAAATATTCTGGTGCAGGGGGTGGTACGGACATCGTTGATAGTAATCAATTTTTATCCAACCTAGTAAGGAGTCTCCATGAAACTATTCTTTGTTGTCTATATGACTAAAATACAAAGACAAGAAGCCAAAGAAAATACAAGCAGCATTTAGGAAAGAATGTGGTTGGCATAATTTCATGACTGTGCTTTTATGAGTATAGATGTGTAATTTGCACTCCACTTGCTGCAAACTTAGGCTTTTATTGCAAAAATAAATGCCACAAGAACATTATTTAAATGACCAGAAAAAGTGGAATGCTAACATTTAAAAAGTATGTAATATGATTCTTCTTAAAACCATAAGGTACATAGAATTATAAGTTATAATTATTAGATTATTTTACTTATGTTAATTTATAATAATATCTTTATTCTAGATTATAATTATTAACTTATAATTATTAATTTATTTTATTTATATTAATTTATATTATAAACTTGTATATTCAAATTTGGACACAATTGAGGGGTAGGTGTATACAGCCATATAAGGCTTTTTCAACTCTTACATTCAAAGGGTCTCACAGTCCTTGATCTAGAAACATCTTTGTGAGCATTATAGGAAATTAGAAAATGTTCTTTCTATAGTCACAACCATGAGAAGAAAATTGTGGGTTGCCATTAAGACCCAGCTCCTCCCATCCATTTTTTAAACTACTCAACCCTTCTCATTTTAAATAGCTCAAAATTACAAAAGACCAGATTCCTCATTCAGTTTCACCCACACAATTCCCACTGCCTTTTTGCAAATTGTATTAAACACATCTGAAGCTATATTTATCCCAAGTGAATATGGTATTTATTTATTTGACTTCAAATTAATATTCATTTTGTGTTAAAGAAATTTGTTAGCATTTTTGTGAAAACCTCAAAGGTCCTAGAAAATCTATTTTAGTATGTGTTTTTAATTCTTGACTTTCAACCACCTACTAAGCATTTACTGTGTAGCAGTCCCTGTCTTAGGTACCAGGTGTGCCAAAATGAACAGGATACAGTCTTCTCAATTCTAAAACTAAGAATTAATAAGGGAATAATTCTTCAGGTCTAATCTAGCAACATATTTATTTGCAGATGCTCCATGTAGAATTCACAAGATAAACATGAAAGGGTAAAATAGCCATTGTTGGTGAAATTATGTAACTGATAATTTCCCTAACTTGCTTCATCCACTTTTTGGGTACTCAAGTGTCAGTATCAGTGTTTCAGTGTGCGTAACATCACTTGCTTCTGTCAAATGACGTTATTTAGACTATCCCATTGTGAGTGTGTAATTCTTTTTTTTTTTATGTTTATTTTTGAGAGAGACAGAGCATGAGCAGGGGAGGGCCAGAGAGAAAGGGAGACAAAGCATCTGAAGCAGGCTCCAGGCTCTGAGCTGTCAGCACATGGGGCATCTGACATGGGACTTGAAACCACAGACTGCGAGGTCGTGACCTGAACCAAAGTCAGACGCTTAACTGACTGAGCCACCCAGGTGCCCCATGAGTGTGTAATTCTGTAAAAATAAACATGACGTGTTTTACCATCCTTAAAAGGACAGAGAGCATAGATGGGTTCCAAGTTCTTCCACCCCATCAGTTATTTCCTAGCAGCCTTTCTGTCCACAGCACACAGCTTTAAAAAGGTACACCATGTTGGTGATGGGAGTTGTGGCCCTGGATCTTTTCCTCCAGACTCACCACATGCCCATACTTTCTCTATACACTCAATCATTTTATGTCTATTTAAAATCCTTCAATATTGCCTTAAAACCATCAGTATAAAATCCAAGCTTCTTGGAATGGCATTGGAGGATCATCATGATCTGTCCCTTCCTTAGGTCCAGTGATATCAATTACTTGCAGTCCCCAGAATATACCCTGCTCTGCTTTTTCTCCTGACTTTTGCATATTTTGGCCCCTAGAATCCTCATCTTCCCTCTGTTCCCTTATTCTGGCTAACCTTTGTGTGTCCTTCAATGCTCAGCTTAGCTGTCTTCTTCCCCAGAACCTTTCTTGATGAGCAAAGAGGTCAAGTGACTATCATACAGTAGGTTAGGTGCCTATCAAAAATTGTCCCATAGAGGGGTGCTTGGGTGACTCAATTGGTTAAGCATCCTACATTTGATTTTGGCCCAGGTCATGTTCTCATACATCAGGCTCTGCAATGGGAGTGGAGCCTGCTTAAGCTTCTCTTTCTCCCTTTACCCCTTCCCCACTCGCTTGAGCATGCACACTCTCTCTCTCAAAAAAGTTGTCCCATAGAACTTTGGGCTCATCCCATTCTTAGTGCCTGTCATTTTTTGTGTGTGATCATTTGTTTAAGTATCTACTTCCCCAATTATAAAAACAGAGAGTCAGTCTTATTCACCTTTGAATCTTCAATCCATGACATACATTAGGTGCTCAATAAAAATATACTGGAAAAACTAGGGAGTAAATTTGCTCTCCCTAAAATGAAACGTATAGGTTTGTTTGTTCATGTTGGCATGAGGTTCTAATCTACCAAACTGAGAATTCATGGAGGGTGGATAACTCATCGAAGACTCTCTTGCTATAAATTATGCAAATGAGAAACTATATGAGAATAACTGTTCAAAACATTTTCATTTGGCTAAGCATTAAGAATCAACTTGCGTCTGATTTTTAATTTACTGATGAACAGGGCAATACATCATACCAGAAAAGGGATGGAGAGCTGAATACAGATTGAGGAGGCATAAGCCATGTCTATTTGTCTCAAAGGACTCCTCATTGAAGGTTGATTAACAAGCAACAATCAGTCTAATCACCTTCACACTTTGTCAAATGTCCAGCTGTCCTCCCCAGATGACACCTTTGTCATCTCCCAACTATAATGCATGATGACTACATATGAGTATCCAGAATTAGATTCATTACTCACAGAATAAAAGACAGATCAATACAGGCTGACTGAAGACCACTCATGAAAGTAAGCCTGATCATAACATATTCCCATGGCTGCCCCAATACCAGATTTTCTTCATCACCCAGATAGGTGCACTTAGACCAAGTAATCCTCCCCAACACCCGCAGTCTCAGAATCCATTCTTCTTAGCACTTCCATTTTTTTTTTAATGTGCTGATATTGCTTTCAATTAGTATAATGTCCTGAACTTTAAAAAGAAACCAAGTTCAGCAAATGTCAAAAGTTATCTGGCACTGATTAAAACAAAGAGTATTACTAGCCAGTTCACAAAAACCACTTCTGCTGCTGATAATATGTCTCTTCTTCACTTGTGAGAGCCCATTCCTCTAGCTAGCTAGAGTTTCAGCACTTTAGGTGATGAAAATGAAACTGGGGGAAATAATGCTGAACATAAAAAATTTTTTTGGAAGTGTTCAAAATAGCAATGCATAAAATTTCATATCAAGGGTAATGTTTGCCACTAACATAAGCAGTGCAGATATCTTGATAACATCTTTTTCATTCTTATGTTTAAGCAAAATGTCTGTATAAATAATTTTATCTTATTAGGTTACACAGTGTCACTGGTAAAAGCAATATATTGGAGTTTACTACAGGGTAGTCTCACTCTGCCAGCATTCGATTAACGTTTTTTCCAACTGTTATTTCCCTTAGCTACAGGATGATAAATGGCTTACATAAAAGTTAGCCTAAAGCATTGTGAGATTATGTTACTTGAGATCACCAAAGAGTAATTAAATAATGGTTAATCATGGTCTGAGATTTGAGTGTGTTTTATGGTATTTTGTAGCTGCACAGAAGTAAAAGGTACTGAGCTCTGAGTCTCAGTCCAGCCTGTGCAACTCTGTTTGTGATTTAGGGACAGGTCTCCTCATCATCCCTGCCTTTTTAACTTCCTTTGTTCACTGGGTGAGACAGTGAAAATACGAAGACAATTTAGCCAAGGTCCTATGAGAAGTTTCTGATTCTCAGTTTTCTTCTGTGTAAAATGGGGCTTCTTGAAGAAGATTCAACGAAATAAAAGATGTTGAAGGACTTTGTAAGTGGCTAGGAGTCATGCGTATGTTAAATGCCATCGAATAACTAAAAATAATGATGAGAATGTTTAATGAATAGAGGACCTCATTAAAATATTTGTTTCACTTTTTAAAAATTTTGTCATTTGGAAATAAATTCAAACTTACAGAAAAGTTGCACAAATAAGAATAGCACACATGTTCATCGACTGACAAATGGATAAAGAAGAGGTGATATGTATATATATATACATATATATATATATGTGTGTGTGTATATATATATATATACACACACAATATCCCCTGGCTTGGTGACCCAAGTAAGGCAAGCACACTCAGGTTAATCTGCCTTTTCTTTTATGGAAGATATATATATGTATATATATATATACAGTGTATATATATGTATACATATATATACACTGTATATATATGTATGTATATATATATATATATATATATATACAGTGCAATATTACTCAGCCGTAATAAAGAATGACATTTGCAGTGATGTGGATGGAGCTAGAGTGTATTATGCTAAGCAAAATAAGTCAGAAAGATAAATACCATATGATTTCACTCATACGTGGAATTTAAGAAACAAAACAGATGAACTAGGGGAAGGGAAGGAAAAATAAGATAAAAACAGAAAGGGAGGCAAACCATAAGACACTCTTAAATGTAGAAGACAAACTGGGGGTTGATGGAAGGGAGGTGAATGGGAGGATGGGCTAAATGGGTGATGGATACTAAGGAGGGCACTTGTGATGAGCAGTGAGTGTTGTATGTAATTGATGAATCGCTAAATTCTACTCCTGAAACCAATACTACTCTATATGTGAATTTACTCGAATTTCAATAAAACTTGGAAGAAAAAAGAAGAATAGCACAAAGAATACCGATATGCCTTTCATCCAGATCGTCTGCTTATAACATTTTACCCCAGCTGTTCACTCTCTCTTTCACTTTCCCTCTGTCTCAATATATTTTTTTCCTGAAACATTTAGAGATAAGTTACTAAATATAAATACTAAATACTCCTGAATATTTTAATATTTCTCAATATTATTTGATAGCTCCTAGGTGGCTCAATCAGTTAAGCGTCCAACTCTGGCTTAGGTCATGATCTCACAGTTCATGGGTTCAAGCCCTGCATTGGGCCGTGTGCTGACAGCTCAGAGTGTGGAGCCTGCTTTGCATTCTGTGTCTCCCTCTCTCTCTGCTCCTCCCCTGCTTGCACTCTGTCTCTCTCTATCTTCTCAAAAATAAATAAATTTTTAAAAAATTAAAAAAAAAGAATAGAGGTATTTGACCAAAAGGGGGGGGATAGGGGTATTTGCTTTCATAACCATAGCAAAGTCTTCAGCTTTAGTAAATTTAACGTTGACGTGATACTTTTATACGATCTGCCATCCATATTCAAATTCTATCTATTGACCAGTAATGTTTTATAGCATTGTTTTGTCTCCTCTAGTAGGGGATTCAGCATAGATCAGGTATTACATATGCTTGTCATGTGTCTTTAGTCTCCTTTAATCCAGAACATTTCCACAACCTTTCTTTTCTCTTCTCTGATGGTGACAATTTTAAAATACAGTCTCCCTCTTAAAAAAAAAAAAAAAAAAGAACATTTCTCATTCTTCAGTTGTTTTACTTTTTAAGTGGTTATTTTATATTCATCAACTGAAGATTCTGTTCCCACCACTGAGAACCCAGAAGCCATCCCTGCAGGTAAAAAGATTGTGTACACATGGTGTCTGACTTGCCACGAGTGATAATAGAGTGTTAATTCTATGTCACTCCTCTCCTGCCCTATTTCTTCCCCTCATTTTTCTTTTTTTTTTAATGTTTTAATGTTTATTTTTGAGAGAAAGAGATAGAAACAGAGCACAAGTGGTGAAGGTCAGAGAGAGGGAGACACAAAATCCAAAGCAGGCTCCAGGCTCTGAGCTGTCAGCACAGAGCCTGATGCAGGGCTCAAACTCACGAGCCATGAGATCATGACCTGAACCTAAGTCAGAGGCTCAGCCGACAGAGCCATGCAGGTGCCACCCCCCCCCCCCCCCGTCATTTTTCTATTGATCCTTACACTGTAACATCCCTTCCTGTTATCTGAACTGAAAGGATCATGGACAAGATTATGTCTGTTCCCATCATTCCCACCAGGGGGAGAGGGGAACCAGAAGAGCTGATGGTTATGACAGTCCCATAACAAGGCACAATCAGGTTTTGCTTCTCGTTCTGACTCATCCTTGATTCTTCTCCTGTATTCCCTACCTTTCTAAGCTCCTTCTAGGTTCCTCCTACGAAATGGACGGATTTCCATCATAGTTGCCCTTCCGAGTTTTCAACATGCTACCTTGAATCTTATTTCACTTGAGCCTTCAATCAAATGTATTCAGCAGAATAGGTTATCACCATTTTGCTTATAAGGAAACAGAGGCTCAGACACATTAAGTGATTTTCCCCACAATCAGGTACTTAGAAGGTGATAGCTCGAGGCCAAAATTCAAGGCTTTCCACTGTATTTTGATGCCTCCTTATGGTAATTTTACACTTACCCATCTTGCAATCCCCTGGCTTGGTGACCCAAGTAAGGCAAGCACACTCAGGTTAATCTGCCTTTTCTTTTATGGAAGATGGCAGAGGTGTTTTTAGGTGGCATATTTAGGGTATATGGTGTTACCATTCTTTCTTAAAGAGACTTAAAATTTGGCAGAAATTAGAAATACACTTGTTGTAATACGCATTTAGCAGGTTTGAAAGAAACATATAGTCCTGAGAAATTTTCTATAAGTATTCATCAAAATTAGTCTGAGACTTTTCTTTTAATTTTTTTTTTTTTGAAAAGAAACAGAGCGCTCATACATGCACGCGTGTCCAAGCAGAGAGAGAGGGAGACAGAATCTGAAGCAGGCTCCACGCTGTCAGCTCAGAGCCTAACGCAGGGCTCAAACTCCTGAATGGCAATATCATGAGGTTGGTGACCTGAGCCGAAGTCGGACGCTTAACCGACTGAGCCACCCAGGTGCCCCAGTGAATCTGAGATCTTAAGAATAATAGCATTTACTGACTTAAACTGGGGTCCATGGATCCTCCACAAAGGAGTTCATGTTTAGAATTCTGAATTTCTGTAATTGAAAATTGGCATGCCCTTAAATTATGAATGAAGCAGACCTTATGTATTAGCATACCTTTGCATTAGCCGACCTATGACTATCACCAGTAGAAATCACAGCTGTTTCCGTAGCACAGTGAAATTATTTGCTTTACTGCTTTAAACTTATGGCGGTTACTAGGCTACCCCCTAAATTTTGTGTTAAGTGCTTTAATATATAGTTATATCTGTCATTGTCATATATTTATTATATAAAAATAAAGGAGACCCTGGGTGGCTCAGTCGGTTGAGTGTCTGACTCTTGATTTTGGCTCAGGTTATGATCTCATGGTCATGAGATTGAGCCCAGTGTCGGGTTTTGAGCTGAATGTAGAGCCGGCTTAAGATTCTCTCTGTCTCCATCTCTCTCTCTCTCTATCTCTCTCTTTCCCTCTGCCCCTCTCCCCTGCTCTCTCTCTAAAATAAAAAAAAAATAATAAACAATTTTAAAAAATTATAACAACAAAAAAAGAATAATAGATTTAAATGAAAAGCTCATATTGCACAAAAACTAATTTGCAAATACACACAATCACAAAAAATATCACATAAGACAGAGGGAAGGAATCTATTAATAGTATAAACAGGCTCATTAATGAAAATTTAGAAATACACAAAAGTTGAAAATGGAGAGACACTAACCACCTAACAAATGTGGAAACTAAGAGAGATTGAATCATGTATGTAGCTCTACTGGTTATTAGTAACAAACTTGGAATTAGACTTTGTATCTCTTGGCTGGTAGTCTAATGCACTTGCCCACATCTTACGAGTGTTTTATATGTAAATTCAAACATTCTCTAATTTTTTTTTCATATAGAACCACAAGTATGCACTGATCTAAATAACACAGAGCCAAGACAGACTTTTAGAAAAATCAAATATTAAATTGAGCAAATACTTTTTTTTAAGTTTATTTATTTAATTTTTTTTAATCTTTATTTTTGAGAGAGAGAGAGAGAGAGAGCGAGCATGAGCAGGGGAGGGGCAGAGAGAGAGAGAGAGATGGAGAATCCAAAGCAGACTCCAGGCTATGAGCTGTCAGCACAGAGCCCGACACGGGGCTGGAACTCATGGACAGTGAGATCATGACCTGAGCCGAAGTTGGAGGCCTACCTGACTGAGCCGCCTAGGTGGCCCCAGTTTATTTATTTATTTTGAGAGAGAAAGAGCACAAGCCAGGTAGGGGCAGAGAGAGAGGGAGAGAGAGAATCCCAAACAGGTTCCACACTGTCAGTGCAGAGCCTGACATGGGGTTCAAACTCATGAACTGTGAGACCATGACCTGAACTGAAATCAAGAGTCGGATGCTCAACCGACTGAGCCACCCAAGTGCCCCAAGCAAATACTTTTTTAAAGAAAGAAAATTTATCTCATGTGGCCTCTGCCAAGGAAAATGCCTGTGAGATACCTTTAGTCTCAGGTCAGTAGGAGAGAGTAAGATGTCCCAGAGTTGTCTTGTTTCTTCAAGGAGTTCCTTGAATTGGGCATTCAGCTGTGTCTTGGGCTATGTGTGATAATGGCATCCATTTCCAGTTAATGTTTGTATATGCTGCAAGGTAAGAGTTGAGGTTCATTTTGTGTGTGTGTATGGATGTCCCATTGTTCCAGCACCATTTGGTTGGTGAAATGACTAATAAGATATGAGATTAACTCTGGAGAAACAACACATCAAGACTAAACATAGATGGCACATATATCATAATGCATAGGCCCCTTCCTCTTTAAGTAGAATGCCCTAGGAAATAGAATTAATATTTTAAAAGTTCACCCAGAGAAAATGAGAAACTTGGTTTCTCTCAAATCTAGGAAGATGAAAAGTAAGCACCCATATTGTTCTACTTCATAAATGCTTTCATTAGGAATTTTCTTAAATAGTAAGTAGGAGTTAAAGAGAATAATATTGCAAGAACCATAAGTGAGGCAGTTGTTAGAATACATGAAAACCCTAGCCATAAGAATGCAAAGCATAAAATCTGCAATTCCATAAATGAACTGGCCACAAATGCCCCCGTTCCAAAATGCTTTGCCAGCTTATGAGTTAAATTGTTCAAAAACTGTCCACTTGGTGGCACCATGGTGCTGCTGCAAGAAATAAGCCTTGATTTGGGTAAAGGTTCAGTTAGGGACTGACTTCTTAATGTAGGGTTTCATGATTCTTAAACACTTGGTCATACCACAATACGTGCCAACAACAGACAATTGCCCTAGTCATTTGCACAAGAGAAGAAAAAGAAAAAAAGCATTGTAGGTTGTTCAAGCAAAGACAGAATGGGCAGGATTTAAGAGGACTTGTAGGGCAGGTTGAACTAGTGGATGGATGAAAGCCAACACAACCTGTCTTTTATCTACATTCCTAGACAGAAATGCCTCTGCTGGTTTTTTCTCTTCCTCTTTTGACTTGATTCTGAGCAGAAAAAAAAATGACACTTAACAAATCAGCCTAAATGAAAGCCCCATCATAAATATTTATTGAGCCCCTGCTGCGCCATCATTATTTGGCACCATAAGTTACAAAGTAGAAGCCTAAACATACTTCTTACCCTTGATGTCCTTGAGGCCTCCTGGAGAAGACAAGATATATGCATGAAACAGTAATTGCTGAATTGTGTGCTGAAGAGAGAGCCAACTGGAAGCCATAATTGTGAAAGCCTTCATGGAGCAGGTGGGACTCTAGCTGGTCTTAAAGAATGGCTTCATTGTGGCAAACAGCCTGTTGCTACACAGATGGGTAGAAGTCCAGTGCAGGAGGGAGCAGGGTTCCTGTGGGCAGTCTTACTAGTGGCTGGCTGGGGAAGAGGGAGGTCAGAGCCTCCTGCTCTGCAGCAGTCAGTTAAAGAAGCAGCCATCCCAGCTGGATTTCCCTGCCTCTCCATCCAGTTGATCTATTACTGAATGGATCCATTGATTCTTTGATCTGTTTTTGAGATTAAGTAGACTTTTTTCTTCCAGATGTTGGGATAAACACTATTAATTTACTTAATATATATTTTATATATTTGAGCTAGAAATCCAAACACCAAATTATGTGGGATGTCTATGAAATAATTTTGTAAGTAATGTTTACCTAGAGAATAAAGTCCATACTCTTTAGAAGAGTGTTGATGACGTTTAACAGTTTGACCTCAGTCTATGCTGAGATGTGTAGTGGTGAAACGATATGAAGCTGGGGGTATACTTTCACGTATTTCAGCAAAGAAAAGCTATACATATTGCAGTGTTGTGTAATTTGGGTCATTGTTGATTCTGGAAGATGCATAGCTAGGGATTTATTGTACTATTCTATTTTAGGTATGTTTGAGAAGTTTTATATAATACCTTTTTCTTAAAAATTAGTTGATACTTTGAAAAGAGAATTCTCAGAATGGGCAAAACTGAGCGTGAAGTTAAAGGAAGTAGAGCCAGGTGAGGGTGTAGATAATGAGAAAATGGAGAAGTTTGCACTAAGACCAATTTATTCTACCCAAAGCGTGATGTAAATAATGTCTCTCTTTCCAGGGAGATTTCCCAGTTTAAAAAGAATGTTTAGGAAATGGAATACTGCTTCTTGCTTCAACCCACTTATCCAGATGTGACAAGCAGGTGTTAAAGAGACAGTCAAATGCGGACTATCAGGGACTGTGCATTGGGAAGATAATAGCACCTGTTAAGCAAGGAATGTGTATACGCTTAACTATTAAAGTATTTTTATACAGATTCTCTTAAACATGTATAAAAGCTATTGCATGTCTGTTCTCTAGAATTCCTCCTGCATTCTCTCACCTGCAGGCTAAAGAGAGGCTAGCAAATCAAGACATACTGCAAAAGAAAAAGATTTTTAAATGAGCCATTGTGTTAGAGCATACAGAGCACAGGACTGAAAGGTAAGAAAACTGAGCTTAGAAGTCTGATTCTCCCACTTTTGAATTAAGGCACTGAGGACAAGTCACTTAACTTTTCAAAAATTCAGTTTATGCCTCTACACAATAGAGGTGCTAAGAACTTTACAAGTCGGCTGTAAGGAATAGACAGTATAATGAAGTGATTTTTGAAGAGTCTACTTGTAGCCATAATTTGCAAATACTCTCTCCTCCAACTTCCTGTGTATGCACCCCACATGGCCTCAAGTCCACAGTAGACACGGATAAATACACGAGATTACAAATTATAGGTTCAGTAGAGACCCAACAGGGTTTGAGATGGGAACCGTCTGGGAATGATAGGAAAGGCAGAAAAACCTGGTTAGCCACCCCCAGGTGGAAGACAAGATATAAGAGCAAACCAAAAGGCTGGAGAGGGAAGAAGAAAAGTGTGGGAAGCAGCCTTCAAGAGGTGAGTGGTACAAGGAAAATCACTTCTCACTCCCAGTGTTTCTTTCCCTGTGGAGGGAGTTTTTCTAAAGTGACGCTCCTGGCCTTTTCTTGCCTTCACACTTAACTCCCCCACCACAGAGGTGGAGGAATGTATTGGGTTGATGAATTTGGAATCAGACACAGGACGAACAGAAGCTAGTCCTTTCCCTATCGTTTCCTTTCTGGCATCTGCCTGCCTGCCAAGAGCGTGAAGTCTCATCTGCTTCATTACTGATAGCGCTGCTGTATGTTCAGCGTGGTACATGGCAAAACGGACTTTCTCACACTGAAATCTGGCATTAGATAGAATTACCCACATATTCCATAGATTCTAGAAAATTGCTGACCTACCCCACATGGGGCAAATCCCCATTGACAGCTAGGGTTACTGGATGGCTCCCCAATCTGCCTTGAGATATATTTATATAATGGTGATGTTATAAATGGTGTTGGTTTGTTGTAATTTTCAGCTTATAGACAAAGCACAGGTGATGTATCTAGTTAATATAATAGAATGTAAGTGTTTTAAATCTTGATGGTGTAAAAGTAACGCTATTGTTAACCAATAGTAGGTTGTAGAGGACACAGATGGTGTTATGTATTGAATGTTTGCATCACCCCCCACCCCCCGCTGTTCATATATTGAAATTCTAACTCCCAATGTGATGTTATTATGATGAGGTAGGTCTTTGGGAAGTAATTAGGTCATGAGGGTGAATGGATTAGTGCCCTTATAAAAGGGTCCCTAGAACCTCCTCTCTCTGTTCCCTGCCTGGTAAAGACACAATGGGAAGATGATGGTCTGAAAACCAGCAGTGGGTTCTCACCAGACACCAGATATGCTGACACTTTGATCTTGGACTTTGCAATATCCAGAACTGGGAGAAATAAATTTCTGTTGATTACGCCACCCCAGACTGTGGTACTTTGTGATAGCAGTGTGAACTAACAGAAACAGAGTGATCTTTTAAAAACATCAATCAGTTGCATTCCTCTGCTTAAAACTTCCATGGCTTCCCACTTCACCTGGAATAAAATCCAGGCTTTTTGCTGTGGTCTCCTAGACCCTACTGGATCTGCCTCTGCTGCTCTCCTGTCTCATCTAGTGCATACTTACCCTGACTCAACAGTACTCTATGGAGTCCTGGCTCTACAACAGCTCCTAGAAGTGAAAATGTTTCCACTGCTCTTCTACCTGCCTAGAACTTCCACCCTAGACCTTCACATGATTACCTTCGGTTCCTCTAAGGCTCAACTTAAATATCACGTGGTTAGAGAGCTTTTACCTAATCACCTAAGTAATTTCTGAGTGCAGCATCCTGCTTTGTTACCCAACATCCCTAATAAGTATTACTTGAGATGGTTATATACCTATTTGATTGGGCTTTTTTCCCAGTTTTATTGAGATATAAATGACATTACATTGTGTAAGTTTAAGTTTAAGGCGTACAGTGTGTTTATTTGATACACTTACATGTTGTGAGATGATTACCAAGGTAAGATTAATTAAAATGTCCATTACCTGATAATAATTATCATTTCTTTTTTGTGGTAAGAACATTTCAGATCTATTTCAGATCTATTCTTCTAGCAACTTTCAAATGTATAATACAACGTTGTTAACTAAAATCATCATTCTGGGGGTGCCTGGGTGGCTCAGTCGGTTAAGTATCCACCTTCGGCTCAGGTCACGATCTCGCGGTTCATGAGTTCAAGCTCCGCATCGGGTTCTATGATGACAGCTCAGAGCCTGGAGCCTGCTTTGGATTCTGTCTCCCTTTCTCTCTGCCCCTTCCCCACTCACACTCTGTCTGTCTCTGTATCTCATAAAAAAATTTTTTTAATCAAAAAATCAAATCAAATCCAATCACCATTCAGTGCATTAGTTCCCAGAACGCATTCATCTTGTAACTGGAAGTCTGTACCCTTTGACCAACATCACCCCCTTTCCCCCTGAACCCCCTAATCCTGTATCTATCATTACTCTCTGTTTCTATGAATTTGGCTTTTTTAGATTCCACATATAAGTGATAGTATACACCATTTGTCTTTCTCTGTATGACTTCTCTCACTTAGCATAATGCCCTCAAGGTCTGTCCATGTTGCTGCAAATGGCAGGACTTCCTTCTTCCTCGTGGCTGAATAATATTCCATAGTGTGTGCATGGGTACACACATATACGTATGTGTATGTATAATTATCGATCTTGTTTTCAATGTCCAGTACTTAGCACAGTGCCTACCTTACTTAATAAATAAGCATTTGTTGAGTGACAAGAGGAGTGAAAGATTATTGAGTCACACTTTGTCTAAATCACAAAAGGAAATTGACAGAGTTCAAATCGACTCTTGAAGTTCTCTAAAGGGACAAGGGAACAGCACATTCAAGATAGCGGGAGTGCTGGAGTTCTTGGTACCTATAGCCTACACAGTGCCTGTCCCTCCCAATTAAGGTGGTATTAGCACTTCCATTAATATTTACTTTTATTTTATCCCTTTCTATTTTTTGTGTAGTATACATTTACATAATCTAGTACTGCAGTAGTACATGTAGATAAATTTTATATAAATAAATGTGAGTATAAAAGAGATGTAAGTCCCAAAGTATTTTGATTACTGAGTTTATATGGTCAACAAAAGCATGGAGACCTCTACCAGAGAGGATAAAAAAGACACCCGTGGGAGCTAAGGCTGGAAAAGCAGGCAAGTATGGTGATGAGGATCTTATATGTTGTACTAAGGAAGTTAGGCTGTGTTATTTAGGCCATGAGAAACTAGTAAAAATTGGGATTTTCACTCTTTCCTGAGAGAATGCCTACTCTTAATTATCTAAGTGATGTTTTAAGTTCTCTTTTAAAAAATTAAAAGAAAGTTTTTAAAGATATTATAAAAATATCTGTCCTTGCCATCCAAATGTGATAAACACTAACATTTTGCCATATTTGTAAGTCCTTTTTCTTTAAAAAAAATGTTTTTTTTAGTATTTATTTATATTTGAGAGAGAGAGAGAGAAGACAGAGAGAGGGAGGGGTAGGGGAGGGGCAGAGAGAGAGGGAGACACAGAATCCAAAGCAGGCTCCAGGCTCTGAGCTGTTAGCACACAGCCCAACGCAGGGCTCAAACTCATAGACCTCAAGATCATGACCTGAGCCAAAGTCAGATGCTCAATCGACTGAGCCACCCAGGTGCCCCTGTAAGTCCTTTTTTCAAATTATGGAAAAGAAATTGTGACAGATAAATGTGAAGCCTATATCCTCCTCTCTCCAATTTAACTTCCTATCTCCCTCAACAATGTACACACAAACAACATATTGCTTTTTTCCCACTCATCTTTTCAAATCTATCTTTGCTGATAATTCAACTGAACTGCTTCATAGTGTCCCACTGAAGGAATAAACCCCATTATTTCCACGTTCCTCCACTAATGAACATTTGGATTATTTCAGATTTTTTGCTGTTGCTAGTAGGTTTTTGGTAAACACTGTCAGATTTAAGAAGACTCCTTATATTTATAATGTGACAGGACTTTTTTAAATAATAAGTGAATCTTAAACATTATTAAATATTTTTATTATGATTCTCTGCTAAAATGTTTACATAATTTTACTTTTTCAGTTAATGTATTAAATTACTTGGGTAGATTTTCCAGTATTAAATTATGCTTGATTTGTGAGATAAAGCCAACATTGGTTATAATTATAGTTTTAAAATATTGCTATCTGGATTTAATTTGCTAATGATTTGTTTCATAAGTTTGCATTTTGTGTCCATAAATGAGATTTTTTTGTTAATAAGCTTATTGCTTAGTTTTAGCATACAGGTTTATGCAAGGCATATACAAGTTAAATATCTTTCCCTTTTTTTCCTCTTCTCTGAAAAGTTTATCTGCTTCTTGAAATTTTATGCAACTCATCTTTTGTGACCTAAAATATGTTCTTTGGAAGAATAGATTTGAGAAAACTGATACAATTTATTTAGTGATAATTCATTTATGTGGGTTTTCTATTCTGAGTTTGCTTTAATGTTTCTATTTTTCTAGAAAATTGTCCATTTTGTTTGCATTTTTCAGTGGTTAGTGTCTACGAATTTATATATGTATATATTTATAGTATTTGTGGTTATGTGTCTATGTTCCTATTACAATTCATCAATGCCTGTGTTTTATTTATTTATTGCTAAGTTTATTTTTTTGTTTATTTATTTTTGAGAGAGACAGACAAAGCATGAGCGGGGGAGGGGTGGAGAGAGAAGGAGACACAGAGTATGAAGCAGGCTCCAGGTTCCAAGCTGTCAGCACAGAGCCTGACGTGGGGCTCAAACCCACCAACTGTGAGATCATGACCTGAGCTGAAGCCGGATGCTTAACCAACTGAGCTACCCAGGCGCCCCTTTTGGTAAGTTTTCTTACAGATATATATTTTGTATTGGCCTTTTCACAAAATAGGTTTTGAGTTTGTTAATTATTACTATCAATGATTTTTCTTTCCTTGTTTTCTCTATTTCTGCTCTCACTGTGATTAACTTCTTATATATTTTTGTAAGTTTACTGTTTTATATTTACAGTGTCTTGAATTAAATCATGAAATCATTCATTAAAAATATTTTTTATTGTTTATAAGTAAATACGATAAAGTAGAAATTTCCTCCTAAATGTTATAGCTGCATAATATACATTTTGAAATGTAGTAGAGTATTTTTGTTCAGTCTTAAATATTTCATCATATCCTGTGTGGTTTCCTCTTTAACCCATGAATTATTTGGCACTTTTGGGTTTTTTTTTTTTTAACTATTTTTGTTATCACTTTCTAACTTAATTACATTAAAGAACATGGTTTATGTGATAGCACTTCTTTGGAATCTGTTGAAACATTCTGTTATGTAATACATGTTAAGTTTTTATAAATGTTCTGTCTGTGCTTGAAAAGAATGTATATGCTTTATATGTTGGGCAAAAGGTATTGTGTGTATGCATGTTTATGTACGATAAACTCTTAATTTTGTAGATCAATATAATTTATCCTCACTAATTTTTATTTTGTCTGTTTTATCTCTCTGTTCTTGATCAAGAGTTTTTAAATTATTCAACTATGATTGTAGGTTTTTCCATTTCTCTTTGTGGTTTGCTTGGTTATGCTTTTTGTAGTTTGAGGCTAAGTTGTCGAGTTTATACATGCTCATGGTTATTCTGTTTTCTTTGTGGACTGTTCTTTCATCATTGTGTAAGTCTCCTTCAATCCTATTAATGCATTTGACTTAAGTTCTCTTTTGTTTGACTTTAGCATTGCCACAGCAGGTTTTGTTTTGATTATGATCCTAGTGTATTTTACTTTGTGGTTTTATTTTATGGGTGTGTCTATAAGCAGTAAATAGCTAGATTTTATGAAGCCTTTTATTTGTATTTTAATAGCTAAGTTTAATCCATTTATACTTATTTTGATTATTGAAACATTTAGAATTATTTATGCCATACTATATGTTTTATGTTTTTCATGCTTTTTCTTTGCTTTTTTCCCACTGTTTCTTTTCTTTAGTTGATTTGCTAAAGTTGTTTCAATAAAAATTTAAAGATTTCATATTTCTTTCCTCATATTAAAATTACAGTTCTTTACACACTGAGATTTTTCTTTCTGATTTATAGGCATCACTTAATTAATTTACAAATGTGTTCACCAATAAGATATCATACTTCCTCTCTAGAAAACTATTTTTGTGTCTGAATAATGTCTATATTTTAAATTCAATTTTGAACAATAGTTATCTGGGGATAAAATTATATTTTGTGTCTGCCAGCAAAATTCCAAAAAATTGGGGCAGAGAAGTTATTCTTTGAAGGGGAATCTAGATGGTACATCACAGGGTCCACCACACCACAATTCTGATTCTTTCCTAACATGATCTGAGGGACATCACAGACTTTGTCCCCATGAAAGCAGCTTGGTTTACATTCTAATTGCTCAAATGTTTAATCTTCCCTTACCATCCCATATAGACTACTTTATGTAAATTATGAAGCTCTGGCAGGTGTCCTAGCCATTTTTTGCTTACCTTTACAGTCTGGAGGATCTACCACCGTCCCCATTTTCTTTCACACAATTAGTCTGGTGTAAGTTTCCAATAACATGTGGAACGAATGTTGTCAGATCTTGGTTGCTGTTGTTTGTTGGTTTTAATTTGATCTGAAAGGATATTAGTTTTTATCAGTTCAATTCATGTATATTTCTTCTGATTTGTGCTTGTTAGAACATACTTATGCGGGGCACCTAGGTGTTTCAGTTGGTTGAGTGTCCGACTTCAGCTCAGGTCATGATCTCATGGTTCATGAGTTCGAGCCCTGTATCAGGTTCTGTACTGACAGCTCAGAGCCTGGAGCCTCCTTTGGATTCTGTGTCTCCCTCTCTCTCTGCCCCTCTCCCACTCACACTTTGCCCCCCCCCCCCACCGTCTCTCAAAAATAAGTAAACATTAAAAAATTTTTTAAATTAAAAAAGAACATACTTCTGCTTCTTTATTTTATATTTTCTGTTTATGTATTTTATTCTGATTTCCTGTCTTCTACTTGGTAGATAAAATTTTTTCTGAAGTGAAACTTATGTATCCTATTTTTATTCTCCTTGTGAGTATTCATCCCTATATTTTTCTATAAATTTCTTAAGGTTATGAATGCTCTATTTTTCCCTGAATAAGACCAGTACTTCAACATCTTCTCTTTCCTCTCCTACCCTACCTTTATCCTGAAGTATAATGATTATACCATCTAGACTTTTAGACTTCATTAAGAGTTGTTAAACACATTTTTTAAATCTGGTGTTAGGGATGTCTGGGTGGCTTAGTTGGTTAAGCATCAGACTCTTGATTTCAGCTCAGGTCATGATCTCACAGTTCATGAGATCCAGCCCTGCGTGGTGCTCTGTGCTGGCAGCTCAGAGCCTGATTGGGATTCTCTCTCTCTCCCTGTCTCTCTGCCCCTCTCCTGCTCATGCTGTCTCACTCTGTCTCAAAATAAATAAATAAACTTTTTTAAAAATATGGTTTTATAGGTAAGAAGTAGACTACTAAAATATTTAAACACCCTTATTACTCAAGTATTTCTTTTTGATTAAAGTCAATGAATATGGGAAGAATTTTACATCATATATTTGAATTGAAATTCTTTTGAGAGAGAGAGGGTACAAGTGAGTGAGGGGCAGAACAAGAGGGAGAGAGAGAATCCCACATGGGGCAGGAGAGGGAGAGAGAGAGAAAGTGGGGCTCACCCAAAGCAGGGCTCATGCTCACCTGAAACAGGGCTTGAACTCATGAACCATGAGATCATGACCTGAGCTGAAGTCGGACACTCAACCAACTGAAACACCTAGGTGCCCCGCATAAGTATGTTCTAACATACTGAGCTGAAGTCCGACGCTTCACCCACTGAGCCACCCAGGTGCCCCTGAACTTAAATTCAATACAGACTCTTCTTTAATTTACTTGCAAGTCTACAAGAACAGAAATAGGGATCTGAGATATATAAGTAAGAAAAATTTTGTAGAAAGTCTGAGCATGCAGATTAAAAAGGCATACCACAATCCAGACAAAATCAATGAAATTAAACCATTAACTATTTTGGCAAATTTCCTGAACTTTAAGGATAATGAAAAATTTCTGTGACCTTACAGACAATAAATTTTGTTTCCTACAAGGAAGCAAAATTAGGCTCACCTCTAACCTTTCTTGTGTAACCCTAATGCCAGAAGACTATGAATCAAAGATCACAAATTATAAAGGGAAAAGTATGAGACTCAAGAATGTAGTAACCTGATGAATTGTTGACCATTTACTTAAGCCACAGATATATTGTCTCAGATATGTAAGGACTTAAAATATATTCCACCCTAGAGGTGGTAATCAAAATTTAGAATGGGAAATATGAGATATAAACAAATTGGTTGAAAATGTGAAAATTAAACAGAATTTATTATAACTAATCATTGGAAATATAGTGATAAAATCAAATGCCTACAGTAGAATTAATTCAAAATATAAGATTTGAGTGGTGCCTGGGTGGCTCAGTTAGTTAAGCATCCAACTCTGGATTTTGGTTCAGGACATGATCTCACAGTTCGTCAGCTGGAGCCCTGTTTGAGGATCTGCACTGACAGCATGGAGACTTATTGGGATTCTCTCTCTCTCTCTCTCTCTCTCTCTCTCTCTCTCTCTCTCATCATACCCCCCCACTCATACATATGCTCTCTCTCTCTCTTTCTTGCTTTCTCTTTCATAATAAACATTTTAAAAAGAGAAGATGTGAAAAAATTACATGTTAATAAACATAATCTAGATCCCAGATTATAGCAACAAATTGGGAAATATCTAGCTGGATACGGAAGAGAGAGGGAGAGTTATGCGTGTGGAACTGGTTCTTCCTTCCCCTGGAATGAAATTTAAGGCCAGTTCCATGTCTTCTCACCACCTTCTGGTAGTAATTAATAGGTAAAATAGTAATCAAAATTTAAACTCTGTTCAAAGATTATTCCCTTTCCTAACTCAGGCCTTTTACAACCAACTCTCTGTGAGAAAAGAATTCTGGCACTGTTATCACTCCTACCCATCTTCTAAGCTAGTTTTTGGACTCAATTATGTTGGAACCTAGAGAAAGAGAAAAGCAAATCAGCAAAAGAAAGAACTAACCCCATGAGTAAACTTAAAGGGGTACCAGTAAATTAAAACAAAGTTGCCCGACGATCACATTCCACAGGTCATAATTGTTTAATATGGTCTCGACATTATACCCTTTGTTTTGGTTCCTGTCACATCTCCAGCATCAAGGACTGCCTGGCACACCATGGGAACTCAGAAAATATTTCTGATGAATCAGTGAATAAGGAAGTAGATGATACACAGAAGAGATTCATTAAAACAGAATGGCAAAGGTTTAAAAAAAAAAGAATGGACCAAGGTTTTCCAACCAAACATAAATTAAAATAAGACAGAAGGAGCAGGACAAATTGTATAAAATAGAATCCAAAAAAATAAAATAAAATCCAAGTCAAAAGGAAATAGTTTAAAAGACATTAGTCCATAATAAAAACATATCATTGAGGTTTAAGCACTAAATACAATAGCTTTAAAATATAGAAAGTGTGATTATTCAAAATAAAAGCAAAACCAAAAACATTTACATTCTAGAAGACTTCATAGACCATTTTTAGCCTTTGACAGATCAAGTATACAAAAAATAATGACATAAGGAATTCGAAATATAGGGGGAAAAGAACCCTATAAAAATACATAGCTCCTTGTGTCTTTTATATGTCTATAAAAAGTGATAGTGTACAAGATTCACTACATTGGCCTACCCAACATCACTCTAAACTTTATTCTCTACAAGAGGTAGCTTTTCAGTTGTCTGCAGGCTCTCTCTCGTGCCTAGGGGTGCCCACATGGTTCAGTTCTGACCAAAGACACATCAGCACAAACCTGCTGTGCTACCTCTTCACCTTCCTCCTCCTTCCTGCTTAGACCCCACACTGAACGCCCAAGACACAGCACCATCTATGCATATCAGCAGAGCAGGAAAAGGGCAAGAGCCCCGTTTCTTCATTTCAGTTCTGGACTTCCCACTGTGGATTTGTTCCAGGACACAGATCGGCCCCTTACTCACACAAGCCCCTTTTTCAGGTTTTCTGGTACTCACTGCTAGGCACGATGCTGGTTTACACAGCCCCAAAACACATTAGTAAATACACCAGCACCGAGCTTGTATGGGCCACATCCTCTAACCACAATTCAACAAAACTAGAAATAGGTAATTAGAGTGTTAAAGTCAGTTATAAAATTTACAGTGATCTTCTCAATATGTACTGGCAAAGAAGGAAGTAAGAATGCAAATATTATTACTATCTGGACAAAAATAAAATTAAGGTATTAAGAATTCTCAGGATGCCTGGATGGCTCAGTGGGTTAAACCTCCAATTTCAGCTCAGGTCATGATCTCATGGTCCATGAGTTTGAGCCCTGCATCGGGCTCTGTGCTGACAGCTCAGAACCTGGAGCCTGCTTCAGATTCTGTGTCTCCCTGTCTCTCTGCCCCTCCTCTACTCATATTCTGTCTGTCTCCCTCTCAAAATAATAAATACACATTAAAGAAAAATTTTAAAAAAGAATTCTCAAGATATAATAATTTAATTCTACAAATTACAAATTCTACACCCCACCCCAAATTTCTTATCTACTCTCTCTGCTTTATTTTTTCCCCTAAAATTTATCACTTTCTCATATACTACATAATTTACTATATCTCTTCCACCTCCCACTACTAATATAAACTCCATGAAGTCAGGGATCTTTGTTTTGTTCACTATATCATCCCCAGTTCTTGAAATACTGCCTGACTCACAGACAATATTGAATGTCACAGTAGATATTCAAGAAAATTATGAAATGAATTAATAATTCCACTAAAAGCAAAATGCATCATCTTGATTTTTATTATTAAAATTAAATATGAAAATAACTATTCCAACTCAAGGTGAAAGAGATAAACAACAGTCAACCACCCAATAAATAAAATACCTAAATAAAAGCAGAGATAAAGGTAATAAAGATAAGCAGAAATGAATTTTGAAAAGAAGTTTTACATTAATGAAAAACTTCTTGATGAAAAAATATAATAGACAAACTTTTGGTGAATCTAATCAAGAAAAGTAGAAAATCATAAACAAAACTGGAGGGGGGGAAGCTATTATAAAAGACATAAAGGAGAGTAATTAATGATAGCAGAGAACTATTTATAATTCCCTGCCTATAATATTTGGTCTTGGAAAATACACAAGTTTCTGTGAAAAAATTTAATAAAATTGACTTAAGAAGGTCAACGAAATCAGAATAGATCAATAATCATCAGTAACCTAGAAGTGGAAGACTGTTAAATCATTACTTTTTTTAAAAAGACTTTCAGAAGGAATTTTTTCAGTCAGTTCTTTCAAATTTTCAAGGAAACGTAAATCTGTGTGCTGTAGAAACGATTAAAGAACACAGCAAAACATGAAATTGGTGATGAATTTTATCAAGTGACTTTCACTATCCATTGATGTTCTTTTTTTCCTGAGCCTCTTGATTTGATGGATAGTGTTAATAAAAATCCTAATAGTAAATCACTGCCGCATCGTTGTGGTGGAGAAATCTTTTACTATACTGTTGAATTTAGTTTGTTGGTCCAACAGCACAATAGAATATTAAACAGCCAATTAAAAGGGAGGTTCTGAAAAAATGTTTATGACATGAGAAAATGCTTGTGAAATAACAGTGTTTTCTTTACTCCATTTTATTCCGTCTAGTGAGTTGAAAATTATACATCTTTGTTCTTGCATACAACATTTCTCAACTCTAAATCCCACTTTGTCTGGAATTCCATTGCCACCTTGGCTTTCAGTGTTTATTACAGCATGGTGTATTGATAACTGGGGGTCTCCAGAGGGTCTATCAAAATGGTCTTTCAGTAGTTTGATAATTTTCAAGAAAAAGGTGATGAAACCATCTTGTTCACATACATTTCCCCAGCTTGAAATATTAGATTAATGATGATTTTCACAGAAATCCCATCACAAAGTAATAACCATTGTGTTTTAAAAAACTATGTATGAACTGAAAGAACCTGCGATTTCATCTCAGTAATACTAATAGCGTGAAGTTCTTCTCGTTATCTTATATTCACCTTATTTGCATATTTGCACATTTCCATTAATTAAAGGACTATATGCAAAGCAGCTGGACAAGTTAGACCTCTTATCTCTCGCCTGTGCTGAGTAGTTGGTAACAAGCTCATTTACCTCCAGATTAAAGTTGTGACAACTTCTACCTGTGTTATATTTGTGGAAAGTTAACATTTTTTTCCCACATTATTCACATATTTGCATGATTTGCATGTTGTTTACATTTGGTGTATTAGCATTTTGCTTTTTATGTTATAGCTTAAATCAACAAAATGGATGGGTGAGTCAAAAGTGTTATATTAAGGAGTAAGCACAGTAATTGACAAGCTGATTTGAAGGTGTATATGGAAATCAAAGGATCTAAAAGAATCGAAACTATCCTTAATAAAGGGTGGGATTTATTTTATGAATCTGAAAAACTATCCTTTATGATTTTGAATGGCTTGTGTGGTGTACGTATTAGTTTGAATAGCCTGAACCTGTCACTTTAGAACTGAAATGTATGCAACATGTCAGAGTTTTTAATGAGACAAAGCAAATAGTACAATGCTAGCACATTTGACCCTTTCCCATTACTTGATCATCTTCTTCACTTGTTCAAACAGAGATTGACAATACTGGGTCTGTTTTTAAAAATCACATTCCAGGGCACTGGGCTGGCTCAGTCAGTAGAACATGTGACTCAATCTCAGGGCTGTAAGTTTGAGCCCCAAGTGGGGTGTAGAGATTACTTAACCATAGAATCTTAAAAAAATAATAAAATAAAAAATCACATCCAAACATTGGAACTCTGCCTCCTTTTGTTACAGAGTTCCTGATGACTCCCAATTCTTTCTCTAGACCCACAGCTCATACTAGACCAGCACCAAGAATTTCATACACTATTTTAAGAAAGGTTGTCACAAGTTTTATCAAGTGGGTTGCTACCAGCTGCTCAGTATGGGGAGAGAAAAGGTGTCCAGATCCAGCAGATACAATTAATTATCCTGATCATTGCCCTAAACACCCTCCCCCTTCATGTTCTTTGTATTGGTTGGCCCTGAGCTGGAGTGTCTGAGCTTCTTGGGGAAGGACCCTTACTTGTGTGAGCTGTTCCTGTGGGTTTTAGTCTTCTATTTTCTATCCCAGCAGAGAAGGAGCCAGCAGAAAGGAGAGTGACAATAAACAAGGGAAGAAATAATTGACAGAGCAAGTTTCCTGAGGGTCTGGAAAAGATAGAATTGAGAACACAGGTAGAACAGAAATAGCAACACTTTGTTAAATGGAGAGAAGATAGGAAAGCAGGGAGCAAGTATAGCCTTAACTAAATATGTTGTGTGTAATAGCAACTCAAATACTTATTGAACTCAGTAGTATTAACTCGTGACACAAACTACCAGCTCCTAATGAATAGGAAAAAGTGTCACTAAAACTTTATATCCAGCAATGAGCCATGTGGAAATTTAATATAGATATTTAGAGAAAAACACTGGGCTGGGTTGACCACGTGGTTGACCTAATAGAGTAAATGGTACACTCAGTAGGCACCTGTTCTTTTAATTATAATGATTACCAAATGTACCTTATTAGTCAACATACCATGACTAACCTGCACCAGCAGCACAAATGCTCTCCCAGCTAACAAAGATGAGCTCTTAAGTGAGAGGCTCTGTGCCAAACACCTAAATACGTTGTAGTTTCAGTTAATTTCTCACAACACCACTGTGAAAGAAAGTGACTCAGAGAAATTAAATACTTCACCAAGGCCATTGGTCTAGAGAGCAGGGCTGAGATTCAAACTCAGATCTGCCTCGCTTGAAATTAATTAATTAATTAATTAATTTTAGTTAGTATTTTTTTAAAGATCAACCTCCAGTTAATCAATTTCATGCTAGAAAATACTGTTCAAGTACCTAACAGAGACAACGTCCTACAGAAAAACAATTCCACTTAACCCAACCCTCTTGTGTAGCTCTATAAAGTGTCGTAGATTTGTGAGTATTTTCAGAAAACTGACAACTTGGGGATGGAGCATAACTTGGTGCTCAGCTCTAGCCTTCCTGTATTCTGGTGAGAAAGCAATTTTTAAATGCCTCCTGTTTCTCTCCCTCTGAATTTGAGGACCTCTATTATTTTCTGTTGTCAAAACTCAGACAAACCTTATTATTTTATTAGGTCATTGGATATGATTTATTTGTCTCCTAGGAGGAGTGACTGTAGAAAGTAAGAGTGACAGGACATATCAGGCCCCGAGTGGACTGAGCTCACCCATTAAGTTAGCCTGTCTGCCCTGCTCTTGACAGTTATTAATGCCTCCATCTCCTGCTGCTTGCAATGCCTGCTCTTCTGGAGTGCCAACTCCAGATGTTATTGTTACATTGTGACAGTACTTAGAGCCCAAACATGCCAGGGGTTTCCATGACTTGGGCACAGTCTTGCTGTGACAGCACCTTGCTTGGCCCCCTTCCGATGCTTCGTCCAGGAAGCCCAAAATGACCAGCATGAGCCAATCAGAGCCTCCGAAACAACCAGCATATCCTTGCTCAGGCCAGTTTCAAGTTGAAATTGTTTCTTAGCAAGCAAAACATTGCATGTTGCTAATTCCCCATTAACCTGACATTCCCTCGTTTACCTCCATCAGCCTTCGTTGTGTTTTAACTTTGTGTGGCTGCTCAGCTCTACAGCCTTATTCTATGCCCACAATAATAGCTGTTCCTTCTAGAGGCTGGGTGAATACGGGCAATGAGAGATGGGATCTCCTTGTATGCGTCAGGTGTGCTAGGTTATGCTATAGTAACAAATGACCCCAAAGTCTCAGTGGCTTACAGCAATAAAGCTCTATTTCTCATTCATATGGTATGTCCACTGTAGGTTGGCCTCAGCTCTGCCCTACGTCTGCTTCACTCCAGGACCCAGGCTAAGAAGCAAACCTCCCTGGAGAACATTAAGACTGTGGCAGAGGCAAATGAAGCATGACAAAACTGAAGCTCATTCTTAAATCTCCTCTCCCCAGTTCATCAACAAAGCAAGTCATAAGGCCACTCCTGATATCAACAGAGAAGGAATGTGAAATCCTCTATCAGGGAGCAGTGCCCCAGGGAAGGACAACAACTATTTTGAACACGAATACAATCTACCATTCTCACTTTGGAGACCTGTCACTGACATCACCAAACTGTCTTAGAAGGAGCACCGTCTGTAGACCTCAAGTCTCAAGATTTCACAAGATTCTGCCAGGGCAGCAGAGACCTGCTCATTTTCTCAGCTGTGCCGCCATATTGAGTTGAGCTCCTCTGACACTGACAGATGGCACTGGTGTCCTAGAGACCCCCTGAGGTGAGGCAAGGTGTTATTCCTGGTCTTTGTAATTCCTAGGCTGTGTGATCCCAATACCTTAAGAGGCAAACCTCACCCCTTGCCCAGCCCCTGGGACAAGGTAAGTAGAAAAGCTTCTCCACCAGAGGCTGCATTTGTGTCAGTGAAGGACGCTATACTCTGAGTCACTTCTTTTTACAGCCTGTCAGAGGCCAAATTCGATCATTTTGAAGGAATACATTATGACCCATCTGTCCATTCACATAAATCACTGACCTTCCTTTTTTTTTTTTTTTTTTTGCCCTAGCAGGAGGGTGTTCAAAACAGTTGTCTCTGTGATAAATCTTTACCAGTTTAGTACTATAAATGTTGTGCTTGATGTTTTATGCTATGATTATTTCTCTATTGAAATGTGTAGGACTTAATAAGATAATGCTTTCCTCAGCAACGTGAGGCACATATGAAATAAAGATGATTTAATGATGTGAATTTTATTAATATACAGAAAATGCCAGTGCAGGAAGTACTTCTTCTAAATGTAGTTATTCAAAATCCATTTGAAAATCATTTCAAAAGTATAAATAATATAATAATTTTAAATATACCATATTGGGGCTACACACAGACACAAATTAGATATAGATAAATATATATTATAAATTGTTATATTATAAATAAATATATTAAAAATTATGATTTATTATAAGAAATATATATGGTCTTCATTCCCATTTCTGGTTCACAGACCTCAAAACTCTGAGGTTGGGGGCTAGTGGCCAGTGGAGCCAACTACATATTTAGAGGGTTGGAACTTTCAGTCCCACCCCAGACCTCCAAAGAATAAAGAGGGGCTGGAGGTTGAACAGTTGACATGGCCAGTGATTTAATCAGCCATGACTGTAACGAAGCTTCCACAAAAGTCCAAAAGGATGAGGTTTGGAGAGGTTCCAGGTTGGTGAACACATGCAGATTAGGGGAGAATGTTGTGCTCTGAGAGAGTATGGAAACCTTGTGCCCTTCCCACATACCTGACCTTATACATCTCTTCTGTCTGGCTATTCCTGAGCTCTATCCTTTTGTAATAAACCAGTGATCTAGTAAGTAGAATGTTTGAGTTCTGTGAGCTGCTCTAGCAAAGTAATTGAACCTGAGGAGGAGGTTCTGGGAACCACTGATTTGTAGCTAGTTGGCCAGAAGCACAGGTGACAACCTGGACTTACAACTACTATGGGGTGAGCAGGGTACAGTCTTGTGGGACTGAACCCTTAACCTGTCGAATCTGATGCTGTCTCCAGGTAGATAGTGCAGAATCGAGTTGAACTGTAGGACACCCTACTAGTGTCTGAGAATTGCTTGTTATTATGTAGGAAGCCCTCCCCAACATATGTACACACATACACATAGAAATTGGGGCCCAGGAACTTAAATATATATGATATAATTTATTATCAAACATTTATTACTCATATAAATTCGGGAAACAAAGAGAACCAACAGAAAAAGCATCTCTCCTGGTGACAAATTATAAATAGCCTATAACTGTTGTACCATTGTAGTTGTGTTTTTAAATGCATGTTAAAACAACTGATATGTCTTCATTCAAGAAACATTTGTTGAGCACCAACCATGAGCCAGCCACTGTTCTAGGCACAGAGGACACAGCAAAGAATAAAACAGGCAATAATCCCAGTCCTCGTGGAACTTAGGTTCCAGTTGAAGGAAAGGACAGGAAGTGAAATATAGTGGTAATCCTCTGTATGCTCTTCCTGACCTACTCTCCAGCCTTCTCCACTGTGGGCTGTGCCTCTCCACAGACCACATCAATGAGCTCCCTGGCCCTCTCGTCTCCAGTTGGATTTGGTCAATGGGAGGGACTTGTGGCTCAAGAGGAGAAAACAGTTCTGAACTGTATTCATCATGGCATGGCTATATCCTTCTCCCAAAAGTGGCCTCCCCAGGCTGCTGTCCTTTCTAGATTTTTCTCTCAATTCTACTGTTTGCTCTTTCACTTCTCCCCTACAGGCCTGGGAGTGGCAATGGCTTCCATCCCTACTGCTAGTATTCCCAGCCCTGTGGTACTTCATGAGCCCTTGCTGTTTTCCCTAAACCTTGCCCACATCTTTGTTAATACTTCTTTTATTACACTGTGCTCCGATCACCCAGTGCAAGGATGCACCCAGTGCAAGTGTCCTGTTATAATCCTGACCAATACACAAAATAAAGAAATAAGTTATAAAGTAATTTAGATATTGGTAAGTGCCATTGAGAAACACAAAGCAGGGCAAGGGGATAAAGCTACTGGCTCAGGGCAGGTGGGTTCTTTCTAAACAGCATGGTCAGATAAGGCTTCTTCAGTAGAAGTACGTAATGGTACACATTTGCCCATCTCCCAGCAGAACTTTGCTTTCAAAGGAGCTCTAAAATTTAGAACCTGGAATTGAGGAACGTCACTGGTTGCAGCAGAGGCTCAGACCACTCACACACAGCCCGGTCCTCCCCCCTTCCCTCCAGGTGGCAGCCTTAACCTGACTCAGCCTTGGCTTTTGTGGCACTCAGTTGGTCCTGAACTCTGAGACACTCAGAACCAAGGGTGATCCAAAATATTGTTTCTTAACCAAACTATGGAGAGAGTCCAAATGTCCACTGGCTGATGAATGGAGAAAGATGTCAGATATATACATGCATGCATGCATACATACATACATACATATAAATAAATAAATAGATAGATAGATAGATAAATGGAATATTATTAAGCCATCAAAAAGAATGAGATCTTGCCATTTGCAATGACATGGATGGAGGCAAAGTGTATTATGCTAAGTGAAATAAGTCAGTCAGAGAAAGACAAATACAATATAATTTCACTCAGGTGGAATTTAGGAAACAAAACAGATGAACATATTGGCAGGCAGGGGGAGAAAAGAGAAGGAAACAAACCACAAGACTCTTTTTAAAACTTTTTTTAATGTTTATTCAATTTTGAGAGACAAAGAGAAACAGAGTGCAAGCGGGGATGCGGCAGAGAGAGAGGGAGACACAGAATCCACAGCAGACTCCAGGCTCTGAGCTCTCAGCACGGATCCCAGTGCAGGGCTGGAACTCATGAATCACGAGATCATGTCCTGAGCCAAAGTCAGAAGCTTAACTGACTGAGCCACCCAGGCATCCCACAAACCACTCAAGACTCTTAATAGTGAACAAACTGAGGGTTGATGGAGGGAGGTGGTTGGGAGATGGGCTAGATGGGTGATGGGTATTAAGAAGGGACTTGTGATGAGCACTGGGTATTGTATGTAGGTGATGAATCACCAAATTCTACTCCTGACACCAGTATTGTGCTGTATGTTAACTAACTAAAATTTAAATTAAAAAAAATCCATTCTTAATCGTCTCCAAGTTTATACGACATCACTCCAAAGAGACATGAAACTCCTCACCTCACCCTCAGGAATAGCTTTCATAGAACCACAATTTAACATTCTGTCCTCGTCTCTCACCCACAACTGGAAAAAAATACTTGAGGTGTATTTCTTTTCATCTCTGTTTGTAAAATTGACATTAAGTTTCCTGTCCCTGTTTTTCTCCATGTCTTTTTCACAAAGACCTATAGGATGAATTACCTCAGATCTCAGGGCTAGGAAAGCGTTCTTTCTCTGGCTGAACTTACACGCTTCCTTTAGTGAACAATGAGAAGTATATACTCCTTCATGTTTTCCTCTTGGCATTGGCCTATAGGGAACCCAGAGCTAAGTGTCATGTTAAATTGCTATGACTTTTCTCAAAGATGTTTTCTTAATGTAATATTCTTTTCTAGTTTCCCTTCTATGGTCTTTGCTTTATATGTTTTATTTTATTATATTTGTGATTTTCTTATAGAAGTCAGTAGGTTATAAAGAAATCTTATAATGCAATCTAATTCTATTTTGATTTTGATTGACTATTTTTCCTGACTATATCTATATCAAAATAATCCATGAATTATGAAAACTTCAGCCAATTAAGAATTTCTGATCTCTGTGCTAACCAAAATAAGCAATTTGACTGATTTTTTTTCTTTCCCACCCAAGAGACTGTGTTGCTTCATTCATGGAAAGAAAAAAAAAATGATACCTCTAGGTAATTTATTATTGTCAGGATCTGTGCTCAGTACTGAGGGCTCAAAGATGAATGTGGTACAGACCCTATCCTCAAGGAATTTGCTGTCTGGGAATAAGTTTATTTATTCTTTCAAACTTATCATTCAGAACCAATATTTATTTGTAGTTAAAGCTAATTTGTACAAGAATACATTTTTTAAAGCAAAATTAGCTTTCCCACTTAGTTCTGTTCTCTCAAGCCAACAGGGCTTAAAAGAAATAAAAAGTCTAAACATTCTACAACAGTAGCTTGCCCCCAAACAAACATGAGATTGTTTTTAAAATACTTCTCACAAAAAACACTTATGGAGACCAGCCACAGCTTCTGACAAACCACTGGGGGCCGGGGAGCTTTTGCTCTTGATCCACCCTGCTTCCCTTCAACATCAAATCCCCTTCAAACATTTAAAATCAATATGTGCCCTTGAAAGCCTGAAATGTATCCGCCTAATAGGTCAAGCTATCCTTTTATATCAATCATACTTCCTAGCAAGTTTTGTAATTTTCCAAGTTTAATAAATCATTGTTTGCCATTGACTATGCTAAAACTACCCACAAAAATATGTCAAGACCTCCCATTTGCTGATGTGACCAGCCCCAGTGAATCTCCAACTTCTATAACATGCAAGTATTTGACAAATACTTGTTAAGCATCTACAGTGTTTCAGGCTCAATACCACGTGCTGGGATATAAAATGGTAAACAAGACAGATACGTGCACTGCCCTCATGGAGCTGTGGCTAACAGAGAACACAAAGAGTAAACAAATAACTCCAACGTGCGAAGGTCAAGGATTTGTGTCTGTTGCCTTCACTGCCGTATCTCTCAAGCATGTAACAATGCCAAAGTCAATGAGTATTTGCTGGATGAATAGTATGAAGGAGGAAGCACAGAGTCTACGAGAGCATATGCGGGGACCTCAGCTAGTCAGGGAAGCTGAGGAACGTCAGCCTAAAGAAATGGCATTTCATCTGACACTGAAATGATGAGTTGAAGAGGAGAGGCAAGAGTGACACACGTGGAAGAAAAACTTAGCTCAGAGACCCACACGTAAAAGCACTGGAATTTTGTTTGTACTCACATACCTGCAAACCCAGAATGGCTGACTTGGAAAGAGCATAGAACAGAGTGACAAGAGATGGGATTGAAAAGTTTGATATAAGCGCCAGCTCAGACAATCTCACCAAGCAAGTTAAGAATTTTGCACTTTATCTTACAGGCAATAGGGAAACACTGAAGGGTTTCAAGTGGATGGGGGATGTGATCAGATTTGTATTTTTAATAGATTCTTCTGGGGATAGAGAGAAGTCCTTGTAGCTGATGTGAAAGAGTGATGCCTTTATTCCCATAATCTTCCTATTGCTCTACTCTCTTTATTCCCCTTTTTGCTTGATCTGTAGTGTTCGGTTTATAAGACATCTTTGTCAAAATCCCATATCCCTTCTGTGATCCCAGCCTTTCCCCTTGGAGAGGGCAGTATCATTGCCTCTTACACAGAGACTTTGTTCCCTCCTCTGTGTGTGTGTGTGTGTGTGTGTGTGTGTGTGTTTATTCCATGTACCCTTTCATTCATAAACACACCATATCTTGATTTATAATACCATACACGTGTAATTATATGCCAGGATTCTCCTCTCTTTGGTGGTGACTCAATACACTTAATATCCATACAAGCAAATTTAAACTCCTCTGCCTCAGGAAATGCAGAGCCCTGCACAATTCTGAGAATACCCAGAAAATGTTCACCTTCCTCTGGTGTGGCTTATTCTCCCATTCCACTCTGCTGCTCCCTAATCATTTCCAGTGGTCCCATCATCACTTTCATATGATGCCCCAACTGTCTGCAGGTGTACATTGCTCCCAAACACAGACCTCCCTTAAGCCCCTGAAGCACAACCAAAGACTCAAGAACAGGGGAGAACATCAGAGAAGAAAAACAGAACTAAAATTTGGTTATTAGCCCTCACTGTGATCACAAGTGGATGCCCTTGGTTGGTTGGTATTTTCCTCCATAGCCCTCAGCCAACTGCGATGTTGTTGGAACCAATGTCAGTTCAAATGAGAGTCTGGCTCTTGCTTGAACTTCCACACTGTGTCTGGAGCCCAAATGTTCCCTTTCCCTTAACCCCAACCAAAGGGGCTAAACCAGACAGCTCCATAATAATCTGCAAGAGTTGTCAACCTATACAGAATGGTGATAGCTTTTGACATTCCTCTGTGTTTCAACCTTTCCCTTCCAGACTAGCTGCTGGGATTTACTTAACGTGACAAACGAAAAGGCCTGCTAAAATGTTTTCTTCCACGCTAAAAAGCAATCTTCCTTTGAAAGACAGTTCTGCAACATGTCCCTAGAATGCAGACATGCAGCAGATCTTTAAGTAATACTTTGCATTCACTTTATAGATGTACAAATATGTTTAATAGGGGGAAAATTATACATACACCCACGCAGTGTTTCTCCGATTTTGCAAACTAATTACTCCTAACGAGTGAGAAATCCAGGAGGAATTGAGCATATTATCTCAAAGTAGCCTGTGGCAAGCATATTATCTCTTTGGAGTCTTCTTATTTTATCTTCAAAAATTCACATACATTTTTTTGCATGCACTGCATAGTATGTCCATTTATTTCAGTACATAACAATAGAATGAAATACACTTAAACGCAACCACAGTTCTGTAAATGGGATCCACAAGTTTCTATCATATGAAATACAGAATTGCATTATTCCAAGATTATTGAAATGACCAGTGCAAGCTATAGACTGGGAGTTCTCGGGGGTCCCCAAGTTATACGCATATCAAGTTCTATGCACATTTGCATTATCATAGGCATCACTAATATCTTGATACTTTTTGAGAACACTATAGTATGTCATTTATACCAAAAGAAAATGTGATATAAACTAATCAAGCTCCACTGTAATACAGCATTTTGACGCTTATCAGGGTTCACTCGCTAAGTAAGTGACTTGATCCTACCCACCAACTTTGATGAGAGTATAACTCAACTTCTTGCCTCAGCAAAATTAGAAATGATTGCATATAATTAAACCATGATGTCACTTTCAAAGAGGTGAAACTTTAAATGTTTTCTTCACCCTTGTCTCCTAGAAAAGAGCCTAAAGCAAGGATTAAGATGCCAACATTTTACGTGAGAAGAACAAGCCATGAGCAATCCGGGTGATGGGAAAAGGAAAGTCAGGCAAGGTGCAAAGCAGTGTTTTCAGAGCAGTTTGCTTATCTTAGGATCAAGATGGTAATCTGAAGGGAGGCTTCTTGGATGGATTCACTCAGCACTTGCAAACTCTCTGAAAGAGTGACATGGAGAAACCATGTCTTAGAATAGCCCGTGGGACAGAGAAAAGAGGGAGAACTTATCCATCCTTATTTACCAAAAGCATCTAATTCCCCCATACCCCATCCCCACACTCCATCCTCTGGGCAATTGCTCAGGATAATGGAGTCCCCTGTCTATAGTGAGGGGTTTCATCTACATCCAAAAGTGGAGGGGAGAGTGCAGGAAGAGAGCTGAATAAGAACAAGAAGGAAGTAGTCAAGAGCCTCTGAGGAAGTTCACAAGGTTTTGTCCCAAAACAAGCAAGTTAGACACAAAGGACAAAGTTCTATCATATTCAACACTTATCAGAAATCCAACAAAAAAGCTGATCATCCTGACTCAAAGATGAATGAACTTCATGTAAAGTCTACAGTATTATCCCTCTGATTTGAACTCCCCAATCTATAAAATTTTAGAACAGTTTCTAGTTGTTACCCCCAAACTAGTATTTAAATATGTCTTCTTGTATAGTTTTCTAAGCATGTGTGTAATCCTTGCCCCCTCCCATCACATTTGTGGTTGCTCTAAATCGGGGACCAAAATAATATGGCATAATATTTAATTTTTATTTATTTTTGAGAGAGACAGACAGACAGAACATGAGCGGGGGGAGGGGCAGAGAGAGAAGGAGACACAGAGTCCGATGTAGGCTCCAGGCCGTGAGCTGTCTGTCAGCACAGAGCCTGATGTGGGGCTCAAACTCATGAACGGTGAGATCATGACCTGAGCGGAAGTCAGACACTTAACCTACTGAGCCAACCAGTCACCCCAATATAGCATAATATTTAAGAACATTGACACTGGTGAGTTTACTAACCATTACAATTCTGATTCTTAATAAACTCAGTCTGTTACAAGAAATAAATGACATAATGCATAAAAAACACTTTGTAGGAGCACCTGAGTGGTTCAGTTGGCTGAGTGTCCAATTCTTCATTTTGGCTCAGGTCATGATCTCACGATTTGTGAGTTTTAACCCCGTATCGGGTCCTGTGCTGAGTGGGGAGCCTGCTTGAGATTCTCTCTCTGCCTTTCCCCTGCTTGTGCATGTGCTCTCTCTCTCTCTCTCTCAAAATAAACGCTAAATCAATTTTTAAAAAAACCACTTTGTAAATTCCTAGCACCTGGAACTTAAACATTTTATACTGCTACTATAATAATTATTATTTTTCATGCCACAAATCAATAAAGTATGGAACATACTGTTCAGTAAAGTTTTTTTAGTTCCATGACTGATCCATGTATGCTCCGCTTTTTTAAATACTTGTCTATCCAAGGAGGAATAAAATAATTCTGTGTCCTTTTTGATTTATTGGTCAAATGAAGGGATGAGACTAAATGATATCAAAACTCCATAAGTTTATTTGTTATATATTAAAGTTCTTTGTTGTTGTTGAAATATCTAGTTGCGATAGCTTCTAGTTACTAGCCAGTGTAAGTACAACATGTACTATTATGGAGAAATGAAAATCAGCACTGGGTGTATCAGCTATGATTCATAATGATGACACAGGTGATGCTCCACTTAGATATCTAACTGCTGTACCAAAATTGAATACATACAAAACTAAACACATCACCTCTCACCATAAATATTCTTTTTTTTCTATCACCATGAGTAGTTTGTCCATACACCCGGAGGCTCATGGCAAAGACAAAGGTGGCATTCCCTTTAACCTCAGCATACCTTGTTACTGGCATGTACAACATATATATTTGAATCCATCCAGTGCATCTCCAGTAGCACCACCGAGCTCCAGTCACCATCATCTCTCTCTTAATAATAGCACAACAGAACCGCCTTACGTGTCTCCCTACAATGATTCTTGAATCCTCTAATCCATTTTCCCCACCCCCAAATATGCCTATTTTAAAACCAAATCTAAAACTAAAAATAGAACTACCCTGCGATCCAGCAATTGTACTAAGACAATTTCCCCAAACGATACAAAAATACAGATTTGAAGGGATACATGTACCCCAGTGGTTATAGCAGCATTATCATAAATAGCCAAACTATGGAGAGATCCTAAATGTCCATTGACTGATGAATAAAGAATATTACTCAGCCATCAAAAAGAATGAAATCTTGCCATTGGCAATGATGTGGATGAAGCTAGAATGTATTATGCTAAGTGAAATAAGTCAATCAAAAAAAGACATAGCATATGATTTCACTCATATCTGGAATTTAAGAAACAAAACAGATGAACATATTGGAAGAGGGAGCAAGAGAAGAGAGGGAAACAAACCACAAGAGACTCTTAATGATAGAGAACAAACTGTGGGTTGATGGAGGGAGGTGGATGGGAGATGGGCTTAGATGGTTGATGGGTACTAGGAAGGACACTTGTTTTGTTGAGTACTGGGTATTGTATGTTAGTAATGAATCACTGAAAAAAAATTTTAAAAATAAAACCAAATCTATCTTCCTCACTTCTAAGTATAATCCCTCTGTGTCTTCTGTGGTATATTAGATTATTATAGAAAAATTATTCTCTTGCTCACCTGCCTCCTTTAGAAGAATATACTTCTGTGCCCCAATGATGTAGGGCATGGCCGTGTGACTTACTTAGGCCAGTAAGAGGTTAGTTCATGTGACACGAGCAGAATCTGTCCCTGTTGTTGGCTGTCAGCGTTGTTCTTTTGTTGCTATCACCATGAAAAGAGCTTCCTCAGGCAGCTACTGACCCTTGGGCCTACACCACAGAGTGATACAGGTGGAGCACAGCCTCTTTAGCAGACCCTCAGATCTGCAGCCTGAGGTCAAGCCAAGCCAGTCGACTCATGTAAGCAAAAAATAAATTCTTACTGTCTTATGCTCCCCGGATGCAGTGGCTATTTGTTATGCAGCATCGCTAACTGATACAGCTTCATGTAAAAACCCACTTAAAAATACTTAATATGGCCTAAAAGGCCTATTATGGGTCTCTTCAGCTTCATCTTGTACCATACTCCCCCTTATTCCTCCCCACACTATACTCTGACCCTCTCAATTCTTCAAATAAGCCCTTTCCCAGCATGGAGGCTCTACATACATTGTTCTCTCAGCCTGGATGTTACTTCTCTGACCTCTCAGTCCAGCCAACTTCTTCTCACATTCAATCTATCCTTGTATGTCCCTGCTGCAGAAACACAGCTTTAAACTCTGCCTCACCAAATATCAGGCTGCGAATCATCCTCATACTACATATATCCCACTCACTCTGGGCATTTCTTTCAAAGCACTCACAAGAATTGTGATTTATTAGCTTGGGAAAATACTTAGTATCTCTATACTATATAAATAGTTCTGTCATGTCAAGGATGATGTCAGTCTTGTTCACCTCTGTACCTTCATGACTAACTTGAATAAACAGCTTAATTACTCATATTTCCCTGATTGGAGCACAGTAAAGTAGTATTTACACACTGCTTATGTTATATCAAATGATGTCAATAAACCTACCATATGTCGGAGTCCTTCAATTGCAGGTTGTTTCAATTGAGCAGACAATTTTCTTGTCTTTCTAGAATCCGGTCTATTTCTCATATTGTTGTCACTACAATAGATCCAGGTATGTTACCAGTCTGAAATGATAGCTAACTATCTTTTCCTTGTTTTTTCTCTAGCAATACCATTTGACAAATTCAATTATGATACCCCATTTGTAAACAAAAATAGAGAAATTTTAACATGCCAGAACTTATTCTTTAATGTTAAGAAAAATTTTTTTTAGTTTTATTATTTATTTTAAAGGCTTTGAGCTTAAGAATCTTAGCGTACATCTGGAGAAACACACAAAGGTTTAAAACACTCCGTGTAACATAAAATAGGTCAGCGGCTGATCTGTACAGGGCAGGTAAACTAGTCTTGATAATTGAGGTCAATTTATCCCGAATTGGGGGATGTGAATTGAGGTCCTCCTGATGAATCAATCTCATTTTTTTTTCAATATATGAAGTTTATTGTCAAATTGGTTTCCATACAACACCCAGTGCTCATCCCAAAAGGTGCCCTCCTCAATACCCATCACCCACCCTCCCCTCCGTCCCACCCCCCATCAACCCTCAGTTTGTTCTCAGTTTTTAACAGTCTCTTATGCTTTGGCTCTCTCCCACTCTAACCTCTTTTTTTTTTTTTCTTCCCCTCCCCCATGGGTTTCTGTTACGTTTCTCAGGATCCACATAAGAGTGAAAACATATGGTATCTGTCTTTCTCTGTATGGCTTATTTCACTTAGCATCACACTTTCCAGTTCCATCCATGTTGCTACAAAGGGCCATATTTCATTCTTTCTCATTGCCACGTAGTACTCCATTGTGTATATAAACCACAATTTCTTTATCCATTCATCAGTTGATGGACATTTAGGCTCTTTCCATAATTTGGCTATTGTTGAGAGTGCTGCCATAAACATTGGGGTACAAGTGCCCCTATGCATCAGTACTCCTGTATCCCTTGGGTAAATTCCTAGCAGTGCTATTGCTGGGTCATAGGGTAGGTCTATTTTTAATTTTCTGAGGAACCTCCACACTGTTTTCCAGAGTGGCTGCACCAATTTGCATTCCCACCAACAGTGCAAGAGGGTTCCCGTTTCTCCACATCCTTGCCAGCATCTATAGTCTCCCAATTTGTTCATTTTGGCCACACTGACTGGCGTGAGGTGGTATCTGAGTGTGGTTTTGATTTGTATTTCCCTGATGAGGAGCAACGTTGAGCATCTTTTCATGTGCCTGTTGGCCATCCGGATGTCTTCTTTAGAGAAGTGTTTATTCATGTTTTCTGCCCATTTCTTCACTGGGTTATTTGTTTTTCGGGTGTGGAGTTTGGTGAGCTCTTTATAGATTTTGGATACTAGCCCTTTGTCCGATATGTCATTTGCAAATATCTTTTCCCATTCCGTTGGTTGCCTTTTAGTTTTGTTGGTTGTTTCCTTTGCTGTGCAGAAGCTTTTTATCTTCATAAGGTCCCAGTAGTTCATTTTTGCTTTTAATTCCCTTGCCTTTGGGGATGTGTCAAGTAAGAAATTGCTACGGCTGAGGTCAGAGAGGTCGTTTCCTGCTTTCTCCTTTAGGGTTTTGATGGTTTCCTGTCTCACATTCAGGTCCTTTATCCATTTTTGAGTTTATTTTTGTGAATGGTGTGAGAAAGTGGTCTAGTTTCAATCTTTTGCATGTTGCTGTCCAGTTCTCCCAGCACCATTTGTTAAAGAGACTGTCTTCTTTCCATTGGATATTCTTTCCTGCTTTGTCAAAGGTTAGTTGGTCATACGTTTGTGAGTCTAGTTCTGGGGTTTCTATTCCATTCCATTGGTCTATGTGTCTGTTTTTGTGCTAATACCATGCTGTCTTGAGGATTACAGCTTTGTAGTAGAGGCTAAAGTCTGGGATTGTGATGCCTCCTGCTTTGGTCTTCTTCAAAATTACTTTGGCTATTCGGGGCCTTTTGTGGTTCCATATGAATTTTAGGATTGCTTGTTCTAGTTTTGAGAAGAATGCTGGTGCAATTTTGATTGGGATTGCATTGAATGTGTAGATAGCTTTGGGTAGTATTGACATTTTAACAATATTTATTCTTCCAATCCATGAGCACAGAATGTTTTTCCATTTCTTTATATCTTCTTCAATTTCCTTCATAAGCTTTCTATAGTTTTCAGCATACAGATTGTTAAGAAAATTTTTAAATCAGAGGCACCTGGGTGGTTCAGTCGGTTAAGCATCTGACTTCCGCTTAGGTCATGATCTCATGGTTCCTGCTTTAGAGCCCCGAGTCAGGCTCTGTGCTGACAGCTCAGGGCCTAGAGCCTGCTTTGGATTCTGTGTCTCCCTCTCTCTCTGCTGCCCCCACTCTGTCTCAAAAATAAATAAACATTGAAAGAAAAAAATTTTAAATCAAAATCTTGCCAAGGGAGAAGGGTGAAAGGAAAATATCTTGAGTCCAGAATCGTGATAAAAGAGGAAGGGACATACCAGGTAACCGTGGGGAAAAAAAAAAACAAAAAAAACAAAAACAAAAAACTGCTATCCCATATGTGCAAGAAATTGTAATTGGCAAGAAAAGAAAAAGAGACAGAAGAGGGATGGCAAAGGAAAACAGAAGGAAGGAGGGAGGGAGGAAGAGAAGAGAAGAGAAGAGAAGAGAAGAGAAGAGAAGAGAAGAGAAGAGAAGAGAAGGAAGAAAAAAAGATTTTCTGTATCAGCAGCCCCAGTGCTTTCAGCTGAATTGGAACATAAGCTCCTGTCTATAAAATAGTATCTTTCATCAGACTTCAAAAATAGCTGTGAAGGGGTTAACAGTCCAAAGGCTGGAAGTCAGCCTGGTCCACTCTCTGCTAAAGCAGCTGTGTAAGCAACAGACTCTGTAACCTTCAGAGCAGCTGTTAGGAGCAGCAGAGAATGAGGGTCAGCCCATATGGGAAGAATAGGTCAAATCAGCATTTTTACACAGGAATAACTCAAGGTAAACCTTCTTACCGAGTTTTTTGATAGGGCCTTCTATAGTATCTGAAATCTGTCCTTCCATCACTATGAACCATTAGCAAGCAAGACTAGGAAGGCCAGATTTTATCAGGCTTCTCTTCAAGAACAACCCACATAGATAGGCCCCAAAGCTCCTGGTTTTCTATACCTGGGGACAAAGCAATTTGATGATAAACTGAGCTGAACCTTACAGGTTATTTGCATGTTATGGCTAGATTCTCTTAAGTAACATGTGTAAGGTACTTAACATTACACCCATGTAGTGAACGTTTATGGTCTGATATGCCCCCAAATAACACCTGTGCTTGTGATGTGTTATTGCCTCAACTTAGCTGTATGATTAAAAGGAAAATTGCCATTTTCTTATAGATCCCACCTAGTCACCACCACTGATTTGCCCAGAGATACTTACTCAACAGAAACTAGATTAATTGGAATATCCCACATTCCAGACAGTTTATTGGCCTGGGATAGGGTACAGGTATCCTTTGTTTTTCAAAATTTCACCTATGCCACTTCGCTTTTAGGAAAGACCTACATTAGTACTTGATTTCACCAACCAAAAGAACTCTGAAGATTTTCATGCTTTTTTTTTTTGAGCATTTTATTTTTATCCTTTTATTTATTTTTTTAATTTTCATCCAAGTTAGTTACCATATAGTACAATAATGATTTCAGGAGTAGAATCAGTGACCCATCCCCTACATATAACACCCAGTGCTCATCCCAACAAGTGTCCTCCTTAATGCCGAAGATTTTTGCTGTTAAGAAAAAAGAAGAGTGAAAATAGCATTCAACCTTTATTTTGCAGCGCACTGTCCTAGAGGCAGTGCAGACACTGAGCAATGAGTGGCATCCCCAAACTCCTTCCCTGGGAACTACACTCAGCATCTCCACATCAAGCCACCATAGCTTGCTTTTTTTTTGTTTTTTGTTTTTGTTTTTGGTTTTTTTTGAGAGAGAGAGAGAGCACATTAGCAGGAGGAGGAGCAAAGGGAGAGAGAGTATCTTAGGCAGGCCTCACACTGAGCCTGACACGGGGCTCAGTCCCATGACACTGGGATCAAGAGTTGGATGCTCAACAGAGTGAGCCACCCAGGTGCCCAAGCCACCATAGCTTTAAACTGTCCGTGAGCATCTGTGCTGTTTATTTTCTTCATCTGTTAGCAAGACATGCGCTAAGGTATCAGAAAAGCCTACAAGAGATCATTTTTTTGAGCCTTGGAACACTCAAAAGTTCTTTCCACATACATCGATGTTAATTGCTTCTTCACTTTATACCATTTTAGGTTTCATAGGAACGCTCTACTTTCGGATAGTGGGGGACACCTGTACCTAACTTCTGTTGAGGTAATTTAAACTTTTCCTTAGGCTACAGTTTTGTTTGTTTGTTTATTGGGACTAGAGAGAGAGTTTGGGTCCCTCCTCAGTGGTACAGTTGGGGAGGAATGAGGGGAAAAGCTGCTGGCATCTGTTTCCTGCTGGGTAGCAAAAGTCAGTGTGAGAGAATAAAAGCAACATGCAGAGAAAAACAGAGAAGATAGACCAACCTCGTGTCTGTCAAGCCATGTTCCTTCCAGTTACCTCTAAAGCCAGCTGCGGTCCTGCTTTATTTCACTTGCAACCCAAAGTCCTGACTAATATACACGGACATCTAGCAACAATTCAGTAAGCGATGAATAGTACTGAGCCAACTTTGGCTCAGGTCATGATCCCACAGTTCATGGGTTCGAGCCCTGCATCGGGCTCTGTGCTAACAGCATGGAGCCTGGAACCTGCTTCAGATTCTGTGTCTCCCTCTCTCTCCAATCCTCTCCTGCTCCCACTCTGTCTCTGTCTCTGTCTCTCTCAAAAATATTTTTTAAAAAGTGTGAAAGAGGTAGGGTGCCTGGGTGGCTGAGTCATTAGGCATTCAACTCTTGATTTCAGCTCAGATTGAGCCCCACTTCAGGGTTGTGAGCTGACAGTATGGAGCTGATGCTGGAGTATGTTTCAGATCCTCTGTCTCCCTCTCTCTCTGCCCTTTCCCTGCTTGCACTCTGTCTCTCTCTCTTTCTCTCAAAAATAAACATTTTAAAAAAAAGGTGTGAATAGCCAAAGTATGGAAAGAGCCCAAATGTCCATCAGCAGATGAATGGATAAAGAAGATGTGGTACACACACACACACACACACACACACACACACACAATGGAGTATAGCTCGGCAATCAAAAAGAATGAAATCTTGCCATTTGCAACTATGTGGATGGAACTAGAGGGTATTATGCTAAGTGAAGTTAGTCAGTCAGAGAAAGACAAATATCATATGACTTCACTCATATGTGAAATTTAAGATTCAAAACAGATGAACATAAGGGAAGAGAAGCAAAAATAATATAAAAACAGAGGAGGACAAAACATAAGAGACTCTTAAATATAGAGAACAAACTGAGGGTTGCTGGAGGGTTTTTGGGTGGGGGGATGGGCTAAACGGGCAAGGGACAGGAAGGAGGACACTTATTGGGATGGATGAACACTGGGTGTCATATGTATGGAGTAGAACCACCAATGATTCTACTCCTGAAGTCATTATTGCACTATATGCTAACTAACTGGGATGTAAATTTTATAAATAAATAAATTAATAAATAAATAATTTTTTTAATATGTGAAAGAGGCGAAACTTATCTTCAGTTTTTCTCACAAACACTACATATGTGCATGTCTCAAATCTGTGAACACATTTCTTAGGAAACTGGCAAAATTAATTGCTCCCTGCCCTGAACTCCTGTGCTTTCTGTTGAATCTCCCATCCTATATGGTATTTCCACTTTTTCTGCTACATTATGAGCTTTTCAAGGGCAAAGATTGTTTTGAAAAACAATGTGTTAACCAAATTGATTGTTCTCTCCTCAAAAGAAGTGAATTGAATAAATGACTAAAATTCAATAGCTAAAAAATTGCATTGAGATAAGCTCCTTGTGTTTCTGTTCCCTGAGGACAAAAGCAATGACTGTTTTTGACCATGACCCAAAGTAACAAACACATTTTACCTTGTAGTACAGTGTACATGTGCATAGATAAATAAAACCAAAACAGAGATTTCACAAAACAACATTTATTTTTAAAATATGGCACAAGTTCTGATGTCTATTCTAGTCCATTTTTTTCTTTTAGATAATAATGGTTGTGACTCATTACAGCAATTTCATGACTCCTAATGAGTCCTAACCCATAATTTGAAAATATTGCTCTATTGAGAACCTATGGCTTAGTGCATACTAACCGGAGCAAGTGAGAAAGTTGAGTGAAATCCTCAAACCAGGTGAAGTCTCAAAAATAGCTAGGAATTCTATAGCTTGCATAGCTTGTAGGACACAGAGTTATGAATTCTTAGAAATGTTAGCCCAGAAGCAAAATTTAGAGGACTCATTCTCCCGCTTTCAAAATATTTTTCATCTATATAGTACAAGATCTGGGCAAGGTAAACAAAATCTTGAAGGATTTATTCATTCTTTCAGTAATTTACTTGGCACTGTATTTTAGGTATTGGAACTGTGGAGGTGAATAAAATATACAAAGTCCCTGTCCTCATGGAGTTTACATTCTAGTGAGGAATACAGAGAATAAACGCAGACATAGTTAATACAATTTCAGGTAGTGATAAATGTTATGAAAGAAAAATGACTTGTGGTAAGGAGCTAGAAAGTGATGGAGCGGAGGGAAAGGGCTATTTTAGACAAGGTGGTCTGGAAAGGCTTCTCTGTAGAGGTGCTATTGGAACAGCATCTGATTGAGCCAGTTGAACGTCTAAAGAGATGTATCAAGAAGAGCAGCATATTGTAAATCTGTGCTAAAGTAAGGGACTGCTAGGCAGGTGGTATGGTCAGTAGAGTTAGCAATCACATCCATGGTATAGATGAACCTAACCACAGCTCCTTCCAAGGGAAACCATCTTAAATATAATCACTGGCCATCTGGCAGATATAGGCAGTCATGACAGTAACATGCCCTCCCTTCGCTTCCAGCATGTAAGCCCCCAGGTATGGGCACTTGACCCAAGGTTCCTAGACTTGGAATTGATAGGAACTTCAATAACTTGATAGAAAATAGAGTTTCTATTATGTTATGGGTTGAATTGTGTCCCCTTCCACATTTCATATGTTGAAGTCCTCACCCCTCATACCTCAGAATGTGACCTTATTTGGAAATGGGGCCACTGACGTTTTAATTTGTGAAGACGAGGTCCTACCGGAGTAGACTGGGCCCCTGATCCAATATGATTGGTGTGTCTTCACAGGAAGGGGGAATTTGGACATAGATAGGCACACAAGGAGGGTACCATGTGAATATGAAGATGATCATCTGCAAACCAAGGAGAGAGACTTGGAGTAGCTCCTTCCCTTACCTAACTACCAATACCTTGATATTAGCCTTCCAGCTTCCAGAACTGGAAGACAATAGTGTCTGTTGTTTAAACCTCCCGGCTTGTGATACTTTGTGACAGTAGCTCTAGCAAACGGACACGTCTCCCTTGGGGGGGAGTTGAGTGTATTCCATGTAGTAAGATGGGTAATAGGTGGGTGAATTGTGGCACACGTGGCAGACTGGCAGTTGTCCGCTTCCACGGTAAGAATAGCCCCACTTTTTAGCTGAGCCGACCACATTTCCCACCCTCACGGGCAGTTAAGCGTGGCCAGGTCTCTAAGCTCTAGCCAGTGAGCTGTAATCAGATGTATCTGGTGGCAGCTTCCAGCAGCCTTCCTTAAAAATAGCTGACAGCTGTCTTTTTTTTCTTTTTCTGTATCCCTTCTTCCTTCCTGGCGGCTGGAATGCAGATGTGATGGTGGTATTTAATCCATGAGTGACATTGGGAGTGAAAGCCATGAAGGATGAAGAACCAGAGTAAAAGGAACATGGATCATTAAAAGCTTTGTGGGACAGAGTCATCACAAGCAACACTGAACTACCCACATCTGGACTTTGACAAAGAAATGGTCTCTTATCTGTTCTAAACAGTTGTTTTGCAAGGGAGGTTAACTATTACTTGCTGTGGATTCTAATATTTTTAAAAAATTTTTTAATGTTTATTTTTGATAGAGAGGCAGAATGCAAGCAGGGGAGGGACAGAGAGAGAGAGAGAGAGAGAGAGAGAGAATCTGAAGCAGGCTCCAGGCTCTGAACTGTTAGCACAGAGCCCTGTGCGGGGCTCAAACCCATGAACGGCATCATCATGACCTGAACTAAAGTCAGATGCTTAACCAACTGAGCCACCCAGATGCCCCTGTAATCTTTTTTTTAATGTTTATTTATTTTGAGAGAGAGAGAAAGAGAGTGGGGGAGGGAGAGAGAGAGAATCCCAAGAGGGGCTCTGCGCTGTCAGCCCAGAGGCCGATGCGGGGCTAATCCCACAAACTATGAGATCATGACCTGAGCTGAAATCAAGAGTTGGATGCTTAACTGACTGAGCCACCCAGGTGCCCTGGAATCTAATCTTAACCAATTCAAGCATGTAGAATGAAAACAGGAGTAAAACAGAACCCAAAGGAGGATTATAGCCCGGGAGGAAGGGAAATCAGATTGAGAAGGAATAATCAGTGATATGAGGAAAACCGGGAGGAAATTGTACCTGGAAAGCTTAAAAACTATCTAAAAGAAGGGGGAAATAAAGCATTAGATATTACTGAACTGATATGAGGACCAAGAGATATCTCATGCTTCTCAAACTTGAATGCGCATAGGAATCATTTGGTGTCTCATTAACATGCACACTATGATTCAGGAGGTCTGGATGTGGAAGTTCTAAAAAGGTCCCAGGTGATGTCCATGTCAATGCTACCGGTCCACTTGGAGTGGCAAAAGTTGAGGCCAGAGTGGTTCTCAAAGCACTGTTCCTGAACCAGCAACATCAGCATCCCCAGGAACCTGTTAGACACGCACATTAGTGGCTGCGTCCAGACCCACAGAATCAGAGAGAGGGGAGATGGGGTGGGGCGTAAGGCAGAGGTGGGGCGGCAATCTGTTTCAACAAGCTCACCAGGTGATTCTGATGCACGCTGAAGACTGACAGCCACTGGTGAGAGCAATGATAACAATAATAATAATGACCACCACAGACATTGATCACCAGCTTTGGGCCAGGCCTGTTAACACATTTCTTACATCATCTTATTAGGTCCTCACAACAATTTCTTTCATCGATGAGGAAAATAAGACTGAGAGAGGTTAAGTACTTTGCCAAGGTCATACAACTAGCAAGTTGTAGATCCAAGAAACCACGTCTGTCTGGCACCCAGTTCTGTTCTCAGGCTGCTTTGCCAACTCACCCTCAAGGGTCAACAGTGATATCACTATAAACAATTTCAGCAAGTATGAAGTCAGAAGCAGATTGCGGCAGCTTTGGAAGGGAGGGAGTGGAGAAGTGGGTGCAGAATACTTTTTTCAAAAACTTAGAGTTTGAAGGAGAGGAGAGAAAGTGAAACCTGGAAGGTAATGGAGTGTGTGTGTGTGTGTGTGTGTGTGCTTCTTGCTTGACTGCCTGTTTTTAAGATGGTAAACGCTCAGAACTAAAAGAGGAAGAGAGAACCTCAAGACATAGTGATATGCTGGAGATTTCAAAAGATCAAACTTGAGCACAATCAGGGGAGGATGAATGAGGAAGGAAAGATTATTGATTATGTTATGAGTGCTTTGAGGAAATGGGATATGTATCCAGGAAAGGGGAGAGACTTAGGCAGAATATAATCGTGAACTTTGAATATCTAGCGGGCTATTATATGGAAGGGGAACAAATCTTATTTTTATAGCTCTAGAGAGTGGACCAAGGGATGGAAGTTAGAGGGAATAGATTTCACCTTAAAATGAGAAAGAACTGTCTAATGATTTAAGTTATTTAGAAATGGAATGACTTGCCCTTTGAGATGGTGATTTTCTTGTAGCAGAAAGCACTTAGGGAAAAGCTATTTGACATCCAAGAGACAAGGTGCATAGAGCATTATCCCTGTGAGTTCACTGGGGGTTTTAACTATGCTAAAATTTTATGCTTTGTCCCTGCACTGCCCGTTCCTTTAGTAAGCCACTCAGGTATAGTACTGCCTATGGCAAGAAAGATCTTCTTTGTGTGGTTTACATCTTGAAACCTTGCTCTAATTTAGAAGTAATGGAGATTACCTACATCGCTGCCATTATCAAAACAATGCATATATTTGAAATAATTTAAATCCCATTTAAAATCAGTGATTCTAGGGGCGCCTGGGTGGCTCAGTCGGTTGAATGTCTGACTTCGGCTCAGGTCATGATCTCACAGTTCGTGGGTTTGAGCCCTGCGTCGAGCTCTGTGCTGACAGCTTAGAGCCTGGAGCCTGCTTCGAATTCTGTGTCTCCCTCTCTCTCTGTTCCTCCCCCACTCATGCCCTGTCTCTCTCTCTCCTTCAAAAATAAATAAAAACATTAATAAAAAAATTTAAATCAGTGATTCTAAAGTCTCACTTTTTAAAATAAATCCTGTTTCTAAGCTTCCACGTTTTTCTTTTCCTAGAGTATTTTGACTACATAAACAAGTGACTGGATTTTCTTATCATGCTGAATTGGAGTGCTTTAGCAGATTTTGTTCAGAGCATTCTGCAGACATCACCATGATTTAATAGATAGAATGTCCCTTCTCTCAAAAGATGCCATTATTTCCAAAGAGAGAAAAGAAGAGTTCAATGAATTTATGAAAAGAAAATCACAAAAGATGCCAGCGCAACTCAACAGATCCCAAATTGGCCCTGCAGAGGTTTGATCTGTTTTTTTGTGTGTGTTTATTTTTCCTCCTAGCCTAAAGACCTCGGCATAACATGAAAACTTCCTGGTCTCTCCACTATGGACGCCCAGGCCATTGGAAAGGAAGCCCAAATGAAAGCCCTCTGCCTTCCAAGAAAATGAACAGAACTCACCAGAGTAAGTGGTGGCTTTTTTGCCCACTGGTAAAAGGGCAGAACAAAAGCAATGGGGGGAGCGCTGGAGAGCAACGCCATCTGTTGCACCTGTTGTGCAGAACAGTTGGCCCAACGACCATATTGTGGATTGCAGTCAAGGGTTGGCATTTTACAGAATTGCTGTTTCCTCTTGAGTTCAAATTCACTGCAGCAGCAAGTGCTCTGTGAAACTTGATTTAAACTTACATTTTGCAAAGTGACCAGAACCTTCCATCTCTTAGAGTATACTGGAGAACTAGGGCATTAACCCTTAATTCATGGCTTGTGAATATGGAAAGATGGTTTCTAAAGTTACACTTAAGTTTTTCACTTGAGTCACGATATGTGGGTATGCTTTTGAACAGAATGTCTTTGTCTTCACGTATCTTTGTAATATTTTGTAGAATGGTGATTTATAAGCATATATACACATGCATGTATAAGCATGTAGAATGTATAATGCATGTATAAAGCATGTATAATGCATGTAGAATACAGTGATTTATAAGCATATATACATGCATGTGTATATACATTTGAGTGTGTTTATATACATATATAAGAACACATATTACATATGAAAATTTGGACATTTGTGAAGCTTCAGATTCAAAGTGGCAGTTTTACTTGCCGTGTTGTCACATGATATTTGCATGCACATAAATTATTAGGAACATGTCAGGAGAGAATGAAAAGAACATCTACCAAGCACTGTCCATTGTTTTTAAACAGTTTAAAGAGAAACAGCATTTTATATGGCAGTGTTATACTGCTAATATTTGAGTCCTTCTTTCATACTTGAAGGTCAATAAAATTTACAATGTAGTCCAGAAAGGCAGCATTCTAAGATTCTAAGGTGACCCTTGAAAGCAATTTGCTGGTGGCATGTATTACCATGTTTCAGTGTGTTTTAAAAATCTCTGTATTTATTTTTGTCACTTTTTGAAGTACCGAATGATCCCCAAATGGGCCTTTTAGATTTATTTGTATTGCAATCATGACATTTTAGTTAAATTAGAAGAATTTTTGATAAGATCATCCTGTCTCAGAATATTTGGAAGAACTAGTTTGAAACCTGGTCTAAAAAGATTTCTTTCTGATTTAACTCTTGAGCTTTTCTGTGAATCAGTTAGTTGATCTGTTCTTCTGTTTCCTCTTCTGAGAGAAGGAAATAGCATTTCAACCTGGTGGTGCCTTTGGAAGCAGGGCTATTAACAGTAGACCACTAGGAGGCAGCATGGAACTGGGAATCAGGAGCCTGGGCTCTGGTACTGCTCTGCACTGGCCGTCCCCATGATTGTCAGGTAAACTCTTTGAGCTTCACTTTCCAAATCATAAACACGCCACAATTTTGCAACAGCTATTGTTTTTAGAATTTGGTTAAGACTGTGACCCACTTGGAAGGCATACTGTACGGAGACACTGGTTGGGAGTACAAGGGTAGGCCACCAAGGGTCTATTTGTGTGAAAGAAGCTGGAGCTTCCTGGGGACTCTCCATTCTTGGGCACAATGGTTTGGTCCAAGCGCAGCAAGTGTCAGGATAAGGAAGGGCCTTTGAGTACAGCCAGGAGTGTGTTGCTCCCTCAGCCCTCCAGCTTCTTCCTACACCTAATGTGGGATGTGACATGGTCAGTTCTTAGGGCAGGGTATATGCAGGTAAATATCCTGTTAGTTTGTAAGAAGACATGATTGCCTCAGGGATCAGAATACTCCTATCTCTGCACAAGTGGGGCAAAGCACTGAATCTCTCTGTGACTCCACCTTCTTCATGTCTAAAATGGGGGAAATAATAGTATCTATTTTCCAAAATTGTCGTGAAGATTAAACGAGTTAACACATAAAGCATTTGACAGAGTGCCAGACGCATAGTGAGCACTTGGGTGTTAGCTGTTTTGAAAATGCACTTGCCTGTGTCCTTTGCAAATATTTATTTTTGTGGCCTTCGTGCATCTAATATAAGTAATGACTTATTGTGTTCCATACCAGGGTGGTGTTATAACATGGTTAAGTATTTAATATAAGCCTATACTCATACTGATTAGTCAGTTCACATAGCCAATTTTTCAGCAGAACTATTTTATTATATATGCATGCTGATTAGTTAAGTGACATAGCTAACTTTTTAGCAGTAGTGTTATGACTGTTATCACCATAATGGATCACAGTGCTAAAATGAAACTTGTTTTTTCTATTAATGAGCATGTATTCCTTAGGCACAAAGAAAAAAAATATCTATTCGTGGTTGAAGTCTTTTTCAACTGGAGTCATGGCCTTCAAAAGGAGACAATCTATTGATCCCTTCCAGAGTTGTACTGCAGGAAAAAGAAAGGAGCAGAAAAAGGAAGCCTTAGGGACAGATTTGCATGCATTAGCAAAGTCCAATGTGAGCTTTCTACATTAGTGTGTCAGGATATGTTTGCGCTATCTTATTCCCATTCCCTCTGTAGGGTCAGAGTAATTAAAGAAAACAAGTAGTTCCAAAGTATTGGGCAAAACTTGCAAAATAAAAATAGAGGACAACTTTAAACCACATAAATGAACCTTATTTAGCAATTCTGAACAGATGCAATTGGATTTGCTTCTTTTGCAGTTGGTTTTGAATCATTTAATTCATGTAAAATATATTATCCCAGGCAATTTTTAATCTCATCTTTTGAGGGTTTAAGACTTAATAAGCGGCAAGCTAAAAATGTAGTTAAATGTGTAAATCATTTGTACAAATAATCGATAATAGGATTTATTAGAGAATATAATAGCCAGTGTAACACTTAATCTTGAGTAAATGAATAATTTGTGAAGTATTTCATGACTTTTCAGGAAATTTATAATCACATGGTTAGATTTAGATCAGTGCTTTGGGTAATTTCAGAATATAAAATAATAAAAATATTATAGGATGAATTCTTGAAATTTGGGATAAAAAGAGCTTGATTGATGTTATGAAATCATTGTTTTAATTATACTTTCTTTGGCTGTTGGATTCTATCCCCTGCCTTTTAATGCCGGTTTTTATGATTTAAAAAATCCCCTTCACCTCTGTTGCTAGCACCCTTTCCCTGCTGTTTTACCTTCGCACACTTACACATGCATACCATGAGGAATATCAGGGGCTGGTCAACAGACACTGCCACTAAAAATGAAGCCCAAATTCGACATTTATTTTTCATATTTTTCAACAAGGGTGTCTATGGTGGTATTTATGACTTGGTATAAGAGCTGCACCCTCCTGCTGAAAGTAATAAGAATGGGCTGGAGTTCTCAGAGACAGATGCCTGTTGAGCACCCAGAGGCAATGCCCAGGGTGACAGTGTCTTCAGTGGGTCTCCAGGGACCATGATTTGGCTCTCAGTAAGTTCAGAAACTTAATTTGGCCCATGTGTCTAGATAATCAGCCTCTTGGAGACTCACATTAACTGAATCATCTCAGATTGATGCATATATTAGAATCCCAATTAATTAGGTTGCAGTGAAAAATACATACTCTTTCCTGTTACCATAATATCTGGGCTGGCCAGGGAGGGTGTCTCATTTTCTAGCTTTACCTAGGTGACCAAGGTGCCTAACATAGTATTTTGCGCATAGCAGCCATTCAGTAGGTATTAATTAAATTTAAAGGAGAGAGAGTGAGGGAAAGTAGGGGCAGAGAGACAGACAGACAGACAGACAAAGGGAATAAGACTGAGGAAAGGATATAGTTCCAAGTGAAATGTCATCCAAATCTTAAAAGCTTACTATTCCATCCCACTCCTCGGCAACTTAGTTGTGATATACTAGTTAATACTAATTCATACTAGTACTTTAGATTCCTTTTTTTTTTCTCCTGAGAAAAAGAAAAATAATTGAATTCTTTCGGCTTTCTTTATTTTCAGTCTTCTTCTTCTCTTTATAATTCAGGCTTTCTGCAGAGAGATTACAATATAACTGGTAAAATGGCGATTTTTCCAAGGAAACTTTTCCAACCCTACCTCTCAGGGACTCCACAATGGCCAGCTTACTCAAACTTCCCAAATCTCCATGGACACATATTCACAGACCATCTCTTTGTTCTTTGACATAGTCTCCTCCAAATTCAGGATCCCCTTCTTTACCTGCATGTACCATCTACAAAGAATATCTGAAAGAGGAGCGAATGCTTCTTTGAGTAGAAGATATATTTCAACACGTCTTCCCACCCTACCCCCAAAAGATAAGGCAATTCCATGTCAGGACCCACGCCCCCGAGCAAAAAAAGAAAAAAGAACCTTATATCCAATTTGTAAATTCCTGTATTCAAAACCTATTGCTATTTATTACTTAGAATATGCATAACTGTTGGGGTGCCTGGGTGGCTCAGTCAGTTGAGAGTCTGACTTCGACACCTCTGAACCTGGAGCCTGCTTCAGATTCTGTGTCTCCCTCTTTCTCTGTCCCTCCCCTGCTCATGCTGTCTCTCTCTGTCTCTCAAAAATATCAAAAATAAGTAAACATTAAAAAAAATTTTAAATAATAGAAAACACAATTATGCATCACTGTTGACAATACAAATTTCATCCTGTCTGACATTTTTGGGCCCAGAGCTGTGCCACAGTTTTCTATGTTAAAAAGTCAAGTAATAGTTCCCTCATTCTAATTCTTGGCCCAAATCAAGACAAGTCATGCGTCAAATAAAGAACTACTGAACTGACAGCTTAAGGCACCCATGGCTGATCATTTGCCTGGGAAGCTCTGAATCCTGCTCAGAAAGTATACAGGAAACATAGGACCAGATAGTGTCCTGTGGGTGATGTCAGGGAATCCTATGAGCCTGTCTGGTCCTGGGGCACAGCCTCAAACACAACACTGAGTTGGGAAGGATCATGCACGGAATTCAGACTTCCTATCTCCACTTTATTTCCCAGCAAATGTCTAGGGAGACTTTCCCTGTTAAGGCTGTTACTATTATCTTCATTATTTACGCTAAAAATAATAAAGATAATGTTGAGAATTACAGTCATTATGATGATGCTAATGACTAATATTAATCAAAAGTCTCTTCTGGCCAAATCTCTCCCTAGTATTTCATAGATATTGTCTCATTTCATCCTCAGAACAACTCTATGAAGTTTTATCTTTTTCATTATACAAATGAGGAAATTGAGGCCTAGAAGATTAAAAAAAAAAAAAAACTTGCTTAAGATTAAGCAATCACACAGCAATTAGGTGATTGGAGTCCTGGATTGAACAATGTTGGCCTCGCCTATCTTAAGTCCTGATAGGTAAATTAGTTGCATGGCACAAGCCAACAAGAAAAAATCTGATTTCTAAAAATCTCATTAGACTGCTTTTTATATTTACCCTTTGGTCAATCTTGACTTATTTCAGATTGTCTACCTAGCCCTCTAGGCTCACCTATCTTTCTGTTCCACTAAACTATTTATCACTTTAGGTTTGTGTCCCACTCCCTCAGAAGGGAAGGAGGGAAACTAAGAGATAGAAGACAGAACAGTTAATTGTGTTACCATAACAGCTTTGGGTACAGTTGAGAGACTTTGAAACTAATGTATAAAATTAAGCTTCGGGATTATCTACTTCTTTAGTACTTCATTCATCTGGATATAATGAGATGAGTCAGCCAGTAGCTAAATCCCACTTACAATTGTGATGTAAGTATTAGGAGGAAAAGCTTCATGTATTATACTTCTGCCACTGTTGCCCTAAGAACATTTGCTTTATGTGCTCTTTTTATAGTTGGAATTCTGTAAATATAACTTATGAATAGCATTTACATACTGTGAAGCCATAGTTTTTCAATTTCTTAGTATTGACCCAGCTTTTAAACTGTTTATAAAGGCAAGCTAATGCATCAATTGCATCTTTTCCTATTATTTTGCTTTCCTATGAATATTCCTAATTTCTGAAAAATCATAACAGGAAATGCAGACAAATGAGAGTCTACCCTATGTTTTATGGCATCTAGAGAACACAACCCATAATTCCCCTTGATATTTGTTTCCAGAATTTTTCAGTGTTCATTGAAGAAATTACTCTATAACATCTAAATCCTATTCCTATGAGTGAGTTTCATTTCATCCTGCTCCGTCCCCATGAAGATGGAGAATAGTTTGTCACAGGAACAGGGAAGGGTTAACTTACATGCTATGAAATGTTCTGAGTTTTATATATATGGAGAAGACCCAGAAATTAAATTTTAATAGGCCTCCAGATTTGGGCAGCAAAGATTTTCTCTATAGCAACAATTACACACACCACTGATCTGAGATCAAATATTTATGTCTTCCCCTACATGCTAGAGAACTAACATTTTGCTAGTTACTGTTATTACCAGGGCAATTCAATAGAGGGCAAAAGAGACTAAAGATGTCATTTCACAGTGGAAACTGTAAGAGAAAGCAATAACAAGCCTGGAAAAGATTAAGCACAATTGGAAATGAGTCTAAACTGAAATAAAATACTGTATTTGAGTAGATTTTTTTAGGGCTATAATTTTAACTTCTACTAAAGGACTGTCGTTTCGCCTATCACTGAAACACACACAAAAGAAGACAAAGAAGCCTGATGCTAGCAGGAAACAAAAGCTCTTCCCCATTTCCTAAAAGTACTTTCTTTTCTAGAAGTGTATTGTTTGAAGAAGACTCTTCCATTATGCCTTGGGGAAAATGTAGCCATTTTGAAAAATGAAACACAAATTCCACTTTCCTTTGGAAAAACTTTGTTTCCTTTGGCATTACTAACATAGACAGCAGTACGGGAGTAAATTCGGCTCATGCAGGACCCCATCAAGCAATACCAATGTCTCATTCACCTTAACAAACTAGAGCTGTCTTTACATTGCCAACGTTATCATCACCCCCATGATCACCACATTACCAACTGCTGTATTGCCATCTCTTCGGGAGTGCAATATTGCTGTAAATTCCCCCAAACAAGGCACTTCTCAGGTACTATTACAGAACTGCCCCTGAAGAATTTATGATTTAAGAACTTACATTAAAGTATTATATTGCCATTTTTTCATGACTTTATTCCTTTTCTTTTCACATCTCTGGTGATTTTATTTGCTTCCAGGGAAGCTGTGAAATTCTGTTATTTCTTCCCATTTGGCTCCAAATATACAATCCCCGGGCCTCCCAAGGACCTCTTCAATTTCCACTGGGGCTTCTAAACTGGGAATGGTTCCCATGAGGATATGGTCCCTGGGCAGAGTGCTTGTACAGCCTAGATGCGCAGATAAGACCAGAGACAAGAGAAGGTAACTATCAATCGAAGGCAGTTCTAAGTAAACGGATGACATGACTGAAGAGTCCAGAAGAAGGAGAGACCACCAGGTCTGGTGGAGTCTGGGAAGGCTTCATGGAGAAAGTTTCCATGTGGCCAAGACTGAAGGCAAGTTGATCTGCAAACAATGTGAATATCTAATGTGAAGGCTAGGAGGATGGAAGGGGTGTGAATGCTCATGGAGCAGTAAAAACATCTGTTATCTCTGATGGAGGTGTTTAGGAAGGCAACAAGTAGGAGATAGAAGAAGGCCTTGAATGATTGGCGGGCTTAGAAGTTTGAACTTTATTCTCCATTCATGTTGGAGTTGAAGATTTCTGGAATAGGGAAGTGACAGGAGGAAGGTGGTATTTTAAGAAGACGAACATGGGAGCAAAGTGCAGAGCAGATGTGAGAAGAATGGAAATTCCCTCCCTGGAATGGGTAATCACATTATTAGGAATTCCTATAAAATGCCAGGCATCATTCATTCGCTAACAAACATTTATTGTTTACTATGTGCAGGCACCATTCCGGGCCCCAGGAATACAGTAATTAACAAAGGTGGGTCTGAGTTTCACGGGATCTGAAGTTCAAACAATTTGAGAGGCCTTCTTTGAGAAAAAGAATACCAAATTACAAATACAAAATTAAATATAGGACTTTTGAAGAGGTACGTACAAGTGGGGGTCCCTGAGCATAAGACTCATAAGCTTCGTGGTAAATGTCCTTGTAGCTAATGAGATAGACAAGGTGTCTGCTCTCTTGATGCTTATGTTCTAGAGAAAGCAGGGAGGAAACCTGGGCAATAAGCGCGTAAACAAATGAGATTTTTTTCAGAGAGTCATACTTTGAAGCAAATAATATGCCTTGATAAAGAGTAGGGGGTGGAGAAGGGAGAATGAAAAGAGAGCAGCTTCTGATGGGCTGTCCTGGAAGGCTGTCTGGGAAGGTGGACAGCATTACCAGGCAGAGGGTCTGGCTAAAGGCCATGCTAAGGTAATGTGTCTGAGGAACAGACACAAGGCAGGATGGCAAAACATAGTTACTGGAATAGAATATGAGGTCTGAGACGTAGGCAGGAGACTGGTCATGTAGAACCTTGTAGGCTCCTCTAAGGAGGAGCTGGATTTAATCGTGTTTCTTTACCTATTACTATGCACCAAACACTTCAAACCTTAGTGTTTTAAATCCATTTGATTATCTCACAATTCTGTGAGTTGACTGCGCTCAGCTGGGCAGTTCTTATATTTCATATGATGTCAGCTGGGGCTGTATTTATCTGAGAGCTAGACTAGGCTGGAGCAGCCAAGGTGACTCACTCATTTGTCCAGTGCCTTGGCAGAAATAACTATACTGGTGGACTAAGCTGGACACCGGCACGGCTAAGCCTCTCTCTCTCTCTCCCTCACCCTCTCTCTCCGTGTAGTTTCAGAGTCTCCCATGAGATCTCACCACCAGGATAAGTAGACAACTTATATGGCAGCTCAGGTCTTCTAAAAGTACAAAAACAGAAGTTATCATGACTCCTTAAAGCTTCAGCCCAGAGTTGGCACATTGTCACTTGTGCTGCCTTCTGTTGGTTGAAATGATTGACAGGGCACTCAGATTCCATGAGGGTATGAAAACTGGGAGACATGGTTCATTGGAGATCAGCTATCATGGAAGCCATTTACCTTTTAAAAGACGACTGTGACTGTGAGGAGAGTGTTGTAGCAAGACAAAAATGGAAGCAGAGAGGCTAGTTAGGAGGTAACATCTTGGGAAAAGGTGGTGTAGCTGTGGGTGTGGAGAGAAGTAGATGGATCTGGGGATGGGATGAAATAGGCATGTTTGCCCAGTAGTTAGAAACATGTCTGTCTGGCATATGTTGAAATAAAAAGAAGAGAAAGGTATTGGGATGTCATCAGGGAGCTAGGGAGGTTTTCCTGAATGAGGAGTTGGTGGAATGAAAGCAGTGTTTACAGAAAATTCATGGGAAAGCAGAGTGCAAAACGGATTTGGGTAGAAGCAGAGTGTAAGAGAGGGAAAGAAACCTGAGACAGGAGACAAGTTAGCAAGTTCATTCTTCCCATCCTCCAAGGATGAGATGGTAAATCTTAAACCATAGTGATAGCAGATAAAGTGGAAAGGATGAGAAGTGACAGATGAGAGACACAGTGTGAAGGCAGAGCCAACAGTCCTCAGTGACTGCTTTGATGTGGGTACTAGAAAAAGAAAGAGGGGCGTCTGGGTGGCTCAGTCGGTTAAGCGTAGACTCTTGGTTTTGGCTCAGGTCATAATCTCACGGTCCCTGAGTTCAAGCCCTGCATTGGGCTCTGCACTGACAGTGTGGAACCTGCTTGGGATTCTGTCTCCCTCTCTCTCTGCCCTTCCTTCTCTCTCTCTCTCCCTCTCTTCCTCAAAAATAAATAAATAAACATTTGAAAACAAGAAAAAGAAAGAATCAATGATGGGTGCATTAATCAAGATTAATTTATCAGGGTGTCTGGATGGATCACTCGGTTAAGTGTCTGACTCCAGCTCAGGAAGCCCCACATTGGGCTCTGTGCAGACAGCTCAGAGCCTGGAGCCTGCTTCGGATTCTATGTCTCTCTCTCTCTCTCTGTCCCTCCCCCACTCACACTCTGTCTCTCTTTCTCAAAAATAAACATTTAAAAAAAAAAGTGTATCAAATTCTGTAGCCAGGACATAGAGTTGGCTGGTACCACTGATCGAGCTAGAAATTCAGAGAAGGTGCTGGCTTTGGGGAGAAAGACCATGCGTGCACTGTCACACCTGTTGCTTTCAGTAGGGCCAGCCACAGAGAAGTGCTCAGGTGGAAATGCTTGGGAAATACAAGGTTGGACCTCATGAAGAATGGAGCTAGAGAGGTAGATCCACCTGAATGTAGAGGTTCTAGCTGAAGCAGTGGGAGAGAAAAGCCCTAATGGGTCTGGGCTGCTGGAGCGAGAGAACAGAGGGCTCAAGGGCAAAAATGTTTTAAAATTCAGATCTGAAAAAATGAGAGTTTCAAACAGAAAGGGAGTGGTCTGTAGTATGAGAGGCTGCAAAGAGTACAAGGATGATATAAACATTGAGTTTGGCAGTTAGGAGATCATTAGCAAGTTTTCAAAAAGCATTTTGGAGTGATTGGATCAAAGATCATGGAGACAAGATTTCAGGGACTAAGATAAAGTGAAAGAAGGGGAAAAGGTTTGTGGCAACCGGTTCAGACAACTACCTTATAGTTAGTGATTATGCAGTGGGTGCAGAGGGGGGAAAGAAAAAGTGCGCATTTTACAATGAGAAGCTTTAAAGGAACCTAGAATGTTGAGTTACCCACTAGCCCTTTATATCACGACATGGAAGAGTTACATTTACTTATAAAAGTGACAAAAAATAAGAATATACAAAGCTTACCACATTAGAGAAACATGCACATGACATTTGTTCTGCTCTAAACTAAAAAGACAGTTTTTCTCCTTTTTTAAAAATAAATTTAAAGAAGAAAAAGAAATTAATCACGATTTCTTTCTTTAGCAAGAATATGAAAACTTGGTCTATTCCTTTTGCATCCTAAAATATAGTTTTAAGGTTCTTTGTTTTTAGGTGATGGGGGAAAAGAAACCTTAGAGAGAGGGGGAAAATGACATTTCACTCATTCTCCTACATTAGCCAACTTTAACGAAACCTATAACCGGCTGCACTTTACTACCTTTAAAATATCACCTCTTACAGATTTGGCAAGGAAATGACAGGTTTTTGGGTTTTTTTTTTTTAAGTAGCTATATTTTTCTCTCTTTCTTCTGTAACCCATTTAGCAACTGGTTCACATGAATCACAAGGCCAGACTGCTAAAAGTTCGAGATATTTCCAAGAAAACTGAGGGAAAAAATATTAGCATCTATAGGAAGAAAACTTAAAAAAAAATAATACCCCTATGTTTCTGAGAAGTTGACACACAATTTCAATTGCTTTATCCTAAACTATAATAATAAAATGCCATTATTATTATTATTATTAGGCACTGAAGACAAAGAAGAGCCAGAATTCTCTAGCTCCTATATCTAAGAGGTGGTAATTGGATTCAAGCAAATCTAAGGTTGAATTTCTTTTTTTTTTTTAATATATGAAATTTATTGTCAAACTGGTTTCCATACAACACCCAGTGCTCATCCCAAAAGGTGCCCTCCTCAATACCCATCACCCACCCTCCCCTCCCTCCCACCCCCCATCAACCCTCAGTTTGTTCTCAGTTTTTAACAGTCTCTTATGCTTTGGCTCTCTCCCACTCTAACCTCTTTTTTTTTTTTTCCTTCCCCTCCCCCATGGGTTTATGTTAAGTTTCTCAGGATCCACATAAGAGTGAAAACATATGGTATCTGTCTTTCTCTATGTGGCTTATTTCACTTAGCATCACACTCTCCAGTTCCATCCACGTTGCTACAAAAGGCCATATTTCATTTTTTCTCATTGCCACGTAGTATTCCATTGTGTATATAAACCACAATTTCTTTATCCATTCATCAGTTGATGGACATTTAGGCTCTTTCCATAATTTGGCTATTGTTGAGAGTGCTGCTATAACTAAGGTTGAATTTCTGCTTCATCACTTACTTACTGGGCCAGGGGCTACTAACTGCTCTAAGTGCTCATTGTCAATTTATGTTCAGTGAGAGAATATCCTAAGTTTTAGCAGGGCACACGGCTGTCCAGTCACAGACTACATTTCCAGCCTCTTGGGCGGTGAAGTATGGCCATGAGTCTAAGTTCAGGTCAGTGGAGTGTGAGCAAGCAGGATTTTCACAAATTCTGGGTTATCTCCTTCAGGATAAAGCTAGTTGCCCTAACTATTGTTTTTCCTTCCCATATGCTGGAACATATACATGGTGGTGACTGAGCTTTTGCCATGGCAGTAATATTAGAAAGGGAACCTGGGTCTCAAAATGACCTCATGGAGTATTGTTGCTCTGACAATCTGGAATGCTCACACTGGGGCTGTTAAGAAAGCATCAACTTAATTAAGCCACTATACTTTCTGGTGTCCGCATTACAGCAGCTCAGACTATAATCTCAAAAACTCATCTGTCAAGAGTCCTTGGTGTTTAACCCCTCTGGATCTCAGTTTCTTCTTCTGTAAATTGGGGATAATGCTTACCTCGCATCTGTTGTGAAGATTACGTGAGAAAATGCATGGGGGGCAGAGGGAGAGGGACCACAGCCTGGCAGATGAATGGTGTATGATAAATATTTGTACTATTCCCTTAAATCATTTAGGAACATATGTTTCATATACCTTTTCAGTGAATATAGAAAATAAGAGAATGAATGTCAAGTAGCTGAATATGATTTGTACTGTAAGGGAGATGCCAATAAATCCATCATAAGTTGAAAATGTCATAAGTCAGAAATGCATTTAATACATCCCACCAACCAAACACCCTAGCTTAGCCTAGCCCACTTTAAACGTGCTCAGAACATTTACATTAGCCTATAGTTGTGCAAGATCATCTAACACAAAACCTATTTTATACTTCAGTGTTGCATAGCTCATGCAAATTATTGAATACTGTACTGAAAGTGAAAGCCAGAACGGTTGTACGGGCACAGAGAGGTTGTAAGCGTATGAGCTGTTTACTCTCCCGAACCTGTGGCTGCAGCTCACTGCCACTGCCCAGCGTCATGAGAGAGTATCATACCCCATATCGCTAGCCTGGGAAAAGAGCAAAATTCAAAATCTGAAGTACAGTTTCTGCTGAATATGTATCCCTTTTGCAGAATCACAAAGTCAAAAAAATCAAGTCAAGCCATCCTAAGTTAGGGACTGTCTGTATATAATAGGCCCTCACGAGTTTCCATCAGATTATAAACTCCTTGAGTGCCAGTTCTGAGTCTCGTTTACCATTGTATCCCAAGTGCACACACATATTTAGACTCAATATTTGTTGAGTAAGGAGAACATTGATATAAAATGTGAGTTAGCTATTTTTATCTCCATCACTTCCTTCCCTCCCCGTGACCCCACCCACGGAAGGAGGAAGCTCACATACAGAGTGAAGTAACTTGCCTGCACTGGCCCGGTTTGTAAGTAGCCGACTCAAGATTCAAACCAAATCCAGGCCTCACTGGATCCACATTTTGAGGTCTTTTCACCCTGAACCTGGATAAGTACTCTTTCTTGAGGGCAGACTTGGAGACAAGTAAGATATTTGTGCACCAATGGATGGAGAAAAACAATCTGAAGGAAAAAGGGGCCGGGGGGTGGGTGGAGGACGGTCAGAGGAGATGTTTTTATGTTTTAAAATTTGGCTAGTACTGCACAACCCTGCAGCTGTGGTAATTCTCCCCTCTCCTTGTTTCTTAGAGGGGAGACACTGAGCTAAAGCACCCTTCTCATTTTATTCTACCAATCTATGGCATAGCTAGAACTTTTGGATCCCTATGGGAGGAAAAAGTTTAAATAAATTTCTTTAAAGACTCCTTGTTAAATGGCCAGATTAACAGATGTTCGGCCTTCAGCCCTGGGTGTACTTTACACTAGAGAGGAGAGGAAGAGAGAAGCCACCCACAGGGCTAACATGTTCTAACTCTAGCTGGTTTGCAGTGCCTTTCACAGTTTCATTATCACTATTACAGCAGCGTACAAGAGTCCCTGATCCTCAACAAGATAAGTCATTGCTCTTCAGCAAGAGGGAAGCAGAACTAGGTCCCCTGTGCAGAGGGGTCAATTGATGATTGTTATGAATTATGAATTAGAGGCATATTGTTTTTGGCAACCATCTGATAAGAAGGATATTGGCTGACTAGGTTTTAGTTGGATGCTTTTGCAGAGATATTGATGTATTAAAAAAAGCAAGGGAGGGGTGCCTGGGTGGTTCAGTCAGGTAAGCATCAGACTCTTGATTTCGGCTTAGGTCATGATCTCATGGTTCGTGGGTTCGAGCCCTACATCGAGCTCTGAGCTGAGTATGGAGCCTGCTTAAGATTCTCTCTCTCTCTCTCTCTCTCTCTCTCTCTCTCAAAAAAAAAAAAAAAAGCAGATGAAGATGACAAATTCCAGAGGAATGAAAAAATTCCAGATGTTCTCTGTTTAGATTCAGAAATGCTTCCTCTATGGTCTCCCTGAACTACTGGCTGACTTGCAAAACAGAAACTTATAATTGACCATCCTTCCATATGTCTTCTCAGGATCCACTCACTCACAATAAAATAAATTAATATTTATTCATTTCATTGGGTGTGTGCGTGTGTGTGTGTTCCCAGGTTTAGAAAATTTCTGCAGTTATTATTTGCAAATACTGGATTTGGTCTCAGATACCTATGACAAAATCACTTAATACTTTTAATTAATGCTCTTTTCTCTCTCTCTCTTCATCCTTTCATTTTAACCCCTTCTACCACTTATTCTTCTTTTTCTCTAATCTGAATCACAAAGATAGATTCAGGGTGAGCATTTGAAAACCGTGTCACTTCCTTCCTGATCTGCCTCGAGACGTGAGGAAGAAAGATGCTTTTGCCATCCCAGGTCTAAACTTTGTGGATACTCTTTTGTACGAAGCTGTAACCACAGAGGATAGTCAGAGAAAATGCCTTCAGTCCAGACTGTTTCCCGGGGCCTGGACTGCATCTCCACGTGGATGATGGACACCCCTACAGAAATCAAGACTACCCGACATCCACTCCAGTGGTGGTGAGATATATAGACTAAGGAGACTCTGCCCTTACTTGAACTTTGTGTCTTCTGAGGTTTAGATTAGATCCTGATAGAAAAAATTGTTCCCAAATTAAAACATATAAGAAAATGAGCGCCTGGGTGGCTCAGTCAGTCAAGTGTCCAACTCTTGATTTCAGTTCAGGTCATGATCTTGTGGTTTGTGGAATGGAGCCCCACGTCCAGCTCAGTGCTGACAGCATGGAGCCTGCTTGGGATTCTCTCTCTCTCCCTGTCTCTCTGCTCCTCCTCTGCTTACACTCTCTCTCAAAAGAAATAAATAAACATTTTTTAAAAACATATGAGGAAAGATAATAAAGGAGCACAAATGCATTTGGGAAGGGGGAGAACTTGGGACCAGACTGGGGTTTAAATTCTTGACCTAGTGAAGAAAAAGTATCATGAAGCCAGTACATTTTGGAACTTGTAGGCCTTTGGTAAAAAATATTGTGTCTTTTCTGTTTTCTTGCTATCATGTGAGAGAGACGGAGCAGGAGCAGCAGGGAAGGGTAGGTAGGGCAGGGTGGGTGCAGCCCAGGAGAGGAGAGTGAAGGGAAGCAGATTTAGGTCCCAGAAGTTCCTTGTAAAGAAGAAATGATGTAAGCTCTTCCTTTCATGCCCAGTTTTGGGTTGTTTTTTTTTTTTTAATGTTTATTTATTTTGCAGAGAGAAGAGAGAAAAAGAGCACATGTGACCAGGGGAGGGACAGAGAGGGGGGGAAGAGGATCCGAAGTGGGCTCTTGCACTGACAGCACAAAGCCCAATGTGGGGCTCAAACTCACAAACCTTGAGATCATGACCTCAGCCAAAATCAGATGCTCAACCGACTGAGCCACCCAGGCGCCCCTGTCATGCCCAGTTTTAAAATGTAATCAATTTTCAGGGCGCCTGGGTGGCTCAGTCGGTTGAGCATCCGACTTCGGCTCAGGTCACGATCTCACGGTTCGTGAGTTGAAGCCCCACGTTGGGCCCTGGGCTGATGGCTCAGAGCCTGGAGCCTGCTTCCGATTCTGTGTCTCCCTCTCTCTCTGCCCCTCCCCTGTTCATGCTCTGTCTCTCTCTGTCCCAAAAATAAATAAACGTTAAAAAAAAATTTAAAAAAAATGTAATCAATTTTCTACTTGGAAGGTAGAGGAGATGGGGTAGTTCCAAAGGCTAGTGAAAACAAACATGGTCCTAAACAAGGGCTACACATGGTACTAACTGGTTGTAAAACAAACATCCTTAGTGATCCATACTTACTAATCCACACATAGCAAAGGAATGAATCGTCTGGAAAGTCATTGAAAAGTGTAAATTAATACACTCAGGATTATTTAGGAACACTATACCTTACAAAAATGACTAGACAAGAGACTTATTAGTGGCTAAAAAAAGTCTTGAAATTATGTTACTTAACAGACCTTTCATTCCTGGAATGCAAGAAATACACGAAAATCCCTCATTGCTACGCAGCCCTTCCCCTGGTGTCAAGAGCAGATATAGAGTCCACAAGCTGCTCTCATGCCCCTCCAGCACAGCAGCCAGTGACAGCTTCCCTGGGAAGGCTGCTGGAGGAGGGAGGAACGTGGTACATCTGATTATCAAGAATGAGGTGGCCCCACTTTGCAATGAACAGTGTGGCGTCCATGGCCTCACTAGCAAGTCAAACGAGTGACACTTACTAATGTGTTTAGAGATTTTTTTTTATATACCATAGTGGTTTTGTTTTGTTTTGTTTCGCCTCTCTTACCAGAGCATGTACTATAGAAAGATCCTAGGACAGTGTTCTATAGCCTCACATCAAAAAATAAGTAAGGGGCCTGGGAGGCTCAGTTGGTTAAACATTCGACGTTGGCTCAGGTTGTGATCTCAGGGTTAGTGGGCTCAAGCCCCACATTGAAGCCTGGAGCCTACTTCAGATTCTGTGTCTCCCTCTCTCTCTGCCCCTCCCTGCTTGCTCACGCTCTCTCTCTCTCTCAAAATAAACATTTAAAAAAAGTTTTTTTTTTTAAATAAGTAAATAAAAGAGGATCCCATGCTCAAATACAGTTAAGACAAGCTTCGTCAAAGATAAGCAGGATTTATTTCAGGAGGGCTTCTGAGGGGCTTTGTAAATCCCAAAGAGGGTGTGGAACATGTCCCTAATGTACTTGGTCACCAAACTCTATTTCCTTTTTCTTCTTCTCCCTTTAAATTTTTTTTTTTGTCTTTACGGGTGACTGGGTGGCTCAGTTGGTTGGGCAGCCGACTTCAGCTCAGGTCATGATCTTGTGGTTTATGAGTTCTAGCCCCCTCCTCAGGCTCTGTGCTGACATCTCAGAGCCTGGAGCCTGCTTGGGATCCTGGGTCTCCCTCTCTCTCTGTGCCCCTCCCCCACTCGTGCTGTCTCTCTGTCTCTCAAAAATGAGTAAATGCTAAAAAACATTAAAAAATAAGTAAATAAAAATTTTGTCTTTAAACCAAGTCATGTCAAAGGGTTAGAATACTAAAGCCAAAGACCTACTTAGAGGTTCAGTATGTCATTTATTCAACAAATGTTTATGAAACCAGTCAGACAGCAATACTTAATAGGCACCTGCTATGCACCAGGAACTATCCTAGCTGTTGGGTCCAGGGAGGTGAAAGAAGACAAAGTCCTGGCCCTCAGTGAGCTCACATTTACTGAAGAAAGATGGGCAACAAACAAGTAAAGAAGCAAGTCTCACAAGTGCAGTGGAGAAATAAAAGAGCCTAATGCAACCCATGTGAGCTGAAAGCTGAATGAAAAGGAGGATGGAGCCTTGTGAGGACTGGAAGGAGCCTTCCCAGGAAAGAGAAACAGCAAATGCAAAGGCCTTGACATGGAACCCAATTGGCTGGCATTCAGAGAATGCCTGAGGCGGTGGGAACTGTTCCAACAAGGGGAGAGTGAAGGAGATGAAGGCAGGGCAGCATGGCGGGGTGAGGGAGCACCCAGAGGCTTTTGTCTGGGGCTTGTTTTTACTTTTTATTTTGAGGTACTTTCTAAGTTATAAAGAAGATGCAAAAGTATACAAAAAGCGTCCATATACCTTCTGCCTAAATTCCCCTACAAATCCATAGTACAATCATCTAAATTAGGGAATTAATATTGATATAAGCCTATCACCTAAGAGATCCCACTTATCTTCGACAGTTGTCCTAATAATAATATCCTTTATAGCAAATTTCTTTTTCTTTTGTTACAGGACCCAATCTAGAATCATGAGCTGCATTTAATTGTCATATCTTTTTCTTTTTAATGTTTGTTTATTTTTGAGACAGAGAGAGACAGAGCATGAGTGGAGGAGGGGGACAGAGAGAGAGGGAGACACAGAATCCAAGGCAGGCTCCAGGCTCTGAGCTGTCAGCACAGAACCCGACGTGGGGCTCGAACTCACGAGCTGTGAGATCGTGACCTGAGCCGAAGTCAGACGCCCAACTGACTGAGCCACCCAGGTGCCCCAATTGTCATATCTTTTAAATCTACTTCAATCTAGAATATTTCCTCTGTCTTTCTTGTATTTTGAGACCTACACATTTTTCAAGGTCGCAGACCAATTATTTTATAGAACAACCCTCAGTTTGAATTTTTCTGATGTTTCCTCATAATTATTCAGGCTATGACTTTTTGGTAAGAATTTTACAGAAATTATCCTGTATTCTCAGAAGGCACATAACGTTAATTTGTCTGATTTCTAGTGGTGTTAATTTTGATTAAGGTGGTATCTATCAGATTCTTCCATTATAAGGTTATTATTTTTTACTTTTAAAATAAATTATTTTGTGGGGAAAAAGCTTTGAGACTATGTAAATATACCATTCCTTAATAAACCTTCACCCCCTGGTTTTAACATTTATTGATGCTTCATGTCTGAACCATTATAATGATGGTTGCCAAGTGGTGATTTCCCAATTTTTTCATTCCTTCAAAATTTATTAGTTGCATTCTAATGTAAGAAAGAGTTTTCCCTTTCCCCCTATCCATTCATGCATTTATTCATTCATCCATTCATATGTGTTTAGACCCATAGATTCCTATTATATTTGATGGATTACAATTTCTACTTCATCATTTCTTTGGATGCTTAAGTTGTCCAGATTTAACCATTGAGAGCCCCTTCAGGCTACCTCCTGTGCTCTTCTGATATGTCTTCATCATTTTTTAAGTTCTTTCTTATTTTCTGGCCCAAGAAAAGTTTCTAGGCTCCTCTTGTGCTTCCCCTGCCCCGGCCCTGGAATCAGCCATTTCTTCCAAGACCCCTGGTTCCTTGTAGTGGAGAATGGTTTTAGAAACTAAGATTCAGATGCTAAGTGTGGTCATTGCTCCTAGGATGTTATTGCTTCTAGATCCTTTCATTGGACTGAGGTAGGAAACACATACACAAGCACAACATATGCATATAGCATATACATATATGACAAACATACAACATATCTGCATCTGTGTCTTTATCTGTCTGTCTACCATGACTTCTAATGTCTCCAATTCCAATCAAAACCACAGCAGTTATTCTGGCCTTCCCCCTGTCCATATTTGTACCTTATTTACTTACTTGCTCATTCCTCCTTTATGTAACCAATCTTTTAACCCCATCACTGCTTTCTCAACCTTGGAACTCTATCTCCCCTACATCCCCTCAGCCACTTCCTCAGCTCTGTTTCCTTGGTCCCACCCCTTCAGGCCCTGCCATCCATAGCTACCTCAGAGGAAGGAAATAGAAGAAAGCTAATAACTTTCTTAAAGAAAAAATAAGGGAAAAGAAGGGAACAAAAGCGGAACAGAAAGACACTGAAAGGCTTTTTCCCCTTTTTAAAAAAATACATTATAAAACATACAAAGAATAGAAAGAATAATATACTGACCCCTACCTAGCATTTGTCCTTAGTATAGACAATTCTCAGCTCCTGCCCAGCTTTGTTTGGTCAATACCCCTACCTACTCACCCTCTCTATTATTTTGAAACAATCCCAGAAATTATATCATTTCATCTATAAATATTTCTATATGCATATCAAAAGAAATTACAATACTATTATCACACTTTAAAAACTCACAATTGTTCCTTAATAGCATCAAACATCTTGGAAGTGTTCAAGTATGTTCAATTGTAGAGAGTTTTAAGCAGGGAAGGAATATATTCAGATAGAAATTTTCAAAGGATCTCTTTAGCCACCAAAAGGAGAATGGGCTGTAGAGAAGAAAGAGCAAAGTCAGGAAGATCAATTAGAAGTTTTCTGATTGCCTTAGCCATAGATAATGGTTACTTGGATCATGGTGTATTATGGGAGATAAGAAGGGGTCACATGCTTGATGTATTTTGGAGATAGGGTGAACCAGACTTGTTGAATAGAGTGGATATGGATATGAGAAAAAAAAAGTGGAATGAGGAAAGAGGAAAATAAAATTTTGGCCTGAGAAAGTGACTAGCTGTTATACTGTATTAATTATCATTTGCTGTGTAACAAATTACCCCCACATGGAATCATTTATCATCTCTTGTGGTTTCTGTGAGCCAGGAATTCAGACAGGTCCTAGCAGCGATGGCTTGTTTCTGTTCCATATATGGAACCTCAGCTGGAAGGCTTTAGGGCTGGAGGCTGAAACCATCTAAAGGTCTGTTCAACTTACCTGTCTAATGGTTAATGATGGATGTCAGCTCAGGCCTTCCCTGAGGCTATCAGCTGGAATATGTACACATGACCTCTCCATGTGGTCTGAGCTTTTTCACAGCATAGTGTTTGGCTTCAAAAAGTGAGCATCTTGAGAGAGATAAGGAGCCAAGCAGAGGAAGCTCTACCTTTTCTATGATCCAGTGTCAGAAGTTACATAGCATCACCTCCTCTGTGCTCCATTGATCAGGGAAGTCGCAAACCCTGCCAAGATCCAATAACAGAGATCACAGAACCCACTTTTCAATGGCACACTGTCAGTCACATTGTAAGAAGAGCATGGGAAATGGGATAAGTATTTTGGTGCAGCTATCTATAAAATACAATCTACCAGAGGTGCTCTGCCCTAAATGGAGACAACTTGGGTAATGGTGTTTTGGTAGTATTCATAAGTCTGTTTCACCAAGTAGGAATGTAGAATAGACAGATGGACATAAAAATCTGGAGCACCCAAGAGATGTCCAGGTTAGAGATACAGATTTAGATGATATTTTTAAGTCATGACACTGAATGAAATAACCTCAGGAAAGGAAGGAGGTAGAACAGAAGGCTAGAGGGTTGGTAGAACAGGATTGGCTATTGACTATGGAGCAAATAGATCAGTGAGACGTCCCGGGAAGCCCAGAGAAGACTTTCAAAAAGGAATTTGAATCACTTTTAAGAATCACCTTCTATGTAAGCTTTAAATATTAGAAAAAACTGTGATTTTGATGCTTCATATATATATTCATGAATATAGCTATTCATATAGGGTCAACAGGATGTATAGAGAATTAAAATATAACTAAACAAGTAAGCATTAACAGTGAAGTATATTAAATGCTGGTGTGAGAAAATACAGGATACTCTGCAAGTATGAATGAGAAGCATTCAATATAGACTGGGGGAAAATCAAGGAAGTCTTCCAGGAGGAAGTAAAATTGAAGTGGAGACCTGATGAATAAGTGAAAGCCAATTCAAGATGGAGAGATGTGGTCCAAATAGGGAAAACAGCATGTGCAAAGCCTTGGAGTTATGGTAGCGAATAAAACCTTCAAGTAACTGGAGGTGCTAGAGGTACTGAAGATGCTGAAGAGGTGTTGAGCATCTTCAAGTCTGCCACTTGAAAGTGGCACTTTCCACTGTGCCACTGTGGAAAGTCTGCCACTATCCACAGTCTAATGGGAGGTCCGTGGGGAATTTGAAAGGTATGACCTCATCAGTTTTCACTACAGGAGGATCATTTCTGACCATAAAAGGGAGAGTGAATGAAAAAGAATAAGAAAACTAGTAAGGAGGCTTCAGCAGTACTCCAAGGGAGAAATAGCTCCAGCAATTCTGATACTTCCACACCCCCAAAGTATTCAACTTTCTGATCTTACAACTCTTGTTCAGTCGTCTCCTCAATATGTTATCTCTTGGATCCGGTAATTGTTAAAAGCCATGCCATCAACACTCTCCTCTCCTTTCTCTCTGTTGAACTTACCTTGCAAAACCCAACTCTAGTTTTATCCAACAGTCCACCAGTTTGATGCTTGGACCTGAGTAGTGGAATGTGCCTGGAAAAAATATATGAACGTGTTAGTAGGTTTCGCTTTAAATCTACAACCTCGCATGGGTCTTTGGTGTGATCCTATGCTCTTTCCCTAGTCCATTTCCTTCCCAGCTATCTCTGATAACTGTTTTAGTCCTTCTCTCTGCCTGATCCCCCTTCTACATTTTCGTTCCCTGCCAGTTACCTTTGTTTTCTATTTTACTGAGAAAATCAAAATTATCAAGATAGTTTCCAGACCTTGATGACACTATATTATGTGAAAGCAGTCACTCACAAAAAGACAAATGCTATGTGATTCCATATATATGAGACATCTAAAGTAGTCAAACTCATAGAGACAGAAAGTAGAATAAATGCTGGTTGCCGGAAGCTGGGGGAAGGGGAAAATGGAAGTTGTTCAATGAATGTAGAGTTTCAGTTTTGCAAGATGAAAAAGTTTTAGAAATCTGTTACACAGTGTGAATATATGTACGCTGGTGAACTTGCACTTAGAAATGGTTAAGATGGTAAATTTTATGTTACATATTTTTTTTACCACAATGAAAACAACAAAAATATAGTTTTCAGTCTACAACCTGGTTTATTCTCAGCTGGGAGCACTGTGCCCACCTAAGGTCTTCTGTCCCTGCCACTGCCTCCCCCCCCACCCCGGCCAGGTGGTCTCACACCCTTTCATATCCAACCAGAGGTGCCAATGAAGATAATTCAGAGATATCTGTACAGAGTTACTCCCCTAATAAAACCCCAAGGCAGAGAGGTAAACATGTCCTGCATGAAGAATCTCAGAGTCACAGAGCTCAGGGCTCTGCTGCAGCCCAGAACTGCGGCAGAAGTTGCCAAGTGAGACCATCACTGGAGAGAAGCTGATGGGATTCCTGAACGAGTTTGTGGAAGATGTGTAATGGAATGCACCCAGAGGAGGACCGGCTCAGTTTGGCATGTGGAATGATGAAGACAGGCATCACCACCCAGAATCTAGGCCAGGAAACTAAGTGAGCAGAAGAAAGGTGTCGTGCATGTTCCCCAGGCTGGATGGAAACTGACGAGGCAGGACCCAACAGCACAAAGGCTTGGTTGAAAGAGCAGAGACCCACATATTTAGTCCCTTTGCCCACACGTATACTGAGGGGCCTCAGGGGCCAGTTTGGGAGGAAAATGTAATGTTGGGCTGGACTCAGAGCTCCATTCTTGGGCACCGTTTAGTCCCTGTCCTGACTCAGACCAAGGTACATTTAACGTTGGCCAAAAACATCACTGTGGAGGACTCCCTTCAGGTTGCCTGCTAATTCTATAAAGTCATTTGTGATCTCCTCCATGATAAGCTATAGGGGAAAAAATGTGTAATTGCTGAAAATAGTGAATGAAAATCAACACATAAATAAGTGGTTCTTCATAAATACCCATTTGTGCAGATTGTTTACCTGCTGAAATAACTCCATCTCAGAAGTATAATATAGCTTTCAAAGATTACATCCAGGGGGCACCGGGGTGGCTCAGTTGGTTAAGCATGTAACTCTTGATCTCAGCTCAGGTCTTGATCTCAGGGTCCTGAATTCAAGCCCTGCGTTGGGTTCTGCACTGGGTTTGCAGCCTTCTTAAAAAAAAAAAAAAAAAAGTAACACTCAAAGAAGGGACAGTATAACCCAAGTGCTGATAAACTTTTTCTGTTAAAGGTCAAATAGTAAATATTTTCAGATTTGTGGACAGGCCAGGCAATCTCAGAAAATGAAACAGATGGTGCCAAAAAGGCTAAGATAATTCTGTGAACTGACTATAGTCATGTTCCTGTTGATGGTAAAAATATCCAGCAATGTTCTAGAAAAGATTTTATTTTACTTTTACTCACAAATTATTTGTGAATTAAACAGCAGTGAAAATGAAAGACTATATGGCAAATCAACAGACATGGGCAATCATCAACTTCCCTAAACTTCTCTCTAGTTGTAACAGAAAGCTATTTCTCATTGTTAAGTGTGAGACACTTGTGTTATTTGCTCTTCATAATTCATCTTGTCTTGCAGAGTATTAGCTATTTTAAAAATGAGGGGCATCTGGGTGGCTCTGTCAGCTAAGCGTCCAACTTCAGCTCAGGTCACCATCTCGTGGTTTGTGAGTTCAAGCCTCACATTGGTCTCTCTACTCTCAGCACAGCGCGCACTTCAGATACTCTGTCCAATCCTCCCTCTCTTTCTTTCCCCCTCTCCAGTTCTCACGCTCTCTCTTTCTCTCTCTCTCTCTCTCTCTCTCTCTCAGTATCTGTCGGAAATAAACAACAAAAAATTTTTAAATGCAATTAAATTCTAAATAACTTTGAGATTGTTATAGAAACACACTCTGCTTCTGCCCGTCACCCCCACCTCCCACAGCAATGACAGATTTTATAGTATTTGAAGTGGGCACGTAGACTTTGGGGTATTTGACATTTTCCATCATGTATAGCAATTAAAAGCAAGCTATGGACAAAACTGGGGCCTCCGCTTAATTTCATAACCAACCAACCAACCAACCCACCAACAAACCAAGTAGGAAAGTCTCTTTTCTTCTCAGTTTCTTTATCCTTTTTGTTCTTACATTTTTTTTATTTTTAAATTTTTATTAAACTACAGTTGACACATAATATTACATTGGTTTCAGGTATATAACACAGTGATGCAACATCTCTATTGTGCTCACCACAAGTGTGGTTGCCATCTGTCACCATCCAACTCCATTATAATACCATTGACTATAGTCCCTATGCTGTGCCTTTTATTCCCATGATTTATTCATCCCATAATTGGGAGCCTGTACCTCCCACTTCCCTTCACCCATGTTGCAGCAATTTCCCCCCACCGTCCCCTCTGGCAACCATCAGTTTGTTCTCTGTATTTATGGCTCTGTTTCTGCTTTTTTGTTTGTTTGTTTTGTTAGATTCCACATAAAAGTAAAATCACATAGTATTTGTCTTTCTCTGACATATTTCACTTAGCATAATACCCCCTTTTTCCATCTATGTTGTCACAAATGGCAAGATCCCATCCTTTTCATGGCTGAGTAATATTCCATTATACATATACATATACATATACATATACATATACATATACATATACATATACATATACATACATATACATATACCATATCTTCTTTATCTATTCATCAATATGGATATGAGTTGCTTCCATAACTTGGCTATTGTAAATAATGCTACAATAAACATAGGGGTGCGTATATCTTTTCAAATTAGTGTTTCATTTTCTTTGGTTAATACCCAATAGTGGAATTTCTGAATCATATTGTATTTCTATCTTTAATTTTTGAGGAACCTCCATAGTGTTTTCCACAGTGGTCGTACGAATTTACATTCCCACCAACAGTGCCTGAGGCTTCCTATTTCTCTATATCCTTTCCAACATTTGTTATTTCTTGTCTTTTTTATTCTGGCTAGAATAAAAAGGTATAAAGTAGTATCTCATTATGATTTTAATTTGCATTTCCCTGATGAATAGTGATGTTGAACATTTTTTAATGTGTCTCTTTGCCATGTATATGTCTTTGAAAAAAATGTCTATTTAGGTACTCTGCCCATTTTAATCAGACTGTTTTTTTGGTATTGAGTTGCATAAATTCTTTATATATTTTGGATACTAAACCCTTTTGGTATATATCATTTGAAAATATCTCCTCTCATTCAGCAGGTTGCCTTTCATTTTGTTGATAGTTTCCTTCACTGCATAAAACCCTGTTATTTCAATGTAGTCCCAATAGTTTATTTTTACTTTTATTTCCTTTGCCTGAGGAAGCATATCTAGAAAAAGGTTGTGAAGGCTGATGTCAAAGAAATTACTGCCTATGTTTCCTTCTAGGAGTTTTGTGGTTTCAGGTCTCACATTTAGGTCTTTAATCCACTTAAAGTTTACTTTTGTATATGGTATAAGAAAGTGATTTAGTTTCATTCTTTTTCATATACCTGTCAAGTTTTCCCAGCCACATTTATTGAGGACATTGTCTTTCCCCATTGTATGTTCTTGCCTCCTTTGTTGTAGATTAATTGGCAATACACATATAGGTTTATTTCCAGGTTTTCTGTTCTATTCTGTTGGTCTATGTGTCTATTTTTGTGCCAGTACCACACAATTTTGATTACTATAACTTTGTAGTATCTTGAAATCTAGGATTGTGATACCTCCAGCTTTGTTCTTCTTTTTCAAGATTGCTATGGCTATTCAGGGTCTTTCCTAATTCCATTCAAGTTTTAGCATTATTTCTTGTAGTTCTGTGAAAAATTTATTGTTATTTTGATAGGAATTTCTTTGGATCTATAGATTGCTTTGGGTAGTATGGACACTTTAACAACATTAGTTCTTCCAATCCATGAGCATAGAATATCTTTCTATTTGTGTTGTCTTCAGTTTCTTTCATCAATGTTTTATCACTTTTTAGAGTACAGATCTTTCACCTCTTTGGTTAAGTTTATTCCTAGGTATTTATTATTTTTGGCACAATTGTAGATGAAATTGTTTTCTTGATTTCTCTTTCTGCTACTTTGTTATTAATGTGTAGAAATGCAATGGATTTCTGTATATTAATATTGGATTCCGCAACTTTACTGAATTCATTTATTACTTCTAATAGTTTCGGTGGAGTCTTTAGGGTTTTCTATGTATAGTATGGTGTCATCTGCAAACAGTGACAGTTTTACTTCTCCCTTACCAGTTTGGATACCTTTTATTTCTTTTTCTTGTCTGAGTGCTGTGGTTAGGTCTTCCAGGACTACCTTGAATAAAAGTGGTAAGAGTGGACATCCTTGTGTTGTTGCTGATCTTAGAGGAAAAGCTGTCAGTTTTTCACTGCTGAGTATGATGTTAGTTATGGGTTTTTCATGTATGGCCTTGATTATGTTGAAGTATGTTCCCTCTAAATTTGTTGAGAGTTTTTATCATGAATGGGTATTGAATTTTGTCAAATGCTTTTTCTGCATCTATGGAGATGATTATGATTTTTATACTTGATTTTGTGATGTGGTGTATCATGTTGATTTCAAACTATTGAACCATCCTTGTGTCTGTGGAATAAATCCAACTTGATCATGTTGAATGATTGTTTTAATGTATTGTTGAATTCAATTTGCTAATATTTTGTTGAGGATTTTTGCATCTATGTTCATAAGGGATATTGGCCTGTAGCTTTCTTTTTTTGTAGTGTTTTTGTCTGGTTTTGTTATGAGGGTAATGCTGGCCTCACAGAATGAATTTGGAAGCTTTCCCTCCTCTTTTATTTTTTGGAATAGATTTTGGATCTCCTTTAAATGATAGAATGCAGTTGTGAATCCATTCTGGCCTTGAACTTTTTATTTTAAGATTTTTTTTGATTACCAATTCAATTTTGTTACTATTAATTACTCTCTTCAGATTTTTCTACTTCTTTCTGATTCACCTTTGGAATTGTGTGTTTCTAGGAACTTATGCATTTCATCTAGGATGTCCAGTTTGTTAACATATAATTTTTCATAGTATTCTCTTCTAATTCTTTGTATTTCTGTGGTGTTGGTTGTTACTTCTCTTTCTTTTCTCATTTTATTTATTTGCGTCCTCTCTTTTTGATGAGTCCAGCTAAAGGTTTATCAATTTTGTTGATTTTTTTCAAAGAACCAGCTCTTAATTTCATTTATTTTTTCTTGTTTGTTTTTTTTAATTTATATTTCCCTTATTTCTTCCTCTGATCTTTATGATTTCTCTCCTCTGACTAGCCTTGAGCCTTGTTTATTCTTTTTTTTTTCTACTTCTTTAGGTGTCAGGTTAGATTGATTATTTGAGGTTTTTCTTGTTTCTTCAAGTAGGCCTGTATCACTATAAATTTCCCTCTTAGAACTGCTTTTGCTGTGTCCCAAAGATCTTGGACCATTGTATTTCATTTTCATTTGTCTTTATGTACTTTTTTGTTTCCTCGTTGACCCATGGACTATTTAGTAGCAAGTTATTTTGCCTCAATTTGTTTGTGTCCTTTTTTCTGTTTTATTTTCTTATGATTGATTTCTAGTTTCATACCAGTGTGGTCAGAAAAGATGTGAGATATGATTTCAGTATCCTTAAATATACTGAGACTTGTTTTGTGACCTAACATATGATTGATCCCAGAGGATGTTCAATGTGCCTTTGAAAAGAATGTGTATTCTGCTGTTTTTAAATAGAATGTTCTATATATATCTGTTAAGTTGATCAGGTCTAATGTATTGTTCAAAGCCACTGTTTTATTATTGAATTTCTGCCTGGATAGTCTATCTACTGATGTAGGTGTAGTGCCAGAGTCCCCTACTATTGTTGTATTACTGTCAATTTTTCCCTTTATGCCTGTTAATATTTGCTTTATGTTGTTTAAGTACTCCCATGTTGAGTGAATAGGTATTTATAATTGTTATATCCTCTTGTTGGATTGACTCCTTTATCATTATGTAATACTAGGGCACCTGGGTGGCTTGGTCTGTTAAGCATCTGACTTCGGCTCAGGTCATGATCTCACAGCCATGTCAGTCTCTGTGCTGACAGTTCAGAGCCTGGAGCCTGCTTCTCATTCTGTGTCTTCCACTCTCTCCCTCCCCTGCTCACACTCTTTCTCTCTCAAAAATGAATAAGCCTTAAAAAAATTATCACTATGTAAAAACAAGGGCACTTTTTTAAGATTCCATATTGATGAGGCATTTTCATGGAGTAGGTGGAGCAATCAGCTTTTGGAGTCGTACATTTGAATCCTAGTCTTGCTGCTTGTGCATGCGCTCCTTGTTTTTTTATTTTTTTAATTTTTTTAATGTTTTTATTTATTTTTGAGACAGAGACAGAGCATGAGCAGGGAGGGGCAGAGAGAGAGGGTGACACAGAATCTGAAGCAGGCTCCAGGCTCTGAGCTGTCAGCACAGAGCCCAACATGAGGCTCGAACTCACAGACTGTGAGATCGTGACCTGAGCTGAAGTCCGATGTTTAACCGACTGAGCCACCCAGGCGCCCCGCACTCCTTGTTCTTAAGACCTGTGCTCGTACCTAAGGAGGAATAGTGTCAAATGACACAACTAACAGCTTAGTAGAGTTTGATTCAAGGGAAAACAGTGCACAGATTGGGGGAGTACAGTGCATTACAAACACATTTCCCACGGTATTTGGGGCAAGAGCGAGTTTTGCAGAGCATCAGAAGTGGCAGTGCAGAAAGAGATTATGAATGACTTGGGTTGCATAGCTGACCTTATTCAAAAAGATGAAGGAAAGAGGAAATAAATATGGAGCCCAAAGTTTTCTTGGTGTTTGGGGATTGGCTCAGTAGATGTACAGCTGACCCTTGCACAACACAGATTTAAACTATGTGTGTTCATTTATATGTGGGTTTTTAAAATAAACCCAGTACAGTACTGTAAAATGCATTTTCTCTTTCTTATAGTTTTCTTAATATTTTCTAGCTTACTTTACTATAAGACCATTGTATGTAATACATACAACATACAAAATATGTGCTAATCAATTGTTTATGTTATTAGTAAGGCTTCCAGTCAACAGTAGGCTATTAGTAGTTAAGTTATTGAGGAATCGAAAGTTATATATGGATTTTCAGAAGTGCAGACAGAGGGGATTGTCACTCCAACCCCCTTGCTATTCAAGGGTCAACTGTCCTGTGTTTCTGGTCAAGCAGAGCATTTATAGGAACACAAAAGTTTGGTTTGCTGACATGACAGCCCAGACAGGAGTGGCTTCATTTGGGGCCTGGAAATTTATCTCAACAACAGCAAATGTTTAGAGGCACAGATGCTGGAGTCACACTGCCCAGCTTTGAACCCCAACCCAATGGAAAGATCTGGTGTTCACCAGGTAGCTTAGCGATCAAACTTAACACCAATAATGGTAGGACAGTCTGTCAGTGGACACCTCCTACTGTAATGCCACATGAAGAACACAGCATGTTCTATGACAGATTCTGGCCAAAAATATTTTACTAAAATGTTTCCAGTTAACAGGAAATACTAGACTTTGAAAAACAGTAGTAAGCAGAAGAAATCATCCACAGCTGCTCTGTTCTCTTGAAAAAGTCAAAGTCAAAGTCACTGGGAAAAAAAAAAAGTCAGGGAATATAACCAATCACAGTATGTGAAATGTGGTTGGGTGTTTGTATGAAAAACCCGACTATTAAACTCTCTGAGACTTGGATATGGAATGGGTTGATATGAGGGAAATATTGTTAAATCTCTTTTATGTGAATATGTTATTTATGTAGGGATGACATATCATGAAGTCTGTGACATTAACATGGTTCAATGAAATATATACAGAGAGAGAAACAGATAAATCAAATATAGCAAAATGTTCACAACTGTTGAAGCTTGGATGGATGTATAGCTGTCTGTTACATTATTCTTTCAACTTTTCTATATGTTTAAAAACTTTCAAAATAAACATTTTGGGGAAAAAAAGACAGCTTCCACAGCTCCTACCAATACACCTACCAATATGCCTGCATCTATATCCAAATACTATATTTCCCCTATGGTTTTCATGATACAATTTTATCCTGCTTTTTACAGCCATTATCTCCAGTTTACAGGAACTCATCACTTTTACCTACCCAAGGACATCTTGACAGCAATTTTCCCTTCTCTCTTCTACATACCTCCTGTAGGCCCTACATACCCTTCTATCTACTACTGCATTTATCTACTACCCTTTACAGAAAAATTCAATTCAATTTAATAAATATTTATTGAGTACCTACTCTGTGCTGGGGATATGGTAATAAAAGACAAAAGTACTTGCTTTCACGGAGCTTATCCTTTAGTTGATGAAGACAGATAATACAGAGAGTAAGTAAACAAATGATGTAGTATATAAGAGGGAACTAGGTAATAAGGAGAAAATGAAGCAAAATAAGAAGTGTACTACTACATGTGTAGTGGTATCCAGGGTTCCTGACAACCTGTGTAGAAGCCTGTAGAGACCTTCCACCAAAGCATGTGGCTTGGCGGGTAGAGGCTGAGCTAGCTATCAGGCCTCATTTTACTCCCCTTGCCCAGGCACCTGTGTACAGTAAACATCTTGCACAGTCATCTGGGGTAGCTCTGGGGATTTTGCAATTTAAATAGGGTGGCTTTCAAAATACCTTAGATTTTCCTACAGTTCAAATGGGGAGCTGTTGCTGGTTTGAGCAGAGAATGTGATCTGGCTTATGGTTTCATAGCATCACTTGAGCTACTGTGTTGAGAATGGATTGTGCGGGGGACAGAGGTGGAAGTAAGGAATCTAGAAAACCAATCCAAGTAAGAGAGGATGATGTCGCAGATGAGATGTTAGTAGGGAATGTGGTGTGGATGGTCCAATTCTATATATATGTTTTAATAGATCTGTTGATGGAGATAATATGGAATGTACAAGAAAGAGAGAAATCAAAGATGACGCCAGGCCTTGGGTACTGAACAATCAGAAGGTTGGAATTTTGATCATCTGAGATGAAGATTATTGGTAGACCAGGGTTTGGGAAGAATATCAGGAGATTGATTTTGGACATTTAATTTTAGCTGCCTATGAGAATCCAAATGGAAATGAGTATAGAAGTCTAGAGATCATGGGTTTCAAAGAATTTCAAGGATTCTCAAAAGAGTTGTCTATAGTCATTTTTACCATTTCTTTTTCCTTCGTTCTTCTGTGAACCCATGGTATAGCAAGAAATACATTTGCTCTTTGTCCTTAGTTTCTGGTACAAACCTCCCTAAACTCTTGGAATTTTCTAAGTGATAAGAGTGTCTTTTGTCCTTCATTTGGAGCCTTTTTGGGCTTACGCTAATGAAGTGACTTGGGTTAGTGCCCTTAGATAGCCTCAGGATGGGGCTGGTCATCCAAAAGACTAAGTGATTAGAGGGTTGAAACTTTCAGTACCACCCACTGGTCCCTGAGAAAGGGGTAGGAGGGTGCTTCAGATTACACTCTATAAAAACTCTTTAACAAGATTTGATGAACTTACAGGTTGGTGAACACATGCACATTCTGGGAGGGTGGTACACCCCCGTTCCTTGGAGAAAGAAGCTCCTGTGCTCAGAAACTTTCTGGGTCTTGCCTTATGGACTTCTTTATCTGGCTGTTCATCTGTACCCTTTATAAACTCCTTAATAATAAACTGATATATGTAAGTAAATGTTTCTCTGAGTTCTGTGAGCTGCTTTAGCAAACTAATCAAATCTGAGTTGGGGGTTGTGGGAACCTCCAATCTATAGCCAATTGGTCAGAAGCACAGGTGACAACCAAGACTTGTGATTGGAGTCTGAAGTGGTGTGTATGTATGTGTGTGTGTGTGTGTGTGTGTGTGTGAGAGAGAGAGAGAGAGACAGTTTTGTGGGACTGAACTCTTAACCTGTGGATCTGATGCTATCTCCAGTGTCAGAATTGAGTTTACTGTAGGAAACCCAGTCAATGTCCATTGAGAATTGGAGAGTTGCTTTGTGATGTTGTAAAAACTACTTTTGTCCCCTATCACACTCCTCTGAAACTGCTTATGTCACCTATTACCTCCCACTGCTAAATCCAATGACAAATTTTCTTCACACTCAAAGAATGCTATTTGAGCTACAGAAGAATTTGCAGTCTTTATAAAGCCACTTTATCAGAGTCATTTGACATAGAAGATCATTTCCTCTGGTTTTGAAAAAAAAATTAACCAAACTTCACCCTTTCCTGTTCCTCATTTTTCACTGGACATGCTTTCCTTCTTAGTCTGCTTTACTGGTTTTTCCACATTTTCCCAATGCAAGTGTTGGAGGGCAAAGTCCTAGAGCTCAACACTTGGATCCTATCTCTTTACATAGATTAACCTTCCATGCAGTCCTGGCTAGTTCGAAGTTTCTCTCTAGTGCAGATCTCTCCTCCAAGCTCCAGACCATGACTGCTGGACATCTTCATGTGGATGTCTAGTCACAAATTCAAACTTATGGGTCCAAAACCAAACTCCCACGCCCTCTTACTCTCCTGTAGTCTTACACATCTCAAAAATAGCAACTCCATTTTCACAGTTTCTCAGGTCAAAATCTTGGAGTCCCTTGACTCCTTGACTCCCTTTTTTCCCCCTCAGACTCATATCCAGTACCTCAGACACTCTTCAAATTTGTTTCAAAACATACCTATTATCCACACCCACCACTACCATTCTGGTTCAAGGCCATTATCCTTTACTTGTATTAAAGAACTAGTTTCTTTAAAAAAAAAAAACATGTTTTTAAATGTTTATTTAATTTTGAGAGAGAGAGTGCACAAACGAGGGAGGGGCAGACACAGAATCCGAAGCAGGCTCCAGGCTCTGAGCCGTCAGTAACAGAGCCCCATGTGGGGCTTGAACCCATGAACTGCAGGATCATGACCTGAGCCAAAGTCAGATGCTTAACCGACTGAGTCACTCAGGTGCCCCTAAAGGATTAGTTTCTTAACTGGCCTCCATGCTTTTTACATTTGCTCTTCTATAGTCCAGAAGACTGTAGCCATCAGAAAGATCATTTTAAAATAGAAGTTATGCCACTGATGTAGTCAAAACTTTCCAAGGCTTTCCGTGTTATCCAGAATCAAAGCCCATGTCCTTCTGATGGCCAAAAATGATTTGCCGTATGCCCCCTCCTCTGCCGTCCATGACCTCCTATCACTCACCTCCTCCATCACTATGCTACAGTCACCATGACCTCTGCTTTTCTTGAAGACTTTAAGCTTTTGCACTTGCATTTCCATCTTCTTATAACTCTGTTTCTGGGGCGCCTGGGTGGTTCCGTCAGTTGAGTATCTGACTCTCGGTTTTGGCTTAGGTCATGATCTCACAGGCCTGTAGGTTCAAGCCCTGCATCTGCCCCTGTGCTGACAGTGTGGAGCCTGCTTGGGTTTCTCTCTCTCTCTCTCTCTCTCTCTCTCTCTCCCCCCCCCCCCTTGCACGAGCATACTCTCTCTTTCAAAATAAATAAATTAAATTTTAAAAAACCTGTTTCCTCAGGGACTTACATGTTTTTTCCTTACTTCCTTCAGATCTCTGCTAAAATATCACCTTATCAGAGAGTCTTCTCCTAACAATTCATTATAAAGTCCTTCTCCCAACCATCACTCTCTATGACTCTTGCCCTGCTGCATTTGTCTCACTAGTACCCATCATTTCCTGACATGTACTTACTTATTTGTCTCTATCCACTGGAGTGGAAAGTCATGATGGCAGAGATGTTGTCTGTTTTTGCTTTTTGGTTTTACTATTGAATTCCCAACACCCAGGAAAGTGGCCAGCATAGTTTGTTCTCAGTAACTAAGAATGAAGAATGATATATACAACAGTGATAGTGGACCAACAGCCTCCAAGATGGCTCCCAATGATCCCTGTGTTTGGTATTCATGCTTTTGTATACACCCTTCCCACAGGAAGTAGAACTGATTGACCTGTGTCACTAGTGGCAGAAATGACAATGAGTGGCTTCCAAGGTGAGGTCATAAAAGATGTTGTGGCTTCTATCTCGCCCACTCTCTTGCATTAGTCATTGCGTCAGGGAAGACAGGATTGTGTCATGAGGATGTTCAAGTGGTCTACAGACAGGCTTGTGTAGGAAGGAACTGAGGTCCTGCTAACAAGCAGCACCATTCAAAAGTGAAGTATTTTAGGAGCAGATTTCGAACCTTAGTCAAGTTTTTAGGTGACTGCAGCTTTGGCCGACATTGTGACTACAAGTTAGAACCTAGGCCAGAACCCCTTGACTACTTTGCTCCCGAGTTCCTGATCCACAGAAATTGTGTGAGATGATGCCTGTTTATTGTTGCTGTGAGGTGCTAAATTTGGTAGAAATGTATTATGCCACAGATACTAGAACCTCTTTGCTGGTTCTCCTTGAGAATTTTGCATTTGCTTTCCCTTCTGCCTAAAACTTAATTCCCTTAGATAGTTTTATGTTTTAATCTCTTACTTCCATCATGCTTCAGCTAAAATGTCATGCTATGCAGTTATGCACCAAAGCAACAGTGGATACAGGATGTGATATCTGGGAGGTATATGTAATAAGATTAAGTAACTGGACATGGGGGATAACAGGAAGAAGTCAAAATGATTCTCAAATTATTGGCTTATGTAACTAGTTTGTGCCATTCCCAAATTTTGGGAAAGAGGATTGGGGCAGAAATTATAAATTTAATGTTGGACCCACTAAATGTGAAATGTCTAAGAAAGAGCCAAGTGGAGATACCCAGCATGCAAGCAAGCATACCATTTGCAATACAGAAGAGAGATCTGGGCTGGAAACAAAGACCTTGAAATCGGGACCAGCTATACAATTTGCAGTGCCCAGTGCAAATGAAAATTTGCAGGGTTCCTTGTTCAAAGAACGCATGAGGTCCACCAGCTGCCAGATCCCCTTCCCACCAATTTGTAGGACTGACAGACCACGCCCTGGCTGAAGGTGGGGAAGTGGAGCCAAGTATCTCCCCTTCTCATGGACTCTAGGCTCCAAACCACATTAAAGGGACAGCCTCCAAGAGATTGCAACTTCCATGCAGGATGCCCTTAGGTAGAGGATGGGCAAGAGGCTCACTCTCGCTGGTCACCCAGCGGGTGCACTGTGGCACTGCCACTCTAGGGCAGGAACAGCTGCCATCCTGCCCCACCTTACGACACCATGGATGCACGCACATGACCCCGACCTTCCCTATGCCTGTGCCTACGTCCTCTTGGTGCTAGTGGTCCTGGTCTTGGGTAGGGCAAAAAGGAGCGTGGGCAAGGCTGAGACCCTATCCCTGGGAGGCAGAGAGGCAGTGTGGGCAGGACTGTATGAGAACTAGCACACTTCTCTGTCTCACTGAACTCCAGATATAAAACAAAAATTCAAAGATAATGTTATTAAGAATTTTAAGCTGGCAACCACAGAGCATTAAGACCCCAAGCATTAAATCCCTTTGAGCGCAGGAACCTCTGTAATTGAACTGTGTCTATGCCCATGAAACTGGCCCTGTTTGGAAAAGATGGTAAACTTGTAAGACTGAATGACTTCAATAGGGAAAGATGAGAAGGAAAAGGGACAGGATCAAAGCCAGAGAAGCAACAACATTTAAGAAATGGGCAGAGAAAGGGCATCCTGTGGTGAGGCAAAGGTTGTAATTAATCAGAAGACCAATGAAGGAGAAAATACTCGGTCTACCTCCCCTGATTTGGAAAAGCTTTGCAAATCCAATAACCTGGCCACATATTATTAGGCACATTTTATTTCACTAACTATTCACAACATAATGATAGTTTTTCAGGGTCAAGGGTGTGGTTCTTACATAGGCCTATTACCTTGATTATGTTTGAAGCATATATTATTCAGTTGGGAAAAAAATATTGCATGAGAGAAGCTACAGGAAATAAAATAGATTGAATGAAAGAATGGAATTTACCAATGATCGACTCATAGGTAACCTAAGTAAATAATTAATTTCCCTTCCAGCAACAACAGTTACCTTTACATATAAGGCCAGCAATGTCTCTCTGCAACATTTATAAAGCACCAAAAATGTAAACCCTAAAATCTATGAAGAATTTCAAATGACTCATGGGACCTGTTACAAAATCCACCACAAGAGTTTTATAACTACTAATGGAATTTGAGCAGTCTTAGGCCATACAAACCAAACCATTTGGGGAGAGAACTATGGCAGAAAGTTGATGAGACTTTAAAAGCTTACAATTGATGGGAAAAAAAAGTGATTTTTTTTTTTAATGGATTCAGAATGTCTCTGGAAGTGGTTTATAAAATGGCCAAGAGCCCAGATTCTAGATGCTTGGGTTAGAACCCCAGCTCTGCCATTTACTTCCTATATGTGACTGATTTTGGATTATTCAGTCATCCTGTGTTTGAGTAAATGTGGTAATAGCTCCTAGGGTTGTTATAAGGATTAAATGCATGAATATAAAACATTAAAAAAAACTATGGCTGGCACATAAAAAGCACTATGTACACATTTGTTAAATGGAAATTGTGATAACTTATCATGTCACTAAAATGTGTTGGGAATTTCTACTTTAGTAGGTCCCATAAAGCTTTGGGGAGAGAGTTGACTAAGAGAAAACATTCTCTTTTCCCTCCTTCTCGTTCTTTTTTTCTTCTTTATTCTCCCAGCCCTCCCCCTTCAGATACTGGATATTTTCTTAAAAGTAATTTCCACATGCCTTATGGTGCATATTCATGGCTGTTCTGTTCTCCACTTATGATTGCTCTCAATGCTTTATTTCTTTCATACAGAAACTCAAAAAATAAGTGTATGCGAGCATATGATGCACAGTAGACTTAGTGTTATCATAATAATCATAATAATTCTGCTACATTAGTGGAAAAAATATAACAAGTTTCTATGGGAAGTGTTAGACAATGAATGCAACAAGGATCTCAAATATAACTTCTAGCCCTTTTGACAAGTCAAAATGGACCCATCTGAATTCGTCAGCTTCTTTGAAAACAGTTCTGCAGACTCACAATCCCAGAAACCTGCAGTTCAAAGTACCCCCGTGTGTCTTAAAAGTAGAAATCCCTTTGTATTTGTCTTATTGCTTCCTTTGGTCTCCGGGAATACATTCTTCCACTCTGCCTCAATTTTACTTTAGTACTTTCTTTGTTTCCTCTGGTTATTATAGTTCCCCGCCCCCCCCCCCCCCCCCCACCTTAGAGTTTGCACCTAACCATTGTCGAGTTCTTTGGCCTCGTTTGCATTTTTGATACGGAGGACTGCGCTTTCATGGTCCAAACGGGCTGCAGGATGATCCTCTTGCGACCACTCCCTGCGTGTGCTCCCGCGGGCGGGGGTAGGGGGCGCTTTTCTCGATTCCTACCTCTCTTTATGCGGAAATCTTCCTGCCTTTTGTGAACACGCTTCTTTAGATCCCTCTCTCTCACTCTTTGTCTTTTTTCTTCTGTTGCTTATTCTCTACGATTTTGCCTCTTTCCTGTATAATCTCCCTCTCCCTTGCCCCCCGTGGAATACACGTTCCCTCACTTTGGAAGCAGAGTAATTGATGCTTGAAGATCCTCCATTGGCTCCACGGAGCCTTTAACCCCGTTCTGGCGTGCTCGTCTTCAGGGTTCTTCACCTGAGACGTGGTGGCGTTTACTGCAGAGGCAGTAACACACGTCAAAGAAAGCAAGCCCCAGTATGTGTCCATATATGACCTTAGAACAGAATTCGGGGAACCCTGTCCACTCCCACCCTCGTGTGCTCTCCCCCCCTCCGCCCTTCCCCGAGGTCACTCGCGGGCAGAACGCGAGCGCCGACTACTCCTTTTCGCGTCCCGACTTCCTTCTGAGAGCCCAATAAACCCTGGGGAAGTTTAATCATTCCGCAGCGAGCCCGGGCTCTCTCACTGGGCATGCTCAGTGGCCGGACCCCGCTCGGCTGGCGAGTGGTTAGTCTGGGGCGCAGGGCTCGGGTCGGCGGCCGCCTCGGCTGGCTTCCAGGAGCGCGGGCTGGGCACTGCGGGCTCTGAGCCGGGAGCCAGAAGCACCCCGCGGTCCTCGCCGGGACGCAGGGCCCCGCCAGAGCCGCGGCGTTCCTGAGCCCGGGGGCCCCCAACTTCGCGCCAAGTTCGGAACCGCCTTCTGGGGGAGCCATGCAAATGATGACCAGGGACGTTCTGCTAGAAATGGATCAGGAGGAGGAGGACGACGACGACGGGGATATCGGTGAGCGGGGGGTTCTCCGGCGTGGGCCGGGGCCGGAAGAAGTTGGGGACTGCGCGCGGGCGCTGCGCTCTGCGCGGGGGCGGGTAGCGGGGACCCGCGGGCGCCGGGGAGGTGGGAGCCCGCACCGCCGTCCCGGGGCCGCAGTGCGGCCGCTTCGCCGCTCGGCTCTCAGCGGGCCGGCGCCGGGTGGAGGCCGGGGAGGCGCGGGGTGCGCACGGGCCCCCGACCGCAGGATCTGGGCGGGCCGCGGACGCAGCGCCTAACCACTCGTGCTGGATACGGGGAAGTCTGTGGACTCTGAAGCGGCAACTTTTGGGTCATTTCCTTCGCCTGGAACCTGCACTGGGGACCCGGCCCCGTTCAGAGAGCAGGGGTGTGACCCACCTGCATCCGCTTTAAAGTGAAAGCAAGGAGCCGCTCTGGGGGGAGGGTGGGGCGCCTCGGTAACTGATTTGTGGCCGCGGGTGGCAACCCGGGATCCTTTTTTCAGCCGCAGAGCCTGCGGGGGAAGTGATTGGAGGAAGAAGCCCTTGTCCGGGGTGGGGCTGGGGGGGGATCTCTGAACATTTCCTGCAAGTCCAGAGGGCCCTGGCGCTTGGCGGGGTGGGGAGTGGTTGGGTGGGGCAAGCCTGGGGTGTATCATTTCTAGTTTGAGTTAAAAATGTTTAGAAGTTGTAGACGGAACGAAGGGAGAGCTGTTTAAGAGTGAAATAACTACAGCAACAAACAAAAGGGATTGGAGGAGGTGGGGAAGGGGAAAACAATTGGAGGAGCAGGGAGAACATCACTGTCAGGGAATGATGACATATTGGGTCTCTCCAGAAGACTGGCAATTAAATTACCGTGCTGGTCTGTTCAGCGACTCCGAGTCTGTTTCCTGCACGCCAAATCAGTTTAAAGCGAAACAGTTCCTGCTCAGATCCTGAAGTCCTATTCTTCACTAATAACAACTTTAGAAGTAACTTAATTCTAGGAGCTAGGTGTGGTTTTTCTTTATCATTTTATTTTTTTTATCATTTTATTTTTTTTCCAGTTGTATTGAGCTACAGTTTACATAGAATATTTTGCAAGTTTAAAGTGTACAACACGTTGAGTTGATACGGTTACATGTTGCAAAATGATTACCACTATGGCTTTAACCAATACCTCCATCAACTCACAAGTAACTGTTTCCTTTTTGTGGTGACAACATTTAAGGTCCACTCTCTTAGCAACTTTCAACTACATGATACAGTATTAATTATAACCACTGTGCTGTACCTTTCATCCCCAGGACTTGTCTTATGGCTGGAAGTTTGTGCCTTTTGACCAACATCTTCTCCCCTCCACCATTCAATTTCACCTATAAGTATTTGTCTTTGTGAGACTTATTTCACTTAGCATAATGCCCTCAAGTTCCATCCATGTTGTCCCAGATGGCAGGATTTCCCTCTTTCTCATGGTTGAATAATATTCCATTGCCCACATGCGAGGGTGAGGAGGTTGAGGAGGGTGCTGGTTGTGGTTATTACACACACACACACACACACACACACACAAACACATCTTTATCCATTCGTCTATAGATGGACAGTTGTTTTCATATTTTGGCTATTATAGGTATTATTCACTTAAATCAAGAGAATGTGGTAATTTCTTTGTTGATGAGGAACAAATTGAATAGAGGAGCTTATGCTCCACGATTTAGTATAATTGTTCTCATTTGAGAACAATTTATTAGATGGAGGGAGCAAGTAGTGTTTTTTTATTAGAAAGCTGAAGCTCACAGGTTGATCTGCCTAGCTTTTCACATAGCTAGTAAAGATTCAAAACCAGGTTTTCTGACTTGCAAGACCTATGTGGATTAATCCCCTTTCCACCTGGTCACCAGCAGTCAGATAATATTATAATGCTACTATTTAACAGACTTTACTGGTAAATCATAGGAGCAGACTGTAAAAAGTTACAGTAAACTAGCACAGTCCATTTCATAGGAAAATACTCTTGCCTGTTATGGTGAGGTATCATCACTGTTTATACTGAGTATTGTGAATAAATAGGGTAAAAACCCAAATGGTAACTGAAGTAAGAGACTCTGACCTTTGTTTGTTCCACTGTGCCATCAACAGATCTCAGTTTAGAAAAAACGACTTTGGTCTAGTCTGTGTTTACCAGATGAGGCATCATAAAATTTATCTTAAGTGTGTGGCAATAGGTTATTTTTATTTATTTAAGTTTATTTACTTGAGAGAGCGAGCACACGCACATGACCAGGGGAGGGTCAGAGAGGGAGACAGAGAATCCCAAGCAGGCCCCACACTGTCAGCACAGCATTCAACTCAGGGCTTGATCCCAGGAACCATGAGATCACGACCTAAGCCAAAAATCAAGAGTCCATTGCTGAACCAACTGAGCCAACCAGGTGTGCTGGTTCTTTTTATTTTTTATTTAAAAAAAATTTTTTTAACGTTTATTTATTTTTGAGACAGAGAGAGACAGAGCATGAACAGGGGAGGGTCAGAGAGAGAGGGAGACACAGAATCTGAAACAGGCTCCAGGCTCTGAGCATTCAGCACAGAGCCTGACGCGGGGCTTGAACTCACGGACCGCGAGATCATGACCTGAGCCGAAGTCGGACGCTTAACCGATGGAGCCACCCAGGTGCCCCTTACTTTTTTAATTACAGATGTAATTTATGCTGGTTCTATCAAGTTAACCAGTAAATATGTTTTAAAAAGTTAAATATCTCGGGGTGCCTGCATCTGACTTCAGCTTAGGTTCATCTCGTGGTTCGTGAGCTCGAGCCCCGCGTCGGGCTCTGTGCTGACAGAGCTCAGGAGCCTGGAGCCTGCTTCAGATTCTGTGTCTCCTTCTCTCTCTGACCCTCCCCTGCTTGTGCTTTGTCTTTCTCTCTCAAAAATAAATAATAAACATAAAAAATAAAAAAAAAATACTTAGAAAGTTAAGTATCTCTATCCCTCCATCACCCCTCCCTCTGTGGGCTACTGATATTATTACTTTACTGTGTGTAGGGGTCAATTCAACATTATGTTAGGCAACAGATATCATTTAAGTAGGTCTCCACAATTTTTGTTTGTTATACAAACTCAATGTGGATTGCAGTGATTTTATATCAAGTGGAAATGTTTACCATATCAATAGAAAGTTTATGACATTGTAAAATAGGTAAGTCTTTTTTTTAAAGGTTAGAAGTAGGCTGATGGTATCTAGCCTTTTACAAAATAATTGTAATTTTCAACTTAGGGGAGGTCGTGGTGAAATGATGATTATAATTTTAACTTGTGCCCCTAGTTTCATATGCAGAACTATGGTTAAGCTGTTGACATCTTTCTCCTAGTACTTGATTGTCATTACTGATAGTTGTATAATTTAAAATCCACTCAGGTACTGAAGATTTCTACGTAATCCCTCTATCAATATTAACTTTATAATTCAGAACAATAGAGTTACTTTTGACATAGTTCCTGAGTAAAACATTTATCATCGGCTAATTTACAAAGGATGAAAAGAGAATCTTTTTAAACTAGATGTGGTCCCTGGTTATATCATATGAATGTTTTACATACATATATGGAAGTGTTCCTGTAGTGGACTGGGACTTCGGGCTTCCCCCCCACCCCCGGCCAGTGGGTTTCTGCTTACCTTTACCTTTAAAGCACTATTCAGTGCTTTAAGTGTAAGGATTACCTCCTTGTTTGACATGAACCTGTCTAAAGAGTCAAAGGTGGTAAATGTTACTATGAGCGTCTTTTCCATATTTGCTTAACTCATTGCCACCAGAAATTGGTCCCAGAGGTTTGTGAATGAGGCAGCCTGTTGGTATAAGAGCATTTTTTCAAAAGACCACTTATTTTCTAAATCAGCTCCAGCAACCGAATGCAGTTGTGATCCCTGGGCACTGGTGGCAGGAAATATGTGACTTTTAGCCCTTATTTCACTCATGCTGGTGGAGATCACATGGCAAGGCAGGTTTTGTGCACTTGGTGTGCAGAAGAGCATTCCTGGCTGACTTTCTCCCTCCTCCCGGCCTTTAATCAGTGAGTAGAATGCAACATTTCTTCCTGTTCGTGTAGAAAGTGACAGAAAACTCTTTTACGGCCAAAATGTAGATATTTTGTGTGCTGTTTTATTTTGCGTATGTGTGTGGTTGTTTTGTTTTTTGCATTTCTATGGTTCAGACTTCGCTTAGAGAGAAAAAGTTTTCTCAGGAATAAGTCATGTAGTTCAGGCAAAAAGATTTTGTTTAGATGCTTGGCTGGTTGCTTTGGGATCCCAGTCTGTTTATGATAGAGTTTAACTCTCTGATCCCCACAGCTGATGGTCATGTCATTGATTTGGGGAGTTGTAAGAAGAAGCCCATTACCTCCGAGTGATGATGGTCCAGCTGTATCTCTCAAGTGTCCTTATTGGCTCCCTTTTCGCTTTTGCATTTTTACAGAGACTTCTTCATGATTTCTATCCCTTCACTATAAAGTTTGTTTAATCACCTACAAATGTGGTCCTAGCCTCAGTTTTGCTTAATCAGTATTGACTGAGAAAACTTTCTGTGCCAGGTCCAGGATTAGGTGCTGGGCTGGGTGTTGGGAAACTAAAAATAAGTGTTGCACCCCTTGGCTGTGGAGACGTAGGTTCTATGGAACCAGCCACTTGCAGTAAGTGCTATTACTGAGGTATGTACACAGCTGTGGGAGGATAATGGGAGACATTTTCACAGAAGAGATTGCTGGGCTGGGTACTGAAGGACCAGGCGGGTGCAGTGGCATAGCAGAAGGAGAGTCTGGATTTCCACGTAGTTCCCTGTGGTGGAAGGCAGCCACTACAAGGCTAGGGAGGCAGGCAGGGGCCACACCATGAAGAAGCCTCTGTATGTTTTAAGGATTTAGGATTTGGAGCTACTGAAAGATTTTAAGGAAAGGAGTGCTGGGATCAAATTTGCCTTTAGGAAAAGATCTCCCTGGCAGCATGTTGGAAAATGGGATTGGAGAGGGGACATTGTAGAAGTAAGTCTTTCTAGCAGTCGGGTTTGGAAATGCCTGTAGCGGCCATGGGAATAGAGGGGAGTGGTCTGAGAGTTTAGGAAAGAGGTGACATCTCCGAGGCATCAGACCCATGGCTTCCAGAAACAGCGTGACTCTTAGACTTCAGCTGAGTGATTAGGTAGAAGGTGGCGGCAGGTGTGCGGGGGGGAACTTCTATTGTTCCAGCAAGTCTTAATACTTTTCCCCTCTGCTTTGGCTCAGACCAATTCCTTTCTTTGGTAATGCCAGACTTACCTCCTCTGTTTTTCAGGAGGAGCCTGTCACAAAACCCAGAAAACTGTTACTGATCTTCGTTGTCTAAAGTGCCCACTAATGAATTGTCGCACCCCTTCTTTTTCTGTGCTACACAGTCAGCACTCACTTTGTATTTTGTCTTTGTTGTTCATTATCTTTATCTGCACAACTAGAGTGTAAATTTCTTGCATTGGAACTAGGTCATCTGAGCCTTCTAGAGATCATGCAAAATATCCCAAACATTGTAGACATTCATTGCTATAATTAAAAAACAATTTCTCTTCCTCACCTGCCTCTAACATATCATAAGCTCCCTGAAGGCAGGTGTCTTGTGTGTTTTGTGTTCCAAGCTATGTCCCTCATGCCTAGAATGGTGCTTGCTATTGAGTAGAAGCCAAGCCAAGCATTATTGAAAGAATCAAGTGAATTGCTCTTTTTAAATAATTTGATTAACATTCTGCTGAGTGGTTTTATGGCCCTAGTAGAATTCCCTTCCATGGCACTTTGAGATTCCCTACTATCTGTTATAACAATGTTGATTGTACCTACTCTGCCAGGTTCCTGGGTCCTTGACCCACCAGTACCTCACTATCTCAGAAGGAGGCAGAGACATGAATAGATAATTGCAGTAAGTCTGTGATTAATGCTGTAATCAAGATGTGTACCCGGGTGGTGGTGGTACCAAGGAGATTCTTGCTGCAGGGACTCCAGATACCAGCCCTGGGAGGGATGAGAAAGAGATAAGGGGCTGGGGCTAGGACAGCGTGGCTCCAGCATTCTTAAATGTGATTTCTTAGAAAGTAAGCTTTGGTGCTACCTTTGCCTTATTTGCTGTGGCAAGGGGATCATAGATATATATTATATTTTCTACCAGGAGAATGATAGTTAACAAACAAAACAAACTATCCTTACACTTTTTTCTTTGAGTATAGTTTTGTCCTTTTTTTTTTGTTTTATAAACCTGTTACTTTCAGTTTCAAGTCCTTAGTCACAATTTATCTTATGTGTTCTAACTTTCAAGTCCAAGAATTGCTTTCCAAAAGGTTTCTCGTCTCCTTTTATAATTCCCATTGTTCTTTAAACCTGACACAAACACAGCTCTAAAAAAGTTCCACATGACATTCCTTTCTTTTTTATCCAGTAGTTTCAATAGTCACTTATGTTGATTGCCGTGTGTGTGTGTGTGTGTGTGTGTGTGTGTGTGTGTGTGTGTGTGTGTGTTTTCCTTTTGGAAACCAGTAAATGTAGACCAAAAGCTCCTGTGAAGGTTTCTGTCAGATACTATTTAAACTCTGACATTCTTGAAGGGAGATTATAATACATTATTAAGAATCTCACAATCTAGCTTGAAGTTAAAAGTTGGTCTTAAACTTTCAAAGGGTGTTTGTAGCAGTTTAGATTAAAATGATTACATTTTAATACAAGTTTCTACTCCAGCTACTAATTGAGGTTTTCTTCTGTTATCCGTGCTTATCAGTTTTGTGTTTTGTATTCTAGCTGATTCAATCATACATCTGAAGGTAAAGCTTATATAGTCTTGGAGAAGTGCTACCTTACTCACCTTTGTACTTCACAGCCTGCATATCATAATAATTTTCACATAGTAGATACTCAACAAACATTTGCTAAGGGACTGGTTTTAAGGTTTTAATGGAAGCTTTGTATGCTGTAGATTAAAGCTTGATCTGCTTTTTTTCTTCTTTAGCATTTATTCATCTTTGAGAGAGAAAGAGTGCAGGGGAGGGGCAGAGAGAGGGAGACGGAGGATCCAAAGCAGGCTCCATGCTGTGAGCGCAGATCCTGATGGTGGGCCCCAACCCATGAACCCTGGTTCATGACCTGAGCAGAGCTCTTAGGTGAGCCGCTCAGCCCTTTGAACCACCTGGGCGCCCCAGCTTGATCCGCTTTGGATACATTGATCCGCTTTTTGATACAGGCCTGAGTCTGTGGAAAAATCACCAGTTTTAGAACAGAAAAACATCATTTCCAATTACTTTCAACCAAGGAAATGTACTTCTTGACTGGTAACTCATGTAAAGACAGATTGTGAAAATTTCATGCAATCAACTGATTCTCTCAAGTTGTTATCATTATTACTGCTCTTCCTTTAGTTTTGCCTTGCTTTATAATACTGCAGCTAAAACTAATTAGACTCCATCCCAAGAAGTAGCCTATTGAAGAAATACTGGATGCAAATGTCAACAATAGCATATTGTGGATGTGTACCAAAGAGCAATTCAGATACTCCTCAGCCAAAATATCAGATGGAACGTTTGCATAGGAGACTAGTCGAAGGGTTGATAGGCAACTTTCTCTGCCATGGTCTTTACTACTGCTCTGGCTACGGGTCCAAATGCTGACTGGGAGAGCTAGCTGCAGGCAGTTATTCAGTAGGTAAAAATCCAAATGAAAGAAAATCTATTCTTTGGTGAAACCCAGATGTTGTTTTATATTTAATGCTTGTAATCTAGGACATTGAAACTCTACTGTTTCCCACATTATTTAAAAATACAAATACTTGAAATTGGAAGGAAGAGGATATGGATCTTTAAAATTATCTTTTTTATAATTTTAATTTTAACCTTGGCAGAACGTTAGCCATTGGTCAGGCGTGCAAATAGATGTTCTTTTGCAAAGTACAATTATGCAAATTATAGGCCTGTTTATAAAGCTTGTTTTATATAAACTGAGATTGTATTTGTATAATTGAATTTATCACAATTTCTCCAGACATTCTATCTAGATATTTGAAAAATAATCTTTGGCTTGGCACAGACAAAATGATGGCTAAATTTTTCTTGTGGCATTATATAGACACAACCTTAAGTATGTTTTTTTTTCTCTGATTTGTGTTTAGATTTTAAGAAAACTAAATTCTAAACAAGAATTATACACCCTTCTGACATATAGAACTCAGACCTTTAACATTATTTTACAAGTTTATATATAATAGGTATATTATACAATAATTTTTTTCATTTGTATCATTTCTTCCTACTGTTACTTATTAAATAAACAAGTCTTAGATGCTTAATTTGTGTAAAAGGTCCTCTTTTAAGAAAAAACATTTTTTTAATGTTTACTTATCTTTGAGAGAGGGAGAGATAGAGTGTGAGTGGGGGGAGGGGCGGAGAGAGAGGGAGCTACAGAATCTGAAGCAGACTCCAGGCTCTGAGCTGGCAGCACAGAGCCTGATGCGGAGCTGGAACTCAGGAACTATAAGATCATGACCCGAGCCAAAGTCGGAGGCTTAACTGACCAAGACACCCAGCTCCCCCCCCCCCCCCGATCCTCTTAGTAATAAAAGAAAAATCAACAAACAAGACCGACTATTGTTTCTAAGTGATACAAATAATGAAGAAATAGCATAAATTGACTGATGGTAGATGCTACCTAGGAAAAGTAAGAGATTTTAAAGAGAAAGGGTGGAAAGTGAATCCCTGAAGAGGAGGGCAGGGGGAGGGAGAGTTTGTGAAAGCAGTGTTGATGCAGAGTTGGGAGATCAGAAGAGAAATGGGGAGTGGGAAAGGAAGGGCTGGCAGTCAGAAGACCTGAATTTGTGGTTGGCTTTGCCAACCTGAGGCAAGTTTCTTGGCTTTTCTGAGCCTGTTTCTTCAGCCCCATGGGGTTGCTAGAAGGATGCAAGGTATATGTACAGTGCTAGGTATTTGCAGTCACACTCCATGAGTGGCACTTACAGTGTCACCATCATAATGAATTCATATATTTAAAAGCAGTCATGGAAATGGCTACTGTTTTAGTTTTTTAAAAAAGATAATCTTATTTTATTTTATTTTAATTCCAGTGTAAGAAATGGCTACCCTTAACCTCAGAGATCTCTAAGTCCTTTCCTCATAAACATTGCTGTCTGTTCTGTGTTGCTTGTGTCACATTATGCGTGCAGAAAATGCCCACTAAGTGTCAGGTTAAGGATGATCATGACAGTGGCTGTGCTGCAGGCACATGTGTTTAAAGATAAAAGAGTTGAAGAATAGCATGTGGGTTCTGCAAAGAGATAGTTATTGTGTGTGTTTTTTCCTCTCACAGATCTTCAGACAGATGGACAATGTCCTTCAAATTCTCTCAGGGAATCCTAGCAAAAAATCCTAAGGGCTGACACTTAGTAGGCTCCCAGTAAATGCTTCATAAATTTAGGAATTGTTTTTCCATCGGGAGTACCTGTGGCTTATCCCGTTCTCTAATTGCTGTCAGGCAGTTCTAGCCCACGTATGTGTGCTCCTGTGTGTCACCAGATAATTGTATGTGCTGTAAGTGAGGAAGGAGACATTTAAGTAGGAAGTAAATAGCTTTTATTACCAATTGAATATTGTAGAACAGAGGAGAGGAAGATCAATGATGAGATTCTCAGTGGTCAGGGTTCTCCATGACTCTGGTACTACTACTGAGATGTGGAAACATGGAAGATCATTCAGAGATGTTCTCCATTCAGTGAAGGGAGGGCAGTCATGTGGCACATGGTGGGCATGTTTGTTGACTTTATATTAAAAGCCCATTTGACATGGGGCTCCTGGGTGGCTCAGTAGATTGAGCATCTGACTCTTGATTTTGGCTAAGGTCATGATCTCACAGTTTGTGGGATTGAGCCTCATGTTGGGCTCTGCACTGACAGTGTGGAGCCTGCTTGGGATTCTCTCTGCCTCTCCCCTGCTCATTCTCTTTCTCCCCTCCATCTCAATCTCAAAATAAATATTTAAAAAAATTTTTGACTCTACATCCTTCCCATTGCCCTCACCCCAGTTCTTGACCATTGTATATGCAGGCAGTCACTATTGGCCCCTCATTTTCTAAATGTCTTTAGAATTGGAAATGACCTTGTGTCCTGAGCGAGGACCTTCTCAGCTACCTTGTTATTCCAGCACACCCAAACCCCACTCTCTGATGGTTTTGGGGATGCCTTGGGAAGCTACATCCATGTGGGTCTGAAGGGGAAGGGGAGAGACCTGGCCCTTTGTTTCCCTGTCTGAGGGATCCACCCTCTCCCCTCAAAGCCCTGGATAAGTCTAGGTATTAGGTATCAGGTGAAAGTGCTTTTTTCTTTTTTTATTAAAAAAAAATTTTTTTTAATGTTTATTTTTGAGGAGGGGGGAGGGGCAGAGAGAGAGGGAAACACAGCATCCCAAGCAGGCTCCAGGCTCTGAACTGTCAGCACAGAGCCCAACATGGGGCTCGAATTCATGAACTGTGAGATCATGACCTGAGCCTAAGTCAGAAGCTTAACTGATTGAGCCATCCAGGTGCCCCAAAAGTGCTCTTTTCATGCCTTTGGATTTACAGGTGAAAACCTGAATTTGATTAGAGGTAATTATACTGGAGCTTAAAAGAAAAGGATGACTCTTTCCTATGTTGAAAGATTACTTCTGCCATCTATCTGTTATAGATTGCCTTATTTTGGTTGAGGGTGTGGACTGGCATCTCATACCGTGGCTGTCCATGGTGAGGAAGAAATGGGCCTCTCTGCTGGCCTGTGTTCCTTTTTGTTTATCTTCCATTGGCTCCTCTTCCTGCTCCTCATTTGACCATCCTTCTCCTTAGAGTCCTGTGTTCGACCTCTGGCCCAGTGTTCCCATCGGACAGATGGGCTTGTGCAGAGATAAAGACCCCTACCGTTTACACTTCAGTTTTACACAGAGGTGATTCAAATTCTAGCCCAGTCATTCACTAGCTGTGTGACCTTGAGTGATTAACATAATGTTCCCCTCTGCACAGTGGAGCTACTGTTAGAACTGACTTCTAGGGTGACTGTGTCAATAATGACACAATTAAAAAAATCTTACTTTGTAGGGTTGTGATACTTGACACACTGAAAGCCTCCATGATTAGATGCTAATGATGCCAATATTATGGGTAGCTGTTTTTACTCGTATCTCAACCCAGGTTTACCTCTCTTGTTTTCCACTAGAGGTTTTAACCTTTCTCCCAAGGCTGTACCTTCCATTTATATAGCTCATTGTATTTGTCTTTTTTTTTTTTAATGTTTATTTACTTATTTATTTTGAGAGAGAGAGAGAGAGAGCAAGTGGGTGAGGGGCAGAGAGAGGGAGACAGAACCCTAAGCAGACGTCACGCTATCAGCTCAGGGCCTGATGTGCGGCTTGAACTCACAAACTGCGAGATCATGACGTGAGCTGAAACCAAGAGTTGGACGCTTAATTGACGGAGCCACCAGGTGCCCCTGTTTTTGTCTTTTTCATTAAACTGTGAGCATGTTGAGAACTGTCCCCTCATTGAGCAGCACAGCGTTGGGCACATGCCAGGAGATCAGTAAATTATTACTGAATGACTAAATTGATGAAAGATATTTATTTTTTATAATAAATGTATTATTGAGGGTTTTTTTAAGTTTATTTTGAGAGAGAAAGCGTGAGCAGGGGAGAGGCAGAGAGGTGGGGAGAGAGAGAGAGCAAGCTAGCGAATCCCAAGCAGGCTCCACACTGTCCACACACAGCCTGACGTGGGGCTCGAGCTCACAAACCATGAGATTATGACCTGAACTGAAATCAAGAGTCGGATGCTTAACTGACTGAACTACCCAGGCACCCCGAAACATACTGATTATTGAAGGACTGTGCTAGATTGGAAACGTAGGCCTTTGTATATAGACTGATCCTTGGGCAGGTCTTTATAACTTTGGAGCCTTGGTTTCCAGATCAGAAAAATGTCATAGAGATAATATAGAAGGGGGAATGATACTTATATTATAGAATTGTTAGAAGGTTTAATATATTAAATATATTAATATACTGTATATGAAAGGACAAGGGACAGTCCCTGGCACATAGTAGACCAACAATAGAGTCATTAAAAAACAACCAAAAATGGGAAAATACAGTATAAATGACTGGCGTAACTTAAGTTAGATTTTCCAGTAGATGTCACAATATAAGTGTATCATCCCTTGGAATGTATATAATTTTAGTAAGAAAGGTAAAAGAATATACTATAAAGGTTCATAATGGAAATTTAAATGCTACTTTGATAGTCTTTACACTAGAGAAAATGTGAAAGAAATGAGAACATTTCTTAATCTAGCAAACTTAAGATTTTAAAAATATCTTGTATTACAGTCTAAAGAGTGGTGTTCTTGATATTGAGCATGTGAAATTTTGATAAAATAAACCTTTAATAAAATATGTAGTTTTAAAATATGTAATATCACTTGAATGGTCAGTTATTTTAAATGGAGAAATTCTAAAATGTCTAATTTGCCCACAGGGCTAAAATTTCTCTTCATTAAGTATTATTAGAAAATTTGAAGTCAATAAAAACTGTTAAGATATAAATGATACAGAGCAAAATGATACAACTGAAGACAAGAGCACACAAAGAAATCATTAACTTTATGGTTTGAATTGTTTTGAATTTAGTGATATAAAATAAAATAATCCCTACCTAATTTGCAGAATAGGTATATGAAATAACATTTTTCTTTTTGTGTTTTTGAGGTTTGGGAATGATTCAGCCTATATCCAGTTGTCAGAACTTAACCCCGTCAGACCCCTTCCAGCAGCATCAGCCCTAAAAAAATTAGATATGCCATTTCATCTGGGTAGACCAAAGCAAGATGAAAGGAGGAAGCCTGTTTTTTTGTTTTGTTTTGTTTTGTTTTGTTTTGTTTTTTGAGAGAGCATGAGTGTGTGAGCAGGGGGAAAGGCAAAGGGGTGGAGGGAGGGAGGGAGAGAGAGAGAGAGGGAGAGAACCTCAAGCAGGATCCACACTCAGTGCAGAGCCTGATGTGGGGCTCCATCCCACACCTTGAGATCATGACTTGAACTGAAATTGAGAGTCAGATGCTCAACCAACTGAGCCACCCAGGCACCCCAGGAAGGCTGTTTTTATCCCCAACCAGAGTTAAAATTTCTTTATAGTTAAGTGTTGATAGAATTGACTTTCCAATTAAAGTTAAAATTTCATCTTTTGGTTACTGCACTTGGAATTGCAGTTCTTATTGCCCATGGATTTCAACCTATATTCCATCCAGAAGATTGCCAGACTGTCCCATATTTCTTTCATCTGTTTAAATTTAAATAGTATATAGTACCTGTGGGGTGCATACTTCTATAATGAGTACATTGCAGCTTACAAATCACAGAGGAGATGTGAACATTTCTAACAGGCCTTGTCATCTACTCTAAGGGCAAGCAACACAGCAAATGCCTTTTGAGCAATGGGGTAATCATGGTTTTCCTGAGAGTTACAGTTGCCTAAACTGTGGCTAGTGGCTTGTTTCATACTCCAGGATACTTATTTTGAAGAGTTCAATCACAATCTTGGCTAAGCTATTTGGCACACATACAAAAATCCCTTTGAAGGCTGATTGCAGAATTTGCTACTAGTGGTCTTCATAAATCAGGACTATTGCTCTTTTAAAAAGTCATGTGCATAGAGATTTCATTTAACTCAGAGCACTAGATTGATCTCTTCTCACAATCTTTATTAATTCAGAAAATATTTACTGAAGACCTCTTGTGGGTCATGTACTATTTAAGGTTGGAGGGTACAGAACTAGATAGAATTCCATCTTTAATGAAGCTTGTTTTCTAGTAAGTGATAAAATAAAGCCCCAAAATGCATGCAGAAATATCCATTCATTTACCTAATGTCTATTCAGCACCGTCTACATGCCAGGCATTGTGCTCTGTGCTAGGAATTCAGCAGTACACAAGCCAGAAATGGCCTCTGCCCTCAATGAGTAGGCTGACTGGCAGGGAAGACAAACATGCCAACAGATTACCAGCAACTTATATTTAAAGATTGTGAAAAGAGACTCAAGCAGGATGGCACAGCTGAGAACAGGACTTGGGTGTTTCCAAAGCCAGTTGCCGTCACTGGGGGATGACATGTGCAGCTGTTATTCTCATAACTCTAAAAATAACATGGCCTTAGACTGGAATCTTCAGAAAGTAGGTCTATGAGAAGGCTCAAGATGTACATTAGATGAATGTGTAAAACACCACAAATGTTTTCAGGCTCACAACTCCACTTGTGCTGTGCCGGGGCAGTCCTCCCTGAGGAAGCTTTGTTCATTACTGATTTCTGCAGCTGTTAGTGCACTTGAAAAAGCGAGCGAGTAGCTTTGTTGCTGTTTGGTCCTGTGCCCCTTTATTCTTGGTACATTGGCCAAACTATTAGCACTGGGTTGGAAAGCCACAAAATCCAGTAGGTCACTCCCAGTTCCTTTAATTCTTCCTTTATAGCTCAATTTAGCACGCTATTCTCCCTTTCTTAAGTTAAAGAAGGGGCTGAGAGGTTGGGCTGCTGCGATTCTGCGCAGTTTCCCTGTGTTGACAGAGGAGGAGGAGGAACAAGAAGGAGCAGGTACATATCCCCCCCCCCCCCCCCCCCACCGCCGTGCTCCACCTTTTCCTCTCCTGACTGGAATGGGTCAGGGAGCTAGCAAAGAACACCTTTCTTGGATTTTCAGCCAGGAACTGGTTCTCCAGCCATCCTGCCCTGCTTTGCTAAGGGATGTGACTCATTCAAAGTGACTGACTTTGGCTGGGAGTTCTAACCAAGCCCCTGAGACATGAATCAGAATTTCTGTGAGGGTGGGGAAGCCCCACAGGGACCCTGGTGTGCTCCCTCAGGGATTTTCCTCTTGAGAAATCCTAATACCAGAGAATCACCCTCTACAAGTCCTTCTCTGTAAATAGCCAGAGTACCCTGGTAATGGAGTAAGTAATAGGGAATATGCAAATGAAAACTTGTTTTGTTTTCAGTTGCTAGGGCAGAAAGAAATGGATGTGAATGCTGTTTTCATTTACTATTTAAAAATCCTGTTTCTTCTATGTGTTAGGATCTTTCATACATGACTGAAGTCCAACAGGCACCGTGACTGCATTATTAAACTGTTTTAGCCATTGCCTCTCATTCCTTCCAAATTGGGAATATTTTCTTTATAAATGCCACGGGGATCAACTAGAAGAGATACTACCATTAACCCTTTGCCATGCTTTTACCTGAGCCCTCCATTCTTACTAATGTTTGTTTAGTCCTGTGATATTTTTTTTAACATTTAAAAGGCATATTTTACAGACAGGAAAATGCATAGTTAACTGTCCAGCTTGCTAACTTTTGACATACTTTTATAAGCACCACCCACAACAAGATAGAGGACACTTCCTTTGCTCTTTCAAGTCCTGCCTTCCTCCCCCAGTCCAGGTGAACACGGAATGACTTCTACAATAAATTGGTTTGCCTGTTCTTGACATGCATGTAATGAAACCCTATAGAATGTGTGCCTGACTTCTATTATTTTTGGAGATTCATTCATGTTGTGGGTATCAGTCATACTCCAATATATTTTACATATAAGAATATCTGGAAAAACATTTTGAATTAAATTGTGAAGTAGTACATCTCTCATAGGTAACAGCCTAATGATTCTTAACCTTTTAATTCTGTCTTTAATGTCAAGTATTTTTTTGGTCTTAGTTATTTTTATAATTCTTTTAGCAGTTCACACAGTGCCTTGCCCGTGATAGGAAATGAGCAAATGTTTTCTTAAGTTGGAAAGGAATGTGTGAGGAAAAGTAACTCCTATCTCATTTTATAGAAATTTAGATTTTAATTGCTGTGTTGTGATTGTGCAACAAGAATGCACATTCATTCTGAGCATTAGCCCACTGAGGATTTTACTGATGAGTGTGATACCATTCCAAAGTGGACTCTTTGTGGATGCTTTCCTTCCATGCAAGGAGTTCAGGTGTAGTCATTTGTTTTTCCCAAAGGTCAGCTCTTATGTTTTTGACTGGTAAAAATATTCCAAACAGATATTATTAGCCTCAGTTGGTAACTGAAAAGCTCTGAGAATAGAAAAGTAACGGCGACCTATCCAAAATGAGGGAGTGGTTCAATGTTGGTACAAGATATTAGATTCCAAATATTTGTTTGCGCACATGTGCTCCAAGTTCCCAGAGAAGTTATTGACGCTGACGTTGTTTCCCTTAAGGATGACTCATGATTTCTTGGGCCTGGTTTCCACTGTTAGTCATCTTCACGGCTTGGGTTAAAGCAGGCTTTCTGCCTGGATTCCAGCCTTCACAGACCCCACTCCCCACCCCCTTGATTTCCACCTCCTGGCTCAGCCAAACAGCAGTCTCTGCAACTAGTTCTGACTCTAGGCAAGAAGGATCTTAAACTTCAGCATTTAGTAGCAGCCCAGCACTAACCTTGTGTTTGTTTTTCCATTTTGATCATTTGGCCTGTCTTTTTTTCCCAGTTGCCCAAACTCCTATCTCAGAAACATGCTTAGGATCCCAGTCTCTTTATTCTTCAGGTCCTGTCTTATTTAGCAGTCTCATCTAATTGCCCTCATTCCCTGGATGTCAAGGCCTCCTCACTCCCTGGGGGGTGCTACCTGCCCGTGCTTGTACAGACCCTGGTAATGGCCTGCCTGTCTCCCCAGGTGTTTTTTATTTGTTTATTATTTTTGAGAAAGAGAAAGCCTGAGTGGTGAGGGTGGGGAGGGTGGTGGGGTGTGGGAGAGGAGAGGCAGAGAGGGGGTGCGGCCAGAGGATCCAAAGCAGGCTCTGTGCTGACAGTAGAGGGCCTGATGCGGGGCTAGAACTCACAAACCATAAGGTCATGACCTGAGATGAAGTCAGATCCTTAACTGACTGAGCCACCCAGGCGTCCCTGTATCCCCAGATTTAATGACTCAAGCTCTACTTCTGTTTTCTTCTTTAGCTGCTATACTAGTGGTACCCTAAATTGTGAACAAAGTGCTGTTTATTTTCATGCCACTAACTTAGTTATGCTGCCATGGCTGCTGAAAGTGGGGCTGTAAGAGTGGGATACAGTTTCCTACAGTAAGAGATAGGAGACTTCACTTCAACCTGACACATAAGAAAGATCAAGTGTTTACTGGAATGTGAGAGAACCGCCTCCCGGGCATAGTAGAAATCTGTGCCTCCAAGTAAACAATTCTATTCAAAAGCAGTTCCCCAAGGTTGGGGAGTGACCTAGTTGAGCAGCAGAGTATCTGAGCAAAGCTAGCTCTCAGCTAGGAGGGCTGTAAGCCAGCCCTCCCTGTTATTCAGCATGGGAAATAGATATTTTCTCAATCTTGTACAGACACAACTTAAAAAAAAAAAAAAGGCCCCTATTCAGAATTTCCAATATTTGAAAATGTGCAGGGAATCACACAAGGAGAACCACTAGTCTTGCCTTTTTCCTTCTCTCCCTGATGCTGGTGTTGTTCCTGAACTAGCCTGCCTGTCTCTACATTTCTCGGTTACCACATCCTCTCTCAGGTGGCCTTCCTCCTGGCTCCTGCCCTGGGTTTATTCCCAGGCCCTTGGTCTGCCCTTGAGTCAGGCTTCATTCCTCCCAGGCAGGCTCCAAACTGTAGATCTTAACTAAAGTTCTTATTTTACCTGGCCAGCCCATCTTGGGAAATGAAAGACTGTATACGAAGGGAAGAGAGATCTTGTAATCCTTCAGAGAGGGAAATCAGTTCTAAGTGATTGCACAGGCAAAACAGCCCTAACCTTGTTGTGATAGAACCTAGATATCCGGTTTAAATTTTAAGGGGGAAAAAAATGGTAGATGCTCTGCTTAGGTGAACTGTAGGCTTGTTGTGCAACTAGAGCGAACATATGCCACTATCATTTGTTTTACTAAGCTTTATGAACTCTTCAGAATGGATTCAGAAAAGTTCCCTTCTGAAAATTTTACTTTATAAAATAAGTAAGGTTACAGTGTTTCACATGTCTTTCAGTAAAGTTGATTATAGGGGCACCTGGGTGGCTCAGTCAGTTAAGCATCCGACTTCGGTTCAGGTCATGATCTTGAAGTCTGTGAGTTGGAGCCCTGTGTCAGGCTCTGTGCTGACAGCTCAGAGCATGGATCCTACTTCAGATATGTTTCCCTCTCTCTGCCCCTTCTCTGCTCACACTCTGTCTCTTTCTCTCTCCCCCTCTCTCAGAAATAAATAAGCATTAAAAAAATTTTTAAAAAGATGAAAAAAAAGTCGATTGCAACTTCTGACTTTTAGTTTTTTTTAATGTTTACTTATTTTTGAGAGAGAGACAGACAGACAGAGCATGAGTGGGGGAGGGGCAGAGAGAGAGGGAGACACAGAATCCAAAGCAGGCTCCAGGCTCTGAGCTGTTAGCACAGAGCCCGACGTGGGGCTCCAACCCACAGATCATGAGATCATGACCTGAGCCAAAGTCAGACGCTCAACCAACTGAGCCATCCAGGTGCACCCTGACTTCTGACTTTTAATCTGCAACTAGTGTATCAAAAATATACGAATCAATATTTTACAAAATAGGTAGAAGGTCCATTACCTGTGCCTTCTGTGTCCCATGTTAATTTATCCAGTAGGAGTGAGGGACAATTTAAATAATAAAATAATTGTGATAAATTGCTTTGTAGCTTTTTAAAGTCTGAGTGAATTTGTTGCACATAGGAGTTACCTTGGCCATGCATTCTGAACTTTTAAAACCACCACTTTCTAGGGCACCTGGGTGTCTCAGTCGGTTAAGCATCTGACTCTTGATCTCAGCTCAGGTCACGATCTCAAAGTTGGTGAGATTGAGCCCCGTGTGAGGCTCTGTGCTGACAGCACAGAACCTGCTTGGGATTCTCTCTCTCTGCTCTCTCCACCCCTTTCTCTCTTGCATGTGCACACATGCTCTCTCTCCTCTCTCAAAATAAATAAACTTTAAAAATTAAAAAAAAACCTAAAACCACCCCTTTCTCAGTCTTGTCTAGCCATGACAACCTGGACTAAAGCATTTAATTTTTCTACGTATCTCGCTCCTGATATCTAAAGCCGTGATTGAATTTACCTGCTTTTAGGTCTTATTAGAGATGTTTACAGATAAATTTTTAGTATAATTAATTACTGCTGATTAAATTGGAGAGACTCAGACATAGTACAATTGCCTTCTCCTTTGTAGCAAGTTACCCACTGGAAATGTGCAGTACAGAGAAAATAACTTAAAGCTCATTTTCTTGTAGTAATTGTGTATAAAGGGAGATTATACCAAGAGCCCTTTGTCCTTTGTTTTATAGAAATAATTACAGATACTTTATATAGTATAATATAAATGCTATGCAAAGCTTTCCCAGGAACTTAAAAATTGATAGGACAGGGAAATATAGTAGTAATATAAAATCACATTTGATTTTTTGAATAGTAAAAGTCTCTGTTCATGTTCTTCATGATTCCTGCCTTATTTTTATTATAACCATTAGAAGGTGAGTAGATTAAAGACTTTTTAGAGGCGAATATCTGTGAAGCATCTTTGAAGGGACTTGTGGGAGCTTTAGACATAGAGGATGACCTTTTTTGAGAAACTAATCAGAAAGACGCTGGTCACTCCACATCTGTTTCTCATAGCACCCATGCACTGGTCCTATGTGGGTTCTTAACTTGGGGTCTGTAGGTCTTCATGTGTAGGCTTGGGGGCAGGAGAGTTTTTCAGTCCCCAGACTGTATGGGAACTGTATTTATTTGGATATTTCTAGGTCTCTGGTGAAGAGAATCCATCACTCTCCTCAGATTCTTTTTTTTTTAATGTTTATTTCTGAGACAGAGAGAGACAGAACATGAGGTGGGGAGGGGCAGAGAGAGAGGGAGACAGAATCGGAAGCAGGCTCCAGGCTCTGAGCTGTCAGCACAGAGCCCAACATGAGGCTCGAACTCACAAGCCGCGAGATCATGACCTGAGCCGAAGTCGGACGCTCAACCGACTGAGCCACCCAGGCGCCCCTCTCCTCAGATTCTTAAGGGTTTCCTTGATCCAAAAGGACTGAACTGCCAAAACTGGGACAATTATGATACAGATCTCATGAGCTAAGGTTTGTCAGCTGCAGAGTGGTGTAAAATTGTTAATCCACACTGCTGCCTTTGAAACTGAAAGCCTGTTTTCGTGTGCTGTCCTCCTCAGCAACCACACTGACAATTCCTGAGGCCCACCACCTGCTTTACAATGTGTGCACTATAATGGATTTCCTGAGGTGGTGGTAGTGAGGGAAGACTAGAAAAGGAATGGAGAATGTTGTTATGTTTTTCTGTTTCTTGATGTGTGCGTTGCTTTTTTAATTTGGAGTCTTTGGTCACAGGGGACAGAAAGCCAAGTCGAATGGCCTTGATAATGAGGGAATTTATTAGTGTAATAACTGAAAGGTTCAGAGGTACTTTGGGCTGCAGGACCCAGCTCTGCCCTCAGGTTTCATGGCAGGGATTCCCACTGGCTCCATCGTTGTACTTGCTGCTACGTGGCAGCGGTGGTTTCCCACCTGTTAATTCCCTTTCACCATGTCATCCAAAGGAAGAAAGAGTTCTGGTAACTCCTCTTCCCTAGAAATCTCAGCAAGTAGCTCTCATGGGATTATAAGCCCATCCCTGCATCACCATCCTGATCATGAGTTGCAGGTGTTGTAGAAGTCACTTTAGCCACATCAATGACAAAGGAGACTGTACACACTTCTTTTGAACTTTCGTATTATTGCCTTCTAAAACTAAAAATGGCAGCGAGATGTATCTGTCAGTTCACTGTACTGAAATGCAGCATTTAATATTCAGAATTAATAGTTTTATATTTGCTTTTCTTAATGTAAAAATTGGAGACATCAGATATATTCTGTTGCTCTGTCTTAAAAACAAGATACCTGATTTTTTGGGTGGCCCTCATTAGAGTCCTCTTCTCTCATTAAATTGTTGGTGTTGGCAGCTCCTTCTAGAAAAGTTATGGCTAAATCTGCTCTGTCACTCTGTTACCACAAATGTTTTTCAATTATTTCACTAATACAAAGCAGTAGAAAGGGCTTGTTGGGAAGGGTTTCTGATGTTAGCATGAGAAAATTAAAATCTTTCCTCTGATACGTACTGGTTGGGTAACCTTAAATGAGTTGTTGAATCTCTCTCAGCCATTCGTTCTCATTATAAAGATAAAATGAGATAATGCACTTAAAGGACTTACAATAGTGCCTGGGAATAGTAGCTGTTTCTACTAGCCAAACTATGCAAATCTCATGATTTCAAATAACATTATTATAATATGTACAAGAACTTAATTACAGGCATTCATGAATGGCCCCATGGCTAATTACTATGGCTATAGAATGAGTCTATTCATAGTAGTTTTCCATGGATTCTCTTGGGTAAGATTCCAGAAGTTAGATTGACATTTTAGTCAAAAAAACCAAGAAGATTATTAAGTTGACAGAGATGGCATATGGTACATTAATATTGCTAATAAGCATTACTTGTGTTACTGAATTAGGTCTGAAAATATCAAGAGGGAAATTAGCTTAAAGCACTGAATTTCCAAGTCTGTCTGAATGTAAGTACACAGTACATCTTTAATTGATTTTATTCCGCAGGTGACTTTATTCAGTTTATACTGGGGCTCAATTTTCATAATTTTATAATATGAATGAATAAAAATGAATATATTTACTTTTTATAATAAATAGTTCCGATTAGAATTGTTGAATTAGAGACCTTCTTTGGAGCCACGACTGAAACCTATTGAAAGTTTACTTTGTGGTTTTTGGTTTTCTTGTACTTTCCAGTGTAATCCTTTTTGAATTCTTCAGGATTTTTTTAACCTGGGTCAATGTAGTGCCTGAAATATTTCTACACTTGGGAATTCAAGTCAAAATAAATATTGCTGTTAGGAAAAACTAATGGGACCAAGGTTGCTGGGCTTTGAAAAAGAAAGTTGACTTGTAGACTATAATGTAGAGAGGCCAGCTGTGGAAATGGGTAGAGAGGGAATCCTAGTGGAATTAGGGAATTCATTCTTATAATTAACCTAGTGGTACAGATTGTTAAACACTTGATGAAGTCCAAATATAGACTTTTTCCTAAGAATGTTTAAAAATAGATAAGGCAGTGATTGGTCTGACTTTGATACAGTGCTGCTTCAACTGGGGCTAGACCAGATGGCTTCACATGGGTCAGTTCTATTCTTTCTGTTTTTTTTTTCTTTTTAAGTTATTTATTTTTATTTACTTATTTTTTAGAGAGCGTGTGTGTGCATGCAAGCAGGGGAGATACAGAGGGAGGAGGAGAGAGAACCTCAAGTGCTCCACACCCAGCAAGGAGCCCAGCGTGGGGCTAGATCTCACTACCTGTGAGATCATGACCTGAGCCAAAAACAAGAGTCCTGCACTCAACTGACTGGCGTCCCAGTTCTATCCTACTTTCTAGTGAAATCCATTAACCCAGGATTTAGGCATCTGCTATATGTCTATCAGTGATAAAAACTTAAGGTGCCTAAAAAGAGTAACCTATATTAAATGCCAGGTATAATTATAAATATGCCATATGTATTCGCATGTTTAATAGTTAATGAAATTAAGTAGGTGCTAATAACCTTTTTATGGATGATAAAAATTGAGGGTCAGGAAAATTAGGTAACTTGCGATAGTCACACAGCAAGTAAATGGTGAAGGCAGGATTGGAATTTTGGCTCAATCATTAAGCTGATTCCTAGACAGTCTAGTCATGGGTACAAACATGAACGATAAGAGCAGTGTAAATATTTGATTAATAAACTGGGGGATTATGAACCTTACTTCATAATCTATAGAATCTCATTGCCATTAATTTTGTTTCATCCACTTGAAAATCCTACTAATTTTTCCTAGGCAGAAGGCTGATGTAGATATGACAGTATTCCTTAGAGTTAATGGAAGGAAAAAGTTTGATAAATACTACTGTAGAGTTACTTTTTTTCTGACGTGTGTATATAATGGTAATAACTTCATTTTGTATGGCTGTGGTACTTTACAGTTAACAGGGTACTTGTGTTATTTGATTCTTATACAACTACGTACAGCTGGCAGGACATCTATTTTATGGATGACGAAACTGAAATGCTAAGTCACCCTGAACTTTTCCTATTACACTCTTCTGTTTCCCAGTTTAGAAACTTTCCACCAAGTAGTACAGCTGAATTTTCTTTGTGTCTATAGGGAATATACATGAGGTGATAAAGCAAGTGTATTTCACGATTATGAAGCTTTTTAGAAAAAAACAAAACCAAGAATTTGGGAGTCAGTTGACCTGAAGGAATATGGAGGAAGACTCTGGCAAAACTCATTTAAACAAAGCGTTGTGCCACTAACTAGTACATGGTCCCACTGACTCAGTCTTAGAACGCTATTCCAATTCAAGGACATTTGGTTTGGGCCCATGTGGCCAGCTTTAGCCAAAAATAAGACCACCATGTATAATACCTCCTTCTTTTGGGATGAGTCTGCTGCAGAATTGGAAGCTGTTACCCTGAGCCAGGGTTGTAGTCTGGTGATGTAGCTTAACCTTTCTTGTCTAAAAGTTGTCCTAAAATCGTAATAATATGTATCAGTGGTACCACATAGGACTTTTTGTGAGAACAAAATGATAGAGTAGATGTTAAATTGCTTTGAAAGATTTTGAATTGTAGGCTGATAGAGGATGTCATCCCAACTGCTATAATGTCCTGGTCTTAGAATGCTTTTTTTTTTTTAAATTTTTTAAATGTTTTTATTTATTTTTGAGAGAGGGAGTGAGCAAGCGAGAGGGAGCACAAGTTGGGGAGAGGCAGGGAGAGAGGGAGACACAATCTGAGGCAGGCTCCAGGCTCCGAACTGTCAGCACAGAGCCCAACGTGAGGCTTGAACTCCTGAACTCCAAGATAGTGACCTGAGCTAAAGTCACTTTAAAGATGCTTAACCAACTGAGCCAGCCAGGCACCCTGGTCATTGAATGCTTCATAAATACAATAACTTAGTTTCTGAAGCTGCAGTTTACATATCAGAGAAACAGAATCACAAAAATGCATGATTAAAAAGTGATTATCTGATAATAGGAAAGAGTACACTGTATTGTAAATTTGCTTAATTTGTATCCTGTTCATAAGATGTTCACAAATACCATTTTTTAAGTTGTGATCAGCATTTCATTTTGAGCAGTTCTTCTGAGCTGTTTATTCCTTTGGATTACAATCTGCCATTTTGAATTTGGTTTATTAAATATTCTGCAAGTGTATAAAAGGTTTCCAAATTCAGAAAATCCTTTGTAATGTAATAGAACTCTTTCAGTTCTCAGGAGTACAGTCATGCATTTGAAAAATAAATTTTTTCTGAGGGCAAATTTATTGGCAGGACAAGCCATTCCTATTGTGAGGCGTTTCAGGGGTCTCTTTTTTGTGTGGAGGATAGGATATCAAAGGTATAGTTTCGTTTAGGGAAGAAGAGGACATCCATCAGGTAATAAACTTGTTTTTTCAAAAATCTTGATAATATTTCGTGTAAATTTAGAGTAAAGCCACTTCTGGTGGAAAATGTTAGACATTGACAATTCTCCAAATCATTTAGGCGTTTGTGGTCATCTGACCTTTAGATACTTACAACGTGCTAGTTGCCTGAATGCCTATATCTTAACCACTTTTATTTTTAAATGTTTGCTAAAACTTGTTTCTTGATCTTTGGAATTGTCATCTTTTACTTATTAATTAACAGTTTAATGAACACGGTATCCAAAAGACTAAGGTACTTAACGAGAAAGCTTCTTACCTAGCAGATCATTAATCTGCAATTTCAGGTTCATATGGAGCCTAACAGACATCTGAAACATTTCCTGTAAACATTCACACAAAAGGCTTGGGAAGCTCGGTGTTGCTTTTAATAAGTATTTCAGCTAACTAAAGAAATGAAACTCAAGAACCGTGTTACTAGATCCAATAAAAGGTCATACTTTTTTTAAAGAAGCTGGGATAAAATATTGATTGTGTAAGGACTGGAGAAAGTAACACCAAAGTTTACCTGAAGATATTTCATGTGAAAAGAGAACAAAGAGGTGAAATCTTATGCATAGGGTTTGAGGTTAACACTGTTTTCCACATGACTGCAGCAAATGTTGGTCAGAACTTTTATTCCATGCTCTCCAAACAGTAATTCTTCCCCAGTTCCACTGAAGGAAAGTGTTTAAGATAAAGGCATAAGAAAGAAAATAGGTCAGAATTATCCTTAACTTTTATTTTTTTTAATGTTTACTCATTTTTGAGAGAGAGAGAGACAGAGCATGAGCACGGGAGGGCAGAGAGAGGGAGACATAGAATCCGAAGCAGGCTGCAGGCTCTCAGCCATTAGCACAGAGCCTGATGTGGGGCTCGAAAGCAGGAACCATGAGATCATGACCTGAGCAGAAGTGGGATGCTTAACCAACTGAGCCACTCAGGTGCCCCTCCTTAACTTTTAAAAATAAGTAGAAGAGGGGCATCTGGGTGGCTCGGTTGGTTAAGCGTCCACCTCAGATCATGATATCACAGTTTCGTGAATTCGAGCCCCACATTGGGCTCTGTGCTGATGGTGTGGAGTCTGCTTGGTATTCATTCTGTCTGTCTGTCTCTCTCTCTCCCCCTCCCTCCCCCCCTCCCCTGCTTACACTGTCTCTCTCTCTCTCTCTCAAAAATAAATACATTTAAAAAAATAGAAGAAACAACTTGTAAGAACATGGACTGGTACTTTTTGAGTTCACACATAACAATAAAAAGGTGGAGGTGGTTTGTGATGAAACCCAAGATGGACTCTTGAAAGAACAGAGCTGGGAGCCTGGAGACCTGGGTTCTAGTTTTATCATGATTGCTAACTAGTGACCTTGGATATTTAACCAGTTTGGATCATAGTTTCCTCAAAGCAACCAGTGTTTCACCAGCGGATCTTGAAAGTCCCTTTCAAATTCTGTGATTCTCTGTGTTGCATAGCAAACTCTCTTAAAGCTTAGTGACTTAAAGCAACAATGATTTTATTAGATCTCTTGATTTTACACAAAGATTTAGCCAGGGCTTGGCTGAGTAGCATTGAGTTGGCAGGCGGTCTGGTCCAAAAAAGCTTCACTCATGTTTCTCTGACCTAGGTAGAGGTGTCTAGAAGGCTGAGCTCAGCTGGGGCTGTTCATTCAAGTGCCTACATGCAGCCTCTTCCGCATGCTGGCCTCAGGGTAGTGAGAGTAACCCACGGCAATTCAGGGCTCAGAGAGGAGCATTCCAGGGAACAAACACAGAAGCTGCATGGTCTCTTAATGACTTAGCCTTTGATGTCACAAGCACCATTTCCATTGTACTCCATTGAAGGAAGCAGTCGTAGGCCTGTCCAGACTCAAGAGGAGGGGATATGAGCCTCTACCACCTAAGGAGAGGAGTTTCCATGAATTAATGGTGATATTTTAAAGTTGCTGTAGTCCTATTCACCATGTATGGTGAAGTTTGTTCAACTGTGCTGTGTAAAGCGTGCTGTTTTAAATTTAGCCTTCCAAACTCTTAACAAGATGGAAAAGTCATCCTTATTCTCTAGGACCAAAATTAATATCCTTCTGTTCCTTCTTTCTTGTCCATTCTCCTGTAGTCTTTGCTTATTATTTGATATTTTAAACTTTTATTTGTTCATCCTATGGCTCAGAGTCCCCCAACCACCACTTAAGCTTTTTAAAATTGTTATTTAATATAAAGAATACTGAGATCTTGAAAAGTACAGTTTGAGAGCATTTTCTTTTTAAGTTTATTTATTTATTTTGAGAGCGAGTGTGTGTGAGCAGTGGTGGGGGAGAGAGACAGAATCCCAAACAGGGTCTGCACTGTCAGGTTGGAGCCCAATGTGGGACTCGAACTCATGAACCATGAGATCATCATCACCTGAGCCGAAATCAATAGTTGGACGCTTAACCAACTGAGCCACCCAGGCGCTCCAATTTAATTTTATTTTAATTCAAGTGCAGTTAGCAGTTAACATACTGTGTTATATTAGTTTCAGGTATAAAATATAAGTGATTCAACAATTCTGTATATTATTCAGTGCTCATCAAGATAAGGGTACTCTTGGGGCTCCTGGGTAGCTCAGTTGGTTAAGCGTCTGACTTCAGTTCAGGTTATGATCTCACGGCTCATGGGTTTGAGTCCCACGTTGGGCTCTGTGCTGACAGCTCAGAGCGAGGAGCCTGCTTGGGATTCTGTGTCTCCCTCTGTCTACCTCTCCCCTGCTCATGCTCTGTGTCTCTCTCTCTCAAAAAAAAAAATAAATAAAGGTTAAAAAATTTAAATTAAAAAGATAAGAGTACTCTTATCTTTTATTTCCCCCATCCCTTCACGCACCTCCCCTCTGGTAACCTTCTGTTCTCGATAGTTAAGAATCTGTTTTTTGGTTTGTTTTTTTTTTCCCTTTGTTTTGTTTCTTGAATTCCATTATGACTGAAATATGGTTTTTGTCTTTCCGGCTGACTTATTTCACTTAGCATAATACTCTCTAGCTCCATCCATGTTGTTGTAAATGGCAAGATTTCATTCGTTTTTATGACTGAATAATATTCCACTGTATATTTACCAAATCTTTATCCATTCTTCTTTTGTTGGACACTTGGGCTGCTTCCATAGTTTGGCTATTGTAAATAATGCTGCAGTAAACATAAGGGTGCATTATATCCTTTCAAATGAATATGTTTATATTTGGGTGAATACTAAGTAGGGCAATTACTGGATCATTCTGTTTTTAATTCTTTGAGGAACCTCCCTATGTATCCCATAGTGGCTGCCCCAGTTTGTTGAGAGCGTTTTCCATGACCTGACTTGGGGTGAAGCGCATAGGACATTTCCCAGCCTTTTCATTTCCAATAAGTGGTTGCTTGAAATAAAGCTGATAATAATGCTGACATCAACTGGCAGAGCACATAGACAATCGCACAAAAAATAATTTCAGTTAGAAAACAGTAATTTATGATTAAACAACCAAACTGCCTGATGTGATTCATCCTCTCTTTCCATAATTTTGAAGTTATGTGAAATGCTTTGAGTTAATCTCTCCTGGAGACCTGTATTTATCTTGACTATAACAGGTGGTGGTGTAAAGGTTTTAAAGAAATTATTAAGCAGATATTACAGGAAAGTGGTCAGAAAATTCTAAACATAAACATATCTGCATCTCCAAAGACGCTTAATCGTTTTTTTGAAGCCTAGGGAATTTTTTAAACTACTGTTTTTAATAGCTGCAGTTTATAAGAAATGACATCTCTCCATTGTTTCTTAGGGGCACATGCTGAAATTTGGCTGACAATCGGTGTTCTCATTAAATTCTCATTTCACTGCTGTGAAGGAGTTTTGTTACCCAGGTCCATCAAGCTTAGAGTTGCTAGAACATAATTACATAAAGTGGTATACTTGGATACAGGTTGGGAACAGCCTTCACAGTAGGTAATTTACCCTTCTATTAGGTCAAAACAATTCTCACATTTATGTGAATCTCAATGTTAACTATAAGGAGGTGGTGGGTGGAAATCAGCATTTATTTTATTTTTTTTAATGTTTTTTTTTTTTACATTTCATTATGTTTTAAATATAGTGGTTTGGTCATTGACACATTTAAATGTAAATAGAAATTTCAGCTCTGAGAGGTAAGTCACAATAAGGATAAGATCTTTATAATCTCTGTAACTTTGGAGATTCCTGGAAACTGTCACACAATAGGGAACTTTAATTCTTGACTCATTTGAGAATCAATGCCTTTTTTGTCTTTTTTTCCTTTTTTTTTTGAGAGAGAGTGTGGTGGGGGGGCGGGGGGGGGGGGGTGGGGAGAGCAAGCATCCTGGACGCTTAACCAAATCAGTCACCCAGGCGCCCCTCGGTGTCTTTCCGTTGAGGCTTCCTCCAGGAAAAAAGTTACCACTGTATTGTTTTTGCATACTCTCTGCAGGTGCTGACATAATTAATACTGCTTTATTAAAGGCTTATTGTGTCTATTTTTTAAAATGATAGCTTTTCCTTGTTCTGTGAAAAAAAAAAATTCTTCACTATATTGATAGTGAGATATTCCAGAGGCGTTCTGTAGACATTCTGTATTTTGAGGCATAACCTCAATTAAGATCCTTACAGGAAGTAGTGAGCATTCTATAATTTGGCCTGTTTAACATCACATTTATTTAATTGCATAAGTATTACATAGGCACAGGTTTATATCGAGAATGAAATAAAAAAATCTTTACCAGTCCATATGGTGCCAATACAGGCACCAACTAATCAGAATGAGCTCTGGCCTTACATAACACCTACTGTCTGGTTAAAATTGGTCTGGGGTTGTATCCCTCTGAGTGTTTGCACATTTGTAGACTTGCTACATATATTTTAAACAATCATCTTTATTACCATGGCCCTCCCTACCCCCATAAAATGTTTGTAGGCTTCGTAGGCTGATTCCACCAACTAAATGTATGTATGAGAAATAGAAGTTGAGTCTACAAAATTGAAAAATAAGATTATTTACTTACCTATGAATTTCCTTTTCACTTATCGTGTTAAACATATAAGCATGGAAGATTTCCATTTAGTAAATGTAAGGTGACATGTTCATCCTTTTGAAAGCAGAGCACATTTTAGGAAAAGAAGTTTAGTTTTACAGATTATCCTCTTCCTGCTCATTCCTACTGGGCATTCCCATTTGAAGTCAGTGGGAGTCCAGAGCTTGCTTCTCATCTCCCTCCAAGCCTCCTGCCACGGCTCTAGTTGCAGAGAAGAAACAAATAGAATTCAGAAATCTTTAAATATATAAAATTATTCGTTGTTTGAGCTAATTTATGGAAGGCATGTTGATGCCATTAATAACAATGAAATGTGAAATCGAGGTCCATGGAAGAAGCTCAAGATTTAAAAAGCTTAAATATTATCCCAAGTCTGTTCATGATTGTAAGTTAGAAGATATAACAATATCATTAACAACCTCAATGGTTAACCTTTTGTTATATTAGAACATGAAAATGTATAATTAAGGTGTTATTTTCAAGCCACATGAATGCATTAGATTACTTTGAGTCAATTGTTATTAAAAAAAATTTTTTTAATGTTTGTTTATATTTGAGAGAAAGACAGAGCCTGAGTGGGAGAGAGGCAGAGAGGGAGGGAGACACAGAATCCAAAGCAGGCCCCAGGCTCTGAACTGTCAGCACAGAGCCCGACGTGGGACTTGAACCCATGAGCTGTTAGATTGTGACCTGAGCCAAGTCAGACATCCAACCGAGCCACCCAGGTGCCCGAAGTTAGTTGTTATTTTAGTTATCAGTGATCATCAATATCCTAGTTCTTTTATCTGTGAAATGAAAGGTTTGGACTACACTATATCCAAGAGCCCTCCCCAACTTGCTCATTCCATAGTTGTACATTAGTAACCCTGACAGTGAGGCTAGAAACATTTGGTTTATGCTTTAGGTATTTGCAAAAGATTTTCAAGAGATTTCCATGTAATAATTCCAGATATCTCATCAATCTTATAAGTGATCATGGAAATTAATAGGTGCTGGATGGTACAGAAAGGAGAAGGCAGTAGGGAAAGACTTATGAATTATAATGTGGAGAGCTAGGGAAAAGTTACTCCAGGATTCTGGAAACCCAAATTTGTAACACATTCGTCCACGTCTCCTGACAGTGAGTCAGTAAGGGAGAGAGGAGGATGAGGACATTGTTGATGATTATTGCCGGGGAAGCAGTACCTGCTAGATCATGACTTTGGCCCAGCGAGGATGATTTTTTTCTGCCATGTTTTCACACCAATGTCATGGGCGTCCAAGGAATCTAGGCCACAACACTACATAATTGTATGTTTTGAATATATCTTCTTTGTTTTGACTGTCATCTATGGGGAAATATTTACCTTGGTGGGTTATTTATTTATTGGCTTATTTTTGCAGCTGTTGTAGTTTGCTAAAAGCCTGCTAAAATTAGGGGTCACCATGAGAGGGAGCATCAACATGAGTCAGAACACTCATACGTGGGAATTTCCTGGTCCAGTCCTGTGTCTACCCCTCACTAGCCTGGGGCTAGTAATTGTCTTTTTATAGTTCACCAAAAGCATGCATAGGTCTTAAATTTTAATTACGGTATGCTGAAATATGGTATTATATTATTATTGGTTAGCCCTGAGCACTCAGGCATGAATTAATTTTTGTTGAATGGAAAGCCCACGAAATAGATGACAGCTATAATAATGAGGATGATGATGATAATAGTTATAATCAGATAATATTAAGCCAAGCCTTATTGAACATGTACTGTGTGCCGGGGCTCTCCTAAGTGCTTCACATTCATTCATATGCTCCTCACAACAACTTAGATTGGTATGCACTGTTATGATCCCATTTTTACAGTTGAAGAAACTAAGGCACAGAAAGACTAAGTAACTTGCCAAAGTCATATGATTAGCAAGTGGCTGAGCTGGGAATTGAACTGAGGCCATCTGACTCCAGCATCCATGCCCTTGACCACAGTGCAGTACCCTGTCCTAGCAGACAGGTCTGCAGTGGACTGGGCAAGTTTGTTGAAGGCATCGTCGATACCAACAACTGCTTGTAGTTATAGAACCAACTCTATTATCACATTTCAAGTTTGTTTTTGGGAAATAACATTAGTACGGTTTAGTTTGCATAATTTGTTTTTGTTTTATTGGAGGGAGCATGAGCTGGAGAGGGGCCGAGGGAGAGAGAGAGAGGCTCCACATGGAGCCTGATGTGGGCTCAATCCCATGACCAAGAGATCGTAGCCTGAGCCAAAATCAAGAGTTGGACATTGAACCGACTGAGCCACACAGGTGCCCCTGTTGTTCCATTTTTAATTTGGCTAATTAAGTGTTTATCACACTTTGGAGGGAGCATAAAATGGTGATACTTAACTTTTTTCATTAGGTTTACTTAGAATTAAAGAGTTGTGGAAATTTTCCAAAATCATAAATACAGAAGATTAGAACTAGTTATCATCAGTTGAAAGTGAGGTAGAAATATGCATTATGACCAAGTTCTTCTTAAAGAAACTCAACATATTTGTTTTTTTATTTTTCTTAATTTTTTATTTATTTAGAGAGAGAAAAAGTACAAGCACAGGAAAGGGCAGAGAGAGGGGAGAGAGAATCCCAAGCAGGGTCAAGGCTGCCAGTACACAGCTTGTGTCAAGGGGGCCTCATCCCACGAACCGTGAGACTATGACCTGAGGTGCAATCAAAAATCAGATGCCCAACCTACTGAGTCAACCAGACACCCCTAAACTCAATATATTTGAATGCATAAAGCAAAGTTTCCTGGTTCTGTTGTTTAATTATGTATTTTTACCCGAATGCGATGCCATAAAATAATCACTTTTTAAAATAACGCTGATTAAGATTTGAGTCATCAAATTTTTAATTCCCTAACATAGTTCGTAATTGAGAATAAGATAGTTTGTTACTTAAACATGCCATATGTAGTGTCTCTTACATTGTAAACACTGATGAATTAAGTGATCATAGTTTTTGCATGTCTAGATTACCAAGCTCAATAAGACTTTACTCCTATTTACCACGGTTTTCTTAATTTTCTAGTATCTACTTTGTGTCATTTATTTGTTTAATCCTTTTTCCTCTCCTTCCTTTCCTGCTTTTATTATTCCGGTCATTTGAGTGTTTGATGTATTGGAAGCCCTTCCTGTTGTTCACCTTTGAAAACATAGAGAAGATTAGCCATCATTATCACATTCTCTCTCTTCCTTGGAATTCTCTCCTCCAATAAAAGCAGAAGTGTTGCTGGAGAAGGTTGAAATGGACATTACTCATCGGACACCACCATCATGAAACCGTAGGATTCTCCTCAATTTAGAAAGAATCACCCCAAAGTCATTTTCGTTTTATTGAATTATAGTCTCTCCTAGTGGTGACTCCCAGTTCTGGGTGATAGTTAAGAAGTGAAATTGTGACTCCATGACTTCCTCCTGGATGAACATCTCTGGCATCTCCCTCTGGCCCAAGTCTCTCCACTGTAATCTGGAAGTTCTTGCGTCTCATCTTCTGATTAGGATGCTGTCAGTAGGTTTGTGCACATGCACATGCATGCACAGTGTTGAGAAAGATGACAAAAAAGGAAGAATCCACAGTATTTTGCCTTTCCTGGCTTCATCAAACTCTGCCGCGGTAATCATTTCAGATTCTGGTGCTTTCCTGGCTTTCTAAACCACATTTAGAAAGGTCATTTATTTTCATATCTGTCTGTCATTGCACTGGTCCTTTGGAAGGGCTAGTGTTTTCCATTTATTTGTTACTACTGTTAATCATTACAAAATCTTATTATTACTGCCCATATATAAATCAGGAAAAACAAATTTGATTTCTAGCATTTTAATGTGGTTAAAAAAATTCATGAATAGAGGAAACTTCTTATGCAAATATAAGCAACTGACAGAGAATAAATATGGGCACAAACTCTTGCTATTATAATCATCTTTTGACCTCAGCCACCCTCTGGATAGCCAAAGTAATGACTGTTTGATATTTATTATAAAGCATATTAAATTGCTTGATTAACTGAACCTTTCATTCCTCTTTTTTGTTTCATGTAGCAGTGAAAATAGATTGTTCTATTATCATTCTTGCCAGGACATTTATAAAATGTATAAAATTATTCATAAATGTATTTTAAACTGGAGATATATTAATGTATTATTGGGTGTACTGAGCAGAAAACATTTCTTTTCACATTTGAATGGCAGGCACCTGATTATAAATTCACTTCCTACTGAATATTAATCATCAACTCCATATGGCTGGTGGATAAAACTCTAAGAGGCACAGCCAGGAGATGTAAATTCTTACCCTCATCATGGACTTTTTATGTGATTTTGTTTAATTTTTAAAACAGACCGAGTGACCTTTGAATTTAAAAAAAAAAAAAAGTCATTCCTCCCGAGAAGTCCAAGGGCAATATGATCTCAAGATGGGTTGTTATTTTCTTCCACTCCCCTTTTGGCTTCTGTGATCTGGCTCTCTTGGCCCTCTTCCTACATCTGACTGTTCCTTCTTGGTTTCCTGCTTCTTCTGCTCTGCTTAAAATGCTCATGTTACTTAGAGTACGAACCTCAGTCCACTTCTCTTCTTGCCCTTGTTTTCTCAGGGCTTTCCCATTCACACCTGCAGTTTAGAGGTTCTGGCCTGTTCTTTGACTCTAGAGACCTCCCTGCCCCCAGGCCATTTCCACTGGGATGCCCTCCCTTCTGTACTTCCTTCTTTCTCCTTCACTCTGTTACCCCCACTCCACCTGTCCTGTGATGACCTCAGTGGCTTGACTGCTGACTCCCCAGGACTCAGCCAGGCACTGGCATACAGTCGGCACTCAGAATGTGCTCAGTGATTTAATGTCCACTGTTGAACCCCTTATCCTCCTGTGTCCAGTAGGCACACACTCAAAACACATGTCTTCCTGGTTCTCTTTCTGAACGAATGGCATCACCATCCAGTTTCCCCTCCGACCTCTCTCTTCTCACACCACCCTGCTGCTGCTTTTTTTCCACATCCGGCCCTTTTGATTTTTTTTTCTTTTTTTGTTTATTCATTCTGAGAGAGGGAGCATGTGTGGGAGGAGGGGCAAAGAGAGAGGAGAGAGAGAATCTCAAGCAGGCTCCGTGCTGTGCTGTTAGTGCAGAGCCTGACACGGGGCTTGAACCCACAGACTGTCAGATCATGACCTGAGCCGAGATCAAGAGTCAGACACTTAACTGACTGAGCCACCCAGGTGCCCCAAGACCTTTAAATTCTATCTTATGTGTTTCTGAGTCCATTCCCTTCCTTCAGTCGCAAATATCACTACCGTGGTCCTTGGCTTTCCTCTCTCTCACCTGGACTGTGGTCATCTCTCTTTGTATTTTAGTCTTCCAGTCTTCTCAAATCATCTTTCTTCAGAATACTATTGCCAGATTAATCTGTCCAAAGAACCTATGTGAACATGCCACCCTCCTACACTTACAAACCTACGAGGAAGAAAACTGCAAACTTTACCAAGACTACAAAAAGAAAGAAATGCCGGGCGTTTTCTGTGCTCCTCGTATGGGGTGACAGTAGGAAAGTGTTGATGCTTTGTAGGCTTGTTTTCTTTTTTTCAGTTTACTACAGTGCTAATCAAGAACCCAAAGGGAGTTTTCTGAGAAAATTGGATAAAGTGATTCACTTATCTTATAAAATAAATGTGTGAGAATAAATATGAGAAACTGAAGTATAATTATCGCCTTTGAGGTAAGGAAACTTGGCGTTGAACCTCAGCTCTGGTACATACGGTCTTGTGCACTTACCCCCTGCCCTTTACTATGTCTTCCTCTTGAAAATGGCATTATGGTAGGAACCACCTCTAAGAATTTTTGTGAGGATTAAATGGCATAGTGGCAGAATGCGGGTAGTATATTTCACACAATGTCTGGTACCTCAGAAATGCTTCATAAATATTAGCAGAGGCAAAAGAACATGAAAACCACAGCCCACATACACATACATACATGTTTACATAATATATAAAGATGAAAGAATAGTAATAGTGGTTGTCTCAATATGGTGGGGTTACAGATTTTTCTTATTTGTACCTTTTCTCCATTTTCTATAACTATCATTTGTCACTTTTTAAAAAAAAATTTTAATATTCATTTTTGAGAGACAGAGTGTGAGCTGGGGAGGGGCAGAGAGAGAACGAGACAAAGAATCCGAAGCAGGCTTCAGGCTCTGAACTGTCAGCACAGAGCCTGATGCGGGGCATGAACCCACAAACTGTGAGATCATGACCTGAGCTGAAGTTGGAAACTTAACCAACTGAGCCACCCAGGTGCCCCTGTCACTTTTTAAACAGAAATCTCTCAGTGACTTTCCACCTTTATGCAATAAATCCAGATTCCCTTACACTTCATTCAGTGCCCTCCATAACCTCATTCTGTTTTACTTCTCTCTCCTCATTGATTATGACTTTTTCCTGCCTACGTTTGAAGTCACCATGAATCCTGAATTACCTTACTCCCTGTACATATGGTTTCTTGCCTGCATGCCTTGCTCTCTCCTCTGTCTGTAATGTCCAATCCTGGCTTTGTCTTATTTCCTGTAGCTTCTCCTTGAAGATTTAGCTTATAGTCACTCATCAGATGAAGCATTAGGAGCACCGTGTTAAAAGTATTTGATCTCGTGTCTGTTTTCCTCAGTGCAGCGTTTTTCTCCTGAATGAGGATTTTACCGGAATCTGGAAGCAAAAGTTGATTACATTATAGTCCGTACAGTCAGGTTGCTTATAATTAGCAGGAGGAGAAAGGGATAAATACACGAAGGCAATAAATATTGTAGGATCTCTGATACAAGTACCTGCAGAGTTCAGTAGGGCAGAAAGAAGGGTGCAGGTAGTCCTTCTGGGGGCAGGTGAATTAGGGTGGGGAGTTCATGAATGTGTTCATTCAAGAGGTGATGCTTAAGTGGCTGAATAATGTTTCCTGGGCAGAACACATGGGGACAGGTGTTCTAGGCAGGGTGTGGGAGAAACACAACATGATGACGAGTTGTGTTTGAGGTGGGTCACCATGGTGCTTGGCACCGTAGAAGCTCAAAAATATTCAAACTGAACGGTATGCCCCCTCCTAGTATCCAGTGATTCGGAAGTTTGTGAATCCCCAGAAGTTGGATACCATATTTTATGTTTATGTGCTTCTGAGAATTTTTCTGGAGAATTTCACCTGATTTTCCCAGACAGTTGCACGGCCAATGAAAGGTTTAAAAATGTTTGACAAATATTATAGCACAGGAAATAGGGGAAGTGAGGGGTGGAGGATAGAAAATGACGTGCAGATAAGCTGACTCATGCTGCAGCTGGTGGTCATGCCCCTGGCATCTACAGGGCAGTTACCTGCTGGAGCCACTGAGAGCCTGGTCATGCAGGCACTTCTTGTAATAGTCCCACACACTCTCTCCTCGCTCCTTTCACCAAGCAGGCTCATTCCTGTCTCTTCATTTGCTCCCACTGAGCCATTACAGTGTTCTCTCCCTGAGAGTCAAAGCAACTCTGCAGGGCAGGAAACATTATGGGGTTGAAAGACTGGGGAGAGAATGGAAGCACCATATGTTTTATTCTGAAAATAAAGTAAGGAGGTGAATATGTGAGAACAAGAAAGCAAATACAGTAACCAAAGCAATTTGGAGGAAATGGTATTAAATAGACTGCATTAAAAGACTGCAATGGCATTAACCCCCCAGAGACACTGTGGGTCAGCTCATTCATTCCTCAGAGCTGGCCAGTAAAGCGATGTGTGAATTATCCAACTCTTGGAATCCTCTTGGAATCCTTAGAATCCAACTCAGCAGATCCAGGGTCCTCCTTCTCTACCCCTCTGTGCAGCTATAATAATACCCTCTATTATACCTTTGTTCTAGAACTTATTGCACTGTGGTGGTGTAATTGTTGATACTCTTTTCTTGTATAAGGCATGACTGTCTTATGTTTGAATGCCCAGCATTTAGTGTTGGGCTCAGTTCATGTTTGTTAGAAGAATGAACTTGAGCTTTCTAGCCTGAAGGGAGTAGAGTTCATGGTTTAGCCTGCACACACCCATACACACAAACCCAAAAAGCTGAAGATTTCCATTATCCTTTGCCTAAGGAGGCCCTCAAGTAAAAGCGCTAATCAAGGAAGGGAGCAGATCTTTTGCAAAGACCGGGGCTGTTCTTTTGAAGGGAGGTATTTGGTGCAGTATTGAGTCTGATGCAATATCAAATGCCGTCAGCTTGCTAACCAGTTTTGGTCAGCACAGGCAAAGCAAAGGACAAAGGTTACTGGAGCAGACACAGCGGGCACTGTTGGTCACACTTGGATCTGCCTCAGGAGCACCCACACACCCTCATCTGTGGCCCAAAGTCAAGTAACCTTCAGAAGCATAATGATTATGTAGTTGTATTTTTCAAAGCTCAGCACTCCAGGCATGAAGCAGGCAGCTGGTTGCCTTGCATGATGCTCAGCTCTGTTCAGAGGCATTCAGAGGATCCCCAGCTAACAGGGTGTGTGGGGAGCTTGCGGAGGGCTCAGGGGAGTCACAGATGTGTTTAAAGGAATGGAAGATTTAAAAATTAGAATGTCAAAGAAGGAACTGAAGGGGCGCTTCATGGTCTCAGGCATATGAAGTACACAGAGAATAGTGATTAGTATTTTCCAATTACTGAGGAACAAAGAACAGGAAAATTGTTCTGAACTATATCATGAGGGCTTCTGAAACGATGGAGTGTATTTGAAGATTATTGAAAATATCTTGATATATTTCTATCATGTTACCTTTATTAGTTATAGATAGCTGGTCATTTTAGACATTCAATTCATTTACACTGTTGCTTTCCCAGATTAGACACTTGCTGTAAAGAAGGAAAGGAAAATAAACTAGGGGTACTGCCTGAGCATCTCCTGACAACAGGCTCTGGGTTTTCGAACATCTCTGATTTACAGACATCGTACCATTTTAATGCCTGAGGGGTAGGTATTACCATCCCCATTTATTTATGGGGAATCTGAAGCCAGGAGCATGCAAGGTGACAATCAGAGGTGGCAATCCTCAGTCTATGTTATATGGTACTTCAGTCCTAAGTCTGTGTGACTCCAAAGGCCTTGCTTCTAACTTGTCTGTGAGATACAATGAGTCTAGTTTTCCTGAGGCTGTCTGGATGCCTCATTCTCCATGAGGAGAGACCTGGCCTGTCCCAGGTCCTGAAAACCTTCGCCTCTGAGTATAACTGTGTGTTTGTTCCAGTTTGGCATTTACATGTCCAAAACAAGCGTCTATTGCCATTTCTCAGCCTAGGCAAAGGATACTTATGGAGTAGCAAATCTGTAGTGCATGTTTTCTGGCATAGCAAAAAGAAAAAGAAGAAAAATAAATCTAATAAATATCAAATAAATAAATCTAATAAATATCAAATAAATCTAATAAATATCAATAAATCTAATCTAATAAATATCAAATTTTGCCTCCACTGGCATGCCTGTGGATGATCTCCACCGTGAAGGCAAGCAGAGGTGGTATGTGGTATGTAAGTACATCAAGGATCTTAGCAAGGTGAATGATTCCCATGTACGTTGAGTTTGCTGGTGAGCAAACCTTCCTATCCCTGACGCTTGCTGTCCATATCTTTTTCTGATTGTATGCATTATACATGGGCATTTGTGGATATTTTGGAAAACACGGAAAATTTTAAATAAAGCAAAAATCCACCCCCCTAGTGCAACCACCCTAGGATAAACCAAACATGAGTACCTGAGTATGCTACTTTCTAGCCTTTTAGAAACACAGATGTAATTTCATGTCGTTTAGACCTAGGGTACCCCACCTTTTCATTTAACTTGCCTCATAAGCATTCCCTAATTATTTTATTTTTCATCATGGTAAAATATACATAACGTGATATTGGCCATTTTATCCATCTTCGAATGTGTAATTCAGGAATATTAGATAGTCACTGTTCTGTGTAACCATCCTTGCTTTGCATCTCCACAGCTTTTTTTTATCCTTGGTATTCTCTATATTTAAAAATGCTTCACAAACCACACTTAAAACTGCATAATATCCAGCCATAGATAACTTACTTGAAAGCATTTACTACCAAACTTTCAACAGATGCTGATTTTTGTGCTCACTATGATGTAGACGTTATGGCTAAGGTAGTGAAGCAAATGTGGTTTTTGCCTTCTTCTTGGACCTTAAGCCTGGTGAAGGAAGTAGCCAGAAGTGGGCAGTTGGAGTCCTGCACAGGGTGAGCGTGGGGGCCGGGGGTGCAAATGGGAAGAGAGCCCCTAACTTAGGTATAATTTACACAATCTTTCCTTGATTATTGTAGATCTAGTGTGTAGCAGATTTTTTTTAGCTGTTATAAGTAATATTGTGAGATATTTGTAGGTGTAAATATTTGTTCACATTCAGATTATTTTATGAACGTTTTGAAAAGTGGAATTACTGAACTACTTACTACAACAGCAAAGTAAGAGGTATTCTTTTGGAGCACTGGTTATTGTTAACCCAAACTTCACCATTCTAAAGGTTGGGAGCTGCCACCAAGCATTTCCCTTGCCTGTTCCATCTTGTGAGCTCTACTGACCTTTTTAAATAAATGTATGTCTGACTTGTAGGATTATGTGAAGAGTTGGGGCTGAGAACTGAGTATATCCAACTGGGAAGAGCTAAGGACAGGGGCAAAGGGAATATGGCTGAGGTTGACATTTAGTGTCACAGATGACATTTGAACTGTCCAGCTGGTTGACTCCCATCAAAGGCCTTGGTCTGACTCCTGCTTTAGGGCTGTGCTCTATGTGTGTGCTGACAGAGTTTGGCTTCCTTCTGTGAAATTAAGACTTGCAGACTTGAAGCTCATTGTGAAGTAAAAAGCCTATAAAAAAACAAAGTATCTGTTTATCATCTAAACAGAAATTTTTGGTCTATTATCAGCTGGAAGAGACTTTTGGATAGTATATAATCTTCCCTGTTCAGACCATAGATGAAGCTTCTGAGGTTTTGAAAACTTAAGAGACATTCTGAAGGAAACCAGTTGGGTAGATAGAGAAATCTCTCTTGAGTTCTCTTGTGGTTTACTCCATAACCTGCCCCATGTTATCTTAGCCTTTGTTCTTGTCCTTGGAGTTCTTCTCCTCTTTCTTTTAAATTCCTGATTTGGCTTTCTGCCATTTTCTTCCAAGATGCTGTTCATCTTCAGTGTTGCATACATATATGTGTTGGTTGATGTCTATCAATAGTCATCACGTTCTGCTGAAGTGTTTGCATGCCTTTTTCTGTGTTGGTCTTAGCCTACTAATTTGTTTGCCAACTGCCGTCTTCATCTTGGCCTAGGTGTTTATTGGAAAGTCCCTGTTGGCTCTGGCAAAAGTACCCAGTGATGTTTTATTTTGCTCCCTTTGTGTTAGCCCTTTTGAGTAATTTTGTAGGGTTTTGTTTTTTTTTTATTAATGTTAAGTAGTACAACTTCCGGTGATGTAGTAAATATGGAAACCTGGTCTGGGGCCAAAGAGTAAATAGTTTTTAAATAGATCATTAATATTGAGAATCAAAATAGTACACAGATCTCTGATGTATTTATTTTATGATGACCGATAGATAACAATTAAGTTGGTAAAGCTTTACCACAAATACACATCGTTATATACATGTGCGTATACTTTTTTATGTATAGTAAATCTTGTAAGGTCAAACTTACAAAAAAGTTAACATTGCTTTGTGTTTGACAAAGTGCCATTATCTTCAGTAGAGCTTCATATCTAATGACTCTAAATATAGGACCAGAGGCCGGCCCCCTGACAATAATTAAAAAAAAGAACTTGAAAAGCCAGAGCACCAAATTTGGGCTGAGGCTGTCAGCCCCAGTATGAAGTGATTATTATGTAGTTGGAAAATCCTGTAGCTTAGATCCTAAACAATTTCTCGTAATCCATAGCTCAAAATAATTCACAGAGTTATCAGGATCTTTCATTTTTGAGAGAAAGGAATGATTTCTCATTTATCTTAAGTCTTTTATGTTGGCAATTCCATCCTTAATTAAAAAGGTGTTGGCATTTTCATTATGAAAATGATTTTCCTGGACTTATAGCTGAGTCCATTAATTTAGTGTTTCAAAACTGATTGGCATTAGCCTGTTAGTTACTTTTATATAAAAACAACTTAAAAATTCATTTTCGAGTGTCTTGATTTTAAAGACCACTCCAGACATCTGTTCCTCCTGGGTCTACTGGATCGATGTGTTAAGTTCTGGAGAACTAGGGAATAAATATAGCACACTCCACTTCCAAAAAAGATGACAGCCATTATCACTGTTTAAGGCACTTGAGGAGAGCCTAAGTAGACGCACCCTAGATGAATACCTTACACTTGTTCTCTCTCTCATTTTCTTCCATATCTTTCAGTGTAGAGAGATAAATGTAATAGCAATGATATTTCCTTAAATGCTTACTGTCAAGCCATGTGTTATGTCCTGTTAGCATTCATAACAGTCCTATGAAGATAGGTAGTATGATGCCCATTTCACACATTGGGAGGCTGAGACTCCCCAAGAGGTCACCTGATTAACCCCCTGACACCTCTTGATTGATCGATCCTTGTCATTCCCCTACCACCTCTGTTCCCTTCTGCACATCACTGCTGGTCCCATCTGTGTTCTTTATAACATTCTCCTCCAGACACACCTTCTAAGAGTCCACACTGCATAGGGATAAAGCCCAGATTTCAACATGTGTACGGGTTGACCCCGACTTCTTTGACTTTATACCCCACAGCCTCCTTACAAGAATCTGCACTAGATTCTTACACAAAGGTGTACTTTCCCAGCTGTTTCTCCTGCAAATGGCTATTATTTGCCAGACACTCCGTTAGGATCGTAGGTAAAGTTCTTACCTTCAAAACTTTAGACTAGTAGCAAGATAGATGTGCACATACATCACTTCTCCTTAACTTTTATGTATCTAATCCCAGATTGGCTTACAGCATTTGCCCTTGGTGAAAGTTTCCCGTACCATTCAAGGCAAAAGTTGATTCCACCTTTCTCTGAATGAAGCCTGAACTGACTGTACCAAATATTTATCTTCAAGTTTTAATCTTATTTTCATGTGCCTGGATCTTAGCCCACTTCTCGGTTATAGACTCTATAGGCAAAGTCTGTGATTTTAATATATCTTTGATTTTTAAATTATATTTTTAAAGAAAAGATTAATTTGTAAAAAATCTATAAAATGTCATAAAGAAATTTCAGCATTGGGCCACCATATTTTTAATATATTGCATGATGGTCTGAGACCACATGTGTTAAAGTATAAAAAATTAGGTTGGCACACAAAAGTGGCATGTCATTTGTTTTTCTGGATGTTTTAAAAAAAACCTCTGGCATCAAGGTTTTTTTTTTTTTTAATTTTTTTAATTGAATTAATAATATTACTGTGATACCTTCCTTTTCACTAGTTATCAGCACAGGAAGAAAGCCTTTTGAACATGAACCAGGCCTTTAAAAGACGCTAATAAATCTCTTGAGTGCTAGTCCTTCAAGTTATGGGACTTGTTAAAAATACCATAAATGGTAAGTGAATGAGCAAATGGGAGTCCTGACTAGGGAGTTTGGAAACCTGTTCTATTCCTGACACAAGCCACTTAAAGGGGGGTGTCTCTGATGTCAGAGGCACAGTGAGCCCCGATGTCTTTGTCCGCTATGATGCATGCCAAAGGATGCATCATAGCAGACATTGTGGGTTTTTGACACATTAAATACTTTTATGGGTGCCTCTCCCCATGTTGTGCTAATTGAACTTCATTCATCTGTTGGTTTATAGATAAATTTATTTTCTCATAGTTCTGGAGGGTGGAAGTCCAAGGTCAAAGTGTTGGCACATTTGTTTTCTTCTGAGGCTTCTCTCCTTGGCTTGCAGCTGCCACCTTCTCGCTGTGTCCTCATATGGTCTTTTCTCTATGTGTGCATATCTTTGCGTGTGGGGTCTTTCTGTCTGGATCTTCTCTTTAAAGCCAGTCAGCTTGGATCAGGGATCACTCAAATGGCCTCATTTTAACTTCATCACCTCTTTAAGGTACATACAGTTATATTCTGTGTATGGGGAGTTAAGGCTTCAGCATTTTGAGGATTTTGAGGAGGCACAATTTAGCACATAACATCTATTTAAAATAACCTTCATTTATTTTATATAGAGACTAGTAAAAAGAAGAAACCAAAAATAGCCTTCTACCTAGTTAGTGCCTATTGTTAAAGAGGGAGGGTAAGAACATGAAAAGATAATTCAAACTGTATTCAAGGTTATAAAAGGAAATTGAATGCTCTCCTAGTCCCTTCCTTCCACACTAAGGCAACCTCTTTAAATATATTTACACAAATGTTTACTATGCGGAGTCCAGGTACATTTTTTCTCTGATCTTAATGTATCACACAAAACACAGATCTCTTGGTATCTACACACGCTCTGTATGACTACATTGTATTCCATTGTATATGTCCTGTATTTTAATGTAACTAGTGACCATTTAATGGGCATTTGTTTCTAGGTACCTTCCCCAACCCTTGCCTCCATTACAAATAATGGATTTGGATTCCTTTTAAATACACATTACGGAGAGAAGAGGGATGAGCTACCTAATAAAAACAACTGGCATTCGGTTTGGGAAAAGGCAGCCTTTTTTTTCACCTTCCTGTTTATTGGCCCTTATTAGTTGCTGTGAAAGGTATTTCAGTCTTTCTTACCCTCCAGCCCCTGACCATATGCCACAACGTCCTTCCTGAATAATGTGGAAGGAGGGGCTTCCCCTGGCAGCATTAGGTCATATCACGCCGCTGTCCTTCCTCCTACGGAAGAAAGGTCTATCTGAATCATGAACAGGCAGAAACTATTTTTAGTTAAGTAGAACAGTTTTTCTTGTAAGAATTGCTGTTTCCGTGCCCACGATGGCACATGAATCCTTTCTGGCTGCTTCTACCCTTTGGAGAGGGGCCAGCTTTCTAATGGAATGTAAGCAGTCTTACTGCTAATCAAGATTTACAGCTGAGACTGAGATGCCCGGCCGCTCATTGGATTTGCAGACCCTCTAAGCTAGCAGCGGCGACTCTGAGACGAAGTGCAGTGCAGGGGCCACCCGTCCTGTTCTCCAGGCCCTCCCTCCATCCTCAGGCCCGGCCTCTCAGCCACGGGTATCATCTGGCATTATTTTGTAAGCTGTGCCACGGTGCAGATGTTCTTTGCTGAAGAATTACTTTCATTTCTGACTCATTTCAGGAAATGAGGCAGTCTATCAGAGGTGTTCTTCATTTTCAGACCCATGGAGAATTCATTTTCTCCTGGGATTTCTAACCACATGTGGGCAGTGCTTTATTTACCCAGATGTGAGAAATAACAGTAATGAACAGCCCTCTTCCAAAGCAGGCCTTCCTTCCCGGCAGAATCCAATGTGAAGACCCACAGGAGCTTATGCTCTTATTAATGTAAATATTTCTGAGGTTTTGGTTTTGTGTGATGCTTGTGGACATGCTGTGTGTATGGGCTTCGGTGCAAGAAAAATATAATTTAGCAACAGAGTTAAAAGGTAGTCTGGAGTGTTTCTAATTACTGTTTGTTTAGTTCACCATTGCCCTAATAAGTGGATTTAAGTAACCTTGGGGGTAGGGAATGTAATGTTCATATTCTAGTCAGCCATGCAAATCAAATTCTAACTCAGTATTGCAGAGAACACGCCGTGGAGTCATTTTATATGTATTCCACTGAATTTTAAATTTAGAACTGAGAGCATTTTGGAATGGGCATTTTCTACCTGTCCTGCATCAGCACGAATTGTGTACAGGTCCAAAATCAACTCTACTGTGTGCTACAACCTTATTAAAATTTTTTTTTCAACGTTTATTTATCTTTGGGAGAGAGAAAGAGAGAGAGAGAATGAATGAATGAATGAATGAATGAATGAGCAGGGGAGGAGCAGAGAGAGAGGGAAACATAGAATCTGAAGCAGGCTCCAGGCTCTGAGCTGTCAGCACAGAGCCCGACATGGGGCTCGAACCCACAAACTGTGAGATCATGACCTGAGCTGAAGTCAGATGCTTAACCGACTGAGCCATTGAGGCATCCCACTACAACGCCATTTAAAATCCATCAGTGGTCTTTGACATTCAGTTCTCTTTTTAATTTGAAATAAAAGAGAGGGAGAGACTTTAAAGTTTCTCTTTCTTTTTTTTCCCCATCCTTCAGTGGCTGTAATAGGAAATGGAAGTATTAAGGGGACCTAGAGCAGTGGTTCTGTCAACCTTGGCTGCACCTTGGAATCAGCCTGGGAACTTTAAAAACTACAGATGCCTGGGTCCCACCCGCAGAGATTCTGGGTTAACTGTTTGGCATGCAACCTGCCTTGGGATTTTTCAAAAGCTCCCCAGTGGATGTTATTGTGCTCTAGATGCTGAGAACCACAGACATGAGAGACCTCTCATCCAGGGGTTCCCAGCCCTGGCTGCAGACTAGCATCACCTGGAAGGCTGTTGAAAGAAACACAGATGCCCCCCAGTTGAAACCACATTTCTAGAGGAGGGAGCCAGTATTGCTAGAAAGCCCCCAGATGATTCTGAGGCACAGCAAGGGTTAAGGCAAGCTGACATAATCTAACCATCGCTTATCACAGGTGAGAAAAACATGGTCGTATCCCAGTTGTTGCAGGAGCAAGTTTGGGACTCAGGTCTGACCCTCCAACTGGTCTCTGCTGCTCGACACCACCCCCTGGTATTTGTCCGTTGTATTTATTGATGCTTCCTCATCCTTCAGGTGATGTTCCTGCCTCCAGGAGGCCTTTTCTGACTCCTCATACTCTCCACTCATCCAGTCGGGGTAAGATGCCCTTCTTTTATATTTGAACAGCGCCTCGAGCTCTCCTCTAAGACTGTCAACTCTGGGATGACAGGAGTCGTCCTTTCTGTAACATGCTGGCAAGGTGTAGGCTCCCAGATAATTTGTTGAGTCGAGGTTCCCTGATTCTTTATTTTTCAGTTAGTCCACATGGACTGCTAACAAGAATCCATTTCTGTATGTTAGCTTCTGAAAATGGCTTCTGAAAGCAAAAGTCATTTATTTTTCTAGGGCCCACTGTCCTGTGGGTCAAGATCTCATACACAAGGACTCCCTATCCCTACCTTCCAGAACAGAGGTTTTGGAGAAAAAAGAATTCACGGGGCTTTTGATAACAATGAAAATAAAATTTCAGTGACCTCACAAGTTGTTACTTAAAACATCTGGGGACTTTTGGATAACGTACTTATGAGTGTGTATGGCATCAGTGGAAGGGAGTATGTGGCATTTATTTTAAGACAAAAAGTTGTATGAGGAAAATAATGCTATTTCATGGAAATATGTTTTAGGGATTAAATTATGTCCTTTATCATACTGCATATAAAACTCTGAGAAGCCACATTCTGTTAGCATAGCTGAATTAAATCCTTTGGCTTCTCTGGATTCATACATTAAATTCTTTTCAGTTGATTTAAAAAAAAACTGTCTTCTGTCATCCCACTTTACTTAAGGTCATGCTTGGTCAGTGTCTTATTTTTATTTGAAAAACATTTCCAGGTTTGCAGTATTTGTGTTTATTCTTGTAGCTGTACCAGAGATTTGTCTCAGAAAGCAGATTGCAGGCCAGGAGGCTGCACACAGGAGTAACGGAGAATTTGAGGCTTATGTGGAGAATTTGAAGCTTTTGGAGCCTAGACTATAAACTGGACTGAGTTATAGGGTAAATGTGAAAATGATGTTAAGACGTTGCAGCCAGGAGAGAATGATGGGAGTGTGTGGGCTCGTTCTGAAGTCTTAGACTTCTAGGCTACTGCTTTATCCACTCAGGTCATGATCTCATGGTTTTGTGGGTTTGAGCCCCATGTCAGGCTCCGTGCTGACAGTGCAGAGCCTGCATGGGATTCTCTGTCTCCCTTTCTCTCTACCCCCCCCCCCCCCCATTCACAATGTCTCTCTCTCAAAATAAATAAATAAATAAAAAACTTAAGAAAAAGGAAAGTGGCAGTGTGGCAGCAGGTAAGTGAAGCCACCATATAGTCGGGAATCTTCCTTAAACAAATATTCTTAAAAATTTCAGGAAAAAGCTAAGTCATTTAGCTGGAGGGAAATGTAAAATGCTTTTATATTAAAATATTTTTGATTATACTGTGGAATATAAAGTGCAACCTTTTGCATGACTTTTTTTTTAAAGGTGAAATATGAAATTTTAGAGAAGCACTTTTGTCCAGTCTCTCCTTTGCTGCTATTTGGGTGGAAAATGAATAGACTGATACAACTTTGCTAAGGAACCAGCCTCTATCATGCTAATTTCAGAGGCTCAGCAGTATACTGTGGAAGAGAAGGGGAATGGGGGAGAGGAGATTTATTAAACACATAAGACACAGTGTTCAGTGTTTCAACCATGTTGTGTCATCAAATCTTTAGGACTACCCTGCAAATTAGGACTTAATTCACACCAGCTTTTATGTGCGAGGACATATATATGCACCTGTCCACTACGGAGCAGAGCCAGAATTTAAATCCAGGTCTGTCTGATTCCAGAGTCCCTGTAATTTTCTTACTAACAGGACCTCTTAGTCATGAGAGTGGAAAAGTCTCCAGAGGACAGTATTTACTGGTAGAAGTGGGCTGACTTTCAGCTTCCTTTACAGTTGTTATTGAACATTAATAGGTTAACACTTATAAGCTTCTGTGACATGGTTAAAAGCACTGCTTCATAATGTTCTATAAAGTTCTGACTTTAAAACGGCATGCCGTTGTTGCAGTGGTGTAGAGTTCAGGCGTATTCATCGCCATGATTTGAAGAGGGGAAAGGAATAGTCAGCAATGACCATTTTTGGTCCAAACACAGGTAGAATTTTGTAAATTCATCTCTCAGATGTCACGCATTTGACTTGAGGGAGGCAGCAAAGCAAAATGGTTGATAGTTTGCACTTTGCCATGTGATTCCTGGGTTTGAGAGACCTGGCGCTGTTGCCTACTAGCTGTGTGATCTTGGACAAGTCACCTAACCCCTTGGTGCCTTAGTTTCGTCATCAAAAAGGCAGGGATAATAATAACTTGATTAAACTTGCTGTTTTGAGAATTAAATAACATAAGGCATATAAAGAGCTTGGAACATTGTGTGAGAGAAAGTAAGTGCTCAGTAGATGTTTAGCTATTCTCAGTGGACAGAAGCTAGATGCTACATGACCCAGCAACCCCACTGCTAGGTATTGACTTGAGAAATGAAAACCCGTGTCCACAAAAGACCCTCTAGTGAAAGTTTATAGAAGTTTTATTCATAATTAGCAAAACGTGGAAATAAATGTCCACCAGCTGGCAAATGGATAGGCTATGGTACATCCACACAATGGAATAGTGTTCAGTAGCAAAAAGGAACAGATTACTGATCCAGGCCAACAACATGGATAAATCTCAAAAGTGTTCTGCTTAGTGAAAGAAGCCAGATAGAAGAGGCTGTGTATGATTTGATTCCGTGTATATGACATTCTGAAAAGACAAAACTGTAGGGAGACATCGGATGGTTGCTTGCCAAGGACCAGAAGCAAGCAGAGAAGATTGAGTGTGGAGGGGCAAGGGAAGGCTCTTTGGGGTGATGGAAATACTCTGTATCTTAATTGTCCTGGAGGTTACATGACTACACATTAGTCAAAACGCATCAGACTTAGGGTAAATTTTTTTCCCGTGTATAATAAGTTAAACCTTAGTAAACCTGATTAATAATAATAATAAAAAAAAAGTCAGGTGCTGCATCACATGACAAATAGTGGGAGAAAAGGGATTTAGAAACAGTAATCGGAAGTGGCAGAAACTGAAGATATTTTGCAGTTTCAAGGACTATGGACGATGGGTGGAATGATTTCATTAATTTTTCTCTCACAGGCTGTGAGTTAGAAAAATATAGAAACCTGTGGAATGGTCCTGTCCTATCCAAGCACACCTGATTCTCTTTGCTGTGCGCAGTGGTCTGCTACCCCATTTCTTTTAAGCCTACCGACGAGAGCTGCTTGTATTTCTCAGGCCTGGGGATCTCCTGGGTTGCTTCCCAGGAGAATCCTGAAGGAGGGAGGGCTAGCTGTGTGACGAGGCATTCATGGAAACAGAGCATTGGTGTTCTAGATGAACTGAGGGTTACCATTCCAGTTTATTAAGTAGTCTGAGTGCATTTATGGATAAGATATGTTATCTCAGCACATTGTTCATTCATCATGAGTCATGGAGGCCTTGGCCCTTGATCACGGAGCTCATGCTTATCGTTAGCAGCACTGGGCACAGCTGACCACTCCCTCCTTCCTGAAATTCTTTCTGTGCATGGCTTCTGTGGTGCTGCTCCATTTTGATTCCGCTTGCAACCGCGCTTGTCTTTTCTGTCCCCCCTGCTGGATCCTTCTCTTCCTAGTCCTGGCCTCTAAACGATGGAGTGCCAACAGCTTTGTGCTCTGGCCGCTTCCCATCTCAGCTCACTACTTAGGTGATAGTCATTTCCATCTATTTGGTGATGACTTCCATATCTGCCTCCTTGATCTCTGTCTCTCCCTGACTTTTCAGCTGCTTGCTTTACCTCTCCACTTGGCTATACTCTTGCAAACATGGCATCTCCAAAACCAACTTCTGGTTTGTTTTCTAAACCTACACTTCTTCCTCTTTTCATCATCTCGGCAGTGACTTCACCCAGTTGCTCAATCCCTCAAACCTAAAGTCTTCCTGGATCGCTGCCTTTCCTTCACACCTCATGTCGGACCCATTAGCATCTATCCCAAGCCCAAGCACTCCTCATCTCCCAACTCGTACCTGAGTCTAAACCCAGGCCTTCACCATGTCTTGCTGGGACTTTGAATCACTTCCTCAGCCCTCTTCCTGCCTCTATTCATTACCTTATGGTCTGAGTTCACACAACAGCCATGGGGATTCTTCTGTATTATACTTTTATACTAGGTGCAGTGGCTTCTCTACAAACAGTATGAAGTGCAGGCTCCTAACCATGTACCATAAGACCCCCGCCACCTCCTTGTCCCCATGTCTTCTTGCTATGCCTGTCTCTCATGGTGCTCCAGCTACACCGGCCCCTCACTGTCCCTCGATGTGTCCCCCTCCTTCCCGGAATGCTCTTCTCATCCTCCTCTCCACCTGCTCTCACCTCCCAACCCTTTTCTGTCTAGGATTCTTGCTCTTGGGGCTTCATTCAGTTCTCCTTCAGATGCCACCCCTTAGAGCTCGCTGTCCTCCCTTACTCATCGATCCCAAATAGCACTGTTAACTCTCTGTTCCCTTCACGTGCTTTATTTGACTTCAGAGCATTTATCTCTACCTGAAATTAACTTTGTGTGTTTTGTTTATTGCCTCTGTCCCCCAGTAGGTCATAAGCTGCATAGGAACACTGTTGTGGTGCTCAATAAGTGTCTTTTGAATGACTGAAGGAATAAGTGAATTAATGCTCAGATACACCTATATTAAAAATTAAAGAACCTTCCTCAACCCTAATATCCCTCTCCCTCTCTCACCCCATTTCTCTATCTTTGTTAAGGGAGAATCCCTAAATGTTGTGTAGGTATACTACCCATTTCCTCTTCACTCTGCTGCGATCTGGGGTCTTTTCCCTTCACTCTGGTGAAATTTCTCAGGGTCATTCAAGCTGTATGTGTTGCTGCTTCTAGTAGATACATTCCTATCCTGTCTTACATTTAGTTTTTTTTTTTTTAGTTTATTTATTTATTTTGAGAGAGACAGAGATGGCACGAGCAGGGGGAGGGGCAGAGAGAGAGGGTGAGAGAGAACCCCAAGCAGGCTCCATGCTGCCAGCGCAGAGCCTGATGTGGGGCTCGAACTCATGAACCAGGAGATCATGACCTGAACTGAAACCAAGAGTTGGACGCTTAACCAACTGAACCACCCAGGTGCCCCTTACGTTTAGTTTTATTATGGAACATCAGTTTCCTGAAAAGGGACTTTTTCTGTGTTGTTACTTGTTAATGTCTTCTGCATCTCGCACAATGCCTGGCACATAATAGGTGCCAGAAGTGGCGTTCTTGTGTTTCTACGTGTCGTGTCCTGTTGTGAGATGTTTGACATGAGTCCTCACTTCCAGTTTTTGTAAATGGAAAAAAAAAATTTTTTTTACTTTTGGCAAAGTGTTGTATATAATTATTTTTTAAAAGTTTAAGTAGACAAGTGAATAATACAAGATTTGTTGTGAAAAAGAGCATGTTCTCCTCCAGTTTTTGTACCTGAGAGGCAAGTATTTTTAACTTTAGCTGATTATGTTAACAATCACTTCTATATCTTTAATTAACATAAATTAACGTTTCAGTGGTTATCTACTGATGAAAAAGTTTAGCCCGGGTTCATCTACCCCTGCTCCTCTCCCCTCTCATGCAAATTTCCCAACCCCCATCCTCCCAATATTGTAATTGTATTGTAATTTTGGTAAGATCAATATGCAGCATTTACTTTGTTAGAACTATGTCGTACTTTCCACAGAGGAGCCCTGGAATGTAGTTTGATTACTTTTCCTCACAAAACTACACAGTGAATACTGTACTGACTTTTTTTTTTTTAATCTCTTCATTTTGGATGTACTTAGGAATATTCAACCTGAGACTCTACCCCAGTTGTAAATCTCTCAGTCGACCACATAGTGAATGCACCAAGTTCATCTGTTTGGAGTCAGTTCCTCTCAGACCCTTCTGATCTGGTCTCTGTCTAGGTTGCTTTCTTGGCCCCCAAACAGCTAGGGCTTCCCCTTCACTGCTCTCCTGCAGACTCCTTTTGCCTCTCTTGTATCGGAGCCACTGGTCTCTGGAACTTAATGACTTACTCTTTGTTGGTTCACTGCTTCACACAGTCTCCAGTTCCTTATGGAGGAAAGGTGTAAGAAGAGCTAAGTTTTTGAGACTTGCAGGTCTGACAATGCCTTTGTTTTTAACTGACGGCTTGACTAACTTTATAATTCTTGAGCAGAAATCATCTCTACTGAGAATTTTGAAGCCTCTGCCTTCCAGTGTTCTTGAGTAGTTCCTGCCATTTGGACTTAAAATCCTTGGTATGAAAAACTCTTTTGGGAAATTCCATTATGATATACCTTGGTATAGTTGTTCTCTTTGCATTTAATGTGCTGGAAACTCAGCCTCCTCACTGTGGAAACCTGGTCCCCTTCCCTCTCCTCATTCTTGTCTTATCTTTAAAGGGAAAACAGCGTCCTTTAGTTTTGGGTGAAAGATGTCCTCCAGTCCTGGGGGGAAAAATGCCCTTTGATGCTGGGAAATTTCTTTCCTTTGCAATCACTTCCCCTCCATTTTCTTTGATGATGAACACTTTATTTTTTGGACTTGGCTATCGTGAATTGTTCCCCAAACTTTCCAGCTTTCCATCTCTGTTTTTTTATTCACCTTTCTTGGCCATTTCCTGAATTGTGTCTTTCAAGTCTTCTATTGACTTTTCAATCTGCCATCATTTTAATTTCTAAGATTTAATATTTTTATTTCTCTTTCTCTCTTTCCGATAATATCTTGTCCTTATTTCATGAATGTACTTTTTCTCAGATATCTGAAGATGCTAGAGTTTTGAATTTTTTTAAACTTTCTTCTTCCTGTGATTTTTCTCTCTCCTCCAAGTTGCTTTGTTGTTTCTCTGTTAGGTGTTTTACCTAATATCCAGAAAGTCTTATTGTTCCCTCCTGTTTTAGATTAGCTATCTAAAAGGATGACTGGAGGTTCTTTGATAGCATATTGTGTTTAGCTTCATTCTAGGATGACGTGGCTGAGGTATTTGTTTTTGTTTTGTTTAGGAAATCCTAATGTTAGTATTTTTACGTTTTTCATTTTTATTTGTTTATTTATTTTTTTTGTTTGTTTGAACTGACCAGATTCTCCAGAAAAAAGATGACTAGTGAGAAAGCCAAGTACAAGGCTAGGGTGTCTCAACATTCAGTAACAATTGTAGGGTGTAATCTCTCTTCAGTATGGAATCCCAATCCTCATTTATGCCTAGAATCCTCTAGTCCAAAAATCCCCTTACTTACTCTTTTCAGACCAATCTTCTAGGTGGGGCATGGGGGGTTGGAGGCAGTTACTTCAAGGAGTGAGGGAGAGAATTGGGTCTCTCTACTTCTTAAATGGACTTTCAGCCAATTCTGTGCCCCACCTCCACCCCCACTTCCAGAGGAACCTGATGCTACCAGTCCCTCAGCCCCTTTATGGTTTATAATTTAAATGAAATTGCTTCTAGATAGTCCTGGTTTTGGATTGAGCTTTCTCCAGTCTGCTGAGCCATTGGCCACTAGTCTATTTGTTCTCCGGCTTCCAAAATTGTGTTACTATCTCTTCTTCCTGTTCTCTTTATATCTGTTTATTTCCAGTGGCGTTGAGGTTGAAGCAGGACTCTGTGCAGGTGTTTCATAGTCCACCTTTAAATGAAATCCTCACTTGACGTGTTTTTCTTTGTTGTTTATGAGGCATTTGATCACACTTGTGAATCTCTATTTTCACCGACTCTAGTTCTTTTCTTACATGCAGTTGGGGTTGAGTGTGGTGGAACGCTCCCTGGACCATGAGTTAGGAAGCTTGGGTTCTTTTCCCAGATTTCATACTCAATCCTGTGCATTCTCTCTCATCATTGTTTTCTCGTCTGTCATTCCAAGGCATTGAAGTAGATGATTCTGAGATCTCTTTGTACCCAAAAATTGCTTTTATTTGTAAGAAGTTGAGATAATCATGTGTAACTGAACACCAAATTAGGAAACAGAGTTGCAGTAGCCAGCTGAAGAAATGCATGAGTTCAGCCTCTCCCTGTATTAGTCTCTGTAACTCTGGTATCTTAGAAGTCTCAAGTAAAATTGCAACCCACATTTCATGAACAAGAAGCTGTTAAAAGGTTAAAAATTCTGAATTTTGTTTTCCTCTGCACTATTTTCAGCTGATAGGAGTTCAGCTGCAAAGCATACTTGGATCCATGTTCTCGATAGGGAGATAAAGTGTTAGTTTTGAGCCAGAAGAACAGGGAAGATAATAGAGAAAGAGGTCTGCTTTTTTCCCTTTTACGTTCTAGCAGGGATGGCCATTCTTGGTAGCACCCCACCAGGAAATTGTCCTTCCTATGGAAGCCATGTGTGAGTACATGATAGCCACATCTGTATTTTCTCTCTCCTCCATGTTGCTATTTCTTGTTAGATGGAAAGACAGAGTGGACATTGCATGTCACTGTGGTTTTGACTGGCTGCTTTGATCAGTAACCCAGTGTGCTCAGCAGTGGTCATTACGGTGACTGAGGAGAAAATGTGATCTGTGAGGCCAGTGACCCTGGCGAGGCTCCTTAAGGCAGTGCTTCCCAAACTGAGTTGCACACCAGAGGCACCCCTGCCCCCTGTTACTAACACAGCATCTCTGTGGGGTGGGACACAAGAATTGTTTTGTTAGAGTTTCCCAGGTTTTTAGGATATGCTTAATTCTTATACTGACTCTGGGGAACTATTGTCTTAGGGACAGGAGGCCAAAAAGAAAATCAGACTCTTGAGCGTTTGCAGAGCTCCGGAAAAAAACCACAGAACAGAACCTGAGCCCTGCACACCTAGCCAGCTGACACTCGTATCAGTCCTGGAAAGGATTTCTGACTCTCGCTGCTTTTCTCATGTTCATATTTCACACTCTTTTCCCTCATTCTTTGTAGATCATCTTGCTTTTTAAATTGCAAAGGGAATAGAAACCCTCAGGGGATGCTGCCTCAACTTCTTTTCTTCCCTCAAAAAAGAAACTGTGTGTGTGCAATGTGTAATGCACAGAGAATTTATGTTTACGCTTAACTTTGCTTCCCCGATTAAGGTTAACCCCTCTGCCTGTGCCTCTCTCCATCAGTGACCCCTCCTGTGTATTTTTCTTTCTCTCTTTCCATCAGTATTTGTGTGTGTGTGTGTGTGTGTGTATGAGTATGTGATATATGTAATATGAATACATATTTCATCTTACAGGACAAGGTGCAACAACAAAACTATGCCTTCCTCAACTCTGTGGCCAGCCTAGGTTTATTCATTCAGTCATTCATCTGGTTAGTCCATATTTATTAGAGCCAGCTATGTGCAGAGACCTGGCCAGGCACTGGGCTTCAACATCAGACTAAACGGACATAACCCCAGCTTGCACAATGCTGATGGTCTCTTTGTAACCAGAGCCCTTTAAAAATTATCGTTCTTGGGGTGCCTGGGTGGCGCAGTCATTTAAGTGTCTGACTTCGGCTCAGGTCATGATCTCGCAGTTTGTGAGTTCGAGCCCCGCATCGGGCTCTGTGCTGACAGCTCGGAGCCTGGAGCCCGCTTCTGATTCTGTGTCTCCCTCTCTCTCTGCTCCTCCCCTGCTCACGCTGTCTCTGACTGTCTCTCAAAAATAAATAAATGTAAAAAAATGAAAAAAAATTAAAAATTGTCATTCTTACTTTCCCCCTTTACAGAAAGAACACATGCTTGTGATCATAAATTTGAAAATAGTTTCCTAATGGGAAGCCACAAAGGGTTTAAAGCAGAAGAGTACTGAATTTCGTTTTCATAATTTCATTTACAAAGGTCACTGAGGCTACCGAAGTGGGAAAGGATTGGGAGGGGGTGGAAATTGCTGGCAGGCGATCGGTCAGGGAATTTCTGCTCCAGCCTAGATCAGAGCTGCTTGGCATTGTAAGGAGGAGAGGGGAAGACAGACTCAAGATCTGTTCAGCATGATAGGTTGGTGAATATTTGGTTGTGGGGATGAAGAAGAAGGGGGAGTCCAGGATGACACCCAGGTTTCCGGCTTACCCAGCTGCGTGGGTAGTAGCGCCATTTACTGAGACAGGAAATAATGGAGAAAGAGTAGCTCTGTGCGTGTGTATAGACCTAAGTCCTGTGTGAATGCTCCGTGAGTCTGACATGTCTTGGAAGTTTCTAGGTGGAGGGGTCACATAAGCAGCTGGATGTATGAATCTGGAGTTGAGAAGAGACCACTTGAAATAGAGCAGTGCATTTGGAACCTTTAGTCTAAAGCTGCCAACAGATGCCGTGGATAGATTACAGAGGAGCAGGCCACAGGTGGCCACCTGAATATTTTCAGAACTCAAGCTCCAATCAGGAAGGATGCACCAACAGAGGGGACCAGAGAGATGAAAGAACCTCTAAGGGAAGAAAAGCAAGAGAAGGTGTCTTCAAAAACGGTTACGGTCAGCTGTGGCAAAGGTTGTTGTGATGTCAAATAAGGCACAAATGTAAAGCAGATGTTAGGTTCAGCCACGTGAAAATCGTGGATGACCTTAGCCAGGGTCAGGTGGCAGGTGGTCACAAGTGGAATCCCTGGGAGAGGGGTGCCAGCTCATCTAAAGCCCTGGCAAGAGTATTAAGGATTTTGGACTGTGTTGTAATGTAGTAGGTGCAGTGGAAAAGGCTGATTAAAGTTGTTTTTCCTTTCTATGATAGCCTCTTATCTTTATTGTTTTATTTAGGTTATCAGAGCAATATGTACTCATTGTAAAAGTTTAAAACATGTAAAATATGACTCACAGTGGAGTGTCTGACTCTTGATTTCAGGTTGGGTTGTGGTCCCAGGGTTATGGGATCGAGCCCCATGTTGGGCTCAGTGCTGAGTGTGGAGCCTGCTTAGGATTCACTCTGTCTCCCTCTGCTCCTCTCCCCTGCTCACATGCCTGCTTTCTTTCTGAAATTAAAAATAAAAATTAAAAATTAAATACAAATATGACTGACAACAGTCTTTATAATTGCATTCCCTCATATATAACCACCGTTAATAGTTTGAGGTATATCCTTGCAGGTTCTTCTGTGAATGTGCTATCACATACATACATTGATACACATTTACTTTCCAAAAATTGGACTTATTGCCATATAGTCTGCTAAAGCTTGTATTTTTACCTGTGTATTTCAGACCTTTCTTCACATAAAGCAGATGTATGTAGTCTGCTATTGTGCTGTAGTGTATTCTCCAAATTTTTGAGTTTTATTTGGAAATCTTTGCTTTCTCACACTATGCTATACTGAACATACTTGTACATATTTACTTGTGCATTCCTTATATATGTGTGTGTGTGTACAGGAATCTTTGTAGAATAAGTTCCTAAAATGGAATTGTGGGGACAAAGGACATGTACATTTGACATTTTGATAGTGTCACAGTGCCCAAGGAGAGGGGCTTTTTCTTTTCTTTTCTTTTCTTTTTTCTTTTCTTTTCTTTTCTTTTCTTTTCTTTTCTTTTCTTTTCTTTTCTTTTCTTTTCTTTTCTTTCTGTTCTTTTTCTTTTCTTTCTGTTCTTTTTCTTTTCTTTTTTCTTTTCTTTTATTCTTTCCTTTCCTTTCCTTTTCTTTTCTTTTCTCTTCTCTTCTCTTCTTTTTTTTCTTTTCTTTTCTTTTCCTCTCTCTCCCTCTCCCTTATCTGAGCTGGAAGAATTTTGAGCATGAAAAATGTCAACAAGGGGCAAATGAAGAGCAGGTTGAAGTCACAGGAAAAAGTAATGAATGTCTTCTAGAAAGAAGCCAGTGGGAACGGGAACCAAAGTGTGGGAGGAATCTTCAAGCCAAGGAGGAGAGGGTGGGAAGCAGGGTCCTCAATCACTGCAGCAGCCCCAGAACCTTGATGGGTGCTGGCACCAAATACTTGGTGGTTGAATGAATAAATGAATGTAGTTTGGTTGATTTGGCAGTGGAACTTCATGATGTTTCTCTCTGAAAGCATCTAGTTTTGTACTTTTTCTACAAATCAGAAGGTTAAGATTTCTTACTGAAACCGGTAAAGGAGAAGTTGGAGATTTGAAAAGCCCGTCTTGCTTGGCGAACCCAGTTGCCCGGGTCAGGCAGGACTCCCAAGACAGGGCGTCTCTAACCTTCCTCCCCAGTCACCTGCAGGGCCTGTTGATTTTAAGGCCTTAATATCCCTGGACTCCATCTAATTCTCTTCATCCCCACTACCACCATCATTATGTTAGTTCCAGCCTGGATTTTCTTAGTAGCCTCTTAGATGGTCTCTTATGTCTTGTACATGGCTCAGAACTTGGTGTAGGGACCACCTACCTCCTCCAACCCCCCAGCCAGGCTGGCTCAGGAGCACCTTCCGAGCCTTGTGTGGCATCTCTTCTCCCTGGATGGTCACTTGTATGTTGCTTGCTTGTTTGTTTTTTTTTTTAACCTAAAACCTTCATATGTGAATGTCTTAACATTTTTACATCTCTAACCTATAATGCTTAGCTCATGTTGCATGCTGCAAAAATGATTGATGTTATTTTGTGTGAAAGCCTGATGCTTATATAAATTTGGTACACAGAAAAAGGGGAGGGGATAAGGACAAAAGCAGGCTTGAGATGAACTCACAAAGGACTGGTAATTTAAGACATTTGATCCTGGAACAGTCCTCAGGATTATTACTCCCTAGGGAAAGGCAATCTGCTCTAAGAGTCATTTGTATTAGTATTTCTGTAATTAGCATGTTAAATGCAGATTTTGAAAAATTGGAAATACCTCGCATCTCTAAGGTGATTTAGCTACATTCAGGTGATCTGTTTAGTTTTACAATCTCAAATAACTACTGTGTGGTATTTTCTAGAGTAGAAACACTTGAACCTCTTTAGTTGCATCTGGCCAGCTGGAGGATGATCACATGATTGAAGTCCCTGATGGGATTCTAAAAGAAATGGCCTTCCAGCCCATTAAATTAAGAGTTTCCAAATTAGGATTGGAATGTTCCTGTTTGGGTCTGCCTGCTTCCCCACCCCCATCACTGTGCCCCATGTCATCTATGGGAAGAGTACTGGGAGATCCTTACCAGCTGGTATTTCAAGTTACAGAATCAGAGTGTAATGAAAGAAAGAGACACACAGAGTTAGTTATTTTTCTGTGGAGCAGAGGGCCTGGGTTCATTCCCTAGGACCGACTGGAGGGCGCTTGTCTGAGGGGTGCTTCTTGCTGTGATTCCTCTCTCCCCATCCAGGGTCTGTTTCCCTCAAACGGCTACCTACTCATAGCACATTCCCTGCATCCTCAGCAGTTAGGATGGCCATCCCTCCCACCACTGCTTTAGCAGAAGGGCATGACTGGAGCAGGGTCTGAGTGCTCACTTCCCCGAAGGCCACTGGGCTGTAGAAGAGTAAAAAGCAAGAGGATGAGGTCTTTGCTGCTAGGGTTGCACTTGACTCTGTCGTGTTTCTGCTGAGCAGTGGCAGCACAAGGGACAGTGGCCAAATATGAATTTAAATCACCTTAACCATATAGACATTTGGGTCTCTTTAGCCTAAAATAATATGTGGCACTATTAAAACTAATCCATTTGGAAGGAATTTTTGTCCTCCCAGTTTCTTATTTAACCAGCAGCTTAAAAAATATGCCCATACATCCAAAATTTAAGTTATGAGCATGATTTAGAAATATCTAAGTAATAATACAGTAGAGAATGCATAAAAATGGATTTACATGTTTCTTGAATCCTCTTTGTTTTCCGTATTAGACTGAATTTACACTTAACCAATTTTTTTCAAGTTTGTTTTTTTTGTTTATTTATCAATTATTTGAGAGAGAGAAACAGAGCTCATGTGCAAGCCAGGCAGAGGAAGAGAGAGAAAGAATCTTAAGTAGGCTTCATGCTCAGCGCAGAGCCTGACACGGGACTTGATCCCATAACCCTGAGATCCTGACCTGAGCTGAAATCAAGAGTTGGACGCTCAGTGACTGAGCTATCCAGGTGCCCCACTTTCCTAATTTTTGATGTAACAGAACATTTAATAAACTGCTGTCAGCATTCTAATTTCTTGGCATAGTCCAAAGGCTGTAACCCTTTTTAAAAAAAATGAAAAGAACTTCAGGAAGGTTCAAACATAGCATTTTCCCCCCTTTCATTATATAATACGTGTAGCTAATATTCATCTAGTATTTATATGTGGAGGTACCATGCTAAACATTTCACATGCCACAACTTATTTCATGTTCAAAACAACCCCAAGAGTAAGTACTGTCATTCCCATTCTTCAGGTGTAGACTTCAAGGCATAGAAAGGTTGAATAAACTGTTCAAAGTCATAGTTAGGAAGTGGTAGGTCTGGGATTTGAACTCAGGTCTGACTCCAGCAGCCAGCTATATAGAAGTTATGCATCCATTTGGTAAGTCATTCAGCAGGTAACAATGGAGTACCTAACGTGGCCCAGGTACTGTTCTAGGGAATTCGGCTGTGCTTGGGATTCAGTTAGAAACAAGGCGAAGTCTTTTCCTCATGGAACTCTCCTAATATATAATAATGAAGATATTATTAGGTACTAAAGGAAAGTACAGCAGGGCAAGGTGGCAGAGAACAGTGGCTCTTCTTTAGAGCTGGAAAAGTTAGGATTTCAGGGACAGCCTTTCTGAAGCAGGGATATTGAACAGAGACCTGAGTAATGTGAAAGAGCAACTTCCAAAGGCCACGGGGCAGTGTCATATGGCTACAGGCATAGTTTATGAGCTTCTAGGTTCAAATTCTGATTCTTCTGCTCATCAGCTGTGTGATCTTGGACAAAATATGCAACTTCTCTCTGCCTCTTCATTGGTGATGTAAAGGTAAATATAATATTTATTAAAAGAACTTAGCTATAAAACAAGCACTGGAATGTAACACTCTTTAAGTGTTAGCTGGTAGTCTCTAGGCACTATGGGAATTGTGAGAAGTAGCTGCTTTCTGGGTCTGTTATTTAAGTAAGTTAAATCAGGGACGCCGGGGTGGCTCAGTTGGCTGAGTGACTTTGGCTCAGGTCATGATCTCATGGTTTGTCAGTTTAAGCTACCCTTCTGGTTCTGTGCTAACAGCTCGGAGCCTGGAGCCTGCTTCTGATTCTGTGCCTCCCTCTCTCTCTGCCCCTCCCCCACTCACACTCTGTCTCTCTGTCTCTCTGTCTCTCTCTCAAAAGTAAATAAACATAATTTTTTTTAAGTAACTTAAATATTAAAATTTGGGTAGTCTTTGAAAATTCAGCTGACAGGATTTATTGAGGAATTAAATGCAAGGGTATGGGGGAAAGGAGCCAGGGATGACTCCAATAGTTTTGGTCTGATTAATTTGGTTGATTTGGGGGCCATCTACTGAGATGGAGGAGATTTGGGTATAGCGAGTCTTTTGCGGGGGGGGAGAAGGTATACTAGAGGGTGACAATCAAGAACTTGGCTTGTAGTTAAGACTGAGTTACTTCTTAACACGTTCATGTTTTTTATTCACTGTAGAAAATTGGAAAACGTAGGCAAATAATAAGAAAATGAAAACACTTGATATCCCATTACCCATTATCTTTTGCTTAAATTTATTCTTACCCCACAGAAATTTAGATCATACAGTATATATAGGGTTTTGTTTGTTTAAAGTTTATATATTTAGAGAGAGTGCGAATGGGGGAGGGGCAGAGAAAGAGGGAGAGAATCTCAAGCAGGCTCATCTCGGCTAACATGAAGCCCACTGTGGGGCTTGAAATCATGAACCATCAAAAATGACCTGCACTGAAACCAAGAGCCAGGAGCTTAACTGACTGAGCCACCCAGGTACCCCTTTTGTTTGTTTTATATACACTTCAGTTTATTGGAAAATGGCTCCTGGCAAAGGGGAGAGGTAAAATATAGGCAAGGTGATAAGAGCCCTAGCCCTGTGAAAGCCCTCTACACCTGCCATCACAGACAGCAGGTATGGATTTAAGCCTTCAAAGAGCTCTCCAGCTAAGGAGGGTAGAGCATATGATAGATCTTGTTTCTGCTCTTCTGTCTTAGGACCCCCAGCACCTGCTAACCTGTACAATTTCATCCACAATTGTTAGCAGGTTGTTGTTGTTTTATTTTTTTAAACTATACAGTACTTTGTTTTCACTGTGGAGAGGGCACATCACCTAAAACTTACCATTGTGGCTGTTTTTAAATGCACAGTTCAGCGGTGTTAAGTACATTTACACTGTTGTACAATGGTCACCAGCATCCATCTCTGGAATTTTTTCATCATAGAAAACTGAAACGCTATACCCAGTAAACACAATTCCCCATGCTTCCCTCCTCTTAGCCTTGACAACCACTGTTTTACTTTCCGTCTCTGAATTTGACTACTCTAGGGATATCAGATAAGTATTTGTTCTTTTGTGACTGACTTATTTCACTTAGCATCATGAATCACTTAGGATTCATCCATGTTGGAGCATGTGTCAGAATTTGCTTTTTAAGGCTAAATAATACTGCATTGAATATTTTGTTTATCCATTCATGTGCAGGTGAGTACTTGGTCTGCTCTTACCTATTGGCTGTGGTGAATAATGCTGCTGTGAACAGGGTATATGGATATTTGTTTGAGTTCCTGCTTTGAATTCTTTCGGCATATACTATATGCAGTTAAAAATGTTTTTTAACGTTTTTATTTATTTTTGAGAGACAGAGAGAGATAGAATGTGAGCAGGGGAGGGGCGGGGAGAGAGGGAGACACAGAATTTGAAGCAGGCTCCAGGCTCTCACCTGTCAGCACAGAGACTGATATGAAGCTTGAACCCACGAGCAGTGAGATCATGACCTAAGCCAAAGTTGGACGCTTACCTAACTGAGCCACCCAGGTGCCCCTAAATGCAGTTTTATAGTCTGCTTTTGTTTTTTTTACATTAAAGTACATTGTTAGAATTTTGTGTGAATATTTTTCTACAAAATTGTTTTAAATAATTGCACTATGTATTACCAGTAGCTATATTTTCATTGACTTAAGCAAGAATTGTTTCCTGGAGATAGAATTGTAAGACAAAGAGTATGACTAATATTAAAGGTTTTGCTACATTTGCCAAATTGCCAACCAGAAACTCATACGACCTGACATTAGCAAAATCTGTATGTATTCCATGCTCCTTTGCTAATATTAGGTATTGGTCATTATTTTCTGTCAATTTGATAATTTATATCCTGGTTTTCCTTTTATGCAAAGTTAAGGTTCACTCTCTGAGTTTTTTTTGTAGCCGATTACTGGGAAGATACTGATTTGGTAAACGTTCAACTTGCGAGATGATGACAGATGATGGCCACCCATGGGATTCTTCCTAGTCCTTAATTCTCAGGCAGTTGCAAGCCTTTTGCTCTGTGTATATATGACAAGCTGTGTAATCAGGTTTTGAGTTCTTCTGTTTTGTGTGCTAAATACATTCTTAATAGTTAAAATTTCACAGTTCCTTATTTAGAATTCAAAAATCTAAAAAGTGCTGAAAAGAGGGCCACCTGGGTGCTCAGTTGGTTAAGCGTCCGACTTCAGCTCAGGTCATGATCTCATGGTTTATGAGTTTGAGCCCCTCATCCAGCTCTGCACTGAGAGTGTAGAGCCTGCCTGGGATTCTCTCTCTCTCTTTCCCTTTTCTCTCTGAACCCCTCTCCCCTCACTTTCTCTCTCTCTCTCTCTCTCTCAAAATAGGTAAATAAACTTAATAGAAAGTGCTGCAAAGAAATTTTTTGGTAATTCATTTGGTTATAAAACCTAACAGATATAACACTGTGTGTCAGCTATACTCAGAAACAAACACCTGACAGATCTGAACTCATTTGGTGGAGAAACCCGACCTCCACCAGCATGAGACTGTTAATATATTTTATTTATCCCATTTAGAGTGACTGCTCATATTCTTGGCTGCAAAACATGACTTTGTTTGAGTAAGGGGTGCTGTCCCAGATCCCACTGAGAGTGCATATAGTGTATACATATTGCTTATTTTGAAACACAGTGGTTTGGGCATCAAAGATTTTGGATAAGGGTGTATGGACCTATAATTTTTTTTTTCTTGCATTTATATGTTCTCATCCCTCCTAGGCTTCAGAAACTGATTTTGAAATCAGACCTACTCTGGTAGGTTAAGCGTGGAGTTACAACTCAATGTGCTTTAAGTTTAAGGACAATAGAAATTTAAGTGGGGTATCTTCTTTGATCCCCAGGGCATGTATAATCACTATAATCTGGGAACTGACAGGTCAGTGACTAGAACCAGGTTTTAGCTGAACTATAACTAACTGCAAACTTAGGGTAGCATTCAGCTGGGAACCCTGAGGGTCTTAGGAGGAGACCAGTTGAACTGTGAAGTGACAGTAATAGCTTTCCAAGATTGGAACTTTTCAATTGTTGGAACATATTTCTATAATTAATACCACTTGTCCTTTATAGAACATAAACCGTCTTAGCCAAGCTTTTAAAAAACAATATCAAGTTGGTAAAATTAAGTAAAAGCACTCTTCAGTTATATGATTATTACTCATGTTCTTAAGTCTACATTTTTAAAAAAATATTTTTTAAAATAGTGAAGGTTGCAGAAATGGAAAAGCTGACTTGAATTCATATGGAATTGTAAGGAGCCCTGAATAGCCAAAACAATTTTGAAAAAGAACAAAGTTGGAGGACTCACATTTCCTGATTTCAAAATTTACTTCAATGGTACTATAGTAATCAAAACAGTGTGGTAATAACATATGGGTAAACATCTAGACCAGTCCAGAAGTAAATCTATACATCTACGGCCAATGGATTTTTGAAGTGTGCCAAGTACATTCAGTGAAGAAAGAAGAACCTTTTTATTTATTTTTTAAATTTTATTGTTAACAGGTTGGTGTTCTTCCTGGTTCGCATTTTTATTTTTTTTAACATTCTTATTTATTTTTGAGACAGAGAGGGACAGAGCATGGACAGGGGAGGGGCAGAGAGAGAAGGAGACACAGAATCAGAAACGGGCTCCAGGCTCCGAGCTGTCAGCACGGAGCCCGACTCAGGGCTCGAACTCACAGATCGTGAGATCATGACCTGAGCCGAAGTTGGATGTTCAACCGACTGAGCCACCCAGGCGCACCAAGAAGAACCTTTTTAACAGATTATGTTGTGACATCTGGATTTCCACATGCACAAAGAATGAAGTTGGACTCAACCTTACATCATATACAAAAATTAACTCAAAATGGATCAACAACTTAAATATAAGAGCTAAAGCTGTAAAACTCTTAGAGGAAAACGGGTAAATCTTTATGACCTTGGATTTGGCGGTGGATTCTTAGACATGACACCCAAATCATGAGCAACAATAAGTAGATACATTGCTGATAGAATGTGAAATAGTATGAGCCACTGTGGAAAATAATTTGGTGGTTCCTCAAAAAGCTAAACATAAAATTATTATATGCTTTAGCAATCCCATTACTAGGTATATACACAGAGGAATTGGAAGTGAGACTCAGATACTTGTATGCCATTGTTCACTGCAGTATTATTCATAATAGACAAAAGGTGGAAACAACCCGAGTGTCCATCAACAGATGAAGGAATGATAAATAAAATGTGGTTTATTATACACACACACACACACACACACACACACACACACACACAGTAGAATATTCAGTCATAGGAAGGAAGGAATTTCCGACACATGCTGCAACACGATGAACCTTGACATCATCATGCTAAGTGAAATAAGCCAGAAACAAAAGGTCAATTATTATATAATTCCACTTACATGAAATATCTAGGAGGCAAATTCATAGGGTCAGGAGTAGATGAGACATTATTATGGCCTGGGCGCAGGGGGAAGTGGGAGTTACTGCTTGGCAGTTACAGAGGTCTCTGATGTGATTAACAAAAGTGTTGGAAATAGTGGTGATGGTTGCACAATTTGTGAACAGAATTAATGCCACAAAATTGTACACTTAAAAATTGTGAAAATGGCATTTTTTCTGTTTTTTTGTATGTTACAATAAAAAATTTTTAAGATGGTAAAGGAGCTAATGAGTTGGAATCTGAGAGGTTTGTGACATACATTGGGCTTTTCTGTAAAGCATTAGCTAATCTGGGTGGGATGTGAGAATGAATAATGTGATGATTGTTCCCAGCTCTCCAAAAGGAGACAAGTTTAACTTCCAGGTATATTTTTGGGGCTGAATTATTGAGGGAGGGTTGTGGGAACAGGGAGAGGCAGTGCATAAGAGGAGCTGAAACACTAATCCTAGAAATATAACAAGACAAAGAAAATTATGCTTATCAGAGCTCTTCTCAGGGATAATATAATAATAATATGTGTCGATGGAAGAAATCCTTAGAGCTGCCACCAGGATAGGGCTGGAAGGGTGAGATGCCCTAGCATCAGATGCCCTCACTGAACTGTGTGAGAAATAAGTCCACTGACCCAACCAAAGAAGGGACATGGAGACTCGGAGCACAGTGAAGTGAGGCTTAATCAGTGTTCTTGCAAGAGCGGGTGTCTGATGATAGGCACACTCGGGGCAGTTACAGCAGACAATTTATCTCCTAGTGTGCAAGCCTGCCCTCGTTGGCTGAGTACTACAGAGGTGACAGCCTTGCCCGGAAGTTGCCTATGCCCATGTAAGGCAAAAAGTAGTCTGAATGGAACAAATGTACATTCCTGTGAGGTGATGCAGGGACTTCGGTTCTTTGGTGCCTGCTTATTGTAAAGCCCATGAAAATAAGCCTGTGAAACAGAGAGGGGAAGAACCAGGAAGTGAAGTGTCCAAGGGTTGGGGACTCCGTTGTGGGGTAGCGGTGTTCGTACATATTTCCAATAGGTTGTAAACCTATTGTTAGCTAGACAGCACAGCTTTTGTTTGGTATTTCTGAAATTGAATCATCACCCTTACTTCTCACACTGTCCCTCTTTTGTTTTTCTGTGGAGTCCCTTGTCCTGTGGGAAGAAGCACATTCCTGTTTGATGCATTGCTAGAGCAGTGGGCAGGTTGGAGGAGAGGCAGAGATCCTCCTTTTCATAAATATCATCAAAACATTTGCAGAATATTATCTTGGAGGGACAGTATGTTATTAGCCTGCTCTGAGTGTGAACATACCTCCCTGTGGCCCAGTGCAATATGTTTCTGGAAGTGCAAAAACTCTTTTATCATTATGTAAGTAATTATATTACATTCTGAAGAATTGAAGAACACTAGTAACTTTTCTAGAATGACAAAGAGTTTATAATTCATTCCATTATTGGTTCACTCACTTATGGAGCCTCTGTTATATACTAGGTATTGTTTCAAATTCTGAGGAGACAAAGTAGAATAAGACCATGACTTTTCGTCTAGGAGCTCATGGTCCAGTAGTGAAGAAAAACAAGTCAGGACCATACACTGTGATGGGGGGTGGACCCCTATGTTTTCCCCAGATTTTGTCTTCTGTGGTGGCGGCCAATTGTGAATGAGTAACTACCATGTGATTATTTGATACCCTGTCCAGTGTAAGCTGCAAATTTGTTTATAATCACTCATTTTTATTTCTCTCTCTTCCATAGTCTAGAGGACCAACTGAAAAATACTATATTTTAATAATCAGCAGTTGAGTTTTTGGACACCTATAGTGGTCTGACGGGTTTTACTAGATAATGCAAAGTCCTATAGGAGCATGAAGTCGAGGCAAGTAACTTAACTTGGTACATAAATGGTGACATTGAAATAAAAAGGTAAAGAAAGGGTAAAATGTGTATATGGGTCGGGGAGAGGGTGAAGGGATGTGCATACCAGATAGAATTTCCTTAGGATGAGGTTAAATATAAAAAGGATAAAATCTGGTGACCCACCAAACGTCAAGTGATGTTTGTGAACGTCAAGTGAAGAATGGCTCCCGCTCTGGCTTAGGCAGTTGAATTGATGCCAATACAATACGTTAATCAGAAAAGGCAAGCCCAACAGAGGGAACCTTCAGAACAAGGCCATTTTTATCATAATGTGGGAAGAATATGTAGTAATTTTCTAAATCACCTGATGGATAGGACTGAGTTTCAAACAGAGTCAAAATTTGCTTACCCTAACAAACTTGGCATCTTCATGAATGACGTTTTTCCTTTGCCTCTTTTTCTTTCCCCTTCAGCTAATCATCTGAGAGGGAGAGCACTTTTGCCTTAAGAGGGGAAAGATAGAACTCTAATAGAAACCATCAACTTGAATTTGAAATTGCATTGCAGAAATGATTTGAGGATAATGTCACTTTTTTTCCCCCATTAAAATATTACCATCATTGAGTGGAAATGCCAGTAATAAACTGGGTAAAAAAAATGATCCATCCAGATTCGGAAACATAAGGAAACATTTCCTGAGTCCTATCTCTTTTCATTTCATCGTAAGTAGTAGCCAACAGTGCATAGGACATTGAGGTCATTAAAAAAATATTTGCTGAATTAATGTTATCTTTTTTTACATTTGAACTTATTTTATTATTAACAAAAGCAAATAGTCCAGATAAAAAGTGAGGAGGAAAAATTGGTGCCTAACAAGGTTAAGAATGCCAGAATTTATTAAAGATTGAAGTAAAAAAATAATAGCCAATATTTATATAGTACTTCACACTTTTCAGGTCACTTTTATATATGTATCAGTTAATTTGTTCTCTACAATGACCTTGTGATGTAGGAATTATAATTTGCACTTTTATTGACGGGGAAAACAAATTTAGAGTTAAGTGGTGTGCCTGAAGCCACAGAGTTATACTGTGTAGAGGTCTTACAGTTCAAGTCCACTCTTCTGTGTGGTAAAACACAGCCATCTTAGCCTTGAAAGAAACTCTTCTGTCTTTATGTTTTATGTTTCATTATTAACTTTCTTTTCATTTATGGTGACTCTTTGGCCTCATTTTAGAATCTCATTTAATACAACAGGGTCTGTAAGCTACAGGCTTACAACCTCTGGATAATATGAGAAATAGATTTTCCCCTACCTAATTGTCACCAAAATACAGTAGATCCCGCTAGACTGAGGCCAGAGAAAGAGGTACTGGAACCTGGCGACCAACTATGGCTACCACAGGATGACAGTGATGTGGGTTGTAAGATGAAGTGGGTCCACGTAATACCTGGAAAGTATGAAGTGATAGGAAACGGTGGCTCAAGTGTGTAGTTAACTTTAAAAATAGTGGTGGTTGGGTAGTAGCATTCAGGTCAAATATCAGATATGTGCTGAGACCAGTTTTCAGAGGCTTCTAGACAAATGGGAAAAGAGTTTCAGGTACAGGACTGCCTGGCACATCATTAGGCATCCTTCCCAATCAGGATGTATGAATATATCCTCATTTTCAAGGTGAATGGGCCATTCCTTTGATATTTCTTTAATTGTACATTGACTAGATCGTGGAATTCCTGAAGACAGTTTCTGTACTTTTTTTTTCATCTTGATGTTTGTACTCCTGTCACCTGGTTCCATCCTTGACACATGCCTGTCTTTAGCCCTTTGCCTGAGTATTGTATCTGTTTTCTTATTTTGTGGAGCTTTTCCATTAGTTCTAATTGTGCTGGCTATATCAATAAATTTCACTATTGTGTCATTAGTTTTTAAGATACATTAGTCTGTTATTTGTTAATACTTATTTGACTTATGTGTGCAATACTATCTTAATTCCTTATCAGGTTACATTTAGCAGTGGTGAGCCCCTTGGAATTATTCACAGCAGCCCAGGAGACAAATCAGTATATTCAAAAAGATGTTCAGTTGTGGAAGTGGACAGATTCAGATTCTCATTGTGTCATTTCTGGTCTATTCTGATAGTTGACTTTAGGCAATTCATAACCTCAAATTTTCATCATCTGTGAAAACAAAGACAAAAATAGGATTAAATAAGATCAGACATTTAGAAGTGCCAGGCACAAAATAAGACACTCAGGAGATTTCTGTTTACATTTTTTCATATCTCTGGGTCTGTGTACATGAACTTAATTTATGGTTATATGCTGCTGTATTTTTTTTTACAACATGCTTTTGAATTGTCATTTGTATCCTTTGCACAGCCCCGTGAGATAACAAGGGAAAGTAATTTTACTACCAGCTCCAGATAAATAAACTGAGGCTAAGTTAATGGCTAGGGGAATGTAGTTAAATTGTAGAATCAGGACTTGAACTCAGTCTGTCCCCTTAAACCATGTCCAGTGCCCTTTGCACCAAATTCATCTATTTTTATCTGCCGTCTATCTTACGTTCATTGTGTGTCTGATCCTTTCAGTGGCAACGAATCACCATTTAGACCCACTGACTTCCATGCCTGTCCTCTTAGATAAAGTGTTGAATGCCTAATTCTGATTACTTTTATTGCTAGGGCACCGCTTATCAGGCACTTTGTCTTTTACTTATGAGTTTCCTGAAAGGCTTTTTTGTGTTTTCTGATGAATAATAGATGGTCTATGTTTTAAAATTATAGATAATGTCTCCTTTTATCCCTCACTTTAAATAAGTCTCCAATTGGCTTTGCTGTAGAAGTTCTTGATTTTGCATATGAAATAAAAAGTGTTAGTTACTCCATTTCTTCTAATTGATAGACAAATACTCCTATGAATTGCAGCTTTCTGGTGAGGTTTCCACTGTGTTGTTATGAACCCATTAATGTGACTAGACTTCTAGATAGTGGGCCCTTCATTTTGTTCTGCCGAATAAGTCAGGACTGGTACCACCAATGACCACATTGCTTTAACCTTATTATACTAACTGTATTGATAGTTTTTAAAATATGCTATTCTTTTGCTTTTAACTAATTGTGATGTGATTATAAAATTTAGGAAAAGTAGAAATTTAGTGGGTTTCTTTTGCCCCAAACCCTCAATTATTTGGCTTGTACCTACACAAACCAGTTGCTAAGTGTGTGTATAGTATTTTCCACAGTATTCCTTTGGCACTCCATAAATCTGTCTAGCTTACTAATTAGCTTAAAATTAATATTCATCATGTCTCAATTTCTTTTTCTCAAGAAGAGGGAAACTTGCTTGCCTGGTTCTTCACCAGGGCCAAACAGCACAACGGCTGTGTAAAATTATAAACAACGTAGTGAATGTCAGTTGAACCTGACTTTCAGCTGTCTTTTCATTGTACATCCATACAAAATTCCACCGACAGGTCAAGACTAAAGTTTTTTCACGATACTGGAATAACTAGTTTTCAGTTCTCCAGTCAGCTTTTTAACGAAAGTTACATACAATAGAGGTCCCAAAAACATACTTTTATGTTCCAAATGCTTGAAATTAAATGAACTAATCACGAAGCCATTCATGGTGCTACTTGGGTTGTATAAAGTGAGTCATGGTGACAATATTAAAGATACATTTCAAGATAGTGCATGAAAAATGATTGACATAAGGAAAAAAATAAAATTAACATTTTTACCTTATTAGAATGTTTTCTCCCTGATTCTGCCCTATTTTTCACAAAAAGTCCTCAAAGTGTCACCTTGATTTTGACTATTTTTGCTGAGAAATGAACTTTTTCAGCTGTGTTAGATTACCAGAAATGAGACTATCAAACAGTAACGGGAGCCCTCAGTAGTGGAGGTGTAATTATCATATTAGCATCATAAATCATTTGCTTCTCAGCACTGTATTAGGTCACGAGAGCAGCAGCTGCATCTTTGTTCTACCTAGATGATGTTTCACTAAAGCCATTTCTGTTTTTATTCACTCAAATTTACAGTTTCTCCTTTGTGTTGACATTAAGCAGTGAATCTATTAGTTTCCATTACCAGCAGAATAGCTAAAACTATAAATAGTTCTATATTTTCTCTCACAAACCCTTTCACACTGCATAGATACCTTTACTTTGATAGAACATCTGGGCAGTACATCTTGTTTCTTCTCTGTCTTTAGGCAAATGCAAACTTTCTTAAGCCTGCCCTTAAGAAAAAAAGAAAAAGGAAGAAAAGAAAAGAAAAATCCATAGCAGCTCCATCCTATCTTTTGACCTCAGATTCCTGATAGATAAATTGGGCATCTAATTGTAAAGTAATCCAGATAAGATGCAAAAGTCGGATCACTCCATCAGATTTACAATACTCCTTTAAAAAATATCTGCTTTATTATGTTTCATTGACTTGCTGGCTCTCCCAAAACACCAACGTATCATGAATACCACATACATAATTTTTCCATATCTAAATATTATAAAAAGGTTAGTTTTTTTTCTCAATGTAAACCAAGCTGCAAAACACCAGTTTAAAAGAGTGTCATAGCCACTAGTATAAACACATTTTAGCAAGTTCTAGAGGCGGCTTTCAAGAAGGTAATTATCTTGGACCACTGTTGTTCTGATGTTGGAATAAACCAGTTTGCTATGGTACAAGTTGTCTAAGTGTGACAGACTGTGCAGTAACTGCCATAGTTCTCATAGGGTTCTCAAAGGCAAGCACCCTAATTCTGGTATTGCCTGAAGTTCTGTAAGCCTTGGTTCACCTGATCTGTTTCTTGTTTCTGCCTTGGTTTACTTTTAGGGATCCTGTGATGAAGTTAGTTTTTAATCACTTGTTTATGTTGTCTTTATCTACTGGCATTTTTTTTTCCAGTGCATAGGTATACAGTGATCAGATACAGTGGGCAAGATTCTGAGTAAATCTGAAATCTAATCAAGATATTGAGATGTGCCAAACCTAAGATGTGCCATCTTAATGATGTGCCAAACCTAACTATTTGGTAGCTGAATTGTTGGCTGATGTTTTGGTTATGTTAAATAGTCACTTAGAAATCTTTTAATCAATCTTCCTGGTTAAGGTTTCTTTTGGGCCACTGAAGGGAATTTTTCTGGATTGATAGGGACTCAACCTTTTCCTTCACAAAAGCCTCTAGTGGATTTTTTTAAATTAGTATGCATTAAAAAAAAGTCACTACAAAGCCAAGATTAATATCACACTTCATAATATTAAAAGTAATTTCTTAACATAATTTAATGCTTATTCCATACTCAGTCTTCCTATTTTTGATAAATATGTCCTTTCCAGCTGGCTTGTCCAAATTAGGATTCAGTTGAGTATCCCATATTGCTAATGGTTTTTGTGATATTGTGATTTATAGTAAGAAATATATATTTGGTCTTCCTCAGTTCCTGGCACAGAGCTCCTGCAACTCACATAATTTCCTAAGTGATGAAGTAGGTAACGGTGCCTTTTGTTATGTTGATGAGGTGACTTTAGGAAAGCCTCAAGGTAGCCCCGGGTGGAGGCTGGTTGCTAAGGGAACTCATCACAAGATTAGAGGGTTGAACCTTTCAGTCCCACCCTCTGACCTCCAAGGAGGTGAGAGAAGAAAGATTCAGTCAGTTGCCAAAGGCCAGTGATCAATCAATCATGCCTAAGTAATGAAGCCTGAGTAAAAATCCAGAAGGACTGGATTTGGGGAGCTTCAGGTTGGTGAATGTGTACAGGTATGAGGAGAGTAGTGGCCTCAGAGAGGGCACTGAAGCCTTGTGTCTCTTCTCACATACCTTGCCCTTGTACCTCTTTATCTGGCTGTTCATCTGTGTCCTTTATAATTAATTGGTACATGTAAGTAAATGTTTCTCTGAGTTCTGTGAGCCGCTCTAGCAAATTAATCAACCTGAGAAGAGGGTGGTGGGAGCCTTTGATTTATAGCCGCTCAGTCAGAAGCACAGGCAGGTAACCACCTGGGACTTACTGGTGGCTGTCTTGGGGGACTAAGCCCTTAACCTGTGGAATCTGATGCTATCTTCAGGTAGATAGCATCAGAATTCAGTTTAATTGTTTGGTGATGGGGGGGGGGGGGGGAACAAACATTGGAGTTATATTCTTTTGGCTATTTAAATGTCTGCCTTTTTTATGTGATTGATTTATTGAAGAGGCTAGACCTGCTGATAAATTAGAACATTTATTTAATTTACTTAAATGCTTAATGTTTATTTAAACACATTTACATATTTAAGAATATTTAAGTTCTTTTAATTAAGAACATTTTCCTACATAGCCCAGATTACATTGTTACACTTATTGATGAGGTTTGGGGTGATAATGAGGTCCAGAGCTGACAGCCAAGAAAGAATCCTTGAAGAGGTCATTGGTGCAAAAAGGTGATTTTATTAAAGCATGGGGACAGGACCCTTGGGCAGAAAGAGCTGTGCTGGGATTGTGAAGAGTGACTGGTTTTATACTATGGAATTGAGAGAGGTAAAGACCAAAGGGAGGCTTCCAAAGGGACTTTGATACGGTAAAGAGGACTCGGTAAAGAGGACTCGGAAGATACCTCAGGACTTGCTGTTGTCAAGCTAAGGTTGTTTTTCCTCTAGTAAGGCCTTAACATCAGGATGGTAGGGGGTTCCTGGAGAAAAGTTTTACTCTGTCTGCCAGAAGTATTTGTCAGTGGGCTGTAGGTTATAAGGAAATTTAATGGTTTCTGCCATTTTCTTCTTGCCTTTGTTCCCCATATCACTATGGAGGGTGATGTTGGGGCTCCAGGAAACTGAGTCTACAGGTTACTGGAGATTAGTCTATTGATAAGATTACCTTTTGCTTATAATTTACCAAGACACTTGTAGAGAGACAAATGGAGACTCATGGCCTGCGTGACTGTGATCTCTGTCAGTTAACCATTTGTTTCCTTTCCTTTCCTTTGTCCTTGGGCAGCCAGGAGTGCCTGAGGAATATCACCATATCTCCCCTGGGGTGGGGGGTGGCTGCTGTTAGCTTGTACTTTGCCCTTAGGCTGCCTTATGCTCCCTCATCACTTATCAATACTAATAATTCCTGAATATAATCCAACACAATCAATATTCACATTTTTCTAATTTGTTTTTAAGTCTTCTATATCTGGTCTGTTTAAACCAGGATACAGTCTAGAAGCATGCACTGCAAATGGTTGTTTTGTTTTCTCCTTATCTTTTCATCTGGAACAGTCCCTTTTATTTATATCGGGAACTTGTAGACAAGGTGAGACCGGTGTCTCACAGAACAACCCAGCTTCTGGATTTGCTTCCTTTATCCCTTCCACAGGGTGCAGTGACCACTAATCACATGTGGCTGTTAACCTGTTGAAATGTGGCCAGTCCAAATTGAGATGTGTTGTGGGTATAACATACACATTGGCTTTCTAACACTTAGTATAAAAAACGTAAACTATTTCACTAATAAATTTTTATATTGAATACATGTTTATTTTTTTGCTATTTTTGTAATGTTTATTTAATAATTTTTGAGAGAGAGAAAGAGAGAGAGTGAGTGCAAGCAGGGGAGGGGCAGAGAGAGAGGGGGAGACACAGAATCTGACGCAGGCTCCAGGCTCTGAGCGGTCAGCACAGAGCCTGACAGGGGGCTCAAACTTGCAGACTACAAGATCATGACCTGGGCTGAAGTCGGACACTTACCTGGCTGAGCCACCCAGTGGCTCTTCTTGAATATATGTTTTTTTGTTTTGTTTTGTTTGTTTTGATATATTGTCAAGTTGGCTAACATACAGTGTATACAGTGTGCTCTTGGCTTTGGGGATGGAGTCCCGTGATTCATTGCTTATATACAACACCCAGTGCTCATCCCAACAAGTGCCCTCCTCGATGCCCATCACCCATTTTTCCCTCTCCCCTCCTCCTCCCCATCAACCTCAGTTTGTTCTCTGTATTTAGGATTCTCTATGGTTTGCCTCCCTCTCTGTTTGAAACTATTTTTTATCCCTGAATACATGTTTAAATGGTAATCTGGGTATATCAGGTTACAGAAATCATTTTGCTAAAATTAATTTTACCTGTTTATTTTTCATTTTCTTGATATACCCTATTAGAAAATTTTATTTGGCTCCCAGTGTATTTCTATCCGTGCTATTCAACAGATTTTAAAACAGAAAATTGCTACCCCAAAATGACTCCACATCAGTTCCCTGAGATGTAGTTGAAAAAAGAGTATCAACAGGCTGAAATGTTCCTAAGCTAGAGTTTTGTGACATAGTTGTAAACATAGTTGCTGTGTCCTTCCATGTAGAAGATAAATGATTTTGCATAGATTGAGCCTACAGCTTTTTAAGACTGAGTATCCTAGAAACATGGCCTTGTCCAGTGGATGAAATAGCTACTGAAGATTTTGAGTGTCCCTGATAACTGAAAATGTTAAATAATGTAAACTTAGAGGTGTGCCATAAATGCTAAATACAGTTGTTAAGCCTGTACTGATGATTTAAAGGCAAAAAAAGTGTATGAGCCAGTGAAAGTTATGTTTTATTTATTTGTTTATTTTTAGTGTTGGAAAACCTTGAACAGACAGTTGTCTCCAGTTTTGGAACACTGGAAAGTCAGCCTGATTTCCAAACCCCAGAATTTGTAAGTACTCCTACTCTATCTTAAATTTGAATTGGTTAGCAAGAGATTTCTCACAAAATGGAGAAAAGGGTTATTTGTGAAATCTTGCCTTTGGCGCCCATAGATCTGGCACTGTCTCACTTGCAGTGGCTGTGTATTTAAAGCTCCAGTTCTCTGGGGGACAAGTTACTGAACTACATACAGTGCCTTGGCATCATGCTCTGTAGGCTTGTTCTTCATACTGCTTGTAAATAGCAAATGGGAACTCTTTCTGCAGGAAAGTAGCATTGTTACTGCCCAGACTCCTCCTTCGTTCATTAATAGCCTTGGTATCCGTTTCTGCTGTTAGCAACTCTGGAAACCAGTGTTTACTGAGCACATATAGGTGCATTGACCAGTCTGATTCCCATTTCACTCTGGAGCCTACAGTCATACAACCTGTATAGATGTATCTTCTAGGGCTAGGAATATTTTATTGGTTGTTCCTACCAAGAGGGGAACTAAATGCTCTCACTAAATTAGACTCATTAAAGATTAGCCATGGTTCCTACCCTCGAGGAATTAAAAATCTTATTAGATGCTACTGTGGTTTTATTAATGCCTTGTTTAAAGAAAATTAAGCACATAGGATGCCTTGTGCAGAATGTCCTTACTAAATAGATTTTATATTAGGCTCATTTGAAGAGGGGGATGGGAAGAAGTGTTTCTCTGACTCATGTACCATATTATTGCCCCAAATGTATGGGAAAAGCATGCCAGGATCCACCTAGATTTACTTATTTTTGCCCCTTGCTGTAAATGGTTCAGCTACCATGTTAGCAATGCAAAAATCTTTTTTTTTTTTTTTTTTTTTTTGCTTTCTTTTCAAAGTGTGATATACGGTCGCCACTCTAGTAATTGGCAGATCACAATTGTATTATTGGTAAAGACACACAAAAAAAGAACTCATTATGTGTTTTTCCTCTTCTCACTCATTCTTTATGGATTACCTACTCAATTGAAACAAGAGTAAGGAAACTAGGCAGTGCTCTGGACTGAAAAGGGATCGCCCATAAAACTATATCCACAATGCCACTTTATTTCACAGTGTGGGACTCCTGTGGTGTACTAGAAGATTGCCTACTGTGAAAAGCACTTGGATATAATAGAAAGGCATAGTATTCAATGACTTCCCTGTTATATTCAATGAGATTTTCAGTGAAGGAAAATTGTGAACGCTCACCAATATTCCCGTATCTTAAAGTAGCAGAGCAACTTTGCAATTTTTCTAACTTCTACAGTTAGAGCCCCTAAAGCAGAATTGACACAGATATGTCACATTTGAATGTGAAATTGGCACAGACTCGTGGAGCTGGCCCTTTCTTGTTTCATTTTCTAACTGCTTCTTATTGGTACTCTTTAAGCACTATAGGTAGTCTAAAAAGAGCTGTGTGCAATAAAGTGTCGATGTGCTTGGTAAACGCCTATATAGTTCACACTGATTCCCTGTGCAAAAATAAAAGTATTTTTCTCAAGAACAGCTTTTAGTAGATGATGATGTTTGAGATTGGCGTGCCTCAGCAATGTCTTTGCAATAGATAGTCTACACTGGTAATTACACTGGTGATGTTATTCAACCTTCAGCATTAACTTCTTGACTGCTGCATTTTCCTTTCCAAGGGTGAAGCCTAAGCAAGAATAGTCAGGCATCGAACTTGAGGAGTGCAGAATATACTTCTATTTTGAGAGATTTGTCCTAACAATGGGTCTGAGAACACCCAAGCTGAAAGGAGATTTTTAAGTTAAATCCCCATATTTTTATTTTTCCTTGTCATACTTCAAGAATATCTAGAATCATTAGACCACATTAGTGCAGGTAAAGCTGTTAATCATGGTTTCCTTATATGTGTGGTTGATAACAAGATTTCTAAATCCAGCTATTCTCTTTCTCTAATTGTGTGTCCTACCATGCGTAGTAAGGAGTCTGATTTTCTGGTGCTTTATAGATGTTCACACATCTGATGCTTATTGCGTGCCACATCTTTGGGTTACATGTACATGGCTGCTGGTATTTTCTCATCACATCACTAGAGCCCCTGCACTTCCAGTTCTCCAGTAAACGTGTATTTCCCAAACTGCTGTCTCCTTGGAAAACAAACAGGAGATGTATAAAGTGTCTTGGGAACCGAGTACTCGAGGGAATCCAGCACGATGTTTAAGGGTAGCCTTTTTTGTAGGCAGAAAGTTGCAGCATCAGTGAGAACGGGTGGTTCCAGCGTGTAGGCAGGTGGATTGGGCAGATGCCAGGACAAAACCAGGTAAGCTGATCCAAACCAAAAAATTTTAATCAGAAACAGGGGCAAGAGTACAAACCCAGGAGCAGAGGGAGCCTGGCGCAAAGCAAAATTGAAAACAGAAAGAAGGTGGGGAAGGTGGTAAAAGGAGCTGAAATATCCGTGCTGTTTCTCCGTCTGGCATTTGGAAGGTGCACCTTCCGTTTGCGGAGGTGAGCTGAAATAAAGTGAGGCACAGACCGTGCTTGTTCAGACCTTATTCTCAAGTCATTCAGATTTTAGAAGGATCAAGGCCTAGTGTTTTCATACAGCGGAGTGTATTTATATAGTCTGGCCAACATGGAGAACAAAATGCTTATCATTATTTGTTTCCTTCAGGATTTCTGTTGTTCTTCCATTTAAAACAAGGCCTAAGTGAGCAGTGCTGGTCGGGGCGCCTTGGTTACCGGCGTGAGAAGCACATTAAAGCTTTCCTTCACAGCTCAGGTGTCTGTAATGTGACTAGTCAGGCAAAGCCATTGTTGCTGATAGCCTGCGTGAATCATGGGTAAATAAATGCCACTGTGAAGCTCCTGGGTGTCTCCAAGACAGACAGCAGGCCGCCTTTCTCGGAAGGGCCCACCCCGACGCTCCTTCTCCGGGTCCCTGCAGGGTTTGTCCATCGATGCCAGGTCCCCTGCGTACCTGTGTTGTTCCTCTCTGCCTCTCATTCCACTTCGCAGATCGAGGAGAGTGAGTTTTGCCAAAGTATCTGAAACACTAGGCTGTGAACAGAGATGTGGACCTAAAGTGCCTGTGTTCTTGCTACCCCAAAGCTTGTGACGTAGCCCCACCTGGAGGTGGGGTGGGTGTGTGGGTGGGGCTCAAGGTGTAAGGGGCCTGGCTGAATGCTGACTTTACAGAGAGTAACTAGCTGATCTCGTTGTGGTAGGACACCATCTTGATCCTGGTTTGTTATTTTGTTCAAATCCAGTGAAAACCTGTTTATAATCTGCTTTATTAACTTAATATTTTATCCTGAATATTTCCCACACTGTTGTTTTTCCAGTTGTATTGGGATATAATTGACATGTAGCACTGTATAAGTTTAAGGTGTTCAGCTCCATGCTGTGGTTTTTTTTTTTTTTCTCTGACATTATTGTTATCTTCTCTAACATCTGTTCTCTTTTGTTGATGAACTATAATTAATCAACATTGTAATTTTCAGAGCAATTAGTTCAAGGGAGATCTAGTCAAGGAAATGGTGACATGGCCAGATGTTTTGGAACCCTGTGATTGGTGGCCATCATTTAGGGACATGTGTCCTGAAAATAAACTGGCTTCATGATGACAAGCATCAGCCTCTGGAAAAGGAATTTGGCCAAAGTGAGGCTGGGGAATGGTTACAGATAACCTTGTAGAGTTCAGACTTTGAAGTAGAGTCTGCAGAACTAAGCAGGCTGAACCAAGAATGAAGAGGGGCACCTGGGTGGCTCAGTCAGCTGAGCATCTGACTCTTGATTTCAGCTCAGGTCATGGTTCCAGGATCATGGGATCAAGTCTCACATTGAGCCCTGTATCAGACTCCATGCTGAGCATGGAACCTGCTTGAGATATATTCTCTCTCCCTCTCTCCCTCTCTCCCTCTCTCCCTCTCTCCCTCTCTCCCTCTCTCCCTCTCTCCCTCTCTCCCTCTCTCCCTCTCTCCCTCTCTCCCTCTCTCCCTCTCTCCCTCTCTCCCTCTCTCCCTCTCTCCCTCTCTCCCTCTCTCCCTCTCCCTCTCCCTCTCCCTCTCCCTCTCCCTCTCCCTCTCTCCCTCTCCCTCTCCCTCTCTCCCTCTCCCTCTCTCCCTCTCCCTCTCTCCCTCTCCCTCTCTCCCTCTCCCTCTCTCCCTCTCCCTCTCTCTCTCTCCCCCTCTCCCTCTCCCTCTCCCTCTTTCCCCCTTCCTCCCTCCCTCCCCGTCTTTGGCCCTCTCCCTTGCTTGTGTGTGTGTATTCACTCTCTCTCTCCAAAATTAAAAAAAAAAAAAAAATGAGGATGGGAGCACCTGGTTAGCTCAGTAGGTTAAGCATCCAACTCTTGATTCATGGTTCATGAGATCAAGCCCCGCATTGGTCTGTCTGCTGTTAGCACAGAGTTTGCTTCAGATCCTCTGTCCCCTGCCCCTTGGCCCCTCCCCTGCTTGTGCTGTCTCTCTCTCAAAAAATAAACATTAAAAAAAAAAAAAAAACAATGAGGATGAGGAGCCATCCACATGGTAATGGAACAGATAAAGGTTTTTCTGCATTGTGGTAGCATTGCAACCTAGGTTTCCCCTGGTGCTGTTAATTTCAGGTCTGCTTAAGAGCAAAGGCAATCTGAGGGGTTAGTCCAGAGGCTCATCCATCATGGCTGGCCCAGAGGACCCCAGGTTCTTTCCAATCCCCAAGGAGTGGGAAAAAAGTAGGGGGAATGTAGGGTAAAGGTTGAGTAATGGTCAAGGCTCTTTCTAGAAACCCTGACTCTGCTGGTACTGACCCAGGAATGCTAATGGGCATGATTGACTTGAGTACACAAGGAGTGAAGAATGTGATGAGGGGAGGAACTCTGTGGACCGGTGAGGAATCTGCTTGTAGCTGGCTGGATGGAAACTGTGGTCCACACAAAAGCACAGAGAAGGAAAGGCAAGGCTGTGGAATTATATTTTATGAGCTGGTTCTCACTAGTAATATCCCCTTTTCCAGCCTTGCCAGAACTTAAGGTTTATGTATAACTCTTCTGGCTTTTTAGAGGCAGGACGATTCTTAACCAGCTCTTGTTTCATACCAGTTGATGAGGTTTTCCTTGGTTTAGCTTCTGCCAAATTTGGAGTAGATTATAGGAGTTTGGGCTGGCAAAAGAATATTAGGATTATCATGGAATAAACCAGGGAAGATGATGAGAGACCACAGGATTTAGGAAGACTAAGCTAAAACATAGACTCGGGAAGATGAGGATCAAAGTGGAACAAAAATACGTCCCCTTCATTTCACACCTGTGGTTATGTAGAGAGAAGGAGGTCTGAAGAGTCATTATCCTATTTGGGATTTCGTGTAACTGGCTCCCTTTTTGAGGGAATATACTACTTTACAAAAAATACGGTTGATTTCCTGAAATTCAAGTTTGATTGTCTTTAACTAGATGAAAAGACATGTGATCCTTAAAAAGTAAAATGTTAATCTATTTTAGGCACTGTAGTGAGTAACAAAAAAATCCCTATACTTGTGGAGCCTACATTTTGGTGGGAGAGACGTAAAAGACAAAATAAATAAGATATATAACATGCCATAACAGGGTAAGTCCTTTAGAGAAAAGTAAGGTAAGGATTATAAGTGTGTGTTAGGGGTGTGGGGGTTGGCTACAGTTTTGAATAGAGTGTTCAGGTGATTTCTCACCAATAGAGTGGTCAGAAGGTGATGAGTCAAAAGACCCGAAAGCAGGAGTGCTGAAGCAGACTATTTGGAAATCTAGATGAAGGGCATTCGAGGCAGAAGGAAGAGCATAGACAAAGGTTCTGAGGTAGGAGTTTGAGATATGTTTGAGGAAATGGAGGGAAGCCAACATGACGAGCAGAATGAAAGGTGGTGAAAATCGTAGATACTGGGGACTTCACTGTAAACACTTTGGTTTCACTGTGACTTGGGAGATCATTTGAGGTAAGCCTTGGGAGGATAAACTGGGGGGTTTTGAGCAGAAGAGGGACTTGACCTGCCCTGCCCTGTGTTTTAACAGGACCGCTTTGGCTGTGTTGAGAATAGACCATGGAGGAACAAGAGCAGAAGCAGGGGGACTAATGGGACTTTTCAGGAACCCAAGTGAGAGGTGGTGGTGGCTTGGCCCTGAGTGTGACTTATATGGCATTAGTGAGACATACTCAAATTCTCAGTATGTTTTGGAGAACCAATAGGATTTGTTGACAGAGCAGGTGTGAGGTGTGTGAGAAAGAGCAGTCAAGCATGACTTCATGGGTTTTGACCTGGGAGGGGCTGGGGAAGGAGCAGTCTGAGGGGAGGGGAGGCGGTGGAAAATAAAAATTCTGTTTTCAACATGGAAAATTTGAGACATCCAAATAGAGATGTCGACGTGCAGTAAAATATATGGGTCTGGAGTTAAAGAGAGCTAGAGATGTGGGAATTAGCGCACAGGTGGTGTTGAAAGCTGTGGACTGAATGAGAACAGCAAGAGGCAGGGCGAAGACACCCCGGACTGAGCCCTGGGGACTCCAGTGTTCACAGGTCAGAGACAGGAGGGAGCAGCAGCAGCAGAGTCTGAGAAGGAGGAGCCAGTGAGGCTGGAGGAAATGAGGAGAGTCCTGAAAGCCAAATGAGGGAAGTAAAAAGTCCGGGGTGGGGGTGGGGGGGAGAGTGACCAAATCTGCTGATGAGGATGGGAAATTGGATTTCGAGGTATGGAGGAGACCTTGACAAGAGAAGGCTCAGCTGAACGGTGGGCTCCAAAACTAGGGAGGATTGAAAACAGGATGGGAGAAAAGGGACTGGATACATAGCATTTAGATAACACTTTCCATTTTTTTTTTTTTCTGAACACGAATGCAGAGCAAGAGGTTATTATGGATTAGGATGAAGAGAGGTTTTGTTTGCCTTGTTTTTTGTTTTTGTGTATAGTTAGTGTTAAGATGGCAGGAATTGCCCCTGCCCCACCAGCTGGGTTAGATTGTAGGGATGGCAGGCAGAGCTGGTTCCAGGCCCGTGCTCTGCCTGCCTGGGAGCCCTACCAGAATATCCTGTCTTCCTCGGTAAGAGCTGTGGCAACATGCTGTTGTTGGATGGTGTCATCCAGTGTACAGAGGAAGGAGTTCTCCTACCAGGAGATGGCAGCCAGCCTGCGCCTCCCCTGCAGCCATCCCAGCCCATGCCAGGTGCTGACCATTGCGTGTGGGGATGGGGGTGCCCTGCAGGCTGTGGTGAAGCGTTCCTCTGGGGAGTCCGTGGTCCGGTGTGAGATTGACGAGGATGTCATTCAGGTCTCTAAGAAGTTCCTGCTGGGCCTGGCCGTGGGCTCCTCCAGCGCCAAGCTGACCCTATACATGGGCGACGGTTTTGAGTTCATGGAACAAAACCAGGGCACCTTCAATGTTATCCTCACAGACTCCTCAGACCCCATAGGCCCTGCTGAGAGTCTCTTCAAGGAATCCTATTACCTGGACCTCATCGAGGAGATGTGGCAGTTCTGTAGGTCGCTCTTCCCTTTGGTGGCCTATGCTTACTGCACTGTCCCCACCTTCCCCAGTGGCCAGGCAGTCTTCATGCTGGGCAGCAAAAATCTGAGCACCAACTTCTGGAAGCCCGTGCAGCAGCTGACACAGAAGCAGGTAGAACAGATGCAGCTGAAATACTACAACTGGGATGTGCACCAGGCAGCGTTTGTCCTGCCCGAGTGTGCTGCCGAGACCCAGGATGATGTAAGCTGAGCCCAGGTGCCACTGCCCAGGACGTTGGGCCAGGGAGCCTTCAGGACTCCTGGGCATGACCAAACCCTTTTGCCCTGCCTGTGTGCCCACCAAGCAAGTGTTACAAGCCCCAGAATGCTGCCCGATGGGCCCGGCTGGGCGGATGGTCTCTCAATGTGGTGTTCGGCCTCCAGGCTTATACCAGCTGTGTATAGCCAAAAACAAACAAAAAAACCACAGGAATTACTGTTTGTAAAGTGATGGGAATAATCCAGTAGGGAGAGAAAACCTGATGATGCAGGAGTGAGAAGGAAAAATTTGTGGAATGACATCCTTGAGAAGGCAAGAAAGGAATGGAATCTGGTCCATAAGTGGAGAGGTTGGACACCCTTCATGGCCGTAGAGACCATTTATTCTTATAAAAACACCATATGGGGACCCAGGTGGAATTAGTTCAGTAGTTTTGCTAGTAGGATCTTGTTGCTTTTTCTTGATTGCTTCTTGTTTACCTGTGAAATGAGAAGCAACACATTAGCTAAGATTGAGGAAGGAAGAGAGGAAGAGACCTGGAGAGAGAGGAGAAGGTGTGACACAGTCATCGGAGAGTGAATGTTCTGGGAAATGTAGTATAATTTCCTGGCAGCACTGAGAGCCCACTTGAGGTTCCTGGTCATGATGAGTGCGTGCTTTTCCCATTCAAGTCCAGCTTTGGGGAACAGGTGTACAGTAGGCAACGAGTTTGATTTCACCAACTTGGGGGTTTCTCCCAAGTCAGTTCAGTGAAGCAAGATAAGGCTAAGAGAGTTTCAGGGTGTTTGCAAGAGAGCAGAGGACCAGGGACAGGAGCAGGGTGAGACAATAGGATCAGGAGAGTTAGACCTTAGTGGGGCTTGATAATTTTTGCAGTTGGGGTATTGGAGAGAGTAAACTGGAAAAATAGGAAGTGTTGGTTGGAGAATCCAATCTTTCTCACTGAGGAAGGAATTACAATAACCAGTACAGACAAGGTCTGGGATATGAGCATTGGAATGAGGGGCTGGGGCAATGTGGAGTTGCAAGGACAGGGTGGTGGAAGGATCACATGTGCATGTGGAAATCCCCAAGAATTATGTCAGGAGAGATGTCTTGGAGAGGTTAACAGTGAGGCAGGGCTTAAATCTTTAAGGAATGAGGGGTAGTGTCTCAGGAATGAGTAGATGGCTGCCAAATGAGATGACCAGAGGTAGGAGAGCAATCTGAAGAGGGGCAGGCTAAAAACCAAGAAACAGATGGAAGTGGTGAGTAGCTTTAGGAATTCAGTCATATCAGGATTTCTCACCCTCAGCACCAAATTTTGGGCTGGATTTCTCTGTGTTGTGGGAGCTGTCCTGTGCATTGTAGGGTGTTTAGCAGCATCCCTGGCCTCTACCCATGAGATGCCAGGGTTCTTTACCCACCTGTGACAACCAAATATGCCCAGACATTGTTAAATGTCCCTGGGGGCAAAATTGCCCTCATTTAAGAACCAGTGAGTTAGATGAATACTGAAAAAGCATTAGGGTCCCTGGTGTCCTTCCCTAAAGCTCTTTCTACGGAGTGCTGGGGATGCCATTCTAATCCAGATTAGAGAAGATTATGCAATGAGCAGGAGAAAAAACAAAGTGCCTCTCTTTCTAGGAGTTTGACTGTGAAGGGCTGGAGGATGAGAGCGCAGTAAGCAGAGGAGACTCTGGAGAACCAGAGATGATTTCCTTCTGTGGGTCAGATGGAGCCATAAACAGACTTAAATATTGATGAGAAGGATCCATGTGAGGGGAACAACTGACCTAGAGAAAAGAGCGGTCTGAAATGGGCTGTGGAATGGTTTGTAGATGTGGAGGAGTCAACGTTAGATCAGAGGAGCAGCATCTCCAAAGATCCAGGAGCAGCAGGTGGATGCTGCTGGTTTATGATTTGTTGGAGAGAAGCAGAGGGAGTTCTCATCCAACAGCTTCCATTTTCAGCTGCTGAGAGTGAAGAGAACAGTGAGTGCAGGGGCGGAGGTGGGGGGGGGGAGTTGGCACGTTGAACCAGTTGTGAAATGGGAGACCAAGCTGGCTTGGAAAACCTAGGAAAAGTTCTAGGATGTCTGGGGAGTGGCGAGGGCCTGTGTGGGGCTAGCGACCTGAATTTACAACTAAACCAACCTGTGCTGCTGTGCTTTCTCTAGCATCACTCAGACACCACAAAAGCAGGTAGCAGGATTCAGCCCAAGTTAGGGCTTTGCTAGATGGTTGTGATGGAAAGAGCAGAATATTGGCAAGAGTGCTATTAAAATAATGAGCTGGGAAATGTAACTATACAAAAGGAGGGGAGGGAAAGAAATACAAATCTGCAGATTGGTTAGAAAATGTCACAGGGCCTCTGAGGTCATTGTGCAATTAGGACAGGATGTTAGTGGTGGTCAGAAAGGGGGATTCCTGAGTAAGTGATTCTGGAAAGGCAATTTGTCAAGTAATAACAAGGTCTACGTTGGGACCATGGAAGTTAGTGCATGAAAGGGAGAACATCATTGGTGATAAGTCAAGTTACTAAGGGGTCAAGGTGGCCCAGTCATGTCTGTGGATGCAGATGTCCTTCTGGATGAGGGAAAACTTGGAATGGAGAGGGAAATGTGAGCCAGGGGCCAGATTTTCTGTGGGCCGGGAGCGTCAGCTGGCAGGTAGGAGACGATAGGCTCTAGGAAACTCTGGGGTCATACTCTGCTTGCATGGACCTAAGGGGAACTATTTTCATCCCAAGAACATTGAGGACTAATGGTCTGGAAGCAACATATAGAATGAGGTGAATGTCAACCTTACTTTCTTGCCCCGAGTGTGAAAGGTATAAAAGAATAATCAGAGCCAGCTCCCCATACGTCTGCATATTTTTGTTTGCAGGCTTTGTTTCAGAGTGATTGATCAAGTTTTATTTCAAGGTGGGTTCCCACCTTCATCTCCTCCCAAACCCCCCCCCCCCCAAATCCAGACGTCATTTTGGTTATTTCTAGCCTAAATGGCCCTGAGGCAAATGAATTGATGCTGGGGCTATTGAGAGAGATTATAGTTTATTTTATGGGCTGTCCAGAGTCTTTCTGGCTAATCCCAGAAATCCAACTGAAGTACCAAGATCTGCCTCAAGCTCACAAGATCTTCTGGATCTGGAAGACTGGGAATAAGGCAGGACCCTTCTGCTCAAGCATTTCTTTACTTGGATTTGTGCTCTTGTATCTTCTACAAAGAAATAGGATGGCTTTGCCTTGTACCTTTTGGCACTAAGTTCACCAAAATAAAAAAGAAAAGGAACTAAACCAAAAAAGGAAACCAAACAAAGGAACGGTGATTTGGCAAAAGGAACTCTCAAAAGAAGAAAGGAGACCAAAGATAGGCTAGTAAGAACTGCTCAGTTGGCCCATTTGCTATGGCAGCAATTCACATGGCATTTCAACTTTGAAAGCATTTTGTACATTTAAGAGCAAAAGGTGAGGGAATATGTACTTTGCCTGAATATGGAGGGAAGGGGATGTACTCTTTTGCTTTATGTGGCTGATTCCAAAGCTACATTTGTTGATTTGTTAGGATTGGAAGGTAGGAACAAGAATAGGCAGCAGTCCAGCATACAAAGTCTCAGTCAAAAATCTTTCTGACTCACTTCTTTGGAATGCAGAATGTATTTTCCCAGAGAAACAGTCATAAATGGTGATTGGACTTCTGGGTCCAGCCAGCCAGACTAGCTAAAGCCAGTTTAACTCAGAGTGCTAACAAAACTGTCATCCCATAATAATAGTTCGCTGAAACACTCCAGTCTTATTTTTTCCACTATTATTAAAATTTTAGAATAAACCTCAAGTCCAGAGTGAGTGCATGAGTGGAACCTTGTGGAAAAAAAAATGCTTAGCATGATGAGTGGAAGAGAGGATTGGTTTTGAGTTATTTAGATTCTGAAGCAGTGTTCTGTCCAGAATTTGAGGAAGACAGTGTAATGGTATGAGATAACAGACAAGAGCTTATCAGCTTCCATATTCCTTTTGTCTTTTCTGCTAGTGAAGGTGAACTTTAGATTGAAAGGTTCAAGTCCTGGGAAGGAGCTGTAGAAGTCCATGCTAGAGGTGCCTGGGTGGCTGTCTGTTGAGTGTCTGACTTTGGCTCAGGTCATGATCTCACTGTTCCTGAGTTTGGGCCCCATCTCGGACTCTGTGCTGACAACTTGGAGCCTGGAGCCTGCTTCAGATTCTGTCTCTCTGTCTCTCTAAAAAATAAATAAACATTAAAAAAAAAAAAAAAAAGAAGTCCTTGGGGCGCCTGGGTGGCTCAGTCGGTTGAGCATCTGGCTTCGGCTCAGGTCATGGTCTCACGGTTCGTGGGTTCGAGCCCCGCATCGGGCTCTGTGCTGACAGCTCGGAGCCTGGAGCCTGCTTCGGATTCTGTGTCTCCCTCTCTCTCTGCTCCTCCCCTGCTCATGCGCTCGCTCTCTCTCTCTCTCTCTCTCTCTCTCTCCTTCAAAAATAAATAAAAACATTTAAAAAAAAGTCCGTATTGCGTGAGACTGTTGTAGGAAGGTATATCATTATTCCAAATGAGTTTAAATTTCTTAGCTAGAAAAATTATATATCAACCAGGGTATTGAAAGAGCAGGTGAATTCGCTCGTGGAATCACAGTTGCTAATGGAGGTGATATGAGGGCTGGGGCAATTACCAGAATAATAGAGGGACAAATGTGACAGTTTTCCAGAAGGGGTAGGGTTAGGGTAGAAGTTGTACATAAACTAAATTCTGATAAATGGAGACATTGACACCGGAGTATTACTCTCCAGGAATATCACAAGATGAGATTTTTAAGTGGGTGGTTTGTGAATGTTAGAAAAAGGAAAGGTCATCAGGAGCCAGTGCAAGTTCAATATAAATAAGTCATGTCAGACAGAGCACATTACCTTTTTTTTTTTTTTTAATGAGGGTGATTATAATGGTAGAAGAGGAGAAAGCCACAGACATGTTTGTGTTTTTTAGAAATTGGAGTATAGTTGACACATTTTTGTGTGTTTTGAGTTTAGCAAATGGTGTGAACAAAATTGAATTTAAATACAGAATGAAGAAATGTGGACCTAGTGAGAGTATACTTATCTGAGCAATTGATCTTGGTACCAAGACTGTGGAACAATGGCTGGAAATCAATTTCTAGAGGAGACAAAAATCAATATGAATTAAAGTAATGGCCTGCTCCTGATTCACAAATATGTGCTGCCTAAGTACAAATCATAAGAGCTGAAGCTAATGACTGATTATGTGAAAAGACTAGGTGTTTGGCTAATTAAATCTTAGTATGAATCAAGCATGTAATAACAATGTCAAAAAGTTTATGCAAGTTTAGGTTGTATTTGCACCTTTGTGTCCAAAACAAAGAAAGTACTAGGCTTCTCCCATTCAATATTGGTAAAGCCACTTGGGCCCTCCATTTCAAGGAGGGGAGGCCATGTTGATTGGGGAAAAACAAGTGGTAGATCCTGACACTTAGGCAAAGCAGGACATCAAGTTTAAATATTTGATAATAGCAATTGGTGGATGGAGTTGCAAAATATAGTATTAAGACCTATGAATCGGAGGTATAGATAGGCAGACATTTCATTTTAGTGGAAAGATGTTTAATTCTTCAGAGGAGTTTAAATATAGACAGACTGGATAACAATCTAGGCAGATGATGTATGCTTTAACCAGGATGTATCAGTGGGGATGGGAAGGAAGAACATACATGTTTTATGTGTAGCAGGACTTGGTAGCTGATGGCAAGCAGGGAATGACAGAAAGACAGGATGTTTCTGGGAATATAACACCCTAGTAAGTGACTCACTGATGAATCTGAGTTGCTTTTGTTTTATTTCCCCCCCTTCTTTCAACCTATTGTCATCATCAGCCAAATTTCCTCCTTGTAACAGTGTTCATTCTGCTGTTTTTTCCCCTATTTTCAGAAAGCCTCCACTGAAATGCCTTGTGAATTCTTGCCCCACGCAGTATCCCATTTGAAATTCAGTGATCTATCCATTATCTGGGGAAATGTCAACATTAATTTGACAAAAACAGGCATGAGGAAAGCAGGGAGCCCTGGGCATTCTGAACAAAGATGTAATATCAGTATTTACCATGGAACTCATTTGATTATACGTCATCTAGAAGCATGCCACAATAATGGCCAGAAAAGCCCACAGAAGCAAAAGAATCAAGTTAAAGTTGAGAGTCTGCTGGTAAATAACCTGACTGCCATGACCTAAAAAACAGCACTAATGGAAGAAGTTGTAATAAAAATTTAAAGAGAAACACAGAACTTGGCAGAAATGTATACACAGAATGGATTCACAGGATTCCTGAAAATTGAAAAGGAGAGAGATCTGTAGGATTTCAACTATAGCTATCCCTCCCCCTGTACACCAAACCCCCATATTTTGAATTTGTAATTAGTTTGAAAGGCTTAAGGGCTCTGGAAAGATCATTTAAAATCCCTTTATTTCTGAAGTCCTACTAGCTGATTGCAATTTTCCTTGTTTTGACAAATTAATAATAAAAAAGTGCATCTTTACTGTAAGTCTCAAATGTATTCCTTAAATCTGTCTCTGGTTTAAAAAAAACAAAAACCTGTAAGATAGGTTTTTAATCAAAAAAAAATTCTAATGGCCCCTTCAAAAGGAAAATGCATTTACAGTTCCTTCTCCCAAGGCACTTTTTGAAATGTAGATTAATGTGGCCTGATAGATTGTAATAACGACCAAAGAGCATTTTCATTAATTATAATGAGCAAACCAATAATATAGATCTTTACAGTGTTAGTATGAATTAGAATATATCAAGACGATACTTGCAGCTGGAGTAAAATTTGACTGCTAAGTCCAAATCCCTTAAAATAAAACACATAATGAAAATTTTGACAGATTATTCAGTGATGCTAATGGTATCACCACCATTTCATGATTTTTAACACAGTCTTAAGTGTTTTTAAAAAGTAAATACACTGTCTTGTGACATAAGTAGTAAGAAGGTTGAAGAAGAGAAAAGTGAATGAGAGGAGGTACTTCTGAGACTTTGAAAAGTGTTTTTCTTTTTTTTTTTTTCCTTTTTTCTTTTTTGTTAGAGTCATTTCTAAAGGTCCCCTCCCCCCCAGGAAGTTGAGCATGAGGTAGAATTCGAGGGATTTAGAAGCCCTCTTCAGGTTCTGCTCTCAGTCCCCTATGGGCTTTTTCTTTTAGGACCTCAGTCTCCTTATGTGAAAAAGCAGAAAAATCAGCAGATTTCCTCACTGGGGTGTTGTTCAGTGACTGCATGCACAGTGATTGAAAAGCATTTTAGCTATCTTAAAAGCATATTCATAAAATAATAATATAGTGAGAAGCCTTATCTAAGATTTATGGATGCTTATAGCCGGCAATACAGATTGCGGGCACCAGGATAGCCAACCTTCAGATGACCACAGCCCCACATTGCTCACCCCAGCTGTACCCCTTCCTGTTTCCTTTCAACTGAAATCGGATGGTGTTGGCATCAGAAATTGGTTCTGTTCTCCGTAGAAGAGCACATGGGCATTTGTGACTCAGTGCTTCCGAGAAAGAAGTTACAGGCATTAGATATCTACCAAGTTTTCAGTGGGTTGAGAATTAATCCTACTCAGCAATATTGTAAAATACCAACAGTACAGTCTTATCAATAAATAAATATGTTGGGCACTTACTAACACTTGCTAATAGGATTTTCAATTGAACTAGAAATAAGAGCTATTTAAATTATGCACTATTTTGAATAAACCGCTATCAGCTTCACTAAATTTTGCCGTGAAATTTTCATGTATTCATTCATTCAATATTTATTAATCAAAGTGCTTTGAGGAATACCAAGCAGTAATCTCAACGTTTCCCCTCAAGGCCAGGAGTGGGTATTGCCTCTGGCCCCTGCACAGTGTCTTTGTATCTGACAAATGTTAGTCCTGCAACCACTGCTGGTTAGTTGGTTGAAGGAGAGAATATCAGGCAGTGTGCAGTGTTTGGTGACTTCCAAAGGCACGCACAGCAAAAGTGCTGGAGGAGTTCGGTTAGGATGGCAGTCCTCAGCTCTGTTGTGCATCAGAACTCCCCAGAGAGCTCTTTGGAAAAGTGAAGGTCCAAGCTGACCTTTATGTGCTAATATTGCTCTTGGTTAAAACCTGAATGTGTTTAAATAAAGTTTATGAAGGTGACTCTAATGTACAGCTAGTTTTAAGAGCCATTTTCTTTGAAAAATTTGTAATTAAAATTTTTTCTTTTAATTTTTGTAATGTTTGTTTATTTTTGAGAGAGAAAGAGTGCAAGCAAGGGAGGGACAGAGAGAGAGATACACAGAATCCCAAGCAGGCTCCAGGCTCAGAGCTGTCCGCACAGAGCCCGATATGGGGCTCGAACTCACAAACAGTGAGACTATGACCTGAGCTGAAGTCGGATGCTTAACTGACTGAGCCACCCAGGCGCCCCTAGGTTTGTAATTTTAAAGGAGGTGGTGGTATATAGCTCAACCTTGAAGGGTACATTTCACTAGGTACCAAAACCTGTACCGAAAGGTATACCAATCCAGAAAACAGAATCAGTAGTGTATATATATATATATATACATAGGTACACATAGGTGCACAAACGTTCAAATGTGTATGTATAGTTGTATGTATGTGTACATACACAGAGATTTAATAAACAGATGTATTTATTTTTAAACTCTTTTGAGAAAGAGAAAGCACAAGTTGGGGAGGGGCAGAGGGTGGGGAGCAGAGCATCTGAAGCAGGCTCTGTGCTGACAGCAGAGAGCCTAATGTGGGGCTTGAACTCACGAACTGCAAGATCATGACCTGAACCAGACACCTAACCAACTGAGCCACTCAGGCACCCTTGATCTATTAAACAGAGTCAGCTGAAGGAATTGGTTTATGCAGCTGTGGGGTATAATCCACAGAGCATGCTGGCAGGAAGGGCAGGGACGGCTGCTGCAGTCCATAGGTGGAACTTCTTTTTTTTTCAGAGAAGCCTCAGGATTTTTTTTTTTTTTAAGACCCATCAACTGATTAGGTGAGTCCCACCTAGATCATTGAGAATAATGTCCTTTAAAGTCAACTGACTGTACATGTTAACCACATGTATACAATTCCTTCACAACAACACTTAGATTAGTGTTTAATTTCATAACTGGGTCCTGTAGCCTGGCTAAGCTGACACACAAATCTGACTGCCACAGTGGATATATTACAGAGGGTATCCTACTTGCATGGGCAAGTGAATGGAAGTGGAGATGAGGAAGATGTGTCCAGTTTGTATCCAGTTGATCTAGGGTAGTGGGAGGAGATGAAGTTAGTTTAAGGCTAAATGTAGCTGTATTGGACTTTTGAGCTGAAAAGACAAAGCAATGCTATAGCAGCACTGTCCCAACAGAATTTTCAGTATGATGGAAATGTTCTGTCTCTGTGGTGGCCAGCACCATAGCCCCTTAGCCACGTGCGGCTGTGGAGACACCTGAAGGGTGTTAGTTCCAAACCTCCTTGGGACCTTCCTGGGTAAAATCTGAAAGTGACGCTGTACTTGAAGAGAAGGAAAGACTAAAGAAAGAGGCCACTCCATATCAGGAGGTGGACAGCTTAATGAGCAAGGGAACTTATGAGGCTTTTCTTAGGTGGACCTAAAGGCAGGAAGATCTCCACCCCCGCCTGCCAGTATCTTAAAAGTTGCTATAGAGGCCTTAACTAGGTTAAGTCATGTATATGGACCAGATGGTCTGAATTCCACATCACTATCTCAAGGTTGTGTCCTTGGGGCAGCTTCTGGGAGCAGGGAAGGCAAGTGGAATGTACTTTCCAAGGACGGTGGGTGGGAGGAGGGGAGCTGAGGCGGGGTGGGGGGGGCGGTGAGGAGCCTCTGATTGTTGGAGTCCAGCTCCTGGGTCACTCAGCGGTCATGTCCTCTCAGTGACCTACCCTAACATGTGATTAGTGATACAGAGGAACTGAATTTGAATTTTTTAAGGTTTATTTATTTATTTTAAGAGCGTGAGAGAGAGAGAGAGAGAGTGTGTGTGTGTGTGTGTGTGTGTGTGTATGCATGCAAGTGGGGGAGGGGCAGAGAGAGAGAGGGAGAGAGCAAGAATCTCGTGAACTCACACACCATGAGATCATGACCTGAGCCAGAATCAAGAGTCTGACACTTAAGCTACTGAGCCACCCAGGCTCCCCACAGAGGAGTTTTTAATTAATTTAAGTAGCTCCGTGTGGCTAGTAGTTACTGTTGGACAGTGCAGCTGTACAGGGGTCAGTCTGGCAGGGGGTATACAGGATGCACTGGAAGGAGAGAAAGAAGGCAAGCAGTCCAGTTAGTAGACTAGTCGTACCGTCCCAGGCAGGGCGGGCAGTGCAGGAAGAGGGAAGGAAGGGAGAGAGATGGGAAATGGAGGAGAAAGGAACCAACGATGATCTTAGGGTTGGCCACTTCTACACCTTCTTGCTTTCCCCTTGTCCACCTAAACCCTTCCTGTCAGGCAGATGTCCGCAGCTCCTCTTTTCTCGCCGGCTGTCCTCACACGGGCTTCCCTAGCTTCAGTTACCACAGAACTGTGTTAACAGCTCCCAAGATTCTACTCACAGTCTTAGCTCTTTCCTCTCAACCTCAGGCCCCTGATATCTCCACTGGGAAATCTCACAGACTCTTATTGGTCTCCCCTCCTACCCATACTGCTTTTTCAGTTTTGTGCATTTTGGTACATGCACAAAATATAATCACCATCCTCTCAGCTGCTCAAGCCAGAAACCTCAGACGGCTCCTGATATTGTTCCCGATCTGCTGTTTCTTTAAATTTATTATTATTTATTTATTTATTTATTTAGAGCATGAGTGGGAGAGGGGCTGAGACAGAGAGTCCCAAGCAGGTTCTGTGTGGTCAGCGCCAGTGCCCGACTTGGGGCTTGAACCCACAAAACCACGCTATCGTGACCTGAGCCGAGGTCAGGAGTGGGACACTTAACCGACTGAGCCACCCAGGTGCCCCTAACCTGCTATTTCTAAGAGTAAGTTACAGCTTGTCTGTCTCTGTCTTCATTTCTGTTGCTCCCCCCTCGGACAAGGTCACTACCTGTCTTCCGTGGACTCTCACAGTCCCGTCGCCACTTGTGCCACCCGCATCTCTATTCTCTAACCACTTCCTTGAAAAGCAGAAATCAGATACTTTCTTCTGTGATGCGTAACGTAATTTCCCCCCTGTTGCTTTATCTGTAATACTACAAAATATCACAGGATAAAGGGTTAATTAATTTCAGTTGATTTATTTAATAATATTTATCCATTTAGTATTTCTATAACCCTATTAAGCAGGTACTATTGGGAAATATCACTGAAATATCCCTTGGGCATATATTCTAGTGAGAGAAACAGACATTAATCAAATAATTACACGAATAACTACACAATTAAAATTGTGAGATGTGACATTTAAGGAGGAATATAAGGTGCTCTGAGGGTATATGAGGAGGAGAGCTAAGCTAGCCAGGGAGCTCAGGGAAGGGCTCCGTAAGGAGGAGTTGACTAAGGAAAGGGAGAGATTCTAGGGAGTGGGGGCCACATGTGTAAAGAGAGAAGGGAAGTACTTTATTTCAGTGGAATACAAATGTAATGATTAAAAACTTTAATGGAATAAAGAACCTGACAACTGCATTGGGATGGAATGTGGTCTTAAATTTTTCAAGCCATCTGGAGCAGCTTTTGGAAACCAACCAAACTTGTATAACATGGTTCTGTTAAACACTTTGACTTGAATGTGATCTCAAGTCAATATAGCAAGTATCTGTCTGGTGGCTTACTTTCCTGGGGGTTATAAGTTAAAAAGAAAAAGCAAGATTTTTTTTCTCTTTATTGTTATAATCCAATAAAAATGATAATATGCATACATAAAAATAGATGACATACTCTATATGTATTGTATCATACTATTATTATAATTTATATAATGGAAAATTAAGAGCCAGAATGAATGGTATGAAATGGTGGTTCTAAAGGTTTTATATTCTTTCACTTTATACTCTTAAAAGTATGGACCCCAAAGAGCTTTTCATGTGGGTATATTGATATTTACTATAGTAGAACTTAAAACTGAAAAAAATTAAATGTATTAATTTACTTAAACAAAACTAATAAACTCAGTATATATAAACATAAAACATTTTAATAAAAAATAACTTTTTTTTTAAAACAACATAGTAAGAAGAGTGGCATTACACATGTATTTACACATCTCTTTAAGAGAAGGCAGCTGGATTCTTAATATCTGTTTCTGTAGTTAAAAGTTCCAGTGTGTTGTTTTGGTTGAAGTATGTGAAGTAGACCCAGCCTTACACAGATAGGTGGTCAGAAAAGAGAGTTGTTTATAGTCTTTTCAGGTAATTCTAGATATTCTTTGATACCACATTGAAACTTGACAGGTAGTAGCATCTTAAAGGTTCATTGTAATATGAAATGTGAAACCATACCAACAAATTTTTGTATATTAAAAACCTGTCTTGCATTTTGAATGGATCTTTACCCAAGCCTAATTTTTATCACTATTCACAGGGCAGTTGAAAACATTGGTTCACTGAGTTAAGTAGCTCTTACAAATGTTGACCCATTTTGTTATACAAGGTGAAAAAAATGACGTTTGTTAACACAGCCCCAGTCTCACCAGTGAAGCTAAGGAATATTGGGAAGCTGTGAAGTGCACAGTGGTGAATACAAGTTGTCCTAAATTCTAATACTTGTTTGAAAACTTGAATTTTATCATAAGCAATAAATATTGTCAGTTGTTTCTCCTGAAATGACAGTTTCACTTTGTTCATTTTCTGCAAAATATCTACCAAATATCCAAGTCTATACAACTGAATTTTGTTAGTTGTCTGTCAAGTGAAGTGGTATCTGTGAAAAAAAATTGGCAACTGGAAAATTATATAAGCACTTTTCCTCAAGACAGCCATCATACTACAGTGTGCATCAGAAGTGCTTTATGGGTACTTCCATTTCTTCACACAGAATATTGAAAAGCCCGGTACTCAAGGGTCAGGATTTAATAACGTTAGTCATTGTTACAGCTTCATCAAGAACATTCTTAAGTGAAGTGACTCTACTGTATGCAGTGGTAAAGAATACAATGACAACTAGGCCAGTTTGATGCCACTGCTGAGTTTGCTAAGATGCTGGGAATTTTACCCACCATTGTTTTTGCACCATCATTGCAGGTGTTAAGACAGTGAGGAAAATAGATAACATCTTAGTATTATAAAAATGGTTGTGACCCTATGGGCCCCCTGAAAAGGTCTCAGGAATTCCCAGAGGTCCTCAGAACACACATGCGTTGCCATAGACAGTAGTGTAAGAAAGAAAGAAACATCCCATTGTTAGGAAGGCTTCATGAGCGAACGGACTTAGACCTTAAAGCAGAATTAAGATTTTGATAGGTGGGAGAAAGAGAAGGGAAAGGGATTTTAGGAAGGGAAATCATGTGCGTAAAGGAGTAGAGGCAGGAAGCAGCATGATGTGGCCAAAACACTGATGAGAAACGATGGTTGGGTTGGAGGGTTAGGAATGGAGAGTGAGTGATTATTTATAGAATATGGGATATGATGATATTACGGGGGAATCTTGAATACCTATCAGAAAAGTTTGCATTTTTTCCAGAAGTCACGGGGAGTAATTGAAGGTTTTTGAATCCTGTGACATGAACATGTTGGTTTAGGACCATCCATACAGCGAAAGTGTATAAGGTAAATTTGACAATCAGGACAACTGGATGCAAGGAGACTGATTGGCATATTAATTTAGTTTGTGAGCGTCAAGAATGCAGACTAGAGAGGGGTGCCTGGGTGGCTCTGTTGGGTGAGGGTCCGACTTAAGCTCAGGTCATGATCTCCCGGTTTGTGGGTTCGAGCCCCGCGTCAGGTTTTGTGCTGACAGCTCAGAGCCTGGAGCCTGTTTTGGATTCTGTGTCTCCCTCTTTCTCTGCCCTCCCCCACTCACGCTCTGTCTCTCTCTATAAAAACATTGGGGGAAAAAAAAATACAGGCTGGAGAGATGGCAGTAGATGGACCAGAGTGAAATGTAGACCAATTGCTTCAAAACTAGAAGTGATATGAGAACTAAAGAAGAAAAAGTCAAAGGTTACTTGCATATTATATTTTATAACCCCATTTCCTTGCCAAGGACATTGTTAGGGAAATGAACAAAACTGGGTGTTTCTATATAAGGTCTCACTTGACACTTTTTCCTCTCCCCAAAATCAGAATGCTTCCCTTTTTTCTGATAGCAAGAACTGGATCATTGAACACATTTCCTTTTTGACCTCGAGCCAGGAGGCTTTGTGCCAAATATCATATTAAAATCATAACAATTACACTTGTCCCAGTGGTTAGTACATTTCTTACTTCTTTCTCTGGCCTGATTCTCTTCTCTCTTTCTTTATAATTCATTAATCTTACTATTTTCATTCTATTTAATGCCAGATATCAGAAGACCTTTTTTGAAAGAGGTTGACAGTGGGAGAGTCTTTTAGGGTTCCTAATACCAATTCCAATGTGAAGGGTTATTCCCCAATGCCCAAACACTAAGTGATTCTTGCACACCAGTTGGGTATCAGAGAATTCAAGTCAATTCTGACACTGTCTACCAGGAGATAGCATCAGATTGCACAGGTTAAGGACTCAGTCCTACAAAATTGCTTTCCACATCCCACTTCAGACTCCAGTGGCAAACCTCAGGCTGTTACCGGTGCTTCTGACCAACTGGCTACAGATTGGAGCTTCCAACAACCTCCTTTTTAGGTTCAACTAATTTGCTGGAGCAGCTCACACAACTCAAGGAAACATTTACTTATATATACCGGTTTATTAAAGGACATGAATCAACAACCAGATGAGGCGATACATAGGGCAAGGTAGGGGGAAAGAGCATGGGGCTCCTGTGTCTTCTCTGGGTATGCGACCCTCCTCTCATCCCCATGTGTTCACTCCAAACCCAGTTCTTTTGGTTTTTGTGGAGACCTCATTGCATGCCCATGATTGACTAAGTCTTTGGCCATCGGCCAATTCAAACTCCAGCCTGTCCCCCATCCTTGGAGGTGATGGGGGGGGGGGGCCTGAAAATTCCAATTCTCTAATCACATGGCAACCAATCCCCCACCCTTGGGTGGGGTCCAAAAGTCACCTTCATTAATAAGATACCCATTTCGCCTTTATGCCTGTGAAGCATTTTCAGGAACCGTGGATGATTCTTAAATCATTATATCACAGGGAGAAGAATGTAATGTAATGATAATCTATTAATCCTTCACATATTTTGTTCATTGATAGGATAGGACTCTACATCAGTCACATTTTACTGACAACCTTAAGAAAGCTAAAAAGACTCTGACATTGAAAACCAAAGTACCAAGCTTAAATTTCAAATTAAATAAATTCAGTTATTCTGGTTTCCCAATTCAAAGCAGATGAGAAGCAGCAAGTAAAAGGGTAGTGAAATACCTACTAAAAATAGGTAAAATGAGAGTGTTTCAGTCAGTTAAGCCTCTGACTTCGGCTCAGGTCATCATCTCACGGGTTTGTGAGTTCAAGCCCTGTGTCAGGCTCTGTGCTTAAACAACTCAGAGCCTGGAGCCTGCTTCCCATTCCATGTCTCCCTCTCACTCTGTCCCTCCCCTACTCTTGCTCTGTCTCTCTCTTTCACTCTTTCTCTCAAAAATTAAAATTAAAATTAAAAAAAAAATAGGTAAAGTGATACCAAACGAAATGAGTTTTCATAACCAGAATAATGTCAGAAAAAGCAAGATGCGGGTGCAAATTCCTCAGGATTATAGATTATGTGAATGCACGCAACACAGCTAGTAATTAATAAAGAACTGTCACATGTTAGAGAAAACTAACAGCTCACATTTCTTGTGCTTTTACTATGTTCCAGGCTCTCTGCTATTGCTTTTCATGTATCATTGTACTTAATCTTCACAATAACCATGCATTTCTATGATTTTCTCCTCTTCACAGATGAATACTTTTAAAGAAATAAAATATATACACAAAGGTACACTGCTTTGTATGTGGCAGAGTTGTGTTTTGAAATGGGCTCAGCAGGATAACAAAGCCTATGTTCTTTATTCTTATTTGGGGGCTTCCTTCATGTTTACCTCAATAATAATAATAGCTAAGTTATGTTCAATATCCTTTTAAAAGATCTCAAAAAATACTGTGTACTGTGAGAAAATTTAGAGCACAAAAAGGTTAAAGTAACCTTTTTTTAATTGGTATAATGTTTATTTAAAAATACATTTCCTCAGAGAACTTTATTTCTTGAAAATTCCCAACAAATGGGCTGGAAGAAGTTTTGTAAAGTGTTATTTTTTACCTACAGTCAGTTTCAAACTTTTGTGCCATTGTTTTATTATTTTTAAAATGTTTTTAACGTTTTTATTCATTTTTGAGAGACAGAGACAGAGTGCTAGCAGGGGAGGGGCAGAGAGAGAGGGAGACAGAATCCGAAGCAAGCTCCAGGCTCTGAGCTGTCAGTAGAGAGCCTGACACAGGGCTTGAACCCATGAATGGTGAGATTATGACCTGAGCCGAAGTTAGATGCTTAACCGATTGAGCCACTCAGGTGCCCCATTTGTGCCATTGTTTTGAATGAGTCCTGTGGTTTTTTAAATTTTGTTTTGGAAACCTCTGTGTATCCTCATTTTCATATCACAAAGAACAGCCATTCTTGGGGGCGCCTGGGTGGCGCAGTCGGTTAAGCGTCCGACTTCAGCCAGGTCACGATCTCGCGGTCCGGGAGTTCGAGCCCCGTGTCAGGCTCTGGGCTGATGGCTCAGAGCCTGGAGCCTGTTTCCGATTCTGTGTCTCCCTCTCTCTCTGCCCCTCCCCCGTTCATGCTCTGTCTCTCTCTGTCCCAAAAATAAATAAACGTTGAAAAAAAAATTTAATAATAAAAAAAAAAGAACAGCCATTCTTGTAAACTACTAGTGAGTTAAAGGAAGAAAAAGTTCTATCTCTATAAAACATTAACCAGCTGATAGGCAATGTCACAATTCTTTGCTCGGCACTAGATGCTCTGATTTCTTTTTCTTTCTCTCGCTTTGAATGAGTTTGTAAACATCAGTTGTCAGAGAAGTAGTCTGAGAAGATTATGGACATGGGACATAACAGTCCATGGGGGAGTAACTGTTGATGACAGGACTCTAGTGGTGCAAACTCAGAGCAACTGAAAAGCTAAAAATAACCCTGGGCAATTCTTAGACTAGAAATGGAAACATCCTGTGAAAGATGAAGAGCCTCTGGGAGTGACGGATTATAACTTTAAGGGAGTCTGCAAAAGAAGAATTATACATGATCCTAGTAAAGAGTATGATTCATTGCCTCAGTTACACCCTCGGGTGATACCTTTGTTAGCTTCCTCAGCTTGACAGTCTGAATGGCCAATTTAAATCTCCATTTTCTTTTCATTTTCAGATTATAATCACCCGCTAGGGGATAAGGTTTTCATTCACAAGCATGCATATTCAGGGACTAGTCACCCTGGTCACATGTGACTCAGGTGACTAAGAAAGGGGAGTAGTTCATAGCCATGGATATGGTAACTACCAGTAAATATTTTTTCATCATAACTGGGTAGTTTTCCAAGTACTGAAAGTACTTACATGTGTGAAAGCCAGTTGAAGTGTGTGGTTGACTAAGGAATAGGAGGGAAGGTGGAAGGAAACCTGTGATTATGAAGTCACGTGAAAACTATTTTACCTTGAGACTAATGATCTGAACATTGTAGATGGAATATTGTGAAAGTCCACTAAATCATGAGGGATCTGGTTGTAGCAGTATTATTTTGGTTCTGATTCCAGAATAGAAGATTGGGAGTTATTTCTTAAAGGTCCAAAAAGTGTAATTTAGGACAGCCATCCTGCCTAGGTGGGAAACCTATACAACATTTTTCCTCAAGAGGTAGTACAAACTGAAGATGCTAACAGATTCAAGACATATTTAAGAATGTTAAATACGTAATGTGGTATTAAAGCAAAAGCAGGACACTTTGGGGATGTTGAAACCTTAAGAGGTTAGCCTCTAGGAGGATAATCATTCCCTTTCAGAAATATCCTCATACATCACTTGTCTTGTTTTATCATGTCTATCACTTTATCTAAGACTTTATTGGGAATATTTTGCAGCTTAATCTCTCCCACAGTTCACCACTGTTACCATTATCAGATGAGAACTGTGCAAACAGGTGATGGCTTCTTCTAGAAAAGGAAGAATATGAAAATAACCACTATAGGCATTTTCACACTGTTTTTTTTTTCTTTTGTGACTTTTCTTACTCTTCTTTTCTGCACATCACCTTTAAAGAAGGCTAAACAGGGGTTTTAAAATGGTGGGAAAACAGGAGAGCAAAAACAAACCAACCAACCATCCGTGTAGTCTTGTTAATAAAAATCCCAATCCCCTGTCTCACATTTGACTGTGGGGTTGAGGAAAAGGTTCAGGCAGAGTCCCTCCCCTAGGAGGACCCTGCTAACTGAGCATCTTCCTGCAATCTTCCTGAAACCCTAGTTACTTAACTCCTTTTAAGGAAGTCTTATTTTAAAGGTCATTAAAAGTTCTATTTTCATATTTCGTCAAACTTGCTTCAGAAATTTTAAGAATATTTAAAGCCATATGAGAACTTTATTTAATCAAACTACTGTTTCCATGGCATGGCCTGCAGGGAAGTATTTAACAATAATTATGCTTAAGGTATTACAGCCTTTATACTCACCCAGCATCTTAAATGTGATGTTCTAATAATAGAACTCCAGAGTTTAACACAAGCAAAAGGAAACAAAAGCAAAATGCATGTACCAAATGAAGAGGCTGCCGGCATGTGAACATTCCCTTGTGTGTATAACCAAAAAAAAAATAAAATAAAAAGAAGCAGCAGCATCTTTAGGCACAATCTAATGATATTTATAAGTGAACCATATCCCTGTGGACAAATTATGGAAACTAGTAAGCTCAGCTATTTGGGAACTGGTTATAGCCATGCAAGACTGTTTTTTAGGAATTTGTGCATCAATTTTTGACTTTCAACAAAAATCACTTATAAGCTAAATAAGTATTAAGTTCTAAAGAAGTTTTGAGTAAAGATATATAACTGATATGTGGTAGTTACAAAGGTGGCATGGAAGCTGTAAGGGAAAGTATGTCAATCTGGGGCAGTGATCTCTAAAATTTGTATCAGCACATTCCAATTCCATGTCTGAATTTCAGACATGTCTACGTTGTTGAACCCAGGACTGATTGACAGTACCCTAAAATATTTGTCCCTTTTCCTTTTTGGGATTTAGTTGGTAATTTTATGGACCCCTTTTATATCGCCATTCATCAACTCACCCCATTTGCCTGCATGGTTTTTAGGATCTCATCAGTAAAACCCAAGAGAATCTACTGAATAGAGATTAAATAATGAGATAGTTCATTTAGGTCAAGAATGGTAATTGGCATTTCACAAAAGCAGTAATTCATTTGGGCAGTACCCATAAAAATGTTGGTGCTCCCTAATTAAAAAGTACAAATGAAAAAAAATATTTTGACTCTCAAGGAGACAGTGAAACTAACAGAAATCTGGTAAGGGTGGGAAAGGAGACTTTCATGTGCTCTGCTGGTGGAAGTGTTCATTTATTATAAATATCACGGATGAAAATTTGGCAATGTATACATCAAAAGCTCTTGAAAAAGCCGTGCCACTTAAAATCTGCTTCTAGAACTTAGCCTAAGGAAATAGTAATTGAACATGTGCACAGATACATATGTACAAGGATGCTCATTGCAGCGGTGTTTATAAAAGCAGCAAATTGGAAACAATTTATGTGTTCATCAGTGGAGGAAATGTTTATATTGTAGTGATTAAGCATGACTCAGAGCTTTAATATCAAGCTAGAAAAATGTGATAGATGTTTATAAAACAGTATGTAGGGTGTGGTACCATTTTGGGGAGTGTGTATGTGAGAGCGAGGGAAAACCTGAAAGGATGCAAAATATTAAGCTCAGCTCTACGAGGTTGGATTACGTATGACTTCTCTTTTTTTCCTTTCTTACTTTGCTGCATCTTTAGAATTTTTTAGCAGTTAGTATATATTACTTTTATTATCAGGGGAAAAAAGAGGTTATTTTTATTCTAAGAAAAAAGTAAACTGAGCTCCTGCTACCTGCAGTGCTCAGCAGAGAACTCAGGGTTGGAACAAGACCCGGCCACTAGTCTTCAGAAGCTAATAGTGTGGATAACAGAGTGGGGAAAGAGACTGTGATTTGTACAAATATTCTGGGTCACTCTTGAGTACACCTTGATCATTACAGAGTCACCATCAAGGGATGTTCATGGAACATCCTGACATGCTTGACTCTAAAACCAACCTAGAGTTCTCGCTTCTGGATACCCCCTCCTCCTTGAATGGGCCCTCTGTCCACTGCACTTCCCTCCCATCAACATTCCTGGACGCCTGAGTCCAGTCAAAAAACACGCTTATTCATCCCCTGTAATACACCAGTTACTGAGCTGGTTTCCTCTTTGGCTCCCTTGTGTGTCCACATATGTCTCTTTATCCCTGTTAACTAACAGGTTATTTCCTCTTTGTCAACCCTGCTCCCCACAATACTAGTCTTTCCACCTTCAGCATCAATCCTTCCATATGGACAATCCTTCCATATGCTTGTCATTTTTCTTTCTACTTTGCATTTTCTCACTATTACATGTTCTTACGGGCTGAGGAGGAGCTCTCCTCAAAGGAACAAATTGGTCCTGGTCTCTTCGCTTTGTGCACAATTGTATAAAGTAAAAATGTCCCATGATTACTTATGCTTTGAATCTGCCTGCACTCTCCCACAGTTAGGGAAAACAGAGTATATCTCATTTATAACTGTATGGCCTGCAAATAAAGTTTCATTGTGCTCTGTGTTTTGTGAGATCTAAATATTTACACAAAGGCTTTTGCTTCAAAAGTTTGGTTTCCCTAGAACTTGCTACATGCATGGATTCAGGGTTTACTGAAAAATCAAAGATCCAATATTTTCACTTTAGTTCTCTGCCATGATTAAAGTTTGCTTTTTTTCCTGTTGTGTCCTTCTTGGATTTAGTTAATTAGTTTTGTTTTACTTAAGGAGGTGTTAAAGACTACAGAGAGCCACGTGTTTTTTTCCACGTTTACATATCAGTTGCTTTTTAATTGTGTGAGTGTTTGGATATTGTTTATTTTTCGTCATGTAATTCCTCAACTATTATCGTTAGATCTTAAGCCTTTTTTTTGTAGCCTGCTTTGTATAAAGGTTGACACCATTGCCCAAATGAGCTTGGACTACTCTCCAGTATCATAGTAAATGACAACCATATCAGATCAGGAGTAGACTATTTGAAAATTCTGGAGATACAATCAGGATATCACTTGCTGTCCAAGGCAAGTTTCAAACACCCTTACACATAAATAAGAGTTTGAGCAAAAATACCAATTACACTGCTTTTTATGCAGATCTTGGACAAATAACTTAAGTTCAGCATTTTAAGCTCTCGAAATTAGATGCCTCTATTGTGAAAGGGAACTTCCAGTCTTGTGTTTTGCAGGGTTATTTGGGGACCTGATTTTGTGGACACTTGAGAAATATGAGATTGAACAAATGTTAAGCAGCAAGTTATGTTGTGGATTTACCAAGTGCTGATATCAGGGATTCCAGGAGGGTGCTTAGTGAGATAGGCTGCTCACCTAGAACTAACCTAAATGCCACAGAGCAGTGACACTCAGGAAACAGTGACGCCTGTTTCCTAGGTCCTCTCTTACCGTGGTCCTTCTTTCCCCACCTAGAAGAGAGACCTCATCATGTCACCCTTCATTTGCCTGAAGCATCTATTCAAGGAGAGGTCTAATGCCTCATTTCATTCAGAGATTACTTATGAGAAATTTTCCTACTAAGTAATTACCATCTTTGGATCTGTCTTTGTGTCCACTAGGACATTATTTCTCAATCGCTTGTCCTATACTATGGAGGTCTGAACCGGGCTCCAGGTACAGGACCAGCACCCACTCGTACTTCTTAGCCAAGAGCAAAAAATTTTCATGTTCTTAAATTCACGACTGTAGCTTGAAAGCACTGGGCACAGTATTTTGTTCCTTGCATTTTTTATCCTGATTTGGTTAAGGAGGATCCTGCCCTGTGGGGCTCTTTTGTTGAAGGAGCCACCCCATAAATAAAAGGAGGAAAGAAGCCAACTGAGAGGAGGGAGGCCTGGAAAACATCGCTTGTATGAATCACACCTGACCTCCCTACTTATTCCCTCTCCTGCTCTCCTCAGCCAAGCTGTTACTGCTCAGACCTGTATGTCTCCTCTGCATCCCAAGTATGAAATGTCAAAGGCAGCAGCCAAAGGCAGAGGTAGTCAGGTCACTATTTCACAGTGGTTGCCACCAGTTCTGGTGTACTGACAATGAACGTGGGTGGGGTTTTTTTTTTTTTAACCTCTGTAGCCTTTAACTTTCAGTACAGCGTTAGGTCAAGTGGCTACCCAGGAGTAACTGAATGCTAGGTGGGTGAGATCTAGCATCTTCGGAACCAGAGAGGGCATTGGGTATGAACAGGTAGAATATAGTATAGACTCCAAACTGTAATTGGATATTTATTTGATATTTTTCCAGAAAGACGTGAGTATTAACAGCTAGAGACTGTTTACTTCCTCGACATTTGAGACATTTGCTTAACACCCTAGTGGGGTCGTCCAGGTGGGGAAGTCAGTAACCATACAGAAGCCGTGATCTCTAAAATAATTTTACCTGATAAATTTTCACCTCTCTTCAAGTGTTTTTATATTTATTTATGTATTTATTTATTTATTTATTTATTTATTTATTTATTTCAACGTTTATTTATTTTTGGGACAGAGAGAGACAGAGCATGAACGGGGGAGGGGCAGAGAGAGAGGGAGACACAGAATCGGAAACAGACTCCAGGCTCCGAGCCATCAGCCCAGAGCCCGACGCGGGGCTCGAACTCCCGGACCGCGAGATCGTGACCTGGCTGAAGTCGGACGTTTAACCGACTGCGCCACCCAGGCGCCCCTCTTCAAGTGTTTTTAAACTTAAGTTGCTGAACAGGAAAGATTGGCCTTCAGGGTATTTTTGTTTTTGTTTTTCCAAGTTTTTATTTAAATTCCAGTTAGTTAACACAGGGTAATATTAGTTCCAGGTGTAGAATTTAGTGATTCATCACTTACTTACAATGTGTGGTGCTTATCACAACAAGCACCCTCCTTATTACCATTCCCCCCCACATCCCCTCCAGTAACCCTCAGTTTGTTCTCTTTAGTTAAGAGTCTGTTTTCTGGCTTGCCTCTCTCTCTCTTTTTGTTTTCCCTTATGTTCGTCTGTTTTGTTTAAATTCCGTGTATGAGTGAAATCATACGGTATTTCTCTGACTTATTTCACTTAGTATAGTACTCTCTAGCTCCATCCACGTCATTGCAAATGACAAGATTTCATTCTTTTTGATGGCTGAGTAATATTCCGTGTGTGTGTGTGTGTGTGTGTGTGTGTGTGTGTGTGTGTGTGTGTGTACACCACATCTTCTTTATCCATTCATCATTTGATGGACATTTGGACTCTTTCCATAATTTGGCTATTGTTGATAATGCTGCTATAAACATCGGGGTGCATGTATCCCTTCGAATCAGTATTTTTGTATCCTTTGGGTTAATACCTCCCTAGTAGTACAATTGCTGGATCCTAGGGTAGTTCTATTTTTAACAGTTTGAGGAACCTCTATACTGTTTTCCAGAGTGACTGCATCAGTTTGCATTCCCAACAACACTGAAAGAGGGTTCCCCTTTTTCTGCAGCCTCATCAGCACTTGTTGTTTCATGTGTTGTTAATTTTAGCCATTCTGATAGGCGTGAAGTGGTATGTCATTATAGTTTTGATTTGTATTTCCCTGATGATAAGTCATGTTGAACATCTTTTCGTGTGTCTGTTAGCCGTCTGTATGTCTTCTTTGGAAAAACGTCTGGTTTCAGAGTTTTTTTATTTCATCTTGATGCCATTTGACTTGGTAGAAAAGAGTCAAGATAAGGTTTTGAGTAGGTACCAAGAAAGGCATAGAGGTCAGGACTTGAATAATTCATCACTGAATAATCAGTCATTTAAAGAAGTGTATCAGTATTTATCATGAGAGACTATTAAAATTTTACTTCATATAAAGCAAAACTGTAGGAAAGGAATTACTTTTTAGTTCTCTATTATTTCAGTGTCCTGATGGGTGAGTTAGGCCTGGAGTAGAATTACTACTGAAAAATCCATCCCTAAAAAAAAAAAAAAAAAAAAAAGTTTTGTTTATAAGTCAGTCTTTTAAAATTCAGACCAGGCCAGATTTCTTTTTTGTTATGTATTCGTTCCAACCCTACATTGAGTTTCTCCCTTTCTCCCAGTTGCCTAGCAGGGCCTTCTGCCAAGTGATGGGAAACCTGGATTTCACAGCAGCACAAACCTGGTGCCTGCCCTTTTCCCTAGCATTGCATTCCAGTAAAACCATATCAGAGTTTGACCTAGTTATTTCACACAGACAACTGTTGCCAGGTCATTGAGGCTTTCCTCCAAATAAAGGACCATGGTCTTCTGTCACACAGGAAAGACGTGCACGCAGACCAGACTATCCTGGAGCTGCCAGCCAGCCTGTGTGGCTGAGCAAGGGCCATGCAAGGGAGAGTGCCTAGAGCCGCGTGCAGATGTGGATCTTATTCCAGATCTCCTCCTTCAGACCTTCGATGAGTCCTGCTGGATGCCACCAAAGGCAACAGAATGTGGGCTACAGAGAACAAGTGGCTTTTGTATACTTTTCAGACATCTGTAATGATGACCAGGTTTTCATGACTAAATTCTACCACAGTTCACCTCCCCCTTTGTCACTGCAAGGAAATTTTTCATTTTTCCCCCTTCTATGTAAAAGTTTCCTCTAGCAACTGCCCTGATTGTCACCAATAGTAACATCCTCATTGAAAGGAAGAGAAATTGGGGCACCTGGGTGGCTCTGTCAGTTAAGCGTCCGACTTCAGCTCGGGTCATGATCTCACGGCTTGTGCGTTTGAGCCTTGCATCATACTCTGTACTGACAGCTCAGAGCCTGGAGCCTGCTACGGAGTCTGTGTTTCCTTCTCTCTCTGCCCCTTCCACACTCATACTCTGTCTCTCTCCCTCAAGAATAAACATTTAAAGAATTTAAAAAAAAAAAAAAGAAGAAGAAGAGAAATGGAAGGAGCCTGAAGGACTTTGTGGCTGAATTGAAAAAGACAGGGTTTAGCATTTTTGTATAGCTTTAAATACTCTTCAAGTTTATGGGTGTTAAGTAGCTGCAATTTTAAATAAAAGAGTTGGGGAGTGGCCCCAGCCTAACACACTGCTGTGTCTGTTGTCCTGGCCCCTCCCTGCTCCCAGCTATAGGGTCTCAAGGCAAAGTCACACTGTTTGTGATTGGAATCCTTGGTTAAATGGCACTGTGATGGGGAGTGTTCTGAGTTAGGCCAGCAGCATGCACTCCACAGGTGAAGGAACCTGCTAAATGGGATATGTTTTGAATACTAGCAAGAAACCTGCCCCCACTCTGTGGTGGAAAAGACAGGAATGACAAGTATCAGGCTGTATACCCTCAGCAAAAGATCTGCCTTTTCAAAAGTGTGAAGTAAAGGAGGAAGGAGTGCTGGTAAAATTAGGTGATTTTTTTATTAATTGATGGTAAATGCAGAGAAGAATTAATCGCATTTAATGACTAAGTGTTTCCACCAAAGGACTGCAAAATGCAATCTCCCCATGAGTTTTTAATGGAGAAAGAAGTTAAAAATTTTTAAATATTACCTATCAGTTAAAAAGTAGTCTGATTCTTAAACAACAGCAACAAAATTCACATGAGCATCCTGACAAGCTGTGTGAGAAACACAAACCCAAGTTTTTGCTTAGAGCAAATTAAAATAATTCTATCCAAATCCACATGGTAATAAAAGTTGTTTGACTCTAGTAGGTCCGAGTTCTGCCATTATTTCTTTGTTTTTAAGCCATAAAGCTTTTATGCTCTGAACTAAAGGCTTATTTATTTATTGTTGCTGCCAGGGTCATTTGTTTATTTGTTTTGTTTGCTGGGAATGAAGGGGTATCTTCTGTGGATTCAGGAACATATACCAACAACCATTGTAGCTTTTGTGTTTATCAAAACACAAAATGTGTTTATGCATCATCTGGCATATGTTTAGGGTTATAAAGTGGTACCTTCTTAAAGTGGTGAGGTCCAGAGAGAAGCCATGAAAATATGGCTTAGGAAGGATGGGATTTTCATAAATAGTGCTTTGTCTTAGATTTTTCTTCTTGCTAAATGAACCTCCGTACTTCAGATAGGCACCTCTGGTTATTGTGTTTATTTGCAAACATTATTCTCCTTTGCTGTTCGAGGAGGGAATAATTCTGAGATGATTGTGTTTACATACATAATACTGATAGTTTCCCATGTGTTTGTAGAATAACCATAAACTGCTTAATTCAAGGACTTCTTTCACCCAGAACAAACTGTGCTCGCAAAGATCATGGTGACCGCGACCTTTTAGTTAAGTAACTAGCAGTGGATTTCTTTTTCTCAGTAAACACGATGATGTATCTATTAAAGCCAGAAAATAAACACTTATAATTGACATTTTGAAAAAATTATATTAAAATTTGTTTTCCCACACAGGAAGAATTTAATGGAAAACCCGACTCCCTCTTTTTTAATGACGGTCAGCGAAGAATCGACTTTGTTCTAGTGTATGAAGATGAAAGTAGAAAAGAAACCAATAAAAAGGGTTCAAATGAAAAACAAAGGGTAAGTTTTTTGTGTGTGCTATTTTCCGTTTTATTTCTTATAATATCGTGAAATGAAAAAAAAAAGTGCTATTTTTATGTAAGCAATAAAGTGAAACTGGTATTTGAAATATGATATACCAAACATACTTTCATATTTTCTCTGCTCATCATTCCCTCAAGGCATGTTAACAGATATATATATTTTTTAATTTGAAGCAGAAACTTCCTCAGGCTCTTAACCTCAGTTGGTTTCACAGCCAAAGGCAGACTTTATTCCAAGGAATTGCATTTTCTATCTGTAGAAGAGATTTACATTAAAATCATACTTGGCTATTTGCAACTAGGTTGGGAAGGGACGCTGATGATTGGTGATGACAGCCAGTGTAGTAACCACTAGCCTTCAGTGTGCTCTCACTCATGGATGCTGGGTGCCTTTTGTATGCATTGTCTCACTTAATTTTTACATAACCTACGAGGTGCCTTCTGTTATGTACCATTGTAGATGACCGAGTTGACCCTTAGGTTACAATGATTGCCCAAGGTCACCAACAAATAGTGGAGCCATGGTTCAAATTCTTGTCTTGAATTTAGAGCCTGTGCTACTCACCTCTTCCATTTTCTATCACTTCCTTTTCATCTGTTGCCATTCAAGCTGCTCCTCCTTCCCTTTCCTCTTCTTCAAGTTTTCTTAAGTAACAAGACTACTTTTATCTTGAGATATTAAACCATTTAGTAGCCTAGGGTTATAACATACCGGGATCTCCTTTACCTGAACCCAAACTGTATTAAGCTGAAACAGGACAAAAAGAAGAGAGCATACATAGGTCACTTTTCCCCCACTTTGAAAACAACTCCCTTATTCTTTGTTTGTTTTTCTCACATCTATGCTATTCATATACACAGCTTAAATTATTCTCTCTGGACTTTCTCTCTGAAATACATCATTCTTAAATCTACTGATTTCTGCTCATTATTTCAAACCAGCTGATGAAACCTGCTTAAAATGAAGCAATCATGCCTGTTTCGTGTGTTTATTTTGGAAGGGGTAAGTTTCGTGTTTTGCATTCACATGGTATCACAGAGTAAACGCAGGCACTGGAACTTAACATTCACATTCTAATTCTGCCACTCCAGTTATTTGGAGTAATTCTAGCTGATATGATAAACTAGTTCTGAATTACAATGTCTTAACATAATAGACGTTTACTTATTTCTCATGTCAAATCAGAGGTAGCATCCCTGTTTGGCAGTATAGGTTTAGGGGTACGGGTAAGGCTTGGTCCCTTGCAGTCATTCAGGGACCCAGGCTGACACAGAAGCTTTGCCATATTCAACAGGTAGTTTCTAAAATCATCCTAGGAATCAACATAAATAATACTTTAAGAGAGAGGATGGAGAGGATGTGCTTCGTTACCACTTTGGCCTGGAAATGACGTCAGTTTTGCTACATTCTATTGGTCCGAACTCTGGAAAATGGAAAATGTATTTTCTGGCTGGACAGCCATTTCTCTGTAGGAACTCCACATTGTAGAAGTGGAACATGAATCTTTGGTGGACAGCAGGCTAGTCTTGGCCATACCTATTAACTGGCTATCTGACTTGAATGAATTTTCTGGTCAGTATCATATTTCATTATCATTTTTGAGATGCATATTATTTTTACATTTTGACATCTTTAAAATCAGGATATGTCTTACAAATGGCATATCATAATTTCGTTGGCTGAATTTTTCTTATGGATATGTAAAATATTGGTTCATCACACACTAATGGCATCTTAGAGTCAGGGAATGGGAATTCCAATACCTAGTCCATAGGCTTATGGTAAGGATTAAGTAAAATATTATGTAGAAATGTGATGTAAATTGTTAGCACATATTAAATCATATTAGATAATAGTAATTCCTATGCCCTTACTCTTATTTGTGGCTTTCTTAAAACAGTGTGCTAGCATGAAATGCATGACTCCTCTTTTGTTATTATATGATTTCATCACTAGAGGAATGTAGCTTAGAGTGTTTTATCATTTTCCTGTGGACACTAAGTTATATTCTGTGCAGTCATAGTCACCGTCATCAAATATTCATTACGCACCCCTATGCCAGTGGAACTGCCTGCACTAAGCACTATGTAAAGTAAGTTAAACAAATCTAATCCATTAAAGTGTAAAGGAAACAGTTCTGGTTTTAGACAAGAGCTTCACTGCCATGGTGAAGGGGCCCTAGAGCTGCTTACATTATTAATAAGTGCTGCATTTGCTTTACCCAGAAACAGGTCCCAGGGTAACTCTCATAAATCAGGAGAAAAAAAGTCATTAATTTGGCAGTCTCTGAACTCATGGATAGATGTACCATGATGTTGGTTTTTCTAACCCGTGCTTTGAAGTGCTTTGAGACCGTGTTTGTACATATTCCTTAGACTCCACCAGAATTTAAAGCTCAGTTTTGGAATCACATTTTTATTAATCAGAAACACATTTGTGAGTTCCATCATACCCTCTGTCAGGCCTTATTCAGGATTTAGGACTCCACCAAGGAAAGGCAATTTGAAAATCCTGTTTTCTTTGAGAGAAAAAAAAAATTATGTGTAAATCATACTGATTTCCTAAAGCAACACCAAGGTTGACTTTGTCAGTGGCTGATCTAAAGAGTATTGTTAAATACTTTTCTAGAAATGGAGAAAGAAGTAATAGGGCCACAAAACATAGAGGAGTAAAAGGCTACATCTTCCCATGAGCAGAAGAGAAAATATTTTTTCTAGCTAAATCTCCAAATAGCATGTCACTTTGTCCCTTTATATTAGTGAAAATACCTCAGGAACTTCACACCTTCCTTAAAAAGTACAAATCAGGGCACCTTGGGTGGCTCAGTAGGTTAAGCGCCTGACTTTGGCTCAGGTCATGATCTCATGGTTTGTGAGTTCGAGCCCCATGTAGGGCTCTGCTCTGACAGCTCAGAGCCTGGATCCTGCTTCAGATTCTGTGTCTCTCTTTCTACCATCTCTTTCCTGCTTGCACTCTCTGTCTCTCTCTCAAAAATAAATAAACATTAAAAATATTTTTAAATAAGATAAAAAGTGTTAATCATTTAGATTAGGGCATGGGGAATGATAATAAGTTGTTTCAATAATGCATGCCCATTTAGCCTACACTATCCTGGGCACTGAGTCAGTTTGAATGGTTTTTGTTTTTGTTTTTTGTTTTTCTGCAAGAACTCAAAATGTCTTAAATGCTAAAGGAAATAATTTTCTCACTTAAGAAATACCCCTCCATTAAAGCATCTGGGCACCTGGGCAGCTCAGTCAGTTAAGCATCTGAATCTTGATTTCAGCTCAGGTCATGATCTCACTGTCATGAAATCAAGGCCCAAGTCAGGCTTTAAGACAGAGCATGGAGCCCACTTAGGATTCTCTCTCTCCCTCTCCCTCTGCCCATTCCCCATGTGCGTGTGTGTTCTCTCTCTTAAAAAAAAAAAATGTAGCCTAGAGGTAAAACCATTTCTGGGTTGGATAATTTATTGACTTAAAGAGGTCGTCAGGAATTGAACTCCTAACATCCTTTGCCCTGCCAGCCTCATTATGTTTCTGTTCTTAAACTGACTTCACTTGGTTACAAGATGGCTCTTGTACTCAAGGCATCTGGAGGTGAGAAGAGGGAATGCCCTTTTTTAAGGGGGAAGAAAGCTCCCCTAGAAGGGCCCTAAGCAGACTTGCCTTCACAGTTCATGGTCTGTCACAGTCTATTCCAAAACTTCTTGTTGGCAAGACAATGGAATTACTACTTCCCATCATTACCACAGACACATGAAGATTAGCCTTTCATCTTTTAAATTGCCTGATCACCCAATACCTGGAAAACCATCAGGCTTTTCTTAGCAGTGAAGAAGGGGGAAGTGACTGACTGTTCAGTAGGTAGCCAGCAGTGTGTGGCATAGTACATGATTAGTGATATCTAAATATGTTCCATGTACATTATGAAGAGCAGAGATGTTCTAAATAAAACAAGTTTCTATATTTTTCTCCAACCCCTTCTGCTTAGTTTTGTTAGCAATGCTTCTTCCACTTCCTTTTGCTAGAACTGCGAACAAGTGGCAGAATCGATCTATTTTGAATTGTGTTTCATATGACCCTTGACCTCCCTTCCAACATATGAGTTTATGACCAAGTAAAGGTAGAATTCGGGGGATGGTAAAGAGGGTGGAGGGGTCTAGGTAGCATAAAGACCATATAAGCAATCCTGACTAAGTGTTTTGTTCATTTAATTTTTTATCTGCACAAGCCATTCCTAAAAGTTAACAGAAAATTCATTTCCTTGAAGTTAGATGAGAATTTTTGTATGGAAATGTAAATTTGTATTTCATATCTGACTTTAAGAATTCTTTAGTATGCAGCAGAAGAATCTGGCTGGTGGACACCATAGAATGTGAGGTTTTTGAGAAATGAGCAATCGAACTAAATTGTATCCAAACTTTCAAATAATGTGAGACAGCTAACTAATTGGTTCCAGATCCTGTGAGCTTTTTAAAACTGTTATCCATTGTTTTAGATGAGTTATCATGAGGCTGGAAATGTTTGCCTAGAAGCCGGAAGAGATCTCTTTGGACACGTTTCAAAGTTCATCAAAAAGTTCTACTACAGTGAACACATTATATCTCACCATTTACTGAGGTTTTATACATTTTTTTAAGTTTTTTTTTAATGTTTATTTATTTTTGAGAGAGAGAGACGGAACATTAGCTGGAGAGGAGCAGAGAGAGAGAGTGGGAGACAAAGAATCTGAAGCAGGCTCCAGGTTCTGAGCTGTCAGAGCCCGACGCAGAGCTCAAAGTCACAAAATGTGAGATCATGACCTGAGCTGAAGTCGGACGCTTAACCGACTGAGCCACCCAGGCACCCCTGAGGTCTTATATTTTTTAGTAAACTTTTATAACAGTGTCCATGAAGATCTTGTCCATTTTTTTTTTTTTTAATTTCAGGTGTACAATTTAGTGATTCAAGACTTAGATACCACACCTGGTGCTCATCACAATAATTATAATCCTTAATCCCCATCACCTATTTAACCCATCCCACTCTCCTCCCCTCTGGTAACCATCAGTTTGTTCTCTGTAGTTAAGAGTCTGTTTCTTGGTTTGTCTCTCTCTTTTTGCCCCTATGATCATTTGTTTTGTTTTTTAAGTTCCACATATGAATGAAATCGTATGGTATTTATCTTTCCCTGATCTTGTACATTTTTACTATTCTTTTTTAAAAAAAATTTAATGTTTATTTTTGCAGACAGAGGACGAGTGGGAGAGGGGCAGAGAGAGAGGGAGACCCAGAATCTGAAGCAGGCTCCAGGCTCTGAGCTGTCAGCACAAAGCCTGATGTGGGGCTCAAACCCACGAACCATGAGATCATGACCTATGCTGAAGTCAGATGCCTAACCTACTGAACCACCCAGGCACTCCTTAACTATTTTTATTTTAAAATTGTGTTGATATTGTCAGAAGCACTTTAAATTGTGGTTTGTGATTTATTGTGTATAAAGTCCATTGGTTTTCATAAGTTCTACCAAGAAACCTTGATAAACTCTTTTTAGTTCTAACAACTTGCAATGGATCTTTTAAGTGTTCTCAGAAAAAGACCACATTATCTATGAATGATGAGAGTTTTGCTCTACCTTTGCCATCTTTATACTTCTTTCCTTTCCTTGGCTAGGTGCAATGGCTAAGACCTCTTGAATAAAACCAGGAACACATAGTAGTCACTATTATAGGGTTCCTGATTTTAATGGGAATGTTTCTAAAGTTTCCCTGTTAAACATCACAACTGCTATCAAATTTTGGCAGTTTTCCTTCAAAAAAGTTAAAGGAGTCGCCTTCTAGTCCTAGATTGCTAGGAGTTTTATAACTGGATTTTCAATTTTATCAAATGCTTTCTTTTGTATCTATTGAGGGATCACATGGCTTGACTCCTCATTAAGTCTTATGTGCATTAAATATATGGTCGTTTGTGGCCAATAGATAACAGTATAGATAACTCAAAAATCATTTATTATTGACTTTAGCTCGCAATGTACGTTTTTCCCAGTCATTAGCTCCTTACTTATGCTAATACTACATTAGCATAGTTTATTTATAATTCGTTATAAAGTATTTGAGGTCACTTACAGAAATAATATCAAGAATGAAAAGTAATTAGATGAGAAACACAGAGTGACAAATGTAAAGTCCAAGAAAATAAAATGAAGCCAGGTGTCAGAGTAATAAAGTGACTTTTTAAGTAAGCATAGGTCCTGTTCAGAAGTTAGTGTTGAGCTATAAATTTGCCTCTGAGTTTCCTAGTAGCCAAAGAAAATGGGAGATGTTATTAATAATACAGTCTAATGTCTTAACACAATAAAAATAAAACTGTCCAAAAGAAACATAATGTTTTGATAATCTCCCAGAAAGAAATTTATTCCATGGAGCCTCATAAAAGGGAAACCATGATTGACTAGACTTAACATTGGCCTATCTTCTCCAAATTGAAGAACCAAAGGGATGGCAGAAGGGGATTATGAAGAATCAGAACAGTATAAAATAATTCCTGGAAATGACATGTTCACCACAGATAGTCCATGAATTGGAAACCTGAGGCTCATCTTAGGATAGGTTAAGAAGAAATGATGGTAACCATTGTTGGCTGGTTTTACCTTCCCAGATAACTTTTGGTAAGTGTCCTCTCTTCTATTGTAGGGAGCAAAATCAGGTTTAGCTTCAACTCATTAGCATTTTAGACTAAGGTAGGGAGCCCTTTATATTTTTATCTCCTTTCTTTACACCCTCCTTGCTTATACTAGGATTGTAGGTTAAAAGGAATAAAGTAAACTGGAATCAGCAGTTTCACATCACAGCTACAAAATGTGTCGCCTGGTATAAGCATGTTTGGTTTTATTTTTGAGTACTCAGTGTAAGAGCAATGAACCCAAATCTTCTTATTCCCAAAATGGGAAGTGTCCTTGGGCCCAGACTGTCCTTAGAACAGACAAACAAAAAGGACCCTGAAATCCTAATAAGTAAAACCTGATTCTTCCATTTCATCTCACAAAGATGTGGAGAACAGAAAATCCTTTCCTTTCCCTGCCTGGTCCTTCTGAGATGTGGCCTTAGGTTTGAAGGAAGAAGCTGTCATTTGCCCTGTCCCAAACATACACGTGTCTCACTTTTTAAAAGGTATAAGATGGGGAGAAAGAACTATGCTGAATTTTCATAAGGATTAGGCTTGAAAGGGCTAAATCATCACAAAAGAATAGCTGCTGTATATACATAGAGAAGGCGTGTTTTAAAAGCAGTGTTTCTTAATTTTGTCTGAGAAGAGGCACTTGTTTTGCTCCTTGAAAGCAGATTGTTCAGGCAGCATTGTGTACCTACTGAGTCAGAATCTCCAGGAGAAGAGCCCAAAAATCTGCATTTGAAGCCAGTGCTCCAAGTTGTTTGTATAAGTAAGTACATTTGGAAAACCTTTCACTAAAATGTTTACAGTAGTTATCTCAGCAGTGAGATGTTATTAGATGATAGTTTTCCCCTTCTCAGAAAATTTCTGTTTTCTAAGTTACCCACAAAGAGCATTTGTTTCTTTTATAATTACACCTAAAATGTTAATTTATAAAGAAAATTTGAAGTGAATTTCAGCTAAATATTTGCTTCCATTCCATGCTTATTATTTAGAATGCTCATCTTTTTTCTGTCCCCTAGAGAATACACACTACCTACTTGAGTAAATTCCTCATCAGATCAGTCCACTCACATTAAATATTTTATCACCAACATGTGAACTTAAATTAAATCCCAATTAAATAATTTATTCCATTTACCAAACCTTGAGCACATGATATATAACTAATAAATAGCGTTTAGAGTAATTAGACAGTAATTTTTTTTGTACAAATTAAGTACCTTTAACTTATTCCTCATTCATCTTTGTAGGCTTAACCAAGATTGGCAAGTTGAAAAATACACTGACAGCATCATCAGTACTTTGCCTAACAAAGCTGTAAGAATATGTGAAATTAATCTATGCATGTGTTTCATTAATCCCAACTGATTTGCGCTTTATTATCATTACAGTGTGTTCAGTAATTTCACTTTGTAGGCATTACAACCCCTATTTTTTTATCCTGAAAAAGCTGGGTGACATAAAGAAAATAGTAGATTGGTGTTTACAATCAGTATTATTGCTGTGTAATTCACAAGCCAGTCTTCCCCACAATGACTTTATTAAGCCAAATGAGATGTGTAATCTAAGGTGCTTAGGGACAGAAAGCTTCCTTAATTATGCCCGTCTGTCCTTTGTGATTTTGATTGCTTTTATTCTTCATTTCTCTGACAGCTGTATTAACCTCTCAAAAGAGATACGAATAAAATTCCAGTTTCTGGGGTGGAAAAGAGGTTCTTATCCCCCAGCATCATTCTCCACCAATAGTAATAGAATCACATCCATCTTTTTCATGATGTACACAGATCCTCAATGATTATAGTCATTTTGGCTTTACTAGAAGTAGGTTAAAAAAAAAAAAAAAAAGATCCAGGTTACAATGCCGCTGAATTTGTTCCCCTAGAGACAGAAGAATTTATAGCACAGTCTGAAGTATGACTGGGCATTTTTCAGAGCCAAAAGAGTCTAGTTTGGTTATTTTGTGCTGCTAAATACAAACCGTAGACTATAGAGCATGGCACATAGTTTAGGTTCACATATGTAAGGCTTTCCAACAAGGCACATAGATCACTTTTAGTTAGAAATTGTGTGACCTTATATTTCACTTTTTCAACAAGTATTTATTGAACAATGGCCATGTCAGGCAGTATGCAATATTAACTTTCTTTCATTTTAACATGGAGGACAGCGCTACCTTAATTTTTTTTTAACGTCAAGAATGCTGTTGCTTATCTAAGTGTAAATTCTATGGAGAAGCAAAGATGATGATTTTATATTAAACAGATTTAAGCAATCTTAAGTAGTCTTTTCCTGATATGTGCCTGTTTGACAAATACTGTGGCATATGCTAATTTACTTTAGCTACCTGACAAACCCAGAAAACTGGTTTGATCAATTTTTAAAATATTCCACTAGTTCTTTGTGAATTGCCTTGCCAAAGGAAAATAACAAGAACTGTCTTATTAAAGTAACTCCAAGGTGATAGATTAACATGTTTAAGCAAATAAAAATGTCCTATCCTTGATTCAGCTGTTTAAGTATTTATAGTGAGTGGTAAAATAGAGGGCATTATAAACCAACTCCAAGGTCTACCAATTATCTTGAGAGAAATCAGGTAAATATCTCAGGAGTTCTTTGTAAAGAACTAGATAAAAACTAAAATAGGATAAATTAGTACAACCTTTCTGGAGGGCAGTATGGCAATACATATTAAAGAACTTAAAATTGCATGCGTTCTTTGATTTAACAATTCTGCTTCTAGGACTTTATCCCAAGGAAATAATAACGGATGCACAAAGACTGTTCTACAATGATTTTCATAATAGTGAAAATTAGGAACAACCTAAATATCCACCAATTTGAGATTTGTTAAATAAATTACAGTACATCTCTACAAGAGAATATTACCAAGTCATTAAAACGAGACTGAAGAAAAGTATTTCTAAGGTTTTCTGCATCTATAATATTCACATGTACTGTATACTCTTATCAGTGACCTCCCTTATTACACACAGAAATGAGGGAAAAGCAAGGAAATGTAAAGATGTATTCACAACTTTCAGAGAGTGAAGAGGACACACACACACACACACACACACACACACATTCTCTTACACACATATACACATTCATCAGATATCAGAAAAGGTAGTCTGAGGACCGGGATGACCAAGCAATACAGGAGAGTCAAAAAGAGGGCTGAGTAATTCAACATTAAGGTCCATTTCTTGGAGTTCCAGTATAATAGTGTTATTGGCGACCTACTGGAGGATTAGGGGGTCACTGGTGCACACAGTGTGGAAGCCAAGTGAATTGAGGGTAACTAGTTTTGTTTAGATATTAGGCATTAAAAAAGAGAGATGGACCTCTAAAGCCTGCAGGGGAAAGAGAGTTTTATTATTTATTTATTTATTTATTTATTTATTTAATGAAATAAGGGAAATTGAACAAATTTAAAGGCAGAAAAAGAGGATATGGCTAACATGTCTATAAGGTTTATTATGGGTCAAGCATGATGCTGAGGACTGTTTACTCATGATCATATTCAATCCTTAAAGAAACCTGGGATAAAGCTATTTCTTGTCTAATTTTTGAAATGAAGCCACTGATACTGGTATGATTTAGATTATTTGTCCAATGTCATAGAATCTGGGTTTGAATTTTGACTCTGCATCTAACCATTATGCCATTATTTTCCAAATGGAAAACCAAATTGGTAGGAGCTAAAGGGGCGATTTGGTAGAGTAAAATCTGAGGGGAGAGAGCCCCATGAAGCCATTAAGGAGTTGTAGCGTCAATTTAGGCATTCCATAGAGGAGGAGACATGTCTTCTGCAGTTCAGCATGTTACCACAGTCATGGTGATACAGCTGATACAACCAAGACAGGAGTGGTTTGTGTTTGGTATGTTGGATGACAGAACAGCCCTCCTGTGAGGTTGGTTCATTTCCAGTTCTCTAAACCATCCCCCTTTGTCATCTAATAATTCAGACTCCAAGGTATCTGGAAATCACTTGATACTCTGGATGTCCCTGAGCTATCTTGTGCTAGCACACTCTAGAATTAAACTGTATCTCTTCTTTGTTATACTCTATAATAATTGTAAGTAAAAGTTCGTGGAACATTTTGCGGGGGCTCAGGAAAGGGGAGCTCAGTTGCTACAGTCAGTAGCAACTCAATCCATTCCTGTATAATAGGCAGCCATCGATCCACCATCCACTCAATTTATTCATTCATCAAGCATTTATTGCAGGTTTTTTATAGGTCTAAGTGCTGAGGATCTCAAGATTAAAAGACACATCTCTAGAGGCAGGGATGGTAATCGAAGAGTAGGTAGGGCCATGGAAGGATTTAATATTCTTAAGGATGGGAAACGCTTAAAGTGTTTGTTGGCTGAGGAGTAAGAGCAATAAAGAGGAAAGAATAAACAGAAAGAGAGAAGATATTGCTGAAAGCTCAAAAGAAGATAGGAAAAGGATGTAGTCTTGTTACTGCAGGAGAAATGGCAGCTAGCTATTGATAGGTAGAAGGGAAGACACTAGCAGGGGTTCACATGAGTGGCTGCCATTTTCTCTGCAAAGAAGGAGGCAGGGTCACTTGCAGAGTGTCAAGTCTAGAGTTAGGTGTGGAGTGTGAGGATTACCTTGAAAGTTTGGAACAGCTCCCTGGTGGATGAGTAGGGGCCAGGAAGGAGTGGACCTAACTGTAGTGGTAACTGTGAATTTGTAAGAACGCCAGTTAACACAGTTAGGTGATTTCGTAATGCCAGCACTTATTAAAATAGCCATTTAGTCACCAGAGAAGTCCCTCTTTTGACGGATCCTCCTGCTCTTCTAACTAGAAAGACATTTGTCTACAAGAGTGAATATCTTTGGGCCTGAGCCTTCACATTCTAACTGAAATTTTTCCTGACTGACTTCTAAGGGATACAGAAGACACAGTCATGGATCCTGTTAATGAGACAGTCTGGGTTGCCCTTTGTACAGCTTCAGGATGAGTCATCTTCCCTGAAGGAGAAGAAGTCAGAGTGTCTGGTCTGCTCAGAATACCCACCCCCTCCCCTGTACAGTGATTTAGGTTTTAGGCTAACAACTTTTCCCTAGTTATGGTTACTGTATCAGTCAGGATTCTGCCGGCAAGTAACAGAAATGAGCTCTAACTTAAGCAGACAATGAGTTCTTCCGAAGAATGTTAGGGAGCTCACAGGTTCTTCTGAAGGGTTAGACAAATAAGCCAGGAAACCAGGTATTCAGGAGCAGCACTGACCGGCAGTGATGCCCACAATCTGCCATAACCTCTACTTCTGTTCTCTCTGGGACCGGCATTCACTCTCCCAATACCCAGCAAGATGAGTTCTGCTTGGCCCAGCTTCTTTGTGTTGCCAGCTTCAGAGTGAGAGTCTGGAGTGCTTGGTCTGGTGGACAAGGCCTAGCTCGTATGCAAATAGCTGAACTTCACAGGAGACCAGGAAGGAGAGTGTCTGAGTTTTTATCTACTCTAGTGGACATGGGCTCTGGGGAGAGTTGAAATGTTGGGTGGCCATAAAGAACAACAAATGCCCATCACAGTATCATGAAACACATGAAGAAATGTTTCAGCCCTTCCATATTGGAAGGTCGTAGGTCACTGGGTGCTGGTTTCTCTATAGTCCCCCTATAGCAAACTATTTTAGATTCTTCTTTTACTCTTCAGTACTTTACAGGATGCCTCTCAGGAGTGTTTGTAGAATGAATTAAGAAGCATTTGTTGAATATGTTCTTTCAACAAGCATGTATGGAGCAAATACTCTGTGGCAAGCACTATGTTGAACATTGTTTACAGGATCGAAGAATGCTTTTAAGCAATAGTAAAGAAAGGTGCAGTCAGGTACAAGGACTGGACCACCATGCCAGAATGAAAATGTGGGTTAGGATCTAGACTGAAGAAATACTGCTTAGGTAGAAGCAGGATGAGTCTGAAGGAGCTTCCCAAGTTGAAGCTGGGGATATGGCAGGTCAGGTCGCTTGTTCGTATTTAGGGAAGTTGGTAGCACTTGCTGGGTTTTCTCTAAATGACCATTGCACGCTCAAATTGTAACAAGCAATTAAAAGTATTACATTTGGAAAGCCCTTAGACCAGTCTCTGCCATGTTGTAAGTACTGTATAACCGTTTATTAAATAAATAAAAATTAAAGCAATGTTCTGTTTCCATACTTCCACAAAATATGTTAGGATTCCACTTGGACTCAAATTTAGCCAAATACTAGGTATATTTTTTTCACCTTTGGTCTTTGTCATACAGCACCCTCTCTTTTCTATTTATTAGCCACTTTCCATGTTCTAGGCACTTTGATAGCACAGCAGCTCAGCCACTGCTCTGCCCCTTCACAATTGGCAAGTTGTGAACAGTGCTCCCTGGGCAAAGTCGCCTGACTGCTGGATTACCAAGGCCATGATCCACTAATTCCCCTATCTTGTTAACTGCTGAAATAAAAAGATGTCTATTTTTAAAATTTTTTCTTAACGTTTATTTATTATTGAGAGACTGAGAGAGACAGCATGAGCAGGGAAGAGGCAGAGAGAGAGGATGACTCAGAATCAGAAGCAGGCTCTAGGCTCTGAGCTGTCAGCACAGAGCCTGACGCGGGGCTCGAACTCACAAACCATGAGATCATGACCTGAAGTTGGACACTTAACTGGCTGAGCCACCCCTAAGAAATATCTATTTTTTTTTAATCTAGCTTTTTCAGTTGTCTTCAGTGGGAGCATTGGTCCAATTAACTTTCTGTGATGACTAGAAATGTTAATTCTAGTATATGTGTTTTGGGTGGTTTAAATCATACAATCCTCATGAGACCCTCAAAAGGAGGAGTGAGGTTTTTTTCTCCATTCTAAAGAGGAGGAAAATGAGGCACAGAGAGTTGGTTTCCTGCCAAGGGTCAAGGAGCTGATAGGTAATGGCACCAGGATTTGAACACAGGCAGTCTGCTTTCAGGGTTTGTATGCTTCACCCCGTCTTCACTCATTTTCCTGCTTTCATGAAGCACTATAGCTGTGTCATCCTCACAAGTGTTCTTTTAAAAGGTTAAACAAGTTTCTACCTCGACATGATTTCCTTACAGCTTAGGACACAGCTTGACAAAAGCCTAGCCAGGTACAATTTAATATCAACAAATACAGTATATTCTGCATCTTTTCAAATAGCTGTGTAACATGGATGGAGCTGTTATCGATGAATTAGTTCCCAATTTTTGTAGATTTAGAGGACTGTATCTTCATGTGCATTTCAGTCTTGCAGAGAAACATTCCTTTAAATTTTGTCAAATTTGTTTGTGATATTTTATTGAATTTGTTCAAGGCATGTAGAGATGAAATATACATATCCAAAAATTGGACCATTTGAATGTCTGATATGTCTAGAATGTCAGATCTGGGCTAACTGGTAAATAACATCAGTGAATGGGACTCAAACTCCATTTGTGTGCCAAAACGCTTATAAGTTAAAAAAAAAAAAAAAAAAAAAAGTTTCTGGAATTGTGCTGAAGCCACAGACTTTTATGCATCCCAAATAGCCAGAAATCCATGGAGACAACCAGGGCCTTCCAGAGTGATAAGTGAGTCTAAGTATACTCCGTGGCATTTCACCTTGGAATCTAATACCCACAAATCACCAACAGCCAGAGCACCTTCATTGCTTATGTGCCATTTTGAGCAGATATATCTCTTCCTCAGATACAAACTGGTTTTGTTTTTTTCTTCTTTGTAAATTTATTTTGAGAGAGAGTGCATGCATGCATGCACAAGCTGGGGAGGGGCAGAGAAAAAGAGAGAATCCCTACCAGGTGCCACGCTGTCAGTGTAGAATCTGATGCCAGACTCAGTTCCACGAACCCTGAGATCATGACCTGAATTGAAATCAAGAGTCCAGCACTCAACCAACTGAGCCACCCAGGCACCCCTGGTTTTGTTTTTCTTAAAAAAGACTTTTTCTGCCCTTGGTAAAACTAAAGGGCCTAACATAGTTTCCAATTTCTTTTGACAGAGAAAAAGAAGAGCATATGAATCTAACCTCATCTGTGGTGGCCTGCAGTTAGAAGCGACAAGATCGGTAAGTGTTGGACCCTTCCCAATCTTTGGCTGACTTTTGCTCTTGGGAACCTGCGTGTCTTTTGCATTTGAAACTTGCAACTCCAGCCAGGCCCTAGTTGAGGCTGGGACAGGGTCCGTTAAAATCTGCATTATAGGTGTGTTTGTTTCTGATCAAAGTCAGCACATCTTTTTTAATAGCCAAAGAATGTAATACTGAATGCATGTATAAGTGATTGTTTTCTTCTTTTATATACAAAAAGCAATCATTTACAAAAAAATTAGAAAATGTAAGAATAGCAAAAATAAAAATCCTTTGTATTTTAATCATCCATAAATAACCTTGTGGTCCTCCTAAATTCTTTTATTACCCAAAATATATACATTTTTCCCTTTCAAAAAGGAATTATTTCATGGTTGTATAATTTGCTTTTCTTCCTGTTAATGTGTAGTAAATGCATTTCTACATCAACATCTTTTTCTAATGAACACATAATATGATATTTAACAGATACATAATACATTGAAGAATCTTATAATAGGTTAGAAAATTTTAAATTATCATTAAACTAACACTGCAATGAATATTCTAGTGTTTTTCTTTTTAGTCACCAATTTGGATGGAATGATGGGCAAATTAACAAGTTTGTTTTTCTTTACTTAAAATAATAGTAATTTGGGGACCACCTGGATGGCTCAGTCGGTAGAACATCTGACTCTCGATCTCAGGGTCGTGAGTTCAAGCCCCACATTGGCATGGATCCTACTTTAAAAAACAGTAATTTTATGAGGGGAGTATGACAAGGAGTGTTTAATTACTTGCTCAATAATTTGAACCAAGAAATTATCTTTAAGGCAAATATGTATGATGGTGGGCAAGACTGTTTTTATTTTATCTCCACTTTTCCCAGTGTCCTGTGTTTTAACTGCCAGCAACATAAGAAAAATCCGTGTGTTTTAAAATTATGAAAACAATTGTTTGGTTTCCTGGTTTGTGTGTTTGTTTTTCCAATGTAGATTTTGGATGATAAGCTTGTATTTGTAAAAGTACATGCCCCATGGGAAGTGTTATGTATGTATGCTGAGATAATGCACATCAAATTGCCTCTGAAACCCAATGATCTGAAAACGCGGACCTCAGCCTTTGGTAATTTCAGCTGGTTTACCAAAGTCCTCCAAGTGGATGAAAGTATCATCAAACCAGAGCAAGAGTTTTTCACTGCCCCATTTGAGAAGAACCGGATGAATGATTTTTATATTCAAGATAGAGATACTTTCTTCAATCCAGCCACCAGAAGCCGCATTGTAAGTCTAAACCAAGTTCAGTTGCTGTCTTGGAGTGATTTGGAACATGCTGTTTGAATAATTAGTGGTCTGGTTTGCTTGGTTTATTTTTGTTTTTAAAAAACAAAAGAAAGAAAACAGATTCTAGTTACAATAGTAAAAAATGGTTTGTTAGTTACACAGAATAAAGCTTGCATTCTATTTTGGAATTTTTTTTTAGGTTTACTTCATCCTCTGTCGGATCAAGTATCAAGTAAGAGACAATGTTAAAAAGTTTGGGATTAACAAACTTGTCAGCTCTGGGATCTACAAAGCCGCTTTCCCTCTCCATGATGTAAGTCAAATGGCAAAAATGAAATGAGAGAAGGGATAACCTTCTTGAGCTTGAGTTTCTTCTTCTGTAAAATGAAGATAGTATATTGCAAGACTACAAGCTCATTTAGGGCAGGAACCAGGGTGTTTTGTTCACAGCTGAATCCCAGGCAAAGAGAAGGCCCTTGGTTTAAATGAGTGAATGAACGAAGGAATGAAACCATAGCTGTCCCATAGTTCATGTGGAAAGCAGTGCAGTTTAGCAGTTAAGAGCATGGACTCTGGGCCTTGCTCTCCCACTGTCTAGCCGGATGACCTTATAAAAGTCATTTAGCCTCTCTGTTCTTCAATGTCCTCATCAGTAAAATGGGGATCATAATCATACCTACCTAATAGGGTTAGTTGTCATGAGGATTAGTGAAATTAATCCATGTCACATGTTACAGCCATCCTTGGTGTAGAGTAAGTACAATGTAAGCGTTGGCTACTTTCCTAATTACTGACAGATGTTATTATCAACCAGAAAAGTATTCAGTTCTTTTAAAGCAAAATATGTGTTAGATCTTCTTGTGTATCATTTTCTGTCACAGACATTTTCCCCCTGAAATATCTTCTCGCTGTGCCCTGGAATATCACAAGGCTTTTAAAAAGGCATCTGTCAGAGTTCTTGTCGTGATGGCAGTACTGCATAGTGTTGACATTTTTTAAGGACTGCGCTCGGAGATGACAGCAGCTCCTCAAATTCAAGAGCACTTCTCTGGCCGATAACATCGTTCATGAAATGAAAATTTTAAAATGTGGCTGCTTCAGACCCTTAATGATTCCATAAATGCAGGGATGTTCTATCGAAGCTCTTTAAATAAATTCTGTCATTGAAATAAATTAAATACAATATTATAGTGCACGGTTGCCTTGTTACATTCACGATCATTTTATCTGAATCTCTAAGACCAAGAAAGCCAAGAGTGAGGTTGATCATTGCTACCGTGTAGTACGTGTTCTTGTGGATGAAGACATTATTGAAATGTACTGTATATGATAATAAACTAGGACACAAAAGAGCCACTTGATACACGTGTGTAAATAGAGAACAGCGAGCTGAGTGGAGAAGGTTCTGAGCTTCCTGGCTAAGAGACCCAACATGGCAGCCCGGCCTGACAGTCCACGTGTTTTAAATTTCAACCCAGAAAAATTAGTGATTATAACATGACATGAACTTTGGGGACACTTGCAAATAGCTGTCATGAATATTAATCAGGGATGCCAGAGTTCAATGGTATTCAGTTGGTATCTGCCCATGCCCAGTTCTTTTCCACAAAAGCTTCTTTTAGGTGCAGTGATCCCAAATCCAGGCTAAGGAATGGCCTCCTTGTAGTATTTGGAAGGGAAGTGAATGGCGGTCAGGACCCATGTGAAGGCTTAGCTGGTACAGGAGGAAGGAAAATGAGTCAGATTGGAAGAGTGACTGAATTTATGTAGACGCAGGAATCTTTGTTTCTTTGAATAAGCTAAGTGTGTAACATGTCAAAGTTCTTTGTGTTTTATATTCTACGTGTTGTCACAGAATAACTGCTGAATTGGGGGGGGCGGGTACGAAGATGCTGGGGTTTTAGAATTGACCTTGGCACTAACTAGTTAAGGCCCTGGTTCCCCCGGGCATCTAAGGAGGGTGCTGGATTATCAGGTGTTCCTGCACTGTGGCAATTTGGGCATTTGAATAGCCCAATTTTTAACTGTTTAGGAGTGGCACATTTATAGGACATAAAGCCTCTCTGGGTCTCCCACCAGGTACCTGAGGTGTTCTCCAGGATTGTAACAACCGAGCATTCCTTCCCACCCACATTTTCAAATGGCCCTAAGTGATTAATAATACCATTGGTTGAAAAACACTAAAAATTAGATGATCTTCCAGTAAGTGAGTGCCCCTTATTCAAATAAACAAATGCCTGTGAAGTCTGAGTGCCACATTGACTAAACAGATTTGTGAACACATAGTGATTGTATGTTCCCTTCTTTGCTTCTGCTTCATAGTGCAACTTCAGCCATAAGTCAGAAGATCTCAGCTGCCCGAACGAACGGTACCTTCTGTACAGGGAGTGGGCTCATCCTCGAAGTATATACAAAAAGCAGCCCTTGGATCTTATCAGGTGAGGTGTTGTAGAGAGCATGCCAGTGGGAGGACTCAGGATTGCTCTAATGGCATCTAAGGATGACAGTATACAAAGAGTATGGCCAACCAGGGAAGCTCACCCGCTGAGCTTCATTGCCTAGGGTTTTTACTGAAGCTTCACTATGTAGGCATGACTCATTGAATCACTGCCCATGTGGCTCAGTCTCCAGCCCCTTCCTCTTCCAATATGCTATGGCTCAAAGCCCCAACTCTCTAATCACATGGTTGGTCTTCCTGGCATGGCCAGCCCACATCCTGAGTAATCCCATTAGCACAAACTAGGGGCTCTCCATGAATCACCTCATTGGCATAAACTGTTAGGTGTAATCCCAAGGGTTCATCATGAATAACAAAGATATTCCTATCTTGGGAAAATCCAAGGTTTTTTTTGTTTTGTTTTGTTTTGTTTTGTTTTTTAACATTTATTCATCTTTGAGAGACAGAGAGAGAGAATGAGTGAGAAAGGGGCAGAGAGAGGGAGACACAGAATCTGAAGCAGGCTCCAGGCTCCGAGCTGTCAGCACAGTGCCTGATGCGGGGCTCGAACTCATGAACTGTGAGATGAAGCTAAAGTCAGACGCTCAACTGACTGAGCCACCCAGGCGGTCCAGGAAAATCCAAGGTTTTAGAGGTTACGTCTCAGGAATTGGGAATGAAGACCCACCATATTCTTCATTACACAGGAGTAGATGTTAGATTTAGCTTAAATTGTATGGTGAGGTATACAAGTTTTCATGGCTTTCCTGTATCTGCCATTAGATACTATTTTACTATATCTAAAAAGGTGTAATGACTAGCTCAGCGCTTGTTTTTCTCAAAGCACTAATGTCAGCTGCTCTCTAGAAGTTTTTGATGTTCGGATAAGGCTGCTGGAGATAGACCAAAAATAACCAATAAATAAAAATAAGGAAGTAAACAAAACTTCTGATTGCAATGAAGAAAATAACAGTGATGAGATGAGGTGAAGGGAAGGGGGTGAAAAAAGTTCTGTTTGAGCAGGTGACACGAACGGACACATGGATAGTGAAAAGGATCCAGAGTTTTGTGGATTTAGAAGAAGTCATTCCAGGAGTAGGGGCAGCTTGTGCAGTGGCCCAAGCCACAGGGACATCGGCAAGTTTGAGGAGATATTGCAGACCTGTGCTACTTGAGAAAAGACAATCATGAGACACAGGTTAGAAGGGTGTAGCAGGAGTGTGGAAAAGCATTTAGACATTAAGTACAATGAGAAGCAGTTGTGATATTTTAGATATTCAGATAATTTTACCTGATTCACATTTTGCAAAGATGGTGTGGAGAATGGATGACGGGGGCCACAGGAAGCAGGGAGCCCAGGGGGTAAGCTGTGAGGGTGGCTAGAGGAGAGCTTTTGGGAGCACAGTTGGAATGTGTTAGAGGGGGAGAGTTGACAGGTCTTGGTTATGGGTCAGATGTAGAGCGAGGAGAGGAGAGTCTTGTTTCCCCCAGGTTGGCCTAGGGCCCAGGGCCTATTCTTTCTACCATACCTCAGTACCCACCTACTTGGGAAAACCACTTGACCTTAAAAGTGAGAGTTTCAAACACTGAATAGTTTTTGTTTTGCTTTGTTTTACATTTTATTATGGGAAATTTCAAACATCTACAAAAGGAGAGAGAATAATACAGCAAAACTGCATATGCCTCCCCAGCTCTAAAATTGTGAACCCATAGCTAGTCTTGTTTCATTTTTATCTCTGCCTCCTTCCCATCCCTTTCCGTTGAAGCATGTTGAAGAAAATCCCAAATATTATTATATTTCATTAGTATCTATTTCTAAATGGCAGGGTCTCTTTTAAATGCAACCTGAATATTTAAAGTCATCAAATAATCAGTGTTCAGATTTTCCTGATTGTCACGAAAACTATTTTTTTAAAGTTTTTTTTTTTTTTTTAGTTTAAATCAGAGATCCAAACAAGGTCCAAATGTTGCAATTAATGTATCTCTCAATTGTCTTCTAATCTATGAGTTTCCCCTATTTCTTTCTTATTTTCTTATACTTGAGGAGGTTCTCCATTCTCTATATTGCTGATTTCATTCTCCCTTGTGGTGTCGTTGGATTTGTTCCTGTGTTCTGTGCATTTGCTTTCGCTAAGTAATTTGAGCCTCATTTAAAAGTTTGATCTGGGGGCGCCTGGGTGGCTTAGTCGGTTAAGCCAGTTAAGACAGCTAAGTCGGTTAAGACAGTCTCTCTCTGTCTCAAAAATAAATAAACATTAAAAATAAATGAATAAAAAGAAATAAATAAAAATTTGATCAGATTGCGGTTTACTTGGTACAAGAATACTTGGTGTGGGAGTTTCATACTTATGCCAGAAGGTATATAAGATCCTGTTTCCTTTTGTGTGTGATGATAGCAGCTGTTAATGATCATTGCTTAGATTCATTTCATAAAGGATTTTATTTTGTTATTTCATTTGGTCATACTCGAACTTCTTCATTTTTTAACTGGATTACAATTATGAAGATGCACTTTGTTCTCAACTCTGGGTATCCTATAGAATAAAAATTTAAAAGAAGATGATTGTACATGTGTAAACATTCGAAGCTGACATTCATGTGAGATTAGTTTGCTTTTTTTTGTTGTTTAATGTTTATTTATTTTTAGAGCGAGAGCATTCACAGAAGCAGGGGAGGGACAGAGAGAAAGAGAGAGAGAATCTCAAGCAGGCTGCACGCCGTCAGTGCAAAGCCCAGCCTGGGGCTCAATCCCACAAGCAATGAGATCATGCCCTGAGCTGAAATGGAGAATCAATGCTTAACTGACCTAAGCCACCCAGGTGCCCCAGATTAATTTTCTTTTACGTTAAACCTGTAGCATCGGCAGGGTGATGGGTTTGATGGGTTCTTAATCATTCTTTATGGGGTTGTTGTTTTTGTTTTTCTGGTAAAAGAACAATTTCCCCACTATTTTAAGTATATTTTGCTAAGAAAAATACATTTTTTAACTATTCTGTGGCCCTGGTCCACATGCTCCGTTCATTGCTTCTCCCTAATAACCCCTGGAGCATTCAGGCTGTTAAACCTTCATCTATGGTCTCCAGGGATTACCAGAAGGGAAACGAGTTCTTTCCCAAAAAGCAAACCAAACAAAGCAAAAAAAGCAACCTGGAGGAAACAAGATTTAAAAACAAGAAATTTTTTTAATGTTTTGTTTATTTTTGAGACAGAGAGAGAAAGAGCATGAGCAGGGGAGGGGCAGAGAGAGAGGGAGACACAGAATCCGAAGCAGGCTCCAGGCTCTGAGCTGTCAGCACAGAGCCCAACACGGGGCTCGAACTCACGAACCGTGAGATCATGACCTGAGCCGAAGTCAGATGCTTAACTGACTTGAGCCACCCAGGCGCCCCTGGAGGAAACAAGATTTTGCACAGGAAAAAAAAAAAAAAAATTTCCCTCCAAACTGCAATTTTTACCCTCAGAGTGAGAAAAGAAGTTGTGATATTCGTAATGCAAAGACAGGAGTTGTATAGGAAAGGGTCATTCCAAAGGTAAAATGTAACTCTTGAAATTAAAAATGTGATAGGTCGGAAAAACCCCAATTGCAGTGTTAGAAAATGAAGTTGAAGAAATTGTACAGAATATAAAGCAAACATATAAATAAATAGAAAATAAAGGGGTAGGTGCAAAATTAAAAGATCAGGACATGCAGTGAATAAATAATAGCAGTAGGAACAAGAACAGAGATAATGTAGGGAGGAAATCAGGTGTCTGAAGAACTGTATTAAAGAACTATAGAGAGCATGATGGGGTCACTCATGTTAAGCAATGATGTCGGGAATCAGGAAGACAGCCAAAGGTGATGAGCTGAGGATAGACAGCACCAGGACATGCTGGTGGTACCAAGAATCAATAATTAGCAAAGCCAAGAGATGATGGAAGAACCAAGAACTGATGATCACTAGAACCGCAAGAGGCCTGGAAAGGCTAAAAAGACTGATTATACTCCTTTAAAAAGGGAAAACTTCTGCAGCGAACTGTCAGATTCTCCAGATTTGGACTCTTCCTTGCCTGACCACATTTGAAAGGCAATGGGCCCATTGGTCTCTGAACGTAACAAAGACCCTCCTCGGCTTGCATATAAGAAGTAGGAAGTGACTCGGAGGGGCTGGGTCCACATCTCAACTGTGCGCTCATGGACTGACTGCATTTGGTTCATTAATTTCTCACCCTCATTGTATCTTGTTTGTTGTGTGATTTTGTATCGTATCTTGTCACATGTGGCATGTATGGAGCCAAATTAAATGCATAGTGAAATGTCATTGAGTTTGGAGTCCTGAACCTGTTGCAGTTGTGCAAATCCTGCTTTATAATGAATAAAGCTAACAGTAGGGAAAGACACAACTCATGTGTATGTGGCTTTATAGCACGCTCAGAACAAGAAGTAAATGTGATGAGTCTCCAGGTGGAAGGATCCTACTGAGTACTGAGCCCAGAGGATAAAAATAGAGCCAGCCAGTCACCACACCATAACATCTCAGGACACTGACGACAAAGAGAAGATCCTGAGAACCTTCAGAAAGAGAAACAGGCTTCATTTGAAAGAGCAGGACTCAAAATAACACTGAACTTCTCAATGACAACACTGCAGGTAGAAGAAAAGAGAGCAGTAATTTCAAATTTCCAAGGGAGTTGATTTTTCACTTTACAGTTCCATGTATGGTCAAGCTGTTAATTAAGTGCAATGAATTTTCACAATTTAAATGTGCAAGGTAATGCTCCACCAAGAAAGAGAAAAACATGGCTTTAGTAAACAGATTCCCAGCATGAGAGAGGAACAGAGAGATCCCAGGTGACAGCTCTGTGGCAGGGCTAGAGAATCATTAATCCAGATTGGAGAGGATCTGATGGGATTTATTCAAGGAGGTGAAACTGATCAACTACCTCATATGTTTGAACGTGCTGAGAAAGTTACACCTTAGGTCAAAGTCTAGGGCTGAATTGTTGGTAAGTACACAGAAAATTAAGCAATGAACCGCCATGACAATTACTAGAACAATTTGGCCCTTACTGAATATATATTTATAACTCTGATTAAAAATCAAAGCTCAGTTTTTAGAAATTGGTGTTAAGAATTGGGATGTTTTTGGCAGAGAGAGATAATGATCAGAGTATCACATTTGAAGGGATCCTTATTATACCCAGCCTTTCAGCAAGAACTTGGAGGCAGGTTTCTGTTTGAGATTAAAAAGTTCTTTCTGATCTTCTTTCCTGCAATATAATGTGGATGCCTTTAGAAATAATGAACTCCCTGTCACGGTAAGTATCCAAGCAGGGACTGCCTTACTAGCTCTGTATGAGGCAGAATATTTTTACTACCAAGGGACCAGTAACTTCTAAGATTCTTTCCACTTTTAAATGTGGCATTTCCAGTGTGAATGGTTGATAAGAGCATATTTCAGAAAGCCTAACAGCCAAGATGTTGCAAACCCATTGCCAAGCTTTTCTTTCTCAGGCACTACCCTGAGCCTGTCATTTGCCTGCAGTCTCTGAGCCAGACGGCAAAGCCCCAGTCACATGAAAATGGAACACTTTGTTCACCCTGACTCCTGATTCCATGTCTGTGTCAGCCCTTCCTTATCCCCAGGGATGTGGCCTACACTCAGGCAGGCTACAACCTATGGAGCTAGTTTCACAGTTTTCCTGTGACCACGGGTTCAGCCCAGAGATGTTCCTGTGTGAAATCCCCTAAGACTTCAGGTTATTCTCAGAGCTTAGTCCCTACCAGGCTAAGTCCAAGGACCTCAGCCCAGCTCCATACTGAACCGGAAGTCTCACATAGGCCTCTCAGTAAGCTAAGAGCTTAAGTAAATCTACAGCTTGTATGGACCAGTAATGAGCCAAGAGAGAATCCGCAAGAGTCACCAAAACAATCACCTCACTGTGCTCTCCTCACCCCTGTGCACTTTCTTTATGCCTAACTGAAGCTGTCTCCCTCTCAGGAACAATGTGGCAGGCACTACTTCATGCCCTGCATCCTTTCTTCCAGTTGTGCCTCCCTGGCCTCTTTTCATTGACCAGTTTTTAAAACCTAGAAAAAATGGAAGTGCTAGATGTAAGGAGTCCAGGGCAGGGGATTCCTCAGTCATTATTAGCGACTGATCAGTCACTTTCTTGTTATAATTTGTGATTTACATTACATTTGTTCCAAGGAGATTCCCTAGATAAGCAAAAGCCGGTAACTGGGAGCAGATCGTTCATGTTTACTTGTTTCATGCATGTTAAAAATAATCTTTTGGAAAACGTGTCAAATGTGATAGTCTTTACAAAGAACGACGGTAACGTTCTCTATTTGCTCACCATTTAGCACTTTTTCCTTCCTTTGCCCTATTCTCATTAACTTGGCTTCACCAATCTGACCAGTGATCAGTACTTCTATGATATGTAAAATACTTGTTTCCTAGTGGAATTTGGGGTCTCTATGAAAATGAATATTTTTTTAAGCATGACTCAAGTAAGAAGTTTGAGCTTAAAGCCTCCTGTATTTAAAATCAGACATTAATATTAGAATGAACCTGCAGAGGGGTTCCGTGTGACTTCTAAAGCCAATTTCTGTCTTCAGGAAATATTATGGAGAAAAGATTGGAATCTACTTTGCGTGGCTGGGATATTACACTCAGATGCTCCTCCTGGCAGCGGTAGTGGGAGTGGCTTGCTTTCTCTATGGATATGTTAATCAGAACAACTGTACATGGAGGTAAGTCGTGTTTATTCCTTGTTACCACGCCGAAAAGTTGATTGGACATAAAATTAGTTTCAGGGTCTTAGACTATTTTTGGTAAAAGAAAACTCCTCACAGAGCACTTACTGCCTTGGATGATCTATCCCTTTTGTCCTGAGCATAATAACTAAGTGAAGTGGAAATTTTTTTTTTTTTTTTTTTAAAGATAATGCAGCCCAGTTTCTGACAGGAATATTACCCTTAGGAAACATTCCAATTTTTTAAGACAATACTTTGTTTGAAAAAGAGAGGCGGTCTGGAAGGAGAATTGTCCTTGAACTTCTGGCCCCCAGAGGAATGCTTCACTCAGCCCTACAGATTGTGAGCCAAGAGCAGCTTTGATTTCTTCAGGGTTTCAATAGCAAAACTTGATAAAATTGGTGTTTTTGTGCTTTTTTAGAAATAGCTTTTTAATATATATTAGGAAATAGATGTTTAAAAATTCAAGTAAACAGTACTTTTGTTTCTGTTTTACTTTTTGAAAATGAGCCCTTACAGTGTTGTGGAAAAAAAATAAGTGATAAACAATTAGTTTATGCTTGGTGTTAGAATTAAAATACCAGCTGCACTGTTTAAAGGGAAATGGATGCCAGAACACTGAGTATCACCATTACTATTTTGAATTGTGTCATTATTCCTCTGCTTTTGGTAGTCTCAACCTTTAGAAGGGATGCAGCACTGAACCAGGCATTTTCTTGTGTTCACCTGGCCTCTCTCCAGCTCTGACAGCCAGATCAAAATTTCTGGGCACCAGCAATGAGCTAGCTGATGACCAGATTTTTCTAGCCCCAAGCATATCAGCCTGGCTCCCGAGGCAGGAAGCTTACATGGCAGCTCTTATGTATAGGCATAATTATCCATTCTATTTAACAGCGAATTCTGAGCGTTTTGTACCTATTATGGCTTCTTAGCTAGAAAGCTGCAGATGGTCTTTGAAGTACTCTTATCTCTTCAGTGAAAATAAGAGTTCAGGGCCAAAGGCTGAATTTTGATACCTTGTGCCTAAATTTGTCTTTGACTTCTCCATTGTTTTGGTTTGTTCCAACCAAAAAAAAAAAAAAAAAAAAAAAAAAGCCATCTCAAAAATATACTTTCAAAGTGCAAGAGTAGCATTTTTACAAGGTTCTTGCATTGTGGCTGTTCTCATTACAATTCATTTTATAAAATCACCCTGACAGTCACACCATGTGTTTCTTACAGTTTCACACAGTTGAACTTACAGAAATCCAGGGGAGGGTCTTGGGGATAACTCCCTGTGCTCAGAATTATTGGGGCTTTAATTACTTACATGAAATATTTTTAAAGTATTTTAAGTATACGCATTTAAATATTTTCAGTTAAGTTTATTGCATGCTGAGTAGATTCCCAGGAATAGAAAATGTATTGAAGGTATAAGGAATAATGATCTCTCACCAGTTTAAGAAAAAGAATGTTACCGTTACCCAAGCAAAGTGCTTCCTTTGACTGCAGTCCCTCCCTTTGCACTTTGCAAATAAGAACTACCCTAAATTTTGATTTTTAGTATTCCTTTACATAGACTGTATATTCTTTATCACATATATTTGTCTCCCTACCAAATATATTTCTGTGTGCTTTTGAAAATATGTATGCGTAAGTGGAGGACACTATAGGTATTTCCTCTTGTATAAAAGGTCTGTTTGAACTTTATGTCCCCTTTAAACATAACAGCTTTATTGCAATAGAATTCACATACCGTAAAGTGTACCCTTTCAAAGTGTACAGTGGTGTTAAATACATTCACAGAGTTGTGCACCTATCCCCACTATCTAATTGTGCAACATTCTCATCACACCCAAAGGAAATCAGTACCCATTAACAGTCACTCCCTAACCCCCTTTCTCTCAGCCCTTGGCAACCACTAATCTATTCTCTGTGTCTGTGGACGTGCTTATTCTGGACATTTCATCTACGTGGAGCCATACAGTAGGTAGCCTTTTGTGACTGTCTTCTTTCATTTAGCGTACGCTTTTTAAGGTTTATTCATGTTGTAGCTTCGATCAGTGCTTCATTCCACTTTGTGGTCAAATATGCCATTGTGTGGATCATACCATATTGTTTACCCATTCACCCATGTCAGTTTAGGCTGTTTCCACTTTTTGGCTATTATTACTAATTCTGGTGTGGACATTCATGTACAAGTTGTTGTCAAAGAATATGTTCTCATTTCCTTTGAGAATACATTTTTAAAGAAATGGAATTGCTGCAACAATGCACAGGAACTCTATGTTTAACATTTTGAGGAGCTGCCAAAATATTTTTCGAGGTGACTGCACCATTGTACATGTGTAATAGCAGTTTATGAGGATTCCAATTTCTCCACGTCCTCACCAACACTTGTTTCTGCTGGGTTTCAAAAATGCATATGTATTAGTCATCCTGGTGGGTAGAACATGGTTTGGTCAGTATGGGTTTGTTTGTGTCTCCCTAATGCCTTCTGATGTTGAGCATCTTTTCATGTGCGTATCTGCCACTTGTATATCTTTGGAGAAACGTCTCTTCCTCCTCTGCTTCTCTTAGTTGTGTTGTCTTTTTATTGTCTGTTTTTAACTGTTCCTTATCCTGGATAAAAATCCCTTATCAAATACGTTGCAAATGTTTTCTCCCATTCTGTGGATCGCCTTTTTCACTTGCTTGGTGGTGTCCTTCGAAGCACAACCATTTTTAATTTCAATGAGTTTAGTTTACCTAGTATTTTGTTCCCTTACTGTTTGTGCTTTTGGTGTCATATCTTAGAAAGCTTTTGTAATCCAAATTCATGAGGATTTTGTGTTTATCATCTATAAGTTTTATAGATTTAGGTCTAGGATTCATTTTTTCTGGGTGTATATCCAGGTGTCCCAGCACCATTTTTAAAAAGACTCTTCTTTTCCTATTGGATTGTCTTGGCTCCATTGTCAAAAAACCAATTGGCTATAAGTGTAAGAGTTTATGGACACTCAGTTCTTTTCCATTGATCTTTATGTCTGTGTGATCTGTATTTTTGCAAATACACACGAGATCGATTACTGTAGCTTTGTTAGTAAGTTTTGAAATTGAAAACTTTTTTTTTCTTTTTCAAGATTGTTTTGGCCATTCTGGATCCCTTACATTCCATGTTCATTTTAGGATCAGCTTGTCCATTTTTTTAAAAAAGCAAGAATTGGGGCGCCTGGGTGGCTCAGTCGGTTGAGCATCTGACTTCGGCCCAGGTCATGATCTCGCGGTCCGTGAGTTCGAGCCCCGCGTCGGGCTCTGTGCTGACAGCTCAGAGCCTGGAGCCTGTTTCAGATTCTGTGTCTCCCTCTCTCTCTGGCCCTCCCCCCGTTCATGCTCTGTCTCTCTCTGTCTCAAAAATAAACGTTAAAAAAAAAAAAAAAAGGAGAATAGCCAACATTTATTTAAAAAAAAAAAACAAGAATTGCATTAAATTATTTTTAATTCTATTAACAAACTGTTTTGTATTTTTCAGTGTATAAGTTTCACACTTCATTTCTCAGATTTATTCTAAATATTTTATTCTTTTTTGATGCTATTACAAATGAAATTGTTTCCTTAATTTTTGGATTACTCATTGCTAGTGTATAGAAATATAATTGGTTTTTGTATATTGATTTTGTGTCCTGTAACCTCGATGGGCTGGCTTATTAATTTTAATAGTTCTTTGGTACATTTCTTAGAATTTTGATACACACTATATGTCATCTGGAATTGAAATAGTTTAACTTATTTCTTTCTAGTCTGGAGGCTTTTAGTTTATTTTCCTTGTGTAGTTGCCATGATTAGATTCGCCAGTACAATGTTCATCTTAAAAGGAAAGCATTCAGTCTTTCACAGTAAGGATGACACTTGCTGTGGGTTTTTCATGAATGTTCTTCATCTAGTTGAGGATGCCTCGTTTTTCTTGTTATTCTGTTAAAACGGTGTATTAAGTGAGTTGATTTTCATGTGTTGAACTATCCTTGTATTTTGGGATACATCTCACTTGATCACAATCCTTTTTATATGTTACTGGCTTTGATTTGCTAGTATTTTTTTGAGGATTTTTGCATTTTTATTCATAGGAGATAATAGTCTATAGTTTTCCTGGGATGTCTTGGTGTGGCTTTGACATCAGTGTAATTTTGGTCTCACAAAATGAATTGGGAAGTGTTCCCACCTCTTTATTTTTAGAAGGGTTTGTGAAGCATTGGTGTCAGTTTTCTATAAATTGTTGATAGAATTAGTGAAGCCGTGTGGGGCTAGGCATTTCTTCACTGGAAGTTTTTGTTGTTGTTCTTTTAAACTACTAATTTAATCTCTTTCTCTTGATCCATTCAGACTTTCTGTTTCTTTTTTTCTTCTCGAGTCAGCTTCAATTATTTATGTCTTCCTAGGAATTTATTCTGTTTCATCTAGATTAATTTGTTAGCATATAATCACTCATAGTATTCCCTTATAATCTTTTTTACTTTTTTAAGGTCAATATTAATGTCTCTCCTTTCACTTTCACTTCTGAATTTGAACTTTTTTCTTTTTCTTGATTAGTCTAGCTAAAGATTTGTCAGTTTTGTTGATCTTTTCAAAGAACCAACTTTTGTTGATTTTTCTATTTTTCTATTCTCTTTTTTTGCCTTTTGTTGGAATGTTCAATTCATTTAAATTTAATCTTTAATAAAATTGGATTCACATCTATTTTGCTATTTTCTATTTGTCTCACATCTTTTCTTCCCTATTTCTTTATCACTATCTTTTTTTGTGTAAAATAGATATTTTCTAGTATACCATTTTAATTCCTATTTGTTGTTTCTTTTACTCTTTTGTTGTGATTGTTATTTTCTTAAGTGGTTGACCTGAAGATTATAATTAATATCTTGTTGTAAAGCAATTTCATTCACTTTTAATGCCAGTTTATTTTCAGTAGTATGCAGAAACTTTGCTTTGGTATGGGTCCTTTCCCTCCTCACTCTTTTGCGCTATTATTCTCATAAAAATTACATCTTTTATGCATTATAAGCCCATCAACATAGTTTTATAATTAATGTTTCATGCAACTGTCTTTTACATCAGATAGGAGAAAATGATTACATGCAAAAATATATTTATACTGTGTTATTTGCCTGTGTAGTTACCTCTGTCAGTGTTCTTTATTTCTCAGGTGAGTTTGAGTTACTGTCTAGTAATTTTTATTTGAGCCTGAAGGACTTTCCTGAGTAGTTCTTGTGGAGCACATTAGCTTGCAACATGTTCTTTCAGGTTTTGTTTATTGAGGAATGTCTTAATTTCTCCTTCATTTTTTGAAGAATAGTTTTGCTAGATATAGAATACTTTGTGGACAGTCTTTCAGCACTTTGAGTATAACACCCCACTGCCTTCTAGTCTTTATGGTTTCCGATAAGAAGTCAACTGTTTATCTTACTCAGGACCCCTTTGTACATGCAGAATCACTTTTCTCTTTCTGCTGTCAAAATTCTCTTTGTTCTCCTCTTTGGACACCTTGAGTCTGATGTGCGTATGTTTGGATATCTTTGAGTTTATCCTACTTGGAGTTTGCTGAGTTTCCTGGATATACAAATTAACGTTTTCATCAAATTTGGGAAACTTTCGGTTGTTATTTCTTCAGATATTCTTTCTAACTCCTTTCTTTCCTTCCCTTCCCTTCCCTTCCCTTCCCTTCTGGGACTCCCATTATGTATATATTGGTATTGTTGATGGTGTCCTGTCTCTGAGTCTGGGTTCATTTTTCTTCATTCCTTTTTCTTTCTGTTACTCAGACTGAATAATCTGAGTAGACCTATTTTGAATTAGCTGGTTTTTTTCCTACCAGTCATCTGCAGAGGAACCTCTCCAGTGAACTTTTCATTTTAATTATACTTTTGTATCTCTAGAATTTCTACTTGGTTCTTTTTAACAACTTTATTGATATTCTCTGCATGGTACAATGTTCACATAGTTAATTCTTTAGCAGAGTTCCTATCAGTTCTTTGAACATACATTTAATTGCTTATTTTAAGTTTTTTGTCCAATAAGTCCAACTTCTGGATTTCCTCAAGGACAGTTTCTATTGACTCCTTTTTGCCCCCGTGTTATGACCAAAATTTTCTGTTTCTTTGTGTATCTCGTCATTTTCTGTGGAAAACCGGGCATTTTAAATTTTATGATGTGGCAGATCTAGAAATCCTATTTTCCCCTCTCTTCACAGTTGTTGCTTCTATTGTCATCACTGCCACTGTTGCTGTTCACTTAAGTTACTTTCCTGGACAAATTCTGTAAAGTCTTCATTCTTTGTTGTGTATGGCCATGAAGTCTGTATTCAATAAGCTTAGTTGGCAGCTAAGGGATAGTGATTCCTTTAAATGCTGGGAACCAGTCATTTGAGCCTTTGCCAGGTGACTCTGTGTATGTCTGTGGGGAATGCCCCCAGCACTTTATTGGGCCTTTTGCACTTCTTCCTCAGCCTTTATTTCCTGCTTATGCAGAACCTCAAAGCCAACCAGAGAGGAGGGATTAAGGTTTCTCAGGTCTTTCCTGGCCACCTGCACAGTCCTACCTGTGCACATGGCCTTCTACAATCCTAGGAATTTGTTAGAACTTTTTGAAATTTCCCATGGATACCTCATTTCCCAATTTTTCCTTTTAGGTTTTTTGGTGGGCACCTTGCTAGCCCTTACTGGTGTTGCTGTCTTGGGCAGCTGTAATGTTAAATAATTTCTGCTAATGCTTTCAACAGACCCTCTGGGGATAGGATTGCTGGCACAGGAGGAGCTCTGAGACACGTCAAAAATGACAAATCCTGAGAATGGAGTTTTTCCAGGGAGCTTCCAGACTCATCAAATAGTGACAGTTCTCTGGGGATGGGTTTTTGGTAGCTTCAGATCACTTCTGCCTCCTTCAGTGGCTGCTATGCTACCATGGTCATGGGGCTATTGTCTAATAACACCACCGTTAGGCCAAGGATATGGGGATGGGGATAGGTCAAGTAAAAAGGTGACTAAGCTCACTATTTTTATGGAGATTTAGCGGTTTCTACTCCTCAGATTTCTGTAAGCCCTTGTTTAATTTCCAGAGTTCTGCAGAGGTTACTTTTGACAAATTTTGCCAGTGTTCTCATTGTGCTTATGAAGGAGCAGGTTTTTTCCAAGATCTTTATTCAGATATCCTAGAAGTGTTTTCCCTGCCCATTTGTTTTTAACTGAGTTATTTGCAAGGCTACCAAATTCTGCAACTCCAGTCCCATTCACATAGGAGTCCATCTTAATGACTTCTCCTAAGGGGAGCAGTTTACAACCTGTTGTAAGCGTGTTAGTTTTTTTTCTTATTTGTAGGAATTACTTAAATACTCTAGTGAAGAGTCCTTTGTCATTTTTATGTGTTGCAAAACTTCTACTAGTTTGTGGCTGTTTTTTTCTTCTCATCCATTATCCATTAACGGTCTTTTAATGAAATTCTCACTTTTACACGACTTTGAACCTATCACGACTTTGAATATATCAGTATTTTCCTTTATGATTTATACTTTTTGGTTTCTCATTAGTGAAATTTCTTACCCCAGCTCCTTTTTTTTTTTTTTTTTTTTAAACAAGTTCCTACTGCTACATTCCTGTTTTCTACTTGGAGTTGATTTATATATGATAGGATTTAGGAGTTCAGTTTCACATTTTTCCATATAGATATTGGATTGCAGCAGCCCCATTTGTGGAAATGTCACTTCTCACCTTACTGGTTTGCTGGACCAGCCTTGCCCTAAGTCAGTTTCTGAATATGTAGAAGATTGTTTATGAATTCTATTTTTTTTTTCTTGCTCAGCTTTTCTTAACTTATGTCAGTAGCACTTTGTTCATTAGGAATGTCTTGACCGTTCTGAGCCTTTTGCCCTTCTATTGAATTTATGGCTCAAATGGGGGACGAATAACATCTTCAGATATTGAGTCTTCCAAATTATGAACATGATGATGTGTCCATTTATATAGATCCTTTTCACTCGTTCAGAACAGTTTTATCATTTTCCCCCTATAAATCTTATACATCTTGAATTTGATTTATTCCCAGGCTCTTTATTTTTTTAAGCTGTTTAAAGATGGTATTTAAAACGATTAAGTCCATGGGGCGCCTGGGTGGCGCAGTCGGTTGAGCGTCCGACCTCAGCCAGGTCACGATCTCGCGGTCCGGGAGTTCGAGCCCCGCGTCGGGCTCTGGGCTGATGGCTCAGAGCCTGGAGCCTGTTTCCGATTCTGTGTCTCCCTGTCTCTCTGCCCCTCCCCCGTTCATGCTCTGTCTCTCTCTGTCCCAAAAATAAATAAACGTTGGAAAAAAAAAAATATATATATATATATATATATATATATAAAAAACAAGTAAGTCCTTATTGTTGCAGATCTCTAGGGACATAATTCCTTTTACTGGCCCTATGTATATTTTGAATACCGATTCTGTGTACAGCATCTTATCTTTGGTTTTCTTGACTTACTGTGCTGGCAAGGCCCTAACTGAAAAGAAGTAGTGATAACGGGACACTTCATCCTGATCTAAAGGAAATACTTTTAGCATTTTACCATTAAGTATAATGGGTTTTTTTATAGGTTGTATGTAGCAGCCTTTATTAATGAAGTTCAATTCTTTTCCTAGTTTTATGAGAATTTAGTTTTCTTATCACAAATGGATGTTTGATTTTATGCTGCTAGAAAGGAAGTCATATTTATTAACATTTTTAAAATTTTTATTTTTCTCTTTTCTTTAGCAAAGAAGTTTGTCATCCTGATATTGGTGGCAAGATCATCATGTGTCCTCAGTGTGATAGGCTTTGTCCATTCTGGAAACTCAATATTACTTGCGAGTCCTCAAAGGTAATTTTTGTTATTCCAAACATTTGTAACTAATGAAAGATTTTTTTTCTTCTAATAATTTTAGCATGGTCTGGAATTATTTTATTTCTCTGTGAAATTCAGAAAGGTAATATTCAACTAAACCTCCAAACATTCTGAAAGGTAGATATGTAATGCATGTGTTTATTCCTCTTTTACAAATAGTAAATTGAGATTAAAAACCTTATCTAAAATCTTCAGGCAGGTCAGTGAGGAGCTGTGGCATTGAAACTGTTAGAGTATTTGAAGTAATCAAAGCAGAAACCTCAAACCCACCTTATCTCATGAGTACTGTTTCATAGGTTTACTTATTGTAAGTATCTTCCTTAGTTCAAATAAGTAGAAACCTGAAATTTGTACTAGTGTTTTCCCACTTTCAAAATGTACTGAAACTAGCTTGTTTTTTTGTTTTGTTTTGTTTTTTAAACCTGCTTATCAGATTTAGGCCTTATCTATGAATATGCATAAGAAAGGCTTTGTATATAAATGAGAACAGATATTCACTTTGTCCCAAAACATTCCCACAAAACGCAAATGGTTCCCTTAAGCATGCAGATGATCTTGAGCTATAGGACTTCTTAAAATCCAAGAGGCTTAGGACAAGTATTGAGACTGGAGGTAGCTTAAGGAAAGGCATGCCTGAAACTCTAGCTGGGAAGAAAGATGGTCATCTTGCTTTGGAGAATTTTCCTGACAACTTTGACCTACTGTTCTCCCATGTTGTGATCTTTTCTCTATCCCCTTGTTCCACCATGAAAGCTTAGGAATCTTTAAATGATGTTAAAATATTCTGACCTACTCCATCTAAGTCTTATTGTAACTAAATATGTTCCTATTATAATGTCACTTTAAATTTTATATTTTACAAAATTCTTGAACTTATATGATCACTTTTTTTATGTTATCACTTTTGACACAGTAACCCTGTGAGATAGGCAGAACAGTTATTACATCCATTTTACAGATTAAAACACTGAGGATCTGAGAGATTAAATGATTTGCTCAAGTTACCTACCTAGCAGATGACAAAGCCAGAAATTGACAGCAAATCTGCGTTTCTTGCCATTACTGTGTTCTTCACCAGCTGACGGTAGTACCAACCACTTCACTCACAAATTGAGCGCTATGTTTGAAAAAAATGTTCTGCTACTTAATTAAGATGATTGCAGGGTATTGTCGACACATGGATGTTTACACTTAACTTATGAATTAAAATAGATTTCAGTGCCTCTCCCCTAGAAACCAATGCAAGTCTAGACTATAAAAATCTGCCCTAGATCACACAAAGTAAGACTTAAAGGTAGCAGGAGGGAAGCTGCCTTCTGGCGATGTTGACTCATAAAGGTCACTAGTTAGTGCATATCCTTGGACACTGGATTTAAGGCAAATGCCAGTGATAATACCAGAAGCTAACTATACTCCACAGAGTACAATTGGAAATTCCATTTTCCTTAAGAAATTCTCTTTCACTCACCACACCCCCATCTCTTCTCTCAGTTCTTCTTTTCCACCAACCCATCCTTAATTAAGGACATGACTTTCAAATCTGTCCCTGGGCACAGTTTTTTCCATTGTTTTGGAAAAAATGAATCTTTCATTCTATCCCAATTTCCTGAAGAATCCTTTGAGTCTTGTTAGAGTGACTTACAAAGGGAAGGAAACACATAAAGAATATGAGTTAAAAGGATTACATTTTTAAATTGTTAAAAAGGAGAAGAAAAGAGGAGCTTTTCATGCTTCTCTGTTGGCTGATTCAATCATCTATCTCATCATTCATACACTTATTTATGTATTCATGTCTACCTCTTTCTTTTGGAAAGAGCTGGAGTATTCACTAATTAACATGAATGCTAAAAGGGTTAATAGATTAGAAAAAGGAAATTAGGATCAAGAAAGTGAGGGAAAAGTTATGGAAGTAATCAAGATTAATGTTGTTTTTGTGATTGAGCATTCATTAAATAAGGCTCTTAGCTTTTTGGCTGGCAAGATAAAAGGGAAATGTAACTTAAAATATTTTTTTATAAAATACAGTTATAAAATTTTGATTTTGTTCCTTAGCAGGAAGAAAGCATAACAAATGGTCACTTTTCTAGATTTTCGTTGGTTCTTCTGCTTAAAATGGTCATGCCCTGCATTATGTAACCATCTCTTCCCTTCCCTCTTCCATGTGACTTAAGCAGCGTGCTGACTGGGGCTACTCAACACAGCTTTCCTTCTCTGTGCCATGCTGGCAAGTAAGCTAAGCTAAACTTTTTGCCAAGAAGGCCCCTTGCTTACCTGCTCCTTTGATTCCTGCCTATGGGGCAAATAGAGAGGCCAGTCATCTTATTTTTTCTGCTGGGTCCTTGATCCTCACAAATATGGCAAAAAATGGTAACTTAATGCAGGCCACCTAATTCCCTCTCATAACAGTACAAAGCACATCTCTTGTCTTGAGCTGGGCGACTGGAGTGAACTCGGCATAAGCCATAAACCAGCTTTTTCTTGCTGCTTCTTTCTTTCTTTCTTTCTTTCTTTCTTTTCTTTTCTTTTCTTTTCTTTTCTTTTCTTTTCTTTCTTTTCTTTCTTTTCTTTTCTTTCTTTTCTTTTTTTTTTCTTTCTTCTCTCACTGACAAATAAGCTTCCACTGGCTTTTTCTCAGCATACTAGGACAAAGAATTCACAGGTAGGATTTTTTCTTTCTGGAGTAGGTAGTTAGAGGTGTCAAGGCAAGTAGGGAGGTATCAGATAGAGAGAAGCTTGCAATGATTCCTAAAAGAGTAGGGTTTAACAGAATCTGCAGTAATAGCCCTATAACACACAGAATAGTTTTGCATAAGATTTTTCTTATAATAATTTTCGCTGAGGGTAAGGCATAACATTAAATGACAGTTTTGGTTCCATAAGAGTCAAAACTGAAAGATTTGAAATACTGATCCATCATGGAATGCCAGAACGAGGAGAATAGGCAGAGAGGGGTGTTCCCCAAATGGCCGCTCTTTTATTAATTCTGTCTTCCTTGAGCTGATTTTTGGGAGGAACCATTGGGTAACAGACAGTCCAGGATTATGCTTTCTGATCAGGGTCCAGATAGAGTATTGAGGGGCATTTGTATGCTTTGGAAAACGCATGTACAAGATGATGGTTAGGTGGATATTCTTTTGAAAATAACATAATATTTTGACATAGATGAACATTTACCCACTTGACATCATTATATAAAGGGCAACCAAAAAAGTTACTTAGAGTTTTCCTTAGAAGCAACTTTGAATTTTCCTTGGCAATTGAAGAGTTTGGGTTTTTTTTTTTTTTTTTTTTTTTATCCCATAGCTTCATTTTCTATGCAGTCTTCTTTACTCTATGATCTATTGTAAAGTTGACATTCTGCACATTTGCCACTTTTTCCAGTACGTTTATACTTTATATATAGAGTTTTTAGGAGATGTAAAAATGTTTGCTAGTGAAAAATTAGTAACTAATTGAAGGATTTTCCAATAATCCATATAGGGAGTATTTAAATACTAGCAAAAAAAGAAAAAAAAAGAAATTTAGCAGAATGAGTGAGTGAATAAAGCCTTCTTTGTGTAGGTGTATCATCTATTCATTCATGGTTGTTGTACCCACTGTAACGTCAGCAAAAGCCCCTGTGCATCCTTAATCTAATGGAAACCTCTGTCATTGATGGTAGAAAGCCATAATTGGGTTTGGGGAAGCAGAGCTGTCCTTGGGCAGAGCTGTCTCAGAATAAACCCCAGCAGTGTGCTTTTCTCAACAAGAAAAACAAGAATTCAGTAACCTACCCTCTGACCAGGATGAGATGATGATAAGATGCAAATTGTAAATCTAAAAGTTGCTTTGAGTTCACTGTATTTTTAGAGCTATCCTACTTCAAGTTCACTATGACAGCTTATCGGGAGAGGCCATTATTCAGAAGTCTGATAGAGACTTTAAATGAAGTGGAATCTTAGCAGCTATGCCAATCTCTTTATCATGATGGGGAAAGATTCCATTGGAAAATGCACTGTGATAAATGCGGCAAAGGCTGTTTGCTCTCAAAACAATAAGAAATCCCATCTGTAAGTGTATAGTAGTATCTGCTTTAAAAGAAATTCAGACTAGAGAATACACAAAGCATTACATATTTGCTGAATTCTAGTGAGTAGAAAACATGATTAATTTATATGTCGTTATTGTATTTTCCAGAAATTGTGCATCTTTGACAGTTTTGGAACCCTAGTGTTTGCAGTATTTATGGGAGTATGGGGTAAGTTATTTTCCTTTTTTTTTTTCCAGTTTACTTTTTACATCTTAACATTAAAAGAAACAAACCTGAGATCTTATAGGCATCTAATTTAATAGCATTTCACAGTTTTATATAAGCTATCAAAGTAACCTACTTTTAGGACCTTGGATTCCCCAAGCTTCAGCTCCCTTAGAGCTCCATTTACAACTCTAAAGACCAATGTATGAATTACTGCATAAAAAACTACTTGACAATATGGTTACTTAAAACACACATTTATTATTTCTCATGATTCTCTACATCAGCTGGGATGTTCTCCAGTCACATGCTGGCTCAGCTGATATCTGCAGTAAGCTAGCAGCTCCGCTGGGGTAGATGGTCTGGCAGTCGCCAGTCTGGTTTGGTCTATGGGGTTCAGCTGGGCTGGCTAGTCTTGATCTACATGGTGTCTCATCCTCCAGTGAGGGTTCTTCACATGGTGGTTTTAGGGTTCCAAAGAGAAGCAAGAGAGGGCAAACCCCAATACACAGACATTTTTTGAGTCTGTTGATGCATCAAGTTTGTGAATGTCCCATCAGCCAAAGTAGGTCATGGCCAACCCAACAACAATGTGAGGAGGTCAGAGGACTGACTGTCCAAGGACTTGGATACAGGGAGACATGGTTCATTGGGAGCTATTATTGTAATAGTCCCCATAGCTGTGATCCACCCTGACTTTCATGGGGTTGGGGTTTTGGGGGAAGCCACAACACAGAGATTACAGGTAAGCTTTCTTCTTTATACTCTTTTATATGAGTGAGTATTTAATAAGTATATGTTACTATTATAATAGTAAATAATAATAATAAACTATTTAATAAATATAGTCCTAAAGAATATAATTCTTCTGTAGGTGCTTTAACACTGTAGTTGTATTATTTACTTTGAATAGCATCATTAATATAATGAGGCAATTACCATTTTCTTTAAATGCAGACATTTAAATGTTTAATTGACATACATGTTCTACCATAGAAGAAAAAAATTCCATTTTCACAGACAAATGTGCTTCCAGTTTTATTGTGTAAGTCAAGGGGGAGCTAGAGCTCAGGTTATATAGATAGCTGGGAGAGGAACATGACTCGGGTCTCTTAGTCTTGAGAAGACGACACATGAACACATGCAGCTCACGAAACAGTTCTTCCTCAGTGTCCTCGAGAGCGTTTTGCTTTCACAGTGGTTATGCCTATTAGAAGTCACCAAATGGATCCCAGAACAGATGATCCAATAGTTCCGGGCACTGTTTACAGATTAGTTGCCGCTCCTGGGGAAAGTAAACTATAAGATGGCCAAACTTACCTACAAAGTTATTGTCCTGCAGACATTTACCTATGTTTTGGCTACAGACCAAACACTAGCTAATATTTGACACATAGAATAAAGATCAAATTCGTGCATCAAGATCCTCTTTACCCCTCCATTGTAAAATATGTTTCTTTTGGGGCACCTGGATGGCTCAGTTGGTTAAGCGTCTGACTTCGGTTCAGGTCATGATCTCGTGGTCTGTGAGTTGGAGCCGTGCGCTGGGCACTGTGCTGGCAGCTCGGAGCCTGGAGCCTGCTTCAGACTCTGTGTCTCAGTCTCTCAGCCTCTCCCTGCTCACGCTCTGTCTCTCTCTCCCTCTCTCTCAAAAATAAATAAATGCTAAAAAAATAAGTTTTTTTAAATATGTCACTTTTATCCTCCCCCTAGTAAGAGCAGAGGTACCGAACACCTGGGTGATGGTCCTTTTAACAAACCAGCACTGATTTGTAAAGTATAAAATTCTGACACATCTGTTGAACTCCATACATATCCTAATGCATGTTGACAGCCCTAATTTAGAAATACATTGTAAATAAGGCAAAAATTTATAAATTAATCTTGGCACTGCAAAGATAAACCTCAAATTTCCTAGCTGACTTTGCTTTCTGTGACCATCAACTCCACCATGTTTGTAGAACTGACTTAAGCATATTCAGCTGACTTTATTTCATCAGATTTTAGGATGCAGAAAACATTTCAACACTGCTTGTAGCAGCATATGTGCATCTTTAAGGATATGTATGTATGATGAAGTCTTTATTTTTAAAGTGTATCATATTGCTTTTCCTGTTACCTCTGCCCTTATGATAACCGCTGCTGTGAACCTTGTTACGGGAAATCAGAAATTGCAGAACCAAAGAGGCAGGAGGACCATGTGAAGTCTTTTATATCACTACCATTCATATTCCTCTAGCATCTCTTGTGTGCCCAGGTCTATTAGAGTATTGTTAGTAGTTTTGGCTCCCTCAGAATTCTAAAAGTTGAGGGCTGTAAGCCTTTTGTAGTAAATGTAGCACCAACCATATACTTACCTGAAAAACGTCCACCCTTTTATGCCAAGCCAGCCCACCCGTTCATACTGACTCGGAGTCCTAAACCCATGGCGGAAGTACCAGTTGCTAACATATCCGCTCCTCCTCATTCCTTATTGCTCCTTACCTCCTTCCATTGGATTCTCCCTGGCTCCAGGCTCTTGGCTGCATGGCTGCAGTTTTTAATTTTCACCTTGGAGTCTTGGGCTGGGCCTAGTGATCTCCAGAAAAACACCAGACACTTGGCTTATGGGGGGGCTGGGGAGTCAGGAAGGCATTTTATCCTAACCTGCTACACTTGGGCATCAGGAAACAGCTATAGCCAGTTAGTTCAAGAACTCACTCTACTGTTCCCACTACATCCACACCAGCACAATAATGCCGCTCCTGCAGCCATCTCTGCCTCCATTCAACTCTGTTTCGGATTTAAGTGACACATAAATGCATCTGATGGGCATTTTATAAAATCATATCAGGAACCCCAGCTGCAAGAAAGTCTGAAGCCATGTGGTTTTTAATCTAGTCTTAGTTAGGAAGTTGGAATAGAGGCTGAGCAAAGCTCATCTATCTTACTACCTTTGTGAGTAAAGAGATCTAACTCATTTCAAGGCCTCATAAAATATCCTTGCTCTCCAGCAGTAAATGTCTAGTGACTAGAACACTACCACGTGCTACAGTGTACCCCTTGTCCTTGGACACCGCTGGATGGCACCACCAGTGCTGTATATGGCTCTCTTCTTCATGTGATGCATACTTTTCTTTAGATGTAGTAATACCTTGATTAAGAGGACAAGCTGTTCTTGCTTCCCAAGGTCCTAGGCAGCCTTCCCTCTTCTCCATTACATGTTGATGTAAGAGCCCTGTGTCTCTCTAATCAATAAGTGCCTCATGGTGTGTGGTTTGCCAGAGAACATAGGTGCAGTGCTCCCCGCCAGAGGAAGAGCGATCCAAAGACACAGGACAGGAAATTCCTTTCTGACATCATGCACAGTCACCCGAGGCCCTGGTGCTCTGGGCTCCCCAGCAATGTGCATCAGCAGTGCTGTGGCCCATGAGCAGTCTAAAACCTTGAGTGGTTATTATACGTTACCAAAGTCTCCATGGGCCCTGAGAACTAATGCCCAAGGGTTTTGTAGACTTTACCCTCCAATGTCCCGCCTAGCTAAGGAGCAGGCAGCTTGAGGCAATACCACATGGTGAGGAAGCAGAGCTTGGGTTCTGGAGCCAAGAATGCCTGGGTTTGATTCCTGCCTCCAAAACTGTAACCTCGGGCAAGTATTTTAACCTTTCTGTGCCTCTCTCTCTTTGTGTCTAAAATGAGGAGAGTGATAGTTACCGTAGAGGGGTGTGAGGGCTTTTACCTATGTCATTAAGTTCATAACAGCCCTGTGAGGTAGGTCTTCTTGCCCCCCATTTTACAGAAAGGGAAGGGGGGGGGCTCAGAAAGTTGGAACATTTTGACCAGGAGTCACACATCTGATAATTGTCAGAACCAGAATTTGAACTTGATTCCAACATCTGGGTTATTTCTGCTCTCACTCATTGTACTGGAAAATTAGTAAAGTTAAAACAAACACCGCTGGGAGGTGAGTGCTTTCCCGATTTCGGTTGTCTTCACCACTGGGGAGTGTTCAGTTCATGCCACTAGCAGCCACTTCCCAGGGTCTCCTTCTTTATCTCTGGCTGCCCACCTGAGATCTGCAGGATGTCAGGCCAGTTTCTCTCTGCTCTCCACTCTGGCGATTCTCAACTCTGACTGATGTTAGACCTTTGAGACAAAACAAAACACAATGTTCATGCCCCTATTCTAGTCCAATATAATCAGAAACTCAGGGATGGTGCCTGGGCTCACTGTTGTTTTTTTTAAAGCTCCTAAGTGCTTCTCATGTGCAGCCAGGATGGGACCCACCCCTCTACACCTCATTTAGTGATCTCATCCATGCCTGGCCTCAGTTACTACTATAAAAAGTATCCGGTTCAGGGGCACCTGTGTGGCTCAGTCAGTTAAGCATCCGACTCTTGATTTCAGCTCAGGTCATGATCCCATGGTTCGTGAGTTTGAGTCCTTCATCAGGCTCTGCGCTGACAGTGTGGAGTCTGCTTACGAGTCTCTCTTTCTCTCTCCTTCTCCCTGCTCACATTCTCTCTCTTTCAAAATAAATAAACTTAAAAAAAAAAGTTCCTGGCATACCTTAGATCTTTCTCCCAAGTTGTAGACTTTTACATACCTACTAGACATCTTTTCTGTGGCCCAGGGGCACCTGGTTAGAACCAAACTTGTTGCCTTCTTGGACTCACTCCTCTTATAGCCCTTCGCATTGTGGGGTATGGCACTAGAATTTAGGACATTGCCAAAGCCAGAAACATGGCTGGCATCCTAGACCTCTTCCTTCCCTTTACATACCTGCATCTTTCCAACCATTCTTCCTGCCAAATGTGCTGTCTTCTCTCACCTCCCCACCTAAGCAATCAGGTCTCCCTGCCTCTAGTCTCCAGACCACCTGCAATATCCCCTCTTCCTTTAAGTTACAACCTGAACTTCTTTCAAGGCATAGAGTCCTTTGTGATGTGCCCCGGCGATCTCTCCACTGGCTGCCCCAACCTTCCTCATTATACCTTGTACTCACTTCCAGATATTTGCAGTTTCTGGAAAGTATCTGAGTCTCTGGCTTCCTTGCCTGTGCATGCACAGCTCCCAGGGGAGATGACTTTAATATCCAACCTTCACCTGATCGAATCCAAGTCGGTCATCTCAGAGTGGCTGTAGTGGCCCCTTCTCTGGGAGAACCTCAGCTACTCGTTGGTCACTCACCCAGAGCCACCTGTGCTTTTATCCTGACCCCCCCCCCCCGCTAGTCTCTGATAACTATCATTTCACCATCATTCCTACACACCTAAGAGCTCCTTGAAGCACGGCCTGTGTCTTGTTTCTCTTTATTCTCCACACATAAAAATGCTTGTGTGTGGAACAGTGGTAAATCCAGTATTTCTATATAGGAAGAGCTTAGGGGTACCAGTCTGATTGAAAGAAGGACACCTGGGTGGCTCAGTCGGTTGAGTGTCTTGACTTCGGCTCAGGTCATGATCTCATGGTTCATGAGTTCGAGCCCTGCATCGGGCTCTGTGCTGACAGCTGAGAGCCTGGAACCTGCTTCTGATTCTGTGTCTCCCTCTCTCTCTGCCCCTTCCCTGTTTCTCTCTCTCTCTCTCTCTCTCTCTCTCTCTCTCTCTCTCAAAGAATAAATAAACATTAAAAAAATTTTATAAAAAAGAAAGAAGGGTCTATGGGATTTACCCTGAAACTGTATTTTCAATCAACATTTAATGTTGTTTTTATTTAGTATTTTAAGTTTCAGGTCTTAAAAGATGGTAAGGAGTTCTAAAAATTATTTCATATTTCACACAAGATTGAGAAAAGCATCATTTTTGCATATTTAAGAATATTGTTTGAATCCGGGGTGGCTTGGGTGGTGGTAAATAGAGATATAGGGACTACTAAAGTTTCCCCCCCACCAGGCTCTTAGGAAAGAAGAGAGGGAAAGGGATGTAGGGAAGAACAGGCTGAAGGATGGATGGACCATAAACTGTTTTTGAATTATGGCAGTTATTTGTGTTTTTTAGTTGGCAACAACATGCTGGTAGCAGATGTTCTAGCGTTAGACACACTCACGTGCCTTCTGACCATCGTGTTGTTGTTACCTTTCTGGTGGCTATAGTCTGTTTTCACAAGCTGAGTAAATTATCAACATCATCTTTAAAAAAAAAAGTAACTTGTTTTTCTCTTCTAAATCATAGTATCACCTACTAGATTAGGTTTTATTGACCGTGTACAAAGTGTTATGAGTAATTACAATGATTAATAATTCAGGACAGCTTTGTTGACGGTCCCCATGCTCCTGTTCTCTCTCTGTTAGTAACCTTGTTTCTGGAGTTTTGGAAGCGGCGCCAGGCAGAACTGGAGTACGAATGGGACACTGTTGAGTTACAGCAGGAGGAGCAAGCCCGGCCAGAATATGAGGCCCGGTGCACTCACGTGGTGATCAACGAGATCACTCAGGTAAAGTGGACGTTAGGTGGATGCACTCTAGCCTGTTTATTACAGCAGTTCTCAGCTTTGGTGGCATATTGTAATCACCTGGGTACCTTAAAAAATACCGATGCCCGGAACCCATCACTGCGTGCCCTGATGGTACTTGGTGGCCTGGGGTGTGTTCCAGGCACAGGGATTTTTTTAAAGCTTCCCTGGTGATTCTAATGTGCAGCCAAGCCAAAGAAGAATCGCTTAGAACAGTGGACATGGGAGATAAATGTGACCCTTCTTTGTTGTTACCTTTCCCGTGGCTATAGTCTGTTTCCACAAGTTGAGTAAGTTATCAACATCCTCTTTAAAAAAAAAAAAAAAGTAACTTGTTTTTCTCTTTTAAATCGTAGTATCACCTACTAGATTAGGTTTTATTGACCTAATCTAAAGTAAAAGTGGGGGGAAAAAATTAGACCCTGACTTAAAATGTAGAAGAAAAGATGCATTGGTTTGTGTCCTTTCATTCCGGTAAAAAATGCAGAAAAGAAAAATCAGACTCCATGAGCTCGTTGTATAGGGAAGGATGCATTGGATTTTGTGGTTGATTCTCAGTTTTTCACATGCACCTTCATTATTACAGCCCCTTTTTCATCCTAGACCAGCCACCCTTTGTGCTGCACTAAAGCCTCAGCCACTGCTCCACCTTCTGGTTGGGACGCACGCGAGACTGTGCGGCTGTCATCCTCAAGTTGTAGAAAGACTAGAGGAAGAAGGGAAACAGTTGTTGAAGTCCAACTATGTTTAGGCCTGTGCTAGGCATTTTATATAATTGGAAAGGTAAATTCCTTCTGCTACTGCAAAAATAAAAATAAAACAAAGCTATACCTGTCGGTAGAAACATTCCAAAGCCAGTGAAAGATAATTTTTGAGTCATCTGCGTTAGTGCTCTTTTCCATCAACACAGAAAATTTAGAGCTGATTGTTCTTGCAGTCATCAGCATAAGGACAGTCAGTTCTGAGTACGAATAATTCTTGGAAAGAAAATGCTTTTAACAAGAGCATCTGAAAATGTCCCCAAGTATAGATTTTATAAATTGAATCAGAGATTTACAGAAGGCTGACACTAAAAGGGACTGGAGGGAGCAGTTCAACCTCCTCATTTTATAAATGGAAAAAAAATGAGGTTCAGTTATCAACAGAAGGTGACGTTTGTCTTTTACAACATAACAAGCTTCCAGCGATTCCCATTTTGTATAGTTCTCACTGTTTACTATGGAAGAGGATGGGGTCAAACCATGTGCTGTTGAAGGACAGCACATTCAGAAATGAAGGCAGAAACATAAAATTAGATGTTGCAAACACCTTTTAAATAGTAGGGTAGAAAAAGCTTATAATATTGGCAACAGAAAAGGTGCTGAAGAAAGACAATTTGGTAATTTAAAATTGCCAACGAATAAGTTAAATTTCCGTTGAAACATAGCTTGTTAAAAAATTAAAGATGAAGGTTCATTTTTCTTTATCTTTTTTCCTCATTTTACTTTCATTGCTAATGCATACTCAATTAGGCTGTAGTGTGGTAATGAAGTCTTGGGAATGAGACTGCAAATCTAAACAGCAACTTACTAGCCGAATGATCTTCGACAAATTATTTAACTTCTCTGTGCCATAACTTCCTCTATAAAACGGGATTGATAGAGTTGCTTCCTCACACGGTTGTGGTTAGGATTAACTGAGTTAATGTGCAGAACCTACTTAGAATAGTACCTGGCCTAGAGTAAATGTAAGTATTTGTGGCTACTATTATACTATAGCTACTCTTACAATCCAGATAAATCTTGAGAAGTACTGATCTCCAGTCTTAAAAATTAAATATATTCTTATGAGTTATGGAAACTCTTAAAATTCATAGCTATGCCAAATCAATATATAAAGCTCAACCAAGAAACACATAATAGGTACCTAGTATTTGCAGACACCGTGGAACTCACTGTCCTGCATGGGCTCTGTGCCGTCATTGCCACCATTTCTAGAATCTGAGACAAGCTCAGGAATGTAGTTTACAGCTTAGCGTTGTCAGATAGACTCCTGAGCTGAGATCACAGCAGACAAACGGTTCATTGTTCATGCTCACATTTTCAAAAACCATTAAAATGAGCACGTACTTGTTATGTGTATGTTTGAAATCAACAACAACAACAAAATGCAGTTATGAGTAAGGAGGCTGTTTGAAAACTAATTTTTACAAAAATTAAGCTTAGGATTTAGAGACCAATCAGGACAAAAATCATTTCACCAGAGTATACCTTTGATTGACTAAACTTTTTTTTTTTTTTTTTTTTTTTTTTTTTTAGGAAGAAGAGCGTGTGCCCTTCACTACCTGGGGAAAATGTATCCGTATAGCCCTCTGTGCAAGTGCTGTCTTATTCTGGGTAAATCAGTCACAGACTTTTTAATATCTAATTTTAAATATCCTGGAAACTGAAGGCACACTGGAAACTAGTAGTCTGATAGAAGTGTTTCCAGAGAACCACTCAGCCACCATGTGGAACAACTCTCAATATCTATCTGCTCACAGTGGTTCTTTCAGTTCCTTCCACCTCATGTGTTTAGATCAGATCAATGGTTCTGGATTTTCCATTTTCTGCTGAAGAGACCAAATGGGAGGCATTAAGAATTCTAAAATTTTCCAACAGTAATAGCTAAAATAAAATGTCTAGGGATAGCCTTAAAAGGATAATAGGAATTATCAGAGAAAATGTAAAAACTACTGAAAGATACAAAAGAAGACTTAAACAAATTATTGTAGATGAAAAGATAATATGCCTAGATTATCAGGACTTTTGAAATTAATTTGGGGTTTATTATTAATAAAGTCATATTAGTAATATAATAATTAGTAATATATCAAGAATTTTATTGGCTCAAAAATAGCCGAATTAGAAAATAGGACATGAAGCCCAGATATGGGACCTCCTATCATTAACAGTACACAAGAAGGGAGGCATTATAAATCAGTGGGATAAGTAAAGATTATTTAATAAATGGTGATGGAACACTTGTTAGCTACTTGGGAGAGAAAGATGGAAACCATACTATTAACATATATTGTAATTCCAGAAACAATCAAAAGATAACACCATAAACTAGAAATAAATATTGGTGAATATGTAATCTCTCTATATAAAAAGACTTTCTAAACATAACAGCACTGGAAGAAGTTTCAGAGGAAAATATTTAAAGATTTCCACACATCCGGGCATCTTGGTGGCTCAGTCAGTTAAGCATCCTATTTTGGCTCAGGTCATGATCTCATGGTCCATGAGTTTGAGCCCCATATCAGGCACTGTGCTGACAGCCTGCTTCTGATTCTCTCCCTCTCTCTCTGCCTCTCTCCCACTTGCACTTGCTCTCTCTCTCAAAAAAATAAATAAGTAAACATAAAAAAAAAAAACCTTTAAAGATTTCCACACATCAGAAGTGTTCTAAGCTTAAAACAACAGAAGAAATTTTTGTTAACCAATAGGGCAAAGGTTTACTACATTCAATACATAAGAAGTCCAGATCACTTGTAAGATAACACCAAAGATCTCAAGAGCTAAGGAGGCAGAGAACATGAATACCCTTTCACAAAAGAAAAAACACCCTGGCAACTGTCAAGCCTCAATCCTAATTAAATCAGTGCACACTAAAATGAGATACAGTGTTTCACCTATCAAGTGATAAGGCTCAGTGTTTGTGAGGATGAAGTGCAGTCATCAGCTGCTCTCATACCTAAGCTATGAAAATTTTAAGCTGCTTCTGGCCTTCTTAGCAGTATGACAGTAAGTATCAAGAGTCAAAAATATTCATGTGCTTTAATCCACAATTCAGCATGTAAAAATTTTTAATCAGGAACTCTTTCAAAATGGTAAAAGTTAGTAAAGATTAGTTACATACAGATTTATTACTATATATATATATTTATTTATATACATTATTATCCAGTAAAATCCTGGACTGCGAGTAACTTGTTCTGCAAGTGTTCCACAAGATGAGCATACATTTCTAACTTTAACTTGATAAATGAGGGATGTCTTGCATTGTGAGTAGAACGTGATGCCAAACATCACATGATCACAACTGAGCCAATGGTTCTTGAAATTCGCTTCGATATGCAAGTGCTTTGAATTACAGGCACGTTTCTGGAACAAACTATGCTCTCAGACCAAGGTTTTACTGTGTATATATAAAATCTGAGCCAAAATACTCTACTTCTAATCCTTCATACAGTAGAATATAGTGCGGTCATAAGAAAGTATGTCCATAAAAATATTTGACAACATGTGAAAATGTTATGGTTATGATAGGTTTAAGGAAAATACATAAAATAGTTTTTAATATGCAAACAATGCATAGTTCTGAAGGAATTATGCCTGTATATAGTTAGTAGATACATTTTTTCTGTTTCTTTTATTCCTTTATTTAAAAAAAATTTTAATGTTTATTTATTTTGAGATAGAATGCGTGTGTGGGAGGGGCAGAGAGAGAGGGAGAGAGAGAATCCAAAGCAGATTCCACACTGTCAGCACAGAGCCCAATGTGAGGTTCGAACTCACAAAACTGTGAGATCATGACCTGGGCCAACCAAGATCAAGAGTCCGGTGCTTAACCACTGAGCCACCCAGGTGCCCCTATAGTTAGGAGTCTTTCAATTATAGGTGACAGAAAATCAATCTCCAGTTGGTATAAACAACAATGATGACAACAAAATGAACCAATAAATGGTTCCTGTAACTAAAAATCTCGGGTCTGAGGTATGACTTCCATTAAGGATAGATACTGCAGCCCAGATGACAGCAAGGGCTGTGTTTTGTTCTGTCATCATTCTCTGTTCACTGGTCTCCTGGCTTGGTGGGTGTAGGCACTACCTTATAGTCTCAAAATGGCCGCAAGATTCCAGATCTCACATCCCATTCAAAACAAGAGAGGCCTCTGTTAGCAGCTTCCTTTATTGACAAGCAAGCTTCTCTTTCCCATGGACACTAGCAGATCTCTCCTCACATCTCACTGAATTTTATTAAGATATTTCTCAATCCTTGAATCACTTGCTGAGGCCAATAGGATGAGACACCTATTTGCCTCAAACCAATCAGGATCTACCTGTAAACCCTAGGGGAGGAGGGGGTCAATCCAGCCCAAGCCATAGGACTGAAAATGGAGGAGAGATTATTCTCTCAAAGCACAATCTGGGTCTGCTTGTAAGTCTGGGAACAGATTCAGGGCAGCAAACACAACCAGTGTCCACTATAGAGTAATTTCAAATATTCCCTAATAAGCATATATTGAAGTTATAGCCAGCAAGATTTGTAAGGAACTTAAGAATGAAGATTCATAAGGACTTCCTTCTATGAAGAAATACTGAACCTGTCAAGTACCCTGAAGAAGTATGAAAACATACCAAGTTTATAAAAGCTCTGAAAAGAATGAGAATTCATTTCATAAACCATGTAGGAAGCAGTGCCACGTAGAGTTTAGTGTGACTCCAGAGTCTTGGAGTAACTCAGTTCTTTTCACTTATTAGTTGCTTAATTTGGGTCAAAGTCTTATTCTCTGGGTCTCTTTTTCTTTGTAAAAGATACAGTACTACTTACCTCACAGGGCTGTTGAGGATTTTAAAAATATGTGCTGAGTTGAATAGTAAAATTAAAAAGCTCAGCCATTATAATTAATAATTTAAAAATTATTATGGAGATCTTTTAATTTTTTTTAATTAATTTATTTTTTTTTTTTGAGAGAGAGAGAGAGGAAGAGAATCCCAAGCAGGCTCCGCACTGTCCGCACAGACCCCAATGCAGGGCTTAAACCCACAAACCGTGACATCATGACCTGTGCCAAAGTCAGGAGTCAGACACTTAACCGACTGAGCCACCCAGGCACCCCTATGGAGATATATATTTTTTAAATATGTACCATTTAGTGGCGCCTGAGTGGTTCCGTTGGTTGAGCAGCCAATGTTAATTTCAACTCCGGTCATGATCCAGGGTCATGGGATGGAGCCCCATGTCGGGCTCCGTGCTCAGAATGGAACCTGCTTGGCATTCTCTCTCTCTCTCTCTCTCTCTCTCTCTCTCTCTCTCTCACTCTCACTCACTCTCACTCTCTCAAAAAATAAAGTAAAATGTATACACTTTAAATGGCCCGCATTTGTTGTTCTCAGAGAGGAAGACTGGATATACCTTCTCTAATACATTTTCTTCAGCCTTGGCGAATTTTCACATATACTCACACACATAAACATGTCATTCCTTTCACAAGCATTAAACCCTAACTGTAAGAAAGGAGACAATGAGCAAAATTATTGGAGGAAATATAATGCCTTCTGTACAAACTTTAAAGGTAAGAAAAACATCTTGTTAACACTTCAGCCTCCATAACCACAGCTCACATGGATAGTACTTTTCGTTTGCCTAGGCTTCGTGTTCTAAGTGTTTTTACCTGGAGTAATTCATTAAATCCTCACAACAGTCCTGTAAGTTAGTTCCCATTAGGATCCTTCATTACGTGGGCAAAGAAGTTGAAGCCCCAAAGGTTAAGTGATTTGCACAAGGTCCCACAACTAGAGGCATATCTGGGATTTGAATGCAGGAACCCGGTTCCAGGACCCTGCCTGTTAATCACTCCCTTTACTGCTCTCCACAGGTGAAAACCAGCCTCTCTGTGTTGCTGTAAACAACAGGACAGGTTTTACTTGGCCCTGAAATTCACATTTTTTGTAGCTTTTGTCTCTGGTAACAGTCTTCACAAGCAGTCAGACACATCGAGTACATGCTTTGGAGTAAGTCCAAGAAAGTAGATGTAGGGAAAACAGTTTAAACACGGAACCTTTAATGTGCATTACCCAGTGGCCGGAGAAAACGTGCCTAGGGAGGAAGCGACATCCTACCAACCGTGTACAAACAGTGCTTCAGACCCCCTCACTAACACTGGTCTATGCAGTCAAAAACAGATGAGTGAAATGAATCTTGTGCAAAAGCAGGTAGGAATAACTGCCAGTTTCAGATCTTAAGATCCAAGGGGAGAAGTGTGTGAAGCTTTCATCAGCAGATACCTGTGGCCATTTCCACGTTTCCTCAGGGCACCTCTGCAGGCTCCCCATCCTGTTCAGAATCTCACCTCCTGCGGGTGACCAAGACAACAGGTAGCACCTGCTGACCCTTGAACCAGGTGATCTGTTCTCTGCTGGAAGGAAACCTATCCCCTTCATGGATTATAACTGAGCAAAAACTTGAATGCCTATCCTAAAGAATATCACTTCAGGATATCCCATCACCCATCACTTCACACGTGCACCTTGTCCATTTGAGCATGGGGTTAATTTTTAAGTGTAAAAACACTATTAGTGAAGTAATAGTGCTGTGTAATTAGTGAAGTGCTGTCTTTATTGTGCTTCCAGATCCTATTGATCATCGCCTCAGTTATTGGGATCATTGTCTACAGGCTCTCAGTGTTCATTGTATTTTCTGCAAAACTTCCCAAGAACTTTAATGGGACAGATCCAATCCAGAAGTACCTGACTCCACAGACGGCCACGTCTATCACTGCTTCCCTCATCAGCTTTATCATCATCATGATTTTGAACACCATATATGAAAAAGTAGCAATCATGATTACTAATTTTGGTAAGGTCCTATTATAGCTTAGGTCATTTCTAAGACATTTTTGGAACCTGGTGAGAAATAGAGACTGTCTCTTTTAGGCATTTCAATTTCCATTTGTTACAAATTTTAGAAAATTTCAAGTGTAAACATATTTTATCTAACCTGTGTGGGAAATGAATTATCTACAGCTTTGCATTAGTAAAAGGGACAAAGCAAAGACAATCATTATAATGTCCAAGCTCTGTGTAAACAGATCAGTGCTGAATAATATTTTCAATTACATTAGATCACGTACCCTATTGTTGAAAGTAAATAGTCTCTTTATTACGAATAAGTGGAATAGGGTCATGGTTCCAGTGGCAAATATGCTCCTTTTTTGCTGAGAGGACAAGTAATCACAGTGTTGTGTGGCTTCCCCCCATGCTGTTCATATTAATATAGCTCTGTTCTCATCAGCTCCAGCTTTTGTAATAAATGTTTCTCTCTCTCTCTCTGGCTTGTATCCCAGGCAGCTGCTTCCTGGCCAGAGTTAAGCGCTCCCCACATGCTGCATATGCCTGGGTCATTCTCCGAATGGTCTGCTCAGTGGTCATCTTCTGAAAATGATCAGACTGATTTAAATTCTCAACTAGGAGGATGACCTGCTTCCTCTTCCCCAAATTCTCGTAACAAGTTCCCCCTTGTTTTGTTTGTTGTTTCAACAGTCCTACCTTATTGCAATTCAGGAAGACAAGAATATCATTTAGCAGGCTGTTCAAAAATAATTTTTTGTCCACTCAGACCTGAGAGAGAACAGCCTTTGCCCATTTGAAAACATTGGGCTTGTAAATTTTAAGGAACCCTTGAAGATTTTTGCCATGTGGGATATTGCATTCTTGGGGGAGGGGGCGGACTCTTGTAACAATGTGTGAACTTAACACAGCAGCTATATTAAGGAATTTAGAACAGCTTAAATGAAAACAGTGTGAATTGTATTTTTTTTAACATGTTAACTCATGTATCAGTGTCTTCGATTAGGGTCTCAAAGCTGTTCACAATTCTAAAATCTTGCCTTTATTTAACTACAGAACTCCCAAGGACCCAGACTGATTATGAGAACAGCCTGACCATGAAGATGTTCTTATTCCAGTTTGTCAACTACTATTCTTCATGTTTCTACATCGCATTCTTTAAGGGCAAATTTGTAGGTTATCCAGGAGACCCAGTCTATTGGCTGGGAAAATACAGAAATGAAGAGGTATGAGTATAGAATTGCAATCTCTTGACCATTTAAGCTGCTTTGTGTTTTCTCCCAGTTGCCCAGTGAAGAGTTTCTTCACCGTATGTTCTTCAGATTCTTTTTGCCTCAGCAGAATAAATATCAGAAAAAAATAAAATTAATCCTTCTCTATTTCACGTTAGACCCATCTAAAATTTAAATGAGATTTTCTTTTTAATATTCCAGTGTGACCCAGGCGGCTGTCTCCTTGAACTGACGACACAGCTGACAATAATCATGGGAGGAAAAGCAATCTGGAATAACATACAAGAGGTGTTACTTCCGTGAGTATTAAGTCGTATAATCTTGGGGATATGATAGGGGATGGGAGAGCCCACCCATCCAAATCATTTGCCTATGTGTTCACACAGCTGCATGCCTACCTCTAAAATGGAGTAAACTCTATTTAGTAAAAGTCTCCAGACAGGATGGTCCAACCAACGGTGTGAACGTATCCAGTGTTTAATAATTATGTTTTTAAAAAACCTACTTCTCTCTGTTTAACTTAAATCTCCATCTGCTACACTTTATGCGTATTAGCCCATTGTTGGTAGCTGACTGATCCCAGTCCATGGAGAGTTGGCCTTTTTTGGGACTGTGAACTATTTCCCTCACTTCTCAGGACTTTCTCCTCCCTTTATAGGATGGTTTAAAAAATCAACAGTTGTGATTTGTTGAGTTCCTAGTGTGTGCCAGCCACTCGTATTAAGTGCTTTGTAGATCTCTCTCATTTAATTTTTCAAACAATTCTTATTTTTATCTCCCTTATGCAAATGAAGAGCCTTTGGCCTAAAGAGGTTAAATGATTTATCCACATTTGCCTTGTCCATAAGAGGCTACTGTGGGATTCAAACCCAAGATCCTAGGACTCCAAATCCATGTGCTTTCAAGAAGAGCGGTTCTCTTGTGGTCCTAAGGCACCAGGATTACATAATGTTTTAAGAGATAATCATCTAAAATGATAACCACAAATGTTTTGACTTACTGTTCTTTCCCTAAGAAATGAGAACAACAGATGTTGGTGTAGGTCACACTGTCCTTTTCAATTTTCACTGAAGCCCTATCTTGTATCAAAGCGAATAGTCCAGGGCCATCTCAATTTCTGCACCTTTTCAGGGGGCTTATTATATTCATCTTTTATTGCTAAGATTGCCACCAACTTAATGGTAATAGGACAATGAAAAAAAAAACCACAAAACAACACAGATTTAATATCTCGCAGTTCTAGAAGTCACGAGTCTGACAGGGGTTTCAGTGGGCTAAAGTCAAGGTATTACCAGGGATGTGTTCCTTTCACAAGCTTCTAGGATGGATCTGTTTCTTTGCCTTTTCCAGCTTCTAGGTGTTGTCCACTCCTTGGCTTAGGGCTTCCTTTGTCATCTCAAAGCCAGAAATATTGTGTGTCTCTGACTCTTCTGTAATCCCATCCCCCTCCCTCTCTCTTCCACCTTTATTGGCCCTGGTGATTACATTGGGTCCACCTGCATGATCCAGGAAACTATAAAAGTCTGCTCATTTGCAACCTTAATTCCTCCTTTCCATGTGACTTTAACATATCCATATGTTGTGGGGAGTGGGACGTGGACATCTGGGGGGGGTACATTTTTCTGCATATCACACTTAACCTTTTCAAGATAATTTCTGACTCTGAGTTTCTGTGCTCACAAAACTTTTCATCTTCTTTCTGTGTCGCCTTCCACATCTGTACTTTTTGCTCACGCCAACCCAAAGGCAGAGTGTGGTTCCTCTCCTCAGTGTCCTCTAAAACCACTCACACAAGCAGTCTTTACTGACATTTGGGACACGGAGGCAGAAAAACAACTTTATTTTGAAATAAAAAACCTCCATCTTTTAAAAGTCTTTCACCCCACTATATAACTGGATTGTGTGTGTGTGTGTGTGTGTGTGTGTGTGTGTGTGTGTGTGTGTGTGTGTGGAGAGAGAGAGAGAGAGAGAGAATGAAAGCACACGAGTAGGGGAGGGGCAGAGGGAGAGCGAGAATCCCAAGCAGGCTCCGTGCTGAGCATTGAGCCCGACTCGGGGCTTGATCCCATAACCGTGATGAGATCATGACTGGAGCTGAAGTCAAGAGTCAGCCGCTCAACCGCTCAACCAACCGAGCCACCCAGGCGCCCCAGGCTTTGTAGGCTTCAGGCTCTGCTGCCTGTCTTTCCCCCACCACAGACAACTTCCCTCTCTTTCTTTCTCTTCCCTCCCCTAACTTCTCCTCTCTGTTCCCCATTACCAAGTTCCTGTTCTTTCTCTTTGCAGAGCCGTTAACCTCTTTTTTTTTTCTTTTCTTTCTGTATTTGTAGAGCAGGAACCTTTAGGTATCAATGTGTCCTTCTAGATTTCTTCACCAGGCTCATCCTCTGCCTTCAATGTAAAGTATCAGGGTCTGTCTCTAAACAGACACCCCCCTTTCCCACCCTAGCTCTCCCTTCTCCCCTCTCCCCCCTCATAAAAAAAGGGATTCTGGTCTTAGCTATAAAATTACTATTTTGGAGCCTTACAACTCAGTAAACAACCTTACCTTCACCGAGTTCATATTCAGATTTTTCCAAATGAGTAAAAGTAGGTCATGCACAAATATTGGGTTTATATATGAGAATAAATATATCAAATAGAGGAAAGGCTTAACTCAGATTATTAAAAAGCATTTTTCTGAAGGAAGTAGGCTAATTATTTAACACTAAATTTTGATGACTAATTGGTTGTCAGTGAGCTATTTTCTGATTTCAAAACCATAGTGGCTGGGTGGCAGCGGGGGTTGGGGGGGGGAGTAGATTTCTTAAACTGGTACTAAGAAATTGGTATGAAATGAAACTCATTCACATGAAATATTTAAAAATAAAGGAAGTATTATGTATCTGTGGTCTGTTTATACCTGCACTTCAAGTGAGTCTACTGTCGCACATTATCGCGACCTGAACTTTTCATTTGGATATTTCTACTCCTGGCCTAAAATATTAAGGGCAGTGTATTTTGAGTTATCTTTCCCTTGTCTGAAAACTGGGAATGCTAGATGTTAGCACTTGAGAGAGCAACAGGGGCTCTTCTCGTCTCTGCTTCTTTGCGTCTGGCTGCCAGCTTCCTTCTTTCTTTCTTCACACAAAGTGAAAGATCTATCAGTTATCCCTGCTACCCACAACTACCCTCACCCCCAAAATACACAGGGATGGAGAGAAAAGCCTTGTTAGTCGGTGACTGTTTTCACACTGTTAAAATATGTCAAAACGAACACAGTGAAATGAATGTCACCACAAACTTAACCTTCTTCCACCCCCACACCACCTGAGGTCCTTGGCAAGGACCCTTGGAGCAAACGGAGCAGCACATCTGGCACTGTGACCCAGCTTCCTTTTGGGGTCCCGCTAGCACCTAAATCGGTAGCTCGTATTTAGTGGGCATGCTCTGGTGTGAATGAGTGACTCCCATCCTTCAGATACAGCACATCAGCAAAGTAACAGAGTTGTTTGTTTGTACCCAGAAAGCAAGTTCAGAGCCCTTTGGCCTTCCCAGCCTCACTTAGTATTTTGATATTTGAGGCATTCCTGGGAATTCTGTTCCGTATTTGACAAAAGGCTGACACAATCCCTGCATTAAGCCATTCACTCTGGAGAAATTTATATGCTAAAATGTTAAGTAAAATAATTAAGTATCCAGAATGCCAGTAGCATTGTTCTTTGGCATTTAGATGATGGAGGGCTGTAATTTTTATCCTTTATATGTTTTCTGTATTTTCTACAATGGGTATGCACTACTTAAAGCAGGAAGGTGAGCTATTACAAGGGAAACTATCCCTTCTCAAGATCTGATTTGGCTAGAGGATGAACCAAAGATACACTGAGAGAACCCTAAATACAGTTATGCCTCACTATCCATACTCACTCTTTACATTCAGGAACAGTAAAATAGATTCAGATAGTGAAGGATGCTTATAATCAAAATTAGCAAATGGAAATACTGTAGAATATTCTACACAGAAATTGTGATTATTTGTAGTATGTGGATTAAATATGATAATAAAGATACAAAGAGAAAATGAGGTGTAAAGTGCTTTATACCATGCTTTACACATAATAAGGACTTACGGAAGGGTAACCTTTTACAATGCTGTTATTGCTAATGTGCATGGTAAATTCCTAAGAAAATTGTGTTGTAAACCCTGCTAGCAGAACAAAGATCCTACCCGTGTCTAGCATCTGTATTTTTAAAAAGCTCTCTAAGTGATTCTCGTGTGCAGTCAAGATTGAGATCTCTGCACTAGAATCCGTTATAACCCACTAGAAAACCCAAAAGACCACGAACAGTGATGGATGGATGACAGCCCAAGATTTCCTACTACAGATGAGTGGTTCGACTCAGGAAGACTGAACAAAAGGCTCAGAGCCTGGAGCTCAGAAAAGAAAGCTAGTCAGAAAGACTTCTAATATGACCTATTACAGGTGGAGGAAGGCAGTATCTTGAGAGAGGGAAGTACCAGCCAAGCCGGTCATACGAGTGGTTGCCAGGACAGAGGTTCCATCCTCAGTCCAAATTGTAATGGATTTGGGGCCCTGATAGCAAAAGACCTGCTTCTCTGGGGCTTGGAGACGGTTCAGTCAAGAGGCTGAGGCTGGAAGTGTGAGGCAGAGCCAAAAACAAAAAAGTAGAAACCAGGAATCTCGTTGGATGTCCTGAAGGGTGATGGATGTGTCGTCGTTGATGCCACCTGCCTCACAAGGGTTCTGTCATGTGTAAAACTGTAGGTTCCCAGGCCATGCTTTAGACTTGACTGATGCCAGAGCTTTGAGTTGGGATACAGGAAATAGCACCAGCAACAAGCATTCTGGGCCATTCAAAGTGCTGACATGAGATCCACTGATCCAAGCATTTTCGTCCCCTAGTCAGAATCCTAAGTAGCTTAGGCTGTATTTACAGCCATCCTGGCCTCAGCCAGTTAGCCTGTACTGGACAAAAGAAAATCCCGTGAAGGGGGTTTTGGTGTGTTAGGAAATGTGCTAAATATTTTACCTGTTCTGAATTAATCCTGACAGAATTTTATCCTGACAGGGTTTTATCACCCATTTTATTTGAACTTGACTGAAGTTAAATAGTAAGCATTGAAGTGTAGATTCACATTCAGGGGTGTCTGAGACCATGTCTCCTCCACTTTCTACAGCCGCCTGCTGTGTCCGTCATGTCATAGAAGAGAATGAAATGGGAAAAGATTGTGAAGCCAGGGGCACCGTCTGTTGTAGAGAAATCTCCCCTTTGTAAACCTCGGGGAGTGGTCAGTGAAGTTGACACAGGCCAGCCAGCAGTGGGAAACCTAATAGCATAATGAGCTATTTGTAACACGTATCTCCGTGGGGGGCAAGGGGAGTGCACAACCACACAGGTGCGCGTGCAACACACACAGTTGTCTTTACAGTAGCGTGAGGCCTTCTCATTTCCTGAATTTGAAATCTGTACAAGTATATTGTTTAATCAGCCAAAGCTTGGCCCAGACATTTGTATTTGACGTTCTTTGCTGCTGTTGTGCCTCTTCTGGTGAACTCCATGAGTAGACCACAAGCCAGCTGTTGCCTTAGGGGACAACGGTTCTTCAGGCTACAGGTGCACACCTCATTTCACTGCCAGACTTCAATCTATTTTCAGGAAAAAGAGCCATAGAAAAGGGGGAAACATTTATTTGGAGGCTTTGAGAAAGAAAATAACATAGAAGACGAGAGACGACTCTGTGGGGCCAGTGTCTGACAGAGCAGAGCACTAGGCTGTGTTTTCAGCCAGCTGTGCACTGTGACTTTGAGGACGCATTTTGCTTCTCTGGTCCTTGATTTTTTCAGCTTAAACTAGGGTCTTGGACCTGTTTCATCTAAAATGAAAATACATCACTTTTCTCTCAGAGCCCTTCAATGGCTCCCTGTTTCCCCCAGAGTAGAAAATGCCCAGATCTCCACAGTGGTCTCTTAGGCTCCCCACTCCTCAAAACTTCCAGCCTGGTTTCCTGCTAGGCCTGGACCACACCAGGCTCCATGCTGTCTGTCAGATGTAGGAGGCCTGTTCCTGCCTCTGGGTCCTATAGTTGCTGTTCTCTCTGCCTCTTCGTATTTTTATTCAAATGTCACTCTTGGTGAGAGCCCTTCCCTGCCACCGCCCCACTCCCCTACCACAAATGCCAACACTCCACTCCTTACTCTGCTTCGATCTTCTTCAGGGCACTGTTACCAGCTCGCATACCATGTCTGTCTTCATTTTATTTTCTCTGGTGACTTCATTCTGGAAAGACCATTGTGGATAATGGTAGGGAAATGGGGGGAAAAAAATAAAGTTGATCAAATGAAAGTCTTTTTAAAAACTAACTGTCCATGGGGCACCTGGGTGGCTCAGTCCTTTGAGCATCCAACTTCAACTCAGGTCATGATCTCATAGCTCCAGAGTTCAAGCCCCACATCAGGCCCTGGTGTCAGTTCAGAGCCAGCTTCAGATCCTCTGTCTCCCTCGTGCCCCACTCGTGTACATACATGCGCGCACGCTCTCTCTCTCTCTCAAAAATAAAATGAAAACATTTAAAAAATCAACTGTCCACGTGGAAAGCAGCTGGCAGAAAAAAATAATAGCAGTTACGATCTTAAAACTCAGTACATAGTGCTGCTTTTCAAAATACTTTCGGGTAAAGAGGAAGGAACAAAAAGAAATTTAGCATGAAACCAAGAAATTAATTTCTTGGGAGGATTATATGTTTAGCTTGAGATATCTGCAAAGTAATTGGATAATATTCTAATTGATAGTTTGATCTTTTTGACAGCTGGGTCAAGAACCTGATTGGGCGATGCCGCACAGTTTCCAGAGCAGAAAAGATAGCCCCGCGATGGGAACAAGACTACCACCTGCAGCCCATGGGCAAACTGGGATTGTTTTATGAATATCTTGAAATGAGTAAGTCCTTACTGAAGTTTTAGTTGATATAAAAATTAGATTGGAGCATGTTTTGGATCCCACATAATTACCTGGCATATTGAAATGAAGAGAAGCATGTTTTTCTCCACTAGATCAAAGTACACAATCAGGCTTTCAGATAAGGTGACTGTGTGGATCCTTGTCAATCTGTATGTTGTACAAAGCTAAAGATTTATTACGAAGCAGTGGACTGGAATATTCGTTGAGATACCTCCTCACCATACTCAGAGTACTCTAACCATGTTGTCTGAGAATGAACTCAGAACTATTATTAGAGGTGATTCAGCTTGTGCTGGAGTCCACGCAGGCACAGCTGTTGGCCGATACACTTCTGAATGAGTCATTGAAGCAAGCCTGGACAGAGAGCCTGTAGGCACATGCTGTTTCGTGGCAGGCAGGATCACAGGGTTCCCCTCTGACACCTCCCACCTGCCTGTAACAGCATCTCTATTTCTTCTGGCCCACGGTTTCTGCCTGGTTCTTTGACCTCATGGATAATCACTGGCTTGAATTCAGAACCATCTTGCTGGTTTGGGATTAAGAAGTTAGCACAGGTCCTTTCCTTCTTGAATGCTTTGTCCACTTGTGCAGTATTTGCTTGGGCTCTGTTTCTGTTCATTGGACTTGACCCTGAGCTCTTAGGTGCCTTTAAGTGGACACATCTCAAAACAGATTTCCAGAGGAAACACCATCTTTTCTATTATGCATAACACACTTACATCTTATTAGGAGGCTAACGATTTATGTGTTTTAGATCTGTGCCCTTTCAGCTAACCATTGCACTGAACTATAATTTTTTTCAGCTTAGGGGATTAGGAAAGGAGGCAGAACATTTTGGTTGACAGGCTGTGCATTTATGCAGAGGGGTTTGTGTGTTTGCAAAGATACCCCTTTGCAGTTCCTGTTTACAAGTCTGCAGATAGAGGATGGTTTTTATTAAATCACATTCTATATATAAAATAATTGCTTTTAAAAATATACATGAAACATGGAAACACATCTGCTTCTTTCAGTGATTGAAAGGTTCATCTTGTAGCACCTTCAGTCAACAATACTTTGCAGCCTGGAGTTAGATTTAAATTTCATTTTTGCTTTTGTTAGGTTTCGGGACCAGGTTCGTTTAAGGGTGTAGCTTCAGTACATAACGTAGAAGCTCTATTTATTTATTTATTCTGTTAATTTTCAAAAGAACTGTAAGAAAATTACCTCTGATTCCAAAATGAGTCATAATTGTAAATATTTCTTATTGGAGCTATTATCAGCATTAATAACAACATTCTGGGGCAGAATATCATTTGTTATTTTAGCACTGAAAACATACCTTGAAAAAATAGAGTTATTTTTCTGTAGTTGATTAGTCAAATAAAGAGCATTGTGAGAAAAAGTTATAGGAAAAGGTTGTGCTTTGGGGAGAAATTGGTATGACTTTTAGAGTTTCATAGCCTCATTAAAATAGTTACCAACAAAATAATTCGGCTTCATCCCACCCTACAAGAAAGGATAGAATAATGACTATTACAGAGATATTTTTTAGAATTATTAAATTGTTTTCCTATTATCTAAATAATACCTAATGAATTAGAAAAATTAATTTTTGAAAGCAGTCTGTTCCATACTCAATACCAGAGTGAAACTATTTTTTGTTATTTTACTTTGTGAGAGAGAGAATTTCCAAGTGCCTCTTGAATTATTTTTGTTTCTCTAAAATAAATATAGAGTGCCTTTGTCGATGGCCTCATTATAGTTTCCTCCTGCTTCTTCCCATATTCATTAATGACACCACCATCTACCTTCTTAATTATGCCTCCTAGCTGCTGAAGCCAAACATCTTCTGGCAAATGAGCCTGGAGCCTTGTATCCAGCCACCAGCTCTAGTCCCCTCTGCCCAGTGGAGGGGACTAGATCTCCCTTCTGCCTGAAACACCATTCTCTTCTCTACCTGAAGAACTCCTGCCAAGCCTCAGTAGTAACCCTCAGCTTTTCACACAGATTTGCCGCTCTTTTCTGTAGGCATTAATAGTACTTGATTCCTGCCTTGATGGCATCTGGTTGTGGGTATGCCTGTCCCCTGGCTAACTAATCCTGTTCGAGGTAGCTACAAAGCCTTTGCATCTCTCAGTCTTCAGCTGGAGCACCACTGTCTGGACCTAATACTCATAGATATTTATTCAAGTGACCTGAGCTTGGAGTTTCAACACATACATACAACTGCTAGTTGAGTTTACGTTAATATTGCCCCCACCATCCTACTGAAGTTCTTTTTTTTTTTTTAGTTTTATTTATTTTTTAAAATTTATACCCAAATTAGTTAGCATATAGTGAAACAATGATTCCATGAGTAGATTCCTTAATGCCCTTACCCATTTAGCCCATCCCCCCTTCTACAACCCCTCCAGTAACCCTCAGTTTGTTCTCCATATTTATGAGTCTCTTCTGTTTCGTCCCCCTCCCTGTTTTTATATTATTTTTGTTTCCCTTCCCTTATGTTCATCTGTTTTGTCTCTTAAAGTCCTTATATGACTAAAGTCAAATGATTTTTGTCATTCTCTGACTAATTTCTCTTAGCATAATACCCTCCAGTTCCATCCACGTAGTTGCAAATGGCAAGATTTCATTCTTTTTGATTGCCGAGTAATATTCCATTGTATATATATACCACATGTTCTTTATCCATTCATCCATCAGTGGATATTTGGGCTCTTTCCATACTTGGGCTATTGTTGATATTGCTGCTATAAACATGGGGGTGCATGTGTCCTTTTGAAACAGCACACCTGTAAAGCACACCTTGGGTAAATGCCTGTAGTGCAATTGCTGGGTCGTAGGGTAGTTCTATTTTTAGTTTTTTTAGGAACCTCCATATTGTTTTCCAGAATGGCTGCACCAGCTTGCATTCCCACCAACAATGCAAAAGAGATCCTCTTTCTCTTCATCCTCGCCAACATCTGTTGTTGCCTGAGTTATTCATGGTAGCCATTCTGACAGGTGTGAGGTGGTATCTCATTGTGGTTTTGATTTGTATTTCCCTGATAATGAGTGACGTGGAGCATTTTTTCATGTGTGGGTTGGCCATCTGGATGTCTTCCTTGGAGAAGTGTCTATTCATGTCTTTTGCCCATTTCTTCACTGGATTAAACTAAAAGGCAACCAACAGAATGAGAGAAGATATTTGCAAATGATATATCAGATAAAGTGTTAGCTTCCAAAATCTATAAAGAACTTACCAAACTCAACACCGGTGAAGTTCTTTATGGCATATGTTTTTTGGGTTTTATTTTTGAGCGAAATTTCTGTTATCTTTAGTGAATTCCCCACCATCCTTTGAGATTATTAGAGTAACCCTGATCTGTTAACCAAATTGCTTCCCCGGGTGTCTGGTCTTAACATCTGAGAATTCAGACACAGGACACAGTCTGTCAGTCTAAAATCTAGCTTCAAAACCAGAAGATACCATTTTGTACTTACAGCACAGACACCCAGTCTCTTGTGAACTTGGTGAGGCCTTCCTAGGGGGCGGGTGACATAAATGAAATGCAAGAAAATGATGGAGTGGGCCCTGTTTGTCTCTGGCCCTGCCTCCTCTATCCTTGTTAATTTGACCTCACCATCCTCCATCTCCAAGTTAATTTTCAAAGATCTATTCAAACAGTGACCTTCATATATTATTTTCTCCACCTAATTTACTATAATTAGTACCAACTCTTCTTTAGCATTTCCTTGTGCCCACCCGTTTTCCTCTTTCTCCTGTGCTAACCCCACCTCAGCACCCCACTATACTTCTCCAGGACTCAGGCCTGTGTTCTTCCATTTCCTCATCTCCACTGTTTCCTCCCACTACCTGCATTGGTATTTCCTCATTTTTGCAGGCCTCCTACCTCTTTATTCATTCATCTGATAAACATTTATGGAGCACCTGCTATGCCAAATACTCTTATCAATTGCTGGGGATACCAAGACAAGTAAGACTTGGTGCCTGCCCTTACAGAGCCAAGTGAAGGGTGGTCAGTATTTGGTGGATTGTTAAGAAAGTAAATGCAGATGGGACTTTCTAGAGCACATGAGATTTGAATTGGATTTTGAAGAGTGAATGGAAGTTGTTTCAAGTATGGTAAAGGGAGTGGACATTTCATGTAAAGAGGTGGACATTTAAAAGTACAAGGACATGAAACAGCTTGGCCAGTTCAAAGTATGGTGAGAACGAAGGATCCATAGGTGGGAATGTCAGGTAAGCAAGGACTGTGTCATAATGGGTCTCGTGTGCTCATCCAGGGAACTAGAACTTCTCCTTAATGAACTTATCCTTACCCATGGGAATATTTGTAAGCAAGAGAGCTATATAATGTTTATGTTGACAAAGATCAGATCATTCTGGCAGCAGAATGGAAGATATTTTGGTAGGAGAAGGATACTTTGGGAGGCTACACCAGGTAACCCACACAACTAGGTAAATCCCACACCTAAATAGAGGCAGTGGGTATGGGCATAGAGATCAGGGAGACAGATTGGACAAGTGCTAAAGAGATAACTAGTATGGTAGGTGAGGAATAAAATTGGTGAGATAATTTCCAGGAGATTGAATGTGCAGGTAGACTATGAGGAGAGGAGCTGGTGTCAAGGAAATGGTTCAGTGTTGAATATTTCAAGTGTGAGGTGTCCATGGGATGGATCCGTAGAAATGTCCATTAGAAAGTTGGATTCCCCAGGAGCTCAGAGAAGCTGCAGGTAGGACCCTGGGGGTGATTCAGGCATGCCCGACACAGAATTGATGATTAGGCCCTGGGGAAATGGGGCATTTAAAGGGTAAATGGGGAAAGAAATCCACAAAGGAAGAATAGCAGAACAATTGGAAGAAATGTAGCAGAGAGTTACTCCAACATGGAAAGCTTAGAAGGTGAGAATGTTGCTTAAGAGGAATTTGAACACTGACTAAAAGGAGCATAATGCAAAATAAGCGGGCAGGGTGGGGAGGCAAGAGTTGAACCCACACTTAATTGCTGGCACAGTGGGAAAAGGTAGAAGGAGCACTACAGGTAGTGTTTAAAAGAAACTATGTGCGTGCGTGCATGCGTGTGGACGCACGTGCACGCGTGCACACACACACCTTCGCTTTTTAAAATTATTTAAGTAAAACAGAAGTCAGGGGGAAGGCATTCCACTGAGAGGGAAATGTTTGGCCATATCAAAAGCTGCCTAGCAATCAAACAAATAAGGACTGAAAATGTACCCTGGCTTTGAAATCTGCAGCCACTGCATAGTGAGCATAGGGAGGGCCGTGGCAGGATGTAGGGCTTTGAGGAGGGAATAAGCGGAGAAATAGTTGAGGTCCTTTTTCAAGAAACTCAAAGTGAAGAAGTAAGCATAGAGCATGTTAACAATATAGGGTTATGGAAAAGTTTTAGACAAGGATTATTTTTGTTTTTACATTGGGTATTCATTGCCTTGCAGAATCGGTAGGTCTTTTTTTGTTCTTCATTTCAAAGCTTAGAAAGTTCTTCTCACTTGAATATCAAAACCATGATGCCATGTTGGTTTTTCTGGTGCATTATTTTTCAATGAATCCATCTCTCTTTTGATGTCAAAAGGGAGGACTCCATACCAGTTTTTTCCAGTGATGTAGCTGATGGCTCCAACACTTGAATCCACTGATTTGAAGCATCACTTTTTATAATATAGTAAACTCCTATGAATATCTGCATCAATTCTGTTTAAGTCATACTATTAATGCACTAGTTCTAAACTGTTTCAATTCCAGAGCATAATAATATACATTATTAGAATCTCTCAGAGGTAGACCTATTGTATCCTCTTCCAGAATGTCTCTCCTGTCAGTTGAAGCATTCCTTTTCATTATTTTACTTGTGTACTTGTGTATATTTCTTGAAAAACTTTAGCATCCTCTTTCAGCTTTAAAAAAAAAAATACCCATTTGGGATCACTAACTGAATTTGTATTGGAATTCTAAATTATATTTTGGAGAAAAAAATTGATATTAGTCCCCCATCTTGAGTCTGCCCAATTAAGAAGCATATGGTACATCCTACCATTCATTCATTCATCATTATTTGTTTTTATTTTTTAAGACCATTATCATACCTTGTTAACATTTCTCACTAACTTTTTCCTAAATAGTCTGTACTTTTGTTGTCATTATAAATAACATCTTTTCTGTTTTGGATTTTTAACTGGGTTGACTGCTTGCATAGTCCTCATTTCTGGCTTCTCTTGAATAATAAGATCAGGCAACATTGGACCCTCATTCCAACATGGCAACTGTATGCAGTTCCTTCCACTTTATTAGGCTATGCACTTGCCAGTTTACCACATTTGACTGCACCCACTCCACACATTTCTATTACTTGCCTGGCCCCTAGCAGGCAGATGAATTCATTTAGGGGTAGGTGATGCATAGACACAGTCAGCAGCATAATACCAAGCATTGGTGTCAACATCTATGGTATCATCAACTCCGGTAATTGTCTGTCTTCCCTGAAGACGGTGGCTCTTGCCTGGCCTGTGGACCTGCCAGATCTTTCCAGCCCTCTCTGTTCTTCTGCAGCATACCCTGGCTTCTCAGACCAGAAGAACATGCCAGCTCCTTCTACCTACATACCCCTCCACAGTCTTGCCCTTCCTCGCCTGATTGGTCCCTGCCCCTGTTCTGAGCAGTAGCTGTAAAGGGGCTGTAAATCTTCCTGGCATTCACAGCCTTAGTCCCATATCTGTACTCATTTACTTGAAAGATTTCTTTTAGATCTCTGGCCTTATTTCTAACCTTTACCTCCCTGTGGTACAGCTTGCCCCAATCTCTGCCGCCCATCTATAGCAATGCCACCTAAATTACAAGGAGAAGAGTACTTCTAACCCCTCACTTGGATATTTACTTAATATGACCACATAGATGGCAACCACTTCCAGATAAAAATTCTTGAAGGATTATATTTTGCCTTATTAAGATAATTTTGTCACATACATTTCTGTGATTTGTAATAATATTACAAATTCTCTGAAGGCATGGCAACTTGGCGTTTGCAGACTCAGGGAAGGCCGCTCATTTGCCTATTTGCAGCATATTTCCTCCAACATTCTCTACACATAGCCTTCCCAAAAGTACATTTCTTATTTCTTTTGAACTTGTTAGATACTTCCACAATACTCCTTTTCTTTTTTTAACCCAAAATCATGAATCATCTTCCAACATTCTGTTATTTCAACAGAGAATGAGTAACATACTGAGAGTGTCCCAACTTTAATACCAGCAAATAACTTGAGTTGATTAAAGATTTTAGGTCTATTTTTCCTGTTAAGTGTATACATGTGATAGAAACTGGTTATAATTAGTCTTCTTTCCAGAGGTTTCATATTTGTCTTTTGTTGAACATTGTTATTACCATGGATGTCTTTTCTCTTTGGGATTTAGTTTGTTTGCCTTTTTCTTTCTTTGTAAGAGTAAAGGAAAATACGTTGTCCTTCCATCCATCCACCACTCCGTGATGTGTGTCCATTCCATTGACAGTTATTCAGTTTGGGTTCGTCACCTTATTTGTGGCCTCTTTTCCACTGGCCCCCCTGTTGGCTCTGGTGAACAATATATTGGAAATAAGAGTGGACGCATGGAAAATGACTACCCAGTATAGACGCATGGTTCCAGAAAAAGCCCAAGACATCGGAGCCTGGCAGCCCATCATGCAAGGAATAGCGATTCTGGCTGTGGTGACCAATGTGAGTAAACATAGGCTTCGCAGGGTAAAGACCTTGAAAAGTCCAAAATGCATTAGTGTCGCTACCTAAAGAATCAAATGTTTGATATTTTTTTCTAATGGGAGGGAGATGCCGGTACTATCATCTGTATAAAAACAGTTGTTATAACTGTAATTGTTATTATTTTTTTAATGTTTTTAATTGTTTGTAATTATTTATTAATGATTTACAAAGTCAAGAGCTCTTACAGAGGCAGTTGCTAAGAGTGACCATGATACTATCATTGCTCATTTGCTAACGTTTTTATTTAACAGGAACATAGTAATAGTAATAACAGTAAGTACCAACTCCCTTAATCCTGATGCGACTATAAAAAGAGCTATAAAATAGTGCTGTTGTAATAGAGATAGACATCTGCCCACTTACAGTGTTTACTGCCCGCAAATAAGAACTATCCTTCTACCATATTTTACTATATATTCCAAACTATCAATTTAAAATATTGACTATTTGATGATGAAGTATGTTCACGCACTTTGTGTGTTCCAATCATGTCTCCTAGGGTTCTTCAAGGAGGGGGGGCTTTAGGGTGGGTCCCATCTCTCCTCCCCACCCCGTCTGTCCCCTTGGCCTTTGCTGGCCACCCTCTAGTCATTAGCTAAGCAGCCTCATACCTTGCATGTGTCCCAGCTCTGAGGGAACAGAACAACCTGTATAGATTTTGGACCAATCTGAACAGTCTCTCTTTGCCCACCCCCGCACCCTCCTCCTCCGCCCCTTTTTTTTTTAAAACACAGGCCAGCAGGGAGTTTTCAGGGAGAACAATTTCCATGCCAGCCCAGCAGGGGGATGAGCACTTTCCTTAGAAATATGCTTACAATTAGGGCTATTTCCTCCCTTAGTTCACTACCCATTTTACTCCTGGGTCACTGACAATCTCCAAAAGATGATATCCCAGTTTTCATTTCTTAGTTAAGCCACACTTGCCCTGAGTCCCCAGTCTTTTCCCACAAGCACCTGTAGAAACAGAACAGAACTCAGTGCCTGTGGGTCAGTCTTCTGGATGAGTGAACATACTCAACATTGCAGTCACAGGCCAGACTCTCAGTCCACCTGTCAGTATTGTAGCTTCCCAGCAGCATGACCTTGGGCCAGGCCTTAACACTTCACAGCTTCATTTTATTGTTTGTAAATTGAATAATTCCCTATCACATATTTTAAGAATATTATATACCATAAAGGATGACCAAGGACTTTAGTGAGTTAATGCATGGAATGCACAGAGCCTGGTCCTCATGGAACGTTAGCTGCTGCTGTTTTATCATCATTATCCATCATCAGTAATAGTGACTCTGTGTAGACTTCCAACAGGTGTCTAAACTAAAGGCACAAGAATTTTATAGTTCTTGTGGTTACAGTTTTACACAACAAAGCAAGTTATCTGGAACCCAGCTGTCACCACCCGTCAAGAACCCTCAATTTATCTGAATTGTATGTTATCCCTACTTTTTGGAGAAAGTTACAAATTGCACACACACACACAAACAACTGCTAGGTTGTATCATTTTCCATTCACCCAAGTAACCCACACCTTTAACGTCCACTGTGTTACAATCATGAAAGAATTAATCTGTCACATTAAATATGCTATACAACACTAAGCAAGGCAGGAACGTGGAATTGTGTACATTAGGAAAATTTTAGCAACAAGGTTTGAAACTAAAAGCGTTTTTGTTTGACCTTCAGCTAGCCAGAAAATTCAAATGACTCTTACTGCCCAGTCCTCAGCACTCTGGTTTGCTTGTGTCAGGCACCTTTTCCTAGTATCCCCAGGATGGCTCCACTCCATTAGCACAGATGGGGTACTGGCTGTGTTTCTGTGTCTACTCTGTGTGGATGTGTCTGTGTATACACACACAGGCACATGCATGCTTGCTAATTGGTGCTGCTGGTTCTTATCTTATCTGGTTTCTTCTTACAACTTAGGCATTGTTTCATTGTACCGTAGGAAAACTGCTTTCTAGATCATTGATTGAATGATGGACAATCCTTTTCTTTCCCATATTATTAGGATTTGTTACAACTTCCAAGATGCAGGTTCTGTGTACGTTTGTATATATGCCTATAAGAATGAAACATGTAAATTATCCCCTCACACTCCTAATATGTGCCTCCAAAATGTACTGGGCACTCAAGTGCTAACTTTCCATAATAGGGGAGCTTTTAACTCTAGGAAGAAGAGAATAGCCACCAGGGATGAGAATGGACATCGAATCATTCATTTTAAAGCTGCTAGTCCCCAGCAAAGAAGCTGAATTGACACGGTTGTATCAGGCCACAGTATCTGCCGTTGAAGACCAATTTTAATTTAGTTTGATATAAATGGAAAATTGTGTTCAGAACAGCATAGGAAATGAAGCACACTGCATTTATTTGTACTCTTGCAGCGTGTCTCAAAGCAGCTCAATTCAGGAGGAAAAATATCTTGTCAGAAGACAAGAGAATTATCTTCCTTGTTGGAATTTTTGCAGCTTCCTGGAGCACATCTGCAGGTGATTCTGTAAAAAGCTATAGTTAAATGATAACAGGAAATTTTAAACTATTCAAATCTGGTAAAGTAAAATATTCTTGCCTTACCCCCTCCCCCCTCCACCAGCCAGAAGCAGACACAGGCACACTTGGGAGGAAATGACAAAGCTGGTCTACTAGTGGGGGTCATTTTGCAATAGAAAAGCCCCTTAGTTGTTTTTCTTGCTCTGACTGAGATCTTGTTTGTTGGCTTGTGGTCTCTCTGCATCTAAACCACATGTTCAGATGAATAGTATTAAAAATCACGTTGTGCCAAAAACCTGTCTTTCTGCCTCAATAAATGACTGAATCGTTTAACTTTGTTTATTCACATTGAATATGGATTTAAGTATATTCCTTACTTGCTCCTTCCTTCAAGCCAGTTTTACACATTGGAGAGTTTAAAGCCCAAATTAAAGAATTTTAGAGAAAATTCATGTAATTCATATTAGCTTTGCATCCTAATAGAGGTCTGCCAGACACAGGCCCACGTTTAAAATTGACCTATATTTATTCCTTTAATTTGAGAACATAACTATGATAATGTTCATAACTTTGTCCAGTTAGCCTTTTTGAAGCTTAGAAGCTTATACACTAGATCTTTTTTTTTTTAATTTTTTTTTTTTACGTTTATTCATTTTTGAGACAGAGACAGAGCATGAATGGGGAAAGGTCAGAGAGAGAGAGAGGGAGATACAGAATCTGAAACAGGCTCCAGGCTCTGAGCTGTCAGCACAGAGCCCAACGCGGGGCTTGAACTCACGGACCGCGAGATCATGACCTGAGCCGAAGTCAGACGCCCAACCGACTGAGCCACCCAGGCGCCCCTAGACACTAGATCTTATAAAATAGGCATACATTTGACTATATGAATGAAATAACTCCAGTATACTTTCTTGCTTCCTACATTTTAAAGTTAATTTAAAAAATTCTTGTTTTCTAATGAAGCAACATACATAAGTATATACTGAGAGTTTAAAATCAGACTATGGGTTGACTTGTATAAATAAATCAAGACACTCTAGGGGAAAAAGTATGAATTTGAAGACCATTATTAGATCAAGGAAATATATTTTATTCAATTTATATTCTATTTTTAAGAGTCAAGGGATTTAAAAGATCAGTTTTATATCAATTATAAATTCTACAAAGGAATTGTATAAGGCCAAATTATTATAATATTGACCCTAATATTACTTCTACAAAATGGTCTTCTAAATCTTAAAAGAGAGCTGAAAATTATATCTAGTAGAGTTCCAAGATTGATTGAATTGTATAATATTCTAATTTATGAAAATCTAATTTATATATAATATATGCAAGCAACTCGAGTTATCCAGGATACGATGGTCTACAATTATTCTTGCTGTACTTAAGAAACAGGCAACTTGGGGCATCTGGGTGGCTCAGTCGGTTAAGTGGCCGACCTCAGCTCAGGTCATAATCTCACAGTCCTTGATTTCAAGCCCGTGTCGGGCTCTGTGCTGACAGCTCAGAGCCTGGAGCCTGTTTCAGATTCTGTGTCTCCCTCTCTCTGACCCTCCCCCGTTCATGCTCTGTCTCTCTCTGTCTCAAAAATAAATAAACGTTAAAAAAAAAAAAAAAGAAAGAAACAGGCAACTTGCCAGCTTTTGCTTTCCAATTGTAGGTGGACTTCTGGACAGCCCTTATTTGTACTGAAGACAAGAGGAAGTAACTATTCTTTAAAGCAGCTGCTCAAAGACTTTAGGACATTCACTATCTATGTCCATTAGACAGGAAAGAATTAAAGTTTCTGAATCTTTCAGTTTTAAAAAAAAATCAACTGATGAAACTATAATTCTGGCACATTTGTTAACCATAGCTATAAAGGCTCTAAATTAATGTCCCCTTACTGTTTTCCTCCCAATATAGGCCATGATCATCGCTTTCACATCAGACATGATCCCCCGCCTGGTGTATTACTGGTCCTTCTCCGTCCCTCCCTATGGGGACCACACCCACTACACCATGGAGGGATACATCAACAACACTCTTTCCTACTTCAACATCGCAGACTTCAAAAACAGAAGCAAAGGAAATCCATATTCTGGGCTTGAAAAACATACCACATGCAGGCAAGTTCTGCTGACGTGTTTAAAAATGCACTTCATCTTTTAAAGGACTTTTATTGTAATGTAATTCTAAATAAAATTGCTGGAGACATTTTTTTCAGCCAAACTTAAAAAAGGAAAAGATCTAAAAGTTAATACAGACAGAGGTCAGAACTTTCAAATGAAACAATAAAACATGATATAAAGATGAGAGTTTCAAATGATTACAGGGATACTGATCCGAGAGAAAAGTTTTGTTTGTATCTTAGAAATGAAGAAATGCAAGGAGTTCCAAAAAACAAGTTCTTTCAGTTGGTATGACGAATCTGTTATCCAAGCACAACCTGATGTATTTAGTGATGACAAACTATCACTTCAAGAAATACAAAAATGAGAAATGTAAATACCTCAGCCTAGCCCAGAAGTATTCTCTGAAAGTATTCCAGAGCTCTCTGCATTGATTGTAATGGCTGGTAAGGTCAACTGTAGTCAGTAGATGTCAAGTAAATCACTAATTGATAGTTTGTTCACTATAGGTGATAGAGTTTGTTTTTTAAAATCCTTTAAAAAAATTTTTTTTTAATGTTTATTTTTTGAGACAGGGGCAGAAAGAGGGAGACAGAATCCGAAGCAGGCTCCAGGCTCTGAGCTGTCAGCACAGAGCCTGACATGGGGCTTGAACTCACGGACTGTGAGATCATGACCTGAACCAGTCAGATGCGTAACCAACTGAGCCACCCAGGTGCCCCAAGAGTTTGTTTTTTAAATCATAGTCTTAACCCAGAAGAGGCTCTAAATACTCATTTAGCTCAACTCCTCAAACCCTTTTCTGGTTCAAATTCTCAGCAACACAACCAAGAAACCAGAAAAAAGCCTCAAATAAGTGTTTCAAATTTACACACTGTAGAGCCTCTTGAAAATCCCACATTGAATCTGCTTACTTTTACTTGACATAATTCTAAACAGTTGTTAGACTTTTCTAGGTCAAATAGATTACAGGTAGGAAATTTGAGATGTGCTACCTGAGGGAAGACACCAACAGCAGTAGCACATGACATCTCATAAGGACAAGAGTTTGAAAAGTGTAACAAGCAGATGGGTGCTACTCTTTACAGAGAGAGATTGCGTGTGGCTGAGTGAAGCCTGAGGATACATTATATAAATAAATTTATAAACCTGTTTCTGAAAATACGCTGAATCGTTTTAGTTATACTCTTTTGAGAAAGCAAGGATGAAACTGGCAAAAAAAATGTTAACACTTTTGTTTGTTTTCACATAGATGGAATACATCATTACCATCTTATGTTAAGTGAAGTATTACGGGAGTAGTTATTTCAGGATTTTGTCAGCAAATTAAACTCTGAGAAAATTTATATGATGTCCAACTTAAAAGAGCATTGTATTAAATATGACCTCTTTTGAAATGGGCCCCTGCTTACAGTAGTTAGTCAAGAAGAATTATCTCCTTATATCCTTCCATTTTGTTTCCAGGTATCGTGATTTCCGGTACCCACCTGGACACCCACAAGAGTATAAACACAACATCTATTACTGGCACGTGATTGCAGCCAAGTTGGCTTTTATCATTGTCATGGAGGTAGGAGACGTCTACTTTGAAATAGTCGATAAGGTAGTATATTTGCAGACCTTTTGTTAGCATTCAGTGTTACCAACTCTGACTTCAAATACATTCTTATCTCTTGCTAATAATTAGTTTAGGACATGTATTAATCAAATTTAACATGAGAATGCCCATAATGCTCTAATAAAATGAAATTGGCTGTCTGCTTGAAAAGGTGAGCGCATGTTTGCTAAGGGGATTCAGTCCCTCTCAATTCAGTATTGAGTGCCTTTTTTTTTTTTTAATTTGGGGCACAGGGGCTGCATGATGGACTGTGAAGAGTCTTATTTAAGACTACTAAGATGTGATCTCTGCTCTCGAGAAACTTTCTCAGGGCACATCACATTATGGCAGCAGCGTGAGTGCTACAGCTCCAGAGAACACATTTGTGTTCTAGACAGTAAGGAGAAAGAAAGGTGAGGCTAGCTGTATCTGTTCCTTTGCATCAGCAAAGAAAATGCTTTTCCAGAAGCCTTCAGAGCAGACTTCCACCTGTATCACACTGGCAATAACTAGAGCTCACGGTTCCTCCCAGCAGTAAAGTAGGCTGGGGCAGGAGGTATTTGGTTTGCTCTGAACAAAATGAGAATCTGTTAGCAAGAAAAAAGTGCGGGATAGGCTGCCTGCCTGGCTTTGACAATTTTTCTAGTATTGTTTGGTAGCTATTAAACAAACATCAACAGAAGAAGAAACAATTCATCATTAGCTCACCAGCATCAGTGGTTTCCTGTAGTATCTGCTATATCAGCAAGAATCACTAGTTTATATTCAAATATGGAGTTGCCAAAGTATTTACACTGCTGCTTCTGATATCAGGTTTGACTAGATACCGTGAGGGGCCATTTCACTACAAGACATTTAGAATAAGCTTAAATCTCCCAGAAGGGGGAGAGCAGGGAGGACAAGGAACAGGAAGAAGGACAGAACTTCAAGGAGGGGCCGTGGTGTGGCTCCGGGGAAGAGCCATTACACCATGTCGGCATGTGGGAGGGCCCCCAGCTGGACGCACGCCGCCAGGGAGTGTGGGAGCGAGCGAGGGTGCAGGTGGACTCAGAGTCCCTGGACGAGGAGGACCGCTGAGCCCTAGCAGCCAGGCCCACCCGTCACACGTAGATGCCCAGGCCTGCCTCCACCCCCACTGGCCACCTGTGGAGCAGAGACCTGTTGGGGAAGCACTGCGCTTCCCCTTTGTGTCTGTCCCCTGGGCTGTTATTCTAACTCCTGTGATTTCCAGCTAATAATGAAATGAGTATAAAGGGTTTTTTTAATGAGAAAAGAAAATGTCCTTTGCACTTTTGAACTCACTGGAAGGAAGGAGAATCCACAAAGAGGAGGGGGAAAGGTGTGGTGGTCAAAATAGAACAAGTGCGGTTATCAGTGATGCCATCTACAGGCTCAGGAGACCCAGCAGTGGGTCAGAAGTGAGGTGGACCAGCTGAGCTAGAGACTCTTGGATTCATCCAGGGGCCCCCAAAGGGCTCAATTTGCCTCATCGTATAAGGAAATGTGTATATTCTCCACAGAAAAAAGTGTCCTCAATTTAGACCACAGTTTTTTCTCAGATTGAAATAATCAAATATGAACTTCCAAAGATCAACAATAACCAGGGGAAATAAGAAAAACCAGGAGTGAGATTCAGCCAAAAAAAGAAAAGCAACTAATTTGGACCCTCAATAACTTCAAGAGTATCTGTTATCAGATAAGGAATGACCACGTTTAAACAAAGAAATGACAGATTCAAAAATGAGCAAACAATAAGAAACTAAAAAAGTACTAGGCAATTTTGAAAAATATATAGTTGAAATGAAAAAAATTAACATAAGCATTAAACAGAAGTTTGAAAACAGAATGAATTGGGAGATAGGTCTGAAAAAAATTATTCCCAACACCTCACAGGGAGAGAAGAAAGTGGAAAATACAGAAAAGAGATTAAGCAATTTTCAAAAGATTCACAGAAGAAGAAAACCATGGATCATAGAGGAGAGGCAATTTGAAGAGTTAATGGCTCAAATTCTTCCCAAATAAATGACAGGTGTCTGTGAACAGAGCAGAAAGCACAACAGACATCAAGAAGAATACAGAAATCCGTGCTTCCACAGATTGGGACAGAAGTGCAGCTCACCAAAGATAAGATCATAAAAGTGCCCAGAGAACAAGGACAGATGACTGATCAGGAAAATTATAATTGGAGTGAGAGTAGACTGTAACAGCAACACAGAGGTGAGAAGAGAGTAGTCGAATCTCTTCAAAATGCTAAAGAAGATAACTGTAAACCTAGAATTATAGCAAAACTCTGAGTTACTGAAAAATCTTTCCATAACGAAAACACTAGGCCATATGGTTTTACAGGAGAGCAATACCATACTTCCTAGAACAGATCGTTTTCGTTTCCTCCAGAGATTAGAAAGCGGAAACACTCTCCAACTCCTTATACATCTTAAAATCAAACAGGAGAAAGAGAAAGGGAAATTCTAAACCAGTCTCACTCATTACATAGACGCAAAGATCTTCCTAAAATGTGCCAATTGAATCTAGCAATATACTTTTTTTAAGTTTATTTATTTTGAGAGCGAGTGAGAGAGAGCATGCGTGCAAGAAGGGGGAAAGGCAGAGAATCTAAAGCAGGCTCTGTGCTGCCAGCACAGAGCTTGATGCAGGGCTCAATCCCACAAACCATGAAACCATGTCCTGAGCCAAGGTCAAGAGTCAGACACCTAACTGACTGAGCCACCCAGGTGCCCCAGAATCTAGCAATCTACTTCTTAAAGATGACATCAGACCACATTGGTTTATCCCAGAAATATCAGGGTGACATAACGTAGAAAATCCACCTATCTATAAATATTACCTACCTCAGAAATAGATAGAAAATAAAAACCTCTCTTGCCCACAATATTGTTTGCCTCTTCGCTGTATAATTTCCGTAATTGAGACACACTAGTACCTCTCATCTCGAATATTCTCCACCCTCATATTACCTAGTGTATCGAAGCATTTGACACAGAAGCTGATCATTCTCTCCTCCTTGAAGTTACTGTTACTCCTCACTTGGCTCCCAGGAAAACACTTTCTCTTACCTTAAGTCCCTTCTTAATTGCATTGCTAGTCCCTTCCTTCTCTTAGTGATCCTGGGGCTCATTCCTTGGTTGTCATCTTTTCTCTCTCCTCACAGCCTTGATGATCTCATGCAGTCCGTTGGCTTTAAATGCCATCTATATGCCAGTGACTCACAATATATGTATATAGATATATAGATATCTCCGGAACACCTCTCTCCTGAACACAACCCATGAATCCAAATGCCCACTTGACCTTTCTGCTTGGATATCTAACACATAAATCTACTGCCCCAAGTGCCCATATTTTCTTAAATTCAGTTGGAATGTTCTCTCTGTCCTGCCCTAAATGTTCTGTCCACAGTGAGTCTGCCCCCTCTCAGTCATGGCACTTCCATGTCACTGCTTGCTCAGGGTAGAATTCTTGGGAGTCCCCCCACTTACTCCACATACAGTCCTGTTGGCTTTTCCTTTGAAAGTACATCACAGATCTGAACACTTCTTACCAACTCTGCTGCTACCACCAGGTTGGTAATTAGGCCATTTTTGGCCTGACTTAGGGCCGCAGTCTGCTAACTGGGCTCCCTACTGCCTTCATATGTCACGGAGTAAAAGCCAAAGTCCTCACTGTGACACGCAAGGCCTCACACAGTCTAGCCAAGCTCTGTTATCACTCTCAAGTCACCTTTCCTCACCCGCTCCACTCCTGCCTTGCCATTACTTGAAATATAGCCTGTAGGCTTTCGTCACATAGACTCTGCACTGGCTGTTCCCTCTGCTTCGAATGTCTTGCCTCTTGATTTCTTCATGGCTGTTTCCCTCACCTCCTTAAAGTCTTTGCTCATTGAGGCATATCCAGACTAATCTGTATGAAATCTATATGAAATTTGCCTCCCATATAACACAAACTCTTACCACTTTAACACCATGTACAACTTATTTATGTTTAACTCTGTTTATTGTATCTTCTCTATCTCCTTGCTAGGTCAGAGACTTGTGAGTACTGAACAAATAAAAAAGTCTTCAACGTCATTAGTCATCAGGGAAATGTAAAGTAAGACCAAAGTGAAAGCCCATTTTATAATCTCTGTGTTGGTTTAAAAAAAAAATTGATGACAAGTGCTGTCAAGAATATACAGCAAGGGGCGCCTGGGTAGCTCAGTCGGTTAAGCATCTGACATGGGCTTAGGTCATGATCTCACAGTTCATGAGTTCAAGTCCTGCATCGGGCTCTGTGCTGACAGCTCAGAGCCTGCTTCAGATTCCGTGTCTCCCTCTCTCTCTCTGCCCCTCTCCTGCTCGTGTTCTGTCTCTCTCAAAAATAAACATTTTTTAAAACTTAAAAAAAAAATAGAGAGCAAATGAAACTATCACACACTGCTGGTGGGTGTGGAAGCTGGTTTAACTGGTTTGGAAAATACTTTGGTACCATCTTGGAAATTTAAACATTCATGTAACCTAGAGTCTTGGCAGTTATACTCCTAGGTCATGCCCTTGAGAAACTCTCACAGATATCCCCCAGAATCCAAGTGCACAAACATTCCCAACATCATTTCTCTAATACAAACGCTAGAAACAAGCGCAATACGTTTTAATGGGGGAATGGATAAATTATAGTGTATGCAAACAGGAGAATATTAAGCAGAATTGGTAATGAATGGACTATAGGTAATGTACAATAACACTGATGAATCTTAGAAACTAGTTTTAAAACGAAAAAACAATTTTCCAAAGACTGCCATACTTTTTTATAAAGCTGAAATCAAACAAGACTAAACAATATATTCCTGTGGGATATATACATATTCGTTCTCAAAAATAAGATGATACAGATATACTCACACATAAGGTAGTGTTAACCTTTGGGGAAGAGCTCCCGGAATGAGCTAGGAAAGGAACGTCTCCAAAAATACTACAGCATTGGCAGTGTCATGGTGAGTGTCAGAGACATTAGACACATTATCTTCTACATATCAAATAGTATTCTTGCAATTTTTAAAGTAACAATGGAGCTCGTGGGTGGAGGCACATCGCACAGGAGAGATTGGATATGTCTGTAGAATGCCCAGCCCCGTGTCCAGATCTGCTGCCAGATGACCTGCAATGGAAGGAACTCTGGGTTCCCCTCCATTTCATTGCGGCTGACCTTTTTCTTCTTCTCTCCCACAGCACATCATCTACTCTGTGAAATTTTTTATCTCCTATGCAATTCCAGATGTATCCAAAAGCACGAAGAGCAAGATCAAGAGAGAAAAATACCTAACGCAAAAGCTTCTTCACGAGAATCACCTCAAAGATGTGACAAAAAATATGGGGGTCATAGCTGAGAGGATGGTGGAAGTGGTAGATAACAATTTACGACCCAAATTAGAATAAGAGCTTTATGTTCTGAGAAGCACTTTACAGAATTTAACTCCGTCAAAATATATTATGAATCACTAATGAGGATATCTGAGTGAAAACACTTTGGCAAATAGGAGTCTTAGCTACTGCCATTTTCATATAGATTATTTTTCGGTTTCAGCCAGCCACGCAGGAACTGGAAAGTGCGAAACTTAGATCAAGAAGTGCATAAAACTAATCACCTGGAAAACCAGAAATGTTACCCTTTTTTGATAAATTTGAATTTCAGTAACACAGAAAAAGTCTCTTCGTGTGCTTAAAAACTACCCCTTCCGAAGCAGAATGGATTTCTGTCCCTCCGTCTGATTATTTTCATTTCTTTCTGTTCTCAAGCACATGGTCCCCTTTAAGGCAGTGTTTCATTTCTTCACTTAGCCAAATCTGTGCCAGAGTTCTCTTTCCCTTACAGTACTTTTGTTCAAGACGAGACATGCTTCCCTTTGTGTGATTAAAAATAGCTAACTCAGAATTTCAGTTTGAATGCCATATTAAGTGGCAGATAGACTCAAGAATTCACAATATGTCGGTGTGTTAGCACATCCCTACAGAAAACGAAACCTCACTTAGTAAGAGGAAATAGTTTCCGTCTCCAATTTGGCCTATCTTTTCATCTCAAAGAAACACACTTAATGGATCGGAATAAAGATAGCAAGGTTCTGAAGTGTATTTGTGCTAATCCGCAGTGACGCTTTTTATCTTCCAGGAGCACTCTTAGAACATTCTGTGCCTAATCAGTGTTGACTGCTTTGCAGATCTCAAGGGAGTCAGATGACAAAAGTAGGGAAAGTTATAGATTCAAATAGAATTGTAACTCATATTGACCAGAATAATTAATGTACCTCTTCTAAAGATACGTAGTTTCTTAAAATTACATTTTTATCAACATAATGGTCCGGAAGGACAAGCCCATCAGTTTGCCACCAGTTTCCTTTTATGCATTAGATCCAGGAGGTACAGCATCACAGATCACCGGCATCGCCACGCTCACTGTGCAGCCACTGTGACATGAGGGCGCTGTGCACACGCGCTTAAGAGTACAACCGGTGCTCTAATTGTGAGGCGCTCGGGGTTCCCTGCGTGGGGAGCGCCTTTTCCACAAGGATTCCGGGTATCCAAGTGATGAGCATACCAAAGCATGTGCCATGGTGAAGGTGGTTCCCTGCAGCCTCCATTCCCTTGTTCCCAGCCCAGTAACTTGTCTGTAACTGCACGCACCAGGGGAGTGGTGGGGAGAGGAGAGAGGCAGGGATAGACCCGCATCACTCCCAATCCGGAAGAGACACTCTGGTGTTGATTTGAGCTTCCAGCCTCCCTCAGGCCGCGGTTTGGTCAAACCCCTTCCCTGAGCTGCACTTAACTTCCCGCCGAATGCCTGCACCATGCACATCTTGCCTTCAGGTGGTTCAACTCAGCAGTCTTTACTGTGCTTTACTGCCTTTCAGGTGCAAGGCCCTCTGGTAGGCTCCAGACAAGACGCGGGGCCGCACCGCTCACCCTTGACTGGTAACGGGGGAGTGCCGAGTGTAAGAGAGGGTGTCTGGCACTGGGTTCTTACCGGGTGGACTGCCACCCACTGGGGTGCTGCTACATGCCCAAGTGCCATAGGAACCGAGCCACTCCATCCCAGCAGCAGAGGAAAAGGAAACCTGTTGCAGCGAGCAGATTTAGAGGCTCGATATAATAGAGCTGCTTAACTCAAGGTCACGATTCTAAGTGCCTGCCATGAATGTTCAAACAGACCCAGAAACCAAAATCACTATTTATGTAGGATTCATAAAGCAGTATCCTGGACTTTTGCATTGTCCCAATGGACAAGGGACAACATTTCACTAACTTTCTTGATCATGTTAACAATGTGAACGAGTGCTCACAACAGGCTGCACGCGCTCTGACTGCACAGGGAGTAAGAAAGGAGTTTCGTCCCGGCTTCTCGTCCAGCCCAGACTGGGTGCAGCTGTTCCTTTCCCTGCTCACCTGTGACACTGCTCCTGAAAGTGGCGTCACTTCTGCCCCTAGTACCTCAGCTCTTTGAAGCGCAGGACTATCTCCTCGTGTTGGATTTGCCAACTACTCACTGTTTATGGGAGCGTAGAGAAGGAAATGTTTTTTGCCTTATCTCCTTGTATATAAACTAGAACTTTAAAAAGTGTGCATGTGTGTTTTTCATAAACCATCTTTCGTAAATTGCCTTCATAGTTTAAAATGTGCTTTTGTGGACAGGAGGGGAAAAAACTACATTTTTAAAGGCAGAAAATACGTGTGACACTGCCAATAGTCCCCTAAGCGGCGAGGTAGTGGGGATCCGGGGTCACCTGTGACACCGACAGTGTTAATGGAACTCTAGTGCTGACTTGTCAGTGTGAAGACAAATGTGGGACTGTGTCTGCAGGCAGTCACTGGGCTGGGTCTGTAAATGTAAGCAGCACCCCAAGAAAAAGGGGGTGTGCGACAGTGCCCCTGTGAAAGGAATACCTGGCCCTAGACCTGCCCAGTGTTAACCACTAGAGAACGTTTCATTGTATATCCTTTTGTAGTGCCTGTGAATTTTAACAGATTGAAGCATTAGACCAAAATACTCAGGAGATTTTCCTTTAAATACCCCTCAAATATTTTAGATGTGTCAATAGAAAGGGAAAGCTATCGTTTTTGTTTGAAAACTAAGGAAGGCCATCTTGTAAACCGTCACCAAATGCCTTCCCCTGTAATTATCCGTGGGTGCATCTTGGATTTCAGAAAACATTAATTCACGGGGTGGGGGATGGGCAGAATGTGCTCTGTTATTGAAACACTGCTTGTACCATTTTCTCATTGTGCCTATTATATGTTAAGATGTTTGAAAACTTAAAATGTATGAGCAGCTTAACGAAAGTAGAACTGAAATATACATGATGCTTTCATACACTGTGGCATAAGATGTAAAGTTTGTAATGTTTTGTGAATTTCTGTGCATTTTAATATTCTTTTATAATTATAAGCATTTTAGTAAATTCATTTTTAAAAACAGCATTGTGGTCTACTCTGTCTTCATGTTTTTAAGGAGACCATATATATCTCAATCATCACCTAGATAACAAATGTGTGCTTTTGTGTAAATGATATTTTTCACAGCCTACACTTACTTTAAACATGATTTTTCTGGGAAAAAAATTGGGTGTGGGTTTTCAGCCACAACTGCTAAAAACCAGTTGTTGGGATTGAGCCCTGCCCAGGATACCAAGCCTGAGACCAGGTGGGAGCTGAAAACCAGCCCACCTCTGCTCACCACACCAGGTACGCCGGAGTCAGGCTGCGTCAGCAAGGAGGAAGAGGCATTTTTCTCTAAATACATAAAGTTGGCTTCTGTATGCTAAACCATGATTGCAGGGGACAGTGCCCCTCAGAGAGGGCAAGTCGCTAATAATCCCAGAAAGGCTCTGAACCTGCTGTGGCCCTGGGTACAGAAAGGGAAATTACGGAAAAGAAAATGAACATCTCATTATAAAAATCAATGTTTTTATCCTGTACAGCCTACCCAGATTTTAACTCATTCCATGTATATGTGTATGTATTTGATTTGTTTAATTAGCCAGCTTAAATCTCATTGGGCTTCCAGGAAAACTCTATAACCAGACCAACAGGAAGAAGTCTTTTCTGATCCTTATGTGACACTCTTGAGACCAGCACTAATGTTATTCTCACCGTTAAGTCTTTTAAGTTCAGCAAACGGCTGACCAGAAGTTCATTTCGTAAGCTAAGAAACCCCTCTCATTTGCAGGGGATGAGGAGATCTTAAATACAGTTGACCGTTCAACAACTCCTGTTTGACCTTGATAGGTCCACTTATATACAGATTTTTTTTATAATTTTTTAAAAATACAGTACTATAAATGTATTTTCACTTCCTTATGATTTTCTTAACATTTTCTGTAGCTTACTTTAAGAATACCATAACATACAAAATCGTTGTTAGTTGGGCTTGGCATCCTGGTCCAAGATGGCAATATGGGAGATCCCGAATTCATCTCCCTCCACAGACACACCAAACCAACACCTATCTTAGAGCAATTTCTCCTGAAGAACAAGACTGACGGAACGAACTTTTGCACAACAAAAGACCACGAAGAGAATAGCAAGAGACCCAACGACCTGGTAACAAATGGAGCTGCCATCCTCATTGCAAAACGTAGTGAGGAGGGATAGGTCAGAGGGACCCTGAGTAGATTCATCTGCCCTTGGACACGAGAAAAGGCCACGGTTTACAAAGGCAACAAGAAAACACAGGAACCAGCCCTAGAACCCTGTCCAATAGCAGGGGAGCTGCTAGAACTCTCTCTGGGTGAGAGGCACTGGTGAGCCCCATGGTTTGCATTCACCCTCCACCATGACAGCACAGACCAGAGCAGTCAGGGTGTCCTAGCCAGCCTGCAACGAGGCCCAGACCCCTAGTCCACCAGCCTCAAAGGCCAGGGGGCACAGAGAACCACTGCTTAAAAGGGCAACTAGAATATAAAGGATCCAGTCCTAGAATTCTGCCCAATAATAGAGTTGCTGCTGAAACTCTGAGGTGGAGAGGCTGGTGAGCACCATGGGTGGCATTCCTCCTCCACTTGACAATGTGGACAAGGATGGGGTCTGGGTACATTAGTGAGCCTACCATATCGGTGAGCTCCAAACCTACACCAGCCCCAGATGTCCCACCAAAGTGGCCCCCTTCATGGAGCACAGCAGGACACTGGTCAACACCCACTCCAGCTCCAGCCATCTCACAAAGGTGATACAGGTGCAAAGCACCCCAGAACACTCCCAGCCCATCCCACTCTGGTTCTAGATGACTTGCCAGGGCACCCCCACTCACTTTGGCTCCAGACAACTCACCAGGGGGCCCTTTGTGCAGAGTGCCCTGGGACACCACTCCCTACCCAGCCATGCTCTAGCTACACTGCTGTAGTGTCCCTGCTCACCAGAACACTCTGATCCACAGCCACCCTGGCACCCTCTACATGTGGACTCCCCGTCTTGCACCAACTTTAGCATCAGCTCTTCTGCTGGGACACCCTCTGTGCAGAGAGCCCCTGGACCTCCCCCAACTTGCACCCACTTGAGCTGTTGGGCAGGTTATCCCTCTACAGAGAGGCCCCAGGACTACCCTGGTTTGTACCCACTTCACCTCTGGCCATCCCACCAGCATGGTCCCACTCCAAGGCCACAAAAACCACAGTTCCCACCAGCCAACTAGCCAAAGTCACCAGGCATACAGTCTATACAGGGATGACCATGTACAAGATCATTCCTTGTAGTTCAGGAATAGTAGTTCTAGTATTGTTCTTGAAAGAACAAGACAAAACCTCAGGAAAAGAACTAAATGAAATCAGATAAGGAATATGCCTCATAAAGGGTTTAAAGTGATGGTCATAAAGATGCTCACTGGACTAGATAGAAGAGTTGATGAACTCTGTGAGAACTTCAACAAAGAGAAAATGTAAATACTTGAAGAAAATATAAATCTTAAAGAATACAATAACTGAAATAAAAAATACAGAGGGAACCTCTGGGACATAGCAAAGGCGGTCATAAGAGGAAAGTATATAGCAATCCAGGCCTTCCTAAAGAAGGAAGAAAGGCTCAGATACACAAAGAGCTGGAAAAAGAACAGCAAATAAAACCCAAGACCAGCAGAAGACAGGAAATAATAAAGATTAGAGCAGAAATTAATACCATTGAAACAAACAAACAAATAAAAAACAGATCAATGAAACCAGAAGCTGGTTCTTTGAAAGAATTAACAAAATTGATAAACCATTAGCCAGTTGGATCAAAAAGAAAAAGGAAAGGACCCAAATAAATAAAATCAAGAATTAAAGAGGAGAGATCACAACCAACACAGCAGAAATAAAACTAATAAGAGAATATTATGAGCAATTATACACCAATAAAATGGGCAATCTGGAAGAAATGGACAAATTCCTAGAAACATATACACTACCAAAACTAAAACAGGAAGAAATAGAGAATTTGAACAGACCCATAAACAGTAAAGAAATTGAATTAATAATCAAAAATCTCCCAAAAATCAAGAGTCCAGGGCCAGATGGCTTTCCAGGGGAATTCTACCAAACATTTAAGGAAGAGTTAACACCTATTCTCCTGAAGCTGTTCCAAAAAACAGAAATGGAAGGAAAACTTCCAAACTCTTTCTATGAAGCCAGCATTACCTTGATTCCAAAACCAGACAAAGACCCCATTAAAAAGGAGAACTAGAGACCAATTTCCCTGATGGACATGGATGCAAAAATCCTCAACAAGACATTAGCCAACCAGATCCAATAATACATAAAAAAATTATCCACCACAACCAAGTGGGATTTATACCTGGGATGCAGGGCTGGTTCAGTATCTGCAAAACAATTAATGTGATTCATCACATCAATAAAAGAAAGGACAAGAACCACATGATCTTCTCAATAGATGCAGAGAAAGCATTTGACAAAATACAGTATCCTTTCTTGATAAAAACCCTCAAGAAAATACGGATAGGAGGATCATACCTCAAGATCATAAAGGCCATATATGAAAAACCCAATGCTAATATCATCCTCAATGGGGAAAAACTGAGAGCTTTTCCCCTAAGGTCAGGAACAAGACAGGGATGTCCACTCTCACCACCGTTATTCAACATAGTATTGGAAGTCTTAGCCTCAGCAATCAGACAACACAAAGAAATAAAAGGCATCCAAATAGGCCAGGAGGAGGTCAAATGTTCACTCTTCACAGATGACATGATACAGTATATGGAAAACCCAAAAGATAGCACCAAAAAACTGCTAGAACTGATTCATGAATTCAGCAAAGTTGCAGGATATAAAATCAATGCACAGAAATTGGTTGCATTCCTATATGCCAACAATGAAGCAACAGAAAGAGAAATCAAGGAATTGATCCCATTTACAGTTGCACCAAAAGCCATAAAATACCTAGGAATAAATCTAACCAAAGAGGTGACAATCTATACACTGAAAACTATAGAAAGCTTGAAGAAGACACAAAGAAGACACTATAGAAAATTAAAGAAGACACAAAAAAATGGAAAAAGATTCCATGCTCCTGAATAAGAAGAACAAATATTGTTAAAATGTCAATACTACCCAAAAAATCTACATATTCAATGCAATCCCTATCAAAATAACACCAGCATTCTTCACAGAGCTAGAACAAATAATCCTAAAATTTGTATGGGACCAGAAAAGACCCCGAATAGCCAAAGCAATCTTGAAAAAGAAAACCAAAGCAGGAGGCATCACAATCCCAGACTTCAAGCTGTATTACAAAACTGTAATCATCAAGACTGTATGGTACTGGCACAAGAACAGACACTCAGATCAGTGGAACAGAATAGAGAATCCAGAAATGGACTCACAAACATATGGCCAACTAATCTTTGACAAAGCAGGAAAGAATATCCAGTGGAATAAAGACAGTCTCTTCAGCAAGTGATGCTGGGAAAACTGGACAGCAACATGCAGAAGAATGAACCTAGACCACATTCTTACACCATACACAAAAATAAACTCAAAATGGATGAAAGACCTAAATGTAAGACAGGAAGCCATCAAAATCCTTGAGGAGAAAGCAGACAAAAACCTCTTTGATTGTGGCCACAAAAGCTTCTTACTCAACACGTCTCCAGAGGCAAGGGAAACAAAAGCAAAAATGAACTATTGGGACCTCATCAAAATAGAAAGCTTCTGCACAGCAAAGGGAACCAATCAGCAAAACTAAAAGGCAACCAATGGAATGGGAGAAGATATTTGCAGACAATATATCAAATAAAGGGTTAGTATCCAAAATCTATAAAGAACTTATCAAACTCAACACCCAAGAAACAAATACTCCAGTGAAGAAATGGGCAAAAGACACGAATAGACACTTCTCCAAAGAAGACATCCAGATGGCCAACTGACACATGAAAAAACGCTCCACATCATTCATTATCAGGGAAATACAAATCAAAACCACAATGAGATACCACCTTACCTACACCTGTCAGAACGGCTAACATGAACAACTCAGGCAACAACAGATGTTGGCGAGGATGCGGAGAAAGACGATCTCTTTTGCATTGTTGGTGGGAATGCAAGCTGCTGCAGCTGTTCTGGAAAACAGTATGGAGGTTCCTCAAGAAACTAAAATATAATAACCCTATGACTCAGCAATTGCCCTACTAGGTATTTATCCAGGGGATACAGGTGTGCTGTTTCAAAGGGACACATGCACCCCAATGTTTATAACAACATTATCAACAATAGCCAAAGTATGGAAAGAGCTCAAATGTCCACTGATGGATGAATGGATAAAGAAGATGTGGTATATATATATATATATATATATATATACACACATATATACAACATATATATATATACACAATATATATACATACATATATATATACAATATATATACATACATATATACACAATATATACATACATATATATATACATATATGTACATACATACACACACACAAAATGGAGCATTACTTGGCAATCAAAAAGAATGAAATCTTGCCATTTGCAACTACGTGACTGGAACTAGAGGGTATTATGCTAAGAGAAATTAGTCAGAGAAAGACAAATATCATATGACTTCAATCATATGAGGACTTTAAGACACAGAACAGATGAACACAAGGGAAGGGAAGCACCAGTAATATAAAAACAGGGTGGGGATGAAACATAAGAAACTCTTAAATAAGGAGAACAAACAGAAGGTTACTGAAGGGGTTGTGGGAGGGGGAATGGGCTAAATGGGTAAGGGGCATGAAGGAATCTACCCTTGATATCATTGTTGCACTATATGCTAACTAACTTGGATGTAAATTTAAAAAATTAAATTAAATTAAAAAATAAAATGTTATTCATAGCACAATAAGCACCATGCATGTAATTAAATTAATTATATATGCATAATTAAATTCAAAAATACACAGAAGGAATCAATAGATCAGTGGATGCAGAAGAGATTAGCAATCTGGAAGATAGGGTAATGGAAAGTGTCCAAGCTGAACAACATAAAGAAAAAAGAATTTTTTTTTTTTTAAGAAAAAAGAATTTTTAATAATAGGCCAAGATATATCTTGGACAACATCAAGTAAACAAACATTTGCATGATAAGGGTCCCAAAAAGAGAAGAAAGAGGAAGAGACAGAAAATTTATTTGACAAAATAATACCTGAAAAGGTCCTTAACCTGGGGAAGGAAACACACATCCAGGTTCAGGATACAGAGAATTCCAAACAAAATGAACCCAAGAAAGTCCACACCATGAGCTATATTAAATGTTAAAAATTAAAGACAAAGAGATAATTTTAAAAGCATCAAGAGAGAAGCAACTAGCTACATACAAGGGAAACCCCCTAAAGCTATCAGTTAATTTTAGCAGAAACTTTGCAGGCCAGAAGGAAGTGGCATGACATTTAATGTGCTAAAAGGAAAAAAATTACAACCAAGAATACTCTACCCAGCAAGGTTATCATTAAGGCAAAATTAAAGGAGAGATAGTGTTTCTAAAGACAAAAACAAAACAACACAGTTAAAGGTGTTAATCATCACTAAACCATCCTTATGAGAAATATGTAGGGACTTCTTTAAGTAGAAAAGAAAAGCCATATTACAAACAAACAAAACTATGAAAGAAAAAAATGTCATGAGTAAAGCAAACATACAGTAAAGGTAGTAGAGCAGACACTTATAAAGCTAGTATAAAGGTTAAATGACAAAAATAGTATAAACAATTTTATCTAAAAAATTAGATAAGGGACTAACAATAAAAAGATGTAAAATATGACAACTAATATATAAAAATGGAGGCGGAAATAAAAATGAAATTCTTTTAGAATGTGTTTGAACTTCAGAGACATCATCAACTTAATAGAGAGTGCTATGTACTTAAGATGTTATATATGAATCTCACAGTAATTACAAACTGAAAACCTATAATAGATACAAAAAACTAAAGCAAAAAAGAAAAAAAGCAAACCATAACACTAAAGAAAGTCATCAATCACAAGGAAAGAAAGGAAGAAAAGAAAAAAGGAACAGAGGAGAACTACAAAAACAACCAGAAAACAATTAACAAAATTGCAATAAGTACAAGCCTATAAATAATTACTCTAAATGTAAATGGTCTAGGAGGAGAGACCAACATGGCAGAGAAGTAGGGGGATCTGAAGTTCCCTTGTTTCTCAAACAAAGCAGTGTTGAAGCCAAAGGACTTTGAACTCCAAGAGCCCAGGAGGCAAAGACACAGAGTTGCTTCCAGAAACTCACCAGGACAACCTGATGGGCCATAGGTGTGTTATTGCAAATGGGGAAAGATAAAATGAATAGAGAGGGATCCCCTTCTGCAGAGAGATAAAGAGAAGAGAAAGAGAGGCTGGGGATGCACAGGACTGTATATGGACAAGAGAAAAACCTCGGACCAGGATGGAGAAAGATCCAATCTCTTAACTGCACAGCTTTCTCCAAACTGGGGCCATCTGCCAGATCAAGCACCTGGGGAGGAAGACAGCCAGCCCCAGGCTCGGTGGCTAGGTCAGGGGTGCAGTCCACAATAAGAGAAAGCGATCCCCTCCCTGGAGTGATGTGGAACAGGACAAAGACTGTCTGCGCCCACCAGCCAGGGACCATATATTGGGAGGCACGGAGCCGCACTCCTCCAGTACCAGGGCACACAGAACAGGAGTTTGAAACCCAGCCAAGCCCCAGGGCCTGGGAGTCAGCAGAGCAGGACAAACTGCCTCATTTGAGCCACGGCACAGTGAGGACAGCTTAAACAGAGTGGTTTGGGACACGTGGTCAGTGGAGGAGAGACTGAGGTGTCGCCATTTTTCTCCCCATGGCCACCAAAGTGGGGCTTCAGACAACAGACAGTGGTCCCACAGTGGAGGCGGGACTGGCCTATACCAAACCACACTCCTCCATGCCTGGTAACTGTGTATGTACTGGAGCAGGATGGATGCTGAGGAACCAGACAGACCCTCCCACAGACCAGTGCTGTTGCATTTTCTGGTTTAATTCTCAGACAATCCTTATTATATACATATATTCTTCCTTTCTTTTCTCTTTCTTATCTCTTCCCTTCTCTAGTCTGGTTACTCTAGTTGTTGGTTTGTTTAAGCAGACATGTTTAATCCATTCTCTCAATACATGTTCTACAGCTCTTTTTTTTCCTTTCTCTCTCTCTGGATTAAGCCATATAGTTTCCCTGTCTGGTCAATTTTATTTTCTTTTTCCCCACCTCCTTTATTTTCCTTTCTCTCTCTCTGGATTAAGCCATATAGTTTCCCTGTCTGGTCAATTTTTATTTTTTTTCTTTTTCCCCACCACTGTCATTTCACTTTTTATATGGGATAAGGCCTCTTCCATAAGTACTACCTCCACCCTGTTTACTTGTAGCTGTTGTTCCTGGTTTTGTGTTTTTGGGTTTTTTTGTTTGCATGTTTCTGTGTTTTTGTTTTCTGTTTGTTTGTTTTCTTTTCCAGGGCTACTTCAGTGAACAAATCAAAGCACACCTGGTGGAGGGTCCAAAACATCACTACTAGTAGGGAGATAAAGTAACCAAAGTCACAACAGAGAGAAAGTAACACTCTCCAAAACACACCTCCTGAAGGGCCAGTCCCTGGGCAGTGTATGATCCCCTCTTTAATATAGTAGTGCTTGCAGGTGCAGGCCACATAACAAGCTTTTAAAACACACAAGGGACAGAAAACTAGCCAAAATGACAAAATGGAAGCATTCTCTTCAAAAGAAATTCCAGCTAAAGAAGAAACGACAGCTAAAGATTGCTCAAAACAGATATAAATAATATAACTGAACAAGAATTTAGAGTAATAGTCACAAGATTAATCACTGAGCTTGAAAAAAGCATAGAAGACAGCAGAGAATCTATTGCTGCAGAGATCAAGGAACTAAAAAACAGTCATGATGAATTTAAAAATGTTGTAAACAAGGTGCAAAATAAACAAGAGGCAGTGACAGTGAGGGTTGAAGAGGGAGGGGGAGAATAGGTGAAATAGAAGGTAAAATTATGGAAAAAGATGCAGCTGAGAAAAAGAGAGATAAAAAAATTCTGGATCATGAGGGGAGAATTACAGAACTAAGTGATTCAATGAAATGGAACAATATCCGTACCATAGGAGTTTCAGAAGAAGAAGAAGAGAAAGGGGCCAAAGGTATACTTCAACAAATCACAGCTGAGAACTTTCCCAACCTGGGGAAGGAAACGACATTGAAATCCAGGAGGCACAGAGAACTCCCTTCAGATGTAACTTGAATTGATCTTCTGCATGACATATCATAGTGAAACTGACAAAATACAAAGATAAAGGGAGAATTGTGAAAGCAGCTAGGGATCAACAGGCCCTAACCTACAAGTGTAGACACATAAGGTAGTAGCAGACCTATCTACTGAAATCTGGCAGGCCAGAAAGGAGTGGCAGGATATTTTCAATGGGATGAATAGGAAAAATATGCAACCAAGAATCCTTTATCCAGCAAGGCTGTCATTCAGAATAGAAAGAGAGATGAAGGTTTTCCCAAACAAACAAAAACTGAAAGAGTTCATGACAACTAAACAGCCCTAAAGAGAACCTAAGGGGTACTCTGTGAGTGGAATGTTGCAAAGACCACAAAGGACCAGAGACATCACTACAAGCATTAAACCTACAGATAACACATTGACTCTAAACCCATATCTTTCAATAATAACCCTTAATGTAAATGTACTAAATGCTCCAAAAGACATAGGGTATCGGAATGGATTAAGAAAAACAAGACCTGTCTATTTGCTGTCTACAAGAGACCTATTCTAAACCTGAGGACACCTTCAGATTGAAAGTGAGTGGATGGAGAGCCATCTATCATGCTACTGGAAGTCAAAAGAAAGCTCAAGTAGCCATATTTATATAAGACAAACTAGATTTTAAACTAAAGGCCTTAACAAGAGACCAAGAAGGGCATTATATAATTATAGGGTCTATCCATCAAGAAGAGCTAACAATTACAAAAGTTTATGAACCGAATTCAGAAGCACCCAAATATATAAAACAGTTAATCACACACATAAGCAATTGGTAAGAATGTGGTAATTGGAGGGTACTTTAATACTCCACTTACAACAATGGACAGATCCTCCATTGGCCCTGAATGATACACTGGACCAGATGGGTTTGACAGATATATTTAGAACTTTTCATCCTAAAGCAGAATACACATTCTTCTCTAGTGTACATGGAACATTCTCCAAGATAGATCACATAATGGGTCACAAAACAGCCCTCAATAAATATAAAAGACTTGAGATCATACCATGTACACTTTCAGATCACAATGCTATGAAACTTGAAATCAACCACAGGAAAAAGTTTGGAACACCTCCAAATACATGGAGGTTAAAGAAATCCTACTGAGGAATGAATGCATCAACCAGACAATTAAAGAAGAAATTTAAAAACACATGGAAACAAATGAAAATGAAAACACAACAATCCATACCCTTTGGGATGCAGCAAAGGCAGTCCTAAGAGGAAAATACATTACAATCCAGGCCTATCTAGAGAAACAAGAAAAATTCCAAATTAAAATCCAACAGCACACCTAAAGGAACTAGAAGCAGACCAACAAAGAAACCACAAACCCAGCAGATGAAGAAAAATAATAAAGATCAGAGCAGAAATAAACAATATAGAATCCAAAAAAAAAAAATAGTGGAACAGATCAATGAAACTAAGAGATGGTTTTTTGAAAAAATAAACAAAATTGACAAGCTCTTAGCCAGACTTTTCAAAAAGAAAAGAGAGAGGACCAAAATAGATAAAATCGCAAATGAAATGAATTTACCACAACCAATCCCTCAGAAATACAAGCAATTATCAGAGAATATTATGAAAATTTATGCCAACAAACTGGACAATCAGGAAGAAATGGACAAATTCCTAGACACCCACACACTACCAAAATTCAAACAGGAAGATATAAAAAATTTGAACAGACCCATAACAAGTGAGAAATCGAAGCAGTTATCAAAAATCTCCCAACAAATAAGAGTCCTGGACCAGTTGGCTTCTATCCTTCTCAAGCTGTTCCAAAAAACAGAAATGGAAGGAATACTTATGGACTGACTCTATGAAGCCAGCATTACCTTGATTCCCAAACAAGACAGAGACCCCACAAAAAAGCAGAACTATAGGCCAATATCCCTTATGAACATGGATGCAAAAATTCTCAACAAGATACTAGCAAATCGAATTCAACACCATGTAAAAATAATTATTCACCATTATCAAGTGGGATTCTTTCCTGGGCTGCAGGGCTGGTTCAATATTCGCAAATCAATCAATGTGATACATCATATTAATAGAAGAAAGCATTAGAACCATATGATCCTATCAATAGATGCAGAAAAAAGCTTTTGACAAAATACAGCATTGTTTCTTAATACAAACCCTCAAGAAAGTCAAGACAGAAGGCACATACCTTAACATGACTGAAAAGCCCACAGTTGATATCATCCTCAATGGGGAAAAACTGAGAGCTTTCCCCTCCGATTAGGAACGCAACAGGGATGTCCACTCTCACCACTGTTGTTTAACATAGTGTTGGAAGTCCTAGCATCAGCAATCAGACAACAAAATGAAATATAAGGCATCGAATTGGCAAAGAAGAAGTCAAACTTTCGCAGACGACATGATACTCTACATGGAAAACCCAGAAGACTCCATCAAAAGACTCCTAGAACTGATACATGAATTAAACAAAGTCACAGGGTACAAAGTCATAGTATAGAAATCGGTTGCATTCTTATACACCAATAATGAAGCAACAGAAAGAGAAATAAAGAAACTGATCCCATTTTCAATTGCACCAAGAATGATAAAATACCTAGGAATAAACTTAACCAAAGATGTAAAAGATTTGTATGCTGAAAACTATAGAAAGCTTATGAAGGAAATTAAAGAAGACACAAAGAAATGGAAAAACATTCCATGCTCATGGATTGGAAGAACAAATACTGTTAAAATGTTCCATACTACCCAAAGCAATCTACACATTCAATACAATCCCAATCAAAATTGCACCAGCATTCTTCTCTGAGCTAGAACAAACAATCCTAAATTTTGTATGAAATCACAAAAGACCCCAAATAGCCAAAGTAATATTGAAGAAGAAAATCAGGGCAGGAGGCATCACAATCCCGGACTTTAGCCTCTACTACAAAGCGGTAATCATCAAGACACCATGATATTGGCACAAAAACAGACACATAGACCAATGGAATAGAATAGAGAACCTAGAATTGGACCCACAAATGTATGGCCAACTAATCTTTGACAAAGCAGGAAAGAACATCCAATGGAAAAAAGACAGTCTCTTTAGCAAATGGTGTTGGGAGAACTGGATAGCAACATGCAGAAGAATGAAACTGGACCACTTTCTTACATGATACACAAAAATAAACTCAAAATGGATGAAAGACCTAAGTGTGAGACACCTAGAGGACCTTGAAGACCCTAAAGGGGAAAGCAGGCAACAAGCCTTTTGACTTCAGCCACAGCAATTTCTTACTCAACACATCTCCAAAGGCAAGGGAAATAAAAGCAAAATGAACTATTGGGACCTCGTCAAGATAAAAAGCTTCTGCACAGCAAAGGAAATGATCAATAAAACTAAAAGGCAACTGACAGAATGGGAGAAGATATTTGCAAATAAAGAACTTAACCAAACTCAACACCTGAAAAACAATCCAGTGAAGGAGAGGGAAGAAGACATGAATAGACACTTTTCCAAAGAAAACATCCAGATGGCCAACAGACACATGAAAAGATATTCAACATCGCTCATCATCAGGGAAATACAAATCAAAATCACATTGAGATACCACCTCACACCAGTCAGAGTGGCTAAAATTAACAACTCAGGAAACAACAGATGCTGGCAAGGATGTGGAGAAACGTTAACCCTCTTGCACTGTTGGTGGGAATGCAAACTGGTGCAGCCGCTCTGGAAAACAGTGTGGAGGTTCCTCAAAAAATTAAAAATAGAACTACCCTATAACCCATCAGTAGCACTACTAGGAATTAACCCAAGGGATACAGGAGTGCTGATGCATAGTGGCACATGTACCCCAATGTTTATAGCAGCATTTTCAACAATAGCCAAATTATGGAAAGAGCCTAAATGTCCATCAATTGATGAATGGATAAAGAAGATGTGGTTTGTATAGACAATAGAATACTACTTGGCAATGAGAAAGAATGAAATCCTGCCATTTGCAGCAATGTGGATGGAACTGGAAGGTATTATGCTGAGTGAAATAAGTCAGTCAGAGAAGGACAGATATCATACGTGTTCACACATATGTGGAACTTGAGAAACTTAACAGAAGACCATGGGGGAAGGGAAGGGGAAGAATAGTTACAGAGAGGGAGGCAAACCACAAGAGACTCTTAAATACAGAGAACAAACCAAGGGTGGATGGGGGGTGGGGGAGAGGGGAAAATGCGTGATGGGCATTGAGGAGGGCACTTGTTGGGATGAGCACTGGGTGTTGTATGTAAGCAAATTTGATAATAAATTATATGAAAGAAAGAAAGAAAGAAAGAAAGAAAGAAAGAAAGAAAGAAAGGAAGGAAGGAAGGAAGGAAGGAAGGAAGGAAGGAAGGAAGGAAGGAAGAAAGAAAGAAAGAAAGAAAGAAAGAAAGAAAGAAAGAAAGAAAGAAAAATGTATATGTTCTAAATGCTCCATCAAAAGACATAGGGTCACAGAATGGATTTAACAAACAAACAAAAAAAGACTCCTCTTTATGTTGCCTACCGGAGACTAACTTCAGACCTAAAGACACATACTGACTAAAAGTGAAGGGATAGAAAATGACTTTCCATGCAAACAGGAAGGTGGGGGTGGGGGAAAAAAAGCCAGGGTAGCAATACTTATGTCAGATAAAATAGACTTTAACACAAATACTGTAACAAAAACTATAACTGTAACTGTAAAAGAAGGTCATTATGCAATGATAAAGCGATCAATCCAACCAGAACATATAACAACTGTAAATATCTACACACCAAACAAAGGAGTACCTAAATACAGAAAGTAATTTTTGGCCAATAAAAAGAGAGAAATGGACATGAATACAATAATAGGAAGAGACTTAAATACTCCGTTTACATCAATAGATAGATCACCCAGGCAAAAAGGTCAATAAGGAAAGAGTGTCTTTGAATAACACATTAGACCATATGACCTTACACTTATATACAGAACATTCCACCCCTCAAAAAACAGAATAAACATTCTTTTCAAGTCCACATAGAACATATATCTATATGATAAATCACATATTAGGCCAGAAAATAAGTCTAAATTTAAGAAAGTTGAAATCATATCAAGTATCTTTTCCTACCACAACAGTATGAAGCTAGAAATCAATTACAAGAAAAAACTGGAAAAAACACAACCACATTGAGGCTAAACAACATGCTACTAAACAACTAATTGGTCAATGAAGAAATCAAAGAGGAAATCAAAAAGTATGTGGAGACAAATGAAAATGAAACAAAATAGTCCAAAATCTTTGGGAAATAGCAAAAGTAATTCTAAAAGGAAAGGTTATAGTTATACAAGCCTACTGCAAAAAATTTTTTTCAATTAATCAATCTGACTTTACCACTAAAGGAGCTAGAGAATGAAGAGAAAATAAAGCCCAAAGTTAGTAGAAGAAAGGAAATAATGAAGACCAGACTAAAAATAAATGACAGAAGACTAAGGAAAAAAAAAAAAAGAAAAAGAAGGATGGAAGGAAGGAAGGAAGGAAGGAAGGAAGGAAGGAAGAAGGGAAGAAGGGAAGAAATGAAAAGATCAGTGAACCCTAGGGTGGGTTCTCTGAACAGATAAATAAAATTTATGACCATTTAACCAGACTCAGTAGAGAACCCAAATAAATAAAACCAGAATGGAAGGGAAGTAACAACAGACACCACAGATATACAAAGTATTCTAAGAAGCTACCATCAGAAATTATATGCCAACAAATTGGACAACCTAGAAGAAATGGATAAGTCCTAGAAACATACAATCTCCCAAAAGGAAATTAATAAGAAGCAGAAAATCTGAACAAATTACTAGTAACAAAATTGAATCAGTAGTCAAATTTCTAAAACAGAAAAACAGAAGTCCCAGACCAGATGAATTCACAATTGCATTCTACCAAACATTTCAAGAAGAGTTTATACCTATTCTCAAAGTATTCCAAAAATAGAAACAGAAGGAAAGTTTCTGAGTACATTCTACAAGGCTAGCATTGCCCAGTACCAAAACCAAACAAAGATACAACAAAAACAGAAAACTACATGCCAGTATCCCTGATGAACATAGATGCAAAAATCCTCAACAAATATTAACAAACTGAACTTAACAATACCTTAAAAGAAACACTCACCGTGATCAAGTGGCATTTATTCTGGAGGTGCAAGAATGGCTCAATATTCACAAATCAATCTACATGATATACCACATCAACAAAAGGAAGGATAAAAATCATATGATAATCTCAATAGACACGGAAAAAGCATTTGACAAAGTTCAACATCCATTCATAATAAAAACCCTTCAATAAAGTGGGTTTACAGGAAGCATACCTCAACATAATAAAGGCTGTCTATGAAAAATCCACAGGTAACATCATATTCAATGGTGAAAAACTGAGAGCTCTTGCTCTAAGATTAGGAACAAGATGAGGGTTTCCACTCTCACCACTTTTATTCAAGATAGTACTTGAAGTCCTCACCTCAGCAATCAGATGAGAAAAGGAAATAAAAAGCATCCAAATTGATAAGGGAGAAGTAGACCTGTCATAATTTGCAGATGGCATACTATACATAGAAAACCCTAAAGAATCCACCAAAAAAAAAGCAGTAATCAATGAATTCAGTAAAGTTTCAGGATACAAAATTAATATATAGAATTCTGTTGCATTTCTATACACTAACAACAAAGTAGCAGAAAGAGAAGTTAAGAAAACAATTCCATTCACAACTGCACCAAAAAGAATCAAATATCCATGAGTAAACTTAAGCAAGGCCTATACTCCAAAAACTGTAAAACATTGATGAAAAATAAAATAAACAGTCATAAATTTTTTATGGAACCATGAAAGACCTTGAATAGTCAGAGCAATCTTGAAAAAGCAAACAAAACTGAAGGTTAAGCATCCAACTCTTGATACCCGCTCAGGTCATGATCTCATAGTCATAAGATCAAGCCCCATGTCGAGCTCTGCATCAAGCATGAAGTCTGTTTGGAATCTTCTTGCTCTCTCTCCTTCTGCCCCTCCTCACACACTCTCTCTCTCAAAATAAATAAGTAAATATTATTTTAAAACTTAAGAAATCAAAAAGTCCTTGTAGAAAGCACAGGCAGTAATTTCTCTGACATTGGCCATAGCAACTTTTTTTCTAGCTAGGTCTCCTGGGGCAAGGGAAACAGAAGCAAAAATAAACTAGTGGAATTACATCAAAATTAAATGCTTCTGCACAGTGAAGAAAACAATCAACAAAACTAAAAGGCAACATAGGGAATGGAAGAAGATATTTGCAAAATGACACATGTGATAAAAGGTTAGTATCCAAAATATATAAAGAACTTCTAAAATTCAACACTCAAAAAATGAATGATCAGATTAAAAACAGCAGAGGACACAAATAGACACTTTCCAAAGAAGACTTACAGATATCCAACAGACACATGAAAAGATGCTCAACCTCACTAGTAATCAGAAAAATATAAATCCAAACCAGAATGAGATATGATCTCACACCTGTCAAAAATGGCTAAAACCAACAACACAAGAAACAACGTGTGTTGGCAAGGAGGTAGAGGAAAAAAGGACCAAATGTGAGACCTCATGAACATTGGTAGGAATGCAAACTGGTGCGGCCATTGTGGAAAACAGTACGGAGTTTCCTCAAAAAGCTAAAATAGAATTATCCTATAATTCAGGAATTGCACTACTGGGTATTTACACCAAAAATACAAAAACAGTAATTCAATGCAACACATGCATTCCTATGTTTATTGCAGCATTATTTACAAAAGCCAAAATATGAAAAGCAGCCCAAGTGTTCATTGATACATGAATGAATAAAGGAGATGTGGTATATATATATATATATATATATAATGCAATACTATTCAGCCATAAAAAGGAATGAAATCTTTCCATTTACAACAACACAGATGGAGCTAGAGAGCATGATGCTAAGCAAAATACGTTAGTGAAAGAAAAATAGCATATGGTTTCACTTACATGTGGAATTAAAGATACAAAACAATGAGCAAAGGAAAAGAGAGAGAGAAACCGAGAAATAGGCTCTCACCTATAGAGAAAAAACTGATGGTGGAGGGATGGTTGAAATAGGTAATGGGGATTAAAGGGACACTTATGATGAACATTGAGTAATGTACAGAATTCTTAAATCACTGTATTGTACACCTGAAACCAATATGACACTATATGTTAACTATACTGGAATTAAAAATGAAAAACTTAATTAAAAAACAAAACACTAATGAAAGAAATTGACAATGTCACAAACAAATGGAAAGATATTCCATGTTCATGGATTGGAAGAATTAATATCATTAAAGTGTCCACACTACTGGGTGCCTGGGTGGCTCAGTCAGTGAAGCGTCTGACTTCCACTCAGCTCATGATCTCACAGTTCGTGGGTTTGAGCCCCGTGTCAGACTCTGTGCTGACAACTCAAAGCCTGGAGCCCGCTTCACATTGTGTCTCCCTCTCTCTCTGTCCCTTCCCTGCTCAGGTGCTCACTCTCTCTTTCTCTCTCTCTCTCTCTCTCTCTCTCTCTCTCTCTCTCAAAAATAAAATAAACATGAAAACAAAATTTTTTAAATGTCCACACTACTGAAAGCAATCTACATATTTAATACAATTTATATCAAAACACCAATATTTTTCACAGAACTACAACAAATAATACTAAAATTTGTTTGAAACCACAAAGACTCTGAATAGCTAAAGCAATCTTGAAAGAAGAACAAAAGCTGGAGGTGTCACAATCCTAGATTTCAAGATATACTACAAAGCTATAGTAATAAAAAACATTATGGTACTACCACAAAAATAAACATGTAGATCAATGATACACAATAGGGAGCTCAGAAATGAAACCATGATTATAGTGGTCAATTAATCTATGACAAAGGAGGCAAGAATATACAGCAGGAAAAGAGTCTCTTCAACAAATGGTGCTGGGAAAACTGGACAGCTACATGCAAAAGATTGAAACTGGATCACTTTCTTACTCCATACACGAAAACAAATTCAAAATGGATTAAAAAACATAAATGTAAGACCCAACATCATAAAACTCCTAAAAGAAAACATACACAGTAATCTTGGACATCAATCTTAGCAACATTTTCTAGAGATGTCTCCTAAAGCAAAAGAAACAAAAGCAAAAATAAACAATTGGGACTTCACCAAAATAAAAATCTCTTACATAGCTAAGGAAACCATCAACAAAATGCCATGGCAACCTACTAGATGGAAGAAGATATTTACAAATAATATATCTGATGAGATGTTAATACCCAAGTATATAAAGAATGTATACAGGGGAGCCTGGGTGGCGCAGTTGGTTAAGCGTCCGACTTCGGCCAGGTCACGATCTCGCGGTCCGTGAATTCGAGCCCTGCGTCAGGCTCTGGGCTGATGGCTCAGAGCCTGGAGCCTGTTTCCGATTCTGTGTCTCCCTCTCTCTCTGCCCCTCCCCCGTTCACGCTCTGTCTCTCTCTGTCCCAAAAATAAATAAACGTTGAAAAAAAAATTAAAAAAAAAAAAGAATGTATACAACTGAATACCAAAAACTAAATAATCTTATTAAGAAATGGGCAGAGGACCTGAACATTTTTCCAAAGAAAACATAGAGATGGCTAACAGACACATGAAAAGATGCTCAATATCACTCATCATCAGGAAAATTCAAATCAACACCATAATAGGGTATCACCTTACACCTGTCAGAGTGGCTAGAATCAAAAAGATAAGAAATAACAAATGTTGGTGAGGATGTGGACAAAGAGAACTCTCATGCGCTGTTGGTGAGAATGTAAATTGGTGTAGCCGCTATAGAAAACGGTGTCAAGGTTCCATAAAAAATAAAAAATAGAAATACTATATGATCCAGTAATTCCACTACTAGGTATTTACCCAAAGAAAATAAAAACACTAATTCAAAAAGATATACCATACCCCTATGTTTATTGCAGCATTACTTATAACAGCCAAGATTTGGAAGCAACCTTAGTGTCCATCAATAGATGAATGGATAAAGAAGATGAGGTGTATGTACAACAGAATATTACTCAGCCATAAAAAGGAATGACATCTTGCCATTTTCAGCAATATACATGGACCTAGAGGGAATTATGCTAAATGAAATGATCTGATTCATGTATATGTGGAATATAAAAAATAAAATAAAGCAGAATCAGATCTATAAATATAGAGATCTGGTTGGTTGCCAGAGGGAGAGGGGGAAGGGGATGGGTAAAATGGGTGAAATGGAGTGAGAGATACAGGCTTCCAGTTAGGGAATGAATAAGTCACAGGAATAAAAGACACACCATAGGGAATATAGTCACTGATGTTGCAATAGTGTTGTATGTTGACAGATGGTAGGTACCCTTGTGGGGAGCATAGCACAATGTATAGATTTCTCAAATCAGTTTGTAGTGCACCTGAAAAGAATATAACAATGTATGTCCACTACATTTTTAAAAAATGTGTTGACTGCTTTTATGCTTTCAATAAGGTTTCTGGTCAATAGCGGGGTAGTAGTAGTTAATTTTTTGTTGACTTGAAAGTTATATACGGATTTTCGACTGCACAAGGTCTTGGCACCCCTAGCTCCTGTACTGTTCAAGGGCCAAGTGTAATTGGTGGGGGTCAGATAAATAACAGGAACTATGCCAGATGTTTATTTACATTTATCTCACTGCCAACATTTTATTGAAGATAAATGTTAAGTAGCTCTTAAAAAATTATTCCAAAGGAAGTATATGATTATAAAAGCAGTGCAACATGTTGAAAAATCCCAAGCTGCTCACAGAGGCTGGGCGGGAAAACCAAGTCCTACTCTCACCCAGCCCAGCCCACTCCAGAGGTCCCAGGAAGTGTGAGTTGTGGCCATTGGGGTAGTCTTTTTGCCCAAAAGAGACTTCAGAGATTTGGGTTTAATAATTATATTTAGTGTATTAAAGTTACAGGTCATGGATGCCTGGGTGGCTCAGTTGGTTAAGCATAGGACTTTGGCTCAGGTCATGATCTTATAGTTCGTGGGTTTGAGCCCCATGTTGGTCTCTGTCCTGACAGGTAGGAGCCTGGAGTCTGCTTTGGATTCTGTGTCTCCCTCTCTCTATGCCCCTCCCCAACTCACACTCTGTGTCTGTCTCTCCCTCAAAAATAAATAAACATTAAAAAAATAATATAAAATAAAGCTACAGATCAGAAAAGCTACTTCTTTCCTTACATTTTTTTTAAAGTAGGCTCTATGCCCAGCGTGGAGCTCAACGTGGGGCTTGAACTCACGACCTGAGATCAAGACCTGAGCTGAGATCAAGAGTTGGCTGCTAAATGGACTGAGCCACCCAGGCACACCTCCTTAAACTTTTAAGTTCAACCCAAATCCTATTGTTTTCATAAATTTAGCAAATTTCATCACTTTTTAAGGGAAAATTTGAATGTCTGGTTTCACTTGCAAACTTAATGAAATGCTTTAAAATGTCTGGAAAAGTAGTTATAAACTTAGTTTATTCCGGTTCCTTTTTATGTCCTCCAGTTTTCTGACCTACTGAGACCAAGAGGCCATAAGTGAAGGAGTTACAAACTCTCTTTCCTGTTCTTCTATTTTATTTTTCTTGTTTTATGATTTTTTTTCCTGCTTTTCTCTTTAAAGGATACCTTTCACAAAGGCATTTAGGCCATATTCTCTCTTGTTACCCTTTGTTACTAGGACACTGACTAGAGAGTGGAAAATGGCCAGACCATATATAGAAATAGAATTTTGACCCACAACCTGTAGCAAACAGCCCAGGAAACCAACCCCTTAACTACAATAATCAGACCAGGAAGCCAGACAGGCTTATAGGATGTCAGACTGTTTTATCTCTAGTGACAGTCCAGGAAGCCAAACAATAACCCCTAAAACAATCAGCCCCAAATGGCAGGAACTTGATTAATAACTGACAGCTTTTCTATTTTTGCCCTTACATCCAGCTTAGAACCAATCAGAGAAAGCCAAATATGTACCCTAACCAATAACATAAGACATCCTACTTCTAGTTAGCCTGCCTCCAGCTTTCTCACACCAACCGCCTCCAACGAGCACACCTGAAGCCTTCCTTTTTTTCCACTATAACGCTTTCTCACTCCTATTTCTACCATTGAGTCTCAGCCAATTGGTAGTGGCCAGCTCCTTTGCTATATAGCAAACTCAGAATAGACTTTACTTGTGCTCTCTTGGTTGGTCTTTGTTTATTTTATGTTACTATCCAATACAAGTTGTTGGGGGAAGTGTTTGCTGGGTGTGTAGGACAAAACACAGTGAAGTGTTACTTTGGCTGACCCCAGCCCTTGAGTCATATTGGGATGGATTGGGGAGGAAGGGTTGGTAATTATGGAAGACGAATCTTCTGGAAGAGTAGATCGGACCACCAGGTGTAAAGCTGTGAACTTAACACAGAGGAGTTTTGCCTTTATAGGAAATGGAGAACCTATGAAAGACTTCAGAAGGGAAAACTGGGAGCAAGAATCTCATCTTTGCCACTGGCGAATATTCATTTCCTTTCTGTCTAAACTCTCACCCCTCTGAGATGCTCTTTGAGCTGAGGCACCTTGAAATTCAAGGAGTTTGATAGCAGCTCTCAAAGTAGGGAAGCTGTTTGACAACATTCCCAAGGTAAGGGAAACAGGAGGGTTGACCTCACCTCAGAGACTTCAGATTCCACAAGGCATTCAAGCATAAGTTGGAAGGAAAACAATCCTGGGGTAATAAGCTGTGGCTACGATGACTTCATTTTATTTGGGGACATGGTTTCCTTTGGTTATGAAACAGATTTTGCAAATGCTCTTAAAAGACCAGCACTTCCATTTTCTACCAGAAAACAAGGTAGATGGCCCTACACACCCTTGCCCCATTCTTAAAACTGCTCAGTACATGGGATCTTTTATAATGCTGGCATGATTTGATTTATTTTGTCATTTAATCTATTGGGAGGGACCCCTAAGATCACCTCACCCTACCCTTCATTTCTCATTCACTCATGTGGGCACTTTGCTATGATCACACCTGGTTCTTCCAATTAGAGCCACTGCGCCAAGAACTCTGAAGCAGATAGACTGTGATCCCTAATCTTGTTCAGCATGGATAAGCACGTTTATGACTACAAAATATCTTGCCATTACGCCCTCTTCTCTCAGTATCATTTGTGGTGAGTCAGAGTGATGAGTCTCTGTTATCAATAAGGAAACCTCATATAAGTTGCCTACTCAGTGGTACAGACCAAGCTGCAAGTGCCAAGCACACCAAGATTTACAGGCTGACCTCACTACTGGGCCTTCTGTCCTCTGTTTTTAAATCAACAAATCATATTTTTACCCTCAGTGTTTTGGGCCCTTTGGAGCAATCAGTATCTACTATTCTGGGGCTCCAGCTTCAAAATCAAAATCACAGAGCAACACTTTTTCCAAAAGTGGTTAGAAGAGGAGGTGGAAAGCAGTCTAATGAGTACAGTGAAGTAAACAAGGAAAAGAGCAAATCTCGTAGGAAATCCAGCAAGTGGTGGGAGGCTCCTGGTCCCTCATTTCTGCTACGAGAAAGCTGCTGGATGTAACTATGAAAAAAAACTCCATTTTGGTTGTACCTGAAAACAAAAGTAAACATTAAGGAGCAGCTCCCAAGATACTGTTTAAATTGCCCACTTCACTGGGGGCAGTAAGGCAGATATAACACCAGGAGCCTTACTGGGACCCAGAACAAACCATCACATTAATGCTCACCTTCATTAATAATAAGGCAGAGTAACATATTCTTGGGACTTCGATCTTCTTCCCAAGGATAAATCACTTCATTACCATTCTTGTTTTAATATAGGAGATTGCCCTGAAAACCTAGAATAAAAGTTTTCCCAGATAATACTTGTCCATACCAGCTTTTGAAGTTCTATCACTCATTCAATGTGAATAGTAGAATCCCTAACACTTGATGGTGAACTCCTAAGAGGAATGAGTCCTTGCACGTTTCTTTAGAGCTTTCTCCCTGGGTTTTCCTGTTGTATTTACAGCTCTAAACCTTTATAATTTGTTAGCCTCCACAACACCAGAGTATCATTGTTTTCCAAAACTTGTCCTGTTTAACATCTCCATTCATTCACAAGCACCTAATTGATTAATATTAGTTTCTCTGTTTTCTGCCACCTGCTGCACCTGATAGAAAGAAAGACACAAACCACCTTTAACGCAGCCGAGGAATACAGCCTGGATGACCAGTCTCTTACAAACATTTATTTTCAGTCTCTTTTCTCAAGAACTGTCTTGCCATGCTAGACCATCCCAACTAAACCAAATCTTTGTCTTCTGTGAACCAGGGCCTGGGGCAAATTTATTCCCCTACCATCTCTTCCCTTCCTGGGCATTGTAAATGATGAGAGAAAGGAACAGAAACTTTGCCTGGGGTATAAAGTTAGGATTTTAATCTAGTCATCAAAGTATCTCAAGAATATAGTTGACATCACCAAAAATATGTTTTATTAGAGACAACAAGTACCTTTAGAATACAACAGAAAGTCACTGAAACAAATGAAGGCAATATTTGTGTACAAGATACTACTGATTATTTCATCTGGATTCCAGGAAGTCCATGTGGGGTATGGGAAAGCAAATAAGATTTAGAAATAGAGGACCTTGGTTCAAATCCTGGATCTGCCATTGACTAGCCCTAGAAGCTTCATCAAGTTGAGAGACTGAATGTACAAATAGACAATGGCCAGGCCATATATAGAAATAGAACTCTGACCCACACCTATAACAACTGGTCCGGGAAACCAACCCTTTATCCACAATAACCATACCAAGAAGCCAACCACACTTGTAGGAAGTCAGACAATCCCTAGTGACAGTCCAGAAAGCTAAACAATGACCCCTAAAACAATCAGTCCCAAATGGCAGGAAATTGATTTATAACTGACAGCTTCTCTAATTTTTACCCCTACATTTAACTTAGGACCGATCAGAGAAAGCCAAATATGTACTCTAACCAACCACATAGGATGCTCCACTTTGGGTTAGCTCACCTCCAGCTTTCCCATACCAACAGCCTCCAATTAGAGCACACACACCTGAAATCTTCCCATTTTTCCACTATAAAGCTTTCTTACACCTATTTCTGCCTTTAAGTCTCTACCAAAACACAAGTAAACAGTGGCTGACTCCTTTGCTATAGCAAGCTCTGAATAAACAAATTTTGCTTCCTTTCATTTGGTTCATCTTTATCTTCACTAAGTTATTTAACCTCTTAGGCTCTAGCTTCCTAATTCATTAAATGGGGTTATTTGTTCCTAGCAGGCAATGTCGCTTTGAAGTCCCTAATGTCTCACACTGGATTCAGTGTGCCAGGCAGTATAAAAAACCACAGGATGAATACAAGGCATCTTCTTTGAGGTGAGGGTATCAATGTTTAGGGAAGAAATGGCCATATTAAAACAAACACAAGTATGTTATAGAATTGCATGTAAAATGTGAATGAATTTGTAATGGCAAATAACAAAATTCAGAGGAATTTCATACTTTTGTTGAGCTGCTTCATCTAGACCCCTGGGTTATGCCTTTCCTTTTCTCTCTTCATTAGAACTTGGGTGGAAGAGCCTGAGAAGTATTGATATACATTGAAAGTATCTTGCCAGCCTTGAGATTCTACAACAGTGGTTTTCAAAGGGTAGTCTAGGTTCCCTTAGGAGGGTCTGAGACCTTTTCAAGATGTCTACAAAGCCAAAACTACTTTTACAATAATACAGACACATTATCTGCCTTTTTACTCTCATTTTCTCGGTATGCAATGGAGTTTCCAGAGGCCACACAACGTGAGATACGGCCGTAGATTGAACACAGGAGCAGTTATGAGCATCCAGCTGCTTTCTATTAAGTCAAACATTAAAAATATAAAACAATGTACTCTTCTCACATTATTTTGAAAAATAGTTATTTTTCATTAAAACATGCAGTGAGCTTATTGTTATTTTGAAATTAAGGAAAAAATTTAATTTCTCAGTTTTGGTTTCTAATACACTAAATATTAATAGATACAATTCACACAAACAAAAGTTTTTTGGGGTTCTCAATACTTTTTTAAGAGTATGAAGGGGTTTGGTGACCAAAAAGTATAAGAATCACTGTTTTATAAAAGTAAAATTTTGAACCAGAGCCAACCATGGCATTCACATTTAACTTGGGCAGTACAACTCGAAGTGTGAGGGTGGCAGAAAAGACCAATGCAAACTTTCTCCTCTCAGTGCATGTGAAATCCATCTTCTGGTCAATGTCAAGGCCCCTCACTGAAGCTCGGGCTCCAACACAAGTGCTGTATTGGTGCTTCTGCTCAGACAAACCCCTAATCCCTGACTGATACCTGCTGAGTTCTTGATCTTTATTTCCTAGCTGTCTGTCCTGGGCTGCATGGTTAGATAAAGCCTGGTGTAGTCTCCTCTGTATATCCTGCCACATTAAGCGCATATTTGTGTATATATGTTGGATTCCAGGCTGTTTTACTTAGAAATTCTGGGGTCCCAAGGGACGAAATGTGACCATTAATATACTGAACTAGCATGCAAAAAGTGGTCAGAACTACAAAACCTGATGCTGTTTAGAGGCTCACTGTCAAAACATAGTGTACGTTGGTCCTACAAGCCATACACAGGGAACAGTCTCATGAAATATATTTCTTTCAAACAAGGAGGACAATGTATTTATTCATTATTGTATCTATAGCAGACCTGGCAGAGAGTAGATGTTCACTAAACAGTTGTTGACTAAACACATGAATGAATGAATGAATGAATGAATGAATGAATGCCTTAACCTTCCCTGGTATCAGATTTTTCCAGCCAAGAGATTTAGAAAGCATACCTAAGAAAGTAAAATAAGGTTAAAGTGGAAATGACAGTTGATCATGCAAGATACTAAATCAAGATGGGTAGAGCAGGAGATGTTGGCTTGGTACAATGGCTGAGCGGGTAGAAGTCCTAATTGTGAGCTGAGAGAAAATGTCTTTACTATAGATGTTGCTCCTCTCCACCAGTGAAATGAGTCACAGTCCAATATACAGCTACAGGTGGGTTCTGAGGTAAGTTGACACAATGATTTTTTTTAAAGGACATGTAGAGGCCAAAGTAAAAGGCTAATGAAGTGGATCTGGGAAGCTCTTAACCCCCATGTACAAATGCTTTATTGAACAAACTCCTGAACACATCTGCTGTGTGGTTCTCATGACTGAATCCCACTTGGTCCCTCTCATTGGAAGCAGATCCAACCAAAAGGTAGCTTAAGCAGAGCTATCATGATTTAAGCACCTTCTTACTCCCTATTCCACAGGAAAATGGTAAAGGAGAGTCTTTCTGGGCATATGGGCACTTTAATTTAAGCTTTTCTCTATCTATCTATCTATCTATCTATCTATCTATCTATCTATCTATCTTTTATTTTAGAGAGAGAGTGTGTGTGTGCAAGCAGGAGAGAGAGACAGAATCTTTAGTAGGCTCCACACTCAGAGCTGAACCCGACATGGGTATTAATCTCATGATCCTGGGATCAGGACCTGAGCCAAAAATCAACAGTCAGATGCTCAACCAACTGAGCCACCCAGGCTCCCCTAAATTTGGGCTCTCAAACAAACTCTCAAAGGTAAATGCTGACTCTCATTTTCATTCAACCTAAGTGCAAACAATAAGTACCAGGGTATGCAGGATATGATTTGACTGCCATTTTTTGACATAGGTTTGTCCATGAAATTAACTTTTGAAAGAACCAGCTTTTGACTTTGCTGACTCACTCTATTATGTCTTTATTTTATATTAAATATATCTTACTGCTATTTTCTTTGAGTTTAGCCTGTATTTTTCTCTACATATTTTCTTCAGTTAGATTCATTTGACAATTCACTCAACAAATTGTGTATATTGTATGGAAGGCATCATTTTACATACAATAGATTTGTGTTGCTTACCTCACTAATTAAAAAACATTTTTTTTAATATTTATTCAGTTTTGAGAGAGAGAGACAGACCATGAGCAGGGGAGGGGCAGAGAGAGGGGAGACATAGAATCTGAAACAGGCTCCAGAGCTGTTGGCACAGAACCCCAACATAGGGCTCAAACTCATGAACCATGAGATAATGACCTGAGCTGAAGTTGGCTGCTTAACCCACTGAACCACCCAGGCGCCCCTTCAGTAATTTTTTAATATTGGTATTTAAGACCATAATTTCCCTGGCCTTATTAGGAGAAATCTCCCTCATGGATCCAGTCAGCAAAGACTGGGAGAAGTGGCTGTTTTTTAAAATGCCCAATTTTTAAAACATATAATTTATTGTCAAGTTAGCTAACATACAGTGTATACAGTGTTCTTTGGCTTCAGGAGTAGATTCCCATGATTCATTGCTTACATACCACACTCAGTGCTCATCCCAACAAGTGCCCTTGTCAATGCCCGTTACCCATTTTCCCCTCTCTCCCATGCCCCCCCCCCCACCAAACCCATCAACCCTCAGTTTGTTCTCTGTATTTAAGAGTGTCTTACAGTTTACCTCCCTCTCTGTTCAAAACTATTTTTCCCCTTCCCTTCCCCCATGGTCTTTTGTTAAGTTTCTCAAGTTCCACATATGAGGGAAAACATACGATATCTGTCTTTCTTTGACTGACTTATTTCACTTAGCAGTTCCATCCATGTTGTTGCAAATGGAAGGATTTCATTCTTTCTCGTTTCCAAGTAGTATTCAATTGTATATATAAACTACTTCTTCTTTATCTAGTCGTCAGTTGATGGATATTAGGGCTCTTTCCATAATTTGGCTATTGTTGACAGCACTGCTATAAACATTGGGGTAAATATGCCCCTGTGAATCAGCACTCCCGTATCCTTTGAATAAATTCCTAGTAGTGCTATTGCTGGGTCATAGGGTAGTACTATTTTCCATTTTTTGAGGAACCTCCACACTGTTTTCCAGAGCGGCTGCACCAGTTTGCATTCCCACCAACAGTGCAAGAGGGTTCCCATTTCTCCACATCCTTGCCAACATCTGTTGTTTCCTGAGTTGTTAATTTTAGCCACTCTGACTGGTGTGAGGTGGTATCTCAATGTGATTTTGATTTGTATTTCCCTGATGATGAGCGATGTTGAATATCTTTTCATGTGTCTGTTGGCCATCTGGATGTTTTCTTTGGAAAAGTGTCTATTCATGTCTTCTTCCCTCTCCTTCACTGGATTGTTTTTCAGGTGTTGAGTTTGGTTAAGTTCTTTATTTGCAAATATCTTCTCCCATTCTGTCAGTTGCCTTTTAGTTTTATTGATCATTTCCTTTGCTGTGCAGAAGCTTTTTATCTTGACGAGGTCCCAATAGTTCATTTTGCTTTTATTTCCCTTGCCTTTGGAGATGTGTTGAGTAAGAAATTGCTGTGGCTGAAGTCAAAAGGCTTGTTGCCTGCTTTCCCCTTTAGGGTCTTCAAGGTCCTCTAGGTGTCTCACACTTAGGTCTTTCATCCATTTTGAGTTTATTTTTGTGTATCATGTAAGAAAGTGGTCCAGTTTCATTCTTCTGCATGTTGCTATCCAGTTCTCCCAACACCATTTGCTAAAGAGACTGTCTTTTTTCCATTGGATGTTCTTTCCTGCTTTGTCAAAGATTAGTTGGCCATACATTTGTGGGTCCAATTCTAGGTTCTCTATTCTATTCCATTGGTCTATGTGTCTGTTTTTGTGCCAATATCATGGTGTCTTGATGATTACCGCTTTGTAGTAGAGGCTAAAGTCCGGGATTGTGATGCCTCCTGCCCTGATTTTCTTCTTCAATATTACTTTGGCTATTTGGGGTCTTTTGTGATTTCATACAAAATTTAGGATTGTTTGTTCTAGCTCAGAGAAGAATGCTGGTGCAATTTTGATTGGGATTGTATTGAATGTGTAGATTGCTTTGGGTAGTATGGAACATTTTAACAGTATTTGTTCTTCCAATCCATGAGCATGGAATGTTTTTCCATTTCTTTGTGTCTTCTTTAATTTCCTTCATAAGCTTTCTATAGTTTTCAGCATACAAATCTTTTACATCTTTGGTTAAGTTTATTCCTAGGTATTTTATCATTCTTGGTGCAATTGAAAATGGGATCAGTTTCTTTATTTCTCTTTCTGTTGCTTCATTATTGGTGTATAAGAATGCAACCGATTTCTATACTATGACTTTGTACCCTGTGACTTTGTTTAATTCATGTATCAGTTCTAGGAGTCTTTTGATGGAGTCTTCTGGGTTTTCCATGTAGAGTATCATGTCGTCTGCGAAAGTTTGACTTCTTCTTTGCCAATTCGATGCCTTATATTTCATTTTGTTGTCTGATTGCTGATGCTAGGACTTCCAACACTATGTTAAACAACAGTGGTGAGAGTGGACATCCCTGTTGCGTTCCTAATCGGAGGGGGAAAGCTCTCAGTTTTTCCCCATTGAGGATGATATCAACTGTGGGCTTTTCAGTCATGTTAAGGTATGTGCCTTCTGTCTTGACTTTCTTGAGGGTTTGTATTAAGAAACAATGCTGTATTTTGTCAAAAGCTTTTTTCTGCATCTATTGATAGGATCATATGGTTCTAATGCTTTCTTCTATTAATATGATGTATCACATTGATTGATTTGCGAATATTGAACCAGCCCTGCAGCCCAGGAAAGAATCCCACTTGAAAATGGTGAATAATTCTTTTTATATGCTGTTTCTTTGTGTTTATTTTTAATTTTGAAAGAGAGACAGAGCAGGAGTGGGAGAGGGGTAGAGAGAGAGGGAGATATAGAATCTGAAGCAGGCTCCAGGTTTTGAGCTGTCAGCACCCCCCCCACAGATGTGGGGCTTGAACCCACAAGCTGAGAGATCATGACATGAGCTGAAGTGGGATGCTCAACTGAGTCACCCAGGCACCCCTCTTTTTGTATGCTGTTGAATTCTATTTGCTAGTATCTTGTTGAGAATTTTTGCATCCATGTTCATTAGAGATATTGGCCTGTAATTCTCCTTTTTAGTGGGATCTTTGGTTTGGGAATCAAGGTAATGCTGAATTCATAGAATAAGTCCAGGAGGGTTCCTTCCATTTCTATTTTTTTGAAAAGCTTGGGAAGGGTAGGTATTAAGTCTGCTTTAAATGTCTGATAGAATTCCCCTGAGAAGCCATCTGGACCAGGACTCTTATTTGTTGGGAGATTTTTGATAACTGCTTCAATTTCTTTGCTGGTTATGGTCGTTCAAATTTTCTATTTCTTCCTGTTTGAGTTTTGGTAGTGTGTGGGTGTCTAGGAATTTGTCCATTTCTTCCAGGTTATCCAGTTTGTTGGCATATAATTTTTCGTAGTATTCTCTAATAATTGTTTGTATTACTGTGGTGTTGGTTGTGATCTCTTTTATTCATGATTTCATCTATTTGGGTTCTATTTTCTTTTTGATAAGTCTGGCTAGGAGTTTATCAATTTTCTTTATTCCTTCAAGAAACCAGTTCTTAGATTCATTGATCTATTCTACTGTTTTGTTTTTTGTTTTCTTTTTGTTTTTTGGTTTCTATATTGTTTATTTCTGCTCTAATCGTTATTATTTCTCTTCTGCTGGCTTTGGGGTTTCTTAGCCTCTCTACTTCTAGTTCCTTCAGGTATTAGGTTAGGTTTTGCATTTGGGATTTTTCTTATTTCTTGAGATAGGCCTGGATTGCGACGTATTTTCCTCTTAAGAATGCATTTGCTGCATCCCAAAGTGTTTGGATTATTGTATTTTCATTTTAATTTTCTTCTATATATTTTTTAATTTCTTATTTAATTTCCTGGTTGACCCATTCATTCTTTAGTGGGATGTTCTTTAACCTCCATGCATTTGGAGGCTTTCTAAATTTTTTCTTGTGGTTGATTTCAAGTTTCATAGCATTATGACCTGAAAATATGCGTGGTATGATCTCAATTCTTTTATATTTATTGAGGGCTGTTTTATGACGCAGTATGTGATCAATCTTGGAGAATTTTCCATGTGCACCAGAGAAGAATGTATATTCTGCTGCTTTTGGATGAAAGGTTCTGAATATACCTTTCAAATCCTTCTGATCCAGTATATCATTCAAGGCCATTGTTTATTTATTTTCTGCCTAGATGATCTGTCCCCCTGACATTACTGTATTCTTATCAATAAGAATGTTTGTGTTTGTGATTAATTAATATATTTGGTGGTCTAAGTTGGCATAAACATTTACAATTGTTAGCTCTTCTTGATGGACAGACAGCATAATTATTATATAATGCCCTTCTTCATCTCTTGTTAGAGGCTTTAATTTAAAATGTAGTTTGTCTGATATAAATATGGCTACTCCAGCTTTCTTTTGACTTCTAGTAGCGTGATAGATGGTTCTCCATCCCCTCACTTTCAATCTGAAGGTGTCCTCAAGTCAAAAATGAGACTCTTATAGATAACATATATAGATGGATCTTGGTGTTTTAGCCATTCTGATACCCTATGTCTTTTTCATTGGGGCATTTTGTCTATTTACATTCAGAGTTATTATTGAAAGATATGGATTTATTGTCATTGTGTTATGTGTAGGTTTAATGCTTCTGGTGATGTCTCTGATCCTTTGTAGTCTTTGCACACTCACATAGTCCCCCTTAGGATCTCTTGCAGATCTAGTTTAGTGGTCATAAACTCTTTCAGTTTTTGTTTGTCTGGGAAAGCCTTTATCTCTTCTTCTATTCTGAATGACAGCCTTTCTGGATAAAGGATTCTTGGCTGCATATTTTTCCTATTCAGCACATTTATTATTTCCTCCCACTCCCTTCTGGCCTGCCAAGTTTCAGTGGATAGGTCTGCTACTTCCCTTATGTGTCTACACTTGTAGGTTAAGGCCTGTTTTTCCCAACAGAATCCTCTCTTTATCTTTGTATTTTTCCAGCTTCACTATGATATCCATTGTGAAGACCTATTCTTGTTGATTGTAAAGGGAGTTCTCTGTACCTCCTGGATTTGGATGTCTGCTTCCTTCCCCAGATTAAGGAGGTTCTCAGCTATAATTTGTTCAAATAAACCTTTTCCCCCTTTCTCTCTTCTTCTTCTGAAATTCCTATGATGTGGCTATTATTACGTTTCACTGAATCACTTAGTTCTTTAATTCTCCCCTTGTGATCTAGTATTTTATCCCTCTTTTTCTTGGCTTCATCATTTCCCACAATTTTATATTCTATTTCACTTATTCTCCACTCTGTGGCCTCCATTCTTGCTGCCATTTGATCTAGTTTATCTTGCCCCTCATTTACAGCACTTCTTAATTTGCCATGACTATTTCTTAGTTCCTTGAGCTCTGCAGCAATAGATTCTCTACTGTCTTCTATGCTTTCTTCAAGCCCAGGTATTAATCTTATGACTATTATTCTAAATTCTTGCTCAGATATATTGTTTGTATCTGTTTTGAGCAATTTTTAGCTGCCATTTCTTCCTGGAATTTCTTTTGAGGAGAGTCCTCCTGTTTTATTATTTTGGCTAGTTTTCTGTCCTTTACATGTTTTAATAGCTTGTTAAGTTTTTTAAAATGTTTTTTTAAATATTCAATAAGAGAGAGAGACAGAGCGTGAGTGGGGGAGGGGCAAAGAGAGAGGGAGACACAGAATCTGAAGCAGGCTCCAGGCTCTGAGCTGTCAGCACAGAGCCCGAATTGGGGCTCAAACTCATGAATCATGAGATAATGACCTGAGCTGAAGTTGGCCACCCCATGTTTTAATGGCTTGTTATGTGTTCTGCACCTGTGAGCGCTAGTATATTAAAAAGGGGTCACGTACTGTCCAGGGTCTGGCTCTACAGGAGGTGTTTTTGGAGTGTGTTGCATTCTGTCTGTTGTTGTGACTCTGGTTGCTTCATCTCCCTACTCGTAGTGGTGGTTTGGACCTTCCATCAGGTGTGCTTTGATTTGTTCATTGAAATAAACTTGGAAAAATTTTAAAGGGGGGTGGTGGTGGAAGAAGCCTTACCCCATACAAAGAAAGAAATGAGAGGGCTGGGGAAAAGGAAAAGAAAAAAAAATTGACCAGGCAGAGAATCAGGAAAACTATATGGCTTAATTCAGAGAGAGAGGGGAAAATAAAGGAGGTACAGAAGAGAAGATTCAAAATGTCTGCTTAAACAAACCAACAACCAGAATAGAGAAGAAAGAAGGGAAGAAATAAGAAGAAAAGAAATAAAGAAAATGTATATGTATATATATATATAAGTTTATGTATATATATATATATATAAATATACATATATATGTATATATGTACACACACACACACACACACATACAGGAATTAACCAAGAATCAAATCAGAAAATGCAAAACTGTTGGACCGTTATCTGATGATGCCTTGGAACTGGTGACTGCACAGGTCTGGAGGAGGGGCCATCTGGTTTGGTCAGTGTCACTCTTGCTCTGTTAGATACGCAGTGACCAGGCATGGAGGGCTGTGGTTTGGTGTAGGCTGGTCCTGCCTCCACTCTGGACCTGCTGTCCATTCCCTGAAACCCCACCTTGTTGGTGATGGAGAGACAGAAATGGTGACACCCCAGTCTCTCCTCTGGATCTGGTGTCCCAGACCACTCTGTTCAGGCCTTCCTCACAGTGCCCCACAGGCTCGAGAGGGCTGGTTTGTCCTGCTCTACAGTCTCCTCAGCCTCCCAGGCACTTGACTGGGATTCAAACCCCAATGTCTTAAAGGATCCCACTCCACACACCCTGGTTCCAGGGTTGTGCCACTCTGCCCAGCTGACAAAGGGCCTCTCTGTCTCACAGGCACCTGCAGGGTCTTTTGTTCTTGGAGTGACTATATACCTTCTTCCTATAGCACTCACGGAGGGGACTGCGCTCTCTGACTGCACTTCTGACCTTGCTACCCAGCCAAAGGCTGGCTCCCCTGCCCCCCAGGCAGGTGTACAGAGCAGCCAGCCCCAGTCTGGAGAAAGTCCCACAACCCTGGATCGTCACTCTTAAGGCTGTTTGCAAGCTATAAAATTGGTTTTTTCTATGGTTTTTCTATCCCCTGGTTCATGGTCTGGAGAGGTTTTTCTCTTGTCCAAGTGCAATCCTACACTTCCATAGCCTCTCTTCCTCTTCCTTTGTCTCTCCACAGAAGGGGATCCCTCCTCTCCATGCCTATGGCACCCATTTTATCTTTCCCAATTTGCAATCATGTACCTGTGGCCCACCAAGCTGTCCCTGTGGACCGCTGGAGAGGTTTCTGTCACTCTGTAGCCCAGATTCTTGGAATTCCAAATTTTCTGGCCTCAATACTGCTGTGTTTGAGGGACTAAAATGCCCAACTTTCAACAAAATTCCCAAGGCATGCAAAAAACAGGGAGGTGACATCACCAAGATGGCGATGTAGGAGACCCCAACCTCCAACCCCTCACAAAAATCAATAATTAGACAGCTATCCATGAACAAAACCAGGAACTTTGGAGTCCACTCAAGAAACCTTAGCAACAAAATGGAACAGAAGTCCTGAAAATAACTACACAAAAAGTGAAGGAAGACAGAGTTATTTTGTCTGCATCATCCCACCCCCAAGCCAGCATTGCTCAATGCCAAAGGAGAATTTCACAACCAGAAAGAGTTTCTCCCACTCGAAAAATGTTAATAGGGTGACTGACCAGCTTTTCTAGCCTTTTGAGACACCACATGAAGGTCTCACTTCAGTTTTACCCCACATAGATGGGGTATAGGATGAGTTATATAGGGACAGCTAGGAACAAGGAAGAAAAGCAGTAGCAGTCACACAAAAGGAATGATCACAGTTCACAGTGACCTGCTTTATGGATAAACCTTGAAGCCTTCAACATGGAAGAAGGAACCAATGGCCAACGCTTCTGCTGTGGGCCTCTTGCAGATTTCACCAGTTTTCATCCCACATGTATTTGGATTCACTGGTACCAGTCAACTGAGTCCCTCCCTGATCCTTTCTCCTGCCCAGGAACAGCACTGGCAGCCACTCAAAGCCACTGTGACTGCAGGAATACCAAACACCAGCCTAGATTCCCATGGCTGACCCTCCCCCCCCCCACCATGAGTGTATGTGGGGCTAACCCCTCCAGCTGTACACTTGCACACTGCAGACCTGATGCACATCACTGGCCTCCACTGCAGTGTACATGCCCAGGGGGAGATCGTGCAGCCATAGAAGATCACACTGATAGCCAGGGCAGCCTATAGTTTTCCCTGACTCTTGCTCCTACCACTGTGTGTGTGTATCTGCAACCTTCCCCTGACACATTATGGACACCTGCAGCTGGTCCCCACAGCTGTGTGTGCACACCACTGGCTCTAGCCACCACTGCTACCTGCTCTGGTCCCTAGCCATGGACATGAAGGCATCGTTGAGGACTCCAATGGTCCTTGTAGCCACTGCATATCACCAACAGTACTTGCCAAGGACCCCACAGTTCTCAAAGCTATTGACCCCACTGGCTTGAGCCAAAAAGATATCAAACCTCCTTAGACCCATCGCCACCACATGCCCCTGCACCACTAAAGCTAGGATTACAGCACACTTCAGTGTGTCCTCACATGCAAATGAAAGTCCTGCCTTACCCCAAATAGTCCACAACGTCTGGAAGAGGTGACTTCTTCACATGTGCAGCGCCCTACACAAAGCTATAGGAATTACAAAGAATCAGGATAAAAATGACATGGCCAAAAGAAAAAAGTAAACCTCCAGAGAGTGGCCCTAAATGAATGAGAATCTAGGAATTGTCCAACAAAGAATATTAGATAATTCTTCTAAAGATAATCAGAGAATTGCAAGATAATACAGATAAACAATTAACAATATCAAAAAAACAATACAAGAACAAAATGAGAAGTTTGGGAGATTTAATAAACAAACAAACAAAACATAAAAAAGAACGAAACAGAAATTGGAACTGTAGAATATATTAACTTGAGAATTCAATTGATCAGCAAAACTAAAAGGCAACTGACAGAATAGAAGATATTTGCAAATGACATATCAGATAAAGGGTTAGTATCTAAAATCTATAAAGAGCTTATCAAACTCAATACCCAAAAAACAAATAATCCAGTGAAGAAATGGGCAAAAGACATGAATAGACACTTCTTCAAAGAAGACACTCAGATAGATTACTAACAGACGCTTGAAAAGATGCTCATCATCAGGGAAATACAAATCAAAACCACAATGAGATACAACATCACAACTGTCAGAATGGCTAACGTTAACAGCTCAGGCAACAACATGTATTGGTGAGGATGTAGAGAAAGGATCTCTTTTGCACTGCTGGTGGGAATGCAAATCGGTGCAGCCACTCTGGAAAACAGTATGGAGATTTCTCAAAAAAATTAAAACTAGAACTACCCCATGACCCAGCAATTGCACTACTAGGTATTTATCCAAGGATACAAGTGTGCTGTTTCGAAGAGGCACATGCACCCCAAATGTTTATAGCAGCACTATCAACAATAGCCAAAGTATGGAAAGACCCCAAATGTTCATCGACAGATGAATGGTTAAAGAAGATGTGGGGTGTGTGTATGTGTGTGTGTGTATATATATATATATATATATATATATATATATATATATATATATATAGTGGAGTATATGGAGTGTATAATGGAGTATTGCTTGGCAATCAAAAAGAATGAAATCTTGCCATTTGCGACTACATGGATGGAACTAGAGGGTATTATGCTAAGTGAAATTAGTCAGAGAAAGAAAAATATCATAGGACTTCACTCATATGAAAAATTTAAGATACAAAACAGATGAACATAAGGGAAGAACCAATAATATGAAAACAGGGATGGGGGACAAGACATAAGAGACTCTTAAATATACAGAACAGAGGGTTGCTGGAGGGGCTGTGGGAGGGGGTATGGGCTAAATGGGTAAAGGACATTAAAGAATATACTCCTGAAATTGTTGTTGAACTGTATGCCAACTAACTTGGATGTAAATTTAAAAATTAATTAATTAATTAAAGAAAAAAAAAGAATTCAATCAAGAGCTTCAACAATAGACTTGACCAGGCAGAAGAATATGTGAGGCCCAAGATAGATCAATTAAAATTGTCTAAATCAGAGGAGCAAAAAGAAAAAAGAGGAAACAAGGAAAGAAAGCCTGTATGATCTATAGGATACCATCAAAAAAACTATTTGAGAATTATTAGAGCTCCAGCAGAGGAGAAATAAGAAGAAACCAAGAAGGTGCAAAGCTTATTTAAAATAATAATGGTCAAGAACTTTCAAAGTCTGGAGAGAGATTTGGATATCCAAGTCCATGAAGCTCACAGGTAACTAAACAAAATCAATTTAAAAACATCTTCTCCTAGACCCATTACAATAAAAATGTCAAAAATCAAAGACAATGGGAGAATCTTAAAAACAGCAAGAGAAAAAAAAACACTTGTAACTTACAAAGGACCCCCCTATAATGCTATCAAAAGATTTCTCAGCAGAAATTGTACAGTACAGGAGAGTGTGGGAATATATTATCTAAAGAAAAAAGAAAAAAAACACCTGACAGTCAAGAATACTTTACCCAGCAGAACAGAAATGAAGGAAAGATAAAGACTTTAAAAGACAAACAAAAGCTGAGGAACTTCATCAACATTAGACCTGCCTTACAAGAAAGGCTGAAAGGAATTCTTCAAGCTTAAACGAAAAACACTGATTAGTAAGTGAAAACATATGAAAAAGTACAAAACACACATACCAGTAAGTGTATAGTCAGATTCAGAATATTTAAATGTTGTAATATGATGGAATGTTAACCACTTTAGTATAAAGATTAAAGGACAGAGTATTAAAAGTAATGATAGTGACAATAATTTGTTAATAGATACACAATATAAAAAGAAGTAACTTGTGACATGAAAACATAAAAGGAGGAGAAATAAAATGGCAGAGATTTAAAATGTGGCTGAAGTTGTTAGTGTAAACTGTTAAATCTATCAGATGCAATATGTAAGACATAAAATAACTATGAGGCAAAAACCTACAGTAGACTCACAAAAGATAAAGGAAGTCTACCACTCTAGAAAATTACAATTCAGAAAGGAAGCCAGTTCAAAAAAAAAAAAAGTCTGGGGCAGCAAAACTTATATTAGACAAAATAGACTTTAAAACAAAAACTGTAACTAAGAAAGAAGAACATTACATTACATAATGATAAAGGGATGAATCCAACCAGAGGATATAACAATTATAAATATCTACACACTCAACTTAGGTACACCTAAATACATAAAGCAATTATTGACAGATACAAAGGGAGAAACTGACAGTAATCATTAATAGTAGGAGACTTTAACACCCCTTTTAAACCAATGAATATATCACCCAGGCAGAAAATTAATAAGGAAATAGTGGCTTGGAATGACACATTAGACCAGATACACTTAAATGTATACAGAACATTCCATCCAAAACCAGCAGAATGCACATTCTTTTTAAGTGCACATAGAATATTCCCCAGGACATATCACAGGTTAGGCCACAAAATAAGCCTCAATAAATTTAGGAAGAGTGAAGTCATCAAGCATATTTTCTGACCACGACAATATGAAACTAGAAATCAATGAAAAAAAAAAAAAAACTGGAAAACACCCACAAACATGTGCAGGCCAAACAACAGGCTACTCAACCACCAAAGGGTTAAAAAAAACTCAAACAGGGAACAAAAAAAATACCTGGAGACAAAGGAAAATGGAACACGATCGCCCAAACTCTTTGGGATGCAGCAAAGGGAATTTTAAAAGGGAATGTACAGGCCTACCTCAAGAAAGAAGAAAAATCTCAAATAACAATCCAACCTGACACCTAAAGGAGCCAGAAAAAGAACAAACAAAGCCCAATGTTAGTAGAAAAAGAAAATTATAAAGATCAGAATGGAAATAATAAATAAATAAATAAATAAATAAATACATAAATACATAAATAAATAAATAGTATCAATGCAACCAAGAACTGGTCTGTGAGAATGTAAGAAAAATGGATAAACCTTTAACCAGACTCATCAAGAAAAAAAGGAAGACGACTCTAAATAAAATCAGAAATGAAAGAGGAGAGGAGAGCCTGGATGGCTCAGTCAGTTAAGCCCCCCGACTCTTGATTTCAGCTCAGGTCATGGTCTCACAGTTTCCTGAGTTCAAGCCCTGTGTCAGGCACTATGCTGTCAGTGCAGAGCCTGCTTGGGATTCTCTGTCTCCCTCTCTCTGCCACTCCCCCACTTGTGCTGTTTCTGTCTCTCTCAAAATAAATAAACTTAAAAAAAAAAAAAGAAATGAAAGAGGAGAATAACCAAAGCTACATAAATATAAAGAATTATAAGACATTACTACAAAAAATTATATGCCAACAAATTGGACAATCTAGACAAAATGGATAAATTCCTAGAAGATTTCAATCTTCCAAAACTGAATCAGGAAGAAATGGAAAACATGAACAGATTAGTAAAACAAAATTTAATTGGTAATCAAAATTGTCCAAATGAACAAAAATCTAGGACCAGATTGTTTCACGGGTGAATTCTACCCAATATTTTTTAAAAAGTTAATATTTATTCCTCTCAAAATATTACAAAAAATAGAATGAAAACTTCCAAATTCATTCTATGAAGCCAGCATTACCCTGATACCAAAACCAGACAAAGACACCATAAAAAAAGAAAGAAAACTACAAGTCAATATTCTTGATAAACACAAATGCAAAAATACTCAACAAAATATTAGCAAATCACATTTAACATTACATTCAAAGGATCATTTACCACAATCAAGTGGAATTTATTCTGGGGATGAAAGAATGGTTCAATATCTACAAATTAATCATTGTGATACATAACATTAAAAAATGAAAGATAAAAGTCATATGATCATCTCAACAGATGGAGAAAAGCATTTGACAAAATCCAATATCCATTCGTGATAAATTCTCAACAAAATAGGTTTAGAGGAAACATACATACTCAACATGTTAAAGGCTGTATTTGAAAAAACCCACAGCTAACATCATATTCAATGGCGAAAAATAGCTTTTCCTCTGAGATCAGGACCAACATAAGGATGTCCACTCTCACCACTTTTATTCAAGATAGCATTGCAAGTCCCAACCACAGCAATCAGACAAGAAAGAAAAGGCTTCCAAATTGGTGGGAAAGAAGTAAAAGTGTTACTATGCAGATGACATGATACTACACTTAGAAAATCCTCAAGACTCCACCAAAAAACAATTAGCAGTATTAATATATTTGGTAAAGTTGCAGGATACATAATAAATTTACAGAAATCTGCTGCATTTCTATACACTAATAATAAAGCATCAGAAAGAGAAATTAAGACAACAATCTCATTTACAATTGCAACAAAAATAATAAAATACCTCGGAATAAACTTAACTAAGGAGGTAAAAGACCTATATTCTGAAAACTATAAAACACTGATGAAAGAAATTGAAGAGGTCACAAAAAAATGGAAAGATAGTCCATACTGAAGGATTGAGAGAACAAATATTGTTAAAATGTCCATATTACCCAAAATGATCTGCAGATTTAATGTAATCCCTACCAAAATACCAATAGCATTTTTCAAAGAACTGTAACAAATAATACAAAATTTTATCAAACCACAAAAGGTCTCAAATAACCAAAGCAATCTTTATAAAGAACAAAACTGGAGGTATCACAATCACAGATTCCAAGATATACTCCAAAGCTATAGTAATTGAATTAGTATATTACTGGCACAAAAATAGACACAGAGATCAATGGAACAGAATACAAAGTCCAGAAATAAACCCATGATTATATGGTCAATTAAGCTTTGACAAAGAAGGCAAGAATACACAATGGGAAAAAGATAGTCTCTTCAACAAATGGCATTAGGAAAACTGGACAGCAACATGCATAAGAATGAAACTGGACCACTTTCTTACACCATACATAAAAATAAGCTCAAAATGGATTAAAAACCTAAATGTGAGACATGAATCTTTAAAAATCCTAGTAGAGAGAACAGGTGGTAATTTCTCTGACATCAGCCATAGCAACATTTTTTCTAGCTTTATCTCCTGAGACAAGGGAAACAAAAGCAAAAATAAACTGCAGGGAAAACAACAATATAAAAAGCTCCTGCACAGCAAAAGAAACAATCAACAAAACAAAAAGACAGCCTGCTGAATTGGAGAAGATATTTGCAAATGACATATCCAATAAAGGATTACTACCCAAAATACATGAAACCCCACAAATAATCCAAGTAAAAAAATGGGCAGAAGACATGAACAGGCATTTTTCCAAAGAAGACATACGATGATCAACAGCCACATGAAAAGATGCTCAACATCCCTCAACATCAGGGAAATGCAACTAAAAATCCCAATGAGTTATCACTTCACACTTGTCAGAATGACTAAAATCAAAAACACAAGAAACAAGTATTGGTGAGGATGTAGAGAATGGGGAAACTTCATGCACTGTTGGTGGGAATGCAAGCTGGGGCAGCCACTGTGGAAAACAGGATGGAAGTTTGTCAATAAATTAAAAATAGAATTACCATATGATCCAGTGATTCTACTACTAGGTAATTAATGAAAGAAAATGAAAACACTAATTTGAATAGATATATACACCTCTATATATATTGCAGCATTATTTACAATAGCCAAATGATGGAATCAACCCACATGTCCAATGATAGATGAATAAAGAAGATGTGGGGTGCATACACACAATGGAATATTATTCAGCCATAAGAAGTAATGAAATCTTGCCATTTGCCCCAAGGATCCTGAGGGTATAATCCTAAGTGAAACAAGTCAGAGAAAGACAAATACCATATGATTTCTCTCATATGGAATTTTAGAAATAAAACAAACCACGAAAAGAAGATAAACTAACAAAAACCCCCATACTCTTAAATATAGAGAACAACCTAGTGGTTATCAGAGGGCAAGTGGGTTGGGAGATGGGTGAAATTGGTGAAGGGGATCAAAAATACACTTATCATGATGAACACTGAATAATGTATAGAAATGTTGAATCGCTATAGTGTACACCTGAAACTATATAATATTGTGTGTTAATTATATTGGAAGTAAAAAAAAAAGGAAGAAGAAAGCATACCAATAGCTAGCAGAAGGAAAGAAATAATAAAGCTCAGAACAAAGAATAGAGTCAAAAAACTAATGAAGAAAAATCAATAAAACCAAGAATTGATTGTTCTAAAGGTTCAACAAAATTGACAAAACTTTAGCTAGAGTGACTTAAAAAATGGAAAAGCCTCAAATAACTAATATCAGAAATCACAAAGGGGACATTAGAGATTTTACAGAAATAAAAAGGATAAGAGGATACTATGAACAATTATACATCAAATTAGATAATCTCAGATAAAGTGGACAAATTCTATAGAAACACACAGAAAAATTAACAATACTCCTCAAAATCTTCCAAAAAATTGAAGAAGAGGGAGGACTTTTAAACCTATTCTATGAGGGCAGCATTACACTGATACCAAATCTCAACAAAGACCATTAGAAGAAAACTGAAGACCAATACCCCTGATGAATATTGCTGCTAAAATCCTCAAGAAAATACTAGCAGACAGAATTTAACAGCACATCAAAAAGATTACATACCATGACCACATGGAATTATTCCTGGAATGCAAGGATGGCTCAACAAATAAAATTTTAATTGATGTAAATATCACATTAATAGAATAGGGGTGAGAGCATCTTACGATTTTCTCAGTTGATGCAGAAAAGGCATTTAATGAAATTTTAACACCTTTTCATGATATAAACACTCAACAAACTAGCAGTATTAGGTCACTACCACAACATAATAAAGACAATATTCTGAAAAGCCTACAGCTAAGCTAACATATTTCATGGTGAAAGACAGAGCTTTTCCTCTAAGATCAGGAATTAGACAAGTGTACCTATTTCATTCACTTTCATTCAACATAGTACTGGAAATCCTAGCCAGAGCAATTAGGCAAAAAATAGAAATAAATAGCATCCAATAGTAGAATTACCTCTGTTCACAAACAATATGATTTTGTATGGAGAAAACCCTAAAGATTCCACAGACACACAAAAAAATTAAAATATGTATATTTAGCAATGTTATAGGATACAAAATCAACACACAAAAATCAGTTGCTATTTGTAAAACAAATAACATACTTGACTAAGTATGTTGTTGTTATTATTATTATTATGATGATGATGATGATGTTATTAGTAGTAGTAGAAGTAGTATGTTATTATTTAGGAATAACCTTCACTAAGGAGTAAAAGACTTATACACTGAAACCCAAATATTGCTGAAAGAAATTGAAGAGAACACCAGTAAGTGGAAAGGCATAGTTAGAGGTTTCATACATCTTGAATTTAAATGTACAGTAACCAGTGTTGTACTGGCAAAAAGACATACTAAAATCTACTTATATCCTGCATGTAATAATTCCATATTAGAAGGTCTTGGGTATCTAGTTTTGCTTTTGTTGTATCTGCTAAAATTGTCATACATAATGGTCCATTTCCTATGTGTTTTGAAATTTTGAACTATGAAGTCTTATTTGGGATTTAATCTGTAAGAATCCTGTAGAATCTGAGTAAGGAGACAAACCTTCACGGGGAATGTGAATTTGCTTTTGCCAGGTGCCCTGGAGTCCTCTCGAACAAGAACCACTTTAATTCCTCAGACTAGGATTTCCTAGATATTCAGGTAGTATAAATTCAAATCCCACACCCACATGTGGGAAGGCCTTAATTACATTTTTTTTCAATCTGGAGCTTAGGCCATAATAAACAAGTGTCATTTTCATTTCTGTTTGCCAGCAGGTGGATTTTTTCTTAGTTCATTTCTTCCTTCAGAATGTATCCCTTGAGGTCTTAGCTGTGGAGAACTCTCTAAGTTTCATTTCCCCAATCCTGCATGGCTCTGAAGCCTCATCTTGTATCTCCTGTCCAACCATTAAAATGAAAGCCTACAGATTATTAGAACTCAGAGACACTCCCTAGGAAGTCAGTGTTTCTTCAGGACAAACTTCAGGATGAACCACACAGGTTTCTAGTCCCTGTTTGTTTTTGACCCTGGAGATTTCTTTTATATTCTTACGATTTCAGCTGTGTGTTTCAAGGATGTTTGTTATATTTAAGCTAGGATTTCTAGGAATTTTGAATTGGGTGGGTTTTCAGGGTATTAATCTAACACGTTGCCACATGTTACTGTTGTAATAAGAAAAAAATAAGTTTTTTTCAAATGAAAATGAAAACATGGAGGAGTCTTAGAGCAGGGTCAACTATTATCAGATCTTTATCTTATCATATAAACTCCCAAGTTCACTTCTGTTAGGTCTTGTTTCCCAGGCTGCTTTAGAAGTAAAGCACATAAAATGTGATGGATGTGGGCCCACAAGGATGCCACTACTGGGCGGTGAATGTTGGGGTAGATGGAAACTCCATCTTGCTTGGAGTCCAGACTTGAAAAAAGAAGAACTCCATGGATTACAATGGAATAGGGCAGATGTCAGAAGAGAGGGGGAAAAAACAAAAACGAAAACAAAAGCTAGGCTGAGTTCTTAAGGTCTATCTACAATCAAGAGAAAATACAAGAAACTCATCAAAGGCTGACAAGGAACACCGGATTCACAAGTTGAAAATACATAAATGTTCAGGCAACAGGGGAGAATTCTTAGCACCCCTAAATCAGGTTACTCTTACCCTGCCTATTTATCAAGTATATTTACCCAGATTATCTCCAAGATTAAATAAGGACTATCTAGCCTTAGATAGATGTTTCTGATCTCTTCAGGAAACAAAACAACCCATAGAGAATTGAAGTAATTGGCACCAAAGCCAGTTGTTTGTCCATCTTTCAGCCAGGAATGGAACTCAGGATTGCTAGCTTTTGCATCTCTGTCCCTTGGACTTTTCCTCTGTCCCCACAGCTCTCTCCCACCATCACAAAGGAAAGAAGTTCACACTGTAACATGAGGTGACAAAAAAATTTCCCAGAGGATGAGAGCATTTCAGAGGACAGTTGTGGACTTTCTGAGTAGCTCTCGAGTTTTAAATTGTTTGGTACAACTCTCTCTAGAAGAGGGAAGATAATGCTGGGCATCTCAAAGACAGCAGGTCAGCATAGCTTTTCTATATTCATAAAATTAATTTACTTTTAGGAAAACAAAAGGAAAGAAAATCAAAGTAAAAACTTCTTCAACCAAGGCTTTAGCAAACTATGGGCCATAGGCCAAATCTGTCTGGTCACTGGCTTTATAAATAATGTTTAATTGGAACACAACCACAGTCATTTGTTTATGTATTATCTATGGCTGCTTCATACTACAATGACAGAGAAGTTGTGACAGAAACAACGTAATTTGGAAGGCTAACATAAGTATTTTACAGAAACCAGTTTGCTGATCTCTGTCTAAACTCACTAAAGCAGTCTTCTTGTCTAATCATGATCTAATATGGCCAAAGATAATGAAAATGCCTCAAACGAGGTTTCCTCAGTATTTTGCTAACAACATCCCAGTCTTTATTTTCTTCCTTGTCCCCACTATACTGTTCTTCTACTCACTGTATCTCTAGCTATGGTTTCCCCATTTCTAAAAGAGAACATATGTAATACCTTCTTCACCAGATTATTGTCAGAATAAAAGGAGAAAGGGTCAAATGCTCCATGTAGCATTTGACACATTGTAAACATTCAGTAAATGGTGGCTTTGATTTAAACCTACCCATTTGTTCAGCACATATTTATTGAGTTTGTTATGAATTGAATTGTGCCCTCTTCCCAAATCCATGTGTGGAATTATTAACCCCCAATCCTTCAGAACATGATCTTATTTGGAGATAGGTAATTTTTTTACAGCAGTAATCATGCTAAAATGAGGTCACTGGGGTGGACCCTAATCTAATATGACCGGTGTGCTTATAAGAAAAGGAAATTTAGATACAGACACTTACAAAGGGAAGACAATGTGAAGACACAGGGAGACAATGGCCATCTACAAGCCAAGGAGAGAGGCCTGGAGCAGCTCTTCCCCTGACAGCTCTTGGAAGGATCATCCCTGCTAACACTTTGATCTTGGACTTCTAGCTTCCAGAACTATAAGACAATAAAATTCTGTTGTTTGAATGCTATGGACTGAATATGTACGTCCCAAATTCATCTGTTGAAACCCTAGCCCCCAGTGTGATGGTATTTGGAGATGGGGCCTTTGGCAGATAATAGGGCACAAGAGAAAAATCCTCCGTGGTAGGATTAGTGCCCTTATAAGGAGAGACACGAAAGAATTTCCTTCCTTTCTCTCTCCCTGCTGTGTGAGGACACAACCAGAAGGTGTCCATCTGCAAACCAAGAAGAGGGTTCTCAGCAGGAAACAAATCAATGGCCACCTTGATGTTGGATTTTCCAGCCACCATAATTGTGAGAAATAAATTTAAGAAATGTATGCCACGCAGTCTATGGTATTTTTCTTACAGCAGCCTGAAGGAAGACATTAAGCCATCTGGTCTTTGATACTTCGTTACAGCAGCCCTAGAAAACTAATATAGATTTTAATAAGAAAAACAAACAGAAGTTAAAGTAAGAGGTGCTACTTTGGATAAGTTACTCTTCTCTCTGAGATATTTGTATTGTGACCTCAATAGTTACAAGGAGCAAACCATATGCAAATCTGGGGAAAACATTCCAGCAGGAGAAATGATAAGTGCAACGGCCCTGGAGCAGGAATGGGTTTATTGTCACAGCTTCTATCTCTTCTACATTTTTCTTGCTTTGAACATGGATGAAATATATGTGATGTCTAGAACTACAAGAGCCATTTGGGGACCATAAGAGAATAGGCACAAGATCAAACACCACCATACTAACGATGGGAGAAAAAAAAGAATCATTAAACAGCTGCACCAATACCACCAACTGCCTACTCAGGATTTCTTGTTCTTTGAGAAAAATTAATCACTTTTTGTTTAAGACACCATTAATTAGTTTTTCCATTTCTTGGAGCCAAAAATATTCTTAACAGACATAACATTGTACAATGTGGTAGGGATTACTAAACTTTGAAGGTTTTTAATCTGGGGAATGACAAAATCTGGTTTAAGTTTTTAAAAGAACATTCTGTAAAATTAAGAATTATAGATAATATGGTCATGGAACTCAGAAATAGATCTCTTAAGGCTTTGTAGGCTATGACAAGCTCAAGTTTTATTCTAAATATAGTAGGAAGCTACTATAGGAAATGTAAAAACTGAATTGTTTTTTAAAGGACCCCTTTGGTTGCAGAGTTAGGAGGTCAATTAAAAGTTAATTATGGTAGTCGGGAAAAATATGATGGTGATGGACAAGGGTGATATCAGTAAAGATAGAGAAAATTGGGGGGGAAGAAAATTACTACTAGATGGAGACAAACCTGGTAGCTGTAATAGCTGAAGGAAAATGGAGCTCAATGGATTAGGAAACATTTGGGTGTAGTCTTGAATGGGCTTGCTAATGAATTGAATGGGCAATAAAGAGAGTGAAAGACAGGAGTTGAGAATGACCCATATTGTTTTGCCTGAGCAACTAGATGGATGGAGAGGATATTGTTTAAGAGAGGTAGGTATAAATTTAAGAGTTCTGTTTTCATCACATTTTAAATTTCAGATTTTAATAGGACTTCCAAGTTAGGATATTAAGTAAGCACTGGATATATAAATGTGGAATTCAAAGGTGCTTTTAGACCTACATATGTAAGTTTGGATTCATCTGCATGCATGTATAGGACTGGATATGATCCCCTAGAGAGAGAAAAGAGGATCATCCCAAACCAAGCTCTGGCACTTGTCAATCATGTAAACACTGGTCAGGATGGGAGGAGGAGGAGAAAGCTGAGAAGAAACGGTTGTGAGAAAGGAGGAAATTTACAACTGTGTGTTATTGTGGAAGGTAAGAGAAGATGTTTCAGGTAGAAGGCAGGGTGTTATCCATCTCCAATGCTGACAGGTCAAGATAGGTAAGAAGGAAATTTGGATTTGTCAGAGTGACAAACCTTGAAAACACAGTTTCAGTGGACTGATAGGGTCAGATGCCCCCATTCAAGTGGGGGTGTAGAAATCATTAGCCATAAAAAAGAAGAGACAGTGATCACAAATAATTATAATGGGAGAGCAGGGCAGGGTGGGGGGGGGGGACTTTGCTGGAGGACTACATTCTTTACACTTGATTTTTTTTAAGCTGTTTTTCCCTGCTGTTTCCCTTTCTGCTATGTGGTCCTCTGAGTTAGTGTCAAAGCCCAGAGAGAAGTGGTCTGGGAGCCCCAAGTGTGGTGGTCCAGGACGAGGAACACAGTTCTTCCTCTTGCTGCCTTTCTAATTGCACGCCAGCACTGAGAGTTATCTGATCACAGTCAAAAACCATGAATTCTGAATTTTCTGACTCTATTGTATGTCAAATCTTCAGCCTAGCCTCACCTTCATTTCGTTCTCTCGTTTAATTTACTTAGTTTCTCAAAAGCAGCAGAGAACGAGTTGTATTTGTGTCAGTTTATTTTAATGCATAATGAGTGATTCAAATGATTGCACATCACACATTCAAATTTTGTTGAATGTGTAATCATTTAAATGAACACAGGTGCCACGCTCCTGTGTGCGCCTGGAAAAACCACCCTCTGTGCTTCATGTGGAAAGAAGATGATGTACTTGGCTGTACAAAGCTCATATCTTAATTTCTTTTTAATTTTGTTCTTCCTCAACTGCTTTGTTTTTTCCATCCAGTAAAACATCCTGAACCCTGGGTGTTGTAAGGTAGATATTTGGCCCAACAGCTAACCTGAAACCATTCTGAAACCACACGAAACAGCAAGCTTGCAAAGGTAGAGTATATTTTTAACTTGGGGGATGAAAAATTTTAAATCTGTGCTCTTTAAAATTAGCATTTTCGGGAAGGTATGAAACCCTGGAAACAAGGATGAAAGGAATTAAATGATCCTCTCTGATGATGCTCCTGTGAGGTAGGAATAATGGTGCTGCAAGTTCTTCTATGTCGCTCCTGAGAGTTTAGTATCAATCCTCCCAGGCAAGCTAATGTAATCAACCCTGGCATGTTTCACCGTAGTGCTGACTGGTATGGCATTATTCATATGACCATGTTATTTCATAATTAACTTACTTTTTATTTTTCAGACAGGAACTACATCTAGGAAAATGAAAGCACTTGGGTTTTCCCTGAATAGGCTGCTGAACTGTTTATACACAGATATATCACTAAATCCCAGTCAAAGCTCAGACGCAAGACACAATTCATTCTCACTACCTAACCTGTTCCAGTCACTATGGGAAAGTCAGGTGTCTTTGTACATTACTGTAACTAAGTGTCATCAAAGAAATTCTTCACCGCTAACCACTTGTTACACCTGAATGTGTGTTAATACTCAGCTGAGCAACCAGGGCTTCTTAAACTGAAGTATGTGGACCACTTTCAATGGACTCACCTGAAGAGGTTTTTAAAAAGTATTGATCCCAGGGTTGTGGAATCAAGTCCCATATTGGGCTCTGTGCTAAGTGTGGAGGCTGCTTAAGATTCTTTCCCTCTCTCTCTCTCTCTCTCTCTCTCTCTCTCAAATTAAAAAAATAAAAGTAAAAATGTATTGATTTCTTCTTGCTACCCCATGAAATCAAGATCTCTGGAGGGAGCTGTGTCATCTGCATTTGAAGACTCTCCAAGGGTGAGAAGCCTAATTCATTGCTTAGAAGCCAATAACTATTTTATATTAGCCATTTTTCACATATGATACCACTTTATTGCCATTAAGCCTTTTCCAGTGTGTGTGTGTGTGTGTATATATATATATATATATACACACACACACACATTTTGGATGCTACTATATCACAATTAGGATGGGTGACTAGGTGCCCAGCCAACACTCTGTTTCTTGGCAGTGCTGCTTTCACAGACTCTGTAAAAGTAAGTAATGTATTTAGTAGTCATGGTGCCATCACATTTCTCAAAACTGATTGGGCATGGGCTGGACCCCTGACCCAAGCTCAGTCAATTAGAGCCTCTCAATTTAAACTGAGATAGCAGAACTGTAATAATTAGTGGTAGTCACCGGAACTGGAGAGTCATGTAGACCCTCAAGGCTGGGAGTTTGGGGACTGTGTGGGTGAGCATGCACAGAGAACCAGACCACGGTAAAAAACAGAGGTCTCAAAAGAAATAGAAATGAAGTACACTGTGGAAAGAAAGACAAGCTAAGCATGGGTGAGAGAGAGAGGACAAAGAATGGCAGTCTTTGTTCCTGAAGACTTCCCAGTCGATAATCCCAACCTCTCATAATATTCAGCTATACTTCCAGTTCTTAGATTCCATTGACTTAACCTGGTGGTTTATTGGCTTTTGTTCTTTGCAACCAAATGGCTCCTGAATTCAACGTGGAGTTTTTGCTTTTCAGTGTTCATGATAAGCTAAAAGAGTTCCTAGTCTATCACCAGGACCTTCCTGGCTTAAATTAAATTAAAATAATAATAATTGTAAAAAAGGTAAGCTCTCCTGGTTTTTTTCCTTGCAAAACTGCTCTTTTATGCTGCTAGGCAGAGGACAATTAAACTCACAAAGCAGCATGCTGAATATGTGGGTCGCAAGGCCACCAGCCAGAGTAGCTTTTCTCGTTCCCTGCCTGCCTTTGGAAAAGTTGAGGGACAAGCTGGCAGGAAAAAGTCCAGTTGCCTTCAAGGGTCATCTATCTGCTTCTAAGCCAACAAACACATCCATAACTTGAAACCCCGCAGCTGAGATCAACTAAAAGCAAACCAAAAGAAAAAACAAACTCTGAAATCTTTGCTTAAAATACAAACAAAGGAAAAAAGCTGCCAGCACTGACAGCGGCCAACACCTGGCTGGCTTGCTAATGGGGTGCTGGGAACTCGGGCTTCTGTCCACTTACTGTGTTCATTAAGCAGAGAAGAGTCTTCACTTCCCCTCCAGATAGACTCCAGTGATTGGCAGAAAGCTCTGAGAAGAGCCAGCACTTTGCTCTTCCCCCATCCACTCTTCTTTTTCTCCCCTCTTCCACTCCTCACTCTCCCTGCTGGCAGCTGTTCCAGAAAGAGGAGCCTGGAGCAGGAGGGCCCCAGGCTGGTCTGTGTAACAACAGGCTGTGCCAGGTTTTCAGCTGCAATTAATTTTCCAGATAAGCTCTAAACCTCTGAAACTCGTTTGAAATTGAAATACTGATACAGTCATCAACCACCACAGTATACAACCATAAATCTTGAGTACAGATAGTTGTTCGTTGGTATTAACGAAGTACAATATATGTTTAATTAGTGTGAGATTTAAGAAACGTGCAGCATAATAAAAAATATTCTAATTAGGGTTGGGGAAACTTGTTTGAATACAATTTGTGCAGTACCATCAAAGGAGGCCTTATAAAATACACTGAAATCTGTTTTACTAGGCAAAAAAAAAAAAAAAAAACCCAAACAGAAAAGCTCTTAGGCTATTGAATACTAGTCCCAGGGACAGCACCAGATTAAAACCAAATGCTTGGGGGAAGTGGAGTAATGAGCCGAGGGGGATAAAATGGATCCCCAGGGTGAAAGTCTTGGCTTGACTGTTAGTAAAAGTCCAGCTTGTCCTCACACCTTAGTTTATTTTCCTGTGAATTTATGCTCTAAATTCCCTGATTTCCTGTTCAAAACCTATCATTTGTTACCTGGGAATGTCACCTGTGCCCACGGCCAAGGATGCTGTGATTGTTAATGAAGCATTTCGCCAGAGTCCCCAAATCCTGCTTCCAAAGGAGACAGTAACCTAAACCCTCTGTGAAAGAACAGCAGCCTAATGGGAAAAAGGCATCTGGGTCAGGAAATTTAGATTCTAATCCTAGCCTTGATTGTAACACCCTGTGTGACCTTAAGCAAGTCAATTAACACCTCTGTGCTTCAATCTACTTATCTGAAAACTGAGGATAGCTGGGTTTCATCTGGATAACATTTTATAGATCTCAGATAATTCCTCGATTCTAATGAATGTGAGTAAAAAGTGATAGGAGAAAACAAAGTTATATAGACTCTTCCTCTCTGTCACATACATATACATACACACACAGACACGTAGACACATACATAGATGCACATATAAGAATTGGAAAAAGGGCGCCTGGGTAGCTCAGTTGGTTAAGCAGCCAACTCTTGATTTTGGCTCAGGCCATGATCTCATGGATGGTGAGCTGGCGCCCCACATGGAGCTCTGAAATGCTAGTGCAGAGCCTGCTTGGGATACTTGCTCTCTCTCTGCCCCTCTCCCACTCTTGCTCTCTCAAAATAAATAAACTTTAAAAAAAAGAATTGGAAAAAAAAACCAAGGAGATTTTTAGCTTATTGAATTGGTTTTTGCTCATCTTTTAAAGGAAAAATGCAGAGATTCTTTAAAGTTAGGGTACTTACTATTTAGAAATAGATTATTTTAATTGTAAATCAGAAAACGTCCCTTGGATCTAACAACCCACTTTAAGAGGGTAAAAATAATTTTAATACCTGCTAAAGTAAAATCTAGCTGATAGGAAACTTTTGGAAAAATAGATCTATATATTTTTTAATTTGGATTCAAAAGACCAAGTACAAAGTTTTTGTGTGATTTGGGGCAAGTTAATTAACCCTTCTGTGGCTGTTTCCTCATTTGCAAAATCATTGCCTTATTAAGAGAGTGTTGAGGAACGACTTGGCCAGACTAACCTCATTTTTTTTCTCTTCATTTGGAAATATTATTATATGAATATAAATTATATCATAGAATTTCATATCTGGTATAATCCTTAAAAGCCGCCTAATCTAGGGGCGACTGAGTGGCTCAGTCAGTTAAGCATCCGACTGTTGATTTTGGCTCAGGTCATGATCTCATGGTTCGTGGGATCGAGCCCCATGTTGAGCTCTGCACTGAGAGGAGCCTGCTTGAGATTCTGTCTCACCCACTCTCTCTGCCCCTCGCCCACTTATGCATGTGTGTGCTCAATCTCTCTCTGTCAAAATAAATAAACTTTTTAAAAAAGCCACCTGTTCTAAATCCTTCCTTTTATAGATAAGTAAACTGAGGTTCAGAGAGATTAAATGACTTCTCCAAGGTCACATAGGTGTCCAGGTCTTACCTGTCCGTGTGCAGTCCATTTCTGTCACACCACAGCTTCCTCATGGGGAAGGAGTTAGTGCCCCTCCAAACAATAATCAGGGGAGTCTGCTCATAGCCACCTGGTACAATTTGTCTCAATTCTTCAGTACCTCGTATTTATAAAGATATTGCCAATCTTTTTTTAATATTGAAAATATATCAGGTGATATTACCATTATTTTTTTTTAAATTTTTTTTTCAAACGTTTATTTATTTTTGGGACAGAGAGAGACAGAGCATGAACGGGGGAGGGGCAGAGAGAGAGGGAGACACAGAATCGGAAACAGGCTCCAGGCTCTGAGCCATCAGCCCAGAGCCTGACGCGGGGCTCGAACTCACGGACCGCGAGATCGTGACCTGGCTGAAGTTGGACGCTTAACCGACTGCGCCACCCAGGCGCCCCAATATTACCATTATTTTTGACAGTCAGCTAGAAATCCCAGAAAGAGAAATTAACAGCTTATCATTTTAGAACACCTCATAACACTATTAGCAAGAGTGATTTTGACATTTTTATATGATTAGGTGCGGTTTGTTGTAAACACTGCATTTGCTTAGCTAAAATCTATTTTATCCTTGATTTCTGCGGAGAAGCCTCACCAATTTAAGACGAAGTTCACAAAACAAGCAAAACTAAAACTGATGACAAAATACAGCCCTGCAGCATAGCACCTGATTAGTATGGGTTTCTCATAGGACATGCTCTGCTGTCCTATTGGCCACTGGGCAGGGCCTGCGACTACAGATTCGTTTAATCCTCAGCTAATATTCATCTTCTTCTACATTTGACTTATCTGCATTGAGTGAAGTCAATGGATTGTAAAGGTGATTTCCTAGCGTGTGGATTCTTATGCCATGAAAATTCTGCACCTGCGCCCACACTGCACCAAAATTAGGAACCTACATAAGATTTCTAACTTTCAATTTTCCAACTAAGTAAGAAAAAAAAGTAGCTAACCAACTATCATGTCATTTCCAAAAAGAAACAATTGAAACAAAAAAAGGGAAAATATCACATTCTCAAAATATAGAAGTTTCCAAACTGAATACTTTGACTTTATAAACCACTAACCGTCGTGTCCTTATTTTACAATTCAACAGTGATGCCTCCACCACAGAAATCATCTGATGAAGTATATTTCAGATGTGTAATTGATTGAGAGAACTTAAATGTATTGGACACAATGCATCTACATTATCTGTTTCCTTTCTAGTCCCCTAAGCTGGGAGGTCAGCGCATTACCTGTGTTTAATATTTAAAAATGTCTGAGCTGTACCCCAGTCTCCTGGAGGTGAGTCAGAACCTGTGCTATCCTGGGTGTGATCTTATTGTGGAATGGCAGCAGTATGAGAAGCCAAGCAAAATACTTGAGAACATTGAAAGTCTCTGCATTGTGACACCCCATTGGTTCAGCCCAACATCGATGAGAGGAGGAAATATGCTGCTCCTACTCTTGTGAAAACATTGCAACATCAGCACAGCAAACCGCCTCATCTTCCACACACGTAGGCAAGATTTCTATTCTTCCAATTAATGGTTTCCTTAGGAACCTTTCCTGAGAAAGGTGCACAGTAGTGGCCTGCTCTTGGGTTTCTTTCTTCCAAAGCGGGTGGTCTGTCATATTTTATATCAAGAACAAGGTTTGCTTTTTGTTTTTCTTTTTAATAATTTTAATGCTAAATCCTTACTAATATGCACTGTACCATCTTATCATTTAGATGAAAAACTTCTCAAGGACAGACCTGTCCTAGATGTGCTGTGTAGAACAGAGCAGCAATTTAGGCACCTGTTTTACTTCATTGCCTAGGGCTGTAGTTCATTAAATTTGACTCTCAGAGAGTAGGTCCTGGGCACTGGTATTTTTTAAAAGCACCTCCAGGTGATTCAAAAGTGTAGCCATGGTTGAGAACCACTGGCTAGGGCCTCTGACCCGTACACAAATAAAAACACCACAAAGAAGTGCTCACGCCAAACCTCCTCGTGCAAGAAAAAGCTATAAAGCTAGTTTGCAAGAAGGTAGGTCATTTCTGAAGTTTCCTCTAGGGCCCACTCAGACCAGCAGCATCACCTGGGACCTTGTGAGAAATGTAGACTCTACGGCCTCTCCACACACCAAGTGGATCGGGAAACTTCAGTTGAAAAAGGTCCCAGGTGACTCATATTTATGTTAAAGTCTGAGAAGCAATGCTAAAAATCCTCAGTCCTAACTAGGCAAGACAAATCAGTTTCTCCTTAGAAAACGTTCTTCTTATCAGCTTCCTGAGATTCAAGTCCAGGATTCATCATTGAGAATGCTGCATGTGAATTAATTACTATAGTGATATATAGATAGACATAGGTATAGATGATATAGATATAGACATACATACATGTGTATGTAATGAAATATAGTATGTAATATAATAATATAATGCATAACATAATTTATCTTCCTTTCCAAATAAATTTATTTGCAGAGGAGGAAACCTTAAGTTGTATTAGGAATAAAAAGCAGTAGCATCAACTATCCGTAACTACCCTGCATTTCATTGCCATTTTATTTCACTGTGGTGGAGAGAAAATAAATAAGGCCTAGTTCTTGCCTTCAGGCTACTTATATTCTAATAAGAGATATTGACAAGTAAATAATTAACCAGAATTTAGTGCAGCCTAAAATCCTAAACTAGAAATACAGCAATGTGCTAAGGCAAATGTTAATGTGCATTACAATCACTCAGAAGGCTTGTTCAACCACAGACTGTCCCCGCTCTACCCCAGGTTTTCAGTAAGTCTATGGTGAGACCTGAGAATTTTCCTAACAAGTTTGCTACTAGACAGGGACCATTCTTTGGGAATCACTGGGCTACAGAAACAGAGTAAAAAGAACAGAACGGGATTCTTGTGGGTAGCAAAGGATTAGCCAAACACTGACAGGCAAGGGAAGAAAGAGAAGAGCTTTCCTGTCACAATAACCAGAGTGGGGAATATCTGAGCACCTGGTATGTGGGGGAAGTCTGCTATGATTGGAGGTGGGGATACATGAACTGAAAGATAGATGACACTAGCAGGATGGGTCAGAGCCAATTCATGGATGACCTAGATCGGCAATAAAGGAATTTGAAGTTTATTCCGTGGGCACTGAGGAGTGATGGATAGTATGTGAGGGTAAAAAAAATTTTTTTAAAGACATGATCCAAATTTCACTTTAGGATAGTATTTCAGGCAGCAGTGAGAAGGATGGAGTAGAGAAGCAAGAGAACAGAAGTCAGGAGAGCACAGCAGGGAAGATACTTTCCCAATGATCAAGGAGAATGATCCACAAATAGGGCCATTGCTAGAATATCTGTTGACCTCCACACTTCTGGGAAGCACTAGGGGAGCCCATGATTAGATAGTGGCAGAAAATGAGGGGACATTCATTCATTTAACACACGTATATTGAATTCTTGTTATATTCCAGGCACTGTGCTAGGCACAGAGGAACAGCGATTAAGGAGACAAAGTTCTTACTCTTATGGAGCTCTTGGGCTAGCAGGGAAAACAAAAGCAATAAATAAGTTCAGCAAAGAAGAGGAGAGGCTATGGAACAATGTGTGTGTGATGTCAGAGCTGGGGGTGTGGGCTGGTTGCTTCACCCAGTTTGGGAAATGAAGGAAGGCTTCCAGGAGGAAAAGGCACTTAAGCCTAAATTTCGCAATGGCTAAAATGCTTAAATGATCTGGGCCATCTCTTTATTTTCAGTCAATGTCTTTCTCACTCTTCATGTTCTGGAACTAGACCCCTCTCAATTCTTTTTAGCCTTTGGACCTTTGTACATGCTTTCTCCTTGGCTTGGAATTTTCTTATTTCCCTTACCTAAGGAGTTATTGTTTATCCTATGAGGTTTATCTTAAATAGTACCCCCACAAAGTTTTCCCCGTGTCTCCAAGATGAGATCAATACCCCTACTTTACTCCCTTGAAATCGTCCTGCATTTCAGCTTCCTATCACTTATCACAATAGTAATTATTTGAGGATTATTTGTTTAATGCCAGTATTCCCTCCTAGATTATAAAGTTTGTTGGACAGGATTATGTCCTCTCATTACCTATATTCTGAGCAGTTAACACAATATCTGAAACCTGATAAATACTCAGCATTTCATTTTGTAAACAAAAACCAAGACCTAAAGAATAAAAAAGAATAGTTGGGAAGAGGGAGTAATAGGGTAAGGAATAGCAGATATGGAGGCCCTGAGGTAGAACAGACCACTACTCAGCAAAGGCACTGAAAGGAGACCAGTCTGGTTGGGTTCTAGGCAGATAGATGTTAAGAGATAAGCCTAAAGAGGTAGTCAATGTGAAGACAATGAAGGGTTGAAAACCAGGGAATCTCTCACCAGACCTATGTTTTTAAAAGCCTACTCTGGCTGCTTTATGGAGAGTAATTTCAGGGGAGCAAGAGTAAATAATGACATCATTGGATGGCTATTCCTAGAGTCGAGGTGCTAATAACATTGGGTGGGGAAGTGGTGGTAGAAAGTGAAACATAAGGACACTTAGGCAAGGTATTTAGGAGCTAGAACTGATGGAGCTTGGTGGTGGACTGAATGTGGGGACAAAGGAGAGGAAAGGTTGTCACAGTTGACATGTAGATTTTTGGTTTGTAGATATTATCAGCACCATTTACTAAAGGTGGGAACAGTGAGCCCCCTGGGTCACGTAGAGCTCCTCTAGCAATGTTCGAGTCCTTCTAAGAACATAGATGCTGAGACTTCAAGGGCAAACTTAGAGCCATGGAACTTTAGAGACCACCAGAGGGACCTTAGCGACCAATCCAGAATATGTGTACTCATAATATTTTTGTATTATATATAATACCGCTGTGCCATGGTGCCAATGCCCCTATACCTCAGTAAACTGGCAGGTGATTGACAATCCCTATCTGGTTAGTGCAGTATATTAGTGTGATTATAGATTTCTTTTCTATATCCAGAGGTGGACTTTTTGCTTCTAAATCTGGGGTTGGCAAAATTTTTCTGTAAAGGGCCAGACAGTAAATATTTTTGGCTTCAGAGATGATACAGCTTCTGTTGCAACTATCCGACTTGGCCATTGCAGCTTAAAAGCAGCTACAGAGTGTGTAAACAAATGAATATTGCTGTATTTCAATAAACATGTATTTGTGGACACTCACTTTTGAATTTCATGTAATTTTCATGTCACAAAAGAAGTCCTCCTTTTGAGTTTTTTCAACCAATTAAAAACGTAAATCCCATTCTTAGTTCACAGACTTTACAGCTACAATATTTGGCCCATAGGCTGGAGTTTGTGACCTTCTAAATGAGGGACTTCTGCACAAACACATGGAATCACAAAGTACAGGTAAAGAAAAGCAAGTTTTAATGTCATGTCCTGATTTCATGTAATCCAATGAGGAAAAGGGGAGAAGATTTCTAGCCAAGAAGAGGTATTAAAGTTTCTCATGATTCCAGGGAATTGTGAGCTTCTGAAGCAAAAGGAAAGGGGGAATCATTCCATGTTGTCTGGTTGGGAGCAGCAGACCTCAGTGGCCCTAAAATGGAGTGCCTCATGCTGCCAGGTACAATTCTGATTCACATTCTTTTTTTTAATGTTTATTTAGTTTTGAGAGAGAGAGAGAGAGAGAGAGAGAGAGAGAGAGTTTTGAGTGGGGGAAGGGCAGAGAGAGGGGTACAGAAGATCTGAAATGGGTCATATTCTTATTCTTACTCAGGGCTCAGGTACATCAAGTGAACCAGACATAGAAACACACCAGTTCTTTTTAATGCTTATTTATTTATTTTGAGAGAGAGAGTTGCACAAGCAGGGGAGGGGCCAAAAGACAGGGAGAGAAATTCCATGTAGGCTCCATGCTGTCAGCAAAGAGCCCAATGCAAGGCTTGAACCCAAAACTGTGAGATCATGATCTGAACCAAAATCAAGAGTCGCACGCTTAACCCACTGAGGCACTCAGGATCCCCAGTTCTTTTTATATATAAGTTAAATGTCAATCACATTCTTAGTTTTCAAGCATAACACTGGTACCTAAATCCAAACCACTGTATTATCATCAAGTTGGCTAAACTGGCCTTATATAAAAGACCTACAGGCTTCAATGACTTCAGGGACAATATAAAGATTAAAGAAAGATAGTATCATTACAAAGTGACATTTGCTTAATGAACTTCAAGTTATCTCTAAACCAATTTCTCTGGATCTCCTAGCAAAACCTACAAACTCAAAAGATTATCTGCAGAACAAGAATATATACATCATCAGAGCTGGATGTATATATATCACCATATATGCTCATCAATGCTTTTTTAAATAAATTATAATTGTATGTATATAATTCTTTATATCAAAGTGTTTAACTTCTGGACTATGAACTACTTGAGACTAGGGATCTTATCTCTGAATTATCAGTATCTACCATAATTACTTCACAAAGATGATGCTTAATAAATGTTATTTGAATGAATTAATGAAAAGGTCAATATATTATTACAATTGTTAATGGGGAAAAAAGTAACATATACTTTTGTTGCAAAATACAAAACCTTGTCTTAAAATAGACACTGAGGAATAAATTTGTATATGCACCTATCAGAATTCTACTCTGGAGACAGAGGTCTATGATGAAATCAAGGCATAGAATTCTTGCTTACCTACCTGAGAACCAAGTGGGATTGTATTCATCAAATACCCCTGGGGCTACACTGCTGGATCTGCCAATCTCACCGGCTTCCCTCTTGCCACCTTCAGCAGCACAGGCTAAAAAATGTAGACTCACTTTCTCAGTTTCCGCTGTAGCAGGGAAGGTCATGTGCCCATATTATGGCCAGTGTGCTGTAACTTGAGGTCTCTCAGTGCTTTCCTGACAGAGTCTGATAACTGGAACCAACTTTCCTCTTCTTTCTGATTGAATATGGGGCAGCAGGAACCAATTTGCAACCATAAGGGTAAGGCCAAAAGAATGCCCACACACATTCTGGCATTACTGAGCTGCCGAACCAATGCCTGAATCTTTCTCTCTCTCAACTTCCTATATGAGAAAAAGAAAATATATTAAACTGTGGATAGAATATATTCTTTGTCTTGCAAATGAACATAGTCCTAACTGATGCAAATCCTATTTTGCAAAATAAAAACTCTTAAGCACCAAGTAAGTACTTTATTTTTTTTAAGTTTGTTTATTTTGAGAGAGAGAGAGAGAGAGTGTGTGTGTGTGTGTGTGGGCAGGCATGTGTGCATGTGCGCGGGTGCCAGTAGGGGAGGGACAGAGAGGGAGAGAGAGAATCTCAAGCAGGCTCAATGGTCAGTGCAGACCCCAACCTGGGGCTCCATCTCATGACCATGAGATTATGAGCTGAGCCTAAATCAAGTGGGTCACTTAACCAGCTGAGCCACCAAGGCACCCCACCAAATAAGTACTTTAATCTCCATATGTTAGAAGTCAGTCACTAAATATTATTACTTTATGTTTAATTACAGATTATTTGGAGGTCCTTTTTAAACTTCTGGTCCCCTAGCTCTTTAAACCACTGCCACTAATTGCTTGCTCCTTTAGCACCTCTGTACTTTTTCTGAGCACTAATCTCTCAAGAAAATCTTTCTTCTGCTCAATTCTCTGAAGCACAAATACATTAATATTCTATAATTTGTTTCTCTCTTAAATGATGTGGATTTATTTCATCCAAATTTGTTATGACATATTTCCAAAAAGATATAAGGTTACTTATATCAAAAGACTTACATGGAAGAGTGACATCAGCCAGATGGCACACTAGTAAGATCTATACCCTCACTCTCCCACAGAAACACCAAATACACAGCAACTTACAGACCAAAGTAGCTTTGTGACAATTCTAGAAATCAGTTAAAAAGTTGTAGCAAACAAGTGAATGACTAACCAAAGAAAGTCACACTCAAAAGGGTAGGAAATTTCAGGATATCTCTGCCAATCCTTGCCCCATTTCATCCCCAGGGCACTGAGGCACTATTAGAAAATGCCCAGTTGCGAATTCCAACGTCGGGGAAGAAAGAAACAAGAGGAAATTGCTTGTGATGTTCTGTCTTGTCTGGAGGATACCTGAGGGATTGGTTTCTGTCTCACCTTACTAGGGGACAGATGGGAATGTTGGCATAGTTTGGATATCAGGTCAGAGGCCTGTGGAAGCAGTGGTGTGCACTGTGGCACATGAATGCTGCAGGAAGGCTACACACCAACAGATACCTGGGTCAAGAGATTATGGACAGAGGAATATAGCAGAAATCTGAGGCCTTGAGAAGAAGAGTAGGGGTGTGACTCATAGGAAAATAAGACATCTAAAAGCAAACAGGAAAACAGGGAAATTGGGGAAAAACACACACACATGGGACTAAGGAAGACACATCCTCAGAAAAGGCTTGAGAGGATCTTGAGCCTTCATACTGAACTAATTAGGGAATATTTACCCCTTCCCAGATCCAATCCACAAAAACCTAGAGAGGGGCTGTTCTTTTCAAATGTCCAATTTTCAACAAAATATCACAAGGCATACAAAGAGGGAAAAACCACCAATTTAAAAAAAAAATGATACACCAGAACTGAAAGTAAAGAATCATAGACTTACTTCACAAAAATTTTAAAATACATGTCTTTAAATATGCTTAATGAGCTAAAGGAAACATGATAGACAAACAACATCTGAAAAACGATAAAGGAACAAAATGAGAATATCAATAAAGAGATAGAAACTATTTAATGAGATATGAGAGATAGAAATTATTTAAAAGAACCAAATACAAATTCTAGAGCTGAAAAACATAATAACAGAATTGAAAAATTCTCTAGAGGGGTTCAACAGAAGACTTGAAAAGATAGAAGAAAGAATCAGCAACTTTGAAGTCAACTTATTTAAAATTACCAAGTCTGAGAAGAAAAATGAATGAAGAAACATGAAGAAAAGCTAGGAGACTTATGGACACCATCAAGTGGACCAATGTATGCACTAAGACTGTCAGAAGAATGAGAGAAAAAAAGCAAAGGACTCATCTGAAGAAACAATGATTTGGAATCCCTCAAATTTGCAAAATAACATAGATATGCATATACACAAAATTCAACAAACTCCAAATAGGAAAATCCAGAGACCCACACTAAGACTCATTATAATCAAACTGTTGAAAGTCAAATAATTCTGAAAGCATCAAAAGAAAAGTGACTCATCATGTACAAAGGATCCTCAATAGCATTATTGGTAGATATCTCAGCAGAAACCTTACAGGCCAGAAGGCAGTAGGACAATATATTAAAAGTACTGAAAGAAAGAAAACTGTCAGCTAAGAATACTGTCCTTTGAAAAGGAGGGAGAAATTGAGACATTGACAGATAAACAAAACCTGAAGTAGTTCATTACCTCTAGATGTGCCCTATAAAAAAATGCTGAAGGGAGTCCTTCAAGTTGAAATTAACAGACACTATGCAGTTATTCAGAGCCATACAAAAATATAAAGTTTTTTTTGATAAAATTAAATACATGGACAAATATAAATACCTGTATATTGTATTTTTGATTCACAGCTCCACTTTTATTCCATTATAGGAATTAAAGACAAAAGCATAAAATATATTATAAATCTATATTAATGGGCACATAATATACAATGATGTAATTGGTGGCCTCAGTCAAAAACAAAGCAAAGTGCAGAAATATAAAGGAGTAGAGTTTTTGCACTCAACTGAACTTGAGTTCATAAGAGTTTAAAATAAATTATTATGATTTTAGGATGTTTTGTGTAATCCCTTTGGCAGCCAGAAAGAAAATATCTATAGAATGTACCACACACACACACACACACGAGAGAGAGAGAGAGAGAGAGAGAAGAGAATCAAAATGTGTCACTACAAAAAACCAACAAATACAAGGGAACATAAGACAGAGAAAGACAAATACCATATTTTTTCTCTTATATGTGCAAACTAAAAATAAAAACAAATGAATAAACAAACAAACAAACAAAAAGCAAAAGCAGACCCATAAACACAGAGAACTGATGGTTGCCAGAAGGGGAGTGTGTAGGAGATGGGCAAAGTGGGTGACGGGGAGTGGGAGGTACAGGCTTCTAGTTATGGAATGAATAAGTCACAGGAATAAAAGATACAGTATAGGGAATTAACCAATGGTATTGTAAAAGCATTGTGACAGATGGTAACTATACTTGTAAGTATAGCATAATGAATAAACTTGTCAAATCACTATGCTGTACACCTAAAATGAATGTAACATTATATGTCAAGTATACTTTAATAAAAAAAAGAAAAAGGATAATCATGATAATAAAATAATGTCACTTAGGAAAAAAAAGAAAGCAGTAATGGAAGAAACGAGAGACATAAAGCTGTAAGAAGTACAGAAAACAAATAATGCCAATAGTAAGTCTTTCCATATCAGTAATTATTTAAATGTAAATGGATTGAACCACCCAATCAAAAGATGTAGATTAGCAAAAAGGTTTTAAAAAATAGGATCCGACTATACACTATTTACAAGAGACTTACTTTAGATTTAAGGACATGCATAGGTTGAAAGTAAAAGGATAGAAAAAGATATTCCACATAAATGGTAACAAAAATTGGGCAGGGGTGGATATACTAATATCAGACAAAGACTTTAAGTCAAAACCTGTTACAAGACACAAAGATGAACATTGTATAATGATGAAACTATTTACCAAGAAGGAATAAGCTGTACAAAAAATATGCACCAAACACCAAAGCTCCTGATAGATGAAGTAAACATTGACAAATTTGAAGCATGAAATAGAAAGCTCTACAATAACAGTAGGAGACCTCAATAACACATTATCAATAATAGGACAACCAGACAGAATATCAACAAGGAAATAGAGATCTTGAACATTATAGCCCAATTCGACCTAACAAGCACATACAGAACACTCCACTCAACAGCAGCAAGATATATATTTTTCTCAAGTGCACATGGAAATTTTTCCAGGTTAGACTATATATTGGGCCACAAAAAATGTCTTAAATTTTGTTTTTAACTTTTTTAATGTTTATTTTTGAGAGAGAGAGAGAGACAGGGTACAAGCAGGGAAGAGGCAGAGAGAGAGAGGGAGACACAGAATCTGAAGCAGGCTCCAGGCTCTGAGCCATCAGCACAGAGCCTGACGCAGGGCTCAAACCTGCAGACCACGAGACCATGACCTGAGCTGAAGTTGGACGCTTAACTGGCTGAGCCACCCAGAAGCCCCCAAAAATGTCTTAAATTTTAAAAGGTTGATCATATAAATGATCTCTGCAACTAAAATGGGATGAAAATATACATTAATAGAAGAAGGAAAACTGGAAAATGCAAGAATATTTTGAAATGAAACAGTACCCTTTTAAACAACCAATGAGTCATAGTGGAAATCACAAGAGAATTTAGAATATTGAGACAAATGAAAATGAAAATATATCAAACAGAGATTCAGCAAAAGCAGTGCTAAGGGAGAAATTTGTAGTTGTAAATGCTTATTTAAAAAAGATCTCAAATTAATAGCTTAACTTTATACTTTAAGGAGCTAAAAAGAAGAACAAACTAACACAAGATAGCAGAAGAAAATGAAACGATTTAAGCAGAGATAAACAAAATAAAGAATAGAAAAACTATAGAGAAATATCAGTGAAACCAATAGTTGTTTCTTTGAAAATGTGAATGAAATTGACAAGCCTTTTGCTAGACTATGAAAAAAAGAAAGACTCAACTAAAATTATAAATGAAAGAGGGATACTACAATAGATTTTACAGAAACAAAAAATATTATAATAGAGTATGAACAATTGTACACCAACAAATACCCCACATGAAATGGACAAATTCCTAGAAACACAAAACCTACCATGACTAAATCATAGAGAAATAGAAAATCTGAACAGATCTCAAACTGTTAGGAGACTGAATGAATAATCAAAAACCTTCCAACAAATAAAAACTCAGGACCAGAAAACTTCATATGTAAAGTCTACCAAATATTTAAAGAAGAATTAACACTAATTCTCCTCAAGCTCTTCCAAAACATTGAAAAGGAGGGAATACTTCAAACTCATTTTATGATGCTGGTATTACATTGATACCAAATCCCAACAAATACACTGCAAGAAAACTGTAGACCAATATCCCTGATGAATCTTACTGCTAAAATCCTCAAGAACTACTGGCAGACAGAATTCAACAACATATTAAAAGGATAATACATCATCATTAAATAGGATTTATTCCTGGTATTCAAAGATGGCTCAACATACAAATATTAAATAATGTAATACAACTCATTAATAGAACAAAGGGGAAAAAACCAAACCAACAAACAAAAAGCCCAAAACCAAAAAACCGTGATCATCTCAACTGATGCAGAAAAAGCATTCGACAAAACTCAACACTTTTTCATGACATAAATACTCAACAAACTAGGAATAGAAGGTAACTGCTTCAACATAATAAGGCCATATTGGACAGTTAACATCAGTGGTGAAAGACTGAGAGCTTTTCCTCTAAGGTCAGGAATCAGACAAGGTGCTTACTTTCATCCTTCCATTCAACATAGTACTGAAGATCTTAGCCAGAACAATTAGGTGAGAAAAAGAAATGAAAGATATCCAAATTGGAAAGGAGGTAGTGAAATTATCTCTGTTCACAGACAACATAACTTTATATGTAGAAAGCTCTAAAACTTACACACACACACACACACACACACACAATCTAACAGAATAAACGAATTTAGCAAAGTCACAGTATACACTATCAACATGCAAAAATCAGTTGCATTTCTCAGCATTAGTGAATAATTAAAAAAGAAATCAAGAAAGCAATTCCATTTATGATGACATTAAAAAGAATAAAACACTTAGGAATAAACTTATCCAAGCAGGCAAAAGACATTTCTCCAAAGAAGATTTCTAAATGGCCAAGAATATGAAAACATGCCCAACATCACTAATTGTTAGAGAAATGTAAATCAAAACAACAGGATACCACCTCACACCCATTAGATGGTTACCAGCAAACGAACAAATAAATAAGTAGTGTTGGCAAGGATGTAGATATTTTTGGAACATTTGTACACTGTTGGTGGGAATGTAATATGGTTTAGCACTCTGGAAAACAGCATGGCAATCCCTCAAAAAATTAAAAAGAGAATTTCCATATGATCCAACAATCCAGCTTCTCAGTATGTACCCAAAAGATTCAAAAGCAGGCCCTTGGAGAAATATCTGTACACTCATGTTCATAGCAGCATTATTCAGTGGCCCAAATGTTGAAGCAACCCATTTCCATCAACAGATGAATGGATAAACAAAATGTGGTGTATGCATTTAAGCCTTAAAAAGAGAGGAAATCCTGGGACGTAGTGCAACATTCATGAAACTTGAAGACACTATAAGCAATATAAGCCAGTCACACAAGTACAAATACTGTATGAATCCATAGGTATGTACTCAGAATAGTCAAAATTATAGAGACTGAAAGTAGAATGGGAGTTACAAGGGACTGACGGAAGAGGAAATGGGGAATTGGGGTTGTTTTATGGGTATACAGTTGCAGTGTTTTAAGATGAAAAGAGTTCTTTAGATTGGTTGTACAACAATGTGAATGCACTTAACATTACTATAGACTTAAAAATGGTTACAATAGTAAATTATATATATATATATATACATATATATATTTTGCTACAATTAAAAAAAATTTTAAGACTTATACAAAAAATCAGTAAAATAAATAAAGTAATTGACAACCAGAAACAACAGATGTAATAAAATTCAGATCATGTTAGTTAGCATGACTCCAGTGCTTAATCATCATAGCTTCCTGTCACTCAGGGCAGAAAGAGAAATGTGATAGCTTTCATAACTCTTTTACTGAAAGGTTGGGAAAATCAGTTCCCTGGAAGAGGTATAGTTTTCCTTAGCATGAAATCCTGATTCTTACTCCTTTGTAGGTATCTCAGTTATTTTGTTTGTTTTGTTCTGTTTTTACTGTTCACTGGAAACTTTTGTGATTTTTCTCTTTATCTTCAATATGCAAAATTTTGCTATGATGTGTCTGTCTAGGTCGTTTTCCATTTATCTAGCTTCTGGTGGGCACTATAAATCTGATGATTTATGTCTGGGGAATTTCCTTCCATTATTCTTTTGATGATTTCCTCTCCTGGATTCTTTGTGTTCTCCTCTTCTGCCATTCTGCAACATCTACCATAATGATGGAGTTTCTGGGAACTATTTTCCATGTCTCTATTTTCCTCTCATATGTTACCTTTACCTTTTTGCTCTATAATGTGGAAGAATTCCTTAATAATTTTTGGGGGTGCCTGGGTGTCTCAGTTCGTTAAGCGTCCAACTTCGGCTCAGGTCATGATTTCACGGTTCATGGGTTTGAGCCCCATGTCGGGCTCTGTGCTGACAGCTTAGAGCCTGGAGCCTGCTTCAGATTCTGTCTCCATCTCTCTCTCTGCCCCTCTCCTGATCACTCTCTGTCTCTCTGTCTCTCTCTCAAGAAATAAAATAAACATTAAAAAAAATTTTTAAATAATAATTTTCAATACTCCTACTTTGTAATTGGATATTTAGTTATCTCATTCTTCTAAGTTATATATTATTTATGTATCTATTTAGATTTTTATAATTATGTTTATATTTCTAGAATCCCCAGCTGGCTCTATTTTATAATAGTATTTCTCATTTTGTGGATATACTATCTTCTCTTACCCCTCTGAAAATATGACATTATAAAGATTTTTTTTTGCCTATTAACTCTGCTCGGGTGTGGACTTTTGAATTTATCTGCTGTATCTCTTTCATGGTGTTGCTTTCCTAAGTGGTGAGTTTTAGTTTGTGTTCATCTTTGTGGTTGAGACTCCCTATTCTCCTCTCTGTAGTTACTTCTTCTATTTACTGCATGTTGACAATTGCAGTTATGGGCAAAGATCTAAAAATCCATGTCCTCATGTCATGTCCCTGAAAGCATTTTCATATGCAGTTTCAAATGGTCTAGGCTGCAGTCCTCTGAATTGTGCTCAAGGCTTCAATAAAGTCTTATTAAACACGCAGCCTGGACCTGGCTACTACAATGGGGAATTTAGGGATGGATGCCTGCACATCTGTGCCCATGCCTGAAGCAAAGTAGTGTAGGGAGAACAGCCACAGCAGCTAGAAGAAAATCTATCTCAAGGCAGTGAGAGGGGCCTGCAGTGGAGCTAAGTAGAGGTCGAAGCCAGATGGCCAGCTAAAGTGAGCCAACCAGGATACATGGGTGGAACATGTAAGCATGAGAGAATATATTCTCAGAGACACCTGAAAGAAAGAAAGAGGATTTCTATAGGAAAAAGGAACAGGGATTCAGATTACTGAAAGTTGGACATTAAAGGGAAATGAAATGTGGACTATTTGGATTATGTAATAAATGACATAGAGATAAACTTGAAGTGTTCATATTCTTGATGATGTCAAAAAATGTTAATAAAGAAAGTAGATATTTTCACAAGGAAGTTCACACAATACCATCAGAAGAGAATAATAATCAAGATTCTATATATCTCCTTGACAGAAAACCAAAAAAAATCTTATTTCAAGAACAGAATGAGTAAGGGGCCCTGGTTAAGCACAGTAATGAACTACAGAGGACAGATGACTAGGTTATGTGGTAGGAAATATTTTGAAACATTTCATAAAATTTATATTAATCAATAGATACATATATCAATGAAGCAGAATAGAGAACAGAAATAACCTACACAGGAGACCCAACTGATTTTTTACAAAGGTGGAAAAGCAATTCAATGGAGGACAGTCTCTTTAACCAATGGTACTGGGACAACTGGAATTGTACAGAAGAAAATGAACTTCAACACAAGTCTCATACCTTATGCAAAGACTAACTCAAAATGAACCATAGACTTAAATTTAAAATACAAACTATAAAACTTTTAGAAAATATCATAAGAGAACCATTGGGACCTACAGCTTAGTGATGTTCTTTGAGATATGACACCAAAAGCATAAAGGAAAAAAATGATAAAGTGAAATTTATCAAAATAAAAAACTTTTGCTATGTTAAAGAGCTTAAGAAGATGAAGAGACCAAGCTAGAACATGGAGAAAATATTTGCAAACCATGTACATGACAAAGGACTTGTATCTTAATGTAGAAAGAATTCTCAAAACTCCACAGTAAAACAAACAAACAAAAAACACCTGATTATAAAATGGGCAAAAGACATGAAGAAACATTTCACTGTGGATATATGGATAGAAAATAAGCACATTAAAAGATGTTTGACATTACTAGCTATTTATGGAGGAAGTAAGCCTTAAGCCTGTCCTTAGATGAGTAGGGTTTTATAAATAGGAGTGGTATAAAACATAAGCTCAAGAGTCACTTTGCATCCCAACAACATTCTTTGGCAATATCTTCCTTTAAATTTTTCTGTTAAGTTACATAGCACTATGTCTAGAATAGTGCTTTTGTAAAAAGAATTATATATAATCTATCTATCTATCTATCTATAATTGGGAAAATTTGAACACTAGGTGATTTGATGTCATTTAAGAGTCATTTATTAACTTAAAATATTTTTAAAAATTGTAATGTTTATTTATCTTTCAGAAAGAAAATGAGCGGAGGAGGGCAGAGAGAGAGGGAGGCACAGAATCTGAAACAGGCTCCAGGCTCTGAGCTGTCAGCACAGAGCCCAAATGTGGGGCTCGAACTCACAAGCCATGAGATCATGACCCAAGCTGAAGTCAGCCGCTTAACAAATTGAACCACCCAGGCACCCCTACTGAAAAATTTTTGAGTGTGGTCATGTATTTTAAAAGTCCTTAATTTGGGGGCAACTGGGTGGCTCAGCCGGTTAAGTATCTGACTCTGGATCTCAGCTCAGGTCTCTCACAACCCTGAGTTGTGAGTGCAGGACCCACATTGGGCTCTATGCTGGGCATACAGCCTGAAGCCTACTTAAAAAAAAGAAAAAAAGTCATTATCTTTTAGAAATAAATACTGAAGTATTTACTAAGAAATGTTATTATGTCTTAGATTTGCTTACAAATAATCCAGTGAGGAAATGAAGACAGTGGGTGGGAGTATGGATGAAACAAGACTGACTATAAATGTGAAGTTGATAGGTTAATATTGGTTCAATATAATGTTCCATTTCTTTAAGTTTGAAATTTTTCATAATAAAGATTAAAGTAAACTAAAATATATTTACATATATGTTTCTATGTGCATAGAAAAACAAAATCTAAAGGACATGTTTCAAACTGTTAACCCTGAGGATCTCTGGAGTAGAGAATTGGAGTGAGTGAAAGGAAGGGAAACTTATGTTTTTCACTTTATGCACTTTGAGATTTTTACAGTGAACATACAATTTTTAATTAGAAAAAATAATGAGGGGTGCCTGGGTAACTCAGTCAGTTGAGCATCCAACTCCTGATTTCAGCTCAGGTCATGAACCTGAGGTTGTGAGACTGAGCCCCATGTCAAGCTCTGTAATGAACATGGAGCCTGCTCAAGATTCTCTCCTTCTGCCCCTTTCTTCTGCTTGTGCCTACTCTCTGAAAAATAAGAAAAAAGAAAAAAAACAATGAAAAATTAAAATGTATGATTGCTTTTTTACATTTAATTCTTCTTTTAATTAGTTATACATTAGAGAAATTTTTCAAAAGTATAAAATTTTAAGGAGACTCAAATATTGCTAGAAATTTATGGAAGGAGAAGCATGTAAAAAATGTTGTGAAGCTAAACTTGAGAATCTTCTTATATACAACTTGATACAGATCTTATGGCTTTTAAAAGCAACTAAAATAACCCAACTGCATGGACTCATCCATTAGATTTATATTTCTTGAAGGCATCAGAATAATGCTGAGCAAGTCACCTACTGGAAATTTAAACAATGATCTGGAAGGGTGACTTTACCTCAGGCTCAGTTCTTGAAATTTGAGTCTTAGAAAAATACTTATTCTATTCGTAACCACTAGGGCTCAGTGTCTTCTTTAAAATGTGAAATTAATGCATTTTAGAAAACAAAATAATCACAACACTTACTTTCAATTGATACTGAATAGAAAAGAGACTGTCTTTGTAATAGTCCCTGATGTTAAAATATTCCAGGGAAATTTTGAAAGATGGGGATGGGTCATCATTAAGACACTTCTTTTATTTTCCTTTCTCTTGAGATGAGTGAGGGGAATTTTTTTGTATATTAAAAAGAAAACTAGAGGTGCCTAGGTACCTCAGTTGGTTGAGCACCCAACTCTTGATTTCGGCTCAGGTCATAAACCGAGGGTCATGGGATCAAGCCCTGCATTGGGCTCTGCACTAGCGTGCAGCCTGCTTGAGATTCTCTCTCTCTCTCTCTCTCTCTCTCTCTCTCTCTCTCTCTCTCTTTGCTCCTCTCCCCCCTGCTTGCATTCTCTCTCTCTCAAAATGAAAGAAAAAAAAGAAAGAAAGAAAGAAAGAAAGAAAGAAAGAAAGAAAGAAAGAGAAAGAAAGAAAGAAAGAGAAAGAAAGAAGAAAAGTAAGGAAAAAGAGAAAACTATATTGCCCTAGAGACGGATTTAAGTTTTTAGTCATTATTTGAATTTCTTCTTTTAAAGTGTTTCCTATATTGTGATAGGCAAACTCACTGAGAAGAACTGAGCAGAATTGAGCCTCCCATCATATGACTGTAGGTAAATTGAGGCAAGTAGGTAGGGGCTCTGCATTTAGATGGCTGGCACTTTCTCTTTCCTTATTTATAGGCAGCCTTTCAACATAGAACTTCATATTTTTAGATTTCCAAGGGACTTCAAGGTAAACACAACTATTCGAATACACTTTATGGGGTGTTCAAATAGTTCTGCTGCTGAGTGGAAACCTTTCGGTTCTCACAGTGAATCTCTCATGTTAGCAAGCTTAAAGGTTTGTCACATCTATCAATAGTACTGACAACCTTGTCCTGTAAATACCCTTCCCCCAAAGCAGCATTTTAGGAAGTAATTATGTTCCTCTTTTCGTATTCCTGCGCTGACATAAAGAGAAGAGAAGGTCTGCAAATACTTTCTCTGTGACAAGACAGTGTTAGAGAGGCAGCATGCACCCCCACTTGCCCTGACTCCCCTCCCAAGGGAAAGAAGTCTGGCGGATCAGACCGGGCAGTTATCGGGCCACGCTCTCTACTCAGTGGCATACTCAGAGCCACTGCACACGTGATGCATGTCCTCTCACTAGTATGGCACTAAAGTGCTCATCTGGTCTGTGGGCACAGCTAGCAGGGCCTGCCCTTGCCAAGGCCACCAGGTGTCTATTCTCTCTCGGCATGAAGAGTGGGGATGTGCTCTGCAGGTCTGCCGCCTTCCTTTGAGATGGGTGGTGAGAGGCCTCCATCCCCAGGCTGGCCCTGACCAGAACGTCTTCCTGATATTTCATTCCCTCTGTCAACCCATCTTTTGTCTGTTCATCAGCCAGGATCCTGGGGAAGAAGAGGCGGGGGGAGGTGAGTAAAAGAATGCATGTACAGAATCTCATCACAAACCCTCCAATAGCAATTTATACAGGGAATCACAATATACCCTAGAAACTCATACTGCCTTCACATATAGAAATAGTTCCACAATGTAGACTATGCCCAGTTCTGGCATCATCCGTGCAGATTCACAAGTGACTCCATCAGGGCTTGCCTTTAGCACAGCAGGTGCCTTCCCTTCCCTGGGTGATGTGAGTAAACAAGTACCTCTTTGGTTTTCCCTTAGATCTCTCTAAGGGTCAACTTACTGATATGTGCATATAGTTTTAAGACTTTGAGGAATAATTGCATGAGAAAAGATTTTCAGAGGAAGGTTTTTTTTGTTTGGTTTGGTTTTTTTGTTTTGTTTCTTGTTTTGTTTTTTTAGTTTACCCCCTCATCTCCTGACAGAATAATCTGTTTATAATAGAGCACTGTAGTGTTCTACAATTAGGATTACCAGATTTAGTAAAAACAAAACAAGATGCTCAGCTAAATTTGAAAAAAATTTTAACATTTTTTATTTATTTTTGAGAGATGGAGAGAGAGCATGAGTAAGGGAGGGGCACACAGAGAGGGAGACACAGAATCTGAAGCAGGTTCCAGGCTCCAAGCTGTCAACACAGAGCCCAACGCAGGACTTAAACTCACAAACCGTGAGATTATGACCTGAGCCAAAGTCAGATGCTTAACCAACTGAGCCAGGTGCCCCTGAATTGAATAAAAAATACTATACTTAGTATAAATATGTCCTATGCAATATTAGGTTGCATACATTTACTTTGTGGGACATACTTACACTAAAAATTATTTGTGTTTACCTGATATTCATATTTAACTGGATACCCTGTATTTTATTTATAGGGTTCTATACAGGCAACCCTATCTATAGTAGAAAACTTTCACCATAGAAGCCAAAGACCTTTACGTTTTAGTTTTATTTTTTATTTTTTTTAATTTACATCCAAATTAGTTAGCATACAGTGCAACAATGATTTCAGAAGTAGATTCCTTAGTGCCCCTGACCCATTTAGCCCATCCCCCCCCACAACCCCTCCAGTAACCCTGTTTGTTCTCCATATTCATGAGTCTCTTCTATTTTGTCCTCCTCCCTGTTTTTATATTGTTTTTGTTTCCCTTCCCTTATGTTCATCTGTTTTGTCTCTTAAAGTCCTCATATGAGTGAAGTCATATGATTTTTGTCTTTTTCTGACTAATTTCTCTTAGCATAATGTCCTCCAGTTCCATCCATGTAGTTGCAAACGGCAAGATTTCATTCTTTTTGATTGCCAAGTAATACTCCATTGTGTGTGTGTATATGTGTGTGTGTATATCTATATCTATATCTATATCTATATCTATATCTATATCTATATCTATCCCACATCATCTTTATCCATTTATCTATTGGTGGACATTTGGGCTCTTTCCATACTTTGGCTATTGTTGATAGTGCTGCTATAAACATGGGGGTGCATGTGTCCCTTCGAAACAGCACACCTGTATCCCTTGGATAAATGCCTAGCAGTGCAATGGCTGGGTCGTAGGGTAGTTCTATTTTTACCTTTTTTGAGGAACCTCCATACTGTTTTCCAGAGTGGCTGCACCAGCTTGCATTCTCATACATTTTTTTAATGTTTATTTATTTTTGACAGAGAGAGAGACAGAGCATGAGTGGGGGAGGGACAGAGAGAGAGGGAGACACAGAATCTGAAGCAGGCTCCAGGCTCTCAGCTGTCAGCACAGAGCCCAACGCGGGGCTTGAACTCACAAACCATGAGATCACGACCTGAGCCGAAGTCGGACACCCAATTGACTGAGCCACCCAGGCGCCCCGAAGCCAAAGATCTTTTAAAAGCCCAGATGTTTATTAAATAACTTCTTCTTTATCTTTAGGCAATTAATATTATCTCCTTCTTTCCTTTCTTCAGCAAATGTTTAGTAAGCATTGACTACATGCCAGATACTGTGTGTGTGTGTGTGTGTGTGTGTGTGTGTGTGTGTGCTGGAATAAGAAAACAAGGAAGTCAGAGAAAAAATTAAATATAAATAATATTTTTAAATGATGATGAAAATAAAACGGGTGGCGTGATAAAGAATGTCTGAGTGGAGCTGGCTGCCTTAGCTCCAACTATCAGGGAAGTCCCCCAAAAGAGGTACTATTTCACTTGAGTCCTGGGGAAAAAGAAAGATGCAGACATAAGAAGGTTTCATAAAAATCAGCTATAAGCAGAAGGAACCATAAATATAGGAACCATGGTATATTAATTTTCTATGGATGCTGTAACAAACTACTATCATCTTGATGGTTTACAACAACAGAACTAATTTTCTCAAAGTTCTAGAGGCCAGAAGTCTGAAAACAACGTGTTGGCATGGCCACACTCCCTCTCAAGTCACCAGGAGAGAATCCACTGCTTGCCTCCCTCAGTTTCTGGTAACTGCCAGAATTTCTTGGTTTTTATTGGAATCGCTCCAATCTTCAAGGCCAGCATCTTCAAAGCTTCTCCTGTGTGATTGTCTGACTAATATTCCTCTCTGTCTTTCATACAAGGATACTTGTGATGGCATTGAGGGCCCATCTTAACCATATCTGTAATCCATCAATCAATTACATCCCTTTTTTGCCATATAAGGTTAACATCTGCAGGTTCCAGGGATTAAGATGAGGATATATTTGGTGGGTTGGTGGGGGAGGGGATAATGTTCAGCCTATCACAGTGGGTAGGAGCTCGACATGTCCTAACGGTGTGTGTGGCTGGAACAGCATGAACCAAGGGAGAGGCGCAATGAAGAGGAGAGGTAGACAGGGCCTGTGGGCCCAGGTAAGGGAGACAGGTTTTACTTTAATGGCAATGGGCAGCCAGTGAGGGGGTTTAAGCAAAGAGCGACAAGATTTACATTTTAAAAGCATTTCTCTGGTCACTTTGTAGAGGCTGGACAGTAGTAGGGGCAAGAGCTAAAGGAAATGAAATTGTTAGAGCTGTGTCTCCTACCAGAGAAGGGCAGGTTGAAGCACTGGTAGCTTAGATTTGGGGAACAGCAGGGGAGGGACATTTGGGACAGAGGGAATAGATTTTGGAGACAGAACCATGAGGATTTACTGATACATTAGATAAGGGGGTGGGGGGAGAGAATATCATTCAATTCTCCTAGGTTTGGGGCTAAATGCTAATAAAAAGCCAAATGTTGTTTGATGGAACTGGGTAAGAATCTCCAGTCTCCTCTGCAAAGAGGATTTCACACAGAGTTAAGAAAAGAAGGTTTTGTTTTGTCCTAAAATCCATTTGATAAAGTAAGCATGCTTTTGGGGAAAGAAATATTCTTTTTCTTCCTTCCAAAATTGAGTCTTAACAAAGGCATCACACTTCAGAGCACGGTTAAAAAGAATGAGAGCAGCGCTGTTACAAAGATTGATGACGACTTGATGTGCACCTGTTAAAGCTGCAAACTTCTCGCCTTCTGGGTCAGGTTCACTTGGCAGGTGGCATCTTTCACGTCCAGAGTGAAGAGTGGTTCAGCAACCAGGAAATCCTGTGTACAATGATGTTTTCCACCACAAGGTGTTCATCAATAAAGAGTGGATGGCAACAAATCAATTGCTTTGTTGCAAGTTGGGCAGAGATAAGAGTGATGGGGAGAACTCCTATCAGGTGTGGGAGTTAGTTCTTGTCTGTGTTCTGTCACCAAAGACCAGTGACCCATGACCACTGCAAGTCATTCCATCCTTCCGGCCTCAGTTTCCTCAACTGTAAGGGGTAAGAGTTGTTGAGAAAGTCAAATGAAATAACGGAAGTGCCAGAAACAATGCGACCTAACTACAACTTGTCTATATGATATCGTATCATATATCATACCATGTTGTATTATATATTTTATCATATCTGATTCCTCTAAAGCAACTTGTACTTAATTGTTGCAATACTTTTTTTAGTCAAATTTAATTAAATAGGTATAAACAACATGGCCATAAACCAGGTAGATTTGTTTGGCAAGTGCTGAGGAATTGATCATTACAGATTGGTACCATGGTTTCCTGACTCATATGCATGTGTCCTTTATCTGAAGAGAAAATGGCCAGCCCAGCTGCCCTCAGTCTAACACAAAGGATTTCAGCCTAAAACGTGATACATGAGGGTCAAGTAATCTCAAATATGTGGTAGGTGACTTCATTAAAATATCAAAGTATTAATGAAGGTCACTTGCAGCCCAGTTTTAGGACTTGAAAGAGTATTCATTATTTCCAAAGGCAAGTTGTTGGGTGAATTTGTCTGACTGAAAGAATAAAAAGTTTCATATGGTTAGAAAAAAAGTTTCATATCATTCTTGATGATTTTATTTGTATAAAATAACTTATTGTTTCAGGTTTTTATCAAGTAGATTTGAAGAGATAACTGTGACTGACTGGATTCCGCCATATCTGTGGCTACCCTGAGATCCCACAGTTTGATGTTGGAGAAAAGATAGAATTCTATGTCCTTCATATACAACATCATTTAAGAACAATAAAACATGAAGAATAAACTAAAATGCAATTTGATTTTCTCCACAACCTGTATCATTAAGATTGTTCACATAATTAAAAAGTTAGATTTAGGGGCCCCTGAGTGGCTTAGTCAGTTGAGTGGCCAACTCTTGATTTTAGCTCAGGTAATGGTCTCATAATTGTGAGATCAAACCCTGCATCAGGCTCCACACTGAACATGGGGCCTGTTTGAGATTCTCTCTCTCTCCCTCTCTCTCTGACCCTTCCCTGCTTGCTTTCTCTCTCCTCAAAAAAAAAAAAAATAGACCTGTTTTTAAAGTTAGATTTATAAGCTAATATTCTAAAACATATGTTGTCTAAATTCACTAATTCATAAATGGGTTACCTTTTAAATATTTCCCATCTTATCTAGGAGCTATTGTCACATCTTTTTATATTTCTTTTCAAAAGTCCAAACTCTATCTTCCTTTTTGTTTTCATATGGCCATCTGTTTTGATTAATCTGGACTTGGACTTATAGTAGAGTCCAACAGAGCATCCTTCGAAAAATATACCTTCAAAAATAATTTATCATAACTATGGCTTTAATAACAGGTTTGTGTGTGTATGAATATTACATGTCAAAGTCCATCAATTTTATTAGCCAAGCCAGGATAGAATGTTATTGAAGAACTGATAAAGATATTTATAATAATTGTAACTGGTAGAAATAAATGGCAAAGCTCTGATTCAGTTTGGTCTTCATGTAATTATACAAAGTAGGAACCCCTTGGGTCATCTTGTCTATTTCCATGGTATTAAAGGTAACTGGACAGTATCTGGTGTCTTTTGCATCTATTTTAAAAATAAGGTAGATTGGGAAATATAAATAGAGAATAGGAGTAACCAGCAGCTTTTTAAAAATTCTATCAAGTAGTCTAGACTCACAGAAAGGTGCCCAGCCTGGTTCAGAGACATAATCACATTCTACTTAATAAACCAATGCAGATAAAAAAAAAATCTACTCTGATCATGAGACCATTATTTACCCACATATTCCCACACCTTCAGAGAAAATCACAAAGGTTTTCATGATAATCATCCACTATAAAAGAAAACGTAGCCTAACTTTCTACATATTTCATAAGATTCATGTTGGAAAGGAAGCCCTTAAGCATTTGTTACACCTGGCAAATTCTGCCTAGGGACCCTCTAGAATATTATCTGATAAGTGTGGTATCCATGAGGTCTGTGTCTAGGTCTGTGAACCCTGAGCCTTGTCCTTGATCCCCACATAGGTGGGCATGACTAGAGGGCATCATTATCTCTGACCTTATGAGGTCAGTTTATTTTTCCAGATGTATAAGGAAAGAGGTACTTTTTCCAGAAGTTTCTCATTTTCTAGAAGCTCAGCTCCTTATTTATATCAATATCCCCTTCAGAGTGAATGGTCTTCTGGTTATAAATCCTGGGATGTCACTGTTAAACTATTTTCCCCAAAGATCTCTAACTCTTCAAGCCCAGAACTAACCCACTCACACCCCTCCCATGAATGTTGCTTCCCCGCTCCTCTACGTAGTCTTTGGTCAGGTAGGGAAGACTCTCAAGCTAGTGCTTCTCAAACTTCAGTGTGTACCAAATCACCTGGAAAATTAGGACACTGCCACCAGAGATTCTGATTCATTAAGCCCAGCTTTCGGTCTGAGAATGTACATTTCCATCAAGCTCACAAATCACATTTTGAGTAACCTGCTTTAAGTCACAGTAGCATCTGAATTGCTGAGCTTCAAATTTCCATCCCCTCAGTCACCATTTACTTTGCTCCAGCAGAGGAGCCTTTCCTCTATCCATAATGATTCCCACCTCTTCTGGGTGTTAATGATCTAATTTGCCATGACAGTGCCATTATTCATCATGCCATTTGAATACTATAGCTCCATCTGCACTGGTGAATGGAAGCTTCATCCAAACTTTGATCATTGGGTACTTGAATTGCCATTTTTCCACAAGCCTCGTACAGGGCTACCTTAGTGGAGTTCTCCATCAACTCTATCACTGGAGGAGCACAGGTCCTTTAGCTGCAGCTAGACTCAGAGTGGTCACCTTGCTCAAACTTTCACCTATACTATTTGCTATGGTCTGAATATTTGTGTCCCCCCACCCTGCCAAGATTCATATGACACATAATCCCCAAGGTGATGGTATTAGGTGATGGGGCCTTTGGGAGGTGATTCAATCATAAGGCAGAACCTTCATAAGTGGGATTAATGCTGAGGCACCTGGATGGCTCAGTCAGTTAAGCATCCAACTCTTGATCTTGACGCAGGTCATGATCTCACCATTCATGAGTTCAAGTCCTATGTCAGGCTCTGCCTGACAGTATGAAGTCTGCTTGGGATTCTCTCCCTCCTCTCTCTCTGCCCCTCCCTGCTCATGCTCGCTCTCTCTCTCTCCCTCTCTCTCTCTCTCAAAATAAATAAACTTTAAAAAATGAGGTTATTGCTTTCATAGAAGAGACCCCACAGAGCTCCCTATCCCTCCTGCCATATGAGAATACAACACAAATCTGTGACCAGGAAGAGGCCTCTCACCCAGCAACCATGCTAGCACCCTGATCTTGAACTTCTAGCCTCCACAACTGTGAGAAATACATCTTTGTTGTTTATATGCTACCAAGTTTATTGTATTTTATTTCAGCACCCCAAACAGACTAAGATATCATTATATCCTCTTTTACACATAACTCCTGCTGAATGGACAATGGGCTCCATAACTTCTCATCACAATTCATTGGGGAAGAAATGAACATTTGACTCAAAGAAAGAGAGGTCCACAGAGAAACCTGAGCTGATTAGATCCCTTTGTTCTATTTTACTGTTGTTTTTAGAGATTTTATTTTTTAGAGCAGTTTTAGGTTCACAGCAAAATTGAAAAGAAGGGACAGAGATCTGCCACATACCTGCTGCCCCCACACATGCATAGCCTCTCCATTATCAATGTACCACACCACAGTGGTATATCCATTACAACTGATAAATCTACACTGATATATCATAATCACCCAAAGTCCATAGTTTACTTTAGGGCTCATTCTTGGTGTTGTACATTCTGTGGATTTTGATAAGCACTTAATGACATGCATCAACCATTATAGTATCATATAGAGTATTTTCCTTGCCCTAAAAACTCTCTGTGTTCTGCCTATTCATACTTCTTCCTACTTTGACCCTGACAACCACTGTTCTTTTAACATCTTCATAAATTTGCATTTTCCAGGATGTCTTACAGCTGGAATCACACAGCCCTTTCATATTGCTTTATTCACTTAGTAATATGCTTTTAAGGCTCCTGCATGTCTTTTCACAGCTTAATTGCTCATTCCTTTTTAGCATTGAATAATATCCCATTGTCTGGATGTACCACAGTTTATCCATTCACCTAATGAAGGACATCTTGGTTGCTTCCAACTTTTGGCAGTAATGAATAAAGATGCTATAAACATCCATCTACAAGGTTTTGTGTAGACAAAACTTTTCAAATACTTTGGGCAAATGGCAAGGAACTTGATTGATGGATCATATGCTAAGAGCATGTTTAGTTTTGTAAGAAACTGCCAAAATGACTTCCAAAATGGCTGTGTGATTTTGCATTCCCACCAGCAGTGAATGAGAGTTCTTGTTACTCCATATCCTCACCAGCATTTGGTGTTGTCAAGTGTTCCAATTTTAGTCATTCTAATAGGTGATTAGTGGTATCTTATTGTTTTAATTTGGATTCCCCTAGTGTAGAGGATATTTTCATATGTTTATTTGCCATCTGTGTATCTTCTTTGGTGAGGTGTCTGTTAAGGTCTTTGGTCCATTTTTTTTCTTAGGTTGTTTATCTCTTATAGTTGAGTTTTAAGAGTGCGTTATATTTTTCAAATAATAGTCCTATATAAGATGTGCCTTTTGCAAATATTTTCTACCAGGCCATCTCTTCTCTTTCATTCTCTCGATATGGTCTTTCACAAAGCAGTTTTACATTTTTAAGGAACTGAGTTTATCAATTATTTCTTTCATAGATTATACCTTTGGTGTTATATTTTACAAGTCAGGGCTATATTGAAGGTCATTAGGTTTCTTCCTGTATTATATTTTACGATCCATTTGCAGTTACATTTTATGAAGGGTGTAAGGTCTGTGTCTAGATTTTCTTTTTTCTGTTGACTAGACATTTTTTTTAATTTTAATTCCAGTATAATTAATATACAGCGGTATATTACTTTCAGGTGTACAAATTATTGATTCAACAAGTTGCTACATTACTCAGTGCTCATCATGATAAGTGTACTCTTAATTCCCTTCATCTAATTCACTCATTACCCCACTTACCTCCCCTCTGGTAGCCATCAGTTTGTTCTCTATATTTAAGAATCTGTTTTTTGGTCTTTTTCCCCTTTTTTGTTTCTTAAATTCCACATGTGAGTGAAATAATATGGTATTCGTCTTTCTCTGATTTATTTCACTCAGCATTATACCCTGTAGATCCATCCACATTGTTGTAAATGGCAGGATTTTATCCTGATGGCTGATATTCCATTGTATATATAACACCTCTTATTTATCCATTCATTTATCGATGAACACTTGGGTTGATTCCACAATTTGTCTCCCACAAATAATGCTGCAAATAATGGTGCCCCTATTTTTAATTTTTTGAGGAACCTCCATACTGTTTTCCAGAGTGGCTGCACCAGTTTGCATTCCCACCAACAGTGTAAGAGGATTACCCTTTCTCCACATCCTCACCAACACCAGTTATTTCCTGTGTTGTTAATTTTAGCCATTTTGACTGGCATGAGGTGATATCTCATTGTAGTTTTGATTTGTATATCTCTGATGATGAGTGATATTGAGCATCTTTTCATGTGTCTGTTGGCCAGCTTTGTCTTCTTTAGAAAAATGTTTATTCCTGGCTTCTGCCCATTTTTTAACTGGATTATTTGTTTTCTGGGCATTTGGTTTTATAAGGTCTTTATATATTTTGGATACTGACCCTTTATCAGATGTGTCATTTGCAAATATCTCCTCTTATTCCATCAGTTGCCTTTTAGTTTTGTTGATTGTTTCCTTCACTGTGCAGGAGCTTCTTAATTTGATGAAGTCCCAGTAGTTTATTTTTTTGTTTCCCTTGCCTGAGAAGACATATCTAGTAAGAAGTTGCTATGTCAGTCTGTTAGATTGCTAAGACTTCATTGGGGATTTTTGCATCTATGTTCATCAGAGATATTGGCCAATAATTTTTTTGTAGTGTCTATAATTGGTTTTGGTATCAAAGTAATCCTGGCTTCATATAATGAAATTGGAAGTTTTCCCTCCTCTTAAATTTTTGGAACAGTTTGAGAAGAATAGATATTAATTCTTCTTTAAATATTTGGTAGTATTCACTTGTGAAGCCGTCTGGTCCTGGACTTTTGTTTTGGGAGTTTTGTTTTTTTTTTTATAACTGCTTCTATTTCATTGCTGGTAATTGGTCTGTTAACATTTCCTATTTCTTCCTGATTCAGTTTTGGAAGGTTATATGTTTCTAGGAATTTATCCATTTCTTCTAGGTAGCTCAAATTTTTGGCATATAAATTTTCTTATAATATTTTCTTATAATGCTTTGTATTTCTGTGGTGTTGGTTGTTATTTCTTCCCTTTAATTTCTGAATTGTTTATTTCAGCTCTCTTTCCTTTTTTTGATGAGTCTGGCTAAAGATGTTCAATTTTGTTGATCTTTTTTGAAAAAAAAAACAGCTCTTGGTTTCTCTAATCTGTTCTGTTCTGTTCTTAGTTTCTGTTTCATTTATTTCTGTTCTAATACTTATTTCCTTTCTTCTTCTGGTTTTGGATTTTGTTTGTTCTTCCTTTTCTAGCTCCTTTAGGTATAAGTTTAAGTTGTTTATTTGAGACTTTTCTTCTTTCTTGAGGTAGGCCTGTATTGCTATAAATTTCTCTTTAGAATAGCTTTTCTTCATCCTAAAGATTTTGGACTGTTATCATTTTCATTTGTCTCCATGTATTTTTTTATTTCCTCTTTGACCCATTCACTGTTTAGTTTTATAACCTCCACGTATTGTGTTCTTCCCAGATTTTTTCTTGTGCTTGATTTCTAGTTTCAGGGTGTTGTGGTTGGAAAAGATGCATGGTATGACTTTGATGTTTTTAATTTGTTGAGACTGGTTGTGTGGCCTGACATGTAATCTATTCCGGAGAAAGTTCCATGTGCACTTGAAAAGAATGTGTATTCTACTGTTTTAGGATGGAATGTTCTGAATATATGTTATATCAATCTGGCCCAATGTGTCATTCAAAGCCATCATTTCCTTCTTGATTTTCTGTTTGGATGAACTATCCACTGATGTAAGTGGAGTATTAAAGTCCCCTACTGGTATTGTATACTATTGATTACTTCCTTTATGTTTTAGCTGCTTTATGTGTTTGGGTCTCCCATGTTGGGCACATAAATATTTACAACTGTTGTATCTTTTATTTTTGAGAGAAAGGAAGACAGAGTGTGAGTGGGCAAGGAGCAGAGAGAGGGGGAGACACAGAATACAAAGCAGGCTCTAATCTCTAAGCTGTCAGGACAGAGCCTGATGTGGGGTTTGAACTCACAAACTGGGAGACCATGAACTGAGCCAAAGTTGGACGCTTAACTGACTGAGCCGCTCAGGTGCCCCTAAAGTCTATTTTGTCCGATATAAGTATTATTACCTCAGCTTTCTTTATTTACACTTCCATTTGCTTGATAAATTCTTTTCCATCCCTTTAATTTCAATCAGCATCTGTCTTTGGGTCTGAAATGAGTCTCTTGTAGGCAGCATATAGATGTGTATGTATATGTATATAGATTGATTTTGTATCCATTCCATCACCCCATGTCTTTAGATTGGAGCATTTAGTCCATTTACATTCAAAGTAATTATTGATAAGTATGCACTTATTGCTATTTTGTTACTTCTTTTAATGTTGTGTGTGTTCGTGTGTGTGTGTGTGTGTGTGTGCGTGTGTGTGTTTGATAGGGTGTGGTGCATGCGAGCAGGGAAGGGGCAGAGAGAAAGGGAGACAGAGGATCTGAAGCAGGCTCTGCGCTGACAGCGGAGAGCCTGACATGGGGCTCGAGCTCACCAACCAAACTGTGAGATCATGACCTGAGCCGAAGTCGGATGCTCAACCAACTGAGCCATCCAGGCACCCCTTTTTATATCTTTTATGGTTATTTTTGTAATTCTTCTCTATTCCTTTTCTTCTCTTGCTCTCTTCTCTCTTGGTCTGCTAGCTTTCTTTAGTAATGTACTTGGATTCCTTTCTCTTTATTTTTGCATATCTATTACCCTTTTTTTATTTGGTTACCATTAGGTTATATATAACATCTTACGCATATAACAGTGTATATTATATTGATGGTTGCTTAAGTTTGAACCTATTCTAAAAGCACTAAATTTTACATCCTTTCTTTTTGTTTGTTTTTAATTTATCGATTTTAAGAGAGAGAGAGAGAGAGCATAAGTGAAGTGGCAGAGAGAGGGAGAGAGAGAGACTCCCTAGCAGGTTCCACACTGTCAGCACAGAGCCCAATGCGGGGTTCAAACTCATGAATCGTGAGATCATGACCTGAGCCAAAATCACTTAGCTGATGAGCCACCCAGGTGCCCGTTACTCTACCTCCTTTTATTTTGTAAATCCTTGACTGATTTTTATAGATATACTTAATTTTACTGCTTTTGTGCTTCCTACTTTTCTTCTATTTATGGTCTTTCCCTTCCACTCAAAGAGTCCCCTTTAACAGTTCTTATAAGTTTAGTGGTGATGAAATTCTTTAACTTTTGTTTGGCTGGGAAAATCGTTATCTCTCCTCTATTCTAAATGATAGCCTTGCTGGGTAGAGCATTCTTGGCTGCAGGTTTTTTTCTTTAAGCACTTTGAATATATTATGCTACTGCCTTCTGGCACGCAAAGTTTCTACTGAAAAATCCATTTACAGCCTTATGAGATTTCCCTTGTATGTAATTGTTTTCTCTTGCTGCTTTAAAAATTCTCTGTTTATTACTACTTTTTGCTACTTTAATCATTATGTATCTTGGTATGGACCTCCTTGGGTTGATTTTGTTGGGAACTCTTTGTACCTCCTGGATCTGGTTTTCTGTTTCCTTCCCTAAATTCAGGAAGTTTTTAGCTAATTTCTTCATATAAAACTTCTTCCCTCTTTTCTCTCTTCTTCTTGATCTCTATAATGTGAATGCTATTACACTTGATGCTGTTGCTAAGTTTCCTTAATCTATTTCATTTATTACCTTTTTTCTCTCTCTCTCTCTTGTTCAGATTGATGTCTTTCCTTTACTCTCCTCGAGGTCACTAATCCATTCTTCTGCATCTTCTAGTCTTCTATTTATTCCCTCTAGTGTATTTTTAATTTCAGTTACTGAATTCTTCATCTCTGATCAGTTCTTTTTTATGTTTTCCATGTTTGTTGAGGATCTCACTAAAGTCCTTCACTCTTTTCTCAAGTCCAGTAAGCATCTTTATGACCACTGCAGGCATATTACTTATCTCCATTTTGTTTCACCTTCTTGCTGTGATTTTGTTCTGGTTTTCTATTTGGGACATTTTTCTCTGTCTTCTAATTTTGTCTAACTCTCTGTGTCTATTTCTATGTGTTAGGATAGTCAGCTACATCTCCTGCTCTTTAAAGTAGTGGCCTTATAATAAAGGGGTCCTATAATGCCCTGTAGTGCATGTCCCTGTTCACCAGAACCTGGTGCTTCAGGAATGTCTCCTATCTGTTTTGTATGTGCCCTACTATTGTGGCTGAGCCTCATTTGCCTTCAGTCTGATCATCTGCAATGGTTCTGTTTGTCTATCATGAACTAGATTTGGTTCTTTTGCTGTTAGAGGGCCAGCCTGGAGCCACTAATTTAGGCTTGAGTTGGAACAGACCAGGCATTTTCAGAGCTGCAGCAACAATGAACTGCAAGGAAGTCTCCTTGTTTTGTCCTCTGAGAAGATTTCATAGGTGGCAGAGCTTGAAGTCAGACGAGATATCTGCCCCTAGCCCATTGCTGGAGCCACAGTTAAACTGGTGTGTGTGGTTTTCTTCTCTTGTCCAAGAGCAGGAGTCACTTTTGGGTTGGTGCTCATCTCTGTCAGAGTTGCTAGCACACTGCTACATTATGACACTGCTTTGGGTGGACTCCTGTTGATGCTGGGTTGGAGGGGGTAGATCTGTAGGAGAACTTGGGGGCAGATTGCATGGTGTTAGCAAGGTTTGCATTGTCTGCTGTGGGAGGGGACCTGGAACCACTTTGGAAAATTCTGAGCTGAGGTTGGTGGAAACAGGTCCACAGAAGAGTGTGGGAGCAGAGTATGCTGTTACCAAGCTAGGTGGAGAGTGTTCCTACTGTGATGGTTCCTGAAGTTGTCTGTGTATTTAGGCGTGGGAGCAGGAAAGAGAAATGGCGCCTGCCAGCTATTTTTTCTTGGAGAATTCTCCCAAAGACCCTACCTCTACAGCACACACCCTGAGATTAGTAAACAAATCTCCCTCCTATATAACCCAGGCATTTTTCAAACTGTTGCTTCTATGCTGTATCTCAGCATGGCTATTTGTTACACTGTCTCTTTAAGTTAGGGACTCAGTTTCCTATTGCCCTCAGTCTCTCCTAGAGCTGAGCCCACTGATTTTTAAAGTTCCAGGTGTTAAGCCCCTCTGGTTTTCAAAGCCAAATATTATAGAGATTCATCTTCCCTGTGCAGGTCTCCCATGGTTGGGGTCCCTCATGGGGGGGTCTCCTCTTTCTTCTCCATGCCCATGGTGTCCCCCTCCCTCCTACAGATGGCCCCATAGGTCAGTGTGTCTCCTGACAGCATCTCTATCCTTTTTATACTCTTTGATATAGCCTCTTCTCCACATTTAGTGGTAGAGAATCTGTTTTGCCAGTCTTTGAGTCATTTTCTGGGTTACTTACATTGATGTGGGTGTTATCTAGGTATATCCACGGGACGAGGTATTCCTGGGATCCTCCTACTTTGCCATCTTCCCTGGAACTCTGGGCTTCTGTCAGTTTATTTTTAGCATGTGAGTGTCCAGTTTTTCCACCACCATTTGTTGTAAAGACTATCTTTCCGCATTGTATTGCCTTGTTCCTTTGTTAAAGATCAGTTGACTACATATATGTAGGTCTAATTCTGGGATCCCTATTATGTTCCATTGATCTGTTTATCTATTCTTGTGCCAATAATACCACATTGTCTTGATGACTGTAGCTTTATAGTAATTCTTGAAATTGGGTGATGTCAATCCTCCACTTCATTTTTCTCCTTAAAAATTATGTTGGCTATTCTGGGGTTTTTTCTCTCTATGTGAACTGTAGGATGTGTTTGCTGATATCCACAAAATAACTTTCTGGTATTTTGATTATGATTACATTCATTCTATAGATCACGTTGGGAAGAACTGATATGCTGACAATATTGAGTTTTCCTATCCAGGAACATGGAATATCTCTCCATTTATTTAGTTCTGTAATTTCATTTATCAGAATTTTATATTCTTCCTTACATAGATTTTGTTCATATTTTCTTAGATTTATGACTAAGTGTTTTATTTTATTTTATTGGTGCCCATGTAAATTGTGCTGTGTTTTTAATTTCAAATTACACATGCTCATTGCTGGCATGCAGGAAAGAGATTAACTTTTGTATAGTAATCTTGTCTCTTGAGGTTTGTGTTACTCACTTACTAGTTCCAAGAGTTTTTATGTTGATTCTTTCAGATTTTATACATAGATGACCATGTCATCTGCAAACAAAGACAGTTTTACTTCCTCCTACCCAATAAGTATCACTTTTATTTCCTTTTCTTGTCATTGAATTAGTGAGGACTTCTAGTATGATATTGAAAAGGTGTAGTGAGAAAGAACATCCTTGCCTTCTACCTGATCTTAGTGATAGAGTTTCAAGCTTCTCCCTTTATATTATGTGATGTAAGTTTTTTTTTTTTTTTTATCACGCTGAGGAAGTTCCCCTCTACTCCTACTTTAGAGAGAGTTTTTATCATGAATGGCATGAATGGGTATTGGATTTTGTCAAATGCTCTTTCTGTGTCTGTTGATATGATCATGTGCTTTTTCTTTTATAATCTGTTAATGTAATGGCTTATACTTATTTATTTTCAAATGCTGAATCAGCCTTGCATATCTGGGACAAATCCCACTTGGTCATTATGTATAATTCTTTTTATACATCATTGGATTCAATTTGCTAATATTTTGTTGAAGATTTTTTGGCATCTATATTCATGAGAGATATTGGTCTGTAGGTTTTTTTCTTATGACATCTTTGCTTTTATTATTGGGGTAATGCTCACCCCATAGAATGAGTCAGAAAATATCCCTTTGCTTCTAGCCTCTGAAAGAGATTGTAGAGAACTAGAATAACGTCTTTACATGTTTGGTAGAACTCACTACTGAACCCTTCTAGGCCTGGTGCTTTCTTTTTTGTAAGGTTATGAATTATTGATTCAATTTCTTTAATAGATATAGGCCTATTCAAATTGTCTATTTCTTCTTGTATGAGCTTTGACAGATTGTATCTTTCAGCAAATTGGCTCATTTTATCTAGATTAAATTTGTGGGCATAGAGTTATTCATTCTATTTGTTTATTACTCTTTTAATGTCCATGGGATCTGTAGTGATGTCCCCTTTTTCATTTCTGATATTAGCAATTTGTGTCCTCTCTCTCAATCTCTTTATTTAGCCTGGCTAGAGGTTTATCAATTTTATTGATCTTTTCAAAAAACCAGCTTTTGCTTTCATCGATTTTCTCTACTGATTTTCTGTTTTCAATTTCATTGATTTCTCCTCTGATTCTTATTATCTCCTTTTTTCTGTTTATTTTGGATCTATTTGTCTTTTTCTAGTTCCCTAAAGTGGAAACTTAGATGATTAATTTTAGATCTTTCTTTTCTAATATACACATCCACTGCTATTAATTTCCTTCTAATCACACATCTACAAATTCTGATAAGTTGGTTTTTTTTTTCATTTTCATTTTGCTTCATACATTTTTAAATTTCTCTTGAGATTTCTTCCTTTACTTCTGGGTTATTTAGAAGTGTTGTTCAATCTCTACATCTTTGGGATTTTCTAGTTATCTTTCCAGGTTAATTCCATTGTGCTCTGAGAGCAGACATTGCATAATTTTTATTCTTTAAAAATTTTTAAGGTGTATTTTATCTTCCATAATGTGGTCTGTCTTGATGAATGTTCCAAGTAAACTTGAGAATAATATGTATAATAATGTGCTGTTGGATTAAATAGTCTATAGATGTCCAGATGATTGATGGTATCGTCGAGTTCAACTATGTCCTTACTGATTTTCTGTCTGCTGTATCTGTCCATTTCTGATAGAGAAGTGTTGAAGGTTCCAACTACAATAGTCGATTAATCTATTTCTCCTTGCATTTCTATCAGTTTTTTCCTCATGTAGTTTGACATCCTGTTATTAGGTACATACATGTTAAGGATTATTATGTCTTCTTACAGAATGAACTCCTTTATCTCTGATAACTCCTTTCTCTAAAGTCTGCTCTGTTTGAAATGAATATAGCTACTCTTGCTTCCTTTTAATTAGTGTTAGCATGGTATATCTGTCTCTATTAATTTACTTTTAATCTGTGTGTCTTTATATTTAAATGTAATTTCTTATAGATAACATATACTTAGATCTTGGTTTTTTGATGCACTCTGACAATCACTTTCTTTTAATTGAGGCATTGAGGCCACTGATGTTCAAAGTGATTAATGATATAGTTGGGTTAATATCTATCAATTACAGTTCAGGTTTTCCTACCCCAACACTGGTTCTTCTGGCAGTTTCTACTTGTGAGTCTCTACTCCAGAAAGCCATGCCACCCTATATTCATCCTATATTCACCTATATTGTCTGTCCAGACTTGGAGGCAGCAGTTTTTCTGTGTCCTCTCTTTTTACAGATTCTAGAATTGTTGATTTTTCAACCTGCTAAGTCTTGTGCTGGTTATTAGAAAGGTGTGGTGACTTCCAAGCTCCTTATATGTGGGAACCAGAAAACAGAAGTCTTTTTTCTGTTCTTGAACAAAGAAACACAGAAGAAAGTTCAAGTCTGTTGTAGATACTTGAGCAAATAAGTTACAGAAATAGACTGAGGCAGACTGGGGCAGCCAGGCTAGTCAATGTGCAAGGAAAATAACAATAGGAATAGAGAAATTTAGCCAATTAGGATGGATTGGATGGTGAAGCTCTCTGCAACCACCGAGATACTAGATTTCAAATGCTCTGGGCCAGGCAGCATTGTGCAGAACCCAACCAAATCAGCAGCCCTGCCAACATAAGTGGTTTCTTGGTGACAGTACTATAGGAATAGTCTTGGAATGGTTTGCCAATCAATAAGTACTGAGATAAAATACACTACTGAATGTGAAGCAGTGCTTTAAGATAGAAAGTAAATATGCTATGGTTTTCCATAGAATCCTGGGTCCATGGATGAAGGCAGAGAAATGCACATTTTGGGAGCCTAAGAGTTTTGGGGCACAAACCAAGCCAATTTACACTATCATGAAATTCAGAGGTTTTCTGATTTTCATTTTTAAGTATTCTGAGTTAGCTCAGTGTTGAAATATGTATAACTTTGATCTGTCCTTCACAAAAAAATGACTATAATTCACTTATATGTGTCTTTGTGTCTAAAAAGTCACTTTTAATTTATATTTCTATTCTATTGAACACCTATTATGTACTAGCTTCTATTTACTGTGCTAAAGATACAATGAAAAATAATTTCCAATTTTGTGAATTCAACTTTTCATCACCATGTAAATAAGTAAGAACATTCAGAACACAATAACACTAGAAAGGTTTTATACCATAGAACCCCTGCTGTAGATATTGTGTGTTTCTTGATTTATTTATACATTTTTTTCCTAATTCATGTTTTGGTCCCACTTCCTTGTTGTTCTAGGTTGCCTAATTATTCTAATTTTATACCAGCTATTTGAGCATGTATCTTGAGTGAAAGGAAAGGCAAATAGTCACAAACCAGCTTCTAAGTAAGCATCATGACCATTTGTGATTTTTCCCATAATAATCTAAGGGTATTCACAAGCTAAGGTACTTAGGGTACTCAAAAGAAAGGTAATGGCCCATTGACATTTATAAATACCATTGTATATCATCTTTTGGGTCTTAGGAATCAAACAGCCCAGTAACCTTTTTTCTTGTGGCACAAAAATGAAGAGAAACACCTGATAATCTTGTAGGAAGTAAGTATTTTAAATCTCTGAGAAAATAAGTTTTAAGGGAATTATGTATTTAAAGCTTCAAAGAGAGGTAATCCACAAGATATGTTGTCACAGTCTGCTCACTGTAAATTGTGCTAGACTTCTGGATTTCCAAAAGGAGTTCTTTATGTAGACTGGACTGTAAAAAGACCCTCTTTATAGTTGGAGAAAATGGAGAATCAATATAATTGCTTGCATCTTATATTTTAAGAATATAAGTCAAATGTCTGCCGGGGCCAAGCAAATAATATAAAAATGTGACAAGGGCCATATAGGTGGTACACTGGAGAGCATGTGCCCTGTTTAAGGGCTCTAAGGCTCAGCAAGAGCAATAGGGCCATGGAGGTATGTAGGCACAGGACTCCGAGGGTGTGGATGTCCCATTTTCCAATTAAAGGTAATGATATTAATGTACAGTCTTTTAAGTTTAAGTGTTACAAACTACTCATAAAGCTTTAAACTGTTTGCAAGACAAACAAAAGTATTCTGCTGATCGAATATGTACCACAGCCACCATGACCATCCGGTTGCAACATCTGATCTAGTTTATTGCATCAATTCTCTACATCAACTGATCAAATTTTTGTATTGCTTCCTCTGTGCAAAGAGAAGGTAAGCCCTCAGAGGAAGAAGTGGAGGAGTGGGGAAGTGGAGAGTTGTACTATAAAAATGATTTTAAAAATCCACTATACCTTCAGAAATTATATAAAGAAAAGAGCTTTGACATCTCCTGTTGGGAGAGCCTTCTTGACAGGGAATTGTCTGCTGTGTTCTGGGGCACTTTTGTTATATTAGGTTCCTCATTTGACATCCCCTACCTTTTTAAAAATTTGAAGTCTGATCACTCTTTCCTGAGCACCCAGAGCTTAGGCCTAATTTTAACAAATAGATGCTTGCTTTTTTAGGATTATTTTCTCATATCAAACATCTGGGGAATGTTTAATATCGTGTCATGTTTTCACAATTAATTTTTTTAAAGAGTGTTTAAGAGGAAAGCAAGCCAGTTTCCCTTTTTGGATACAATCTAAAAAGATTTTCCTAAAGACCACCTTTTTTATCTTCTCTGAAAAGACAGTCATAAAACTGCCATTGGCCACCAAGAGCAATTTTCAGATGATCCTCATGCGAAGGGAAAAAACTTCCGTATATTTATGACTTTTCACAATCTATTTTCTTCATGTTTCAAATCATGTCAGATGTCTTATTGCCATGACACACAATGCCCAGTAGAGACAGTTCGGTATGGCTCCCATCACTTCTGATAACACATCACTCAGAGTAATTACGCATCAGCTCCAAGTGATTTTTTTCCAAAGGCTGTCTCAGGAAAACCATTTCTGTTTTTCCAACTCAGTCTGTAAGTTGAAAATATTCTATATCCTAAACTGAGACTGGCATTTATTTACTTATTCAACACATAGTTATTAAAGGCTTCCATGTTTATTGAGGCACTCTTCTAGGAATTAAAAATGTAGTGTAAGTCCAAAGGATACAGTCCTGCCTTTATGGACCACAGGCAGCAGAAACTAATCACACAAACAAACATAATCATAAATTCTGATAAATAAGTATACTAGAAAATCATGAAATGTTAAAATGAGTTAAAATGAGTTTTCCCCATGACCTGGTCTGGGGAAAGGGGGGAAAGCTTCCCTGAGGAAGTGATGCTTACACTGACAGCTCCAGAGCAGTTAGGTACCAACACAGGGAAGAAGTAATGGGGAAGAATATTCCACTCAGAGAGAACCATACAAGCAAAGGTCCAGGAAGGGAACATGACAATTTAAAAAGCTGAAAGCAAGCTAATGTAGCTGAGGTTCATAAAGGGAAGAGGGTGCAAAATGAGGTAGGTTCAACGGGTAGGTAAGGACCAGATCACTCAGGGCCTTCTAGGAAGAGCAAGGGGGAGCTAGTGACAGATTTGGACGGAGAAATTCTCATGTTTGTCTTTTTAAAGGTTCTTTCACTTTGGTGATGGGTAAAGTGGATACAAAGAGACTGGTTACAAGTGTATTAACCATGTGTTCTGATATTTTGACATTTGGAGCCTCGCTGACTCTGGAGAGACTACCCCTCCCAGAAGTAACCAATGTTTAGAGATGTATAGGGATCACTTGTAAATGCTCTTCTCATATACAAACCACCAATCCAAAGGCCAAGCCCCCAACCACTTCCTTTATTGATCTCCTATACTCCAGGCTACTATCCATCTGGCCTAATCACCTCACAACCAGGTACCAGACAATAAAGACAGCTCCTTGCCCTGGAGCCCACAGAAATTATTCAGACTAGCCAATCCTAAATCTCCTTACACTGCTTCACCCATTACCTCCCACAAAAACCACAATAAAGTCTCCTGCCTCCATTGTATTCTTGCTCCCTCTCTCTCCTGATCAATCCTAAGGTTTCCCCATGTGGGCCTTTTGAGTGGCATGCCAGACCTCCAATTTCTAGAGTTCTCTGACTATAGACTTCTTCGTACATGACAGTCATTTCTGTGTCTGCAGGTCTTACCATACCCGATTAAAACAAATCCTAGGTATATTTTAAAATGCAAGGCCATGGTGGTGACATGTGACTTCTGATGGTAGTTTGGACTAGGATGGTCTCAGTGGAGAGAAGGAAAAATAGTTAGAGAAGTAAAATGGATTGAATAAGGGGGTGAGGAAGAAGGAGGTATCTAGGATGATTTCTGGGTTTATGCTTTTTTGAATTAAATGGATTATGGCGCCATGTACAAAGGGAGGAAATTCAGGAAGCGGACCAGGTTTGAGAGGAAGAATGATGAGTAAAATGTGCCTTCAAGACAACCAACTGTAAATGTTGCATGGACAGTTGGATTTAAGCTCACACTCAAGGAAAGGAATTCCTACCACCCTTGTCCTTCTACCCACAGATGAAGACTCCAAGGCAGTGCTGTTTATAGACTGAATTTTTTCCCTAATATATCACATTTCTGGTTGATGTAAATGACACTTTAAAATGAGAAACATTACTATATTTATATCTTTCTCGTCGTGAAAAATTAATTTTCATATGCTGCAAATGCTGTTTGATACACATCTGTCTGCCTGCTGTCCATGTCAAACTAAAATCCATACTCATAGTGAAATATTTTCTGAACTTCAGCCAAATTGCTTTAAAGTACTCTTCATTCTATGAGCCATGAGGATAGTACCTCTAATGTGACAAGAAATCACACCATCAGGTTCTCCTGATTCACCCTATTAATTGCACTTACTTGATTCACACTGCAACACTAGTTGTTCGCAGACTGATCTTTAAATTTATGGGATGAAGAAGATAACAGTTATGGGGGAAATTCCAAGTTTGCTCTGTTATTCTTATAATTGGCTAGTCTTTTCCTAGTCTCAGGATAAAAATAGGGAGACCAACAGGGTGACACAAATATTTCCCCCTCCCTTGAAATGCAAACTGCAGAGGTGCTAAAATAAGGACTCTGTTACTTGTTATAGGTTTGAGGATTGTTTTCTCTCTTTATCTGGGTTTTGAGAAGTTTTAACAAAAGTGACTTCTGAGGTTGTTATCTAGTTCAATTTTGCATAAGGGGCTAAACTGAATGAAAGAAAGAAGTTTACACCCTTTCAGAAGGAAGCAAAACTATTTCAAGGTAACTAATCATAGTCATAGGATCCTGACCTTGGATTATGTGAGAAGACTAAATTGTCTGCAAGCAGCAGCTGTTACTTGGGAAATATAGCTGCCTGAGTATGGCAAGATAAGGAAGGACCTAACCAGTTTTTATACTGTCTTAATGGGATACAAGCCGAAGGATGCAACTGGTGGTCACATCCATGAAGACTTATTGACCCCAGGGAAATCTGACAGCTTGGAGGAAGGTCACATAGTCAAAACAAGCCAGGCACCTAGTCCACAACTGGAGAAAGGAGAAAAGAATTCCAAACCCATTTTCTCTTGTTTCTTACTTACTATGGAGCAAGAAGGGGACATCTACAACATACTGTCACGTTGCTTAATAATAATGGTAACAATAATAATAAAAACAACAACAAAACAATAATAATTATATAATTACTATTAACCGTTTAGAGACCTTACAGTGTACTGGCACTGTACCAAATGGATTTCCTTAAGTTATCTCATTAGTCTTCTTTACAATCCAATGAGGCAATTACTGCCATTATCTTCATTATAGAAAAATAAAGGCAATATATGTTTATGTATATTTTTTCCCAAAATTATCCATCAGAAAAAAAAGTTGCTTCCTGTTCAATTCTAAAGAAAGTCCTCTCATATTAAAAGGCATTGTTTTAGTTACCAAATTTTGAACATCAGAATAGTATGAGAAAAACATATTAATGTGAAGACATATTTACCTGATCACAATTGTGCTAGTTTTGAATGCTCATGAAGGTAGTCTTGTAGAAGTAGTTACTTCCAGGGGGCAACTAATAAAGCTCATGATTCAAGTCCTTTTAAATCACTCCATGAATGTGTTGTAAGCATGATTGTTCACCCAAAGAATTTAAAAATCCACTTTCCTAATGTTAGGCAAATATATATACTTACAGAGTGGGATAAAATTTCTAGTGACATTATGAAACCAATTCAAAACTTTTGGATTCTTGTGTAATTTGGATGGATGTGAAGGTAAAACCACAAAAACTGTGGGCAGCCACTCAGAAAGCAGGTGAAAAGCAACACAGTGACTGATGTCAAAGGGCTTGGGAAGAGTTTGAAATCTAAGTATTTCATGAAGTATGAGACTGAAAAAAGCAAAACTTCTAAACAAATAAGTTATTTCATGTATTATAGAATTTTAAATATGTGCATATAACTAAATGTGCAAATATTGCAAATTATGTCTTACAATTGAATCTTTTTTTCTTAGGTTTATATATTTAAGTTGACCAAAAACATATTTTTAACATCCTTTCACTGTAAAGCTAAAACTTCACCTTATTTCCAGGTTTGTTTAATTTGAGCATCTGTGGTATTTTCCCCAAGGTCCCCACCCAGTTACGAAGGGGTAGAGGCAGAATTTGAACTCAAGTCTTCTGAATCTAAAACCTGCCCTTATTCATTCTTCTTTATTGCGTTGTGTATGACCCTTAGATTTTTCTTCATATTTTTAAAAATAGTGTGATGGTTAATTTTATGTGTAACTTGGCTGGACCATAGTGCCCAGATAGCAGTCAAATATCATTCTGGATGCTTCTATAAGTGTGTTTTTGGATGAGAGTAACATTTAAATCCATGAACTCTGAGTAAAGCCAATTGTCCTACATAATTGGGCCTCATCCAATCAGTTGAAGGCCTGAATAGAATAAAAGATTGATTCCCCTGAGTAAAAGAGTATTGAACTTGAACTATAACACTGACTCCTTCCTGGGTCTTCAGCCTGATGGCCTTTGGACTTAAGCCATAACGCTGGTCCTTTTCTGTCCTGCAAATTTTGGACTTGCCAGGCTCCATAATCACAAGAATGGATTCCTTAAAATAAGACTCTCTATATTTGTCCTATTATAAACAGATCCCATTGGTTCTGTTTCTCTGGAAATTCCTGACTCATACAGATAGAAACCATGTTCTGAATTACTTTGAGATTCTCTGCTTTAGTCCTTTATTTCCATAGCAATTTTTGACACAAGTATTCACAATGCTTGTTTGTAGACTTATATTTAGTAAATACTACAAATACATTTTCTCTTAGACTACTTAAGACTTTCATGATGCAACTGTTGCTAATAAATACTTTTATTCCCCTCCCACTTCATGGGTGTTAAAAAAAAAAAACAGCTTTGCTAATACATAGACATGGACTTCCCTAGTCTTTCTCCTCCTCTCCTAGAATGCACCAGCTTGGTTCCCAAACTTTCTGGTTTCTTCCAGATGCAATGAAGTTCCCTAAAGAGTGTGAGCTAGTCAGGAAAGTTGAATCAGAGGACAGGAATAGATTTTCAGAACTTCAGCAGAGATTCAGTTGTATCACACTCAATTTCTCTGATATGCAAGGCACTGGGGTAGGCCTAAATAGAATTCAAAGATGAACATTCATGGCATTGTTATTATTACTCAACCTCCCATGTTAAGAACCTTGGAGGTTTAATAATAATAAAAATAACTGCAACTATATAATTGACACCAGCTACCATTCTATGTGTTTTTTATCTTAAAATTTTCTTTAATGTTTAAAAGAACCCTATGGTATATAAAGGATTACTATTATAATTCCAGTTTTACAAAATCTCAAGTGAAGTAACTTGTCAAAGATTATATGGTCAGTAAATGGCCAAGTCAGTGTTCAAAATCCAGGGAAGCTAGTACCCAAGTCCATGCTCTTCATCACTAGGCTAGCTGCCTCTGTTTATTGCTTTCCTCTCCTCTCTCTACTCCCAGAGCTAATCTGTCCCCACATTTTATATAGAAGAGACATGCTTCCAGGAGCTTTAGCTAATACATTTGTGAATTAGAAAATAAGGGTGGAAATAATTAGAGTATTAACTCTTATCTTTTCACAAAATACAAATTCCTTTCAATATCTGATGAAAGCTACAAATCCTCTTAACATAGTCACAAATTTTACCTACAACTTTAGGAGATTCACAGCCTATCCAGACAGCAGGACAAAACCCTTGAACCAGGCAAATGTGAATACAATCGATGAATGCTCCCTTAAATTAAGGACTAGATTTTGAGCAACAGTGGCTACAGAGATTAATAGTGCTCACTATGAAAGTAAGTGATCAGCCTCGTGTAGACTAGCATGGGATGCCAAACAGCTGGCACAACACTGGGGGAAGAAAATGAGGCAGAACCAGTACAAAGTAGGAGGAAGAGAACCTGGGTGGCGTCAATATTGACACACCCACAGTATTTCTGGCCTACACCATGCTTATAAATGTAGACTGTTTATGCTGGCTGCCAGTGAAGCAAGATGGCAAAAAACGCAGTGATTCCCTCTCTGACCCCCAACTCTGAATATGCCACAAAAGCAAGAGACTGGCTAATGAGTCTCCGGATAGTGAGGAGTATTTAGGGAGGCAGACATACTGGAGTCCCAGTTTGGTGAGAAAATGATGGCCTAGCACAAAGGAGAGCCAGGTATCAGGGATAGAAAGAGTTTAGAAGTAGCATTTTTTATTTGCTTTTTCTGTATGGTCAGCATTTTCCTAGGCCTGTCCTATGGCCACTGTGGGAGAAACAAATGGCAACACCTAGCCTGAGGATGGAGTAAGGTCAGGACAGTCGCAGATCCTTGGTTGGAATGAGGGGTAGATGTTTACTGGTGCAGTTAGGCTAGCTGGCCCCTGGGCTGCTTCTCTCCCCACTCCGCTATGGGCCAGACAATTACAACATAGGGAGGTAGCCTTGAGGGAGCACAGACAGGACTTTACTGGGAGGTTGCCTGAGGGGCAAGGCCCCAGGTGTGTGTGTGTGTGTGTGTGTGTGTGTGTGTAGGGAAAGATACAAGGGACTTTATACCCTTGCCTCATTCATTGAGGTGGACACCAGCTAAGGCCTGTACTTCCTGTAGATCCATCCCCTCATGTACACAGTACCAGGAGAGCCATCTGCTAGACCACAGTGAACATGAACTCCCAGAGGATAAAATAAGTCACCTGAGGAGCACAACTACTGTAAAAGAAAAACAACAAATTAAAGAACCTATATAAGAGAAAGGAGAATTAATATTGGTCAGATTGAACAAGAATTTAAAATATACAGAATAAAAATCCTTAGAGATATAAAGAAGAACGTTAGAAAACATGAAACAGGAAAAGCAATTGGAATGAAAACCAATCAGAGACACTGGATATAAAAAACATTGTTAAAATAAACAATTCAGTTAATTAACTGAAAGGCAGAATAAATAGATCCAAAGAACAAATTGATGAGTGGAAAAACCAGGTTGAAAAATATCAGAAAGGCCTAAAGAGAGAAAGAATAAAAAAAGAATTTAAAAGATATGGAGGAAAGTAGTTTAAATGTCAAGTTCTATATAATAGAAGCTCTAGAAAGAGATAAAAGTGATTGGGGATAGGAGGGCAGGGCAGGAAATACTGGAAGAAATACTGACCAAGAATGAAAGAAAGATGTAAGACCCCAAATATAAAGGACTCACAGAGAATAGGACTCACAGAAAAACAGAAGAAAAAACCTACAATTAAATTCATTATGGTGAAATTTGAGGACATCAAAGACAAAGAGAACATTTGAAAGGCCTCGCAGTGAGAGGAGCAAATCACTTGCAAACAGACAGAACCAGACTGATAATCAGACTTCTCCAAAACAACACAACATAAGAAGACAAGGGAGTAATGCTGGAAAACATTTATTGAAGCTAGGATTTCATACCTAGCTAAATTTTGTTTGAATGTGAGAGCACAGTAAAGATATTCTCAAGTATAATCAAGAAGCTTACCACAGGAAGACCCTCTTTGAGAGCACCCTCAGGAGAAATGATCCAATGAGAAACAAATTCAAGCATCAAGAGAGGGCAAGAAATAGCATTGATAACAGTAAACATTATTGTTTGTTAAACCAGGGGACTCCAAAGTGGGACAAGTGAAAGCTAGGCCAACATAAGAGGTGGTGGTGTTTGATGGTTATATGTCAACTTGGGTAGGCCACAGCACTCAGATATTTAGTCAACTGTGTCTGGACGTTGCTGTGAAGGTATTTTTCTAGGTGATCTTAACACTTAAATGAGGAAATCGTTGAGTAAAGTGGATCATCTTCCATAATGTGGGTGGACTTCATCCAATCAGTTGAAGGCCTTAAGAAAAAGACTGACTTCCTCCAAGGAAGAAGAAATTGTGCCCGAAGGCTGCCTTTGGACAGGAACTTCGACATCAACTCTTCCCTGAGTCTCCAGCCTACCAGGCTCCCTGCAGATTTTGGACTTGTCAGCCTCCACAATTGTGTAAACCAATTCCTTAAAAATCTCTCTCTCTCTCGGTCTGTTTTTCTGGAAAACCTTGAGTAATGTAGGTGATGTGCTATAGGAAAATAGGAAAACGCTTACTTATATTTATTTTTAAAGCTCGTTTCTAAAAAAAAAAATAATCTCTTATAGTGAAACTTTTATAATGTACACAGCCTATTAATATAGTATACGTTATATAATTTAAAATCAAGTATATGTATGTGTGCATGCTTCAGTTTTGTTTTTGTTTTTGTTTTTTACTAATACAGGCACATGATCAAAAAAGTTTGTAGATCACTAGTCTAAACAATGACTAAGTAACATTTCCATAAAAGTGTGTAATGGAAACTAGAGAGTACGCCAAAATGTAGGGGAGGTGGGAGAGAGAAGTAGAGCCCAACAGGAAGGAATGCAAACTAAGGTGCTTATTTTATTTTGAGAAAAACCAGAGACACTGATAAGTTCAAGATATTGATAGAGGAAGATAAACATTTTTATAGTGATTGTAAACATCATAATTTATATAAAAATATAAACATATACTACTTTTTCTAAAGTATATGAATTTAAGATTTCAATAAAAGCAACCTGAAGTGTTGATAAATGAATATATGCATGGACGCCCATAAATGAGTCCTAATGTTAGATGGCAACAACTGAAGTGGTTGCAAATATGGAGTGTGTAAAACACTGGAGAGAAGAAAACGTAAGAGAGAGCTTTTATTTATATTTAATTTTATCTCATACATGTTAATCACTATCTTTGTGGATGTGGCTGTATAATGTAAAATATTAGTAAAACAGAATAAAGGTGAAATTTATTAATAAAAAATAGGTTTACATTTGGATGGAAGTTTTTGTTTTTTTAATGCAGACTACTACCACCTTGGAGAATAACGCCTATGCAGAGTCTATTCCTACCTGAGTGTGCTGCTCATCACACTTTCTTTTCCCGGCAAACTCCTATTCATTCTTTATGTCCAGAGCCACCCTCTGTCACAGAGGGTCCCTTCTAAGGACTCTGGCCAGCAAGTACCTTCAATCTCCCCTCCATTTACAGGAACCGGCCCCACAACACATCTGTGCTAACTTAAAAGTTCCAGACACCTTGGTTACCTATGATTAATCCAGAACTAGACTGAACTGGAACCAAAGTTAGACTAGATTCTGTCTCTCTGAAATTTGAATTAAGAGACACTAATGAAATTCTCTTTATCAATAGAAACAAAGAAGCAAATTTGGGATCTATGGGATAGGCAGCTTAGCTTTGCTTAGCTTTGCTACTGGAAGCATTATATGAAGAGAGAGAGAGAGAGAGAGATTTATTTTAAAGGTTTCTTTTCTTAATGTTTGCTTATTTGTTTGTTTATTTATTTATTTTTGAGATAGAGAGCAAGCAGGAAGGGGCAGAGAGAGACGGAGATAGAATCTCTGCACTGGTAGTGCGGAGCCCAATTTGGGGCTCAAACCCAGAAATTGTGATATCGTGACCCGAGATGAAACTGAGACTTGGAGGCTTAACTGACTGAGCCACCCAGGCACCCCAAGCTTTATTTAGACTGTAAAGAACTTCAGTGTTTGTATTTTTTTTCTCAACTTTTAAATGTGGAAAATTTTAAACACACAAAAAGTTGAAAAAAGAATACACTAAACACCTACATACCACCCCCCCCTTTATGACTCATGGATTTTTTTTTTTAATTCAATGTGTTGCAACCCATTACAAATATTGCACTTGATGGTACTCATAATGTCCCAAATTTGGCTTTTATTACTGAATCTCAAAGACTCTAGATGTTACAACAAGGGAAAAAGCAAAATATAGTGAGCAGAACACAGGCTTTCAAGTTAACCAGCTCTTCAGGAAGTTGCCACTTACTAACAGTGTAGCAATAAGCAAGTTATTTAAATCCACAGAGTGTCCATTTCTTCACCTACAAAATAATTCGAATAATACCTACCAAATAGGACAGGAACCACATCTGTTTAGTTCACTGCTGCATCCCCACTATCTTAGTCATTCAGGAGATACTTAAACACCTGTTGACTGTGTTAAGGATCTAGAACAGTGCCCGCTACCTAATAGTAGCACAATAAATGAGTTGATTTGTTTAGTATTATTGTTGATGTTCATATTTATATGCTAGGATATGGATTTATTAATTATTATTGAGATCTCTTTATGTGTAAACCACCGTACAGGCCGTTAAGAAAGAACTAGAGGGTAAAACTATATCCAGTTCAACTTAGCAATGAAAACTACTGATACTAATGATTATTAGTATTGTTACAATGATGACTAACATTTGTAGAGTGCTTACTATGTGACAGACATTGTTCTAAGCTCTAAACTCATTTATTCCTCTCAACAACCAGATGGGTTAAGTGCTATTATTGTCCCAATTCTAAGATTGGGAAGCTGAGGCCAAAAAGCCTAACATGCCACATAGCCAGTAAGTGGAACCCAGATTCCCATACTGGCAATGTGGTAGCAAAAGTGTTCTTGTACCCACTATGCTACACTAAAGCAAGGAGAGCTTTTAAAAAATACGTTAAATAAAAGCAGAAGGTGTTCTTTATACCAGACATGGTATAGAGGAGCACATGACAATTATTTGAAGGACACACTGTGCTAGCCCAGAACTGACAATAACAATATAAAACTCTTGTCCTAAAATCTAGTAGCATCATAATTTGTTTAAAATGCTCACATTCTGGAAGATGCTGAGACCATTGCAAATGAGGTCCTCATTTCCAGAACTTAAGGAACTAAAGGCAATTTCAGCCTTAGAAAATTAGAAGTAGATGCCAGTTCTTATCTTCATCTGGTGTTTTATGGCAGCCATTCAGTGATATACACGGTTATGTCTGAATAACCCACCAGATGGTCCAGCTGTGAGAATGTTATTGTTTTCTACCAATTTATATTTTTCCCATGGTTTCACAAGTTCTAGTTCTTGAACCATCAAAAGACACCCCGGCTTTTCCCTTAAGCTATGACAAAATAATAGGTTTCCCAAATCCATCACAAAAGTTTCATTAGATCTATAGGTGAATTCACAGGCAAATGTCAGTGTTTTCTATAATCTCTTTTAAAGTCTGCATGTTTAGTTTATAGGACCTTTGTCTTACAAGAAGGACTAAAGGGTTGAGAGAAAGTTTTCATACGAGCAGGCTGTGTGCCATTGCTACCACTGTCAATTAGTTAATGCACTTTGTGAAGAACAATCCCTATGTCTCAAAGGCCTTTTTGTTATTTCTCTTTACACTCTTACCTTCTTCAGTGTTATGTGGAATTGCTTGCCTAATGTTATTTGAGTGAGCATACTGGTCATTCATAGGCACTATATGTTCATAGCTATCTGTATCCTAAAAGAAAGATAAGCAATAAGAACTCACACAGTGTGAATTATAGTCTAATAATTAGTATCTTGTGCATTAGGAGATGCAGGGCTCAGGGCTATGCAGCCATTCAAACAGTTAAGCATGAATTACCACACTACAATTCAGGGCCTGAAGCCTATTCTATACATAGAAGCAGATGTCTCTTTTGCTAGAAGAGGGAAGCCAGTAGTAATCTGAACAGAAAAAAGTCGGTTTTTTTTAAAGTTACAGTGACCCTATTATTGCCAATGCACCCAGAACTAAGGCATATAATATTATCTAAATCCCCCTGAAGCAGCCCTTACATTGACCCAAATTTCATCAGAGCCTCCCTATGGTATCTGCAGGACCAGCAATGGATTCCTGCATCCATCCAGCTCATGTAATTTCCCCTGTACCAGCGCAAAGGAGTCCTTTTAACAATTGTAAAACACACCACAAAACAATGTCCACCCAAAGATTCTACTGGAAGCTACATGTGAGTGTATGTATGTGTGTGTGTGTGTCCGCCCAAAAATAATTCCTTTATGGCGTTTCAGGGAAAACAGGCATTCTAGAAACTTCTTAACACAGCCTACAAGGTCCTACACCACCTGGCCCCAGCCTCTGTTTCAGACCCAGTTAGTCTGCATTCTCTCCACTCTCACACTGTTCCAGCGACATTGTCACATTGTTCCTTACACAAGCCAAGCATACACTTCTACCAGGGTATTTGTCCTTCCTTCTGCCTGGAAGACTCTTCAATCAGATGTCTTCATGGCTTGATTATGTCACTTCATTTAGGTCTCAGCTCAAATGTCAAACCCCTTAGAGATGAAGGAAAGATGTAGAATAAGGACAGAAAAAGAAATTTCAGAGAGTCCTTTCTAAACCAAAATTCATCATAGCATCCCATGCCATTCTTTTGTTTGTTTCTTTACCTGAATTATATTCCATCCAAGCACTTATCACTACTGATATTAAATTATATATTTATGTGTTTGGGTCTGTTTCTTTCATTATAAGCTCCATGAAGCCAGATTTTTTTTTTTAATCATTTTGTTTGTTGTTTTCTGGCTTATACCTCAGCCCTTAGAAAAGTGCATGACACATAGTAGGCCATAAAATATTTGCTGAATGGAAGAATGAATTAATGTGCTCCCAGTTTCATGGAATAGAAAAATTAGTATTTTCTTTTTTTCTTCTAAAGAAATGGAAACATGAAACCTTAGACTCAGTCGTTTGAGTGCTTTCATCTATATCCCCTTTCCACTTGAATGATTAACTAGTTTGTGATATAATGGTGGAGGCATACCTCCAAGGATTTGCCCTGGAAATGGACAAAAAGTCTGATGCCCCTTTCCATTTACAGAAACCATAGGCTGGGTTGAGAAGCAAAGTTTCTCTGACCTGAGCCCTTTCTAAAATGTAATCTTGAATTCTGAAGTATTAAAGAAAAGCTGTCATTTCAAAGCTTCTGTTGGTTCTTTGTTGAGCTTAAAAAAGAAACCCAGGGAAACACATTAATGGGATTTTGACTATGAATGACAACACAGTGAGTTTATCCTGGAAGGAGACTGTTGAGGCTAAGGAAACTAAACTGCTCAGCATAAAAACTAACAAAAACTTTCTGTTGGCACCAAAATTTCAAAAAGGAAGACTTCTACACTTGAGGAAGAAGGAAGATGGGGAAGTACCTCTGTTAAGAGAAAGAAGATGGGGAAGTACCTCACACACACAAAAAAATGGTGACAGCCAAAGAGTGAGACAGTGAGAATACAAAAAGGAAATGATAGTCCCACTTTACCTATGCGTTTAGATTCAAAAATCCTAAGTAAAATACTAGTAAACCAATTCTATAATGTTAAATATATTTAATACATGAAATGAATTGTTATTTAATTGGTTAAGCATATTAAATAAAATAAATTTAAAATAATATGTCATAATCATTAATGCAGGTAACATCATCAGAAAGTCAATATCAGAAAATTATTGAGGATATAATGTACAGCATGGTCATATAGTTAACAATACTGTACTGTATATTTGAATGTTGCTAAGAGAGTAGATCTTAAAAGTCCTCCTCAGGAAAAAACATTGGTAACTATGGGTAGTGATGGATGTTAAATAGACTTACTGGGATGGCCATTTTGTAACCTATACAAATATCAAATCCTTATGTTGTACACCTGAAACTAATATAGTGTTATATATCAATTATATCTCAATAAAAAAGCATTTCTAAAACTATATATCATTGTAATTTGTGACATTAATAGACTAAAGGAGAAAAATCATGTAATTATCTGAATTGACACAGAAAAGCATCTGATGAGGGTTAGTCTATTAAGATTTTTAAAAATGGGGGGGCACCTGGGTGGCTCAGTCGGTTAGGCTTCGACTTCGGCTCAGGTCATGATCTCGCAGTTCGTGAGTTCAAGCCCCGCATCGGGCTCTGTGCTGACAGCTCAGAGCCTGGAGCCTGTTTCAGATTCTGTGTCTCCCTCTCTCTCTCTGACCCTTCCCCGTTCATGCTCTGTCTCTCTCTGTCTCAAAAATAAATAAACGTTAAAAAAAAAAATTAAAAAAAAAAGATTTTTAAAAATGGGAAAAAACTAGAAACAGTAAAGAATATTCTTGGTAAAATTTATATAACAAAACCCCTAATACTATACTTAATGAAGAAACTTAGATGCATACCTTTTAGAATTGGGAACAACATAAAGATATCACTATTACTTATACTGTTGAATACAGTATTACAGGTCATGAACAATATGATAATGAAAGAAAAATAAGGAAAATATGTTTGCTGATTATTACATGATATTTCCCTTTTCATACTGCTTTAGTTGCAACCCACAGATTTTTATACACTTCATTTTCATTTTCATTTTCATTGACTTAGCAACATTTTCTAATTTTCCTCATGACTTCCTCTTTGACCCAGGCATGTGTTCTTTAGAGGTATGTTTGTTCACTTTCAAATATTTGGGTGATTTTCCAGATATTTTTTGTTGTTGATTTCTCATTTAATTCTATTGTGATTAGAGAACTTACTTTGTATGATTTTAATTATTTTAAAATTGCTGAGGTTTGTTTTATGGCCCAGAATATGGTCTATCTTGGTGAACATTCCATATGAGATTGAAAAGAATGTGTATTCTGCTATTGTGGAGTTTAGTGTACTATAGATATCAATTAGGTCAAGTTAGTTGATAGAGTTCTTCAGTTCTTCTATATCCTTATTGATTTTTCTGCCAACTTGTTCTATTAATTATTAAAAGAGAAGTGCCAAAGCCTCCAAGCATAATTGTGGGTTTGTCTAATTCTCCTTCCATTTCTATCAGTTTTCGAAGCTCAGTTGTGAGGTGCATCCATATTTAGGATTGTTGTATCTTCTTTGTGAACTGACCCCTTATCATTATGTAATATCCTTCTTTATTGCTGATAATAATCCTTGCTCTGAATTTTATTGAATCTGATATTAATATTACTCTTCTAGTTTTCTTTTGATTAGTGTTTTCATGATAAATCTTTTTCCATTCCTTTGCTTTCAAACTATCTATCATTATTATTGAATGAATTTCTTGTAGACAGTTGGGTCATTTTAAAAATTCATTCTGTCCAAGACTTCTAGGAAAAGAGCAGAGCAGGAAAGTCCTGAGCTCACCTTGTCCCATAGACACACCCCAGTAACAGCAACATCTGTGCAACTAACTCCAGCAGAACAGACTTTCCACGGTTAATAATAGAATGGAGGACACATTGAAAAGGGCAGGAGTGGGAGAGACATGATTGAAACCAAACCTCTAGTGAAACTATGAACGAATGGAAGGGATACCACAGATAGTAAGAGGATCAGACCCCACATCAAGCACCCCATGCACGAGGGACCCCTACTGGAGAGATGAGTCCCCATAAATTTGGCTTTGAAAACCAGTGGGGCTTAACTTCATGAATTTTTACAATCAGCGGGGCTTAACTCTGGTTACTTTATAATCAGCAGGAGGAGAAACAGGAAACTGAATCCCTGCCCTTAAAGAGCCAGCATAACAAATAAACCAGCCAAGACACAGCATATATAAGCAGCAGTTTGAAAAGTGCCCAGGGTACATTTTAAGATTTATTCACTAATATCAAAACAGATGCTGGAGGAGCAGGGATCTATAGGAGACTTCTCCAGCAACAAACATGCTGATGGGCACCATTTCTCCTCACATCTCCAGGTTAGATAACTGGATGTTTGTGGGAACCAGTGTGAACACTCTTGACCTGTCTTACCAGCAACATATGCACCAACCCCACATTCCCCTTCAGATCCACTTGATCTGACTTGCAGCACTTACTCCTGCCCAACACACCCAACAAGCAACCCCAGCAGGGACCAGCACCACTCCAAAGTGACTCCTGCCCTGAGGAAAGGAAAAGATAACCACACAAACCAGTGTGCCCACAGTCCCAAAAGCTGGGCTTTATAGTTAGCAGTGCAGAAAGAGCACCCTGCTGATCAGTGCAACTACTGTCCCAGCAGATGGACTGAGGACAGGCATCTGGTCTGACTGCCAGCTTCCCCACCAAAAAAAGTCTCTCAGGAGACAACACAGGGAGAGCATCCAGAAGTTTGATATGACTGCAGCATCAGCAAATGGGTTAAGAGCAGGCATCTGTTCTGATTGCTGACCCTGCCCGACTACAAGGCCACAGCAGCCCCAGACAGGTCCCTTGCCTGTGGTGTGTCCACAACAGGCAAAGTGGGCCACTGCAGCCAGTTGGTCTGATGGCAAATATATCTCATCCACAACAGGAGAGCACACGCAGCCCATATAGGAAACACCCCTGGAGTGTCTGGGTTGATAAACAAGGAGTATTGCACTACAGGCCACCATAAGACCTCTTCTTCAAAAGGTTGCTACTTTCAAGATCAGGAGATGTATCTGACCTTCCTAAAACATAGACACAAACACAGAGGCTTAGACAAAATAAGGAGGCAAAGGAATATGTCCCAAATGAATGAGCAAGACAAAACCACAGCAAAAGAGCTAAACAGAGATAAGCAATATGCCTGATAAAGAATTCAAAGTAATGGTCATAAAGATACTTGCTGAACTTGAGAAAAGAGTGGAGGACCCCAGTGAGATCTTCAACAAAGAGATAGAAAAATTTTTTTAAAAGCCAGTCAGAGGTGAAGAATTCAATAACTGAATTTTTTTAAAAGCTAGAGGGGATCAATAGCAGATTAGAAGAAGCAGAGACCGATCAGTAATTTGGAAGACAGAGTGATGGAAAGCTACCAAACTGAAAAGCAAAAAAGCAAAAAGAATAAAAAATAAGAACTGGTTAAGGGAAATCAACATCATCATCAAGTGTAATAACATTTACATCATAGGGATCTCAGAAAGAGGAGAGAGAAGGAAGCAGAAAATTTATTTGAGGAAATAATAGCTGAAAACTTCCTTAATCTGAGGAGGAAAACAAACATCTAAAACAGAAATCACAGAGAGCCCCCAACAAAATCAATCCAAGGAAGTCTGCATCAAGATACATAATAATTAAAATGGCAAATATATATATATATACACACACACAGAGAATTTTAAAAGCAGCAAGAAAAGAGAAAACAGTTACATACAAAGGAAATCCCATAAAGCCATCAGCTGATTTTTCAGCAGAAACTTTGCAAGCTAGAAGGAAGGGACATGGTATATTCAAAGTACTGAAAGAAAAATCTGCAACCATGAAATTCTACCTGGCAAAGTTATCATTCAGAATAGAAGGAAAGATGGGGCGCCTGGGTGGCTCAGTCGGTTGAGCGACCGACTTCAGCTCAGGTCATGATCTCGTGGTTTGTGAGCTTGGGCTCCGCATCAGGCTCTGTGCTGACAGCTCAGAGTCTGGAGCCTGCTTCTGATTCTGTGTCTCCCTCTCTCTCTCTGCCCCTCCCCCACACATGCTCTGTCTCTCTGTCTCAGAAATAAACATTAAAAAAAACCAAAAGAATAGAAGGAAAGATAAAGTGTTTCCCACACAAAATTAAAGGAGTTCATCACCACTAAAGTCGCCTCATAAGAAATGTTAAAAGAATTCTTTTTGTGGAAAAAAAAGCCATTATAAGGAGTAAGAAAATTATGAAAAGAAAAAAATTACATAGGTAAATGCAAACATATATTAAAAGTAGTAGATTAATCAATCACTAATAAAACTAGTATAGAGGCTGAAGCACAAAAGCAGTAAAATCAATTAAACCAGCCAAGTATGACATCATATACAGAAAAAGAGGGGTGGGCCTAAAGATTTAGTGTTTTTAGAACGGATTCAAACTTAAGTGATCATCAACTTAATACAGACTGCTATATGTATAAGATGTTATATATGAGCCTAATGGTAACCAAAATGAAAAACACATACACAGGGGTGCCTGGGTGGCTCAGTCAGTTAAGTGTCCGACTCTTGATTTTGGCTCAGGTCATGATCTCACAGTTCATGAGATCAAGCCCTGCATTGGGCTGTGCACTGACAGCATGAAGCGTGCTTGGAATTCTCTCTTCTCTCTCTCTGCTCCTCCCCTGCTCATGCTCTCTTTCTCTCTCTCTCAAAAAAAATAAATAAACATTTTTTAAAAAGATACCAAAAACATAAAGAGAAAGAGATCCACGCATAGCCCTAAAAACAGCCATCAAACCACAGGGAAGAGAGCAAGAGAAAAAGAAAGGAGCAGAGAGAAAACAGCATACAAAAACAACCATTAAACAATTAACAAAATGGCAATAAGTACATAACTATCAATACTTTCTTTAAATCTAAATGGACTAAATGCTCCAATCAAAAGACATAGGGTGACAGAGTAGATTAAAAACAACAACAACAACAACAACAAGACCAATCTATCTGCTGCCTACAAGAGACTCATTTCAGACCTAAAGACACATGGAGACTGAAAGTGAAGAAATAGAAAACATTTACCATGCAAATGAAAGTGAATAGAAAACCAGGGTAGCAACACTTATACTGGCCAAAATAGACTTAAAAAAAAGACATTTAATAAGAGACAATGAAGGACATTACATAATCTTAAAGGGAGTAATCCAACAAGAGATTATAACAATTTAAATATCCATGCACCAAATGTGGAAGCACCTAAATACATAAAGCAACTATTAACAGACATAAAGGAAGAAATTAACAGTAATATAATAATAGAAGATTTTAACACCCCACTTACATCAATGGATAGATCATCCAGACAAAAAAATCAACAAAGGAATAGTAGCTTTAAATGACAAATTAGACCAGATAAACCTAACAGATATATACAGAACATTCCATAACAAAACAGCAGAATATACTTTTTCAAGTGCACATGGAACATTATTCAGAATAGATCACATATGAGGCCACAAAATAATTCTCAATGAATTAAAAAAAAAATTGAAATCATATCATGCATCTTTTCTGATCACAGCAGTGTGAAACTACAAATCAATCACACAAAAATCTGGAAAGATCAAAATTATATGGAGGTTAAATAACATTCTACTAATTAATCAATGGACCAATTAATAAATCAAAGAGAAAATGAAAAAATACATGCAGAAAAATTAAAATGAAAACACAACAATCAAAATCTTTGGGATGAAGCAAATCTGTTTTAAGAGGGAAATTTATAGCAATAAGGCCTAACTCACGAAACAAGAGAAATCTCAAATATACAAATTAACCTTACACTTAAAAGAGCTATAAAAAGAAGAAACAAAGCCCAAAGCCAGCAGAAGAAAGTAAATAATACAGATTGGAGCAGAAATAAATGAAATAGAAGCTAAGAGATCTCAGAAATAAACCCATATTCATATGGTCAATTAATCTATGACAAAGGATGCAGAAATATACATGGAGAAAAACAGTCTCTTCAACAAATGGTGTTGGGCAAACTCGACAGCTACATGCAAAAGAATAAAATGGGACCGCTTTCTTATACCATACACAATAATAAGCTCAAAATGGGTTAAAGATCTAAATGTGAGACCTGACTCCATAAAACTCCTAAAAGAAAACACATGGCAGTAGTTAATTTGACATCAGCCATAGAAACATCTTTCTAGACATGTCTCCTCAAGCAACAAAAATAAAAGCAAGAATAAACTATTGGGACTACACCAAACTCAAAAGCTTTTGTGCAGCAAAGGAATCTATCAACAAGGCAAACTACTTAATGGGAGAAGATATTTGCAAATGATATATCCAATAAGGGATTAATATCCAAAATATAAAAAGAACTTCTACAACTCAATACAAAAAAAGGTCCTATTAAAAATGGGTAGAGGACTTGAATAGACACTTTTCCAAAGACATACAAATGGCCAAGAGACACATGTAAAGATGTTTAACAACACTAATCATCAGGGAAATATAAATTGAAACCACAATGATATGTCACCTTACACTTGTCAGAATGGCTACAAAAAATATATAACAAGTGTTGGTGAGTATGTGGAGAAAAAGGAACACTCATTTACTGTTGGTGGGAATGCAAATTGGTGCAGTCATTGAAAACATGGATGCTTTTCAAAATATTAAAAATAGACTTACCATATGATCCAATAAGGGTATTTACCCAAAGAAAATTAAAAGAATAATTAAAAAGATATATGCACTCCTATGTTTACTGCAGCATTATTTGCTATAGCCAAGATGTGGAAGCAGTACAAGTGTCCATAAACAGATGAATGGATAAAAAAGAGGTGGTATATATATATACAATGGAATATTACTCAGCCATAAAAAAGGATGAGTTCTTGCCATTTGCAACAATATGGATGGATCCAGAGGATATAATACTAAATGAAACATATCAGAGAAAGACAAATGCTATATGATTTCAGTCACATGTGGAATATAAGAAACAAAACAAATCAACAAAGAAAAAAAAGATACCAAAACAAAACAAAAAAACAGACTCTAAAATACAGAGAAAGAACTGGTGGTTGCCAGAGGGAAATCGGGTTTGGGGTTGAGTGAAACAGATAAAGGGGATTAAGAGTACACTATGGTGTTGAGCACTGAGTAATGTATAGAATTGTTGAATTATATTATACATCTGAAACTAATACTATGTTAATTACACTTCAAAGTAAATATTTTAAAATAAATAATTTAAAGAAATAAATAAAATAATTCTACCAATCTCTCTTTTTTAATTGGTATACTCAAACCATTTACATTTAATCTAATTAATTATATGATTGAGCAACAGTCAGCAATCTTGCTGCTGTTTGCTATTTGTTCCATCTGTTCTTTGTTCCTTTTTTTGCCTGATTTATTTTTGCTTTGTAACTCCACAATTGGCTTTTTAAATCTCTTTTTAAATAATGCTAGTGCTTACCTTAGGGTTTATAATACACAACCTCAAATGATATGCTACAAGTTCAGTATAAGAACCTAACCTTATAATAGTATACTCAAAATTTCTTCCTCTCATCTTTTGTGCCACTATTTTCATATATCTTACTTTTACACATGCTTTTTAAGCCAAAATACATTGCTACCTGTTTATAGTCAATTAAAAAAGAAAAAAAGTCTTTCTTATTTACTTTTATTTTAACCATTTCCAGAGATCTTCATTTCTCTGTGCAAATTTGGGCTTCTATATGCTCCTTCAACTTGAAGAACTTCTTTTAACATTTCTTGTAATGTAGGTTTGCTGGTAATTAATTATCTCGTTACTTGTTTTTGTTTGTTTGTTTTCATTTTTGGTAGCTATTTTCATTGAATTTTGGGTTGACATTTTTGTCTTTTGGCACTTTAAAGACCACATTGTCTTCTGGATTACATATTTCTGATGAGAAATCTACCGTTAAGGACTAAATTGCATTGCTCCAAAAATTTATATATTGAAGCCATAACCCCCAGTACCTCAGAATGTGATTGTATTTGGAGACAGAGCCCTTAAAAAGATGATGAAGTTAAAATGAGGCCATTGGGGTAGGCCCTAATTCCGTCTGACTGGTGTTCTTTTAAGAATAGGAAAAGTGGACACACAGAGAAACACCAGGGATGCACACATACAGAGGAAAGACCATGTGAGGGGAAAGCAAGAAAGCAACCACTGCAAGCCAAGAAGATAGATTGCAGAGGAAACAAACTCTGCCAGCACCTTGATCTTGGACTTCTAGTCTCTAAAACTGTGAGAAAATAAATTTCTGTTTTTTAAGCCACCCAGTTTGTGGCATTTTGATATGGCAGCTCTAGCAAACTAAAACACCTATGAATTCTTACTTTTAATCTTGTGTATGTAGGTGTGTTTTATTTATCTGGGTACCTTTGAGGTTTTTCTCTTCATCGTTGATTTTTAGTAGTTTGAATATTATTGTCTAGATGTGGTTTCATCCTTCTTGGTATCTTTTGAGCCTCTTGGTGTGATGTCTTTCATTATGATTTTTTTAAGTCTCAACCATTATCTCTTTAAATATCTCTTCTGTCTCATCCTCACTCTTTTCTTCTTCTGAGACTCCAAAAATCACATATGTTAGGTTGATATCGTCCTACAGTTCTTAGATGCTCAGTTCTTGTTGTTTCTCCCTCACCTCCTTTTACTTTGTATTTCAGTTTAGGTAATTTCTATTGACCTGTCTTCAAGGTCACCACTCCTTTCTTCAGATGTGTTAAGTCTACTGATGAGCCTGTCAAAGGCATTCTTTATCTCTAGAACCATGTTTTTCCCCCTAGTGTTTTCATTCAACTATCTCTTATGATTTCCATGTCCATGATATCCACCTTCTGATGGTGCATATTACACATTTTTCCAAGAGAACCTTATGTGGAGGGTGGCTTGCCAGGAGAATTTTCTCAATATTCCTTCTCCATCTTATGTGCAACTCTGAAAGAACTTGCCTTCTCCCCCAAAGACTATTGCTGCTTGTTAGTGCTTTCCAGTCTGTGGTTAGGGTGGGGTTAGGGGGAGAGGGATTATTTATTGTTTTAGTCCAGCCCCAGTCTTAGGAACTCAGAGGTAAGACTTTCTTTTTCTTTTTTTTTTAAATGTTTATTTTTGAGAGAGAAAGAACATGCATTTGAGCAGGGGAGGAGCAGAAAGAAAGAGCCAGAGGTTTGGACACAGGCTCTGCACTGACAGTAGAGAGCCTAAAGAGAGCCTAAAGAGCCAGAAACTGTGAGATCAAACTGTGAGCTGAAGTCAGACACTTAACTGACCAAGCCACCCAGGCGCCCCCAGAGGTAAGACTTTCTTTTCTTTTTTCTCTTTCTTTTCTTTTCTTTTCTTTTCTTTTCTTTTCTTTTCTTTTCTTTTCTTTTCTTTTCTTTTCTTTTCTTTCTTTTCTTTCTTTCTTTCTTTAAATCCAAGTTAGTTAACATATAGTATAATAACGATTTCAGGAATAGAATTTAGTGATTCATCACTTACATACACCACCCAGTGCTCATCCCAACAAGTGCCCTCCTTAATGTCCCTTGCCCATTTAGCCCATCCCCCCTACCCAACACCCTACTAGCAGCCCTCAGTTTGTTCTCTGTATTTGAGAATCTCTTATAGTTTGTCTCCCTCTCTGTTATCTGATTTTTGCTTCCCTTCCCTTATGTTCATCTGTTTTGTTTCTTAAATTCAACATATGAGTGTAATCATATATTTGTCTTTCTCTGACTTATTTTGCTTAGCATAATACATTCTAGTTCCATCCATGTTGTTGCAATTGGCAAGATTTCATTCTTTTTGATCACTGAGTAATATTCCATTGTGTATATATACCACATCTTCTTTATCCAATTCATCCACCAATGGACATTTGGGCTCTTTCCATACTTTGGCTATTATTAATAGTGCTCTTATAAACATTGGGGTGCATGTGCCCTTTCAAAACAGCACACCTGTATCCTTTGGATAAATACCTAGTAGTGCTGCAATTGCTGGGTCATAGGGTAGTTCTATTTTTAATTTTTTGAGGAACCTCCATGCTGTTTTCCAGAGTGGCTGCACCAGTTTGCATTCCCACCAGCCGTGCACAAGGGTCCCTCTTTCTCTACATTTTCACCAACATCTATTGTTTTTTGTAGTCATTCTGAGTTGTTAATTTTTGCCATTCTGGCAGGTGTGAGGTCATATCTCATTGTGGTTTTGATTTGTATTCCCTCATGATGAGTGATGTTGAGTATTTTGTCATGTGTCTGTTAGCCATCTGGATGTCTTTCTTGGAAAAATGTCTGTTTATGTCTTTTGCCCATTTCTTCACCAGATTATTTGTTTTGGGGATGTTGAGTTTGATGAGTTCTTTACAGATTTTGGATACTAACTCTTATCTGATATGTCATTTGCAAATATCTTCATTCTGTCAGTTGCCTTTTAGTTTTGCCAATTGTTGCCTTTGCTGTGCAGAAGCTTTTTATCTTGATGAGGTCCCAGTAGTTCATTTTTGCTTTTGTTTCCCTTGCCTTGGGAGACATATCAAGTAAGAAGTTGCTGCAGCTGAGGTCAAAGAGGTTGTTGCCTGTTTTCTCCTCTAGGATTTTGATGGCTTCCTACCTTACATTTAGGTCTTTCATCCATTTTGAGTTTATTTTCATGTATGGGGTAAGAAAGTGGTCCAGTTCATTTTTATGCATGTCATTTTCCAGTTTTCCCAACACATTTGCTGAAGAGACTTTTTTCCTTGGGATATTCTTTCCTGCTTTGTCAAAGATTAGTTGGCCATACACTAGTGGGTCCTTTTCTGGGTTCTCTGTTCTGTTCCATTGATCTGACTGTTTTTGTGTCAGTACCGTACTGTCTTGATGATTACAGCTTTGTAATATATCTTGACATCCGGGAATGTGATGCTTCCAGCTTTGGTTTTGTTTTTCAGGATTGCTTTGGCTATTTGGGGTCTTTTCTGGTTCTATGCAACCAGAAAAGGATTTTTAGGACTTTTTGTTCTTTAGGATTGTTTGTTCTAGCTCTGTGAAGAATGCTGGTGTTATTTTGATAAGAATTGTATTGAATATGTAAATTGTTTTGGGTAGCATTGACATTTTAACAATATTTGTTCTTCCAATCTCTGAGCATGGAATGTTTTTCCATTTTTTTGTATCTTCTTCAATTTCTTTCATAAGCTTTCTATAGTTTTCAGCATATAGATTTTTCACCTCTTTGGTTACATTTATTCCTAGGTATTTTATGGTTTTTGGTGCAATTGTAAATGGGATCAATTCCTTGATTTCTCTTTCTGCTGCTTCATTATTGGTGTACAGGAATGCAACCGACTTCTGTGCATTGATTTTATATCCAGAGACTTTGCTGAATTCATGGATCAATTCTAGCAGTTTTTTGATAGAGTTATTTGAGTTTTCCACATAGAGTATCATGTTGTCTGCAAACAGTGAAAGCTTGACTTCCTCCTTGTTGATTTGGATGCCTTTTATTTCTTTGTGTTGTCTGATTGCCGAGGCTAGGACTTCCAACCCTATGTTGAATAACAGATGTGAGAGTGGACATCCTTGTTGTGTTCCTGACCTTAGGGGGAAAGCTCTCAGTTTTTCTCCATTGAGGATATGATGTTAGTGGTGAGTTTTTCATATATGGCCTTTAGGATCTTGAGGTATGATCCTTCTATACCTACTTTCTTGAGGGTTTTTATCAAAAAAGATGCTGTATTTTGTCAAATACTTTTTCTGCATCTATTTAAAGGATCGTGTTGTTCTTAACCTTTCTTTTATTAATGTGATTAATTGATTGATTTGTGGATAATGAACCAACTCTGCATCCCAGAAATAAATCCCACTTGATCATGGTGAATAATTCTTTTAATGTATTGTTGGATCTGGTCTGGTAGTATCTTGTTGAGACCATTTGCACCCATGTTCTATACTTCTCATTTTTAGTGGGGTCTTTGTCTGGTTTTGGGATCAAGGTAATGCTGGCCTCCTAGAATGAGTTTGGAAGTCTTCCTTCCATTTCTATTTTTCAGAACAGCTTCAATAGAATAGGTGTTAACTCTCTTTAAATGCTTGGTAGAATTCCCCTGGAAAGCCATCTGGTCCTGGACTCTTGTTTGTTGGGAGATTTTTTGTTACTGATTCGATTTCTTTACTGGTTATGGGTCTGTTCAAATTTTCTGTTTCTTCCTGTTTCAGTTTTGGTAGTTTATATGTTTCTAGGAATTTGTCCATTTCTCCCAGATTGCCCAATTTTTTGGCATATAATAGTCTCCTACTATTGTTTGTATTTCTGCAGTGTTGGTTGTGATCTCTCCTCTTTCATTTGTGATTTTACTTATTTGGGCCCTTTTTTCTTTCTGGCTAGGGGTTTATCAATTTTGTTAATTCTTTCAAAGAACCACCTCCTGGTTTCGTTAATCAGTTCTACCGGTTTTTGGTTGTTTTTTTTTTTTTTTTTTTTTTTTTTGTATTTCGCTATCATTGATTTCTGCTCTAATCTTAATTAATTTCCTTCTTCTGCTGGTTTTGGGCTTTATTTGTTTTTTCCAGCTCTTTTAGGTTTAAGGTTAGGTTGTGTATTTAAGACCTCTCTTCCATGTTTGGGAAGGCCTGGATTGCTATATACTTCCCTCTTATGACCACCTTTGCTGCATCCCAGAGATTTTGGGCTGTCGTATTTTCATTTTCATTGGTTTTGATGTATTTTTAATTTCTTCTTTAATTTCTCGGTTAACCCATTCATTCTTTAGTAGGATGTTCTTTAACCTCCAAATTTTTTCTTGTAGTTGCTTTCAAGTTTCATAGCATTGTGTTCTGAAAATATGCAAGGTATAATCTTGATCTTTTTTGTATTTGTTGAGGACTGATTTGTGACCCAATATGTGATCTTTTCTGGAGAATGTTCCATGTGTGCTCAATAAGAATGTGTATTTTGCTGCGTTAGGATGAAATGTTCTGAATATAACTGTTAAATTCATCTGGTCCAGTGTGTCATTCAAAGCCATTGTTTCTTTGTTGATTTTCTGCTTAGATGATCTGTCCATTGTTGTAAGTGGTGTGTTGAACACCCCTACACTATTATGGTATTATCATCAATGCGTTTCTTTATGTTTTTGATTAATTGATTTATATATTTGGGTGAATCCACGTTGGGAGCATAAATATTCAAACTGTTAGATCTTCCTTTGGATAGACCCCTTAATTACAATATAATACCCTTCTTCATCTCGTATTACAGTTTTTATTTTAAAACCTATTTTGTCTAATATAAATATGGCTACTTCAGCTTTCTTTTGATGAACATTAGCATGATAGATGGCTCTCCATCCCTTTACTTTGAATTGCAGGTCTTTAGGTCTAAAATGAGTCTCATGTAAACAACAGATGGATCTTATTTTTTTATCTGATACCATACGTCTTTTGAATGAAGCATTAAGTCCATTGACATTTAGACTGAGTACTGAAAGATACGAACTTCGTGTCATTGTGTTGCCTATAGAATTGGTGTTTCTGGTGATGGTCTCTGGTCCTTTCTAGTCTTTGTTGCTTTTGTTCTTTTTTGTTTTGTCTTTTCTCCCCTCAGAGAGTCCTCCTTCAAGTTTCTTTCAGGACTGGTTTAGTGGTCACACTCCTTTACTTTTTGTTTATCTGAGAAACTCTCTATTTCTCCTATTTTGAATGACAGTCTCGCTGGATAAAGAATTCTTGGCTGCATATTTTTTCCAATTCAGTACATTGAATATGTTCTGACACTCCTTTCTGGCCTGCCAAGTTTCTGTTGATAGGTCTGCTGTGAACCTGATCTGTCTTCCCTTATAGGTTAAGGACTTTTTTTTTACTTTGCTGCTTTCATTATTCTTTCCTTGTCTGTGTATTTTGTGAAATTGACTATGATATGCCTTGGTGATGGTCAGTTTTTGTTGAATCTAACAGGAATTCTCTGTGATTCTTGGATTTTTATATCTGTGCCCTTCCCTTGATTTGTAAAGTTTTTCACTATAATTTGTTCACATAAACCTTCTGCCCCTTTTTCTCTCTCTTCATCTTCTGCGACTCCTACGATTTGGATGTTACTCTTTTTTAATAAGTCACTGAATTCCCTAAGTCTTGTATAGTGATTTTTTGCCTTTGTTTCCCTCTTTTTTTCTGCTTCATTATTCTCCATAATTTTATCTTCTATATCACAAGCTGAGTCGCTGCTCAGCTTTGTCCACCCTTGACATTGTGGCATCCATTTGAGATTACATCTCGGTTATAGCATTTTTATTTTACCTTGACTTTCGGGGAATAAGTTTAGGAAGTCCCTGAGCTTGCATTGATGGATTAACAAGGCATGAAGAATTAGAAAGCCACAGGATATACACACCCAAGTTTGGGTAAACAGGATTAGGTAAATAATATTAGGTAAGTGGGGCAAAAGCCCCCAGTATAGGTAAAGCAGGGCAAAGGTCCCAGGATAAGACAAAGATATAGGAATAGGGAATTTCAGGATGAAAACATCCAAGATAAGGTAAACAAGATTAGGTATTCAGGGTGGAATCGTCCCCCAAATTAGTACAATAGCAGAAAGCTGCTTTCACAGGAAGGAAGGACCAAATTAGGTAAACAGGTAAATAGGGTGATAGACTGCTGCAGGGGGAAGTTTCCCAGAGTGGGGCTAATTAGCAAAATAAAGGTGTCTTGCTGACCCTGAGGTAGCATGCTCTGTCTTTCTTATCCCCTAGACCAGTTTAGGTAAACAGAGGTGAGGCCTCACATCTGCTGTAAATAACCTTCCACCCCGGTGCCAGGATTTTGTTTTGTATTGCCCCAAACCCCTAACACTGCATATCCTCAAAACTCCCTCTCCCTCACATCCATGAGTGAATGTTCACGATTTCATTGTCTCTTTATGCACACCCATCGCCATGTTTGTAAGCCTTCTGATCCAAATAAAAATGGAGCAAGGACCTTACTTGGGGCTCTTGCCTCCTCCCAGACATTAGCCTCTCTCACATTTTTCATCCTGCATCCCACTTTCTTGCTGGACAAGAGAGAACTCCAGAACCATATTCTACAACACTAACTAGGTTTTGTTTCTTTTATCTCTGTAGAAAGGGATTCTCTGGTGACTTCTATGCTTTTTTTCAACCCCAGCTGGTATTCTTATTATCATGGGTCTAAATTTTAGTTCAGACATCTTGCTTACATCTGTGTTGATTAAGTCCCCGGCTGTCATTTCTTCCTGTTTTTTCTTTTGGGGTGAATTCCTGACAAGTTCTGTGTCTCAAGTTATGCATATTGTTGTGCTAATCCTCAGATCAATTTCCTAGGTGTTCAAAATGGTTTGGTGCTGATCTAGCTGCATTGCAGGGGCAAGACAAGCTCAGCATTTTTATGCTGCTCTGTCATCTTAACTCCTGAGGTAAAACTTTCTTAATGATCATTCCTCTCACCAGGTATAAGTAGCATAAATGACTTTAATGTCCTGGGTGCCAGATGGTTTCTTGACCCTTCTCTTCAAATGGAAGGCTTTTCCCCCCTTTTACCCACCCCTCAGCTACATGGCCCTCACAATGCTATAGGGGTTTCAGGGTTTGCTGCTCCTTCTCCCCCCACTCCCCAGCGTCTTAAGGCCTTTATTCTTCAAAGAGAAAGGATCCAGGCAAAGCTTCATGGCTTTTCCACAGAAGTAGCTGCTTCCCTTCTCTAATCCTACCTCACTGATGTAGGCTTTCCCATAGGCTCCCACCCTGCCCCTAATCTCTCTTTGTACGTTGGTAAAAGGCCTAGAAGTACATATGGATTTTCCTTGCTTGGGTGTCATCCAGGTGTTCTATATTCTCACATAGCCCACACCTAGCCTTTAGCAATTTATTAAAATATTTAACTAAACTCTTCTTATCTGATGCCCTTCCTTGGAGACCCTCTTCTTTACTTAGACTTCAGACTAGTTGTTTGCTCTGTGAACTCAATATTCTAATAAAGAAAATGTATGATTTTGTCTAGTTGGTAGGGTGAGAGAAACACTCTTCCCAACTTTTTCCATCCTATTTGGAAACTAGAAATTCTAAAATTTGGGATAAAAATGGGATAGAGAAAGTTAACACTAAACTCATCAGTTTGTTTGGGCTCCAAATTTTTAACAGACTCCTCAATAGAGTTATCTGAATCTCACCACAACAGAAAAAAAAAATGCTCAGAACATTTGGGTGACAACTTTCACTAAAAGAAATGATATAGGGGCACCTGGGTAGCTCAATCAGTTGAGCATCTGACTTCAGCTTAGGTCATGATATCACAGTTTGTGAGTTTGAGCCCCACATTGAGTTTGCCCATGTAAGCACAGAGCCTGCTTTGGATCTCTCTGCCCCTGCTCTGCTTGTGTTCTCTCTCTCTCTCTCAAAAATAAATAAACATTAAAAAAATAATAATAATAAAGAAATGATATAATTTGGCTTTCTGTGCTACCCTTTTCATTAGATATTCTGAGGGGAAAACTGAGGTTTAATTTTTATCATATTGTGGGGGGGCGGGGGGGAAGGGATTGAATTTTAGAGGCCATCTTAGCACCTGAGTAATTTTTTCCAATCCAGCAAGATCAGATGGCCTGATTTCCTTGCTCAGTGTTTCTGGTAGAAAAGGCAATTTTCAAGACTGAAATAGCAATTTCTTAGCCATCACGGAGGCTCTTAAAATCCATTTTTTAAACTCCCATAGACTTCCATGTGTAAATGAAAGACGACTCCTGGAAATACACATTTTTCTATTTTGAGAGATAACTCACTCAAGCATAAAGTTAATACAATTTATTACACCAAAAGTAAAGTTGCATTAGAGTGAGCTCATAACAGATGAGTAAACACACTTCACAAGAATGGGGTTGGCATGTCTGCTATCCTGAGTTTGTCTCCTTCAGCTTCAATGCCTCCTTAAATGTCTCATTCCTACATCAGCCCTGCTGACATAGGACAGGCCTGTCTTCCTTAGAAAGGTTTTGAAATACCTTGAGACCCTTGAAACTTCAGAGCTAACCCTTAGACAGGTAACCAGCCTTTGATTATTCTGAGGAAGACAAAATATTCAATCAGTACTTTGAAATGGAAGTGCCAAAATCAAGTTTAAGGGCTCCTGAGCCAGGCTGCTCAGGTTCACACACTGGGTTTAATGAAAACTTACTAGCTGTGTGACCTCAGGCAAGGTGGGTAATTTCTCTGAGTTTCAACTGCTTCATATTAGAATGAAAATGATAATGGGGCGCCTGGGTGGCTCAGTCGGTTAAGTGTCCAACTTCAGCTCAGGTCATGATCTCACAGTCTGTGACTTCAAGCCCCACATCGGGCTCTGTGCTGACAGCTTGGAGCCTGGAGCCTGCTTTGGATTCTGTGTCTCCCTCTCTCTCTGCCCCTTGCCCACTCACGCTCTGTCTCTTTCTGCCTCTCAAAAATAAATAAATGTTAAAAAAAAAAAAAAAAACTTTAGAATGAAAATGATAATAATAGTGCCTAACTCATAGAGTTGTTGTGAGGAGGACTATATGCAAAGCACTTAACACAGTGTTTAGCCCACAGTATACATATGGCAAAGGCTGGATATTTACCACCAGCACCACCATCGTCATCGTCATCATCATCATCATCATCATTGTCGTCCTCATCACATCTACTACATCAAGTATCAGGCCAACTTGCTACCCATCCTACCAACTCAGTTCCTTCATTTGACAAAGTCTTACATACTCTCTGTGTACCTGGCTTTACTCTAATATAGTAAAGTAAGAATACGGGCTTTATTCCCTCTGTTTTTTACCAGCAAGACACTTTTTCTCCCTCAGTCTGGGTTTCCTCTTCAATAAAATGGTACAAATCCTAGAATGAGGATAAGGTACATTAAGGCACTTGCATAGACTTGAGAGTGAGTGCCTCCTTAAACTCTGTACCCTAAGGGGGCACCTGGGTGGCTCAGTTGGTTAAGCGTCCTACTGTTGATTTTGGCTCAGGTCATGATCTCACAGTATGTGAGTTCAAGCCCCACATTGGGCTCTGTGCTGACAGCATGAAACCTGCTTGGGATTCTCTGTCTCCCTCTCTCTCTGCCCTTCCCCTACTCATTCTCTATCTTTCTCTCAAAATAAATAAAAATAAACTTTAAAAAAGGCTAAAAAAATTTTTTGTACCCTATGTCTCTTGCTTGCTTCATCCCTATCCCTGGCTCTGGGAATAATCATACCTACTTCACACAGTTATTGCATGGATCATGGAGGTGAGGAAGCAGGGAGATGGTAATTACATTTGTCTTGCATGAGAATAGGATTTGAGACAGGTTGTCCAAGGAGGAGCTACAGACCAGACCTTAAAGGATAAAAAGAAATCTACTAGGCAGGGGGGTTCTTCCCTGAAGGAATATCAAATAGTGCATGATGGGTTGTCCTTGGAAATAACCTATGGCTCAGAAGGAAATGGTGACAAGGGCTAAGGAACTATTATTTATTCAGCACCTACTATGTGTGAAGTATGGCCGGGCATTATGCAAATATTATTTTTAATCCTCCCAGTAGCCTTAGAAGGTTAGTATCACTTATCCCCATTTTACAGCACAGACTCAAAGAGCTAAGTCCAAGGAGGCAAAAAAAATTATAGTGTATTAGTTTTCTGTTGCTGCTATAACAAACTGCCCCAAATTATCTTAAAACAATACAAATTATCTTACAGTTCTAGAGGTCAGAAATCTGATACAGATCTTCCCCAGCTAAAATCAAAGTGTCAGTAGGGCAATGTTCCCTTCTAGAGGCAAATCCATTTCCTTGACTTTCAGCTTCTAGAAGCCACCTGTACCACTGGCCTGCAGCCTCCTTCCTCTATCTTCAAAGCCAGCTGGTCAAGTCCTTCTCACATGTCACCACTCTGACCTCCTTCTGTAGTCATGTTTCCCTCTGACTCTAACTCTCTGCTTCACTTTTTAAGAACCTTGTGATTATATTAGGCACACCCAGATAACCCAGGATTATCTCCTTATTTTAAGGTCAATTATCAACCTTAATTCCATCTGTAACCCTATCCCCCTTTGCAATGTAAACTGGAATATTTACAGGTCCTTGGGATGATGATAAGATCCTTTGTGGGAAGGGGTGGTAGGGGGTAATTATTCTGTTTATCTCACAGGGTGTGTTAGTGGCAGAGCTATTAGATTAGGGCCAATTTGGATCTCATACTGAATTGATAAGGAGACATTAAAGGTTTTTCAATACTGAAGTGACCTAAATAGATTTGTATTTTAGATTAAAAAAAAAAAAATCTTGACTCAGAATGCAGTGAGGAACTGGAGAAGAAAAAATATTGGCATTAGAGAATTCAGTAAGAATTAATGATATGACAGTTATAGAAACGGAGAAAATGGAATAGATTGAAGGATATTTCAGAGGCAGAATCCTCAGAGCCATGACCAGTTGGATATTGAGAGGGAAGGAGAGAAGGATCCAAAGGTAAATCCTAGATTTTCTAGCTTAGGCGATTGCAAGGATTGTGATTTTTCTTGACATTTCTACTTCCAATTGCTTTGTAATACATTCATTTGTTGTAACCATTCATTTATTCACCAAACATTTGCTCAGTGCCTATTATATGTCCAACTATTGTTGTACCATGTGAGTCATATCAATGAACCCAAAATATAAAAATCCTTGCCCTCTAGGGGCTTATTTCCCAGTTAAGGGACAAATACATAGATGATAATCATAAATAATAAATACAGAGTACGTTAAAAGGTGGTGAGAGCTATTGGAAAAAGGAAAAAAGCAGGGTAAGTGGTATCAGGAATACTGAGGGTGGGAAGGTGGGGTGCAACTCTTACAGGATGGTCATAGTGAATCTCAATTAGAAGGTGACATTTGTGGGGCACCTGGGTGGCTCAGTCGGTTGAGCATCTGACTCTTGATTTCAGCTTGATTTGGACTCATGAATCCAGGGTCATGGAATCGAGCCCTATGTTTGGGTCTGCTTAAGATTCTCATTCTCGCTCTCTCTCTCTCTCCGTCCCTCTCCTCCCCAGTTTGCATGCTGTCTCTCTCTCAATAAAAACAAAAAAGGTGACATTTGTGCAAAAACCTGAAGGAGGTAGAGGAATCATCCCTGGAGACACCTGGGGACATGCATTCCTGGCAGAGGAAACAGCAAGTACAGAGGCCCGAGCATGGGAGCATGCTGGTGTACTTGAGGATTATCAAGGAGGCAGCATGACCCAATTAGAGAGGGCAACAGGACAAGAGGTGTGATGATTCTTCTCCTATCCAACAGGGAGAAACTGAGTTCTCACAAGAAGGAGAGGAGAGAGTGAGTGGGAAAGATGGAGCAGTGTAAGCCCTGTGCCTTACACTGGAAGGATGGAAGATGCTCCATCCACGCCTAGCTGCCCACTCTCTTTGGAACCTTAGTCATCCATCACTCCTCTCAGCACACAATGTCACCTCAGAGGAGCTAGTGTTTGTTGTGCTCTAGCTATATGAATTATCTCATATGACCCTCTACACAAATAGAGGTAAATAGGATGGCTAGTCCCATTTCACAGGTGAGGAAGATGCTCAAGATGACACAGCCAGAAAGTGACAGACTGGGATTCAATCTGAGACCGACCAGCTCCAGAGTCTGCTCACTCCATCACTCCTCTCCACACCCTGGGCTGCACAAAAAGCTGAAGAGTACCCGAAAGAAGTCTTTTCTGTCTAAAGCCATCTCCTCACTAATCCCTAAAGCCCCATCATTAACACTGCATTCCTGTCATAAGCACTCTCAGAAACTTAAATGAGTGATGTGAAAAGTTCCTTATGCCTCTCGGTGAATGAGTCCATCCATCCATTCAATAGGAGTTATTGATCACCTACTAGGTGCTGGGCTCTGGGCCAGGCCTTTTCTCCATGGTAGGAAGGACTTGGCAGCAGGAAAGCATATGCCAAAGAAGAAAAGTGGGGCCATAAGGACAAATTTCATTTATTTGAAGTTTTGCCTCAGGAGATGTCCACATTTATCACTTAGTAACCATTAAGTCACCACACGGTATGATGATGCTCATCCTTTCTGCTGGATAACTCTCCCTCCACAGCTAATTGCCTTACATCTATAGTCTAGTTCTTGTCAGTTTTGTCACACTGTTATTACATACAGTAATGGTGTGTAAGATATTAGCCTGTCATTATATATAAATGTGTCTAAGGAAAACTCATTTCCAAGAATCATTTTTGAAAATGAATCCAGACGAGAGGTAAAAGCTTATTTTCTATCTCCAAGGACAACATAAAGTAACTCTGAAGCTTGTATGAGAATCATTTAAGGTGGACTCTATGCCCCAAGGAATACAAAGCCGCAAACACATTTTTGGGTGTTACAGAAAGTCCAGGAAAGAGTTAAGCTGGAAAGAAGCAGCAGCTTTCTTCCCTGTGTCTTTCCTTGAGGGGATGAACAACCCAGCCCTTTCCCCACTTACCGTTCCTCTATTTATTTTATTATGGTTAATAACACGTGACCAGAAAATCATTTTTATCATTTTCCCTCTGGTGCCATTAAGTTTAATTTCCTTGTTTTAATAATACAGCACCAGTGACTTGTCTGATATAAGAACTTTTCTCTTCCAGTTATCTATTAAAGTAACACTTTAATTTATTACAAAATGTACATTTCATATAACTTTCAAAACCCCTGGGGTTGTGATATCCCTAAGGGTTGGGTTGTATCTATGTTCCTGGTGTCTTCCCAATTTGTTTCTGACAACTTTCACCACTGAGATGTAAACACTAGGAAAGCCATGATGTGTGTCTTGTGTCCCTGGAACATTGCCTGCATGTGGCAGGTGCTCAAGAATGCATGGTGAATGATGAACAAAATGCATACCTTCTCAAACCTCATACCCTTGCACCTCTGACCAGGCACAAAACAATCAAATCCTTTTTCCACGTGAAGAGTTTGTCTACGAAACAGCATGGAAATGGGTTCTAATCACACTCAGAAAAAGGACTAATCTTAGGGTAACTAAAAACTTTAAATGCAACAAGCATGTGTCAAATACCTGCTGTCTATAAAGGGAAGACCCAATTCTGGGTACTAAGGACAAAATAAAGGTATCCTAGATACTTTGTCTGCCCTGTAGGGGCTTATAGTGTGGTGGGAAGCTGGTGATGACCTACAGAGAGAACCCAGAGCGACCTCAAGTCCTTTTCCCTCCAAAGTTTTCTAGAATCCTTACTGGTGCCATTCACCTGGCAGTTCCAGGTAAAGAGTCAACTTACGGGCTCTAAAGCTAGATTGCCTGAGTTCAGGTCCTGACTCAACCAAGTAATAGCTCTGTGACTTTTGGCAACTTATGTACCTTTTCTACACCTCTGTTTCCTCATTTGTAAAACAGGAATAAAACTGGATTAATCTCAAGGAAGTGTTGTGATGATTAAATGAGTGCATGTATATACAATGCTTATAACCATACCAGATACAGAGTAAGCATTCAGTTAATATTAGCTATTATTTGGTTCATTATTGCCACTTTGTGATAAATTATGTTTTGTATGGCTATCTTGAGCTATAAGTTTTTATTATTGTATCTTTTAAATAGAAATATTTTTATCACTTTTTAGAATGATACATGATCATTATAAAAGATTTACATTATGTAGAGAAAGAAAATGTTTCTCTGTAATCTTACCCCCAAAGATAACCGTAATTCACAATTTGGCAAAACTCCTTCCATATAACAATTTGTGTATTTAAGAATGGGTAGATATATTTGCAACATAACTTCATTATAATATATATGCTGTTCCACAGAGAGCCTACTTGTTAAACTCAACGTATTGAGATAATCTGTGTAAATACACTAAGATCTATTCCAAGATTTATATAGCTATTATTGTATTGGCAGACATTTAGACCATTTACTGGTTATATGGTGTTCACAAAGATTTGGGCTGTACGGTTTAAGCTAAAGCTCATGTTTCTTGAAGGAAATGTCATTGAATTCCCAAAGAGTTCTGCATATAGGAACTTCTGAGTATGTATATTGATTGATTGATTGATTGATTGATTGATTATTTTAGGAGAACTGAACAAGAAGCAACCTTTAACAGCAGAAAGTTCTATTTCTTTTTTTTTTTTTTGATGTTTATTTATTTTTGAGAGAGAGAGACAGAGCTCCAGCGGGGGAGAGGCAGAAAGAGAGGGAGACACAGAATCTGAAGCAGGCTCCAGGCTCTGAGCTATCAGCACAGAGCCTGACATGGGGTTCGAACTCACCGACCCTGAGATCATGACCTAAGCCGAAGTCCGACTTTTAACCGACTAAGCCACCCAGGCTCCCCAGAAAGCTTACTTCTAAACTTTTTTTTAAAGTTCTAAAAACAATCTTGACTAGCACGACAGAACTATTTTTCAGGATTGTTGTGAAAACAGAATAAGGTAATACATATAAAGGGCCTGAATCCATATAAACGCTCAAGAGTTGCTGCCTATCATGGTTATTCGGATGGCAATTAACAGGGAAAGAATCAAGACACCATCTGTCTTGGATGACTTAGTCACTGACCTAAGTCACGTCTCCGATAACCACCTTAGGTTCTAGAATTCTATTCCTTAATGACTAGATATTGTACTACTAAAGATAAACTAGAGCATGGACATAAAAACATAGAAGAACTACTCATCCTGATCCTTCCAGCAACTAAAAATTATCTACGTGATGTTTGTCAACTAATAAGAAAGGTTAAAAATAGTGTCTATCAAATTTTCTTCCCCTGTCTAATGACCTGTAGAAGGAGTGGCACTTTCAATTAGCATTTCATTACCTCATTCCACTTGCCCACAATAGAGAAAGACTAGTTAGGAAAATAGACGTGGGAGAGGAGCAGGAGAGAGGATGATTATTGAATGAGGTTCAAGTTCTGCTTTTTATATCACAGTCTTTTTATTCAGGGTTTCTCAACCTTGGCATTATTGACATTTAGGGTCAGATCATTCTTGGTTGTGGGGGCTGTTCTGTATACTATGTTTAGCAGCATGTCTGGCCTCTATACCCTTGATGCCAGTAGCATCTTCCCCCACCAAGTTTTGACACCCAAACTACTTCCAGACATTGCTAATGTCCCCTGGGGGAGCAAAAGAGAACCAGTGATAAATGTATATGTACATATTTTTTGTATAGCATGTTACACTTTCCAAATGCATTGGATATTTACAATAGCTATATGAGTATACTGGGAAGACAGTCTCCACTTTATAGATGGGGCAAACATGATCTTATAAGACCAAATGTTGTGACATCAGATTTTAAAACCACAGCTATGGCATCATGAGTCAGACCAGAAGAAAATAGTCCGTGGCTTTTTTGCATCTTGTTTTGTGTATTTGAGTAAAAAGCCAAAGCTTTACCCCCATACTTGAAGACCACAGAAGGGATGTTCAGGCAGCTAGGCTCAAAGAGGACCCCTAAACAAAAGACAAGTGTAAGATGCAACCATGTAGTTCAGAGTTAATTTTGGGTTCAACTCAATTAGCTGTAGAGATAATGGTTTGAAGAAAAATTTGCCTGTTCTCGCAAAGATGGAAAATGGGATAGCATGTGAATAAATGATTCTAATCGCTGCAATGATATATCTTTAAGAGGTATGAGCATTCCATCTATCAGGAAAGTCTGCCCATTAATTAAAATTGTTATGGAGAGGCTCAAAGAGAATTAAAATAGATAAAAGTCACGGCAACAACAGGCCTAAAAACCAATGTCTTGGAAAATAAAGAAACTGCCTGAAGACAGGGACTCGTAATCGGCAGACATTAAAAGAGGAGACGTTTCTAGATGACAGAAAGAGCTGGAATCCCAAGGAGATGGGGAATAAGATGAAAAACTATAGGAAATTCACCAAGGTCATCGACTCTGAGACTGAACCCCTAAGTAGCACGGGCAGACATTTATTAATTTGCACATGCCATTCCACTGGTTGTGTGGATATCAACGCAGCTGCTTATTTCTGCTTATAGCTGCAGAGGCTTTTTTACTACATCAGAACTCAGGTTTGTAGACAGTGAAAATGTCATCACATTAAAAACAATCTGTTTCACATGTGTGAGATAATAGGATTTGGGGTTAATGAGCTCATGTCTGGGATATCGATCCAAATGTGAATAACTTGTAATTGGCCATCACTCAATACCAGCTTATAACCAGTCTGGGCTATATGAATGGGACGCTTTATTCACTGAAATAACTACAGAACCACAAAAACCAAAACTTGCTCACAGAACTGGCCAATTGCCAAACAGCATTTCCCCTCTTCCCCTTCCCCTCACTCCCCTAGTTCCAGTTAAATACGAAATTGTGAGGAGAGTATAAGATAATACATAGGGCCATTAGAAATTACTGGCCTGGCAGGCCCCACATGTAGAATGAAGAAGCCGGGATTTAAGACATAGCGAGAGCCCTTCTTTTTCACCAGGAAACGTCACTTTTATTCTTTTGCCACCACAAACCCAGGTTTTGAAAGATTTGATCTCCAAACAGTAAGCTTATTTAGAACAAAGATGTTTTTCAATAATGCCATGCCCAGCTCTAATTTCCTACAACTCTATTTATGGTACCACCCTCCTGGGTCAAGATACTCTTTAAGATTATTATCCATGAACCAAAATATTATCCATGAATAGTAACACTGACAATTTATCAGAGCCCCCAAATTGACAATTGAGTACAGAGCCCCCAAAGCTATGGATACTAGCACTGGTATGCACCAAGGAAAGAATTCAGAGAAACAGGAAGTGTCAGCCTCTATTCAGTGGGAACTGGAACTGTTGAGACACCCCCATGAGCTCCCATAGGTTTGAAGACCACATGTATCACGTATTCAAGGTGTAAATATTGAACAAGCTCCTAAAGCTCTCTGAGCCTCAGTCCTCGTATCTATGGGTAGACTAACAGCTGCCTTAAAAGTTACTGTGTAAATTGAAAAGATGGAGGTTGTTAAGGAACTTGTCACTTAGTAGGTACCCAATGAAAACTGGTTTCTTTACTTACTCCCAAGTGGCTCATCAACCCTGTACTGGATCCTGGAGTAATTATTATTAATCTTGAACTAATAAGGGGTCAAGCATCTTAAAACAAAATGATTAAAAGAAAATTGGGCGGCCCATTTATGAATACATAGGATTTGACCCTGAGTGGCTACATTCACCCATACTTCACATAAAACACTTAATATGCTAGATAAGTCCCCATTTCTGCTGCTGTAGAATTGGAACTCTGAACTTCTAGTTTCAAAAATCATTCTCCGATCATGAGAATTAGAATAAACCAAAAGCCCTCAGAAAAAGCCTAAAGCAAGGTTCAAATCCTCGTGCACAAAGACTAACACTAGGGGGAGACTCTCTCCCTTCTCACCTGAGAAAGATTTGTAAATCCCCTTGCTCAGTCCCCATCCTAATACTCCATGAACATTTCATAATTAGTATCAAGTTCAGTAATTGAGGAGTAGATTTGGGCAAGCAGCAAATACCACTTATGGTATGGGGAAATGAAACCCAACAGGATCACAAGTAATTATTTTCCTAAAGTCATTCAGAAAGTCTAAAGGAAATGTTAAGAGTAAGAAACCACAGCTTTTAAACCTCTAATATTAGCACATACCCAGCAATATGTTCTTGTAATTATAATATTTTCTTTCCCTTGACATAAAAGTGATACTTAATGGTGAACAAGATTAGTGATTACATATTAACGACATTAATGATAACAATAAAAATTAATGCTAATGTGTACATAGCTTCATGTGTACTTTTGTTATGTTAATTCTTCCAACAGTCCAGTGAGTAGATACTTCAATCTACTTTTCTGTTAGAAAAATTTGAGATATAGAGAGGTTAAATGACTTAAAAAGCAACATGGAACAGTGGTTAAGAGCACAGACTGCAGAATCAGACTGACAGGGTTCAAGTCTCAACTTTACTACTCACCGGCTGTGTGACCTGGCAAGCTAATCAACTTCACTTTCTTTATTGTCCTAATAAGGGTAACAGAAGCACCTACCTATGTGGTTCATTTGGAGAATTAAATGAGTCAGTACATGTAAAACACTTAGAATAGTGCTTGGCGCATTGTAAGCACTTAATATGTGTTGGCCATTATGTGACCTAAAGTCATGTATTTATTTATTTTTTATTTAAAAAAAAATTTTTTTTATGTTTATTTATTTTTGACAGAGAGAGAGACAGAGCATGAGTGGGGAAGGGGCAGAGAGAGCGGGAGACACAGAATCCGAAGCAGGCTCCAGGCTCTAAGCTGACAGCCCAGAGCCCGACGCAGGGCCCAAACACACAATCCATGAGATCATGACCTGAGCCAAAGTCAGACGCTCAACCGACTGAGCCACCCAGGCACCCCACGTATTTATTTATTAATTTATACATTCCTTAATTGCCATTGTGTCAGGTACTGTCTTCGGCATTAGGGGAAATCAATGAAAAAAGATCTTATAGTTTACTGGGAAAGATAGACATTATGTGATTCTCGTGAGTACATGGTGAGTCCTACGGCAGAGGAAGCAGGTGTCAGGCAGCACTTAGAGCCAGGTAAGTGATGGGTAGTGCCAGAGCATGAACTGGACACCAGCTGCACTGAAACATTAGCAGCAACAAAGAGGGATTCTCATCAACAGCTCTAAAGCTATTTGCACGGTTTATGGATTTAGAAGACTAAGAATTTTCATGTCTAGTCCTAATTCTGAAACTTTCTGGACAAATCATTTGACTGCTGGGCTTCCATTTGTATACACATTGAAGGTCAATCTCTTACAGTTGCTCTGGGGAAGGAATTAAAATTACTGTGTGGGCTTCCATGATTTGTGAAGAATCTACGAAGGCATGAAAACCTGGCAGTGAGATCAATGGGTAAGGTCAACCACATACCTTTTCTTAGAAGAGATCATGACAAAGGGGTGGACATAGAACAACACCTGGGGCTTTCTCCATGGCATCCCAGAGCCAGAACATGAGTTCTTGTGTGGTGGTTTCCAAACTTTTTGCTACTAAGGATACCGCTCACTAGTTGTCTATCACGGACACCATGCTTTTAAATATTTGAGTTACCATGTTGACTGTATAAGTAAAAATTGATAAATTCTTCATTTAGAATCATTAGAGAGCATTTCATACATGTAAGATAGGAATATTACCATCCTGACCTGATATAATTCAACCAAATCGTGATGAAAATTTCCTATTAAATACTCATTGAAAAAAATTAGGAAAAAACAGAAAAGAGTACATGAGTGGAATAACTGCCAAGATTTTGATATATTTCTCTTAGATCTTTATTTTAGGCACTGTTTTTCTTAAGACAGTTGAGATCATATTGCATATCACTAAGGTAAAGAAAATGGACATTTCTTGAGTATCATTTATCCTTCCCAATCTCTGCCCCTTTAGCACTTGGTACCATAGCACTTCCCACATGGTACTAAGTTAATCTGATTTTACATGTGATTCTCTGCTGGGGACTGAATGTTTGCATCTACCCAAATTCTTATGTTGAAATCTAATCCCGAATGTGGTGGTATTTGGAGGTGGGGCCTTTGGGAGGCCATTAGGTCATGAGGGTAGAGCCCTCATAAATAGGGTTAGTGCCTTTATGATACAGACCCCAGAGAGATCCCTTGCCATTTTCACCATGTGAAGTTAAGGAAAAGACAGCTGTCTATGAACAGGAAGTGGGTCTGCACTTGACACTGAATCTGCCACGATCTCAGACCTCACAGCCTCCATAACTGTAAAAAATAAAGGTATGCTGTTGATAAGCTACCTCACTTATGGTATTTTTGTTATAACAGCATGAGTGGACTAAGAATACCTTCTATGCTATAAAACGGTGTCTTACTCATCTCCGTACTCTAGCACTCGGCAACTTACCTGGCATACAGTACACATTCAGTACTTTTTTTTTCTGTACTGAATTAAACTGTTCAAATTAAACTGAAATATTGAAATGCTATTATTACTGCCTTTGCGCATCACAGAAGCCCTGGCTTAGTTCTCTTATTTCACAGATGAAAACACTGAAAACCAGAGTGGTTAAGGGACAGGGGTTTCCATATATAAGATTAAGTGATTGCCAAAAAGCAACAGATGATGATAGAAGCTGGCATATTCTGGAATTCCCTCACTTTAAGATAACTACTCTTCATGTTTTAGTGGCTATCTTTCATGAAACTTGTATAAAAAGGATAAGATCACAATATTCTTTTTCATCATGAATTGTTTCTAAAAATACAGCCTTTTTTCTTTTTTTCTAAAAAAAAAAACAAAACAACCCTCCTCCTTTCTCTGCCCTCCCCCTCTCTACCAAATATCTCTCTGCTCCATCCCAACTCCTAGGTAACCAGGATTAATGACCTGGTATGTATCATTTCATAACATTTCCATGCTGCTAGAATCATAAACAAACATAAATAGATACATAAGGTCGGGTTGTTATTGTCTGTTTTTCGAAACTGGGATCACACTATGTATATTCTTTTTGCACTTAACAATACATTGCAGAAATATGTTCAAGTCAACTGTTTTGGACTTGCCTCCTGTGAAATGGGGACAGGTGCTATGCTGTCTGTACAGGTTTCCACACCTGTGGATTAGGCATTCCGTAAACTCCTGAATGAGTTTTTGCTGCAGCTTTGCAGATGGAAAGGCAAACCCACACAGAAAAATAGGTATCTATCCTTGTGAGGACAAAACACTGGCCTGTCCAGGATGGGAGGGACCCAATGTGGTTGGCTTGCCACCAAGGCACTGGTGGCTTCCTTGGGGAAGAGTGCCCACCTTTTTCCTTCCAGGCCCCTGACCAGCCATCTGGGTTGGTCATAGCCCAGGTTTTTAAGAGCCTCCCTAAGCAGTAAGCTCACTCCATCCCCTGGGGTATTACCCAGTGTTAAATCCCATGTCCTGAGAAAGTTCCCTGAAGTCTGTGAATTCTTATCCAGTGTTATGTTCTCCCTCCTTGGTTAAGTCCAGGTATACTGCCCTTGCTCTTGCCAGTATGCGCTGGTCAGTCTTTGCAGTCCCTTTGAGGTGGAATGTCTTTCCTCTCTTATCAAGCCTCACACACACCCTGCTGGATTCTTCCGGGAGTTAACCCTAGTTCTGGTACTGGCATTCAAGACAGGGAGCAGGGGCAACTCCTTAGAGGAGTACCTGTTGCCTTGTGGAGGGGAGTCTCTGCCATGTCTTCCCACATGAAGGAAGTGTTCGCTTCATACAGAGGGGTGGGCTGAAAGTCTATGGGTTCAGAGAAGTTGACAGAGCCATCATCCTTGTGGGCATCCACCTAGATGCCCACATCTCAAATACCCAGGTCCCAAGCTTTCTCAACTGGGACCCTAATCTTAGCACTACAGACCTGGTTTAAAGAATTTAAATTCTTTAAACTAAGTCCCACACTTGCTCCTTAGCTACATCTAAGCTTCCGCTAAGGAGATAGGGCCTCTTTGTAAACTCCCACAGAGAGTCCTGCCAGCTCTCACATTTAGCCTTTAGTGGTGTATTAACAGCTCTCAGCTTCTCATTATCTCTCTGCAGGGCATGAATACAACCTCTAAACACCAACCAGCACCACTGCCCTTATATGCATTTGTTCCTCTCTGCCCCCTGCCCCCACTGCATTTCAAATATCTGAATCATCAAGGGTATTCTGATCTACCCAGGTCACCAAGAGTGAAATGTTTAGCCGTCGGGCTGCCACCTTATGCCAGAGACTGTCTGTGCCCTGCATACTACATGACATTAAGCAGAAAAGAATATGCTCCCCACCCTGATCAAAAAAAAAAAAGTCTGCATCCTAATCATCAGAACCTGTAAATATGTTCTCTTGCGTGATAAAAAGGGTCTTTGCAGATGTGGTTAAATTAAGGATCTTGGGATGGTGAGACTATCCTGAATTGCATATTGATGGGTCCAGTGTAATCGCAAGAGTCCTTAAATGAAAGAGGGAGCCAGAAGTGTCAGAGAGACTGGAGGGTATTATGCTACCAGCTTTGAAGACAGGGGAAGGGACTAAAACCAGGGAATACTGGCAGCCCCTAAGGATGGCAAAGACCAGGAAACAGACTCTCCCCTAGAGCCTTCAGAAGGAACAGAGCCCTGATGAACTTTGATTTCAACCCACTGAAACCCATTTTGGATCTCTAGCTTCTAAAACTTTGAGATAATAAATCTGTGTTGTTTTAAGCAACAAAGCTTGCGGTAATTTTTTTACAGCAGCAATAGAAAACAGATACACATAGGGTAAGGTCTTCCTTGTCAGCAGCAAGTGATCCAGCCCAACCACATCTTACTGCTTTCTCAGTCCACTCCTAGTACCAACTCTGTGTTTAGGTCCTCTGAGAAGCAGCTACCAAGTCAGAATTAGACTTGCAAGTAATTTATCGGAGGAAATGCTTATGATTGTGATGCAGGTTATAGATTATAATGCAGGCCTGGCACCTGTGCAAGGAAAGAGGGAAGGAAGGATTGGACAGAAAAAGGCTCAAGGTGCACTGTAGCTCAGAGAAGTCTCATCCAGATCACTGGAGGGCCCCCACAATAAAGGCTGTCCAACCCAGGGACAGTGTGGCCTTGGCACGAGTGCTGCGGTAGATTTGAAGGTGCAGCAGCTGATGTAACCTTCTCACAGCAAGTTATCTCGAAGGGAGATCTAAAGATCTCCTCTCCATAGACACCACACTCCCCTACCACCAACCAGTCCAGGCAATGCTCATTAACCAGGGGTCCCCTACGGGGGCAGAGCCTTTCCCACTGGGCTTCCCATATAGCCAAGAGAATTTCAGAGCACATGTTCTCTGCAGTGGGCAGATCCAAAAGCCAGAAGGAGTGGGGGCTGAGCTACACATGCCTGAGTGCTAGATCCTCAGATTTCCCTATCAGATGACTCCTTGCTCCTCCACTGTTGAAGAGAGTTTGGAGGAGGGAGAGAAGCCAGGACTGCTTCCCAGCAGAACTCTTTCCACATGGAAAAAATGTTAGAAAAGGGAAATTGCGTGCCCTCCTGTTAGATTGCTGGAACAAATGACTTTCAATTTTATTACCAGATTGCTTTCAAATAAAGTAAAAACCATTTACACATCCACCAGCAATGGTTAGAAGATCGTCTTTTCCTCCTTCAATACAGCACTGGGTATTATCACTGTCTTCAATTTCTTCCATTCTGATGGATGTCAGATATTTCATTTTTATCACATTTGCATTTGCCTGACTACTAGGAAGATGGGACATCTTTTTATATGTCGTTTGCCTTATGGTTGTGCTTTGTCCATTTTACTATTGGGCTGTTTGTGTTTCTTTTGTTAATGTGTTTGTAGAGGTTGTGTGTGTGGTATAACTATTAACCCCTTATCTGCTGTACGCTTTACAGATATTTTTCAGCCTATAGATTTTTTTTGGCCTATTTGCTTAAATGTAGCTTACATGCAATATTATATTAGTTTCAGGTATACACCATAGTTATTCAACATTCATATGCATTACAAAGTGATTTGGGGCCTATTTTTATGGTATCTTTTATCAGAGGAAGTATTTTAGGCTTTATAAAGTCAAATATACTTTTCTTTTATAGTTTCTGGGTCACTTCTCTTTGTTTGTTTGATCTCCCTGTTCCCATATTTAAAATAGAGTCTCCTAAAATTTTTTCTAAGAGTTTTACTATTTTATTTTAACTTTACCATTTTATCTATCTGAAATTTATTTTTGTATTCTTGTTTCTTTTCTTATCAGGACATAATACACGTTCCTTGTAGACCATTTTAGGAAACTTCAGATAATAAACAAGAAAAAATTCTAAATTACTCTTTATCCCCACCTGCCAATTCACAGCCCTGTAAATGTGTCTAGATCCTTTCAGCCCTTTTTTTTCTATGCATCGTACATGCTCTAAAAATGACATTTTAAAGATTATATGGTAAACTCTGTTATTTAACTTGCTTTAGTTATTTAACAATACAATTGGAGCAACTTTTCAAATAATTTTCTACAACATATTTTTAATAGCACAGGAATAATTCAATGCATAAATGTACCATCTTTCATTTAATCAAATCCCTGTTTTTGGACATTTATATTGTTCTCAGTTTTTTGCTGTGAAGACAACATGCCATGATGCTGCCTCTCATTTGTTAGATTACATCTTGTACTCTGTCGAAGAGCTCACTCATTTTCAAATATGTTTGTTCAACTTTAATAGCATCTAAAATTACCTGCTTAAAAATCAGATAAAGGAGAGGAAAAGAAGATCCATTTGTTTTTCCTGGGTTGCTGTGTTGAGATACACCTGAAATGAATAGAGGACTTAAAGCTACCTTTTTAAAAAGTACTGCAGTTAATGGGTTTAGAAATTATATTTCTAAAGAGCATCAACTAGAAAGAGTTCAGAATTGACGAGTTTAGAGGTTAAAAAATAAACAGTAAAGAGAGCATGGGGAAAACCACCAGGTGGAAGGATGGAATGATCAGAAAATCCTAAATCACCAGAAGCCGGGTGAAGGATCAATAGGGTAACAATGCCAGTTCTATTAATACCAACACCACCTACACACCAACAAGCCTTGCCTTCAAGCTCTTTTGGAAAGAGACCAACATAAATCAATAATCATTCCATTTCAGGATTTTACTAGAATCTCAAGACTAAGAAATGAGTAGTAGAAAGTCTAAGGAGGAGTAGAAACACACATACACACACACACGCGCGCACGCGCGCGCACACACACACACACACACACACAAACCCCCATGAGCACAGAACATTTTTTTTCAAAGTTTTATTTATTTATTCTGAGAGAGAGGGAAGGAGGAAAGGAGGGAGAGCGGGAGGGAGAGAGAGAATCCCAGGCAGGCTCCTAGTTGTCTGCACAGAGACTGACACAGGGCTCGATCTTATGATCACGAGATCATGACCTAAGCCAAAGTCAGCCAAAGAGTTGGATGCTTAACCCACTGAGCAACCCAGGCATCCCCCACCCCTGCTTTTTTTCCCAAAGTACAGAACATATTTTAATTAAAATATAATTTTTAAATCTGAATATTTGAAAAAATAATCTAAATGGTAGGCAAGTATATACATTTTCTGCTATCAAACATATTTCTATTTGGCTTTGAATTCATTATAAATTGGTGATTTCTCTGCCATTGCTGTCTTCCATAATTAACTCAAGAAAATGTAAAGAAATATATTATGGAACTGTACCCAGTAAGCCACAGAATGTGAAGTTAGAAGAGAGTTCACAACTCAGTTAGTCTGACTCCAATATGTACTACTGGGGAAGCTGAGGCCAGGAAAAGAGAAGTAACTTGCTGAAGATCAGACAGTCAGTGACCAGCTGAGCTGGGAAACACAGATCTCCTGCCTCTTAGCACAGAGTGACCACTACAAACATCACAAATCAAGAGCACGGTCATACTTGTTCATGTGCCTTGTGATCATGAGTTACACATCAAGTTAGGGAGGCAGCAAGATGAAATATACATACAGATGTGTAACCACAATCATTTGAGTACTAGTCAAACAGCTACCAGTCCTCTAGCTGTCCTGTGCCATCGCTGTCCACATGGGAAGCTCTCTGAAAAGGAGGTAACAGGTGAAGTCAGGAGAGGAGCCCATCCCACAGGACAGGTTTCCTGGGAGAGCACTACAGCCTGCCATTTCCCTGGTGCCAACACTGAACAGGAGTGGCCTGATCTGATTGGCCATGATTGATCTTTCATCAGTGCATGGTCCCCAGGGTAGAAGACCCTTCAACGCTATTCTTCTGAGGGCATTTTATAGTTAACAGTGAAGTGGAAAATGTTCAACACAATGAGATCTAACACACTTCCTACTAGCAAATTAAAAATACATGACATTAAAAAGGACATTTTTTGGCTTTAAGGTTCAAAAAAAGTTAGAAAAGAGGAAAGTAGGTTTAGCCTAGAGCAAAAATTCTTGACGTTTCCCCGACAAAACACATGTTCCATCTGTAACAGTCACAACAGGCTATGAGTTTCTGCACAGAATATGGCTTGCTGGATATACTTCACCCTGTCTTCCTTACTACTACTGATAAAACACGATAATTGGGATAATATTTGGATATTTTAGTATAAAATCTGACCTAGGAGTCTGGGTCCTCTTTAATTCAGAAGCTGAAACTGTTTTGACTCTGTACATAATATGCATTTATTGTTCCTAATAATGATAATAAGGATAAACGTGCCAAAATTATTCTAATTGGGAATTAGCTGCATGCAACTGTAGTTATTTTAATAATAATAACCATAACTATGGTAGTCACCTGGAGGAAATCTTTTTTCAAATGCTTACAACAGAGCCTGGCATAAAGAACACTCGATAAAGTTTAGATGATGTCATGGTGGTTGGTGTTGTTGAAGATGACTATTAACTACCAATTACATGTAAATATTTCAAAATCAGGATAATCTCTACCCGCAAAAGCAGCACCTCATGTAGTAGGTGCCTCTAGTATCCTTATCACATGCTCTCTGCTCATCTCTAATGTCAGCTATAGCTGCAATGAACAGTTAAATGCAAGCTCTCCCACCTTACACTACCAGGATCTCAACTCAGATGGGATATTGCCTTCAGTATTCTGCACCACACCTTGGAGTTCACTCACTCGGACCTGTGGAGCAAGCCCAGACGTACAGGAGAAGAAGAGCTAATGAAGAAACCCTCATTTTGTGGGGAGCAGGAGCCACTGTCTTTTGGGACGACTCCTGGAGGCATTCCACGAGCCACTCAGGTGATCTCAACAGAAGTGCTCTCCTGATAGTGCTCCCAGCAGATTACTCCCTCCCTGCCCTACTCCCCTAACTTCCTCACTACTTCTTTCTTCCTGGAACCACCTCCCAAATTAATCACCTGCACCCAAATCCTTATCTCGGGCTCTGCTTTTTTTTTTTTTAATTTTTTTTTTTTAACGTTTATTTACTTTTGAGACAGAGAGAGAGATAGGATGAACGGGGGAGGGTCAGAGAGAGAGAGGGAGACACAGAATCCTAAACGGGCTCCAGGCTCTGAGCTGTCTGCACAGAGCCCGACACGGGGCTCAAACTCACGGACCGTGAGATCGTGACCTGAGCCGAAGTTGGACACCCAACCGACTGAGCCACCCAGGCGCCCCTCTCGGGCTCTGCTTTTAAGAGAACCAAAATTAAAGCATTTCATTTCCTAAGTCTGGGTGATTTCCAGAAATATAAACTAAAAATACTTTTTACATGGGTGCTCCTCCACACAAGGCAACATCAGATTATTTGTTTCAGAGAAAAACAAATGGAAGATAGAACCTTATTAGACAGGACGTTTTGTAAAATAAAGTTCATAATGTTTTATTGTGTGAAACCATTAAAAAGTTGTGGAAAAATAATTTTTCAAAGAATTAGAGGAGACAAAAAGAAGAAAAAAACCAATGTTTTCAGTAACTTTGATCAATATTCCCATGTGCTGCATGGATGAGCCAGGTGATCATTGGCCCTTGTTAAGTTCTTTCTAATGCAAGACCTCAAGAACATTTACTGTGTAACTACTTGGATGTCTGATTAATTCAAGCCTGAGCTCTTTGGCTGAATGAGGTCCTGGCAAAGTTCCAGAGGCTAATGGATCATTTGTAGCGACCATATCGTGGGCATTTGGCTGCATGTCCGACAATGTGGGGGTAATAGCCAGCATTTGCTGGATATTTAAGGCCCTTAACGATTGTTGTGAGTGACACAACCAGGTTAGAATGTCATAAAACCCTAAAGAGATCAAGCGACCAAGAAAAAAACACTCAAGTCTTTTCATGTAATTGCCTTAAGAGTATTGACCATATAAAATTAAATTCAACAGGTACATTTAGAGCACTTACTATGACACACCAATTAACAGTTATAGAAAAGTTTCACATCTATTATCTCGTTTGAGCCCAGCATAACCTGTAAGATGGGTATTATTTACTCGTTCCACTTCACAGATCATGCAACTGAGACCCTTGGAAGTGATCACAGCAGGAGGGTGCTCCACGAATGCTGGTGAGCTGAATGACCTACCCGAGGTTAGACCTCAAACATGATCCAGATCTTCTAATTCCCCCTTCTTTGCTCTTTGCCCTACTTGGACAGTACTAAGTACCACTTCTAACAGGAAATGCAAATGATTAGTCCTTGCTCTCTATCTTAAGGACTCTTACCTTTGAGGATTGAGCACAGTGTTGTATTGGATAACGTGAACTGACCCTGCAACGTATGAAGTTATAAGAGAGATGAGACCTACCTGGTGTGGTCAGGGAAGGCTCTCTAAAGGGGAATGGGACTGGAGCTGGGCTCTGAGGGATGGTCAGGATTTTCATGGGGCAAAAGGAGAAATTGAAAGCCTTGCCACCAGCTAGGAGGATACTGAGGTGACAGCTTTAGATTTCAAAATCTCATAGGTCTTGGTGACTTATTATTTACATTCTTTAAATTCCTCAAAGTTTTTATGGACCAAAATTTTCTTCAGTTCTGTACTTAAGTCACCTCTCAGTGTTAAGAAGCAATTAGTTTGTTCTGTGTTTTCCAACGTTTTGTGCCTGTGGATCCAGAATCTTACACATAATCCAAATAGATTTAAAAAAAGGAGTTTTGGTGAAGCAACGATTAGAGACTGATGAAAAGGAGGTTGTTCACACAAGGCAATTCCGTATCAGTCATCATCTGCGACATGAGATGTGGTACATGTATCGCTCAAGGTCCAGGCAGGAAAACAGAAACCATCTCAGTTATTTTAACAGAAAAAAAGAAGATATGTGGAACTGGTCAAACAGCACTGGGGGACTAAAAGGCAAAAAGGGAGCACACCAATAGATTGCAAAGAGAAGGCAGCTTTGCCCCTCAGAGCTGGCAAAACAAAGGTGAAGAGGTTGAAGTTTTTAAAGCCAATGAAGTTGCAGGTGCCGTACTGAGCTAGTTCTCAGACCTCGGGCCAGGGGAGACTGCCTAGCTGGTATTAGTGCCTCTGATGGCAAATGAGAAGACACATTCTGGGCAAGATGACAGAAAAGCTAGGAACTGGGATAAACTGCCCCTGAGAAATGAAGGGCTGCCGCTGGGGTGAGGTTGATGGTAGCAACAAATAAACAGAAAGGACCAAGTCCCCCTTCCCTGCTCCTGACTTCCAGCCTCCTGCTAGTGTCTCCTGTCAGTGGGACTCAACAGGAGCAGGCTGGCAGAGGAGAAAAGGGCTGTGCGGAGTCCCAACCCCAGCACCACAGAGCAGATTGTCAAATGCAAAGCTGAGAAACAATGACTTCATAGCCAATGTGGTGCCTCAGACCACAAGAAGGAGCTCGTTAGAGAATAAGGGTGGCTCTGCTCTGAATTTTCATGATTTGGGGGAAAATAGCTGAGAGTTCATATCTTCCAGGTAGCAGATCATTCTATATTTATCTTTGAAGGACAAGGTGATGGTATGGTAAATTGAGGACAAACCACAAGTTAGTCTGTACAATTTACTGTCAGGAAAAGACCAGGGCAATGTGATAAGGAAACAAAGCAGATTCTCACGTCTGAAGCCTCGTTTTGCCATACTTCTTAGGTCAGAATTTATGATTTATTACAATAATAACATGTTTTTTCTCTTCAGAGATCCATTTTCTCTTCCACAACTTACCTAGATAAAGTCCATACATCAGAACGGATAAGCCAAGTGAGATAGCTATTAACCACAAGCACGTTAAATATATGTATCATTTTCCTCATCTGTGAGATGGCAAGATTAAAGAATTATATGCAGAAATGAAGAAACTCTTGTTAGCGATTATTACTCATTCAACAAATATATTTAATGTCTACTACATGACAGACATTATTTTAGGGGTAGGGGTTAAAGTAATAAAATAGACCAAGCACCCACATCAGTTAGAAACCAACACAGCTCGAAGTAAAGGAAAATCCCACTCCAGTGGCTTTACTGAAGAGGGTTTCATGATTTCCACTTAACAAGAAATCATGAGGGTGACAACCAGGGCTGGTAGGATGTGCTGTGATGCAATCAGGACCCCAGTTTCTGTCTGCTTTTCCTCTCAGCCTCCTTAAAGGGCTAGTTTTTATACTCATACATGTCATTTCGTGACCACAAGACACCTATTCCACTGCCAGGAATCATCCCTGCATTCCAAACATGCATAAGGAGAAAGAGGGAAGAAGGAAGAAGCGATGCCTATGTTAGGAAAGTAAGGACTTCCCAGAAGTCCCCAACAGACTTCTGCTCACATGTTACAGACCAGAGCCATAGTACCCGGCTACCCCTCACTGCAAATCAGAATGTGAGGGTAAGCATTTTTAGCTGGACACATTTCTACCCCAAATAAAACCTGGAATCTGTAAGGAAGAAAGGTCACTGTGGTTTTCTAGCAGTCTCTGCTGTAGCCCCTGCATCATGGAGCTCATATTCTTGTCTAGTAGATTATATCACTAGGGCTCTGTCATGGCAGCAGCTGGAGCCAGGAGAACAGGAATTTGTTGGAAGGATACAAACCAGATCATGGAATCAAAGGGAAGTTGGAGGGTCAGGTTATAGAAGGATGAGAACCAGGGTGGCCTCTGAGTGGTCTCGTTTGGCAGCAGTGTTCTGACAAGGGAACCCCAACACAGAAGAAGTGGTACAAAGACTTAGGAGAAGAGTCCAAGTGCTGATTTGGGCCCTAGAGATCCTACCAAGCCTGCTCACAATGCAAAAAGTGACTCCCCAAAAGGAAGTAAGGGAGTGATTACCAAGCAGACAGCCCAGCGTGCCGAACGGCAACAGGTTCAGGCACTGGCCAAGGGGCTGCTTTTTGTGAAAAGATTTAAGTTTTCCAGTTGACAAGTTCTTAAGTGCTATTAAGCACTGTAAAATTCTTCATATTGTATCTTGATCTTAAAAACACATCTTTGCTCCAATTTTTTAATGCTTCAGAAAAATCCAATTTTCACTTTTCTAGACTGAATCAGAACTGCAAAAAAAAAAAAAAAAAAAAAAAAGTTTACACTAAAAAAAAACCAGACAGCAGAAGATTAGATGGTTTTACTACTAAGACTGTCTTCTGGTTACATTTTATATAGAGAGTTTTCTGAATGCAGGTTAGGGAGCTATTAAAAAATTAAATAAGAGAAAAGCATTGCTTCTGCTCTTTGACTTGAAGATGTTCACAGCGGGGCAACATAAAATCAGATTTTTACAGTGCTGTCTGAAAAAAAAAATACCATATACTGAATTCAAAGCCCATAGGCAGATCAGGCCATTAAGAACTATTACCCATATTATTACTGCTAAAATATTTATATATTATAATTTTGTAATAAGGTATTTCCAAAGAAAACAATGTTGGCTTAAAATGCTCATGTTATTAAAGTCATTCCAGCATAGCATTGTTTGAAAAATCTCTGCAGAAGCAAAAGCCAAAAACACCAAACAATTTATTTTGTTTGGATTTGCACCTCTCTAAATACCATTTTCCTGACCCTTCAAAACAGATACAGCAAACGAAGACCAAATAAATTACGCACAAGCACGAACCTTGTTAAAAATAACAAGAGGGGCACCTGGGTAAGCTTCCGACTTCGACTCAGATCATGATCTCACAGTTTACGAGTTCGAGCCCCACACTGGACTCTGTGCTGACAGCTCAGAGCCTGGAGCCTGCTTCAGATTCTGTGTCTCCCTCTCTCTCTGCCCCTCCCCTGCTCATTCTCTCCCTCCCTCTCTGCCTCTCTCTCTCTCTCTCCCTCCCTCTCAAAAATAAACATTTAAAAATTAAAAGAAAATTAGGTGCCTGGGTGGCTCAGTTGGTAAAGCAATGGACTCTTGATTTTGGCTCAGGTCATGATCTCACGGTCATGAAACCAAGGCCCTCATCAGGCTCCACGCTCTACTCGGAGCCTGCTTCAGATTCTCCCTCTCCCTCCGCCCCTCCTGTGCTCACTCTCACTCTCTTAAAAATGTAACAAGAAAATTAATATAGATCCAGGTGCCATTGTTATTCACATTCTTTTTATGCAGTTGAATTATTTCAACTTCAAATCACTTTTGAGAGTTTCATTTGGTTATTCAAAAAATATTTATTGAACCTGCCTAGGATAGACACCAGTACTTGTCTATTCAATAGTCATGTTCCTTTTACTCCTAACATAATCCCATCTTTTTCAAGATATCACTGTGTAGCTTCTCAGATACACATGCAGCTAGGGGTTGCCATGTGACCAGGTCTAGACAAAAAGATATATAGGAAAGAGTTGTGGGGGTTCTTTTAAGCAGAGAAACTCCTTTGGTAGTATATTTGACTTTTCTGTCTGAAATGCAGATGCAATTCCTGAAGCCATGGCAGCCATTTTGCAATCATGAAGATATAAAGCAGAAAAAGAGACAGATCACAGAGTTTGATGATAGCATGGAGATACTGTACCAGTCAGTCCTGGACTGGCCATCTTCAGCCTTTTCACTATAAAATAAAAACACCTGTGTTTGGTTCAGCTATTGCAGTCAGGTTCTATTATCTGCAGCCTGATGCATTACTGATCTGTGTGCTATGTATCTGACACTGTGTTAGACTTTGGAGGTATAGCAGTAAGCAAGATGTAGACCTTAGCCTCAGGGAACTTACTATTTAATGAGAGAAACATTCAACAAATAATTACAAAATTAACTAATTACAACTGCTATGAAGGGTAAGTACTGAGGCATCTACGCTAGTCTAGGTGAAGGTGGTGGTCAGAAAAGACTTTTTAAAGTAAATGACATAAACTGGGACTTGAATATATAAGAATTAACTGGGCAGCAACAGTTGGAGAGAGCATTCCAGGAGGAAGAATGGTCCCTATGAGTGAAATATGGAGACTGAGGGAAATAATAATACCTCATGAGGCCAGGGCCGTAGGCAGATCAGAAATTGCAGGACCTTTTGGCCATGATAAGAAATTTAGACCCTAGAGCAATAGAAAGTCATTGGTAGATGTGAAATGGTCAGATTTCCGTTGTAAAGGAAGAATTCTGGTCACAGTATGAAGGAATGGAAGCAAAACTAGATGCAGGGGTAAGAAGCTTACTGAAGTAGTTTAATTCAGGAGTCAGCAACTGCTTCCAAGTGTCTGCTTTCATAAATGAAATTATAATGGAAATGAGCTACACCCATTTGTTTAAGTACTGTCTACAGCTGCTTTTATGCTACAATGGCAGGGTTGAGCTGTTGCCATAGACACTACACGGCCCACAGAAGCAAACATATTTACAATCTGACCCTTTACAAAACAAGTTTGCCAACCTCTTCTGTCCCTGAGCGAAGATGATGGCTAGACTAGTTCCCTAGGGATGTAGAAAACTGGGTGATTTAAGACATTTTTGAGATTTGCTGATGGGTTAAATTTGGGAGAAGGAGAGACAGATGAACAATGACTTTTAAATATAAGCACCTAAGAAGATGGAAAGGTTAGTGTTAGAGAATAAAGTTCAAGTGTTCTGTCGAGGCCATCTTGACTATATTTTAGAGACAGAGGTTATCAATTGTTCTCTTGTTAGAATACGGAAATCCTACCATATGGGGCTTTCCTTGTGTTCCATGTTGCAATCAGTTCTGCTCGCTAAGAATCTTCATATTTTGGTGTATTGGTTCTTACAGAAAGTTCTCCTAAATATAATTCAATTGAGTCCACTTTAATAAAAAGTTAAGCAAAATTTAAAAGAAATAGAGGCAAACAGAAGATAAATAAAGGTTTTCTGACAGTTTGAGAAAAGACATCCCCTCCTTCAGTTGAGCAGTTAAGACTTAGTTATAATTATTATTTATACATTTTTAAGACTTCTTTTTCATGCAACCACATTCTCCCCAGCAATTTCATGCCATTTAATACTATCATATTGATTTCACAAAAATAACAAAATAATGAACCTGTTGTGGGTAAGGTACAATTTGTTGGGAACTGATACAGATCTTTTGAGTTAGATCTGTAAGTCCCTCTGCTGTTCCTTTCCAAACTTTATCAAAATCTGGAACACAAGCCTTGACGACTCATAAAAAAGTTTTCAATTGTGGAAGTCCAAGAAAAGATTAGAAATATGGCTATTATGTATCTCTCTGCCAGATCCTCAGGCATGGGAAACTCACCCAAATCTCCACTCATTCCTTTGTAAAAGGTCAAGCCCCAAGCACAGAAGGGAAAATAATCAACTGTCATGGAAAATGGCATGGCCCAACATTTGAAATCAAACACCCTGGTGCTGTTCTTTGAATTTCTAAAAGTGTTCGGCAATATGGATATGCAACATGTTTGATGAGACCTCCTATTGAGACCATTAGAGGGGAAGAAGCAAGTCTTCCCAAATGTCACATTGAGGATAGTATTTGACCTGCACTCTTCTCCTTAGAGCCCTTCACAGCTGTTCCGCTAGTTTGGATGGCTGCAGGAATCTCTTGCATGCTACTTCACAATCTTTCATTGTTGTGCAATCGCTCCCTACAAAAATAAATGTTTTTTTTGTTTTTGGTTTTTTTTTTTTTTGAGTTTGGTTTTGTTTTGTTGGCAAAAGATGCTGGAAATATGCCTCGTACCTTAAGGATAAGACGATTTCTTCTGAAATGCATACGTTGAGATATGGGGAAGAAAATATCTGAGACAGAGAATGTAGAATTTATGGGTTTAATGAAATGTGAAAATTGGAAAAGACAAACATCCCCTCTGAATATGGCATTAACTCCTTAGCAGACTGAGTTAATTAAAAAGTATAAGGTCAGACAGGTCCCTATAAATCTGATAGATGATTTTTTAATTACTTTTTTCAAGCAGAGGAGGGCCTTTTTGTTTGTGTTTTGGTGCTGTCTTCCCTGGATGAAACAAGGTATTCCCAGCCAAAGAGTATTGAGCTGGTGCTCAGAAAGTGGATTTTCCTCCTTCCCTCCTGAACCCACCTGCTCATGACCATAAGCCCAGCTGCAGGTGGGGTAGCCTTTGGAGCAACAGCTGGAGCAGAAGAGACATTAGAACAGCAACACTGAGCTGGTTTCCATTCTCTCATAATTTCATTCATGTTCACTTCTTTAGGAAGCCTGTAAAATGTTCTTTTTTAATTGAACTATCATTGACAAACAGTAAAATTCATCTTTTAAAATGTACAGTTCTAATAAAAGAAAAGGTACAATTCTACATATTTTGAGAAGTTTCTACAGTCATGTAACCATACCCACAGTCAAGTCGGAGAGTATTTTCATTATCGTAAAAATATTCTTGTGTTCTTTTGTAGTCAATCCCCTACCCCATCCCCAGCCCAGAGCACCTGGCAACCACAGATCTGATTTCTATTTCTGTTTTTCCAAGAGTGTTATATTAAAAGGAATCATACAGGGTGCCTGGGTGGCTCAGTCATTAAGCATCTGACTTCAGCTCAGGTCATAATCTCACAGTTCGTGAGTTCGAGTCCCACATCAGGTGAGCTCGAGCCCCGCTTAGAGTGAACACGAGTCCCGCTTCGAATGAGTCACGCTTCTCTCTCTCTCTCTCTCTGTCTCTCTCTCTCCCTCTCTCCCTCCCTCTCTCTCTCTCTGCCTCTCACTCACTTGCACCCTCTGTCTCTCTCAAAAAAGAATAAAAAAGAAATCATACAGTGTGTAGCCTTTTGAATCTGACGTCTTTTACTTTGCAAAACGCCTTTAAATTCAGCAATGTTGTATATTAGTTCATTCCTTTTCATTGCTGAATAGTGTTCTATTATGATTATATGGATGTCCCATAATTTATTTATCCATTCAGTATTTGGTTGGTTGTTTCTAGTTTTGGATAATTATGAATAAAGGTGCTATAAACAGTCATACATAGGTTTTTGGGTGGACTCATAAGAAACTGTCAAACTCTCCCTCAGTGGCTGTACCACTTTCTATTCCTACCAGTAAATGTCTGAGAAGTCCCGTTACTCAATGGCCTCCCCCTGCATTTTGTATTGTCAGTGTGTTGTTATTTGGGCCATTATAACTGATGTTTAGTGGTATCATATTGTGCTTTTAATTTACATTTCTCTACAGACTAATGATACTGGGCATCTTTTCATGTGCTTATTGGCCACAAATATGTCTTCTTTGATGGAGTGTCCATTGAAATCTTTTGCTCACTTTGATGGTTTGTTGGTTTTCTTATACTGAATTTTGAGAATTCTGTATATTCTAGTTAACCAGTCCTTTATCAGATAGGTGTTTTGCGAGTATTTAATCCCTGTCTATGACTGTCCTTTTGTTCTCTTCACGTCATTTAAAGAGAAGTTTTGGGGTGCCTGGGTGGCTTAGTCGGTTAAGTGGCTGACTCTTGATCTCAGGTCAGGTCATGAGCCTACATTCATGGGTTCGAGCCCCGCGTCAGGCTCTGCGCTGGCAGCATGGAGCCTGCTTAGGATTCTGTCTCTCCTCTCTGCCTCTCCCCCACTTGTGTTCTCAATCTATCTCTCTCAAAATAAATAAATAAACATAAATTTTTTTTTAAAAAGAGAAGTTTTGATGAAATCTAATTTATCAACTTGTTTTTTTATGGATTATACTTTTTTTTTAACGTTTATTTATTTTTGAGACAGAGAGAGGCAGAGCATGAACAGGGGAGGGTCAGAGAGAGAGGGAGACACAGAATCTGAAACAGGCTCCAGGCTCTGAGCCGTCAGCACAGAGCCCAACGCGGGGCTTGAACTCACAGACCACAAGATCATGACCTGAGCCGAAGCCGGATGCCTAACTGACTGAGCCACCCAGGCACCCCTGGATTATACTTTTTATGCCCTTCCTAAGAAGTCTTTGCCTAACCCAATGTCACAAAGATTCTTTGCGTGTGTTTTATGCTAGAGATTTTAGGGTTTTATATTTAAATTTAGGTCTTTGATCCATTTCTAGATAACTTTTGAATACAGTGTGAGGCACGGTCCATATGGATATCACTTTTTTTTAATTTTTTTTAATGTTTATTTATTTTTGAGAGACAGAGAGAGAGAGAGCACAAGCAGGGGAGGGGCAGAGAGAGGGAGACACAGAATCCAAAGCAGGCTCCAGGCTCTGAGCTGTCAGCACAGAGCCCGACGTGGGGCTGGAACTCACAAACTGTGAGATCCTGACCTGAGTGAAGTCAGACGCTCAACCCACTGAGCCACCCAGGCGCCCCTGGATATCACTTTTTATAAGTGGATGTCCAAATACTCTAGCACCATTCATTGAAGAAGCTATCTGCTCTGTATTGTATTGGCTTCACACTTTTGCTGAAAAACTGTTAATATTTGTGTGGCCTATTTTTGTGTTCTCCACTCTGTTCAATCGATCCATATGTCTATCTCTTTGCCAATACCGTGCTATCTTGATTACTGTAACTTAATAGTAAGTCTTAAAACCAGGTGAGGTTAGTCTTCCAACTTTGTTCTTTTTCAGAATTATTTGGCCTTTGCTTTTCCATATAATTTTTAGAATCAGCTTGTCAATTTCTATAAAAAGCCTCTTGGGATTTGGTTGGAATTACACTTAATTTATGTAGGAATTTGAGGGAAATTGATGTTTTGACAATATTGAGCCTTGTGATCCATAAAGACACTATGCACTCCATTTATTTAGGTCTTCTATTATTTCTGTTATCAATGCTTTTTAACTTTTAGCATACAGATTTTACACATACTTCATTAGGTTTATCTCTAAGTATTCCATTCCTTGGGTGCTATTTTAAATGGTACTTTAGGGGTGCCTGCGTGGCTCAGTCGGTTAAGGATCCAATTCTTAATCTCAGCTCAGGTCATGATCTCATGGTTTTGTGATTTCAAGCCCCACATCGGGCTCTGTGCTGACAGTGTGGAGCCCACCAGGACTCTCTCTCTACTCCCTCTCTGCACCCCCCCCTCCAACTCTCACTGTGTCTCTCTCTCTCTCTTTCAAAATAAATAAACACTTTTTTTAAAAATTTAAATAAATTAAAAAAAATAAATGGGACTTAAAAAAATTTGTTTCTAATTGTCCCTTTCTAGTATACAGACATACAATTGATTTTTTATGTGTATTGCTCTTGTGTCCTGAAACTTAGCTGAACTTACTTATGAAAATTTAGCAGTTTTTTGGTAGATTCTATGTGATCTCCTATGTAGACAATCATGTAATCTGAGAATAGATATATATATCTAGTTAATTCTGATTACACTGTGGAAAATGAATTACACGGGTACATAATTCCAGAGGTCACTGAAGAGGGGACTGTAGTACCAAGCAGAGAGAAAGGGTGACAACGGTCAGCCTTGAGAGCTGGCTTGGATTGAATGTAGGAGCTGAGAGAGAGAGAAACCAAGGACAAGTTCCAGATGACTTATATTTGTAACCAGGTAGCTGGTGGTGTACCATCTACTCAGCTGAGGAAAAGGCAGAAAGAGCAGGAGTAGCATTGGGGAGGGGGGCAGGCAGATGACAAAGTCAGCTTTGGAAACTTGAATAGGAGGTGTCCAGTGCAGTGGCCAAGAGCATGGCCTATGAAGACAGACTGCCAACATCCAAATCCCAGCCCTACCACGTAACTGCATATGACCACAAAAAGTTACTTATCCTCTCCCTGTATTGCAGTTTCTGCATCTCTAAAATGGAGATGATAATAATATCTCTCTCATAAGATTATTATTAAAACTTAAATTAGTTATGCACATAAAGCTGTATCTTAGGACAATATCTGGGCTTAGTGAGCATCAGTAGATTTGAACTATTATGTGGCTGCAAGATATTCAGTATACAGCTAAAAAAGAATAAAGGAAGATAGTGGATATATATCTCAAAATCTCAACAAAAGGATAGGATCATTATAGGATTGAACTTCCCACTCCTATGTTTGAGTGAGAGACACATACCACCGAGTTGGAAGCACTTAGTGAGCAGTGTGAGGGCTCTCTTTGGAGCTCTCTAGCCCTGGGGCATAGAGGTTAGTAATGTTTGAGAAGGAAACTATCACATCCTAAGTCCCTGAATAATTACAACGAGCAGAGCCTTCATGCCAACCTTAGGCAGAAATATAGTGTAAGTGAGAAATAAATCTTTGTTATTGTTATTTTAAAATTTGAGGACTGTTTGTTACTGCAGCATAACCTAGTCTGTACTGACTGAAATATCAGTGAGCCATTTAATTATGCAAATGACATGGGAAGTTTGAGAAGCTGTGGGTCTTAAGGTAAAAGATTGTATATGTTTAAGCAGGCTTGCATTTTATAAATTATTTCCTTTGGAAATGGGTTTCCTTTTAAATATGGGTCTAGACTGTACCTTCTACTCTAAAGCAGTAACTGCTTGTCTTATAGAGAAATGTGAACTCCAGATTGAGTAGTTGGACATTAGAAACTGAGACCACAAGAAGAACACACAGGCATAGTTTTTACTTCATATTGGAAAAAGCGTAAAGAGAAACTGAACTGGCCAAATTCAACTCACTTGATGTTATTTAAAACTGCTCAACCCAAACTTTGAAAAATTAGAAAGAAGGGGGCTGTCTTTTCTTTTGTAATTTGGGAGAAAAAAATATAAGGAAGTGACACTCCTTATTTGTTTACCCACTATACGAAGCTGGACAGTTGGGTTCTGCTATGGTTTCTTTGAAGGCAAGGTCTCAGCTGTGGGTAGGAAATGAAATGTCTCCTACTGACAGAGGACTTTCCCATTCACAGTCACCCTGGGAAAAGGCAGATCCAGAGAACTGAGAGTGACAATCAGGAAGGCAGACATTAAACTGGAGATGAAGACGGAATTCCTTCTTTGGACTTTACTCTCTTAGGCTTCGCTCTCTTTACTCTTTTAGGCTTAGAACCCAAAATATCCAGCCTGCTTGGGTGGCAGCAACGGTAGCTGGTATCCTCTCAGGAGAGTAGCCAGGGAATCAGTAAGATAGCTCAAGATGGTGGTGGACTACAATGCACAACTTCCAGAGCCTCCATATTTAATAAGCAGTTGTCAGTTTCTTTGCTGTAATTTCCTCTATTTTCCTGAACTTTCAGTAGTTTTGGTTAACATCAAAACCTGGTCTCAGTAGAACTGGGAAGAATTAGGGAAGGGTAAGTGTCTGTGCTTAGTCCAGTAATAAAAGAGTAACTTACCTTGAAGTCAGCATGTCAGGGGCAGCATCAATCCTTGGCCAGAACAGGGTCAACGGGCTGAAACCAATGAACACCCAAGCACATACAGAGAGCTTCGAGCCCATGTGGAACACCCTGGAGACTCCCTGAAAGAAATTAGAAGGAACCTGAGAAGGACATCCTGCTCTCATGCAGGTGGAGACCATCAATCAGGAGACACTAGGTTAAACTGTGACCTCAATAGCACTGGTGAGGCCCGGGGAACATGGGTTACAAACATAATCCAGGGTGTATGCTTCCTTGGGACTATGATGCTCGTGGGAGTTTGTCTGTGATGCAGAAATCATTGGGACATGTGTTGGGTTAAAAAATATTGAGATGTTCTCTTCTAGGCAAAGAGAAGCCTCTGTGGGTTTTCAGATAGGGACATAAGGAAATGAAAATAAGATTTTGAATTTTTACAATATTCTAATATCATTACAGTGGGCAAAGATTTTTCAATAACTATCCTATTAAGAAAATTATAAATATTGTAAAGGAAATGTGTTTTCAGCTGAAATGAGACCATGTAAATCAACCTTGAAGCTTGTGGATTTAGTTAAGTAGAATGTAGGTGAAACTAAATCTCAATAAATCAAGAAATCCAACCTTAATGTAAGCAGTTCATTAATTAAAACTCACAGCCGAGTATAAGATTTACACAATTCTGAAGCGACAATACCAAAATAGCATCTGCTTCCAAGCATCTGCTTACCAAGAAACTGCTCTTCTTACTGAACAATAGGATAAATCATGATCCCCCTATAATCCTTTTAGGATTGGGAGTGTTTCCCATGACGTTTTCAAATGACCTAGGCAATGCTCATTTCACTCCAGTAACAAAATCCACAGCTATAATTTGCTCAGTTTACAACTTTGAAGTAGCAATCATTCAATTCTCAAACTGTAGATGTTTGGGAAGGAAGATTAAAGCTGAAGGGAGGCTGAGGAAGCTGAGGGGAAGGAGAGGGTTTCTGCAGACCAAGTGTGCCCAGGGGTGAAATAACTAAGGGCAAAGGGTCATCGATACTAAAACTAGTAAAGAAATAAGAAAAATGCCTGATAAAGAAGCCAGGGTTCTCACAGTGGAGTTGCATTACATATGCATTTAACTTACCAAAGGTCAACCACATGTGATCAAGGAAACCACACAGATAAAGGAAAAGAAAGAGAAGCCATAATTTAAACAGTATGGCTGATTTTGCACGCTGTTCCCACTCAACGAACCGTGCTCTGTAGTAAGATCGAGAGGGACAATGTGAATCTGTTTCTCCCTTAGCTTTTAAGTGTCTTTCACTGCATGTGCATCTTACTGCACTGAATATGAATCTAGGGTTTAAAGATAGGGGATTTTTTGAACCACACGGTTCTTAAACCCAAGCTAAGTATTTCATCAGGTGCCCAATGGGATGGGGGTCAGAGCTGGGATGACAGGAAGCAGGCAAATCCTGTCAGTGGATTCATTAAAAGATGTATGTTAGCCTCTGCATCGGCTAGGGCTCAGGCAGATAAGCAGAACCACTATGAGTGACATGGATTAAGGAATATAAGGATTAGACCTTACACAAGTATGGACATTGTTAAAAAAATTTATGGAAGGCTGTTGCCTTGGCATCTGGTAGCAGGCCCGAAGTTGCTGTGGGTGGATCGGCAATACCAGTATGGAGAAGGAAAACTGGATGTGAAGTGGGGAAGGGTAAGGACAAATTGGAACCCACAAAGGCAAGCTGGAACCCAAGGAATAAAATAGAACCCACACCTGCCTTTTACTGCCTCCAGACTTGATGAGGCTAGTGGCCTGTAGAGGCGCTACACATGCCCTTGGTCCAGGATGAGAAGAAGCTAGAGGAGATGTGCAGAAGCTGAAGAAGCCACAGGGCCAGCTGCAGCTCCACAGCCAACAGAGGCAGTGGGTAAGTGGCAACACCGACAAGCTGCCGCAGCAACCAGGTCCTTAGGTCACCCTTACAAGCACATGGCTACCGCTTCCCTTCTGCCTTCCAAATGAGGCACACACTTCCCTGGTGGCCAGCCCTAATCCACAACATCCCCTTGTTTAACAAAATTATTATTAAGTACAAACTCTTCCCCATATGTGTTGCTATTTTTAAAAAATCCTTGAAAAGCCAATATTTGTTGCCACTGACCTGCTAACTTGACATTTGATCTCCATCCCTTGCCCCCCAAAATTTCTTTTTAAGCCTGGGTAGCACTAAAACTCTAAAACTATACATTTCCTTTTTTTCCCCCCTGTTTACTAAAGTATTCGCACTGGTAAAATTTTCAATATTCATAACTCTGAGACTTGACACTTTTTCTGGAAAACAATTCCATTACGGGAAAAGGTTATGGCACTTTATTCTCTTTCAGTCATGGTTTACACAAATATATGTTCCATCCTAGTAATTTCTCAGAGGGCCCAAGAGCTTAGTGATAGCTGAAGTTTGAGTAAAACCATTAGTTTGAATGACCATTAACTAATAACTACTGTTACATGCTATTTAATGATATGGTGAGCTCATTGAGGTCAAGGGCCATGTCTCATTCTTATTTGTATTCAAAGCACCTGGCAGGTACTAAGCACTCAATAAATATTTATCAACTCGCAGGATGGATTTCTGTGTGACTTGAAATGTTTGGCTTTAAAAGTGTGACTTTGGAGGAGAGACTCAGATCCAGAACTGCAAAGACTGGGTGAGTACAGAAAATATAAATCAGGTTAGTGGACAGAGAAAGAGAGTTATTCTCGGTCTATTTGCTCTTATTTATTTCCATCAAAAACTGCTCACTGCTTATATACTATATATCAAGCACTGTATCAGACAATGGAAACATAAAGACAGGGGCCTCGCCCTAGGTTATTTTCACAGTCTTGTCTGGCCTCAAGACATAGAGGCAAATAACTTACTACTACGGCATAAGTGCTTGTATAGAGATACATATACAGAGCAAGAAGTGAGCAAATACATTCTTTAATTAGAATCCTAAACTACCCAAAAGAGATGGCTGGAGTTCTAAGACTGAGACATGCCTAAGTGGTATGGTTCCAATCTTTGGCTACCTAAATTCAAATGCCTATTCTGAGGAGTGGGGAGGGGTGGATGGGAAGTTGACTAGGCTCCAGTCCACTTATAGTCCACCTCCCTTGCAGTCCAGGTCTGCCCACAGCTTAAGAAAATCATTGCTTATTAACATACCTGAGCCTGTCGAACCAGAAAAGTCACTTAGGTATGGTTTTCCAAACAGAACTCAGAAGGCATCCATTTACTCCAGTAAAATATTTCTCAGATACACACAGTATTTTACAAGTACCCTGCATCTTTAAGAATTATTGAAGTCAAGTCTATATTGTTTTATTTGCCTAATCCTTACAGAGTACCTGTGAGGGCCTGACTGATTCTTGATTGGCTACCAGGCACAAACCAAGGGCCAGTAATTGCTAATATCAAGGTGAATGTTAAGGAGCTTGAGTCAGATGGTAAATAACTTCAAAACAGTATGATGATATCTAAGCAGAAAATTATAGCACCATATACATCAGGAGCAACAGAGTGTTGTTGGGACATGGAAGAATCCTTAATTTTGCTGGAGGGGAGTTTGAGAGACTTTCAGAAAGGAGATATTTTCACTGAATCTTGAAGACTGACTAGGAGTCCACCAGATACATAAAAGCAAAGGCTTCCACAAACAACAGATTTCAATGGAGCATATTGTAGGCCACACTTTTAGTGACTCCCTGATCATCTTCTTTAGGTACCAACTGACCCTAAAAGTAGCCATTAAAGCAAATTACTGAGCATTGCTTTGAGGCTTCTTTGGAATGTTGCATGGCTCCAAAAGATTTGGGCACAAGAAAGACATTCAAATTCATATACTGAATCACTAGGTTCACTAACTAAATATTTAAAAAGGGAAACTACAGCTAAGAGCACAAAAGCATGTCAAGTCTGACCTACCTTAAAACACCACTTCTATTTCACTGGTCGTGAAAGCTCAGCATCCCCAAGAATGTGCTTTGGACCCATCAACTCAACAAATATTTATGTGATGGCTACTCTACGCAAATCATACTGCTAGCCTTGATAAGCATGGAGCTTCATAAAAGAAAGAAAATTTATAGGACCAATAAAAAGGATGGTTTATTCGGTTCACAATTAAGTTTCCCAACTAACACAATGCATTCATTTATTCTCCTACATCTCTTTTTCTTGACTTTGTGCTCTATAAGGCTTTCTTATTAAGAAAAATCTACTGGGCTTGAGTCAAATAATGAATAGCCTTCATGTGACATAATTATATTTTATAATTCTTTTCTAACCTCTACTTTTAAAATTCCAGAAGCTCAGTAAGTACAATCCAGGGAGCATTAGTTCCTCAGGCACCCATTACTGTTTCTTGCCATTTTGTTTTCATTAAAATTTCTATTAACCTTTAATATCCAAAATGTATAAAGAACTTATACAACTCAACATCAAAAAGGTACAAATGATCCTATTGAAAATGGGCAGAGGACTTGAATAGACATTTTCCAAAGAAGACACATAGATGGCCAACAGGCACATGAAAAGTTGCTTGACAACAGTAAGCATCATAGAACTGCAAATTAAAACTACAATGTGAGATCACCTTATACCTGTCAGAATGGCTAGAATCAAAAAGACAAGAACAAACAAGTATTGGTGAGGATGTAGAGAAAACAGAATCCTTGTGCACTGCCGGTGGGAATGTAAATTTGTGCAGCCACTATGGAAAACAGTACGGAGGTTCATCAAAAAATTAAAAATAGAAATACCATACAACTAATGATTCCACCTCTGGGTCTTTACCCAAAGAAAATTAAAGTACTAATTTGAAAACATACATGCAGTTGTAGGTTTTTGCAGCATTATTTACAATAGCCAAATTATGGAAATAGTCCAAGTGTCCATCAATTGATGAATGAATAAAGAAGATGTGGTATATGTATACAATGGAATATTAGCCATAAAAAAGGATGAGATCTTGCCATTCAAAACAACATGGATGGACCTACAGGGTAGGGTATAATGCTAAGTGAAATAAGTCAGACACATAAAGACAAATACCATATGATTTCACTCATGCGGAATCAAAAAAAACCCACATAAACAAAAAAGCAGAATGAGACCTATAAATACAGAGAACTGGTGGTTGCAAGAGGGTAGGACATGGGAGGATGGGGAAAATGGCTGAAGGGGAGAGGGAAATATAGGCTTCCAGTTATGGAATAAGTCATAGGGATAAAAGGATCAGCATAGGAATATAGTCAATGGTAGTCCTAGCCTCTGCAATCAGACAACACAAAGAAATAAAAGGCATCCAAATCAGCAAGGAGGAAGTCAAACGTTCACTCTTTGCAGACAACGTGATATTCTATGTGGAAAACCCAGAAGATTCCACCAAAAAACTGCTAGAACTGATCCATGAATTCAGCAAAGTCACAGGATATAAAATCAATGCACAGAAGTCGGTTGCATTCTTATACACCAATAATGAAGCAGCAGAAAGAGAAATCAAGGAATTGATCCCATTTACAATTGCACCAAAAGCCATAAAATACCTAGGAATAAACCTAACTAAAGAGGTGAAAATTTATATACTGAAAACTATAGAAAGCTTATGACAGAAATTGAAGAAGACACACAAAAAAATAGAAAAACATTCCATGCTCATGGATTGGAAGAACAAATATTGCTAAAATGTCAATGCTACCCAAAACAATCTACATATTCAATATAATCCCTATAAAAATAATACCAGCATTCTTCACAGGGCTAGAACAAACAATCCTAAAATTTATATGGAACTCGAAAAGATCCCAAATAGCCAAAGCAATCCTGAAAAACAAAACCAAAACTGAAGGCATCACAATCCCGGACGTCAAGCTATAATTACCAAGACAGTATGGTACTGGCCAAAAACAGACACTCAGATCAATGGAAGAGAATAGAGAACCCAGAAATGGACTTATAAACGTGCAGCCAACTAATCTTTGACAAAGCAGGAAAGAGTATCCAATGAAAAAAGACAGTCCCTTCAGCAAATGGTGTTGGGAAAACTGGAAAGCAACATGCATAAAAAAGAACCTGGACCACTTTCTTACCCCATACATGACAATAAACTCAAAATGGATGAAAGACCTAAATGTAAGACAGGAAGCCATCAAAATCCTAGAGGAAAAAACAGGCAATAACCTTTCTGACCTCGCCTGCAGCAATTTCTTACTTGACATGTCTTTGGAGGCAAGGGAAACAAAAGCAAAAATGAAATACTGGGACCTCATGAAGATAAAACGCTTCTGCACAGTGAAGGCAAAAATCAGCAAAACTAAAAGGCAACCGACGGAATGGGGGAAGATTTTTACAAATGACATATCAGATAAAGGGTTAGTATCCAAAATCTATAAAGAACTTATCAAACTCAACACCCAAAAAACAAATAATCCAGTGAAGAAATGGGCAAAAGACATGAATAGACATTTTTCCAAGGAAGACATCCAGATGGCTAATGGACACATGACAAAATGTTCAACATCACTCATCGTGAGGGAAATACCACAATGAGATACCACCTCACACTTGTAAGAATGGCTAACATTAACAACTCAGGCAACAACAGATGTTGGTGAGGATGAGGAGAAAGAGGATCTCTTTTGTACTGCTGGTGAGAATGCAAACTGGTGCAGTATGGAAAACAGTATGGAGGTTCCTCAAAAAATTAAAAATAGAACTACCCTACAACCCAGCAATTTTACTACTAGTTATTTATCCAAGGGAAACAGGTGTGTTGTTTTGAAGGGGCACATGCACCCCCATGTTTATGGCAGCATTATCAACAATAGCCAAAGTATGGAAAGAGCCCAAATGTCCATCGACTGATGAATGGATAAAGAAGATGTGGTATGTATATACACAATGGAGTATTACTCGGCAATCAAAAGAATGAAATCTTGCCAATTGCAACAAGGTGGGTGGAACTAGAATGTATTATGCTAAGCAAAATAAGTCAGTAAGAAAAGACAATTATCATATGATTTCATTCATATGATGAATTTAAGAAACAAAACAGATGAACATAAGGGAAGGGAAACAAAAATAAGATAAAAACAGAGAGGGAGACAAACCATAAGAGACTCTTAAATACAGAGAACAAACTGAGGGCTGCTGGTAGGATGTTGGGTAGGCAGATGGGCTAAATGGGCAATGAGGCATTAGGGAGGACACTTGTTGGGATGAGCACTGGGTGTTATATATAGGGGATGAATCACTGGATTCTATTCCAGAAATCATTATGGCACTACATGCTAACTAACTTGGATGTAAATTTTGAGAAAATTAGTTAGTTAAAAAAAAGAATGTGGAGAGAAAGGGAACCCTTGTGCACTCTGGGTGGGAATGTAAATTTGTGTAGTCACTATGGAAAATAGTATGGAAGCTCCTCCAAAAAATGAAAAATAGAACTACCATACAAACCAGCAATTCTACTTCTAGGTGTATATATAAAGGAGATTAGGATCTTGAAGAGATGTCTGCACCCCATATTCATTGCAGCATTATTCACACTAGCTAAGTTACGAAAACCACTTAAACATTCAACAATGCATAATTTTTAAAGTGACAAATAAAAAATATATGCTGCATATATAAAATGGAATATTATTCAGCCATGAGAAAGAAGGAAATCCCTCCATTTATGACAACATGGGGAGAACTGATCTGCAAAACTCGCTAAATAAAATAAATCAGAGAAAGACAAATACTATATGATACCATTTACATATGGAATTAAAAAAACCACCCCAAATTTATAGAAAAAGACTGGAATAGAAGTTTCCAGGGGCTAGGGGGGTGGGGCAAATGGGAAGGTGTCGGTCAAAGGATACAACCTTCCATTTGTAAGATGAATAAATTCTGGAGATAGCGTACAACATGGTGATTTTAGTTAATAATACTGTATTATATACTTGAAAGTTTCTATGAGAATAGATCTTAAACATTCCCACCACAAAACAGAAATGGTAATCATGTAACATGATGGAGGTGTTAGTTAATGTTATAGTGGTAATCATTTTTCAATAACTAAGTGTATCAAATCAACACAGCAGTACACCCCAAAATGACACAGTGTTATATGTCAGTTATCTTTCAATAAACCTGGGGGTGGGGAAGAATATAGTCAATGGGAATACAATAATATTGTATGGTGATAGAAGATAGCTGCACTTGTGGGGAGCACGTCATACTGTAGAGAGTTATCGAATCACTATGTTGTATACCCGAAGCTAACGTAAGTAACACTGTGTGTCAACTATCCTCAAATTTTAAAAATGTAAAAAACAAGTCCACTGACCTTTTCTCCATCAGCATATAGATTATAAATTACAATCAATTGTCTATTGAATAGAAGAAATCTTGCTTATAATTGATAAAACAACTAACTGATTTTGCCCTCTCTTTCTTCCTTTTGGTTCTTGAGAGCTACTTTCTAATTATTTCACAAACAAGGTAGTAGCTTCCTACCAAAGGTTAGTAAAAGGAACTTTTGTAAAGTAAAACTTTACAGAAAGGTTAGGTTCCCAAAGATGTAGATCAAACCCTACAGTATAGTCAAGTCCCAGTTATTCAGATATGGGCACAGATCTAGACACACCAAGACACATAACTGAGAGCATAGCTAAATTAGGCAGTGTTTAAAAGATCTGTTCAGGGGCGCCTGGGTGGCTCAGCCAGTTAGTTAAGCTTTGGGCATCGGCTGGGGTCATGATCTCACACTTTGTGAGTGCCAGCCCAACATTGGGCTCTGTATTGACAGTGTAGAGATCTGCTGTCTAGATCCTCTGTCTCCCTCTCTCTCTGCTCCTCTTCCTCTCACGCTCGCTTTCTCTCTCGCTCTCTCTCTCAAAAATAAATAAACATTTTGAAAAATCTGTTCAAAGTTCCATTTGAGACACATACATGTGGAAATCATAGAAGCTATTATTTTCATAACATAACAAAAATTGAATAGCACAACAGAGACTCTATTAACTTCAGTAACTTTTCTATTAACAAAGGAGATATATTTCAACTATTTGACCTTGTGGTCAGAGATCTCATTACCAGAGGTGAAAGTACTAGAAGTCTTAGGAATGTATTCCAGAACATTCTTTCCCTGTGGCAGAGTACTTTCTCTTGCCTTCCACTTTAGGCAGAGTGAGAGAAAACTCTTGGGCCCTCTTGGTCTTTTTAAAGAATGCTTTTGACTGTCTTATAAAAATTACTTAAATTATGACAATAATAAAAATTAAGAGCAAAAGTTAAGAGCTAATATTATTTCCATTTTACAAGTGATATAATTAAGGTCCCAAAGAGCTTAAATAATTTGCAAAAGACCTATAGCTAGAACATATCAGAGCCAAAACTCAAACACTAATCTTACTCATATGCCCAAGATCCTAACACTTTTCCAAACTATAGGGGCGGACATTTGACAACCCAGACATTACCTGTCTCCTCGTAATGCCTCCAGCCTCTAAGTGCCTGAAGTCTCAGAGAGGCCAGGGTTCTCTCCTTGTTATCTGCAAGAAATCTGGATCTGTCCCAGGGCTGTTTTCTCTTCCTGGCAAGTATTGCCAAGCACTGAGGTTTTAGAGGATCCAATAAATACAATCTTCCTTTCCCAAACTCGGGTTTGGAACCAATTTAGAAGATAGACTCAGGAATCAGTCAAGATTGAAATGTAAGCTTTACTACCAGTAGGACTGTATCAGAGGACACGACTGAGGTGTGTAATCAAATAGGCTCACTTAAGCTCTTTGTCCCAGTTGGGACTCAAGCCTGAGGGACGATTTGGGACTAAAGGCAGATGTACTTATGCTGCTCTGCAGCCCTGCACTGCTCCAGAGCAAACAGGAGGAAGAAACCAAATCTGTGATGCTCACAGCCTTTTAATAGGTGTTCTACCTACTCGGGAACTACAGACCTAAGGCTGTTGTCTGACAATCGGGTCGTTCACCCGTTCTACACAAGGAGAGATGATCAAGAGTCCCGGGGAGTTGCTCTAGTGAAAGAGTCTCCAGTAGAAATCTAAGAAATGAAGGAAATGAGTTCCCAACCCAGGGGGACTTCTTTATACCCCTGCCAGTGGTTCAGTGGTTTTCATGAAAAAGATATTATCAGAAGATTTTATTAAGCCAAATATTAATATACTTTCAAAGGAAAAAAGTCAAAGGAAACGCCTACTGTTACAAATGGTAAGCACTATCACATTCCAGCAGATGTAGTAATGTGTTAAGAAAACCATCTCCATCTACAAAGGATTTATCATTCATTGGTGGTAACAAGGAATGGAGTGTGAGGTGAGAGGAAACATGTGTAACCCACGTGGTGTTGCACAACTTGTGTGCCCCTGAGATCCACTCTCTACCTGGCTCCATGCCCCCAGGAGCCTGCTCTGCCTGGGTGGTATCCACAGTCCCTTCCGGCCCCTGCCACTGGTTGGGTCCGCCAATGGAGTGCACCGCCAGATGCTGGAGGGCAGACAGGTTGGGGTATTTATTCCTCTTACCCCTCCCTGCTGGTCATGTGAGTTGGCCATATCCCTCCACTGAAGCCCACTCTCCTGTCCAGCGGCGTCTCTGAGTTGCAGTGACTGTTTCCACAAGGTGCCCCATTCAGCCCCAGTGGTGGAAACAGCACTTTAGGTACTGTACCCCCTTTGTTTTCCTAGTCCCTGAAGCACCTTTGGAAGTAGTCCCTTTGTTAGACACTGTCCAGATTACTCCATTTTATTGTGTGGTCTCTTTCCTACCCAGGACCTTGACAGATAAATACACACACAATGATAAAAGTAGCTCTTTGCAGCTTCCAAAATTTTTTTTTTTACTTTTTGAATCCAAGCACACCTGGATTCCTGCCATAGCCTCCTGAATGACCACTCACATCCATCACTGCCCCTGCTCAGCCCAGTCTCTACACAGCACCCAGAGGTCTTTCTAAAACACTAACAGAATCGGGGCACCTGGAGGGCTCAGTCAAGTGTCTGACTTCGGTTCAGGTCATGATCTCATGGTTGGTGAGCTTGAGTCCCACATCGGTCTCTCTGCTGCTGGTTCCCAGAGCCCACTTCAGATCCTCTCTCTTCCCCTCCCCTGTTTGTGCATGTGCTCTCTCTTTCAAAAACAAAATATCAAAAATTAATAAATAAAGCCACTCCCCCCCCCTTTAAAACCTCTTCATTGACTTCTCATGGCACTCAGAATAAAATTCAAGTCTATCATGCAGAGTCCCCACAGCCTGCTGGGCTCTGAGCCACCTTCCTCTCCTGCATAACCACAGACCAACCTCTTTTGTCCTGTCTGCCCCACTCACATCCTTCAAAGACAGGTTCACTCCTGCCTTGGGGTCTTTTTAAATGCTGAAGTCTTAATCCTGTCCCCTTTCCACTTAGCTAGTGCCTGCTGATTGCAAACACCACTTCCTCAGGAAATCTTTCCCACCCTCTCCCCAGCATTCTCACAATGTTGTGTTCCCACCATGCACTCCACCCCCAACTAGATCAGACCCACTTGCTATATATGTTCCCAGAGCTACAATTTTTCTTCTAGGCCTGTATACATTTTTAAATATATGTATATGTGATTATTTTTTTAAATGTCTTTTTTCCTTTCTGACCATAAGTTCCATGGGCAAAGTGGAAGGCTAAGTCTGGAACTATTTTGATCACCATTTATTACCCCATGCTTCATACGAGCCCAACACAAAACATTCAGTAGATGTTTGTTGAATGAATGAATGACCTTATATAAGTTCATATCAGCCTTGAGGGGGGTGCCTGGGTGGCTCAGTCAGTTAAGCGTCTGACTTCAGCTCAGGTCATTATCTCACGGTTTGTGGGTTTGAGCCCCACATTGGGCCGTGTGCTGACAGCTCAGAACCTGGAGCCTGCTTCAGATTCTGTGTTTCCCTTTCTCTCTGCCCCTCCCCTGCTCATGCTCTCTCTCTCTCTCTCTCTCTCTCTCACCAAAAATGAACATTAAAAAATTAATGAAAAAAAATAAGTTAATATCAGCCTTGATTGATAGAAGGTGAAGTCGGAGGGAAATCACAGGATCATATGTTAGAAGGCCTGAGTGCTTGAGTACGAAGACCCAGTTCACCCCTCAAAGCCCCGACTGCATCGTATTTAACTTCTTGGGGCCACTATCCTATGATAGCATTGTCCAGGGACAAGAGCCTATACATTGTAAGGTATAATGCATTTGTCATTGTTATTAGCCTATTCCCCAAAGAGCAACTGTTCCTCACATGGGTACAAAGGGACACACACCATTAAACTTGTTCCCAGGAGGGGAGGGCAAGTGGTTCAAGGGAGACAGGGCTTCCCAGGATGTTTGTGAAACCAGGTGAATTTAGTCCAGAAAGAGTCCATGGAGAATGCGATGCGTGCAGAGATTTGAACAAAGGGGTTGGTGATTGTGCTCCGAGAAAAGGGAAGTTACTGTTTGTGAGCAGAGAGGCAAGCAGGTTAGCCTGCCCAGAACTACTAACCCAAAAAGAGCATTTCCTCTCCCGGAAATAAACATGTGTCAGGGCAATAGCATGCTGGGTTTTTCCTTCAGTGAATTCTACCCTGTATAGAGAAAAAGGATATGATTTTTTAAAGAAAATATCATGGGACCATGTTTCAGGATTTTTACTGTGGTTCCTCCTATTCCCAGCCCATTTCATTTCCTGGTACCCCTTGCTGTTTTTCTCACATTTGGTGAGCAGCATTTATTTCCTCAGAGATGAGAAGATTCAGCTAAAACCCAAGCCTTTGGGTTTCAGATGCTTTGTTTTTTGAATTATATAAACCTCAGCCCTGAGTAAACTCAGGGCATAAGACAAAGGACTTTGGAGAATGCATAATGATCTAAGGGGTAAGGTGGGATTGGGAAGCACCAACAGAAAGGGGGCCTGTAGGGAAGTCCAACAGCTCTATTCCTGAGAGGTCCTGAACCTTGGGTCCAGCCACGCTCCACCTTCTGCGACTTGCCTGAGCCCAGGTATTGGGGATGGGGGTACTGAGGCACATGGGAAGGACACCAGGTCGATAGGCTCTGAGATTCCATGCACCCCTTTCCCAGGTGGAGCCCAGAATTTCCTTATGCCAGCCTGATAGGGCAGCAGAAGGAAGGTCTGCACAGGTGGCTAAGAGCAGTCAAGAATGTTCCTCAGGTGCTCCAGACCAGTGCACACATGGCCTGGGGAGCTGGGCCCAGGGAGCTGCAGCTGTGACCTGCTTGGACCCACTACAAGGCTCCATGGGAACAAGTCTGTCAGCCTGGGTGCCCGAGGGGATGGCTGACAGTGTGGACATGAAGTAACCCTCGGGGGCCACCACAGCAACACCGAAAGGCCACTCAGTTTTTGAGATTAAACTTTAGTTGGGTTCTAGAACAACAATGAACAGCTTATTTCTATACACCTGAGTGTGTGCACTGAAAATCTAACCCACTTCAGAAGTAATAACACAGTGGAATATACATTAAGCGTTAAATGAGCTGAAGAAGTGTGGATTAGGAAAGCATGGGCCCCACCTTCCCTACACACACACACACACACACACACACACACACACACACACACTTCCAGGGGCACTTTTCTTTACATCATATTGATTTCATCTCCTCATTTAAACAAACTCACACAATAGGGACTTTGCTGTACCTCTTTCTCAGCACAACCTCATCTTTCAGCATCCTTGAATTGCTTAGCCTGTAAATTATGGAGGTTTATTCTGATGTCCCTCAGAGCCTCCACAGGTAGTCTTTCATGTCAAATTTTTTTTTCATGGTAATAAGAAAACAACTCTAGATGTGTTTAACACGGCAGCCAAGGTGTACCCAAGGGGTGTAATTAGCACTTACCACGTTAGAAAGAAAAGGCAAGACAGAATGCCACACTGCTTTCCTGAAAGAAAACCGTAAGGTACAGAGGGGGGAAATTGCCTCAAAATTGTCTCTCTTCCTGAAGTACTCAGAAATGATATTTACTGTGATTCTGTTAATTATGGAATAAAACAGGGGGTTACTTAGCATATGCCAGGTATCCACTTGCTCTCTAAGGGAGTAAAATAGGCTGCCTGCGGATCGCTAACATCGTTTACAGGAACCAGCACCACTGAGGATTTCAAGACTGCTAGTCAGGTGCAGGGTAATGATGACAACTGATACTATTAACAGCACTTAACTTTTTTTTTTTTTTAATAAATAAATGTGGGTGTGAGTATGGAGAGGTATTACAGACTTGGCTTTGTTTCCATCTCACCCACTCCTTCTGCAGGAGTGGTTGAACACTGGCTCTTTGCCTTTAGAATAAAGGATTACAAGCTCTCACTGTTGTTTTGTTTTGCCTTGTTTCCCTTCTTCAAATTAGGTTTTTAAAAGCGCTATGACTCATATTCAGAGTGTTTCTAATTTTGCCCAATCGGTGGCACCTTTCTATCAATGCACCCTATTCTTAGATTTAAGTACTCTTTCTCCAACATCATGTTGCTTTAAAACTTACTGTTTTATTAGATGAAAGAATCGTTTTGTTGACCAGGAGTTTAAAAATGCCACCGAAATATGTCATGGTTCATCTTGATTTCAAAAACTCTTGATTTTTTTTAACCTCACACACATTTTAACAATTGTATTAAAATCCAAGGCACTGGAGAATGTGGAGTGGATTTCAGGACCAAAATGATTTTATTTGATTGAAATTAGTTATTAATTTGTTGCAGCTGGGGAAAGGATGGGGCGTTTTCTTTGCATCTTAAGAAATACAGTGAAAGCATTAAAGAGGATGGATTAGGACTTAATGCTCTAAATATTAAAAGACATGCCATTTGGGTTTAAATCACTTCAAAGCTGGAGATGGTTCCAGTTACAGAAGCCAGATTTGTGCCTGGGTTTTTAAGAGGTCTCAACAATTGAAGGTGGAAGCAGGGAGGACCATACTAACAGTCAGAGAAGAAGGTTAGACAAATATAAGAATTCCACTGGAACTGCCTTGAGTGAAAAGAGGGAGCCTTAGAAAACTGTAATGATAATGAATGATAGATACCACCATGTCACAAGGAAAAGAATACATAATCACTTCGTTTTGAGCTACCTGCATTCTATATTAACCAACCACACACTCCAGCACTTAGACAAGGAGTGAGATGGTCTGAACAAAAGGAACAGCAAAAGTAAACAGAACAGCTTTGGGGAGAAAGAAATGAAAAAATAATAGGTGCCAACACACCAAGCCCCGCCCATCATATTAATATACATGTGTCATTTCCTGATCATTTTAGAAACAACCTGTTAATATTTTTGGTTGTCATTTTAATTCTTACAGCCAGATATTTGACCTTAAAAATTAAGTTAGGGGCGCCTGGGTGGCTCAGTCAGTTAAGCGTCTGACTTCCGCTCAGGTCATGATATCACAGTCTGTGAGTTTGAGACCCATGTCGGGCTGTGTGCTGACAGCTCGGAGCCTGAAGCCTGCTTCAGATTCTGTGTCTCCCTCCCTCTCTGCCCCTCCCCCACTCACACTCTGTCTCTCTCAAAAATAAACATTAAAGAAACATTTTTAAAAATTAAGTTAAACTGGAAATGATACTGCTCAGTCTTAATATGATAGGAAAAGACAGGATTCAATAGGTAGAGAGGGAAAGATTAGGACCTGAGGTCCCTGGGTGGGGAAAAACACATATATTGGAAAAATGCTGGGAACCTCTGACCACAGCAAATCCCCTCGGGTGTAAGGTCCCTCTTTTTTTTTTTAAATATATTGTCATATTGGTTTCCATACAACACCCAGTGAAAGTCCCTCTTAAGAATGTGATAGACCCCACCTACTCCCCCTCAGTTCCCCTCAGTAATTTGACAATCAAAATACCTAACTAAAAAAGGTAAACCATAAAACTTATAAGGGGGACAGTATGACCAGTCTGACTCCTCACACAATGGAGTCCAGCCAATTAGGAATGGACAACCCAGCACCTAGAGTCATCCAGCCAGTAAGGGTAGGACCTGAGAAGGAACGAGGGGGAACAGAAGGGGTTGCTGACCAGAACCTTATAAAACAAGGACCCTTCCCTACAGTCCGAAGGCACTCACTTTCGAATGTCCCTTCTCTGTAAAGAGAGCTTTCCTACTATTCTTACTTTCTGACCTTATACTCTAATAAACTTTTGCCTGCTGCTCATTTTGTGTCCACCTCTTCATTCTTTGAAGTGGTGAGAACAAACCCTGGGTATTGAGGTAAAAATTCCTGCAACATTAACTCTCTAGAATAGTGACCTAAATCATACTAGAGGTTAATAGGAAAAAAAAAAAAAAAGTGACATTTTGAAATCATCCAGGAAATTTCCTAGAAATTACCAAAATAACCTAAGTTAATATTTTTCATTGATTCTATAATTTCCTCCATTTTAAAATCTCTGAAATAGAATGTGTCCAACAATCAATGGTGACTTACAATTATAACTGACGGCATTTTTTTCTTACTAGTACATAAAATAATGCAACTTGAAATTGGTGGTATCTTACATTCCACAAAATATGAATTTGGGGTTGTGATTCCTCTTACAGGTAAAATAAGAGAATAAAAAAACCTCTCATAGGGACACCTGGGCAGCTCAGTCAGTTAAGCATCCTACTTCAGCCCAGGTCATGATTTCATGGTTCATGGGTTTGAGCCCACACTAGGCTCTCTGCTGTCAACATGGAACCTGCTTCGGATCTTCTGTCCCCAGCTCTCTCTGCCCCTCCCCTGCTCTCGCACATGCATGCTCTCTCTCTCAAAATAAAATAAACATTTAAAAAATTAAAAACAAAAACCTCTCATAACTTTCTCAGCATTGGTAGTATTCACCTAAGTTATCTAGAGTTGCTTGGTGTTCTTGAGCTGTACTACCAATTATGGTACTTATAAGCCATGTGGAGTCATTTGAATTTACATTGATTGAAATAAAAACCAGTTCCTTAGTGGTACCAGCCAAATTTCAAGTGGTCAATAGCCACCTATGGCCTGTGGCTACCACGCTGGCCAATGTTGACTTATAGGACATCTTTATCACCCCAGAAAGTTCTATTGGGCAAGGCCAGTCTAGAGTGCCAGCTTCATCTCATAAATTCTTAAGTTTTGAACAACAGTACAGACAAGCCACAGAAATTTTAATATTTGTCTCAAGAGCAGCATTTTACTATTTCATTTAGAAGTTGGTTTTACTTTATAAAATGAAATTTTAGTGTTTCATATTTTGTCCATATTTGTATAGACTTCAAAATTATGTTGATTTGTGGTACTCCCTATTATGTTGATAAGGCTTAAATGCACACTTATCAATGAAGTAGGGTTATCTAAGTTACTATGTTTATAGAATCTTATTAAGGATGAAAATCCAGACACTGTTGCAGGAAGATATAAATGGAAGAAGAGGGAAGATATTATGAATAGGCCCCAAACTTTAGTTTTAAAAAATGAAAATTGTTGCTGGATTTAGGGACACTATTTTGATTCCTTCAGTATTTTTAATACCTTTTCAAATAAAGGTATTGAAAAGGAAACAAAATTAATTGGTTAAACGGTTTTTTAATTAAAAAGCTAATTTTAGCATGGTCTTTGAAATCAAGCGGACCAAGATTTGAATCTTGAATTTCAAACTTGTCAGTGTGGCCATGGTCAAGTTGCTTGACCTCTCTAAGACTCAGTGTTTTGTGTGTGACATAAGCAATAATTGTTGTAACTACTTCATAGAGCTATTTAAAGAACGTAAAGCGTGATCCACAACACATATGGTAAGCATTCAATAAATACTAGCTCTCCTGATCAGTCTGTTAGACTTTCAGTGACTATGTTGTGGTCAAGTTGCGGCATGATGGTGTGTGATACGTGAAAAAAGTATAATCGCACAGAAGGTGGTGCAAGAACAAAAAAGACAGGAATCTGCTCAGTCAACGAGGTGAGGCAGGAAAGACTCATCTGAGGAAACATTTTACTGTATCTTGAAGGATGACCACAAGTTCACTGTACTGAAGGCGGCTGAGATTTGGATTTTTTTTTCCAGATAAACAGCATGTATGATATTCTAGAAACTTGAGAGAATGCTTGGCACTAGGGGAAAAGGATTTGATTTGGGAATAGGGTGAAGCAAAGGAATGGTCAGGAGCTGAGGCTATGAAAGTTTGTTGAAGCCAAACTGTGAAGGGCCTGAGTGCCATGCTTTTATCAAGACTTGAGGCAGGGAATCTCCCACAATTGACTAGATAAGAGCTGAGCAAGACTCTGATAGAGGAAGGGAAGAGAAGTTGTCTATACTCGCCATTGCACCTTGTCCATGCTATTTGCTCTTGAACTGACTCTATCACGCCACAGAAGCTGCTCTTGTAGGATCACTAGTGACCTCCTTGTTGCTCTGCCCTATGAACAATGTCTGTCCTCATCTTCCTCAGCCTAACAGCATCATCTGACACAATCGATCGCTCTCTCCTCCTTGAAATGTTTTGTTCATTTGGCTTTCAGGAGATCACACTGTCTTGGTTTTTCTATTTCACTGGCTTCTCTTCTAAGTCTCCTCTGCTCATTTCTGATCTCCTCAGCACTTAATATTGGGGCCCAGGGCTCAGCTCTTTGGGCCTCTGGACTTTCTTACAACTCCTCAGATGAGCTCATTTTGTCTCATGGCTTTGCGTACACACTACATGCTTTGTCTGATTTAAATCTCCAGTCCAGCTCTCTGTGTCCATCCAATAGCTCTTCGTATTCTTTACTGGATGTCTAAAGGGTATCACTCTCTTAACTTGTTCAAAACAGAATTCTTGATCTGCCATTTTAAAGCACTCTTTCTGCAGTCTTCCTCATCCGACTTGATGGCAGCTCCATCTTTCCACCTGCTCAGGCCAAAAACTTTGGAGTTATCCCCGACTCCCCCAGAGAAGGAGTCTCACATCCCACATTCAATCTGTCAGCCTCTCTTGTTGACTGTACCTTCAAAAATAAGTCCAGAACATCTCCACTTCTTACCATCTCAACTGCTACCATTCTACCTGAGCAACCGCCATGTCTTTCAAAAGCCTCCCCACTTGTCTCTCTGCTCCTGCCATAATCCTCCACCACACACACACCCCACTTGACTCTCAAAACCATAGAGTGATCCTGTTTCACACACAAATCAGATCAGGTGACTCCATTCAAAATCTTCCAATGACTTTCCATTTCCAAGCACACAAAATTGCCTATGTTCCCAACACAGTTTGCCCAAACCCTTCCTTCTCTGACCTCATCCCCTTCTCCTTCCCTTGCTCACAACACTCCCACCACACCAATCCCCTTTCCACTTCTTGAGCGTGATAAGCAGGCTCCCACCTCAGAGCCTTTTACACTTGCTGTTCTTGCTGCCAAGCATTTTTATCCCCCTGCCCCCAACCAACCCAATATCTGCATGATACCTACTTCCTTACCTCCCCTGGGTCAAATGTCTAGTCAAATGTAATTTTCTCAGTGAAGCCTTTCCTGACCTCCCTATTTAAAGTTGAACAACTGCCTCCCAACCCATCTTTATCCCTTTACCTACTTAATTTTTCTCCACAGCACTTATCACCATTGAAATACATCATTTATTTGGTTTATTACCAGTCCCCTCTTGCTAGAATGTAAACTACACAAGGACAGGGATTTTTGTCTGCTTTTGTTAATTGCCATATCCCCCAGGGTTTAGTACAGTACCTCGCAAGTAAGTGCTCAGTAAATATTTTTTAGGCAAACTGATACACGTTTGCTTGGTTGTGGGGGCTGAGGGAGATGGAGGAGGAGAGAAGTTGTTTGTGTATTCTGTAACATTTAGTAGCATCTTCCATATGCCAGGTACTGTGCTAGAGGCTGAAGATCCAGATGACTGCTGCAGACGATGGCAATGCCAGCAACCAAGAGAGTGAACGCAGAGGACAAATGGGAGTTCCAGGGCCACTTGTTGAAACTGGGGGCTTGTGGGACATCCAGGTGGAGATTCCAATCATAAACTAGAACAGATTCCAAATTCCACATCTCTCCACCATACAGAAGCCAGACTGAGAGGCAAGGTTACAGGGCCCCCCAGGAGCTCTACGCTACAATGCACACCTGGGGCAGTAACACCATCTTCTGTGCTGTCTTCAACTACAAAGAGTAAAGTAAACATTCATAATACTTGCCGCTCAGCATTAATTGCCCTCATATGTGGAAAGCCCTTAGCTTCCCAGATGAAAAGGGCTGCAGGACCACGTAGTTAATCTTGCTAATTCAGAGGGAAGGCTGGTGCCCTGAATTATCATGGTCCTTACCAGGGGCATCGGGATATCCGTCCCCATGTTCCACCCCAAGAATTGACCCAGCCCCTCCAGAACCTCCCAGTGATATCTAAATGCCCCCAGAAAGGGAATAAAGTATAATTAACAATGAGTAAAACTTTGATATAACTATATACCTCAGGAGAAAAAAAAATCACCTCAAATAGTTTAGTCAAGAGAGAAATTTCTTTTGTACAAAAAAAAATGTTGGATGATTTCCAGTAATGCAAGACTTCAAACAGAGAGTGAGAGGGAGGGTAAGAAAGCCTATTTTCTCCCACTCCAGAGGGCATTGTGGCTAAGGAGGTGAACGGTTTGCATGGAGGACTAAGGATAGCTTGTCAACAGATGGCTTGCCTAGTCTAAGAAAGAAGTACCTGCAAAAGCCAATACAAAAGAAGCAAATGTGTTCGATCATCCTTACTGACAAAAAAAAAAAAAAAAAAAAAAAAAAAGAATGTAATTTTGAGGAGATGGTTTCCAAAACTTGAAGGCTATTTGCAGCAGGAAAGCTTGTTTTGGAGGAGGAGGGGTTCATGGAGGGCAGGTGGAGGGCAGGAGGAGAAAAAGGTGTCTAAATTCTGGAACCTTTTATTAAAGCTTGTTTTTCTTGTCTGAATCTTTTGGTTCCCGTGCCTGTGACAGTATTCATAACTCAGTCCCAGTGTGCCAACAAACCCCATATGTTTCGGTTCGCTCCTTATCTTTTTAAGCCAAGATAAGGTTGAAATGAGTGTGTTGCAAGAGATTTGTGATAGAACACACACACACAAACACACACAGTGGCAGAGGGTGGGATGTGTTTTACTCGTATTTGTTTTCTTCAACACAAGATGCACACAAAGAAGGCACTCCATAAAAGTTTCTTAATTAAATGTGCATGCCCTCCAAACAAAACAGAAGCAAGCCCCCACCCCCCCACCCCCGCGGAGAAGGTCCTCATTTACAGATTGAGGGGAAGGAGCTGTGCGTCACATAATTGGACTGAGTGGCAAAGCTATCTCTAGCTACATTCAGAAAGCAAGCATGGTCTTCTTCTCTCCCTTCTCTGCTCCTCATCAAGCAGACTTTTAATCAATACATACATTTGAGTGGCTGCCATCTGCCAGGCACTGCTTTGGGTGCTAGGGATGTAACAATGAACAGGACAAAGTCCTAACACGGCACTGACAGGGTGGTGTGGGAGAAAGAGATTAATAGCAATAATACCCAACATCTGGGACTGTGATAAGCTCCTTACAAGCATTATTTCATTTAATCTAATCCTCAGATTTTAACATGCCTGCAAATCATCTGGGAACTTTGTTAAAATACAGATTCTGATGCAGTCAGTCTGGGATGGGGCCTGAGATGCTGCATTGCTAACAAGCTTCCACGTGAGCCTGTGCCAAGGTTTCCAGAACCACACTTTGAGTACTTAAGAGTGTAAACATTCCAGTTACCCTATGTGGAAGGAGCTATCATTATCATTTAAGAGGAGGAAACTTGCACTTGGTGAAATTGCACAATTCATCAGTGGTCAATCAGTGTCACAAACAGGTGCAAATCCAATTCTACTAGCCATTTCTCCCCAAACTGCCTCTCTCAAGACAACCGGTAGAACAAATGGGTGGTGAGACCAGGAGAGCTACTCATTCCACACAGGAATAACAAGCAAGAGGTTCAGAGAAGACCTCCCAAGGGAGGGGATATAACCAATACAGGGACTTAACAAATGTAACGGTGACTCTAGCACAATGTTTCTTAACCTATTTTTCAATATTTTTCAGCTTTCAGCATTGTCTCACCCTCAAACCTTTGCAGTCTTTTTCTCCCTAATCCCCGCCTGCCATAAACCTTCAATACCACAGATATATTGTGTATCTGTTTATATAATGTGGCTTTTTAGAGGGCCACAAATTACTGTTATATCTGAGATTTTTTTCCCATACATTCCCCAAAAACAATATTTGTCCTATTGGGGGCAATATTGCCCCCACTGAGAACGCATGATCTAACAACACTCCCCTTGTGAGACAGATCATTGATTTCCCCAAATCACAAAATCTCAACATTGAAAATAGCTTAGAGGCCATTTATCCTTCTGCAAAACCTTAACACCTGATTATTCCATGCTTGGACACTCACAGTGATGGGGAACTTACTACCTCCATATATGGAGGACTGTTTACTAGAAATCTGTTTCTTATTTTGAGCCTATATCTGGCATGTCAAAATTTTTCATTCACCAGTTTAGTTTCTACCCTCTGGTGCTGAACAGAAGATACAGGGCCAAGTGAAACAGAAAATAGAAATACATAGAATATTTGGTTTCTATTCCTAGGGACCAGACAATAATTGCGTGTGTTTGTGTTATGGAAATTCTCTTGTGATCTACCTATTTCAAACCTTATGTTTATTGACTTTATATCTCGAATAATACAGTCTAAAGTTTCTCTAGCTTCTGGAAGAAGCCATATCACACTCTAATTCATCTTACTGTCAGCTAAAATTTCTCAGCATTGGTGTTGTTTTTAGAGGTGTTGGAAGTGGTGTAATAGAAAAAGCAATAGAATAGGGGGTGAGAAGATGAGGGTATGATCAGAAATACAGGGCTACATTTTTACTTAAAATAACACAGGTAATCAATTACAGAACTAAAAATAACATAACTAGAAAACACAGGGGAAGAGGGAAAGAGAAGGTGAAAGTAAAAGCGAGCTAAGCCTTTACCCTGCATAGTGGGGAGTCAACAGGGTTGTCTAAGTGATAAATTAAGGAGTAGAGAGACAAACATGATATTCTGAATTATGGGACGGCTATGAAAGTCTAAAATCAGAAGCAGGCAGAGGAGTGGGATAAAGTATGGGTGGGAGATTCTTGATTTTCTTCATAATTACTTCTAAATCTTCTGGCATTTTACTGACTACACGTACACATTATTTAAAATTGAAAACAAAAGAATGATGAAATAAGAAAATAATCAGAGTAGTCCTCTGTCTGTAACCACCGGCCCAACTTGAATAAATTGCCTAATACAAAATTTAAATTTCTCATCTGTAAAATAGGCTAAGTCAGTGGTTTTCAAGGTTTTTAAAATAAAATATGACACAGAATCTTTATACATTAAAAAAAATCCCAATGCAGCTCCTCTGATAGGGGGTGGGGGATGGGGAGTACCAGGAGTTAAGCCCACTATTTCTCCCCCTTATCCTTTTCTTTGCACCCCTCACCCCCACCCCCACCCCAGGCAGCCCTGAGACGTGTCATCAGACAATTGCAAGAATTTAGTTTGGATACTGAGTTCGTCTGCAGGATTTTTTTTTTCAAATTATGGTCATAACCCATTAATTCAGTGGCTTGGAATCGGGGTAGCACTGGAATAGAGTAGGACAGAAAAATGAGAATGCAATCCATTGTGTTCTTGTACACACTTCCATGATATGTACATATGCATTCACTACCTTCCTGGCTGGCTGGGTGGAAGAAGTTTCCAGGACAGCTTGTCCTGTTGAGGACCTCAACAGCAGAGCAGGGAAGATGCTTGATACTAGGATCCCTGTTTAAATTTAAAAAAAAAAAAAAAAAAAAAAAAAGCCACACCTTTTTTTTTTTCAAGAGAGAGAAAGAGCATGAATGGGAGAGAGGGAAAGACAGAGGGGGGGTGGGGAGAGGAGGAGTGAGAGAGAGAGAATCTTAAGCAGGCCCCACGCTCAGCACAGACCCCAATACAGGGCTTGATATCACAACCCCAGGATCATGACCCCAGGCAAAATCAAGAGTGGGATGGTCAACCGACTCAGCCATCCAGGGCACCCCCCTCCAGAGCCCTGAGTGGGGGTGCTCGGCGTGGACGGTACTAGCCAAGCCCAGACACCCCACTCTTCAGCCAGGCCTCCGGCACACAGCCTCACCGCTCCCTTCATCTGAGCCACAGGGACACTGGAAGAGGCTGCCGGCTCACACAGAAGCCAGGGTAGGGATGGAGGCAGGGGTGGGAGTCCTTCCTAATTCTGCCGCCACACACATCCCAATAATTTTTGTAACGAGACTGTTGAGTAAAAATGACGCCACCTTAAAAAAAAAATGAAGAATGAAGATGGACAGTGTGTTCCTTGCTACAAGTCACCATCAAAATATTTACATTGCTTCTCCCAATTCTAACATTCTCTGATTCTGTGACTTCTCTGAACCGTCCACCCTCTCTGTGGACACAAAATTGTAATAAGCAGCACAGACGGTCCTAGAGTTTGTACCTTCTGGTGAGAAGCCTTCGCGTTCCCACGAGGCATCTCGAAGACAGCTGGTTGGTCTGCAACTCTGAGTCCCGCCTCTTCTCGGGAAGAGGAACAGGAGACCGCACGATTGGAAAATCCCTGCAGGTGACGCTAATACAAAACTCCTCCTTTCCCCTTCTCCCCCCAGTCCCCATCCACTGAGCCAAAAGTAGAAATATGCTGTCAATGCAAATAGTAAAATGCATTTGGGAAGACTAAAGAGCTAAGCCTCAGCTGTTGATTAAGATAACCAATGATTATTCTTAATTACAGAAATTTTTGGTAAACTGATACGGAGTATCCCAGGTAGATTTCACTTTTATGAATGCCAGAATAAATATAGTGTTCTATATGTTTGACCACAAGCTCATAAGTACTGTGTTCTCGTAAATAAAAGAAAACTAGAATAAATACACCCCAGGGAGGGAGTAGGTTGGGTCATAACCCTGGGGCTTCATGAACCCCTTGAAAGTATACAAAATTTTGTTTGGATGTACATATGTACTTTTTTTCCCCCTAGGGTAAGACTTCTATCACTTTCATCAGCTTTTCGGAGGAATATGGAATCTAAGAAAGTTTAAAGAACCACCGGATGGGGCGCCTGGGTGGCGCAGTCGGTTAAGCGTCCGACTTCAGCCAGGTCACGATCTCTCGGTCCGTGAGTTCGAGCCCCGCGTCGGGCTCTGGGCTGATGGCTCGGAGCCTGTTTCCGATTCTGTGTGTCTCTCTCTCTCTCAGCCCCTCCCCCGTTCATGCTCTCTCTCTGTCCCAAAAATAAATAAAAAACGTTGAAAAAAAATTAAATAAATAAAGAACCACCGGGTTATAGGATCACGTTAGTTACAAGCGCAATAGACACCACTGTCTCCAGGTGAAACAAATTTTGACTTTACCATAATCAATAGAAGGCTTTGTTTTTCCTCTTTAGAAAGATCTTGAAAAAGCCCGCACATCTGCCTTCGCTGAGGGTTCATCAATTCAGAGCAGACAGTCTTAGATGACATACAGCCAGCACAGACGTCCCCTCCCTGCGTCACTTACACCTGCTACCACTGGCAGCGAGCCCCTGCACCGGCACCTATGAGAACACCCTCCACAGATCATCCGCAGACCCGATAGGGGGCAGCAGGGCACAGTGAGAGAACAACAAAGCCACCTTTATGATTTAAGATTATTTGCTGAGTGTTGCACAAGATAAGACTATATAAAGTTTATACAAAGTGCTCCCTCCCCCCCGTGAGGAAAGTGTAGATAGTATGTTTATCTTATTTCTCATACCTCGTAATAACGCAGAGACAAAAATGCCTCCACTGTGTAAAATGGAAATGTTAGGGTTTGGGGTTTTGGGTTTTGTTTTTTTTTTTTTTTTTTTACTACTAAAACCTTCCAGTGCATCTAGAAATACACCTTTCCAGAGTGTGGTCAAAGCTTTTATTCTATCTCAAAGCTTCAGGAAAAACACTCTTCTGCCACATACCAGGAAAGAAGTTCAACATATAACACTCTTCTGCCACATACCAGGAAAGAAGTTCAACATATCACCTCCTATGGCCAGAAAAGTAGGAGCTTGCCTCTCGGGAAACACAGAATTCAAAGGAAGAAGGCAATAGTGCCTTAAACATTTGCAACATGTTTTGTTTTCTTTTCATTTTTGTTTTTTAAGCATCTCCTCCAGAACTGCACCTAATACGGGATGGAGAATAATGCAGAACGAACGCCAGCACCAAAGCACCCTAGCACACCCAGCCCCTCTGAAATTCCCTTTTATCGTCTGTAAAATAAAATAATAATATCCATTGCCTTGTGCAAGTCCTGTGAAGATTTTAAATATCAAAACGCGGAAAGCTCTTGGCAAGCATGGCTGCTAAGCGCAGGTTGGTTCCTCGTCCTCCCGTCCAGCCACCCCACTCCTCACGGCAGCCTTTTAAATCCTGTTCCCAGCAGGGCACCTGGGTGGCTCAGTTGGTTGAGTGTCCAACTTTGACTCAGGTCATGACCGCATGGTTGGAGGGTTCCAGCCCCACGTTGGGCTCTGTGCTGACAACTCAGAGCCTGAAGCTGCTTTGGATTCTGTGTCTCCGTCTCTCTCTGCCCCTTGCCTGCTCACACTCTATAGCTAGAGACTGAAGGAAGGGGAATGGCAAGGGAGAGGCGAGGAGACAGACCAGAGGGAGCAGCCTCTCCTCCAGAGCATGTTTTCTTCAAGTGAATCTTCTGCAACCTCTTTATTAAAAGGTAATTTGTAAGCATGATGGTTGTTGAGACCACCATTAGAAGATATTACAACAAAGAGTGGGAAATAGGCATCAAAACACTGGTCAATAGAGACTCCAGGCTTAATTTCCAGTTACCCAGCAGAGCGGCCCCCTATCCAGACACCTTGCCCAAGCCCTTGTATCAGGCCCAGCCCCCTATCTTGGGATCTGACTACATCTCTATTTGAGGTTTTAGCTAAATCCTGCTGAATGGAACCAAACCCTGAAGTACTGACAGTCTGTTCTTGCTTCTTCAAAACAACATCAGCAGCTCCATCCCTGGTGCATATCCTTGAATTGTTGAATGTTGGGAGGACAGCCACTTCTGAGTAATCAAAAGGAGATTAAGAAAATCAAATTAGCTTATTCAAGGTTTGCACCTAGTTTCCTCAGTCAGACTTTCTACTAAAATTTACTTATTTCCAGGTGTACTAGTCAGGGATTGCCAGAAAAGGAGAGAGAGAGAGAGAGAGAGACAGAGAGACAGAGGGAGAGAGAGGAACTTATCATAAGGAACTGGCTCACACAATTATAGAGGCTGAAAAGTCCCAAGCCCTGCAGTCAGCAAACTGGAGATCCCGAGTTGCTGGTGGTGTGGTTGTGTCTAATCCCAAAGGCCTGAGAGCCAAGAGAGTTTAAGTTCCAGTCTAAGGGCAAGAAAAGACTAATGTCTCAGCTCAATAGTCAGGCAGGTGAAAGAAAGTTCCCTCTTAGCCTCTCTGTTCTATTCAGGTCTTCAGTTGATTGGATGAAAACAGCCCACACGAGGGAGAGCAATCTATTTTACTGAATCTACCAATTCAGATATTAATCTCATCTAGAAACACTTTCACGGACACACCCAGTATAATGTTTGATCAAATGTCTGGGTACTCTTTGGCCCAGTCAAGTTGACATATAAAATTAACCACCACCAAGGGCTTGAATTTCACCTTTTATTTCTTCTGCCATCACCTGATGGGGGCACCTATGATTAAGAGAAGGGCAAAGTGACATCACTGAGAAGGATAGGTAAGTCAAGCTATAGGTTAGATCATCCTCCCCAGGAGCTGAGAATTTCTCCCAAATATTCATATGTAAATAGAGAGTCCCTTCTTTGGAGGAGGAGAAGAAAATAATTAGACCATAGGCTTGAGATGATTACATTTTACCTATTACTGTAGGGTTTTTTTTAATTATTATTATTCAAAAATTGCATAGAAAACAAATCCCATAAACAGAGGTGCCTGGCTAGCTCAGTTGTTAGAGCATGTGACTCTTGATCTCAGGATCATGAATTCAAGCCCCATGTTGGGTGCAGAGATTACTTTAAAAAATAATAATAAAATAAAATCTTTTTTAAAAAATCCCATAGGGCACCTGGGTGGTTCAGTCTGTTGAGCATCTGACTTAACTTTAGCTCAGGTCATGATCCCAGGGTCGTGGGATTGAGCCCCACATTGGGCTCCACAATGAGTGTGGAGCCTGCTTAAGATCTTCTCTCTCTCTCTCCCTCTGCCCCTCTCCCTGGCTTGCACGTGCTCTCTCTCATAAAATAAAATAAAATAAAATAAAATAAAATAAAATAAAATAAAATAAAATAACTTCATAAATTTAACACCACTATTCACAGCATTCTTTTTCTCTGCTGGACTTGGTCGAGGTAGAGGCCCACAGTTTACAAAGGGTTCCTTTGCTTCACCTTGTTTGGGTACATGGTGAGAGACAGACTATGGTGTGAAACTAGGTGTCAGAGGCCAGGCTCTGAATCCCAACTCTGCTACTGAGCAACCTCACACCAGTTTTGCTGCTCCAAGCCTTAGTTTTCCTCCCTGTAAAAATTAGAAGAATGTATTTTCTCCTTCACAGGATTGCTGTGAGTTTCAAATGAACTGATGCATGCTGAAAGCATTGTGTATATGTGAAATTGTTATATAAGTATTGGCCTACATATTTGTCATTTTTGTAGTGACTTTGGCTTCTGTCACAGTGATGGCATCATAGTTGGTGTATGAGTTTCCCGTTGTTATGGTAACAAATTACTGCAAACTTAATGGTTTAAAACCATACAAATGTATCTTATAATTCTGGAGTTCAAAAGTCCAACATGATTCTCAATGGGCTTAAATCAAGGTCTCAGTGGGCTGGTTCCTTCTGGAGGCTGTAGGGAAGAATCTACTTCCTTGCCTTTTTTACTACAGATCACCCACATTCTTTGGCTCATAGCCCCATTTCTCCATCTTCAAACCAATCATGTCAATCCAAATCCTTCCCACCCTTCCATTTCTTTTATTTTTGCTTTTGCCTCCCTGTACCACTTACAAGGACCCTTGTGATTGCCTTGTGCCCACTGGAAAAATCACCAGCATAATTCCCCTATCTGAAGGTCAGCTGATTAGAAACCTTGATTCCATCTGCAACTTTAACTCTCTCTTGCCAGGTCACCTCACATGTTCACAGGTTCTGGGGATTAGGATGTGGACATCTTTGTGGTGGCGGGGGCGGGAGGGTACCTTATTCTGCCTGCCAAACTTCATTTACTCATTCCCCAACATAAATTCAGATTTTAAAGTATTGCACCTCTACAAATTCATTATATATGTGTTCCCTGATGAGTTTGAAGTTATTTAATAGCAAACATAGCTATTTTTCAGATCTTCTCCAAAGGCACTCATTCCTACATTTTTCAATAAAAAGACTTATTTAGAATATCTAAAAATTCAATAAAGAAGTTTTAAAAATAAGGAAAATACCTATAATCCAAACACTCATAGCAACTGTTATATTTTGGCATTTTCCTTCAAGTGTTTTTTTAACATTGTTGAGAACATACAATATAAACAAATGTTTATGCTATTTAAAATGATTGCATCCATATTTCAAATTTACAAACTCTTTGTAAACATAGAATTTAATAGCTGAATAATATTTTATTGCAGCAAGGTAACATAATTTACTTGGATGCTCTTGTTGAACACTTAGTTTGTTTAAAGTTTTAATTATGAAAATTAATGAATGTTAAACATCTTTTATCATTTATATTTATTTGCAATTTCCAGTTATTTCCTTAGGTAAGAATCTCAGAATTTATGGACCAAAGGGAAAAAATAAATTCAAAGCTGTTGATACCTACTGTCAAATCACTTTCTTCAAATAATAGTCCATTATATTCCCTCCAGTAGTATGCTCGGGTCTATTTCAACATACCCTGGCCAGCATTAAGTATTCTTATACTCTTCATTCTTTGCCTAACTTTTAGGTAAAACTGACCTCTCATTTGTTTGTATATGCATCTCCTTTAATTGTGTGTGAATCTGAACATTTTTCCATTTGTGTCCCCAACACTTGTATTTCCTCTTTTGTGAATTGTCTGCACGTGAACATTCATTCTTTCCAAACCCAGGAATGCTTACAGAGGTTAGATGCAAGAATACTCATTTCAATAGTGACTTAGAAATTCTTTCTCTATTCCTACTCAACTTTAAGGTTCTTAGCCCTTTATTGGGTTCTTCAAGGGCCCCTGCTGCCTGTTTTCCCCAAAACTGGTTTTCTTTACCAGTTCGGAGCTGCTCTGTGGGTTTCTGAAGGCATTTCCTCACGTCAGCTCAGTTGTTGGGTCCAGGCGTTAGCTGGTCAACCTTCCAACAGATGCAGACACTCTTCTGCCTGCTGCCATCCCACTATAACTTAATCTTCTTATATTCCTTCTATTGTTCCCCTACTACTTGCTCTACTTCCATTTCTTAACAGAATAAACCTTCAGGCACCTGCCAGAGTAGGGAAGAGAAAGCTGGACAGCTGGAGCAGGTGAAAGGGAGCTTAGATCTAATTACTTCTCATGTAAAAACATTCACTAATCCTCCTGGTTCAGCCCCTCCCTTCACCTCCATTTCCATGGCACCAGGGTGCCTCTGGTTCCAAGACTTGCCATGTTCTGTGGTTTTTTTGGTTATCTCCCTCTGTACAAATTTCATTTCCAGTTGTCTCTCTTCTGCTAAATTAATTACAATGGTTCCATTTACTTTCCATCCACTAAGATTTAATTGATATCTTTCATCTGGTCTTATCTCCTGTTCTCTTAGTCCTTGTGGACTTACACATTTTTAAACTCCTTTACTGACATTTTGAAGGTGTTTACGGAAGCAACTGTTTGATCTGCCATGTTTTTCTTCTGTACTCTCCATACTGGAGAGCACTCTTTCTCTCCTCTGCTTGTCCTCAGAAGTACTCCTTCTATTCTCTTTTTGCCCTCCAAAGCATTCCTTCTCTCTCGTCATCATCCAATACACCCAGCACAATTTCTTAAATAAGCTTAGGCTTTTACCAAAGATAAGAAGTACCATGACCAAGCAGTTTCTCTGTCATCACCCTGTATTGTCCCATACATACCTCCTTACCTTGCAGCCATCCTAAAGTAAGAAAACCCTGAGGGCCAGGATTCCCAATTAAAGTCAATGCTAGGCTTCATTTAGTCTCCCAATGCTGGTATTACAAAAACTCTCACTGCATGTCATGTATCCAAGAGAATGATTTCTTTTACAGGCCAGGGATAGGACATGGCATCATAAGAATACCCTCAAGTTATTACTCACAGGGGTTTGTTCGGATCACAGACAAGAAATTTCAAAGACACCCAAATCCATGTTATACCACTTAAAAAGCATTCCAGTCTCACAACTGTGCTGACTATATTATAAACCATCACTGTTCTTTCCCAATTACTTATCTTGATTATGGAGCTGCTCTGTTTAAGTTGGAAGGTGATGGAAGTAGGTGCAAGGAAACAAGATAACCACACATATCTTGACATTTCAGATAATTTAATCTCAAAATGGGGGCCCTTAAACTAGTTTTCCTGTTTCCAGTTTTAACTGTTCACATCAAATCAGAGACATCTCCACTTTCCTAGAGGCTCCTAAGCCAGTGTTAACACGAACAATAAAGCTGCTCTGCTTGGAGCAGAGACTAAAATAACCTCCACAGAGTTTTCACTCTAAACATAAGCCATCTTGTGAGACATGGAGTATAAACGAAGAATGTGCCAAAATAGTTCCCAAATGTCCTAAAATTTCACCTTAAAGAATGATAACAATTTGGAGTTAAGATCATATGTCAGCTTTAAAAATAATCAAAACTCTCTAATTCTGGAAGGAATAAATAATTGCAAAAGAAAACAAACAAACAACAAAGATAAACGGCTCCATGGGAGATAAAGCCATATTGAGAGAAGGATATTATCAATTCCTGCATGTGTTAGAGAATCACATTAGAAGGCGTGCTGGAATATATGATTACCTTCAACATTAGTCTCAAGCACAAAGTATAAATTACATTCTTGTTCTTATAACTTGATGTTTTCTGAATCTACATAGTTACTGTGTTTTTGGTCAACTTACAAAACTTAAGGGAATGCACTTGAGAGAAAAAGGAAAGGAGGTTGTCATCAACACAGGCAATATGGACAACCTCAAATCACTGTCATAATTCCTAAATAAAACATAATTTTAAAGTCTGTACCTTAATGCTGTTCATGACTATTTACTTAAAAAGAGTCTGACTATAATTTAAAGTACTTCCCTCACAATCCCATTTCCAAGCACTAAAAATAAATTTCATTAGTGTCTGAGTATCTCACCATGGTTTCTACTTATTTCCCCTGACATAGACCAATATATCTTCTTCCCTCTGAATCTCAGAAGTTCATCTCCAAACCACCTCTTGCAGAATGGAATACATGTTTTAAAAACCAAAATTATTTCCAAAAATCCTATTTCTTATAAAAGTTCTAAAACATGGGGTTCCTGGGTGGCTCAGTCAGTTGAGTGTCCAACTCTTGATTTTGGCCCAGGTCATGATCCCAGGGTCAAGGGATCGAGCCCCACATAAGACTCCACGGTCAAGAGCCTGCTTAAGGCATTGGGAGCTTGTTTAAGATTGTTTCTCCCTGTCTCTCTTTCTCTCTCTCTCCCACAGCCCCTCTCCCCCATTCATGCTCTCTCTCTCTCTCTAATAATTTTAAAAATTAAAAACAAAATTCTAAAACATATATGCTAAGACTGATGGTGAACCCCTTGAACTGAGCATCAGGCTGTCTCTTTCAACTTGGTATGTATGTCCTTGCCATCAAAACAACCTTACATCTCATGTTAAGTATTAGACTAACTGAATGGATCAGGTCTCTAGAAAGCAGGATGATTGGTTAGGTGCAGGGCATGGAGCTGAGTTTACCAGTGGCCACCATCACGGTGTGAAAACTCAGTGGAAAGATAGACACTTCTTTATGAATGATGACTATTAATGTGTCCCTTGAAGAAAATAAGCTGCTAACTAGGTCTATACAACCAGCCATAGAAGCCCTTGCTCTCAGTTTCTCAGGCAGCAATAGGGCAGGTGTGCCTGCCTACCACCTCCCAAAACATGTATCAAGAGAAGAAAGGACAAGAGGAAAAGAGATTTTCATATTGCTTCTACTTCTAAATGCACTGTCAGCCTTCAAAAAACAAGTGATGGTAGTTGCTGAGGTGTCCCTTGTGCACCAAAGTATGCCTCATCTCAGGGCAGACCAGTGAGTTTCCTTACGTTCAGACAGGAGTGATTCTCTGGATAGATTAAGTTCATACACATGCATGCACATGTGCACACACACGCATAAAGTACCCCGTAAGGGGAAGAAACTCTTCTCTAAGCTAGGAGGGAAAGGAGTATTTTCTCATTACCAATTTCTCTCTATACGGGAATTTCCAGTGGTTAAAGGGTGGTGGCAACTGAAATTATTTTCTGTCTTGATAACTAATTCATTAAACAAATAATTATTGGGTGCTGTTATGTACTAATGATCCTAACATTCTCCTATAAAATATTCTCTTCCTTAAGAAATAAAAGAAAACAATGTCATATATTTCTGCAAAAATGTCTCCCACTCAGACAACAAACATATCATTACTAATGAGGTGTCTTGTATCAGTATATAAACTTGTCATTCAGAAATGGCCAGTTGATGGAAGATGGTCTGCTTCTGAGCCACAAGATGATTTATAATATCAACTAATTTTGCCTCTTTAGATTATTATGACTATTATAAAGGCACAGAAGTTTCTACAATATCTCAGGTGATGACCAAGTTATGAAACAATCCATTAAGTCGCTCGTAGAGCTCTGAGAGAAAAATAACTAATATTTCCCATAATTTCCATATAACGTTCCTAGTGTTGCCCTTTGAGATTACATAGAATATGCAAGTCCTCTCCTATTGGAATTACAGTTGGCATTTATTGGGTGTTTACTATGTAAAAAGCCTTGCGCTAAATTCTTTATAGACATTATGATGTTATCTCCCTCTATAAACACAGACCCACACCAACCCCTTTTCCAGGCAAAACAAACATAGCTCTTACAGCTGTTTCTCATATGACTGTTCCAGACTTCCAACATTTTGATTACCCTCCCCTGGACAGCTCCATTTTACCAACGCCACCCCCCCCCCCCCACCCTACCCTTTAAACTATGGCATCCCTATCTGGTCACAATCTTCCAGATGTGAATTAACCAATTCCAGATATGGAGGACTATTATTTCCTTGTCTGGAAAGGCTATTTCTCTTAATCTGGCCTAAGAAGATGGGGGGGGGGTTATTTGTTTGTTTGGTTGGCTGTGGCTTTTATTTTTTGGGGGGGTGGGTAGTATTTTGGCAAATCATATGACTTGCTCATGTTGACCTTATTGTCAACTAAACCCCTGAGACCTTTTTTTTGCATAAACCACATTTAAGCCAAATCTCCACCATCCTGAGCAGTTGATTTTTAATTGAAAGGAAATGTTTACTTCCTATGTATCTATCCTTATTAAATTTATTCTCTTCAATTTACTGTTCTTTCTACACTATCAAGATCTGTTTGAATCTTATTTCATCACTCCGCACACTAACTTCCTTTATAGCATCTGAAAATGAAGCAAGCATGTAGTTTATATTTTCATCTGAGCTGATCATTTCACAAGTTGAATGACCCTATGTGGCATGCCAACTAAAATTTTCCACCTTTGATAATGAGTTCATTACAGGAGATCTTACAGGCCTTCAATCGGTTTTTTTTTTAATGTTTATTTATTTTTGAGAAAGACAGAGACAAAGTATGAGCGGGGGAGGGGCAGACAGAGAGGGAGACACAGAATTTGAAGCAGGCTCCAGGCTCTGAGCTATCAGCATAGAGTCCGACACGGGGCTCAAACCCATGAACTGTGAGATCATGACCTGGGCCAAAGTTGGACATTCAACTGACTGAGCCACTCAGGAGCCCCAGGCCTTCAATCAGTTTTGAATCTGCCTAATTATTTTTGTCTTCTACATCTCTGTCTTCATCTTGTACTCAGTGACACCCAGCAACTTTGTCAGCTCCTTTGCTAGAATCATGATGCATTTCTCCAACTTACCATGAACCAAAAAAATAGGCATTGTAAGTTGTTCTTAGTGGACCCATATTGATTGCTAGTAATTGCAATTTTCTTTCTTAACCTAACAAATAATCTATCTCAAAATTCACTACAGAATCTTGCCAAAAATCAATACAGTTTAGGTTTTTGTTCCTAAAATTCAATGTTCCTCCCTGCCCTCAACTCATACACACTTTACAAATATTGGCTTATCTTCATTCTTAATACCTCCCTTTTCCTAAGATTATGACATTGTGGTTGGATTCTTATCTGTGGTCAATACACTGAAATGAAATCCAATTTTTATCTGATTCCCTGAATTCATTTAAAGCAGGTATATACCCTTTGCCATTCTCTTGTCTCTCTAGAAGCTCAAGTCTCAAGTCTTCTTTGACATTATTCTATCTGTTATTTCCAACTTGAATATGAGTATTTTCACAACAACTCCAAGAGGTAGTTGGGTCAATTATTTTTATCCTCCTTTCTTTTGAAGTCATTGAGACTCAACAAGATTAATTGAGCAGTGATTGAGTAGCAAAGTTAGAATGGAAGCCAATTGTTTTACCTCCAAATCCAGTGCTTTTTAAACTACTTTTGGTGTCTCCTTTTCTAAATTTCCAGGGGAAATGTTGCCTTTTTAACTGGATCTATATGTTTTGTGTTCCAGAAAAAAAGAAAGTCAAAGCTAAGTAAACTTAGGTTTATCCCTCTTTGTTTTTATGCCAGAATACTTGGATGCAAATTTATTGTCTGGTTCCTCAGCTCTGTCCTACAAATTACCTACTATTTATTCTTTCTTGTTATGTTTTACTTTCATTTTTTTAAATACAATTTATTGCCAAATTGGCTAACATACAGTGTGTACACCATGCTCCTGGTTTTGGGGGTAGATTCCCGTGGTTCATCACTTACATACAACACCCCGTGCTCATCCCAACAAGTGCCCTCCTCAATGTCCATCACCTATTTTCCCCTCTCCCGTTATGTTTTACTTTTAAATGTCTTACTTGACACGTGTGCCAATCTTTTTTTAATAGCCCATAAACAAATCTTGCATTCAGATTGGCTCTTTTCCTCAAGGAACCCCAATACAGCTAGTAAAACAATACCCCTATTGTCAGCTTCTTTCCTCCTATAACTTAGAGAGAATTTTATTCCCTATAGGGTTAGAGAAGCTGGAACTTAATCTTCAAGCAGTTCATTTGGTTACTCCATGAATCTGTTCTGCCATTCCAACCAGAAGAAAAAATTACCATCCCTTAATAAAAACAAAGAAATTTACCTACAAACAATCAAAGACTATGCAAAGACAGATCAAAATCACAAAAGAAGACAAGCTTTACAAGTAATGGCAATGGCTGAAAATGTAAACAAAGATTACATATGTGTAAATGCATGTAAAGGATGTATTCTCTTGGGGCACCTGGGTGGCTCAGTCAGTTAAACATCTGACTTCAGCTCAGGTCTGATCTCACCGTCCACGGGTCCACACCCTGAGTCTGGCTCTGTGCTGGTAGTTCAGAGACTGGACCCTGCTTCGGATTCTGTCTCCTTCTCTCTCTGCCCCTCTCCTGTTCTCACTCTGTCTCTTTCTCTCTCTCTCAAAAATAAATAATAAATAAAACATTTTTTAAAAAGCAATGTATTATCTTTGGTTTTCATTGGTTTTTCCTTGTTGTATGTAGATTACATTTTTTTTTTTTTTTGGCAATTATATTGCTTGTGGTCTTAGACCTTCTTAAATCTGTTGCTTGATTTCTTTCATTAGTTTTGCAAAGTTCTCAGCCATTATCTTTTCAAATATTATTTCTGACCCATTCTGTCTCTCCTCTCCTCAATCCTTCTAGGACCTCTCCTCAATCCTTCTAGGACTTCAATAATACATATGTTACCTCCTCTCACTGTATCCTCTATATTTTTTTAGCCATCCTTATTTTTCTCCACGTTCATTCTGGATATTTTCTTCTGACCTTTCTTCTAATTTTCTAATTCTCTCTTTATCTACTTCTTTTTATTAAAATTAATGAAAAGTCTTTTTAAAAGTTTTTTTGTGTGTTGTTTATTGTATTGGATCATATAATTTCCAGTTTTACTCTTAAGTTTTCAATACTGTCCTATCTCCTTGAACATAGCATAATTATGTTAAGGTCTGTGTCTGATGACTATAGTATCTACAACTCCTGTGGGCCCTTTTCCATTGTCTGCTGTTTCTGTTGTATTTTGTTCACAGAGTTTATCACCTCATATGTTATTTTCTGTTTTGTGCTACATAACGTACTTATAGAACTGTTAGTAGAACTAATTTACAGTCAGCAATGAGGTTTTCTGTTTCCAAAGAAGTTTTATGTATGTGTACACCAGGTAGCTGGAGGTATGAACAATTTGAGGACTTAAACCCAATTTAAAAGATTGAGATGATTTAAAATGAACCTGAAATCTTTAAGAGTTACTGTAAACTCTGGATTTACCCTTAAAATTGGAGTATCAACCTTCAAGATACAACCTAATTGAGGCAGTTTCATCAGAACCCCCAACAAGTTGGTGAATCCTGGACTCTAATCCCTACCCTAGCCCCATAAGGCTATCAAAAGCTCTGCTCAAGTTTTCATCACAAAGAAAACAATTATTTATATACTTATGAGATGATGGACATTAACTAAACTTATTTTGATGATCATTTTATAATATATTTAAGTCAGGGCATTATACTGCACACCTTGAACTTACACCATGTTGTATGTTAATTATATCTCAATAAAACCGGAAAAAATAGATAAACATTTTGAAAAACCTCTTCTCAGACTCTCAGGTTCTCAATACCTTCTCCATTGTTGGCAAATGTTCCCAAAGGGAAAATGGCCCTGGATGCTGGGCTTACTCCCTTGCCCCTCTATCTCCTCCACATTATATTATTAGACAGTAATTTTTTACTATCTTGTTAGATGTCTAATGTTTTCAAGTAGATTTTTAAAAAATATTTTGTCCAACATTTCTCGTTGTCCTTTGCAGATAGTTGATGGGAATTACCTAGTCTACCATCACTGGAAACAGAAAGTCTCTAGGACTTTGTTTATGAGTAGATCATGTTAGTCACATCTGTAGCCAAATATCAGCATTCAGGCTCATCTTTGAATTGATAACCTTTCCCTTGCTGATACAACTACAGTGATATGACAATATTATGGAAGTTCCCTAATTTCAGCATAATTGCCTTACCCCTAACTTTGACCCACCTTATTTCAGATAAGAGACCGTAAGTTTCATTTCAGTTGACTTTTCTTGACAAAGCCTCCTCATTTACTACTGCCACAGAAAATACTATTAAAGGCAGGTTGGTGTAGTGGAAAGAACACTGGAATTGGAGTGAGAAAACTTGGATTGGAACGCATCTCCATCATGCATTTACTGGCTTGGCTCCACAGTTTCTCCCACCATGCCTCAAGCCCTCTATAAGCATGCAGACTACAAAGGTAAATGAGAGTCGGTCTTTGGCATCTATTCAGCATCTGTAAGCCTTAACATGTTTATTTGTAAAGTAGGCGTTATATTATCTCATATGGTTACTGTAGGGATTAACTAAGGAAGCTGTATAGCCCTGAATTCATAACCACAGACACATAGGAGGCACTTTAATTACTATTTGTTTTCAATTATAGACAGTATTTTATACAACAGATTTATCTCCAAAAATTTTTGTAAATCAAATCATGCTTTAAATGTCCTATGGGAGCTAAGTTTTGAAGGGAAATTTATTGAAGATATAGAAAGAATCCTCCTTCTACAGAATATTAAATCCATTTCACTTAATCTCTTGTAATCATATCGATTTTCATAAAATTCATTTGATCAGAGTAAGTTATGCCTGCAATAAAGACACAAGCACTTCCTCTATTCAGATGGTCTTAGAAGCCTCACAAGGTTGATGACAACCTGTGCTGAGATGATAAACAGTGATACGGTTCCATGTGTCTATAACAGCAAAGAGTTGACCTGAGCGGGCATGGATGATTTAAGTTAAATGTTAAGTATATGCCACAAGGGTATCACAGGAGACCATGAAGTTTAGTAAGCACGAGCAAAAAAGCCTTACAATCAATTCATTAAGGCCATAATCCCAGATATTAATTCAAACATGATTCTTTGGTTCTGAAGGGTGGAATGTTTTATGACATTATTGCATTTCCAAAGATTTCATCATTTATTATGTTGACTGGAATTTTATCGTTGTTTTAAGTAGCACTCTTTATGAGATCATTTTGTCCCTTTAGAATCTAAATCTGGGTAATGACTCCGGTGTTTTCAGTTTCCAGTTGTTTGTAGATTGTCATTGCCTTAAAAAATTGTTTAAAACAACAAAAACCCGGAGCATTCTAATAGAAATGTAAACACTCGGACTTCATTTTGATAATGTGCTAGTGGTCAGTATAAATGATAACAAACAAATGCAGATTCATTGCTATAACTCAGGCAAACAGTATTCTGTTAAAAATTCTAAATAATCTTTTTGGGGTAGATGTAGACTTGAAACATCAGGCAAGCTCATTCCTGCAAACGGTCTGATAATAATTAGCTTCTTAGCAACACAGGGATTTTTAGGGCAAGCATCTGTTATAAATGTGAAAATAAAGGAGAAATTTTGATGAAAACCTTTGCATATTTACTGTCAGTTCATTTCAAAATTGGTTTCAATCTATTGATTTCTTGCTGTGGATCCTTGAAATTACGGTAACTAATTTTAAATAGATTTCAGAATTAACAAGTGGTTTATTGGTGGCATAGGAGGTAGTAACAGCACAGGACATGGAGGTAGACTGCTAAGATTCAAATCCCTGCTTTACCACTTAGCAGCTGTGTTAAGGCAAAGACACTGACCTTCCTTAATTTGTCATCTGTAAAATGGGAATAATAGTAATAGTACCTGCCTCATGGAATTTTATGAGAATTAAATGAGACCAGCTATATAAAGTGATTTGCATAGGCTAGCACATAGTAAGCAGTAAGTAGTAATTACAGGTAGTATATCCTAAAGTATATATATTAAATACATAGTTCATATTAGGAAGGGGCAATGAAAGTAAGAATAGACAACAGTTACTTCTTTAGCCATAACGCTCAATACTTGCGTGGGTCAGTAGCAAGTCCATTATATCATCTCTGCAACCTCAGATCTACCACTCAGCAGAAAAGATAGGATGTTCATAGATTTACCTAGAAAAATAGGACAAGGTTTTTAAAAAGTCACATTCTATCATCAATGTGATTTTAAACATGAAAATAAAGCAAAGTCTCATAGAATATTAAAAAAGTACCTTTTCACATGTTCCCAACTGCTTCCTTATTTAAGCATCTTTCAGGAATAGAAAAACACTTCCTTAATATGATTTTTTATTATCATACACAGAGCCAACGTCAACAGCCAATAGAGACATTCCTATTTAAAGCAGGAAGAAAACAAAGGTGCTTGATAAAGTTAACATTATTTAATATTGCTCTGTAAATTCGAGACAATGTAATAAGATATGAAACAGAAATGAGACACAATAATTGGAAGAGTGAATAACGTTATCACGTTGTAGATTATAATGTTAGGCAATATGAGCATTCACTGGCAAAATTAGAATTAACAAATTTTAGTGAAGTGCCTGGATGCACTCCGTATCTAAAAGGCAGTAGGTGTCCTACATAATATTGTATTACCTACCACCCATACTACATACAACGAGTTATTTATTCTCCCACTCAGTTAAACTATCCCATCCCAGTGGCTCACTTCTTCGCTGCCCCATGAATTTATGCAATTTATGGTGATCAAGTTAAGGCAAAGCACTAGTAAAAGTAATCCGGGAGATTGTTGGTGTGGCTTTAGGCCCAACAGTGCCAAGATATGGTCTCCTAGGAAATATATCTCACCTTCTTCTGAGTGCTGGGAAAGAACCAGGCCAAAGTGAGGCTTTCAGTCATTCAACAAATACTTCCTGAGTTTTTATGCCAGACATTGTGTTAATGCGGAGAATACAACAGCATGGCCTCTGTCCTCATGGCGCTTTCAGTCTCATGAGAAAAACAGAAATTAAATAAATAAACCCAAGAAAACATTTATTAAGTGCAAGTTATGATGAGGTGCATGAAGGAATAATAGAAAAACAAAGTGGCAGGGCGTGAGGGAGCATGAGAGAGGGTATAAAATTCAGAATGAGGGTCAGGGAAATCTGTCTGAAGAGACACCATTCAGGTCAGACCTGAGGGACTGGGAAGAAGCTGGTCAAAGAGGGGTGGGCAGCAAACAGCAAAGAGCTGGAAACAAAAGGCCAGTGTAGTAGAGGAAGAATGACAGGAAATAAAGTTAGAAAGACAGGGAGGGTCCATATAATGCAGTTGGTATAAGTTTAGATACTTCCTGCTGCAAATACTAGAAAGACTAATTGAAAAGAGCTCAAATCTAACATAACAAGACACCCAGAGGCATGTGGTTACAGGAGTGGATATGTTAGCTGCTCAACCACCCCGCCAAGTTTGAAGGTTCTTTCCATGTTGCCTCCTGCCATTTTTGGGAGTCATCTCTGCATTTAGGCTGGATCTTCATGGTGCTTAGATGGTTGCTGCAGTCCATTTTTTTTAAGAGCAAGTAAACCTTTCCCAGAAGCATTACCCTAGCCCTTCCCAGCCCTCTCCTCCCAGCAGGCTTGTGACTATGTCCCCTTAGCCAGATTAGTACTGTAGCCAAGACTGAAACTACCACTGGTGAAAGGAATGCAATTACCACAACTGTTTTGCCATAATTCACCCACTGGGGCCTGACTACACGCTTCAGGAACAATGGCACCTAAATGCAAAGTTCTTTTTTTTTTAAGTTTATTTATTTATTTTTGAGAGAAACAGAGACAACCTGAATGGGGGAAAGGCAGACAGAGAAGGAGACAGATCCCCAAGTAGACTCCATGCTGCCGGCACAGAGCCCGACATGAGGCTTGATCTCAGGAAACTGTGAGATGGTGACCTGAGCCGAAACCAAGAGTCGGACACTTAACTGACTGAGCCATCCAGGCACCCCTCCTAAATGCAAGGATCTTAATGTGGGGCCCATGAATACCTTGGATAAGATAGAATTCAGGGAGATCTCTCAAGTGGGGTTAGAAAACACTACATCTTTATTTTCCAATCATCTCTAACTGAAATCTTATTTCCATCAATTATAAAGGTAGGCAAAATAAACCCACAGTAGTAATATCACTGTGCCTTTATCACTAATGGAAATTACAGATATTTCATATCACAACACAGTTACGGTTACATTGCTTTCCTGCATTCCCTACTTCACCTATTTTTGATGACTATATAGAAGGAAGTAAGCCAAAGACAACCCCAGAGTTCAATGTTCTCATTCACGCCAAGCAACAACAGCCTTCATGCTGATAGATCTGCTAAAATTTCAATGTTAACTTCAGCATCCATTTTTTAAATTTATAATAAATGGATATATATTACTATTCTACTGATTTGTTTTTGATACTGTATTTCAATATACTTTGCTTCTTTTGTAACCCAATATATTTTATACATTAAAAAAAGATTATTCTGAAAAGGGGTCTCTAAGTTATACTAGCCTGTCAATAGGATCCATCCTGAACTAACCAAAATCAAGATCAAAGGCTGCAACAGGGTATGTGGATATATTATGGCAGGCAACTAAAAATGTCAGCCATTCATTACCTTACAGCCCATATTAAAGAGTATGAATTTTACGTCCAAGGATAATAGGAAACTAACAAAGTGTGGTTTTAAAATAAAATGTGTTAACATACATAGAGAGAATTCTGCATAAGTGTATAATTTTTCCCCCAAATTTCTTCATAGTATTCCATTGAAAGGCTTTAAGTGAGAATTTGCTTTTTAGAGAGATCACTCTCGCTCAAGAACGAATTAGACAGAGAAAAATCAGAAGCAACGAGACCAAGTAGGAAGTTATTCTAATGGTCCAAGCAACAGCTGCCAGGGACTTACACAGGCTTGTGTTCGCTGAGATGGACAACAAGGAATATATTTTCTATGGCATTTGGAGGCGTCTTTATGCAGGACTGCAGGCAGGAGCAGATTCAAATTTTGTGGCCCTAGAATTTATACAATTGATGAATGCTGTTTTTAAAAAATTGAAAATACAAAAATATGTAAATACAAAATTAGGTACAGGATCTTGAAAGGGCCCTGGACAAACCTGAGCTTTACTGGCTTCACAGTAAATCTGCCTCTGGTCATAGGAGAGGGGAGCAGAGGTCCCACGAAGAGCTAACATTTATGGAGCATTTACTGTCGCCAGACACTAGTCCGTACATGTTTTTTTTTTTAATTTGAGAGAGAGAGAAAGACAAAGAGCATGAGTGGAGGAGAGGGGCAGAGGAAGAGAGGGAGAGAGAGAGAGAGAGAGAGAGAGAGAGAGAGAGAGAGAATCCCAAGCAGGCTCCACACCCAGTGTGGAGACCAACACAGGGCTTGATCGATCCCACAACCCTGGAATCCCTGGATCCCACGACCTGAGCTGAACTCAAGAGTCAGTCTCTCAACTGCACGCTTCAAACATACTTTAATTCACTAATTCTCACAACAATCCTAGGAGATATTTTTATCTTCTCCATTTTACAGATGGGGAAACTGAGGCTCTGCAAGGCATCCTGAGTCACAGCTAGGAAGAGGTAGAGCTGACACATGACCCAGGCAGCCTAGCCCTTAGTCATGATGCTACACTGCCCCAAAATATAGCTCTCAAGACCTGGGACTGAGAACAAGGCAGATGACAATACTATTTACTGTATGACAAAAACCACAAGATGAGCTGGCAGGGGGTACTAGAAGAGCAAGAGTTGATGAATAAGTTAAGTTTGTGACACTGACTACCATTTACATTGTAATGTCAAGTAGGCTGTTGGACATGTAAGTCTGGGCCTCCAAGAAGAGATCCAGAAGGGATATACACATGGAAGTCACCCACATGGGGATGGAACAGGTGACCCCGGCGCTTACACTGCAAGGGGGAAGAGACACGAAGGAGACCATGAGAGGAAAACCAGGAGAGGTCAGTATAACAGAAGCCAAGGGAGGGTGTGACAAGCTACGTGACTGAATATAGGACTGGCGACAGTGACTCCGCAGTCAAGTGTAGACAGAAATGGGAGGAAAAGGCTACTATTTAAGAAAATCCCAAACTCCTACTTTTGGGGAACTTCTTCAAAAGCAATAAGAGATAGATGGTTAAAGAGAAGCCTCTGAGAAGCATTCTATAAACATAACAAACAATCCGTGGGATAACCTGGTCACTGGCCAGATACGAGGGAATTTTCAAGTTCACTTCAGGTCCAACACTGCTTGAGGAGAAAGCCAGCATTCTGGAAGGTGTAGGGAATGTATGATACAAGCACACAGCTGACCCCCCCCCCCCCACACCCAGGTACATAGAATTGGATAGAACACAATCCATGTCCATGAGACAAACGCGTGGCCCAATGTAATTAGTTAACTCACTTATTTAGTTTGTTTTATTTTTTATTATTATTTTAATTACTTATCTTTAATAATGTAATGAAAACCCCTCCAAATCCACTATTCAAAACACTGGTTTATTAACCTTTGAAAAAGCTGTTCAAGGAAATCTTGTGGAGAGATCTTGCTGCCATAGCGGAGGGCAACAGTTAGAAAATCCCAGACTGGAATTGCAATGAACTTTCAGGGCTAACCAAGTAAGCAATCTTAAGTCACATTAATAAGACTGTCCACACCAAGGACAGTAAAAGCCACACTGTAACCATCACTGGGCATATGGTGTCTGGTCTTCTATAATCAGCTCCCAGAGTTATATTTTAAGGACAGTGTTGACAAATCAGAGTATATCCGGAGAATATAATCCAGGATGGTGAGAGAAGATGCTGAATAAATGAAGACATATTTAGCCCAGGGTTGGGAGTGGGCGACATGGGATGGGAGGGGGTGGCAGGGGAGGGTGGTGGTGTGGTAGGGCAAGGGGCTCAGGTCCTCTAGAGCTGTTCCGTGTTGTAGCCCAAGGAAGAAAATGGGCCAAAGTTTGGTTTAAGGAGGAGATGTGATTTTAGCCAAGTAAAATAAACAACTTGCAGAAAATACCCAGGCTTCAATCAACAGCTCTGAAAAACTAAGCTCTCTGTCACCAGTGAAATCCATCCAGGGGCTGAGTGACTGGAGAGGATACGGCAGGAGGAACCACCTGCATTCAGGCAAAAAGGTTGAGCCTCATCCACTGACCCTCAGTTTCTCCAGGTTTGGTGAAGCCAATAGGCTCTGCTCCCCAAATCTTTCTCCGTAACCCCTTGCCACAACTAGTCAGCAGCCTTCTTTTAGCTGCACCCCACTGTCCCTAAGATAGGGTGCTTATCAACTAGTCATACAGGACATTAGCCTAAAGAGGAAAGCATGGCGTATCATCCTTCACTGTTTTACCCTTCTGGATATATCGCTCTGGACTCTCAGATCCCAAAGGCTGTTTATACTTTCCTATCCCAGCCCATGTGACCTCTGGGACATCTCTCTGAACCTCCACCCTCCCTAAAAGTTACTGATCTCCCTCACTAACGTGCCTTTAAATTTCTAATGGTCTAAACATTATAGGTCATATTTGTCCAAAAATTATCGGGGTTATTTTATATAGTTTGGGTGCTCCAGCCTGAAATTTGGGGAATTTCTATGTCCTTTTTTCTACCCACTATCTTTACTACTCCCCCTTGCCTACATAAGCTTTATTTCTTATCTTTCCTGCTCCTACTGCTTCCCATCCCACCTTATAACCCTTACTCTTCATCTTCAAGTTTTGTTTTTTTTAGTAGAAATGTAGAAGGCAAGAGATAAAAAGAGAACCAGAGAACACAAAATATTCCCTCCGTCCTGCCTTCTCTCACTCTCCCTCCCCCTCTCTCTCAAACTGTAAAAGTAGGAGAATGCCAGAGTGAGTAATCACTCAGGTCTTGGTCTTTGGGTATGAAGGTAGCTTCCAGCCCTTACTAGCAGTGACCCTTGGGCAAGTTACAGAGCCTCTTTGGCCCTTAATTTCCCCATTAGTAAAATGATGATAATGAGAATATCTGCATCATAGATGAAGAAATTCATGTGAAGTGTGTATACAGTGTCTGACACATAGTCTGTGACAAATGAACGTTATTACTCATATCATATGAGGAAATTATTCTCTGACTAGGTACAGGATATGGTCATCCCTTGATCAGATATGTACGCATCTGTTTCTAAAGACATTTTTGCCCTCTGTTGCCCAGCTAAGAAAACATATTTATTCATGTATTCAACAAATAACCTATTAAGCACATACTAAGTTTCATTCCTTGTGCTCAGTGGGGGCTTGATTAAATAAACTCCTGTATAAACACACTGTAGAATACGATGCTGCAGCTAAAGAGAACTAGGTGTATTTATTATGTATTATCTTGGAAAAATCTCTAAAGATGTGGAATTCAGTGGGAAAAAGAAATTGAACAGGTTATACAGAGTGATGCCATTTTTATAAAATTACATACACACACATACACACACACACACAAACTGCATATTTTGTATGGATATATGTATCCATATTATATATGGAGATATATATATATATATATATACTCAGTAGAGGAAGTTCTAGACTGGCAGACACCTAACTGGGAAGGAAACTAGAATGCACAAGTGGGGAGTGGTTTAAAGGAATATTAGCCTTATTTGTTATGCTCAAATTTTTACATGGAGAAGAAATTCATATAATATTTTAGATAGTCTTTTTAAATTAAAATAAGTCATCATATGCCCCCTGCCAGGCTTCCTGCATATCCAACTGACACTGGGCCTCTGGGCCCTGACTTCGAATCCCTGACTTCGAACAGGGATTCAGTTATCAATTTAAAAACAAAAAAGCCTAACCGCGCAGAAGATCCCAGTCTTGTCACTGTCTTCTTCGATGCCTTGAGAAGTAAGGCGGAGGCATATTTATATAAGCACACCTACACGAAGTTCTAAATTTACCTATTTAGAAAAGCGTGCACACAAACACATCGTCTCCTGGGAGAGCAGGTCTGTGGGCTGAGCAGTGGTTGGGCGCAGCCTCCAGTCTCCTTTCTGCCCGCCCCTCCCCATTCTTTCATCAGCTGGAGTCTCAACAATATCAGCCTGGAGGAAGCAATAAAAAAGTCCTAGGTGACAGTTTTCACTTCCAATATGTGGGATGCTGAAGATCTAAGTTCTCACCGGAGCTTTTCCTTGGGCTTGCTTTGTGGTCCTGGCAAATCAGATTAACTTTGAGGCATGGGCGAAGCAGAGAGGATGATGTAAAACACTGTCAATCCCTTTAAATAGGTAACTCTGGATTTGCTGAGTCCTTAGAAATCAGAAGGGGCTTCTATATGGGTACAAAACACGTACCTTTGTGAGTTTTCATACATACATATGGTGTATATAAATTGATAACAGGTGATTATGTTTATATAAACATATCCTAAATTATATGTCAGAGAATACAAATAATATGATGTATACATGTTTTGTGTATATGCCTAATTTTGTGTATAAACACGTTTTATATAACATGCACATTTTAAATATCTATTAAATGCACATACAATATATTCACAGAATTCTTCTCTTGTTAATGTCTCAAATATAAGATCTAACAGCTGTCTATAACTAATACATAATGGTTATCAGCAGAGCCTATAGGCATAAGCTGCATAATTTATAACTATCCCGTTATGAGATTTTTTAAAGTTTATTTATTTAAGTAATCTCTTCACAGAGCATGAGACTCCAACCTATGACTCCAAGATCAAGAATCGCATGCTCTTCTAACTGAGCCAGCCAGGTGCCCCAATGGTATGAGATATTTTTAATATGGGTTTAGTTGTATATGATTAAAACATCAAGGCCAGGATGAGAGTGAAACTCACAAGGAGTTTAGGGTGAAAATCTGAGGAGGCCCCCCACTCTAGGGTCCCTGCATGCCACATGCCTCAGCCTAGTCACAGTCTTGATAAAAAATGCCTCTGTTTCTTCTAGCATCCTCACCATCACCTGAAACGATTACTAATTAATTACTAAGTTCTGGGTGCTGTTTATGCACTTTGCATATATTAACCTGCCTAAAGAAATGTCTAATTTCTAATTAGATGTCTAACATCTAATTTCTGTCTAATGTCACAATAAAGTGAATGATGAGAAATTGTGCCTAATATGTCAAATGTTTCAAAAGCCATAACTAAAATGTCCCAGCTAGACATGACCTCCAGTGAGAGCTCATCAACCAAGTGTACCACCTGAGTTAAGATCCAGCATTCTTTCCTCTACATTAGCCATGGTGATGCTTTTCTTTGAATATACACTGCGTGAAGTATCCTTTTACTGATCTCTTTCTGTGTGGGGGAAGCTTGGCAGGCAGTAGGCTTCAACTCTATCTGCTTAGGTGTAATATGATTGACAGATTTCAAAAGGAAGAAGGATACACATTTTCATTTCCTATATTTCTACTGCTCCTTTGAAAATTGAGGCAGAAAATGGAACTTATGATAGTCTAACTGTACTTCAACAAGATAATATGCTTATATTTAAACTCTTACACAGACCAAGGAAGGGGGATTTACACAACATATTATCTAGTATCTAGCTACAGGTGATTTACTGTTGTGCACTGAAATGCAGTTGAAGTACAAGATGGATAGTAATATTATATTGTGGTATATATCCTGTTCACATCAGGCCTTCGTAATAAAAGCCGAACAGCAATCTACAGAACCTGTCTTAAATCTGCCATCTAAGATACTGATTGTAAAATAAAATGATCAAAGTGCAGGTTATCTCTATACTGCCTTCCCCTGAGAGAGTGGTATGCAAAGAACTTCCTCCTTTTTATTTATTTACATTCAGTCAACAGAAACATAAATTAAATTAAAAACCTTAGTGTTATGTGGACTGAATAAAGCACACCTAATATGTTGCTAAGTAGATTTTTTTTCAGATGTTACAGACTACAGCCTATATTGTACTTTTATCCAGTGCACTTTTTACTACTTACTGACAACAAAATATGCTTATAAAAATAATAGAGTAAAATGAATTTTGCAAACCAGCAATTTCACATGCTACAATCCTGCTGAGAACAAACAATTTTTAGTGGGTCTTTATATTTGACACATGAAATCAAACATTCCTGCAAATTGATTTCATTATAAATAAATTCTTGAGGAGGCAATGGAAACAGAGCAACTCAAACAAGTTAACATTGCAAAGGGAAATCTCAAATGAATTTTAAGCAAACTTTTTTGTCTTTAGAGGCATGTAATTTTAGGAACATTAAAGGCCAAACTTTCCTGTAGAAAGGGAGGTCCTTGTGTATTACACAATTTAGAGGACAGAAAAGTATTGAGGTCTGAAAGTATCCAGAGAAGAAGCATCCTATCTTCCAAATGCATATACAGATATAGAGTTGGGTTAAAGTGAAGGTCAAGAGAATCCTTAGAAGGGAAAAGATGTCTCCGTACTTTGATCACATTTCTGTTATACTGAGGACTTAGACACTCTCTTCTTGGTGCTTCCACGACTCCTGACACAGACTCCCACTATGACACCCATCTCAGTGAACTATAATAATTTATTATGTATTTTTGTATGTATAATATAATATATTAATATAAAAATATCTAAAATTTAGCTTGTTGTCTTCGCAGACTATAACCTCCTTGGGAAGAGAAATTGTCTTATTCATCTTGTGACCCCAGCACCTAGCCCTGCACGTAGCCCTGAGTAGGCATTCTATAAATGCCTGGTAAGACTGATAGCAAAAACAATAACATGATTTGAAAGAATGAGAGAGGAATGTGGACGGGGGAGGATGAAATATAGTCACATTTGATGTATCTTGAGGAAATGAGAGCTGATTATAGGCTGGTTTGACACACAGAGTTTTTTAGGGTCAACTATTAAACCGCCTCCTTCTCCCAGTGGAGCCAGTCATTTCCCCCATTTTATTCGTTCACTCAACAAATATCTACTGAGTGCCAACTCTCTGCTAGGCAATCACTGGCTACTGCAATAGTCTGATATCGTGAAACACAGAATCACTGTAATTTGCCATGATTTCATTGCAGATATGCCAACAAAGACTCAGAGCTGAAGTTCAAGTTTAAGTTCCAGCTAAACTATAGAACATTTTTGTTTTACCATTTAAATATAGCTTGCCATTAACTAAGTGGCTTCACTGTCCTTAAGACTCAAGGGTTTGCTCTAGTGTGCATTTGACAACATAACCAGATCTTCTTAAGATCCTGGCTTAACTCTCCAATCTTGCACTCAAATGCGAAGTGCCACTTATAATTACCCTGAAATGGGCCTCATTTCTTTAAGCATTTCATATCAAACTGGAGACCCTTGAGCAAGCTACTTATTTTTTTTCTCTATTTAATTCTATGCCAAATGCCTTATTTTCCTTCAACAAATAATACCCTACCTCTAATATGGTACAGAGAAAATAGGAACAAAATTGGGTTATCTTGCATTCTTAGCCTTAAAAGATCATGTTAAAATGACCACTCACGTCGTTTATAAAAACACTGGTCTTTTCAATCAATGACAGAGAAAATCCCATTAAGTGTTTTAAAAAAAATTCTGTCCACTAAAATGAAGGCAGATATCTTTTAAAACTATATAAAGCCTTTGAGTTCTTTCTCTCTTTTCCATTTACACATAATTTCTGGATGCAGGGGGAGGTCCTTTAGTAAAACACAAGTAGAGAAAATGATAGTACAGTTTTGCTTAAGATAGGAATAAAGGGCTTCTTTTCTTGCCATTTCCCCTTATTAAACTGACAAAGGCAGCGCTTTTAGAACTCTGTTAAAGGCAAGCTTGTTTGCTTATAGGTCAAAGAAGAGAAACAGAGAAATTAGAAGTAAAAGAGACCCATCTATTTTATCCATGTCACCGCCAGGACGGTATTGTTCCTTCCAGTGGCCTTTCTGGTTAGAGATGTCATAACTGACAGCAGATTTAGCATTCACCTTTAATAGTTGATTCGTAATTGAGCAGTTTCTGTCAAAATAGGTAACAGTCTCAGCATTAGTTCAATCAGCACTGCTTAAAATTCAAGCTTATGTTCCCCTCTCCTTAATTAATCCTACCCTACTTTACCCTTATGTTTTCTTTTTCTTTTTTTTTTTCTTGCTTTACATTTCAACACCTCAATATGAAGATAAGTATTGTCATGATTTCCAGACTGTACCATGTTGTTTCTGGCCACCGCTTAGCCACACGATATACTCCATAAACCCTTCTTCATAAATCAAGGCGTCCCTTCCCTTAATCATGCCCATTATTTATCTCTGGGTTCCATCCAAGACTGTCAACATTGTTTGCTTATTTAGGTGCTCAAAACTGAATACAGTTGATTCCGGGTACTTTCAGCCACATTTGCAGGAGAGACCCTCCTTCCCCTGAGGCTACAACACTGCCTCAGAGTCCTGCTCTGTCCTTCTTTTAACAGTCACTAGGAACTTGTCTACACATCTCCCAGCCCTTCCTCCACTGTAGGTTGCTACCAGCAATCCCACTACTCAAGATTCTCTTCTTTTCTGTGAATGCCTCTGGTGTGATTTGTGCCAGATATTTGCATCTTTCTGAGAGCAATTTCATTTTTTTTTTCATCCCATATTTCTGCCTTGTTTCAGTCCTTTTGAACCACACTGCTGTTCATATCCTGGCCATTTATCAAAGCTTGTAACACCTTCCAATTTAGTCATCTCAGCAACTGCCATTAGCATTCTGTTCATTCCGTCTCTCGGATTATTGATAAATACATAAAAATACAAACTACGGTGACCCACAGACAGACAAGCACTCAGAACTTCGCACAATGCTGCTCTTGTTACCTTTCACAGGTGGCCTTTTGGCCCCTTCAGCCTGTGTGGCTGCGGTTTTATTAAGCCTGCCCGGAACTAACATATCTAGGAAAATCGTACAGCATGGCGAATCGAATGTTTTGCTCGAGTCTGAATATAATGCAAATGTCCTACAATGTTCCCATCCCTGGCCCATCTCTCCTCCATAAATAAACCTCTGCAAAATCTGACCTTGTTTCGTTGCGGGGGTTGGGTATGTGGGTTGGTTTTATTTCACAGTTTTATTTAGTTTAGTTTGGAGTTTGTTTTGGTGAGGTTTTTAAACATCCCTCCCCTCAGACAGTATTACAATTTGATGTGATGCATTTTGGTCGTGTCAAATGCACATCTGGAGAGCTCATAAGTATACCAGAAATATCTCACAGATGTGCAATAGTAGGCACATATTCTGGATGCTCTGCTGGCGTCCATGGTCTTGAGGTGAGCATCTCCTTTGACAGATCAGAAAGCTCCCTGCACAGTTGCTGGGGTGGCATTTAACCCTTGCAGCTGTTACCAATTCCACTCCCAGGGTTGGCTTTAAGACTTTCAGCTCTCTGGCTTTATCTCCACACTGTCAAAACGTTGGCCGATGGGGCATCTGGGTGGCTCAGTCGGTTAAGCATCTGACTTCAGCTCTAGGTCATGATCTCACGGTTTGTGAGTTCGAGCCCCACGTTGGGCTCTGTGCTGACAGCTCAGAGCCTGGAGCCTGTTTGGATTCTGTCTCCCTTTCTCTCTGCCCTGACCCTGTTCACACTCTATCTCTGTCTCTCTCAAAAATAAAAATCATTAAAAAAAATTTTTTTTCATTTAAAAAAAAAAAAGCTGGCCGACTTCCTGGAGAAAGAAAGCTTAGGAATGGACTCTCAACAGCCATGTATCCCTTCTCCAGGGGTCTGTTGATTGGTGATCCAGGGGTTAGGCAATCTGAAGTCACTCTGGATCTTTAGCTGTTATATTCATAACTCTGATTATATTGTGAGGAACAAATAAGATAGTTGATGGAAATGTATAATGCAAATGTAATATTGTTAAAGAGAAAAATATATAGCTATTTGTCCTAATTTTCTTTCTTTTTTCTCCTTTTATCAATTTATGTCATGTGGCTACAAATACTGTTCTTTCCAGTGTCTACTAATCTTTAATCTTTTCTTGAAAAAGAATAAAATTATAACTATTCATCAATATATACTTTATTAATTGATTTGCATATTCTTGACAGAATCCCTAATATTTAAATACTCTATGACTATTTGTTTCAACCTCATTATATTTGAACTTTTCACTTCAATATTTGCCATGAAGTTCTTCCCTGCACATCTTGCCACTCTTGCACATCCTTTTAGATGTTTCTAGGCCACGGTCCAAGCTACTAGACTGTTGGACCTATTAGGAACAGAGACAAGAACCAGAAAGTACTAAAAATAAGAGCTTTAACTAATTAAAGTAGATATTACAAAGTCCATCCATTAAAATGCATGTATGCTATTCAGAGGTGAGGCCCAAACTCAGGGCCCATTAACGCTTGGCATATGGTTCTAAAAAATGTTAATAGCTATTTTCCAAATCTAATATATTTGGCCAACAAATTTGAAATGGAACAAAGAGCTTCTTCCTCCAGGTGAGCATTCTGAGAGGTATCAATAATGTAATCTACAGAGGAATCCAGAAAAACAAAACTATGAAAAACTACTGCAGAGTGAAATAACTCAATTTAGGATAAACAGCCCTATGTACCTCAAATAACTCTGATGGTCCTACTGGGACATGTCACTGTCTAGTTAGTAAGTGCAGTTCATAATGATATGTCCATTGCATTCATATCATTGCCCAGTGAAGAGTTCAATACATTTTAGATGGACTTCCATCTAACATAATTTTTTTAATTTTTGGTACTTAAAATAAAATTTTGTTGCAAAGTTATTTTGAAAACACCATCTAGAACAACTTGATCTGCAAAAGATAGCCAAACTTTTCTATAAACGGCAATGTATTTCTCATGTTCTCCTTGACAGAGATACACCAATACCCAACCTTTTGAGGATATAAATTCCTCAATAGTAGGGGACTGGTTATGTTCCACTGGCTTTGGATACAGAATGCCTATCTGTGCACACAGGAAGAGTTTAGAATCCTAGACTTTTAGAATGAAAAGAAACTTGGAGAGCATTCTATTCCAATTCGTTTGTTTTACAGAAGTGTTAAGTATATGCACTAACATTTTCTTAAAGCAAATATGGCATTTTTCCCCAAAATTGTACAAAAATGTATGCAGTAAAAACTAAGTCTCCTTCCCAGACAGAATCCCCAGTGCTCCAGTTTTCTTGTCCTAAAACAGCTACCGTTACCAATTTTTTTTCCAAAAACACTATGGAAATATAAGTACATACTTAGAGTTTTATAAAATACAAACAATAGCATAAGATAAAGACTGCTTTGCAACTTGCTTTTTTCACTTAAAATTCTTAATATATTTTTTAAAAGAATGAATCTGTATGTGGGGAAAATGATAAGATAGTAGACACTGGAATTAAGCTCTCTTGTGTTACTTAAAGTTTATTACTATGAGTCATTAATAAACACAGTATATACATTGAGATTCACTTCAAGCTATACAGGTGTTTCTTTTCAATGACAGAATAATCTCTAGAAGGAGTAAAGAAAATGTAAAGACCAAATGCTTTCCCTATAAAAATACCTTAAACACAAGGGCCTTCAACTTTTTAAGATGAAGCATGGAGGACAAAGACTATCAAAGTTGTATTCCTTTTTTTATTTTATTTTAATATTTATTTATTTTTGAGAGAAAGAGCATGCACAAGCTGGGGACAGGCAGAGAGGGAAGGAGACAGAATCTGAAGCAGGCTTCAGGCTCTGAGCTGTCAGCAGAGAGCACAAAGGGGTCTTGGATCCATGAACTGGGAGATCATGACCTGAGTGGAAGTCGGACTGTCAACCAACTGAGGCACCCAGGCACCCGAAGTGTCTGACGCTTGATATCGGCTCAGGCCCTGATCTCAGGATCGTGGGAGAGCTCCATGTCAGGCTCCGCCACACTGAGCATAGAGCCTGCTTAGAATTCTCTCTCCCTCCTCTTTCTGCCCTTCTCCTGCTTATGCTCTGTCTCTGGAAATAAATAAACTTTAAAATAAAAAATAATAGGACGCCCGGGTGGCTTAGTTGGTTAAGCCTCTGATTTCGGCTCAGGTCATGATCTCCCAGTTCATGGGTTCGAGCCCCCCGTCAGGCCCTGTGCTGACAGCTGGAGCATGGAGTCTGCTTCAGAGTCTGTGTCTCCCTCTCTGCTCCTCCCCCATTCATGCTCTGTCTCTCTCTCTCTCTCAAAAATAATAAACATTAAAAAAATAATAATAAAAAAATAAATAATAAATCAAAGAAATAAAAGGAAATAGAAAATATCAGAATGCATTCCAATTAGTAAGGGTAAAAAGTGTTTGATAAAAATTCACTGTACGTGTGTGCGCACTGGACTGTGGTAGAAATGTATTTCCTGCTGTGGGTCACAGGCACAAAACGTTGAAAGTTCCTGATCTGGTCTAACCACTGGCTTCTAATGAGGTGTAACTCTAGGTGTTTTCAGAGAAAAAGGCATTTGTACATTTGTTGCTGTCTTAAAACAAGCCTCTCCCAAAGAACCAACTTCACCTGGGCTCATTACTTGAAGTGCATTGTCAAGTTCTTTCTGTCAAGATGATTGGAAGGCAGGCTTACTTCTTTTTTTTTTTTTTTAATTCTTTCTTGCAAGAGTAATTTTTTTTAAGGTTTTATTTATTTTTGAGAGAGACAGACAGAGACAGACAGAGTGTGAGTCGGGGAGGGAGACACAGAATCTGAAGCAGGCTCCAGGCTCTGAGCTGTCAGCACAGAGCCCATCCCGGGGCTCTAACTCATGAATCATGAGATCATGACCTGAGTTGAAATCGGTCACTTAACTGACTGAGCCACCCAGGCACCCCAGGCAGGCTTATTTATAAACTTACTTTCTCTGCAACATAAGTTTACCTAGCTATGTGATTGATTAACCAGTAGAAATCCATGCTAATCATTAGCCATCATTATTATTTCTATTATAGGAGCACAGTAATAACAGGAAACAACTACATCCGGAAATGGATCTCACATTCTTTGACCAAGTTCCTTTCCTCTAGAATCAGTGAGGCAGAGCCTGCTGACCCATCCCCAAATCCTGACGCATGTCCGGAGCACTGACAGTCTCGATTTGGTCAAACCAAATGGAATAGGAAGATTGTACTTGACGTCTTAACAAAGAATACATCTTCCTTTGCTACAGCCCTTCCTCTTTCTGGTACGGTCAAGAGCAGAAACAGTAATGGGAGAAAGATACGTCCAGAAATGTCTGTGTTGCTTTGTGTTTTACTGGCTTCTTACTCAAATAAGGAGGCAGTGGAGTAGAGTGTGGGTGTGAGGGTCAAGAAATGTGTGTTTATGAGGATGAGTTTGATTGCAATCTGAACAAGTCTTTGCAATGTTCTAGGCCTTTATGTCTTTGTTTTTAAAATGAGAGTGTGCCATAGCAGTTTAGCCGGGAATAATAATCATAGCAGCAGTTATATGGCACTTATGGCCTCAGGGTCTGTTCCAAGCATTTTACATAAATGACTAATTTAGTCCACCCAACACTAATAGGCAGAAAAACTTTCCTTATTTTGCAGATGGACAGAGATGTAGGAGAAGCAGAACAGTTAAATAACTTGTCCAAATTTATACAGTTAGGCAGTGGGAAAGATGGGATTCAAACTCAGGCAGTGTCCAGATGCTGTGCTCTTAGCATTATGAAATGCTGCCTCAGTTAAGACCTCTTTTATCACTTATTCCATCCTCAGTTACTCTCCAAAGCTCATGTTTCTAAAGATTTTTTTTTTACTAAATACACTGTAGTTACTAAGCAATATTTTATTTGTTTTCCATTTTTTAAATCAAAGATATATTGAATGGTCCATCAGAGTATGAATTACTACATACACTCACAGAATTCCTGCCCACCAGTTCACTAGATTTCCAGGGATTACCTTTGCTCTGCCAGTTGTTCTAGGAGTTCTCAAGAAGATACCCTCTCAAGGTAAGCAGAAGGTGGCAGCAAAAAAACCTCATGACACATGTCAAATGAGGTTTTTGATCCAGATTTATTGGTTATTTTTAAAATATGTTTCAGGGGCGCCTGGGTGGCTCAGTCGGTTAAGCGTCCAACTTCAGATCTGGTCATGATCTCATGGTTCGTGAGCTGGAGCCCCACCTCGGGCTCTGTGCTGACAGCTCAGAGCCTGGAGCCTGCTTCAGATTCTGTGCCCCTCTCTTGCTCTGCCCCTCCCCTGGTCATACTCTGTCTGTCTGTCTCTCAAGTATAAATAAACATTTAAAAAAAAATTTGTAAGTATGTTTGAAAAACCACAATTAAGTATCACTCCACAACCACTAAAATAGCAACAATTAAAAAGACAAATCACAAGAGTTGGCTAGAAGGTATAGAAATTAGGACCCTCAAAGAGCTGATAGGAATATAAAAGGTTGCAGCCACTTTGAACATTCTGGAAATTCCTCAAAGAGCTAAATGTATGTATATATTATACATACACATACACACACACACACACACCCAAGAGAATATATCCTCAAGAATTAAAAACATGTCCACATAAAAACCTGTAGATAAATCTTCATAACAGCATTATTTCATAGTAGCCCCAAACTGGAAATACCCCAGCTGTCAGCTGATGAATGGATAAAGTATAGTACATCCATACAATGGAACATTATTCAGCCACAAAAAGGAATGAAGGACTGATGCATGCTACATGCTACAACATGAATGAACATTGAAAACCTCATGCTACTGCTAGGAATTTACCCAAGGGATTCAGGAATACTGATGCACAGGGGCACTTGTACCCCAATGTTTATAGCAGCACTCTCAACAATAGCCAAATTATGGAAAGCCTAAATGTCCATCAACTGATGAATGGATAAAAAAATTGTGGTTTATATACACAATGGAGTACTACGTGGCGATGAGAAAGAATGAAATATGGCCCTTTGTAGCAACATGGATGGAACTGGAGAGTGTGATGCTAAGAGAAATAAGTCATACAGAGAAAGACAGAGACCATATGGTTTCACTCTTATGTGGATCCTGAGAAACTTAACAGAAACCCATGGGGGAGGGGAAGGAAAAAAAAAAAAGAGGTTAGAGTGGGAGAGAGCCAAAGCATAAGAGACTCTTAAAAACTCAGAACAAACTGAGGGTTCATGGGGGGTGGGAGGGAGGGGAGGGTGGGTGATGGGTATTGAGGAGGGCACCTTTTGGGATGAGCACTGAGTGTTGTATGGAAACCAATTTGACAATAAACTTCATATATTGAAAAAAAAAACTAAAAAAAAAAAAAAGAAAACCTCATGCTAAGTGTAAGAAGCCAGTGACAAAAGACCATCTATCTCATGATTCCTTTTATGTGGAATGTCAAGAATAGACAAATCCACAGAGACAGAAAGTAGATTAGTGGTTTCCAGGGGCTGAGAGGGGAGGAGAATGGGGAAAGACTGCTAAGGTGTATGGCATTTCACTCTGAGGCAATGAAATGTTCCAGAGTTAGACAATGGGATGGTCGCACAACTTTGTTATACTAAAAACCACTGAGGGGTGCCTGAGTGGCTCAGTTGGTTGAGCATCTGACCTCAGCTTGGTCGGAATCTCGCAGTTCATGGGTTTGAGCCCTATGGCAGGCTCTCTGCTGTCAGCACGGAGCCCGCTTGTTGGATCCTCTGTCTCCCTCTCTCTCACTCTGCCCCTCCCCTGCTTGTGCTCTCTCTCTCAAAAATAAACGTTTTTTAAAAAAGCATATAATACATACATACGTACATACTTACATGCATACATACGTACAAACCACCTGAAAGGGTGAATTGTATGGTATATAAATTACATCTCAAATTCTTAAAAATTCAGTCTTAATACTGTAGGGGAGGAAAAGTTTTTTGGTTTTTTTTTAATGTTTATTTTATTTTTGAGAGAGAGACAGAGTGCAAGTGGGGGAGGGGCAGAAAGAGAGGGAGACACAGAATCTGAAGCAGGCTCCAGGCTGTCAGCACAGAGCCTGATGTGGGGCTTGAACTCACAAGCCGTGAGGTCATGACCTGAGCCAAAGCCAGCCGCTTAACCGACTGAGCCACCCAGGTGCCCTGGGAAGGAAAAGTTTTCCTTGACCCTCTTAGGGTCTCTGGCTGAGTCTAAAAATCAAACTGACCGAGACAGATTAATAGAAGAAATGCACTCAAATTTATGTAATATGAAGCTGTACATGACAGGAAAGATTCATAAGGAAATGAAGACCTGAAGGAGCAGTGACAGCTGGGGACTTCTGTGCCAGGTCTGAGGGAGAGTGGGCAGTCGTGGGGCAATATGACAGGATGAGGAGTATGCCGTAATGGTAGTAAATGGGGGAAACTGAGCAAGAACTGTTAGGATTCTTCTTAGTGCTTTCCAGAGGTTGGTGGTACAGGAAATGGGAGCGACTGCTAATGAGGTTCTTTTTGGTGTGACGAAAACATTATGAAATTAGATAGTGGTGACAGTTACACAACTCTGCAAATATACTAAAAATCACTGGACAGGACACATCGAAGGGGTAAATTTTATGCTATGTGAATTACATCTCCACAAAGACATTTTAAACATTAAAAATATGAGGGTGCCTGGGTGGGCCCAGTTGGTTAAGTATCCAACTCTTGATTTCAGCTCAGATCACGATCTCACGTTCCTGAGTTTAAGCCCTGTATCAGACAGAGCCTGCTTGGGATTCTCAGTCTCTGTCTCAAAATACATAAATAAACTATATATATAATATTATATATATAATACTCATATATATTTATATATAATAATTTATAATATATACTATATATTAATAATATAATATATTATATAATTAATATTAACATATAATAATATATGTTTATAAATATATATTACCATCAAGTCCTACCTGTGGCAGCCACTCTTCTGGGTGGTGAAGGGACTCAGCAGCGAACAAAGTAGACAAAGCACTCTATCTCACAGAATTTGCAATTCTAGTAAAAAAGTAAACAAGTGAAAGCGAACTTGGCGCGCCTGGAGCCCAATCCTGGAGCCTGCCCGGAGCGGAGGCAGTGCTCACCTCCGCCCTGGCGGACCCCAGCAGGCACTCCGCCAGCAAAGCTCCTGGGCAGTCCCTCACGGAGCTCCTCCCAAGGCTCCTCCCAGACCCCAGCACAAAGCAGCTCAGTGGCTGAGACCCCGTCCAGGAATCGTCCAGGAATCGACTCCAGCCACAGATGTCTGAGTTCTTCACTGGCCGGCACAACCCAACCCCCCACCCCAGCCTCCCTGGCTTTCCCCCCCTTCACGTTTACCCTTATTCATTCACTTGAAAAATTGTTTAACAAGTTTTTACTGAGGCTAGATTAGTTAGAATGCTTTGTGCTAAAAGATATGGGCAACAGGGGCGCCTGGGTGGCTCAGTCGGTTAAGCGTCCAACTGTGGTTCACGAGTTCCAGCCTGGCCTAGAGCTCTGTGCTGACAGCTGAGAGCCTGGAGCCTATTTCGGATTCTGTGTCTCCCTCTCTCGGCCCCTTCCCCACTCCTGCTCTCTCTCTCTCTTAAAAATAAACATTAAAAAAAAATTTTTTTAAAGATACAGACAACAGACTCAACATTTTTTTAAACAATAAGGAAAATTATTATTTCTGTAATAGGATGTCCAAACTCCAGGCACAGGGTTCTGACTCTGTTTCTCTGGTATTCATTTGGCTCTGCCCTCTTCAGCGTGTTGTCCTTGTCCTCTGGCAGCTGTCCTCTGGGAACCAAGCAACAATGGGCAACATGCTTTCCTGGTTATATCTAGCAAGAAAGAGAGAAGAAAACTACCCCCAACATTGGTATACAAATTCATCTGTCAGAGCCAACTTAGATCAAGTAGGGACAGTTGGCAGTGGAATGTCATGTGATGACTGGCTTCAACTTCTCTCTGGACCCCTTATTACCAAGGAGACTGGAACTCCCATGGCTGATTTAGGACTGAACCCTGGCACTGGAAGAGATTCGAATCAAGTAGCCCCTGAATCATGCAGGCTACATAAGAAGGAGGAAGGGGTTCAGTCTGATTTACTGTTCATTATAAACTATTTAGCTGTCTGTTCCTTAAGCTCATTCCAGGTACCCAGTGCCTGTCTGTGTGCTGGGATAGAGGTAGTATACCTTTCATTGGATGAGGGACTATTTTTGTAGTTAAAGTTGCTTATAAATCTTCCCCAAAGAACCATGTGTTCTTTCTCCAAGTGGTGGCATTTCAAGATCTATTATGCCTGGATGGGGTGATCTTTGAGCCAAGAACCTGACACTACCAATATCATATCTTATAAGCAGCCACCCATTCTGTTTTGCTTATGGCCAACACCGCACATATCCTACAAGGTCCTCATGAGCATAAGTATGCCGTCTTCGAGAAAGTGCTTTTACTTCTGCTCCCCTCCATGCAATGTGCTATAAAATGGATGCCAAATTTTCTGCTAGAAAGTTCCATACTTCATTCCCAGAAAACTGAGTCAAGCATTGATCAAACTATCAGCCTCCATTCAGAAAGTTCTTTGGGGGGTGCCGGGGTGGCTCAGTCGGTTAAGCGGCCGACTTCTGGCTCAGGTCACAATCTCGCAGTCCGTGAGTTCGAGCCCCGTGTCGGGTTATGTGCTGACAGCTCAGAGCCTGGAGCCTGTTTCAGATTCTGTGTCTCCCTCTCTCTGACCCTCCCCTGTTCATGCTCTGTCTCTCCCTGTCTCAAAAATAAATAAAAACGTTAAAAAAAAAAAAGTTCTTTGGACATTGGAGATACCCCCTCAGAAATATCTTAGAAACATGAAGGTTTAGAATTTGCAGGTTTTTCATATGCCACTAGAAATTCTTCTAAAAAATACAATTTAGGCAAGTCATAGGCAATTGATACTGTTTTGTATCTTAATTCCTACCCAAAGGAGAATTTAAGAAGGTCTTTAAAGTATAGAGCTACTCCACCGCCACATACATTCATGCCACAACTTTGCCACCCACCAAAAATGTGAATTTAGGTGGCATCAAGATTGAATATGAGCATTAATTCTAAACTCCACGTGGGCTTAATCAGAATCACAGCCTGGTCTGTACAATCTTGTAAGTGCAAGGCAAAGAGACTTGCCAATGTAGCTGGAAGGAAAAAGGTCAACTGGATGGAAGAGACCAATAATTAATTGATTACATTTGTAAGTAGCAGATGCAGAAAGCAGAAACACTGCACTCTCTGGAAAGAAGTTCTCAAAATAGACCTAAAACCAACCGATGTTATCATTAATACTAGTTATTTTATCATGGTTTATTACTTACAAGATTATTTCACATGTTTATCTCATTTGTACATCCTAACAATCCTGTTAGATGGAGGGGAGGTATTTTCATTTTATGGATGAAGAACCTGATAAGAGAAAATTTAAGGTTGTGTCATGAGCCCCAAAATAACAAGTTCAGAAGATGACACTCACTCCCAGGTTCGATGGTCTCTGAGCCACCCCTGGCTCTGACTTGCCTTCTCCTGTGGGGAGCATTTATGTTTCAATGTGCCCAGTGCAAAGAATAAACTCAAAATTGATTAGATGGCTGTGCTCGCTTCAGCAGCACATATACTAATTGTTAGATGGCTGGATTAGCAGAATGGATGAAAGGACGAAACAAATGGATAATCTGGAGCCAGTTACAGTGAAAACCAGAATTATAATTAAGGAAATTTTTAGGAATAGGGAGAGTTAATTGACATAAACTGTCTTTAAGAATATAGGGAGAATTGAATCAAGGCAAACTTCAGGAATTTTGCCCACTGATTAAAAACTTATCTTTTTCAAAATACGCATTGTAAACCTTGATTGTTGCTTTCATCTGAAAAGATCTATACTGATAATAATGTCTCCATTATTTTGTATTAATAGTTACCATTTGTAGTGTTTACTCAATGCCAAGCACTCTGCATAAATTTTCTAGTTTAAACCACACAAGTACCCCATAAGTGGGAATTATTAACTGTATTTTCTGGATAAGGAAGCAGTGGCTTGGAAGGGTTAAGTATGTCTCAGTTCAGACAAAAGAAAGTCACAGAGCTGGAATTAGAAAGGAATGTTACCATAACTCAATGCCTGTCTGCTGGGCCAGGCTCTCTTTTTGGGAAATAGTTTCTTTAATAAATTTCTTATAAAGGGCAGATGCAAAAATTATAGTTCTTAGTACCAATAGCATTGACCATTATTCTTACAAATATATGAAATTTACTTAGCAAAACTCATATCTCAATTGCAGCTAGTAAATATAAAATGAAAGACAGTAACATAAGGTATACCTGGGCAATTTTATCTTTCCCTGGGCATTTTAAGTGATCGAATATGTGTGGGTTTAGTTTACATTCCTGTGATTAGTACTGAAAGTATTCAAAGTATCAGAATTTTAATTACATACTCCCAGAATACCAAGAAGTTCTGTAAATATTTTATTACAAAAATGCATGCCCCTTCCCTAAGTAACCAATATTGTGCTTGCTTTGTCCTGATGCGTGAAACTTAGGAAACCACCTATGAGATTTTTAATACTTAATTTCTTGTATTATTAAACCTTTAAAAGCTATTGTTTGCATTATCAGTAGCACCTCTAAAAAGACACAATCAAACAACCTTAGTACAGGAGGGAATTAACATTGTTCAGTAAAATTGTTCAAGACCAATCCAGAGCCATCTGAAATATGGCCCAAAATTGAGCATAAAAGTATTCCAGGTGTTCTGCAGCCACAAAAACAAAACAAAACACACAAAAAAACAAGGTGCATAGCCCTGCCCTCCAGAAGTTTAAATTGTAATGAAAATGGGAAAGGAAAGCAGGCCCAGCCATATGTTTAGTAGATCATTAGCCAGGCTCTAGAGGATGAGACAGCATCAGGAAGACAAACAGGTTACTGTGAATACTTTGAAACCCAGATTCCTTGAGAGGTAAATGTTGCCCACCCCCTGTAGCCTGGTTAGTGAGCTCTTCAGCAGATGGCTGATTTACCTTTCTTATTTCACTCTTGCTGTTAACCTAAAAGAGGGAGAATTCTCAATTTCCAAACCAGATGTGCATGACTGTTTTAAGTCCAAGAAAATACACAGAGAAATAGCTGGTGACTTTCTCGTTAGTAGTCAATGTTACAGAAAGGAAGACTGGGGTTTCTTTTTGCAGCAAAAAAGATGTGACTTTTATTTCATTTGAAAGCATCGAAGATTCCTAACTTGGCTAAGGGAAAGAAGACCAAAGAATATGTCTTCCCATGGAAAACTCTACCAAAACACTTTCCTCTCCAATTCACCTGTATCTCTTATTACTAGAAAGAGCTGTGAGTTGGGCCCAATTCAGATGGTGGTGCTTTTTCCTTAGGAATCTGGTCTGCCGCAGATAATTTGCATGGGCTTTACTTTGAAGGAAAAGGATGAATAATAAATTTAATTAGCCAGTGCTTTTCTTGAAATGTATCTGAAAACAGATGACAGATCTCCATAATCAAACTACCACCCACACTTGAATTTTACACTATTTTCTCAAAAGGAGAATGTACTGGTTTGTAACTGTAGTTGCTTATAAATACATGCAGTTATTTTTATCTTGTTTTCTGTGCTGGATGTGGCTTTTGCCTATATATAAATTAGTGAGAAAGAGCTGCCTTTGCAAGGGAAAATGTATAATGCATTGCTGATGTGTCCTACTAATCACCCAGAATAAATTCACTTGTGTATTGTCAACATTGAGAAGGGCTTCTTCTGGCCCAACACACACAGCATTTTTTTTTTTTTGCTTCAATTAATAGAACTTTAATGTGAGATCCTTGCAAATAATGGCTAACTCATCTGACTACAAATTTTTAAAAATGTTTTAAGAATGGTTTGAATCCAACATCCCACCACTTTTAGTAATGCTATGCACAGTATTTCAAATAGAGGATATCAAAATAAAAATGTTATCTTCACCTATCCTACTTACTGTTTAGGTAGTCTGTCTGACTTCCCCTTTGAGTTCATCAAGATTACTCATTCATGCACTATTTACTGAGTAGCTACTATGTGCCAGGTGCCAAGGATACAAAAATACATAGGGCATAATCCCTCCCCTAGGATTAACAAGTCTAGTCAGGAAAGCAGACATGTAAACAAGTAATTACAGAGTGCTCTGAGATCCCAGGGAGAAAAAGTGTAAAGTGTTCTTGTAGAGAGCTGTGTGTGGGAAACCTTCCTGGGGACTGACATTCAAGCAAAGTCCTGAAGATAATGCAAAAATTCAGCAAGTGCAAGATAAAAAGGGAGGTGTGACAAGGATGGTCTGGGATTGCTGGGCTGGAACACAAGGTGAAGATGAGTTATTTATTAATGCCACATTGGATGTATTTATGAAGACACAATTGTCAAAGTCTACTAAATGTTAAGTTGTTGACTATGCCTTCATTCTTCTAAAGAACTTTAATTATGCAATGCTACACACAAAAGAGCTATAACATTACTCACGGACAAAAGGCAGTGAAAAATAATTTCAAAAAATAAGCATTCGATTCAACAAATATTGGTGGGCTGTTAGGATTTCTCTTAATTTGTTTGTTTATAATAATTTTATATTTTTATCTACATGTATATATTTATAATATTTAAATACATAAATATTTAATATATATTTAACATATAATTTATACCTTTATAATATGTCATAAATTTAAGTACATAATGTAAAATGTATATAACATAATGACTATGTAATAAATAATAAGGCTGGGTCTGCTTTATTTGGCACCCACTGTATTCCAGGCTATGCTGTAGCCTTCTTGGAGATAGAAGTAACAGATGAGACCCCTGCCTTTATGAGACTTACATTTCAGGGGGATTAAGGCAACCAATAAATGTAATGTAAAAACAAAATAATAAAATGCTTAAGAGGCTTGGGGAGGTATTGAAGCATTAATTACAATAAGAAGTAGAGGGTTTGTGTTTCCTGGTGCTAGCTTTCCCTCTAAAACCAGCCTAATCATTATAAAGTTTAAGAACACTGGGGTGGCTGGGTGGCTCAGTCGGTCGAGCATCAGACTTCACCTCAGGTCATGCATGATTTCACTGTTCGTGAATTCAAACCCCGCACTGACAGCTCGGAGCCTGGAGCCTGCTTCAGATTCTATATCCACCCCCCACCCCCCGCCCCTCCCTGACTTGCACTCTGTCTCTCCTCTCTCAAAAATAAATAAACATAAAAGAAAGTTTTTAAAATAAAAATACTGTGTGTGAGATAAAGTAATTTTTATAGTTTTCATAATAAATACTTTTTTCTGTATTTATCATGTAAAATGTAAACTGGAATATCAGTATTAAAGGTTAATTTTTTAATGTTTTATTTATTTTTGAGACAGGGAGAGACAGAGCATGAACAGGGGAGGGTCAGAGAGGGGGAGAGACAGAATCTGAAACAGGCTCCAGGCTCTGAGCTGTCAGCACAGAGCCCGACGCGGGGCTCAAACTCACAGACCGAGAGATCATGACCTGAGCCGAAGTCTGCCGCTTAACCGACTGAGCCACCCAGGCGCCCCAAAGGTTAATTTTTTAAAGAGAGGCAGTAAATTGCCATGTTGGTGAAGAGCAAAGGTTCTAGAAACAAACCACCTGGCTCATATCTCATAGCTGAGTGGCCATGGGCAAGTTAATTAACCTCTCCACATCTCAGGCCCCTTATCTGTAAATAATAACAATAATAATACCCACCTCAAGGAGCTTCTCTAGTATTAAATGATTTAATACATGTCAATCATTTAGAACAATACCAAGTGTATAACAAGCACTCAGTAAAACCATTATTATCAAAACTGTTTTTTTGGACAGGCCAGTTATTGAAATAAGTTCAAGTCTCAAAAATATTCATGAAAAAAATGTTTTGGAGGACTTTCTCTTGATTCACAGTATATACTATGAGTGGCCATTGCATTAAAAAAATAAAGGAAAGGGGCACCTGGGTGGCTCAGTTGGTTAGGCGGCCAACTTCGGCTCAGGTCATGATCTCGTGGTCCATGAGTTCTAGCCCCGCGTCGGGGTCTGTGCTGACAGCTCAGAGCCTGGAGCCTGTTTCAGATTCTGTGTCTCCCTCTCTCTGACCCTCCCCTGTTCATGCTCTGTCTCTCCCTGTCTCAAAAATAAATAAATGTCCAAAAAAATTTAAAAAAAATAAAAATAAAGGAAAAAAATAAAAACTCTCAGAAGTAAAAATGAGACCTTTGGTCCCAGCAGAGATTTAGAGGCTAGTTGACCCAGAGTTTGGGGGTTCTGCTGCCTCTCCTGGTCAGAGGAGTAAAATCATTCATCTTTATGGTAACAGGAAAGCAAACTATTTCCTACTTTCATCAATGGTGCATCTTTTCCAATGGATTTAAACTAGCCCTCTGCAATTAGCAGTTGTCTCTCTAGTGGTTTCAAAGCTACTTGATCTTCCTATAGCACTTTATTTCTGTACATTATTCGTACATATGTTGAGAAGCCAGCATAGTAAGGTGATTGCTCCATTAAGCTTTCACTTAGTCAACTTTATGCATTCAAGTCAGTAATTAGTTCTTTCTCTTCCTGGGAGAGCTGGAAAGGCTTCATAGAGGAATGATATTTGAGTTGGATCATGAGAGAGAGAGAGGATATAGGAGTATATTTTGTAGAGAAGGGCAGAGCACACAAGTTCAGGAAGTGCTGATAAGTTTGGGGTATAACATCTACAAGGTTTAAAATCATATTTCACTCAGAAATGAACAATATTAGTATAATGGGTCATCTTTTGCTGGTTGTTGCTAATATAACTTTTCTTCTCTGTTACCATGGCCCCCCCTCCCCCAATACAGACATGTACAAATGGACATTCACACATATTTATAAGCACGGAAGATACGTTTTACATTTGAAAGAAGAAAGGCAGTGTTCTGTGAGGAAAGAACAAAAAATGGAGGGGGGAAAAGCATGTAAAAGAATCTAATCCTTTTGAAACAAATTTTGTGCCCTCAATAGAGAGAGGGAAGTAAAGAGTGACCTGTGAGATTCTGGACACAAAGATGGCCCACAGCTGAAGGCAACAAAGCATGGCAGGAAGCTCCCAGCCCCCACTATGAAGACCTCAGTACCAACTGGTGCCCAGTCTAGCTCCCAAGGCTTCCAACCACTCCAAATAAACAGAGCATCTCAGTAAAAAGTGGGGTGTTTGTTGTGCAGATGTAGCTCAAGGCTATTTCCTGGCTCTCTCTTCCACTCACACTGCCACCATGAAGCTCCCCCTATACAGAAAGTCTGGGGAAAACAACCTGGGAGGTACCTGGCATGAACAGAACTTCACTGTTCTCCAAGGACCACATTAGCAGTGAGGCTTCTCCGAGTGGTTTCACATGAGTGAGCACTAGGGCCAGATGCTAAGTGTGACCACAGCTGGCAAAATAGACTGCGTGGTGTGAACACTTAGTGATGCATCATGTTGGAAACTTCTAGAAATAAATGGGGGGGGCACTTTTGCACATTTTCAAATATAATGGGTAGTGAAGAACTTGTACTAAAAGTGGGAAGGGTGTGCAATTTTCTAACCTTGACTCATCATATCTGTATGGTCTGCCATATGCTAGGCACTATTCTAAGCATGGGCAATATAGCAACAAAGGAAATATTCCTGTCTTCATGAAATTTACACTGGAGCAGATAATAGACATAATAAATAAGTAAATTATAAGACATGTGAGAAGATAATTGTTAGTATAAGAAAATAATAAAGCAGATGAAGGGAATGAGAATTATAAGGGTGGGCATTGCAGTTTTAAATGATAGCCAGGTGACATGTGAGCAAAGACTTGAAGAAAGTGGGGGATTGGGCCCTGCCAATAACTGAAGAAAGGGCATGTGGGGCATAAGGACCAGCCAGAACGAAGCCTCTGAGAAGGGATGTGTCCAGTGTGTTTGAAGAAAAGCAAGGAGACCAGTGTGGCTGGAGAAGCATGAGTGGGAGTGAGGGTGGGTCCTACTACTCTTGTGCTCACATTATTGATATAACCTTTAATATTTTGAGTTATTTGAATATTTTATAACATTTGCTTTGATGGAATATAGACAATATAATCAATACAGTTCACTCACCCAGGCATACATAAATTGCAATACTTTCAATAAGCTGCAAATAGAGAATGAGGATGCCACTGTCATCCCCTTCCACATTATGGACCTGCCATCCTTCCCTCAGGATACATCACATGTTATTTGTATTCTGTGATTGTCTGACATCACATTGAGCGTGAGCATTGGTATCAGTTCATAAAATGATATTAATAACAATTTCTTTTTTTTATTAGAATAAAATGTAAGTAATAACACAGGTTCAAATATGTTCTTCCAGTCTGCCCATACCCCTGGCCCACCCTGATGATCTGGGGTGTCCTGTGGTAGCTCTCTTAGAGAAGCAAAGGCTAATGGTCCCCAGCTCAGGCTGGAGCGTGAGCCCTGGGAAACCCTTTCTGGGCTCCAATAAAGGACTTGTCCATGAATTACAGAGGATAGGGGCCAGAAAAGTGACACAACAGGCAATATCCAAGAAGGAAATTAAAACACAAAATAGGACAATGTGTCTAAAGAGGCTGCCAGTCCAAAGGGAGAAAGGGTGAGCATGGAAAAATCCAGAAAGAGATTAAAAAAACAAAAAAACCAGGAACTATGAAAATAGTTTATTGTTTGCTGTGCATTTCAAAAAATATCTAATCCCTGAGAGATTTAGAGTTTAATGTTTATGCCAAAAAGAAAAGACTTGGAAGAACTCTTGATCAATTGGAGCCAGTTTTCTCCTTCACCACTCATCCCCACTCCCACTCCCAGATGAGGTGATTAACACATCCTGTTTGCCCCAAACTTTCCCAGTTTGGGCAATGAAAATCCCACATCTCCAGAACCCTCTTGATTTCAGGAAAACCAGGTTACTTGGTCACCCTACTCTCAGATTACAAAAATGGTTCACAGACTTGGAATAGGGGGAGTATCAGAAAGGAAGCAAAAGAATTTGATGCTGATGTGGGTCTTAAGAACTAGTCTTCACAAAGGAAGAATAATGGAAATCTAAAACAAATTTGGGAAATCCAAGAGGAAAAGGGAGTTATGCCTTCACTGTGAGGTCAAACTTAAAGAAGTGATAAGATGCTTTGGTAATGCAAGGCAACATGGTGCAGAACAGTAACAGAAATGGGATTGTGGCAAGTCTAGGCTGAAAGAACCCAAGACCACCTGAAACAGTTGCCTACTTTCTGCATGACACAGGAGAAATGCTCTTTGTTTTCTGCATGCCCAAGAGGTGCGTGAAGATTCAGATCTAAGAAGCCTTGAAATTGAATGTTAGGAGGACATGACATACCTTCTATGAACCAGATGGGGAGGGGTGCCTTATCAACATAAATGAATAATCAAGAACCAGCTGGGTAGGTAAGGGATGGCCCAGGACCACCTAAGCTCCTTCCCCTCACCTCCAGACTTTGACACCCCAAAGCTCCTGGAATTTAGATGCCATCCTGTATGAAGACAGCGCAGTAAGAGGAGGGCATATGTGTGACTAAGACAACTTTGAGTTCACTTGAGATTTCTTTCCCCATCACCTAGCATGAAGGGACTCAAAATACAAATTCAATTCAATTATAGAAAAATAAACTTATATTTCCTACACACCTGAGTCTGTGTCCTGAAATTTATAATTTTTCTTTCTCTAAAATATATGCATGCATGCCTATATGATCTCCTACTCTTTCCTGTGGATAAGACTTCTGAAAATGATGTGATTATATTACCTTATATTACAGCAGAAGGAATTTTAAAGATGTGATAATGACCTCGAGTCAGTTGATTTATTTAATCAAAAGAATTAATTTTTAGTTAATCCTGGGTGTACCTGACCTAATCAGTTGAGCCATTTAAAGATGTCAGAGCTATTCAATTTGGAAACAGGGAGATTCTCTTGCTGCCCCTTCAGGAGAAAAATCCTATGATGTAGAGAGTGGCAGAAAGCAGAGAATGACAGGCAGTCTCTAGGAACTGAAACAGACCCAACTTATAAAGAAGAGACCTCAATTCTACACCCACAAGTTCTGCCAACAACTTGGGAAACTGGAGGAGAACTATGAGCATGAGATAAGCTCTCAGTCCCAGTTGACGGTTTGCTTTAACCTTTGTGAGATCCTGATCAGAGAACCTAGCTATGCTATGCCAAAACTCCTGAACTTATGCAACTGTGAGATAGTAAATGGATGTTGCATTAAAAAAATAATAATAATAAAATATATGCATACACATATCTGTAAGGATATACACCAAATGATAAACAATAGTGAACTTTGGAGAGGGAAGTTGGTTGATTTCGGGGGCAATATAATTTTTTACCCTTTATGGTGCTGAATGTTTGCATTTTTACTAAGATAAATTTATCACTGTATAATTAAAAATAAATGAAAGAAAATATGAGTTTTTCCTGTAAGTAAGGATGGCATATGCATATTTTACTACTGTTGTGCTGCTTATGGACAGATTAGTGAAAAATAAATAGAGAAAGAGGCTACAGAAGATTCATTCTGAGAAAAGAGGGAAACCCAGTGAGAAGCAATGATTAGAATGTGACATGGACTATAGAAGTAAAGAAAAGCTGAATTTTTATGGTACTGGGTTTTGGGGAAAGTAAGCTGATAGACTAAAAAGAAAATATAAACAACTTTTATAGTAGAGAAAAGAATGAGGTTTGAAAAGCAGAGAATGCTATAACTCAAAACCAACATTCACTGGCCCTCTATCAACCTCATTCTCAGCAATCTCAGGGCAGCACTGGACCATCCCTCCTCCCTGAGCTCCTCCTCAGCTGGCTTGCAGTCTGTCTCACCCTTTCCTCTCTCTGGCCTCTCTCCTGTGGCAGCTTCCAATCAGCCCCCATGGGTTTAATTAGCACTTTAAAGCAGATGATTCCCAAGGTGGTATCTCCAGAGGTGACCTCTCTCCTGGGTCACATTCCTCATATCAAATTCCCTGCTAACATAGCATCCCATCCTAATATATAAAAAACAGAATCCATAATTCCCCTCATCCTTCTGTTTCCATTCCTGTTAGTGATACTACGATCATTCCCCAGCCATGTCATTTTGGGTGTATCTCTTCCCCTCTTCATCTCTTTCCCCCTTCATACAATCAGTTATTCAGCTCTGCTGATTTTCCTTTGTGTGTTTCCCTCTTCTCTCCATTTAAGGTGGGCTGTAATGGAGCCCTACACTACTGTAATAGAAGCAGTCTTCCAAACTCTGGTAGTTCCTTCTCCAGAGACAACTATAAAGCATTTCACATGATTCCAGAATCTCCTAGAAGCAAATTCATTCAACAAAAATAGCATCTGCCCAAGCACCAGGTAGGCACTAATCTAGGCCAACATGAATTAGGAGTAATTAAGACAAGGTTCCTACTCTCCTAGAGCTTACACTCTAGTAGCATTAGACAATAAAAAATTCTAGACAACAGACAATGAATAAGTGATCAAATAGTTAAATAAGACTTAAGAACAGAGGTGTTAGGAAAGAACAATAGATTTTTTTTGGATAATGCATTGGGAGTGCAATTGATAACTTTCCATAGAGTGATAAAGACACTTCTCTGAAGAGATTACCCTTGGCTGAGACCAGACTGGGCTGAGACTTGCCTCTCAGGGCAAAATATTTCAGGAAGAAGAGCTAGAAAGTGGGAGAGGAGTAAGCAGAGCCTAGCTCACAGAGAGCCTTGTGGGAGCTGGATTTTATTAACATGAGGGAAATCCATTGAAAAGTTTTAAGCAGTTGACTTATCTGATTCAATTTAATTTCTTAAGAGATTACTCTAGCAACTACAAGAATGACTTGTAGGACCTGGACTACGGGGAGATGAAAGAAAAGAGAAATGTAAGAGCTTCTGAAGTTGTCCAAGTGAGAGATAATGGTGGTTTGGGCCAGGGAAGCACCAGCAAAAATGTTGAGTGGTTTGGATGTGGATCCAAGAGGAGTCTGATCATGGATTTACTGTGAGGTGTGGAGGAAATCAGGGATGCCTTCAAGGTTTTGGCTTGAACAACTATGTGATGAAGGTCTATTAACTAAGATGATGAATATTGGATGAAAGTAGGTTTGGAGGGCAAGGACAGGGACATGTAAAGTTTGAGATGCCTACAGGCATCTGTGGTACAATGATATTTAAACATGCTTTCTTGTATAATTTCTAACTTTTTATTTTTGAAAAATTCCAAATATATACAAAAGAAGAGAGAATAATATAGTAGATTCCCATATATCCACCATCCAGCTTCAACAACTACCAATATTTGGCAAATCATGTTTCATCTCTCTCCCACATATCTCTCTTGCCCCACCTACCTCCTCACTCTACTGGTGTATTTCAAAGTAATTTCCAGATATTATAGTATTTTATCTGTAAATGTTTGGTGTATATTGAATAGATGAACATTTATAACATATCCATAAACCATTATCAAACCTAATGAAATTACTATTAATTTCTTCATTATATCATCTAGTCAATCATTATTCAAATTTTCCCAATTGCTGGAATAGAATAGACATCCCAATAATAAACTCTTGCATATATGGTCAAATAATTTTCGAGAGGGGTACAAACACCAACCAATGGGACAATGATGGTCTTTTCAGCAAATGGTGCTGAAAAACTTGGATATCCATATGCAAAAGAATAAGGTTGGTACCTGACTTAATACCATATGCAAAAATTAACTCAAAATAGATCAAAGACCTAAACTTTAGAGCTAAAACTATAAAGGTCTTAGAAGAAAACATAGAGGAAAAGGTTTATGACATTGAATTTGGCAATGATTTCTTGGATATGACAAGAAAAGAAAAATAAATCAATTGGACTTTATCAAAATTGAAAACTTTTGTATATCCAAAGACTGTAGAGTGGAAAGGCAACTCACAGAATGGGAGAAAACATTTGCAAATCATGTATCTAATAAGATGTTAATATCCATAATACATCAATAACTCCTTCCACTCAACAAAAATAATCTAATTAAAAAATGGACAAAGGAGTTAAAAAGACATTTCTCTAAAGAATATACACAAAAAACCAATAAGCACAAAGATGCTCAACATCACTAATCGTTGAAAAATGCAAATCAAAACCACAAGGAGATACCGTATCATGCCATTAGGATGGCTATTATCAAAAACTCAGAAATAACAAGTGTTGGTGAGGATATGGAGAAGTTGGAACCGTTGTGCATTGCTGGTGAGAATGTAAAACGGTACAGCCATTGCAGAAAACAGTATAGCAATTTCTCCAAAAATTAAAAATAGGATTACCATATGATTTAGTAATTTCAGTTGTGGGTTTATATCCAAAAGAAGTGAAAGCAGAAACAGATATTTGTACACTCATTTTCATAGCAGCATTATTCACAATGGCCAAAGGCTGGAAACACAAATATCCATAGGTGGATAACTGGATAAACAAAATGTAGATTTCAAGCCTTGCAAGGGAAGGAAGTTCTGACACATGCTACAATATGGAGAAACCTTGAAGACATTATGCTAAGTAAAATAGGCTAGTCACAAAAAGACAAATACTGTTGATTCCACTTATAGGAGTAGTCAAATTGTTAGAGACAGAAAGTAGAATAGTAGTTGCCAGGGACTTGGGGGGAGGAGGATGGGAAGTCACTTGGGTACCAAGTTTCACTTTGGGAAGATGAAAAAGTTTGTCGATAGATGGTGGTGGTGGTGATGGTTGCACAACAATATGACTGTGCTTCTTGCCACTGTACACTTAAAAATTGTGAAAATGGTAATATAATTGACTAATATAACATTAGTTTCAGGTGTACAACATAATTTGATACTTGTATACATTGCAAAATGATCACCATAATAGTATAGTTAACATCTGTCACTTCAGTTCCAAAAATTTTTCTTGTGATGGGAACTTTTAAGATCCACTCCGTTAGCAACCTCCAAATATACAATACAGTATTAACAATAATCTCATGCTGTACATTACATCCCCATGACTTATTTATTTCACAAGTTGAGGTTTATGCCTTTTGACCTCCTTCACCCATTTCTCTCACTCCCACCCCCATTGTTGCCATTGACAACCACCAATCTGTTCTCCATATCTATTAGCCTGATTTTTTTGGTTGCTTTGGGTTTTTTAGGATTCCACATAAAAGTGAGATCATACAGTATTTTTCTCTGACTTACTTCACTTAGCATAATGCCCTGAAGGTACATGTTACTGCAAATAGCAAGATTTTATGATTTTTTTATGGTTGAATATTCCACTACACACACATACACACAATTTATTAATTCATCTATCAATTAATGTTTAGTTTATTTCCTTTAAAATGGTAAATTTTATGTTGCCCCAGTTTTTAAAATTTCCAATTTCTTCATAAATTTATTTTCACCGCTTGTTGGTTTGAATAGAGATCTTTAGTCCACATATTGCATTTGATTGACTGGTCTTGAAAGTCTCTATTAACTGAAAACAATTCCCTCTCACCTACCCCCTTTTTTTTTACCTTTTATTATTAAAGAGACCAAGTTGTTTGATTTGTAAATTTCCTGCATTCTGAATTAGCTGATTGCATTTCTTTTTTTTTTTTAAGTTTATTTTTAGAGAGAGACAAAGTGAGTGGGGGATGGGCAGAGAGAGAGGGAGCTAGAGAATCCCAAGCAGGCTCCCCGCTGTTAGCACAGAGCCTCACACAGGCTCAAATCCACAAACTGTGAGATCATGACCTGAGCCAAAACCAAGAGTCAGAGATTTACCCAACTGAGCCACCCAGGCACCCTGGCTGATTGTATTCTTATGTTCTTCTATCTCCTGTAGCCTGGTAGCTAGATGTGAGGGTTTGATTAGATTCAGGTTCAGCTTTTTGGCAATGATACTTCCTAGGTGATGGTGTGTGCTTCCTATTGCATCACATCAGGAAGGAACTGATGTCTGATTGCCGTTCTTTTTCTGATGTTAAGATTGAGTGCATTCACATGTTGTCAGCCTGATCCAGCCAGTATAAGATTCTCCATCAACCTTTCACTCAATAATTCTAGTAGCCATTGATGATCATTGATAACCTATAGTTATTATTTCATTATGGGAAACAAAATGGTGATTTTATTTCTACCATTCTCTCAGAACTCAGTAGTTTGAATTCTTCTATAAAGACAATTTTTTTCATCAAAAGTATTTGGAAACTCCAAGATAGTTTGCCCAAGAAGTCAGGAAAAATGCTTGATTCTTTCCTTTTCAGAATAATGTGTTGGTGCCTAGCAACTTTCAAAGATTACCAATTAGTTTGTTTTGTTTTAAACGTGGGTTGTTAATATGATTTTTTTCAGCTTTGTACTTACTCTTTTTGATGTTCAAATGAGTCCACTTGTGGCCAGTAGGCATCCCTTCAAGTTAGCTCCCGAGTTCTCAAAAGCCCGGTAGTCGGTATTAGTTTCTTTGCTTTCTGACACCACACAATGTTCCAGGTTTATCTTGTGTATTTCCTGCATCAGACCTAGAATCTTCAATTTCTCCCAGGAGCCTCAGGAAACAATATTTAGAGACCACAATCTGGAAGGCAGGGATACTAGTTGCTACTGAGATATTATTTCTAGACCTTTTTATTTTTTTTTATTTATTTATTTTTTCTTTCTATACCTTTTTAAAGTACAGAGCTAGAAAATCAATTTTATTGTTTTTGGTTTTTTGTTCTTAAAAGAAAAATATACATGAGTATAGATATTTCCAAAATACAGGTTTTAATTTAACTTCTCTAATTTTATGTATGTATTTCTTTTATGCTGAATATCTTAGTTCCTGACATAATACCGTTATTTATTTATTCTAGCCTGTTACATACATATTATGTTTTCAAAACACCAATATTATTACTAACAATATTACTAAGTACAATTTAAAATTCCTTTGCAGTTCTCTTTGTCCTTAGGATATATTTCACTAAGAATGCATTTAAAAAAAATTTTTTTAAGGGTGCCTGGTTGGCTCAGTCGGCAAAGCGTCTGACTTCGGCTCAGGTCATGATCTCCTGGTTTGTGAGTTTGAGCCCTGGGTGGGGCTCTGTGCTGACAGCTCAGAGCCTAGAGCCTACTTTGGATTCTGTGTCTCCCCCTCTCTCCGCCCCTCCCATGCTCATGCTCTGTCTCTATCTCTCAATAATAAATGTTAAATAAATTTTTTTTAATTTTTTAATGTTTATTTTTGAGAGAAAGAGACACACACAGAGTGCAAGTGGGGGAGGGGCAGAGAGCTAGGGAGACACAGAATCCAAAAGCCTGCTCCAGGCTCTGAGCTGTCAGCACAGAGCCCGACTGGAGACTGGAACTCACGAACTGCAAATCATGACCTGAGCAGAAGTCAGGCACCCCGAGAATGCATTTTTAAATGACATGTGTCTTAAAGTGACATGAAATAAGACACAAATCCACAAATTTGAAATATATTTATTTTGCTTCATTATTTTTCAATTTTATGGATTTGCCTTCTTTGTTGTTTTCATTTTTGTCTGATTTGTTTTAATATAGGGTAAAAACATTTACATGGTCCCAAGGCCAAATTATCAAACTATATTTAATATTTATTTTTGGGAGACAGAGAGACAGAGTGCAAGCAGGGGAGGTGCAGAGAGAGAGAGAGAGACACAGAATCTGAAGCAGCCTCCAGGCTCCGAGCTGCCAGCACAGAACCGAACTTGGGGCCCAAACCCACAAAGCGCAAGATCATGACCTGCGCCAAAGTTGGACCCTTAACCAACTGAGCCACCCAGGTGCCCCTATCAAACTATATTTAAATAAGTCTAGCAATTACTTTTATCCCCATCACCCTGTTAGCTACCTCCCTCCTCCTCAGACAACCATTTACAGTAGTTTATCCTTCTAATATTTTATTAATATATGAAAATATGTTTATATTCCCCCCTTCTTAGATAAAAGGTAGCATATTATAGACACAGTTCCATCCTTTACTTTTTTCGACCTAAAAATGTCCATAGGAGGGTATAATCTTCATGCCTTTTAACTACTTCCTGGTCTTCCTTTGTGTGAAGGGACAATTGAGCTGTTTTCTATTTTGCTATTACACATTAGTACTATTATGAATTGCCTTGCACATGTCAGCCATACTTTTCCCAGTGAATCTTGAGGAAAGACACTTTAAAGTAGGATTGCAGGGTCAAGCAGCAACTCTTATGTATTATTGCCAGTTATGGCCAAGTTCCCTCCACCAGGGCTGTATTCCCATCAGCCAATGAGGAGTACTTATATCCCCACAGTCTTGTCAACAGAATGCAATTCTTACACTCGTTAATGTTTGCCAGTCTCATAGATGAGAGATGGTGTTTTAATGTACTTTTCATTTTCAACTTTTATTCAACTTTCATTCAAAAATGAGCATCTTTTTGTATCTTTAAATGCTGTCTGCATTTCTTTTCTTGTGAACCGTGCATATGGATTTCTTGTCAAGTTTTAGAAGGTTGCTTTTCTTCTCAATTTGTAGAACTTCTTTAAATATTAGATATATTAACTCTTTGTGAGAGAAGTGGTAAATCTTTCCCCTGATGTCACTTGTATTTTTACTTTGCTCTTAGTGCCTTTTTCCATGCAGAATTTTTAAAAATATAGCCAAATTATCAAACTTTTCTTTTAATTTGGGAAGTGTTCATTGACATGTTATGAAGGATTCACCCATGTTTTCTTCTAGTATTTACACAATTTCATCTTTTACATTCAGATCTCTTACCTATTTAGAATTTACATCAGCATACAATATGCAGATGAATCCATTTTTATCTTTTTCATGTAACTTTCCACTTGTGCCAATATTGCTTTTTTGAAGTCTTTCTCCACTGATTTCAGATGCTGCCTTTATCATGGTCTAAATTTCCATGTGCAATTAGGTTTATTTCTGGATTTTTTTATTTGGTTCCATTAGCTTATCTGTTTACTCACTTGCCAATATAATTTTCTTCTAAATATAGAGAAGTGATCTGTTTTAACATCTGGTTTAAGATCTAGCCCCCCTTCATTGGGCTAGATTTTAAGGTTTTCCTTTAAGGTTTTCCAGTCTATTTATGTTTAATTGCTTTTACAAATGACATATAAAATCAATTTGTTCTTTAGCTTCAAGGAAAAAAATATGTATATTATCAGAAGAGATTTTGATATCGAGCCTTCCTATCCAAACTTACTGTATGGCTTACTATTTACATCTACTTTTGTGTCAGTCAGGTATATTTTTTAAATTCTTCATATATGTTTATTAGAGTTATGCCTAGGTCTTTTTGTTATTTTTGTTACAATTATGAAAGCAGTCTTTACCTTCCAACCAGTTATTTTTATATATGAAAGCTACTGAGTTCTACATATTGGTTTTATAACCTGGTACTTTCCTAACTTCTCTTAAGTGTTTTGCTAGATTTTTTTTTTCAAATGATTTTTTTTTCAGTTTTCCAGATATATAATATAACCTGTAGAGGTGATTTTACCTCTTCCTAATTCATATGGCTCTCTGTATTGGCACTAGATGACAATTTCAAAATGGTTTTAAATAGTAATAATGATATTGGCCATTCTTGTCTTATTCCTAACTTTGGCAGGTGTTTTCTCATTAAGTATGATTCTGGCTTTGGGGATCTGATACACATAATTTCTGGTGCATTTTTAATTCCTAGCAAATCTATCACTAGCTCTTTATTGTAGCTGAGATGATACTCCAGGAACACAGCAGAAATCACCAAGAATGGTTGCTTTTCAAATGTTAATGTACATACAAACTACCAGGGGAGGCTCTTCAAGTGCAGATTTTGATTCAGCAGGTAGGATGGAGGCTGAGATTCTGTATTTTTAACAAGTTCTTGGGGTAGGCTGTGATGTTGCTGCTCAAAGTGATCTAAAACAAAGATCATTTTCTAGCTTTGACTTTCAAAATAAACCTTAAAATAACTCAAAGTCGAAGAAATAATGAAAATTCTGGTTTTCAATCTTAAGAGCTAGGCACTTGAGGGAGAATAGGTACCAGTTGGTTGGTTTTAGGAAATCTCCCATAGCTGATCTTTTAACTCTCTGTGGACCAAGTCTGAAGGACTAGAACAGAGGTTTTCTCATAAGCCACAGAGCAGGAAGACACAGGATATGACAAAAGGGTAGCTTCCTGCCACACAGGAAGAGGAAGAAAGTCCTTTCTGCTGCTGTGGGGAGGAATCTAAGGAGACAGAGTTGAGACATGTAAGCTCCTGCAGCCCCAGCTAGGAAACATCCTTGGCCAGGGCACAGGGGATAGAAGAGCACAGACAGCTCAAGAGAGAAGCCCAGAAAAAGGAGGCAATGGAGAAGCAGCTGCAGCTCATTAGTGTCTTACACTAAGCCCCACAGGCACAAAGGCCAAGATCTAAAGCCCCGACAGGACGAGACCTTTCAGCAGAGACTAGACGGGCTCAAACACTCCTTTCCTAGCACCAGAATAAGAATTTTTTGTTGGTCCTGGGTCTGAATTTAATAGGGGGAAAAAAACAACATTAAGTGAATCTCAAACAGAGCAAGTCAATGTATTTATCCATCCACCACCTACTCTGCAAATTGAGTACCTATTACATGTCAGTTGTTAGGGACAAAATAAGACCACTCCTGCCTTCACAGACCTTAAAGTCAATCACATCTATCAACAATGGTACTTTACACAAGGATATATATCTGAAAAATCTACATGCACGTATTCCTACCTGCTCCAGGTGATCTGATTTGATGGGTCTGGGAAGGACCCAGGAAAACATATTTTCAAAGCATCCATGTATTTCTGATTCTCAATTCTAGTTAAGATTATTTTTCAGCACTTACAGCACTAGAGTATTTAACTTCCCCCACTAAACAATTAAAACTACAAATTTAAAGTGATGAGCACATGGTAGAATATCTTATATTCTTTTTGAGTTCTAAAAAAATATTTCTGGAATACACGAAAATTGTTTTTTTAGGCGACTTCTTAAATTAGTCATACTTTATTTTGAGTTATGTTCTAATTCATGGGACAAAGCTTCACAATCTCTTAAATTATAACCTTTCTTAATATGTACAAATTAAGACTCAAATATAGGCTATTTTTTATTAGCACTCTTTCTTATAATAATGTAAGCCAATTAGTATTTGCATATTTAGGAATGTTGTGAAAAGGAACTTTCAAGGTTGAAATAGTAATTCTGTGAAAAAAGTTATATATATTTTTATATTTGTGGTGTGAATGTGTGTGTATATATAATTGCCCTACATTTTTAAATTCTAAATCCTGATGTATATTGATGCCTAGAAAATAAAACTATTTACAACATGTTCTTATATATAAAAATACACATTCTTCCACTGAGACATTGCTTTAATCCTTACTTCCTCCTGGAATCTTCTCCAAGCTCCACCTTAACACCCCCCCCCACCCCCCCACACACACACCCCAAGCTTTGTGTTCAACAATGGTTGAAATTCCATTATGTTACTTCGGAATTCCATTATGTTACTTCAGAATTGCCTGAACAATTCTGAAAGAAAAACTTTATCACAAAGACCTAAGCGAAGTCTGATATTTTCAAGATCTTGCTCAAATGTCATTTCCCTATCAGTTACCATATCCTGTTATACTTCTTGCCACATTACGTTGTGACTTACCAGTTTGAGAGTTTATGTCAACAGGACTGTAGGAAGAGGTCCTTGATCTTACGTCTGACACATCAATAAATCAATAAATGCTTAACAAATAAATGAATGATTAAAACTGCACTTCCCATCTTCCTTTAGGGCTGTAATTTAACCACCAGCATTTAGACAGCCCTCACTTTTTGTTTTACAACCAAACTCCTTTCTATAGGCTTAGGTCTCCTCCTTCCCCTATGAGCTGCTTCTTTATCCCAGAGGCATAGAATCCACTGGACTCAGCAGTGAAAAGGATCGCAGTGGGAAGAAGCCTCTCTGCACTCCAGGATCTGCTCTCAGGAAACCAATGAAACCACAGATCTGAAAGCTGGTTAGTGTATCTATGCTATCAAAAAAAACAAACAAAAAAAAACCCAACAACAACAACAACAGAATTAAATGGAAGCTTTTAAAAAGTACTTGTATCAAGTGCCTTTACAATAACCCTACACCTCTACACTTATCCATTAAGCCAACCCTAAACTGTCTTCCCTGGTCAGGCCAAATGGCTTTTCTTCGAGTTACCATCTTAGAATCCAGAGTTTAACAACTTTTCTGAGATATCTTCAACTGTTCTTTATCTGAAATGCTTGAGGAAGGAACAATGGAGTTAGATATACCAAATAAAGTTAAGACATAAGTGCTGGAGAAATAGAAGAAGAAGCTAAATAGCCCTGCCCAGGTTTTGTATAAGCAAATCTCTTCCACAGTTTTGAATAGATATCCAAATGGGCAGACTCCTTTGGCTCCAAATCCTAGATAATTTGACTATTCTAAAAGGGAATCAAAAAGATGATGTAGGTGAGGAAATATGGTCAAAGAATTCTAAGCAATCCTAGAGGTATTAGGGCTCAAAGACTAAATTCAGAAAAATAAATTAAGGCATGGAAGCACAGGTAAGCCATCAGGTCCTCTCAACTCTGCACTAAAATCTGGAAATGTAGAGTCAGTAAGAATGACAACAGAAAATAAAGCTAAGTTCTATGCCTAAGGCATGAGCTTGACTTTGCTGGAATTTGACATTCATGGACCCTCAGGTATTTATCCTGGTAGAAAGAGACTAGGAGGTGACTACAGGTTAGTCATTATCTATTCCAGTGCTAGCATCACCAAATGTCCTCCCCAAACATAAGCAATTTAAGTCACATAACAAGGCTTCTGGGGGGTCATGGGTAGAGAAGGTATAGTAGAAGCTATGATAGTAACAGATTACATATAACATATACCACACAAATACACTTCATTTTTTGGCATTTGGTAATGTTTACATTTTTTGTGACATATTTGATATGGAAAGATCTTCAGAGTATAGAAATATTCCTAGACACAAATCTATTTCCATTTTGCATTTTTATATTGACTAACATTCTAGGGAAAAACTATACAAAAATAACTACAGAATATCCCTCCATGCCCATGCTTTGAGAAAAATCTTTTTTTATTTTATTTGTATTATTTTTAATATTTATTTATTATTTATTTTTAAGAGAAAGAAAGAGAGAGAGAGCAGGGGAGGGGCAGAGATAGAGAGAGAATCCCAAGCAGGCTCTGAGCTGTCAGCATAAAGCCTGATTCAGGGCTTGAACTCTCAAATTGTGAGATCATGACCTGAGCCAAAATCAAGAGTTGGACGCTTAACCAACTGAGCCCACCCAGGCATCCCTTTATACTTATTTACTTTGAGAGAGACAGAACACAAGCTGGGAAGGGGCAGAGAGAGAGGGAGAGAGAGAGACAGAGAGACAGAGAGACAGAGAGAGAGAGAGAATCCCAAGCAGACTCCATGCTGTCAGTGCAGAGCCTGATGCAGAGCTTGAACTTTTGAGCTGTGAGATCATGACCTGAGCCAAAATCAAGTCAGATGTTTAACTGACTGAGCCACCCAGGCACCCCTGGGGAAAGTTTTACAGATGAATTTATCCAATAAAAATTTCTGAGATACAAGAGTAGTATGATGTTAGCTGGTACGAAAAGGACATGGAAAATATCAGAAGAGAGAGGGAAAGAATTCAATAAGGCAAACTCATTGGGCCATGGAACGAAAACAGGATTTGAAGTCAAAAGATTTGGGAACAAATCCCAGTTCTGCCACTTGCTAGTATCATCTGGGAGAAAATAGGATAACTATACTACATTATAAAATTTTGTGAGAATTAAATAAGATGCTGTGTACAGGAGTGACATCTGCAAGATGGCACCATAGAAGTTTCCAGCCCTCACGCCTTCACAAAAACACCAATTTGAAAATCATCAAAAGATAAGAGTACCTTAACAAGAGCTCCATAATCCAGGTGACAGATGACAGCTCCTGGGTAGAGTATGGAAATGAGAAAAGATGAATTGAAGAGGTTAAGAAGGATAGTTTCATTTTACTTGCATCATCTTTCCCCCAAGGCCATGCAGTAGAGTGCTGAGATCCCCTCTACCTGAGAGCTCTCTCATGGGAAAAAGAGTGAAAAGAGTGCCTGATTTTACCATGAAACCTGGTACCAGGTCCACTCCAGTGAAACCAAGCACCAGGACAGCCCCTGTAGACCTAGGCTCCAGGCCCATACCAGTGGACTCCTGTGTGTGACTTGTCCCTGTGTACCTGGGCTCCAGGCCTGCCCCTACAGACCTGAGCTCCAGATCTACTTCAGTGGTCCCTGACACCAGGCTCTCCCCTGCAGACCCAGCTACTAGGTTGGTCCCCAGGTACCAGAACCACCTGCACATAGACTCAGGGACCAAACCAAACCTACCTGCAGACCCTACCAACTGGTTTATCCATAATCTCTAGCCAGGCTGAAAGGTGAAGTGTTTTCCCTGAAGAAGTTAGTCTTTAAAGAGTGGAAAAGGTGACTACTTCTTCAAATATGCAGAGTGAAGCTACAAGGACCATTAAAAAAAAAATCAGGGAAACATGATACCACCAAAGGAACAAAATAAAGCACAAGTAACCAGCCCTAAAGAAATGGGGATCTAAGAAATGCCTGACAAATAATTCAAGGCAATCATCTTTTAAAAGCCCAGTGAGCTACAAGGAACACAGACAACTAAATGAAATCAGATAAATAATATATGAACAAAATGGGAAGTTAAACAAGGAAATAAAAATAAAAAGAACCAAACAAATTCTGAAGCTGAAGAACAAATAACTAAACTGAAAAAGTCAATAGAGAGCTTTAACAGTGGGAGAAAGAATCAACAAACTTTCAGTTATAAGAACAAAACAAGAGAAGAACAAAAAGAAGAAAGAAGGAAAAAGGAGTGAATAAAGCCTACAGGACTTATGGGGCATCATCAGGCACATCAATATATGCATATGGAAGTCCCAGAAGAAGAAGAGAAAGGGCAGAAATCTTGTTTAAAGAAACAATGGCAGAAAACTACCCAAATCAGGACAGGGAAATGGACATCCAAATTCATGAAGCCCAAAAGATCCCAAATAGATTGAACCTAAAGAGATCTACACTGAGACTTATTATAACTGAATTGTCAAAAGTCAGAGACAAAGGGAATTTTTCAAGCAGCAGCAGAAAAGTGACTCATCATATACAAGTGCATCCCTATAAACCCCTTATAGCATAAGCAGATTTCTAAACCTTACAAGCTAGAAGAGAGTGAGAGGATATATTCAAAGGGCTGAAAGAAAAACACAAAAACAAAAAACTTTCCAACCAATAATAGTACACCTGGCAAAACTGTCCTTGAAAATAAGAAGAAATAAGGAAATATAATGACTTTCTGAAACAAAGAAAAACTGAGGGAGTTTGTCACCACTAGACATGGCCTACAAGATCTGCTAAAGTGTCTTCTTCAAGTTGAAATGAAAAGGACACTAAATAGCAACGTGAAATAGTACATGAAAATATAAATTTCATAGGTAAAGTCAAATATAAAGATAAATACAAAATATAGTACTAAAAGAATGTGCATTAAACACTTTAAACCATGCTATACAAGTTAAAAAACAAAAGTATTAAGAACTATAACCACAAATTATTGGCTAATGAATATAGAATATTAAAAAAGCAAAACCTGACATAAATAACAAAGTGCTTGTAGAGGGGAAGAAAGGTGTCAAGTTTTTTATGCAAATGAACTTCAGCTGTTATCATTTCAAAACAGACATTTACAACATTGAGTTTTATATAAGCCTCATGATAGCCACAAAGGAAAAGCCTACAACAGATACAAAAAAAGATGAAGAGAAAAAAATCAAAGTGCATCACTATTTAACAAAATCACCAAATCTGAGGAATAAAAAAAAAAATGCTACAAAACAGACAGTAAACAGCCAACAAAATGACAATAGTAACTCCTTACCTATCAGTAATTACTTTAAATGTAAATGGATTAAACCCACCAATCAAAAGACATAGATTGGTAAAATGGAAAAAAAAAAGACCCAACTATATACTATCTACAACAAACCCACTTTATTTTTTTTAATGTTTATTTATTTTTGACAGAGAGATAGAGCACGAGTGGAGGAAGGGCAGAGAGATGAGGGAGACACAGAATCCAAATCAGGCTCCAGGCTCTGAGCTGTCAGCACAGAGCCCAATGCAGGGCTCGAACTCATGAACTGTGAGTGTGATCACAATCTGAGCTGAAGTTGGACACTTAACCAACTGAGCCACCCTAGGTGCCCCTACAAGAGACCCACTTTAGATTTAAGGACACATATAGGCTGAAAATGAAGGAATGAAAAATGATATTCTGTGCAAATGGTATCCAAAAGAGAACAGGAGTGGCTGTACTTATGTTTAGAAATAATAGACTTTTATGTCAAAAACTGTTGGAAGAGACAAAGAAGGCTATTACACAATGATGAAAGGGTCAATTCGACAGGAGGATATAATAATTTTATATATATATATATATATGCACCACATATATGCACCCAACATTACAGCACCAAATTTATAAAGCAAACATTGACAGCTCTGAAATAAGAGAAATAGATAGCAATACAATAATAGGAGAACTCAGTAATCTACCGACAATAATAGACAGATTATCCAGGCAGAAAACCAATAAGGAAATAGACTTGAACTACACTATATATCAAATGGATCTAAAAGGCATACATAGAACATTCTACACAATAGCAGAACACACATTCTTTTCAAGTGCTCACAGAACATTCTCCAGGATAGATAGACTGAGAAGTCACAAAACAACAACAAATTTAAGATCAAAATCATTTCAAGGAATTTTTTCAACCATAATGGAATGAAACTAGAACTTAATAACATTAGCAAATCAGAAAAGTCACAAATACATAGAAATTAAACACTTTAAAATCCATTGGATCACAGAAGAAATCAAAAAAGGAAGTTATAAAATATCATAAGACAGGGGGCCTGGATGGCTCAGTCAGTTGAGCATTCAACTCTTGATCCCAGGGACATGGGATTGAGCCCTATGTTGGGCTCCATGCTGAGCATGTAGCCTCCTAGGGCTTCTCTCTCTCTTCCTCTGCCCCTCTCCCCTGCTTGCACTCTCACTCCCTCTAAAATAAAATTTAAAAAACTATATCACAAGACAAAAACAAAAACACACCTACCAAAATTTATGGGATGCATCAAAAGCAGTATTGAGGGAAATTTCAGTGATGAATGCCTACATTGAAAGAGAAGACCTTTTACAAACCACCCTGAATTACACCTTAAGAAAAAATAGAAAAAGAACAAACTAAGCCCAAAGTTAGCAGAAGGAAGAAAATGATAAAGATTAGAGCAGTAATAAATGAAATACATAAAAAGGTAGAATAAATCAATAAAACTAAGAATTGATTCTTTGAAAAGATAAACAAAATCAACAAAGAAGAATCAAATAAAATGAAAAATGGAAGAAGAGACAACCAATGCCACAGGAAAAAAAGTTGTAAGAAATTATTGTGAACATGGGCACCTGGGTGGCTCAGTCGGTTAAGTGTCCAACTTAGGCTCAAGTCATGATCTCACAGTTCATGGGTTCAGGCCCCACGTCGGGCTCTGTGCTGACAGCTCAGAGTCTGGAGCCTGCTTCAGATTCTGTGTCTCCCTCTTTCTCTGCCCCTCCCCCACTTGTACTCTGTCTCTGTCTCTCAAGAACAAATAAATGTTAAAAAAATATTTTTTTAAAGAAATTATTGTGAACAATTATATGCCAACAATTTGGACAACCTAGAAGAAATGGACAAATTTCTACAAATACACAATCCACTGAGACTGAATCAAGAGAAAAATAGAAAACCTAGGCAAACCACAAGAGACTCTTAAATACAGAGAACAAACTAAGGGTTTCTGGAGGGGTGTTGGGAGGGGGGGATGAGTAAATGGGTGATGGGCATTAAGGAGGGCACTTGTTGGGATGAGTAATGGGTGTTATATGTAAGGGATGAATCACTAAATTCTACTCTTAAAACCATTATTATACTATATGTTAACTAACTTGGATTTAAATTTAAAAATAAATCAAAAAATAAATAAGTAAAATGAAACTATACGTAAAAAAGAAAAAGTAGAAAACCTGAACTGACCACAACAAATCAGCATAGTGAATCAGTAATAAAATAACCTCTCAAAAAGAAAAGCTCAGGATCACATGACTTCACAGGCAAATTCTACCAAACATTTAAAGAATCCTTCTCAGTATTTTCCAAAAACCATAACAGAAAAGAAAACTTTCAAACTCATTTTTCAGGGCCAAAATTATTCCGATATCAAAGCCAAAGACACTATAAGAAAACTATAGGTCAATATCCCTAATGAACATGGATGTAAAAACCCTCAGCAAAAATATTAGCAAACCAAATTTAACAGCACATTAGAAGGATCATACTGTGTGATTGAGTGTGATTTATCCCTGGGGTGCAAGGATGGGTCAATATATGTAAATAAATTCAATGGGATACATCACATTAATAGAATAAAGGTTAAAAACCATAAGATTATCTTAATACATGAAGAAAAAGCACTTGACAAAACTCAATATTCTTTCATAACAAAAACTCTCAACACATTAGGTATAGAAGGAACTTAACCTCAACACAACAAAGGCCACATATGAAAAGCCCACAGCTAACATCATACTCAATGGTGAAAAACTGAAAGCTTTTACTGCAATATCTGGAGCGAGACAAGGATATTCACTCTTGCCACTTCTATTCAACATAGACTGGAAGTTCTAGCCATAAGAATTACACAAGAAAAATAAATAAAAGGCATTCAAATGGAATAAGAAAAAGCAAAATTATCTCTGCTTGCAGAAGACATGAAGCCTAAAGACTCCACAAAAAAAAACTGTTAGGACTGATAAATTCAGCAAAGTTACAGGATTCAAAATCAACACAAATAAGTTGCACTTCTATACACTAACAGCGAATAGTTCAAGTAGGAAACTGACAATCCCATTTACAAAACCATCAAAAATATTAAAATATTTAGGAATAAACTTTAACAAAGGAAGAAAAAATTTATACACACAAAAAAAACTATAAAATAATACTGGTGAAAGAAATTAAAACAGATACAAATAAATGAAAAGATATGCTATGCTTGTGGATTGGAAGAACTAAAATTGTTAAAATGTCGATACTACTTAAAGTGATCTACAGATTCTATGTAATTTCTATCAGAATACGAGTGGCATTTTTTCACAGAAATGGAACAAACAATCCTAAAATTTGTATGGAACCACAAAATAACCTAAATAGCCAAAGAAATCCTGAGAAAGAACAAAAAAAAAGAGGTATCACACATCCAGATTTCAAAATATATTATGAAGCTACAGTAATCAAAACAGTAAAGTACTGGCATAAACAGAAATACATAAACCAATGAAACAGAATAGAGCCCAGAAATAAAGCCATATATAGGCAACTGATTTTGACAAGGGTGCCAAGAATACACAATAGGAAAGTATATTCTCTTTAATTAGTAGTTTTGGGAAAACTGCATATCCTCATGCAAAAGAATGAAATTGGACCCTTATCTTACACCATACACAAAGTTTAATCCAAAATGGATTAAACATTTAGACCACAAAATTCTAGAAGAAAACATAGGGGAAAAGTTTCTTGACGTTGGCCTTCACAATGCTTTATTGGTTAAGACATAAAAAGCACAGGCAACAAAAGAAAAAATAGCCAAGTGGGATTACATCAAATTAAAAGGCTTCTGCACAGAAAGGAAATGATCAACAAAATGAAAAGGTAATCAACAGAACGGGAGAAAATATTTGCTAACTATCATCTGATAAGGGATTAATATTGAAATGTATAAGGAACTCTTAAATTTAAAAATGGGCAAAGGAACAGAATATTTTTCCAAAGAAGCCTATAAATGGCTAATTGGTTTATGAAAAATTCTCAAAATCACTAATCACTGGGGAAATGCAAATCAAAAACCACAATGAGATATCACCTCACACCTATTATTCAAAACTAATAACAACAAATATTGGTGAGGATATGGAGAAAAGGGAACCTGGAAAGGGAGGTAGTAGTCAAAGGGTATAAAGTTTCAATTATTCAGTTATGATTAAGTCCTAGAGATGTACTGTACAACATAGAGCCTATATTTAACAGTATTGTACACTTTAAAATATGCTAAGAGGGTAAATTTTAAGTATTCTTACCATAAAATAATAAAATAACAACAATTTAAAATAAGAAGGTAGGAGGAAATCTTTGGAGTTGATAGGTTTATGGTATAGATTGTGGTGATTATTTTTAACAGATGTATACTTATCTCCAAACTCATCAAGTTATATATATTATGTACAGTTAATATATGTGTATATTAGGGCCAATACAAAAAAATTAAGTTAGTTTTAAACTTGGATATACAAATCTTTGTTTTCAACCATACATGTTATGGAATATAAATACAGAGTAAGTTTATCCAACAAAAATGTAGTGTCTTAATTGGGAGGTGCTGTAAGTAGAAAATATACACTGGATTTTTCAAGCTCCATAGGAGAAAAAGAATAAACTATTTCATTGGTAGTTTAATACTGATTACATGTTCAACAGCTAATATTTAAATATATATGTTTAAATAAAATATTTAGAGTATACACCTTTTTAAAAAGATACTGTGTGTGAAAGCGTCTAGGACTATATTTAGCATATGACAGCCACACAAGAATTTTCGTCTCTTCCTTGGCATGACAGCTTTTGGTTAGTCAATTAACCTCTTTGAACTTTAGTTTTCTCATCTCAAAAACTGAAATACTTTGAGTTGTTCTAAGAATCAAATTAAAAATATTCCAAGGTACTCTACAAACTACAAGCATTATTCAAATCTTAGTTATTGATATTCTAAGGGATGTTTGGCATTTTCTCAAGATGGAAGCAGTGCCCACATCTCATGATGGAAGTCAGAAAAGGGTAAATATTTCCTGACTCCTGGCGGATAGAGCAGACTCAAGCAGAGGCTCCTGCCTGAACTGTGAAAACCAAAGGCACAGGGTCAGAGGGCCATCACAGCAGCTGCAGTGGCTTGGAACGTAGTTTCTCAATGGCACCCATGCAAGGCAGTGCCGCCAGCAGCAGCAATCGCAGGGTCCAGTGGCAGCATCCTAAACAGAGGCTGCCTGTGGCGGGATCTTGGCTGTGGCTCATCTTGCTTGGAACCTGCTCAAATCTGGCTCCCAACCTTCCCCTGGATTCTATTTGCTCTTATATGTAAAGGATGTTCTAGTTTCATAATTTAAAAATCCTGATTAATACATACACTATCAGTAAAACATTCAATCCCTAAGCCCAAGGGGTTGGTATAGATTTAATATTCAAATTGCCAATGATAGAATGGTTTATGCATATTTATTTAATGTATTGGCTAAAACCCAAAATAATCAGACATTTTTAGTGTCAGATGGACAAAAAGAATTGGCCAACACCCAAAGTAAATCTTCAGTTGAACGTTTATATAGTTATATGCCCATACTCACCATAAGCTCTACCAAATAGTGACAAAAACTTTACAAATAGTTCAAGAGATTGTGTTCTATCCTCTTCACCGAATGAATTCTAGGAAAAAGAAAACAAAAAACAAAGATAAGCCAGTCCATCTCAGACACCATAGAGAAGACACCTAAAATTAATTTCTTCTACCAATTATTTTCTTCATGTCTCAAGAATAGTGTTTCTTAGCCTTTTTCTTTTTTTCATTATTAGTTTCTAAGGAGAATTCAATTTAAATTCTCTATAACAAGAAAAATTAAGTACTAACAGGTAAGATTTTGTCAGGTAAAGTTGAGCCATGGAACATCTAAGTTTTTTTGCCCCAAAAGAACCAATTTTTGCTCCCCTACCAAGGGGTAGGGCATATATTATCTTCATTGAGAATGCATGCTTTAGAATTGTGATCTTAGACCATCCACTAACCTTAGAACAATGACTTGATAAGTGTTATTAATAGTTCCTACTGAATCTCTAATTATTTTGGGCCTTAGTCAATTGAGTTTATTACAGCTAAAAATTTTGTCAGAATTAGTTATGTCTTAATGCTTACAATTAAACTTTGCCTCTAATTTACACTCTGATAATATCTTGATTTGTATGAAACAATAGGAGAGTCTTTGTTAACTTGAGACTGAGTCCAAGTTTAAATTACCCAACTACATTCTAACAGAGAAAGAACATAATTCTGTGTAGGATAAAAAGGATAGGTAGCCTCTGTAAGTACCCCATATCCATCCTAACTAATTCAACCCCATGGAGTGCAGAGGTAGGACCACCTTCTTGTCCTATTCTATAAACTCGTCCTAGCTCACTTAATCATGCCTTTGGTTTTAACTATAAGCAAATTGCTAATCACACCAAGCCCTTATCCCTAATTCACATACCTTTCCTTACCTCCAGATCCATCTATCCTGTCTCTAATACTATACTCAGAATTCCTCCAAGCATATTTCCTCCAAGCATGCCCCAAATTGAATTTGCCCCTTTGTTTTCACTTTATATTACCTAGATTACTGAATTACAATCAACTTCCCTAGCTATAAATCTGAGGATCATTCTAGATTTTTTTTCTTGGTTTCCTCAGGCAATCAAACTCCAGTTCCCACCAATTTTAACTCTTCATCATTTCTACTGCCCTTGTTCCAGTCCAGAACATCTCCCTCCAGAGTGCTACCATAGCTTCCTAAGAAATTTCTGCCTCCAGTCTTGCCTTCTTGGACTGCTTCATACTTCACAAGGAATGTTTTCATTATAATGAAAATGTAAACCACACGCCCTGTTTAAAACTTTTCAATGCGTATCATCTCCAACTTTTCCCTTGGTCTCATGTTTAGGAGACTTCTGCCACAGTAACACATGTTCTCTTTTAAATTGCCTATCATCCCCAACCCACACTTTCTCATGAAGCCTGAGTGGTCTGCCTGGTGAACTCCAGGAATATACTGGGCTTAACCTTTCAGATTCAGTCAACCTGCAGACATACCTCATTTGCTGCTTATCTGTAAGGTAATTTTTTAGGAAGGGGTGCTGCAGGTTAGGATGTGAATGTAATTCAGAAATAAGTACTAAGAAGCCTAGTAACTGTACATCTAAGCTGTATCATCCAACCCAGTTTATATCTAGGATAAAGCTTCTTTTCTTTTTTTCCTCCAGAACACACCAAGCTCTCATACTTCTTTCCTTTGCACCTGATATTCCCTCTGCTGCTTTGGGTATGGAAAATTCTTCTCATATGTCAAACCACTCATATGTCTCATATGTCAAATTCTTCTCATATGTCAAAAATGCTACCCCCAGACAGGCTGAAGTGTTCTTATTCTTCTCCCATTTAAAATGATCTGTAGATCCATATAGATATTATGAAATTACATTGTAATTAGTTGTCTGAATATTTTATTGCAGCTAGTAAATTCCTCCCAATCAAGAAATTTCTCTTAGTTCATCATTAAATTAAATTACTAGAACTTAGCATTGAATGACATAATAGAACATCTGTAAACAACTATTCAATAAACAGGTTAATAAATAAGCTTACCGTATACTCTCATCCAAAAAAAAAAGAGTTGGAAGTTTTTTAAAAAATGTAAGCAGTATAATTGTATGAGTACTAAAACTGGATTAAGAAGTGCTACAGTTCTTTTTATAATGTATGCCAACTTTAGTGCAAGGAGAATCATTGCTCTTTAGATGTGTCTTAACAGGATACCAGACTAAAAATAAGATCAGCCCTATATATAACCCTTATTCTACAAACTCCCCAAGTAAGAAATTATATATCAAATACCTAAAAAAGGAACACAATTCTTCTAGATAAAATCGGTCTTACAGAAAATTGTACACAATTGATTTTCAAGCTTGCATCACTTGCCGCTCATGGACTACAAAAACGCTGATCACACCACTTTATGATTCACTCCCAGAACTGTGTTTTCTACAGAGCATGGCACCACTATAATTCCACACGATAGTATTATAGAATGGGAGTATAGGTATCCATTAACATCAGATGTTAACCCTCTCGGAACCATTTCCAAAACAAAACGGAGCTATTTTAGAACAAAAGAATACTAAAACATATTTCTACATCATCTCCTTGCAAACTTATTGAAGATGGGATTCAAATACAACAGGAATGAATATAAGTAGGTAAAGAAATCAGAGGAAGGAAATATAAGTGTCAGAGAAACAAGACGAAACCCTCAGGGAGATTAGGACACAAAATGTAGGACATTAGGTTGTGTACCTTTTCCGGGGCTGCATATAAATTTGGCAAATTCCTATCAATTTGCAAGTTGTGCATAAGCACAAACACACTATTTATTTAGGTAATCTCTACCCCCAAGGCGGGGCTGGAATTTACAATCCTGAGATCAAGAGTCACATGATCTACTGACTAAGCTAGCCAGGTGCCCCCTACTCAAAAACACACCAGAGTCTTTTGTTAAGCTCTTAGCTTAATAATACGTTTTAGCACATAACTTATTCACAGCAACAGAATGGAAAGTAAATAAAAGGTCAATACATCATAAATAATCATATGCAATCCTAACATTTTCTTCTCACAAAAGGTAAAAGAATCTGTAGTGAGATGGTGAAGACTAAAGCCAACCTGCACTTCAAGTACAATTATGGTCTGTGAGGCCCAGACTTAGAATTTAACAAGGGAGTCAGTATGGATTTTGAATGGAATGTCCAGAAGCCCATAGGTCAATATTTTAAAGGAGAGAGGAGTTTCTCTCTCCTAAAAGCAGAAAGGTCATAGTCTAACCTTAACAAATAAAACCATATTCATAACTTTAATAAAAGCAAACAAACAGTAAAGCCTCAAAACTCTTCAAGAGTTGGTTATCATTCTGAAAGTAAGAAGTCTTCAAGTATTTTTGTTTAAACAGTTATAATATCTAGATGTGTATTATTGACACTCCAGCTGAAACTTGGCAAGGAGTCTACAAAGTTTAGGGAATTTAACCTTGGTTTATCAATTTAGAAAAGTGAGATACTCAGAGGATGAATGAAATCTATACTTCTATGACTTTACTTATCAAATTCATACCCTGTATGGCTTTGCCCTTGAAACTGCCATAATCACTGGACAGTTAAGTCAAATTTAAGTCTTTTTATATTTATGATAGTGAAAAACTTATAATAGGATTTAAATTTCATAAAATCCTGGTGACCTCTTCTAATTTCCCTTTTATAGATTACCCTACTCTGTTTTTTATATGCTACCTTACAACAAAGTTGTCTACAGGCTAAGCATTCCTGCCAAACCACAGTAGAAGAAGGAATTTGCTGGGCGACAGTGCAGTTTAAATCAGTTTTAAATCATTAGCTACTTGATAATGTGACAAAAGAAACCTCTCCCTCAAAGCACTTGAGAATGATTTTTTTTTAAGTTTTAAAAGTTTTCAGGGGTACATGGGTGGCTCAGTCAGTTGAGCGTCCAACTTTGATTCAGGTCATGATTTCATGGTTCGTGAGTTTGAGCCTCACATCAGGCTCTGTGCTGACAGCTCAGAGTCTGGAGCCTGCTTCAGATTCTGTCTCCCTCTCTCTCTGCCCCTCCCCCGCTTGTGCTCTCGCGCGCTCTCTCTCTCTCTCTCTCTCTCTCAAAAATAAACATTAAAAACATTATAAATAAGTAAGTAAGTAAATAAATAAATAAAATTTTCAGAAAGTAAAATGTAGCTCATAGTTTACAACTCTTTGTTTCATGCTACTCTTTATCCTCTAATGTCCCCTGGTCTAGTCACAAATCCAGACAGGTGAAAATAATGAGGTGGAAATCATCACTTTTCATGAAATCTAAGATTTTCATAAAATCTAAGATAGCCATGGTAGTTAGTATATAGGAACAACAACTAACCTAATCTAGGATACTAGTTTCTAAAAACCATTATGTATAAATTCCCCTAGATTTACTCCATGTTCTTCCCTTTAGCTCAACAGATTAGGTTACTAAATATGGGGAGAAATATTTTGGGTAGAAAATTTATTGGTCTTTTTAAAATGCTTCCAGGAAGAGCCCTCCCCTACCCCAACAATGCCATATTAGGAAGGTTCCATTGAACACACCTCTAGTCATAGCACTGAGGTCCTCAGAAACAACTTAGCCAGTTACAGAGTATGTAGAATAAATAAAAGTTGAAAGAACATAAAAAGTGCCATATATCAAATTAGAAATGTATCCCTTGACAGAAACCATGTAAGTATGAAGGCAAATCACATCATCTTGCCAAGATAATAATCAGAACCAAAGAAAAATTCCTGATGTATAAGTCAGGGAACCTGTCCATACCCCTCTGAGGTTAACAAGAAAAAGGTTTCTAATTTACTGTTACCTTTGACCAAGGTTTTTCTCTGATAGCTAGAGATAAAAGTTCAAAATACATGAGAATGTGGGGAAATGAACATTTTGAAATCCAGGTCTATTTTGGACATATGATATTAAAAACCAGCAGGAACCTTACCTTTAGAACAGTAACAATCTCTATTCTAGGAGAGTCTACTGTGAAGGCATTCACTCTACTATTAAGTCACTGAAGGGAGTTTACTGAGTCTGAAAGGACACAGTCTGTGAACTGATTCTGGTGGTTTCCAGTGCTGGCATTTACTGGCTCAAAGTCTAGTAGTGGTCTTCCTCTGCTGGCCTTGCTCCTGGCTCCCAAGCCATTCTAATGAAAATAAGTTACACAATTTTTCTCAGATTATACCTGGAATGTTAAATGACTGACCATCACTGAGGGAAATGATCCTGATGCCACAATCAAAAACGAGTGCATACATTGTTGAGACAAATATGTGGCCATCTAAAAAAAAATGAAGTTGGACTAAAACCTCACACTTAACGGTGCCTGGGTGTCACAGTGGGTTAAGCATCCAACTCTTGCTCTCAGCTCAGGTCATGATCTCACAGTTTTTTAGTTTGAGACCTGCAACAGGCTCTGCACTGACAGTGTGGAGCCTACTTGGGATTCTGAATCTCCTTCTCTCTGCCCCTCCCCAGCTGTGCTCTCTCTCTCTCTCTCTCTCTCTCTCCAAATGAATAAATAAACTAAAAAAAAAACACACACACACACACACTTAACATGAAGCTAAACTCAATGGCCAAACATTTAAATGTAAAAAAGAAAAACTAAAGGACTAGAAGAAAACAATATAGTTTTTATAACTTCAAAACAGGGATGGTCTTTGAGTAGGACACAAAACCTAGAAGCCATTAAAAAAAAAGTAAATTTTAGCTTATTGAAATTTTTTTATTTCTTAGTCTTCTTGGACTACTATGAGAAATGCCACAAGGTAGGTGGCTTATTATGAACAGAATTTAGTTCTCACAGTTCTGGAGACAGAGAAGTCCAAAGACCAAGGCACCTGTAGACTCAATGTCTCATGAGGGCAACGTTTCTGGTTCATAGACAGCCATCTTGTCACTGTAACCTCACAAAGTATGTATGTATGCATATATGTACACACACACACACAGTAGACATGAACACAGGAGTTAGAACTGCACAGGTCCACTCACATGTGGATATTTTTGGTAAATACAGTATAGTACTATAAATGTATTCTCTCTTCCTTATGATTTTCCTAATATTTTCTTTTCTCTAGCTTAAAATACAGTAAAAATATAGTATATAACATATATAACATACAAAATAAGTGTTAATCAACTGTTAATCTTATCAGTAAGGCTTCCGGTTAATAATAGGCTCTTAGTTAAGTTTAGGGGGAGTCAAAAGTTGTACACAGATTTTTGACTGTGCAGGTGAGTGGAGGGTGCCACCCCTTACCTCTCATCGTTCAAGAGTCAACTGTATTAACATTCCTCATAGTAGTAAACTTGTGGAGGAAGAAGGAGGTATTAGGCAGATGGGTCAAAAGTAAGAGAAATACTTTATTAAACTTGCTTAGGAATTTTGCTAATTATGCCTGACCCCCTCCAAAAAAAAAAAAAAAACCCAAAAATCAAGTTTAGAATCACAACTTTTATGAAATTTAAGGTTATTTTTTTCTGTTGTTATCCATAAGTAAATAAACTTATTATTTTTAATTCAAGGAACTGCCTCATACTTAAGCCAGAGGTTTTTCTAAAAGTATAGTAGTACTTCTTTATATCTTGTGATTTCAAATGATGTAAATATATTACCCTTTCAAAGATGAAATAAGCTTTAAATTTCATTTTTAAAAATTAGTGGAAAAGTTCTGGTTTGAGGTAATTACAATGGACTGTGTCCCTCCCATCCTCCAATTTATACATTTTTGTGTCCCTCCCATCCTCCAATTTATACATTCAAATCCTATCCCCTAAGGTGATGGGATTAGGAGGTGAGATCTCTGGGAGAGGATTACTGTCTATACAAAAGAGACCCCAGAGAGCTCCCTTGCCTCTTCCACCATGTAAGGTCACAGCAACAAGACCACCAACTATGAACTAAGAAGCTGGACTTCATCAGACATTGAATCTACCAGTGCCTTGGTCTTGTACTTTCCAGTCTCCAGAACTGTGAGAAATAAATTTGTTGTTAATATGTCACCCAGTCTATGACATTCTGCAGGGACAAAGATCAAGTCATTTGGATTGAAGGGCAGAAATACCCTATGCCCTTTCTCACGTGAATAGAGGGTAGCTGATCACAGCATTTCATATCCACTTGGGTATGACTGTTGAGATTGGAGGCAGTGGGGGGAGGGGGGAAGCAGAAAAGAACCCAAAGTAACTTTGGCTTCCAAAAACAAAAATAGAGAGGAGAACATACAGGCATGTGTGTGGGGTCTAGAGATTCCTAGAAAGCTATGATTGCCTGAGCTCAGAGTCAGCTCCAGCCCAAGAATGAAGGCCTCCTTACTTTGCCTATTGGCCTACCCATCTCTTGCCCAGGAATGTAAAGGATGCCTGATCCACAGGAACCACTTACACAGAGTCAGCCCCCCCCCCCCCCCCCCGGGTTGGGAGAGAGGGCTTTTGTGTAATCAGACCTATCAGTCCTTAGATCTGTATAAGCCCAAACTGCCTACCTACACTAATCAACATGGTCCTTTATCCTTAAATATAAACAGGCCACCAAATTATTTGAGAAAAAGTTAAAGCATGAAAGAAAAGATCAATGAGCAACAAACATTTGATCAAGAACAAAGAGAAGATACAGGGACAGAAAAGAACTTTCATAAATTAAAAATAGTAGTCCCAAGGAGATTTAAGGGGACACTGAAGAATAGAAAATAGGCTGCTATAAGAAAAGATCAACAAGAAAATAAGAAGCTTTAAAATGTGACTTAAAAGAAAAAAATAGAAAAGCTTAGTAATAGAATTAACAGCATGATTAAGGTTAAAGACTAAATTAGTGATCTTGAAACTAAAGTTGCAGAAATAGTATAACTAAAGAAAAGAATGCAAGGAAGAAAATGAAATAATATTAATAAAACAGAGTGTCACTGGTAGAAAAACTAAATTTTCAGAGTGAAGGAGTTGTCTAAGTAGGAAGGAATATGAAAGAAAAACTATACCTAGGCATATCCTCATGCAATTTCAGAATTTCGAGTGTAAAGAGAAAATGTGAAAATATCCCAGAATGGTTAAGAGAAAAAAATAAAAAAGCAGGCCATCTATAAAGGAAATAAGATTAAGCATCTAAATAGCAACACTTAAGTTTCTGCAGAACTTTAGAAGGATTTTGAATCTAGAATTCTATAGTCAGATTAATTTAACTATTAGTTAAAGGTAAGGGAAAATGACATTTTCAGGCCTATAGTAATGGCTAATATTTATTTTACTCTTATATGAACCAGGAACAGCTCCAAACTCTTTGTAATTTAATCCTCAGAACAATCTGGTTAATTTGATAGCATTATTATCCCTGGTTACACAAATGAGAAAACAGAGGCATAGAGAGGATAAGAAGGTTGCCAAAGATCGTGTCAGTCATAGGAGGTAGAGATGGGCTTTGAACCCAGGGAATTTGGCCGCAGAGTACACACTCTTACTTATTACACAACAGTGCCACTCTGTTGTTCAGGCACCCAAAAAACATATGTCCCATTCAGATTTCTCAAAAAAAAAAAAAAAATTACTTGAGGATATACTTCAGTAAGATGAAAAAAAGAAATTCAAGGAACAATACTGAGGAGGGAATTGAAGAGGTTTCAGGCCAAGGAAATCAAAGTAGGAAATCAGAAAGGAGATTCTATTGTACAATTAAAACACAGAAGTCCTGGGGCACCAGGGTGGCTCAGTCTGTTAAGCGTCTGACTCTTGATTTTCGCTCAGGTCATGATCCCACGGTTCCTGAGATCAAGCCCCTAGAAGGGCTCTGCATTAAGAGCACGTAGCCTGCTCGGGATTCTCACTCTCCCTCTCTCTCTGCCTCTCCCCCACTCATGCTCACATGCAGGTGCTCTCTCTCTCTCAAAATAAATAAACAAACTTAAAAAAAAACACACACACACACAAGCATAGAAGTCCTTAATAGTGAAATGATGGCATGTATTTCTCCTATCAACAAGAAAAAAAGAAAAGTAACTGGAAACTTAATTTTGAGCCATACTTTGGAGTGAAAGAAAAGAAATGCTTGGAACATTCTCATTCTAAAGGGACAGGGTTAGTCACACAAATATTTTTGTTGATGTGAGTCCAATCAAAATAGTTGCTTCTCCAATGTATAATATTTACATACTCAATACTGTAAATTCACCTACCTTGTCTTCCATTTTTAGAATTATAGGAAAAGCATGGAAATCAAATGTATTTTCTCTAAGATAGAAAATAGAAACCTTGTTAGTATACAAGTAATTGGGTAGTTAAGGTTAAGAAAGAAGGGACAGGAGAGGCATATGCAGGGGAAGTAGAGGGCTGTGCTTATTTCCTCACTTTATAGAACAAAGAGTTATTAAATACAAATATAAAATACCACAAACTTACAAAAGTAAACACTTGAATAGTTAAAAGTACACCTAATCTGAAGTTGGATGTGGAAAGGGAAAGAGGAGAAATGGTAAATGTAAATGCTCTAAATTCTTTACCTCTCACAGTGTAAAATCAATAAGTACTGCTTAAATTTTATAAACCAAGAAGCAGAGGTATAATTAATTAGAGCTTATAATGATAACTACTCGACTAAAATCAGAAATGGCTAAAAGGAGCTACATTTGAAGAGTGAGTCTGTTTTTGTTGCTATTGTTTTTTTTTATCATGTGCATGAATTGGGTCAATGGATGGATGGACAGATGAATGGATGGAAGCAAATATGGTTGCCCTTCTTTCTGGAAGAAAGGACATTTAAGCAGAAACCTGGAGAAAGAATGAGTTACTCTTATTATAAATAAAGAGAAAGAAGAAAGAGGTCAAAGCACAGAAATAAGTTCATTGAGAAATGTAGAAAGAGAAAATTGAAATGAAGTCGGAGAGATAGACAAGAGTCAAAGCCTGTGAGCCATATTAAGGAGTTCAAAGCAGAAGGTAAGGAAGCTCTACAAAGGAGAACATGGTAGTCATAGGAATGGGCCTCTCAAGTCATCCTTCAAGAGACTTGGCTGCAGGGAATGTAGTTAGCTAACAGCTTCCAGCTGCCACTCCTACATCCACAAGTCTTCACCCTGAAGTCACATTTCCCCTGGGATGCTTCCAGGGGAAGCACATGACTAAGCACAGTGTCATGGAGGTGTTAGAACCATGCCCTTATGACCCTTATGATCCTATGGGACTCCTCTCATAGGAGATCCGTGCTCTCAGGCTTCTCATCAGACTCACCAAGACTTTGTCAAGTGTGAGACTCTTTCTATCCAGTACTCCTTCCTTCCCTCTCTCTCCTCCCCTACACCAGGAGCTGAGGCTCTCCCCAAAAATTCCTTTCTCTTTTCTTCATCTTTCACAGTATCCCCCCCCCCCCCACCCCACCACCAAATAAGTCTCTTTCACTTCTAAGTCTGTCTTGGCATTTTCTTCCCAGAGGATTTGAACTGACCCAGAGAGTGACATGAAATAAGGGTGGGGAGATAAAACATAGAACAGAAATTAGGAGGCCGTTTCAAAAATCTAGGTGAGATCTCATCAAAGCCAGGTCAAAGACAGTGGAAGTGAAGAGAAGTGGATCCTTTAAATGGTATACTAGCAGGGAGAGGAAAGAGACAAGTCAAAGGTGGTTCCAAGTTTCTGCCCGGGTGGGTTGTTTTCACAGACATAAACAATTGGTTTTTTGTCACCCCAACTCTGATCAAAGGACAACTTTGCAGTTGCTGTCATGCCTGGATTCCAAGAACTCATTTTCCTTTCTCTGAGCTGAGATCCTTCACAGGAATATAATGGACACCAACTCGAAGCAGGGGTTCCTCTAACTTTCCTTGCAGGATTCCTGATGTTCTTCATAAAGAAAAAAGAGTGGGGAGATCTATGCAAGGACCACCATGGCATTAAATAGTCACGATCTGTAGCCATTATCCACATTTACTACTCTTTAGCCTCTTGTCTCAACTTGATGAGACACAAGCTTTAACAAACTATACCCCAGAGGCCCTATAACTTTCTGAATCCAGGAAAGTGAAGAATGGAATATGGCATTCAGAACATGTTTCATCAATGTGAGTATACCATAATGGTGCTTGGTCTAGGAAATGACCATACCACCTTCCAGATGACCTCTTATACTAAGTAAGAGATAATATCTGGACTTAGCATCTTATGAACTTCTGTATTTGAGACTCCTGTTTGAGTGTATATGCTTTATCCTATTTAGAGAGTATACATGATGCAAACAAATTATCAGGAATTTTGGAATAGAAATCATTTCTTTACCAACTCTCCAGAAAATCAAAGATTCTCACTTTCTGGAATTTGACCCACAATTTGCATATTATTTTTCCTGTTTTTAGTCTGCCCCAAATAAAAATCCTTCTCAAAAAGTCAGGAAGGTTTTTATGATTTTCAGAAGTTGCTGTAGCATCTTAGGAGCTTTGGTAGGATGAATAATGACCCCACTGATGTCCTCATTCCTGATCCCCAGAACCTGTCAATATTACCTTCTATGGCAAAAGGGATTTGGCAGATATAATTAAGGATTTTGAGGTGGGAAAATTATCCTGGATTATCAGGGTGAGCCTAATATATCACAGGGATCCTTATAAGAGGGAGGCAGGAGATCAGAAGATAGAAATGACAATTAGAGCAGAGTGAGATTAGAATGATGCCACCACAAACCAAGGAATGCCAGAAGCCTCTAGACATGGAAGAGGCAAGAATTAGGTTCTTTTCTAGAGCCTCCGGAAGGAACCAACTATGCTGACACCTTGACTTTAGCCTGCTGAAACTGATTTTGTACTTCTGGCTTCCAGAACTGTAGAAGAATAAAATTGTGTGGTTTTAAGCCACAACGTCTATGATGATTTAACAGCTGTGAGAAACTAAGGACTAAAAAGCCTAAAAACCTTATTTACCTTTATTCTTATGTTGTCTTACCCCAAACAGACTTGTCCTACCTAGTCAAAACAGATGCCTGCAGCTCAGTGCCTCCCAGGAGGATTCAGTTCTAGAAACTTCTGCAACTGCATTTATTTCTTGTGATATCTCAGCTGATAGCACTTGTCCAGTTTGAGGATGAGAGTTTCTCCTTGTCTAAAATATTTTCTTGGGACACCTCGGTAGCTCAGTCAGTTGAGCATCCAACTTTGGCTCAGGTCATGATCTCACAGTTCATGAATTTGAGCTCTGTGTCAGGCTCTGTGCTGCTAGCTCAGAGCTTGGAGTCTGCTTCAGATTCTCTATTTCCCTGTTTCTGTCTGTCTCAAATATAAACATTAAAAAAATTTGTAAGTATTTTCTTAAAAATGTCATGAATATATGGACAGTATGCTCCAAGTACCATGCAGTGGAGAAACCTACTTGGACATGGTAACCCTGGTCACAGCAGGCTAGGTGATCCACCTTTCTGAGAACATGTCAAGATTACCATGATCCAAGTCTACCATCGTACCAAGCATCTAAAACTTCCAGGTGGAAGTTGGATTGCCTTACAATATTCTCTGCCAAGAAAGCTTTGTAGAAACCAACTCACCTTTAGCTGACCAAGGCTATCTGATGCAAGTGTGAGTAGCTTTTGTGTTGAGGTCAGAGGAGGCGTTACACCTGAGCGAAAACTCCCCCTAGGCCAAGATCTTGTTGCATCATATCATAATAATATTGTGGATACTTAAGAATTGGCATCAGTAGAAAAGTTTCCCAGATTGGAAACTAAAGACCTATTTACCAAACAGTGGTTTGGACTTCAATACAGGCAGAATTATCATAGGCATAAGCAGTGCATAGACTCCCATACTGTGTCAGAACTGGAGTTCATCAACTAATTGCTCTACAAATCCACATGCTGTAGCAGAGGCTACAAAAAAACACATTTCTCCATGTGTTCTCCATGTGTGTAGCATCTGCTCCAACCACCTAAGACATTTAAGAAAGAGAGGAGAACTAGGATTATTTTTGATAAAGGGATCTGGTAAGCTCTGATACCCAGTATCCAGCCCACCAGGGTGATTTGTATCTTCTTCAGAATGTCTCTGACCAAGTCAAATCCTTTTCGAGGAAGAGGGAATATAGTGTCCAGACCAATTCAGAATGCTTAATAACACTCTTCTTGCCCAAGAGCTCATATTGGAATCCACCAGGAAATGTTTAAAGAATATTAATAATGTAATAGTGTGCCCTAAATATAAATTTGAATAAATAAAATGCAAAACTCCATATCACTAATCACTAAACATATAACGTATCACTAAAATGTATTTGATACACATATATAGATACATATATTTGCATTTATGTGCATATAATATACTTCTCCATAATACAGTGTATACACATATTATTTTAACAGTGGCTACCTCAGGATGGTAGAATTGCAAATAATTTTTACTTACTTTGTACTTTTATATGTCTTGCAAATTTAATAAACAAACATCTTTATACTCAGAAAGTTTAATTTTAAAAACTAAAATTATATGCAAAATAAAATGAAAATTAAACTAAATAATTAAAAACCATGAAAATTCTGAGGTACCTAGGTAGCTTAGTCAGTTGAGTGTCTGACTCTTGATTTCAGCTCAGGTCATGATCCCAGGGTCATGGGATCAAGCCTCACGTTGGGCTCCATGCTGAGTGTGGAGCCTGCTTAAGATTCTCTCTCCGTCAGCTCCTCTCTGCCATTCACACTCTATCTCTCTAAAATTAAAAAAAAATTGTTCATTAAGAAAACATGAAAATTCTGAAAGTCAAGAATCTTAAGTGATAGGTTAGAAATAAATAGGTTTTTTTTTTTTGGTGTAGGAATCATAGTTCAAAAGTCAAAACATTAAAGTAAGTGATAAATAGGAAAATGGGTACAAATAAAAATCAGAAAATAAAATATCATAAAAATATAAAATAGATTTAAAAATCTCTAAACTCTGGGAATGAGGACCTGTGGTGAAATAGGACAAGGAGAAAACAAGGAGACAAAAGATTAAATAGACAGAATGTAAATTAAGAAGAAATAGAAAAAAATCAAATCACAGGTTTTGTGGGTGTAAGAAATTGTTACATGGAGTCAAGATGCTGAGCTAGTCAGAGTACAAAGACAAGTGAAGATCCAAAAGAAAGGAGAAAGTCCTATAGTAAAGAAATCCAACTCTAAGCCACCAAGTGGTCTCAATCCTTAGTAAGGTTGTCTGGTTGAAGAAGCCTTCCTGGGGAAATCCTCTCTGTTGCTATTGTGCTCTTCACAGACTCAAACCTTAGGGAAGGGAGCCCCAAGGCACCCTCCTTGTCTTTTTTGCCCACAGCTGTAAGTTTACCAACTCCATGGACGAGGGCCATGGTCCTGGCAGAAAACAGTTTCCACCTTTCAGAAGCTTCAACACCTGTAACCGTTCAGCCCCTGGAACCCCCCGGCCCCTTGTATGCTAGAGCAAAGGAATATGCTTCCTCCAGAACAACCATTTACGGCTTTGTTTTAGGTCACTCATTTATTTACAAAACACATATAGCCTACTATCTAGTGACTTGCCACTCTTCAGAACAGCCTTCCCTCATGATCCAATTTCAACAAGATTCCTTCTATCACTCTCTCTCATAATATTCTGTTCTTGTCCTTCATAGAATTTTCATAATTTGGAATAGTTATAATATGGAATAGTACTTACTCTTAATGTATATTTCTCTTAGTAGATTATAAGCTTCACAAAAATAGAGCTCACATTCCTTTGTTTACCATTAGAGAACACTGTATGGGCACTTAGTAGGCCCTCAACAGTTATTTATTGGATGGATAGAAGGATCAGTGTGTAGATAAATGGGTGGATATGTGTGTACCAAGCCCTGGGCTATTTGTATTATTCACCCTTGTAGCCCAGTACTTTCTATAGTGCTTGAAATACGGTGTGGTTCTATAAATTCATTGGCTATGTCCTAGGCATTGGATATGAAAAAAATGAATAAACCACTGTTCCAGCCTTTCAGAAATCAAAGTTTAAGGAAGAAAACATTAACAGTGTTAGAAAGGGTAAGTTTAGGGAAGAAAACATTAATAGCAAGGTGAGATATACAGTTTGTTAGAAATATAAATAGGGTACTGTGGATAGGATGGAGGAGAATGTGTTTTAGTGCTGGTGGAGTACAAAGAAGACTCCTGAAGAAGGCTGTATTTGAGGTGAGTCTTAAAGTATGTCAAGAAATTTTCTAATAAAGAACAAAGGAAAAGCATTCCAGAAGATGATCCATAAAGATAAAAGGGATCATCTGTGGGATCATGAGTCATTCAACGTGGCTGCAAACACAAGGTGCAACAGAGTAGCAACATATGAACCTGAACAAGGACAAAGGGTGACTACACTAAAAAGTGTTCGCTCTGTCTTGTAAGTGGCAAGACTTGGGATGACAAGGCTGAGAACATGGTGATCGGATCTACATTGTAGAAAGATCGCTCCAGCCAAAGTATAGCTGAGGAGTTGGAAGGGCAATGAGGAGTAAACACCAGTTAGAATTTGTGTGAAAAGGGATGAGGACTGGGATGGGGAAATGGCAGTGAAAAGAGAGAATGGGTGAATTCTGGGAATATTAAGATAGACTAGCCAAAAGGAGATAGTTAGCAATGGGATGTGAGGGCTGACAGAGAGACAGTCTCCTTGACGATTCACAGGCTTCTGGCTGGAATACCTGGATGAGCTACAGTGCCAAAAATTGGGAGGGGAAAGAAGAGGAGAATTTTGGGGGATATGTTGCCTTTTAGGTTCCCCAAACTGGAATGGTACACTAATTACGAAGGTAAGTCTGGAACTCATGACAGTCATCAGAGGGGAGGAGGAGATTTGGCAATGATCCCTTCATGGATGATATTTACAGATACCGGTAGAACATTGCCCAGGCAACAGAGAAGGCAAAAGAGAAAGGGACTGAGTGTGGAGCCCTGTGGAATATGTACGGTTCATTTCAATATCAAATTATGGCTTATTTGGTATAGATTTCTTCTGCTGCTTTAATTTTAATAACTCAGTTATTTGCTCTGGTTAGAAAATTCCATAATTTAATTTTAGTAATGTGTATGCAGTGTTGACACTGTTGCTGTTTACAATAACTCAGGGCTAATACTTTAATCTTTTTATATGTTTTAATTATTTATTTGCATAACTTAAACAGAACATATTGCACAAATCATGGTCATTTTATATCTTTCATTTAATTAAAAAAATAGACACAGACGAACCTTGAAATGATTTCCTCCTTGCCTCTTCATTTGTCTACTTTGTTTTTATTACTCAAATATTAGTACAACTGTGCCCTGTTGAGAGAGAGAGAGAGAGGGAGAGAGAGCTGGCAGATTGCCATTTCAACATTCTTAAAGATCTGCTGGAACAAAAATCCACAAAACAGAGCAAGTTAATAGTTATTAGCATATTCATAAACTGAGACATAAGGTCAAACTCCTATTTTCATTCCAAAGAGTCACCTACTTATGTCATTGATGATGGTTTATTTCTCCAGCCAATAGATTAATGCCTGTGTGATTTCAATTAATTTACAGAAGCATTTATGCTTTAAAAAATAAGAACCTCCAGAAGAAAGTTAATAGTTAAAGGTACTTGTTCAATTAAAATACTGCAAGGGTTTGGGCAGCTCTGTAGACCACTTCAGGAGAAAAATCTGTGGGCCTTTAACAGCCTTATAATCCCATGAAAAAAACTTCCTTCCATTCACCTACGTTTGTAATAAAAATTGGGGCAACGTGATGAAGTAATTTCCTAGCTAATGTAATGGCATTAAGATATTCAAATTACCATTGTCTTTCGTATTAGGAGTTTTCACAGAAGCATGGAGATAGAATTTCTTTAACAGGAGGCACAAAACACCTTGATGTCAGTTTGGAGAAAAATTATATAAGAAAACCCATGAGGCATTTCAAAGTTCTCTTGGACATTGAAAATCAATAGGATATGCACACAAATCAGAAGATGTGGCTATTTTGTGTATACCATGTGGCACCTCCAAACTTGGCCCAATATTTAGGCAAGGTGGTAGCTAGTTAAATGATTTGAATGTCAGTTATAGCTGCCTGATTAGAAAACAGGGCAGTGGGATTAAGACAGGGCTTTTTCTATTGTTTCATTTCTTGAATCCTGACCTTCCCTGAGAGAAGTCAGCAGGGGTAGATAGAAGCCTTTTTCTCCCCAACTCTGATATAGTCCTAGACCCTAAAAAGATCCTTTGTGCCTTCATAAATATAAAGTCTTCCTCTTCTATCCCTTAATGCTATTATCTTCAATAAAACAGATTTTTTTCCTTTTAGAAAAATATCGAGGCACAGTTATTTTTAAAAATGGCTCTGACTCCCAGACACATTCCTTGGTCATACCAAACATATTTCTGCCTCTCCACTTGCATGTATGTCTCCCTTTGTCTCTTTCCCTTACCCCTTCCTGTATCTGGTAGCTCCTTCCCACTGCTGTCATCATTTAGAGCCATTTGGAATGCCATCACCTCTGGGCAGCCTTCCCTGATCTCCGTTCCATTTTCCCCTCAAATCAGTTGCTTTCTCACAGGTGATTGCTTTCTTAGAATGAGGCGGTCATGAAGATTAAATGGATTAATCTCGTTAAAGTGCTTACACCACTACCTGGAATATAGCACACGTCAGAGAGGAGCTGATTGCATCACTGTCCTCATGTGTTTCTGAAATTCCTTCTACAGATTTCCACTGTAGCACGGCTTTTGTCCTATCGCTAAATCTTTTCTCCTTAGTCTTTACTCAGAATTCTCCTTCTCAGAAAGGCCTTTCCAGCCCACCTATCAAAAATATCAAAACACCTTTTCTGATTTACTAAAGCTTTATTAAAGCTAAGGAGCACTTCCCACTATAAACCATATATTTTACTTCATTACCTTGTTGTCTTATTTTTTAGAGGTCTCCCCCATCAGAATGTCAGCCCTAGGAGGGCAGTAAACAGTTGTTTAATGAATAACTGTGCTTGCATAGTCTCACATAGCATCTGGAACTCAGTGGATCAGGGGAGTAGCAGAAAGATCTGGAATCCTGAGATGGTTCCAGAGAATGGCACATCTGAATGGAATGCACCAGGGAGAAACAACTCAGCCAGTTACATCATGAAGGTACTGAGTGTTAGGAGGAAAGCAAAACTTCTCAGCACGGACCTAATAGCTTTACATCTTTTTGACACTCATTACCAGGAAAGGCCCTGGGTCCCAGGCACACTGTTCCTATTTAATAATGGATCATTCATAAAGACTACTGATGCATAGTATTTGTCCAAGAAAGTTAATGCTAGCACACCATTTGCTTCAAACATAAACCTAAAGTTAGATAAAAACCCTCATATTACAACACTATATGACGGGTACAGTTTTTAAAAGCACAATCCAGGGCCATTTTTCTCATCATACCAAATGGGGTTTCTGCATCAAAATCACCTCTAAGGTCATACCATAAAATATTGTGACAATGGCATAGGTAGGTGGTTCAGGGTAGTTTTCAAATAGAGAATCATCATTTTTGAATGCCCACATACCATTTTCTTATATATCATGAGATTTCAGGGGAAATATTTGGAGAAAGGGTCACAAAATAGCTGCAGAGCAGGAATAGTATGGAGAAAAACAGTATCTGTTAGCTGGAGTAAAATAAACCTATTTGGAACCTAGAATTCCCAGCTTACTTATAGGGTGTCTGCCCTGTCATGCAGTGCTCATGTAAGGTACATGCTTAGTCAGGGATGTGAAGTCCTAAATAATTCTATCCCAAATGACATGGAAACAGATAAGAATAACCCAACAGCTATGGAGACGAACTGTCCTATTACACAGATCAGAAAGAAGTTTTGAATCTCATCCCACTTAGTGGCTCTGTGACCTCAAATAAGAAATGTAACTCCTCTGAGCTTCCATTGCCTCATCACAAACTGACGATAACATGTTGGTGCCGATTCCAACATAATCTTATGAAATACTGTGTGTGAAGATATTCAGTCAACTCTAAAGTGCTATACAAATATACCATTTTTGCTTTTTAGAGGTCCTTGGCATCTAATCCCTGAATCAATAAATGACCTCTCTTAAGCTTGCTTTGATCTTACATTGGTTCAAGATTTAATTTCTTACCTATTGAAGTTATTTCGTTAGACCTTGCTTCTGCCCAACTCTTTCTTGCACTACTAGAATTTATTACTTCTCTGGCTTCCATTTGACTCGATTTAATTTTAGGCCTACGCTGAACCTGCCACATAAGAACTGTGAGTGTAAACTGAGAGCACACTCTAGTTAACTATAATCCTTGTAGTAAAATTCAGGATTTGAGGGTGGAAAAGACAAGGCGGTATGAAATTACACTTCTTTTGCAGAGAAATAAACCAATTCTTCATCTTTAAGGTGACTTACTTGAAAGGACTTCCAATTTCTCCTCATGAAATAATGCAGAAACCATTATTCCTTCTGTTTCTCTCTCACTTCAGTACTGTGCAGAATGTACTTATAAACCAACACTAGAAGGCATTCTTGTTCACCAAAGACTTGAATAGAAAACCAGAGCTGACGCCTAATGAGAACAGCAAGAGTCTAAGTTTCTTCTTCATATAAATAATAACACCCAACACATACAGACTTACTATGTGCCAGAGCCTTTAGGTGTATTCTCATTTACTCTTCACAACTATTATCTTCATCTTACAAATGAGGAAACTGAGGCACAGAGAGATTATGTAGTTTATAGGAGGTCAAACAGTTAATAAGTGACAGAGCTGGGATTCAAACCCCAGAGTCAGGCTCCAGAGCCTATAGTGTTGAGTTGGCTATACTGCTAATAATCACAATATTCATAGAAATTGTATTATTATCCATTGTTACATAACAATTACTCCAAAATTCAGGGGCATAAAATAGCATCACTGTGTCTCTGGGTTAGGAATCCAAATACAATTGAACTGCAATTAAGGTGTCATCTGGTGCTATAATCATTTCAAGGCTCAATTGGGGAAGGATCCACTTTCTAAACTCATTCATACTGATAAGATTCATTTTCTTGCAGACAGTGGGATAGAAGCTAACCTAATTCTATGCCAATATGGCAGTTTGCAAAGCGTGCAAACTGGGAAGACAATAGTCCAGCAAAACGGAAGTCACGATCTATTGTAACGTAATCACAGAAGAGACAGTTTATCACTGGTGCCATATTCTACTCCTTAGGAGCAAGTCACCACGTCTAGTCACACTGAAGATGAGGAGATTACACAAGAGCTGCCAGGAGGTGAGAATCAGTGGGAGTCATGTCAGAGCTGCTTACCCCCACAATAGTTAACAGTAGCTAATGTTTATTGAGGGCTTCCTACGTGCCAGGTAACAATCCAAAGCCCCAATCAACAGATGACTTAGGAACAAAGAGTGCCATGTTACATTTAGGAGTGGAAAAAGTAAAGAATGCCTCTTTCCTGTATTCCAACAGAGAAAGTATTAGAATGCTTCAAACCTATTCTCACAACCTGAGGTTACCACAACCACATCCCCCTTAACAATCTTTTACCTTATCCACAAAGGGGACCTTCCTCTAGCTAATGGCAAACAGTATTTTCTCAAAATAACTCTCCTGTGGCTTTTCCAGTCCTGGGGGTGGGGAAGAACTATCTTAAAGAACATAAAATTTTAAAATTGTTATTTCTTTTTTACATTATAATTTATAAAAATGAATATATATTTTTATTAATTCAGTTTTCAAAAGTGATTAAGAATCTTAAGTTTTTATATTAAAAACTGCAAGGATTTAAGATATCCAAGTGAATTACGGTTTTAATTTAGTTTTAAATTTGTTTAGATCCTGTTTCTTATCAAAAAGTTGAGGTGGCTGGCTCCCGGTTGGCCAGCCTTAGAGAAAGATAACAGAACAAGCGTTTCCTCTGAAAGATTCCCGGCCCTATGGATGTCAGTGGAGGGGGCATGAACACATTGATCAGACACTTGCTTTGTGGCCCTGCCCTCCAAAATAGAGGCCTGGGGAAGAGATAGAATCACTTAGGACAGGAGGGGCTGGAAATCCTCTCCCCTATTTTTAATAGAGAACAAAGCAGTTGCTTATTATGAGAGCTATGTGGAAGACATCCCAGATTCCTGGGCCACTGGGTGTGTGTCTATTTTCAAGCCTCTGATATTTGCAATGACACATCCTTTAAACATCTAGAAGCCGGTTCCTGGTCAAGCTAAAAATACCAGCGAGTGAATATAGATTCAAAACCCTAAATAAATTATCTGCAAAGGAAATTCAACAGTTTGTCATTAAAAGAGTAACAACATTTACCAGGAGGGGGTAATCCAGTAAGAAAGGATTATTAACGCACAGATCTTCCCTGATGTACAATAGGCTTACATCCCAATAAACCCATCATGAAGTTGAAAATATTGTTAAGTTGAAGATGCATTTAATATACTTAAACTACTGAACATCACAGCTTAGCCTAGCCAATCTCAAACATACTCAGAACACTTACATTAGCCTACAGTTGGGCAAAATCATCTAACGCAAAGCCTATAATGAAGTATTGAATATCTCACATAGTTTACTGAATAATGTACTGAAAGTGATCAACAGAACAGTTGTAAGTTTTCCTTCATGATCACATAGCTGACTGGGAGCCGTGGCTCACTGCTGCTGCTATGGCTGCCCATCGCCATGAGAGTATATTGCTGGACTGGGAAAAGGTCAGGATTCAAAATAGAGTTTCTACACAATGTGTATCGCTTTTGCACCGCTGTCAAGGCAAAGAATCTTATATCAAGTCATCATTAAGTTGGGGGCCATCCATACTAAGGGTTCATCACAGTAAGAAGGCAGAGGAGGAATGCCATTTCAGTAGAAGCCCCAAAAAGGTATTTGTTAGAATTTGGCAGCTTTTCATAATTAAAGGAAAGTAGCTCAGTAAACTGAGATAAGGGAAGCCTACTTTTACCATGACAAAGAATATTTATCTAAACTAATATCATATCTACCAGTGAAACACTAGAAGGATGTACAATAAAGTCAGAATGTAAACAAGCATACTTGTTTATTGTGTTATTTTTTAAAGCACAAAAATGAAAATTTTAATGTTCAGCAATTGAGTATTAAATAATTTGTGATACACTGATAATGTGGAACACTATGCAGTCATTATGTTGTACATGTATGTATACATGTATATGAAGGAGATTCATGTATATACAATACATACAGATCTATACATATGTATAGACAATGTGTTTGTACTAAGTGTGTGTTAATGTGATTGTATTTATTTTCAGAATTCTTTTGGTGCACAAACTGTGGTTCCTTTAGAAAAGTGGGATTGGTAGAATGGAAGGAGGATTAGAACAGACAGGTCTTATGTAAATGTAATTCTGTGTAAAGAGTAATTCAATACTATCTGAATATTTTTAGAATAGGGACATATATATGCAATTTTAAAAGACAAGTCAAAGGTTATGGAGTTTGAGGAAATAATGGTATTTCTGATGAAAAACAGTGTGTAGAAGACCTATTAATCCATCAAAAGTTATTCAAATGATTTATCCCCAAATTTTGACATTGGTTGTTATAGTTGTATAATAGAATTACAGATAGTTCTTTTTTCTTTTTGTGTTTTCCAAGCTCTCTGTGTTAATCGCATTTTTATTTTGCCATTAGAGAAAAGAGTAAAGAAAACTATGGTAATGTTTAATTTATAGATCACACAAGACACTATTACAGAGTTAAGGAAAAAAAATCTGTTTACCTTAATTTAGTTTTTAAAGGGATCATGGAGCCTCCTATTTCTACCACAATCTTATACAACCATTGGGAAAGCTAAAGTCTTCCATTTTATTACAAAGCCAGCTCCCTTCCTGGGCTTGCTTAATTTGGTCATTCCTCTGATGTTCAAAATCTTTAAATCCTTCCTTATTCCTTTCTCTCTTTACTTTATGGAGTCACTCCTATTTTTCTCCTGATGAGCCTTCCTTCATTTCACACAGCTCTTTTCCATTCTATCCCATACCTGGTCTAGGCCTTCAATACCTCACACTGGGACCATTGAGGCACCTCATTGGGCCTCCTTGTCTGTCAGGTTTGTCCCCTCCGTTCCCATATCTCCCTTGCCTATATACCTCCTTTATATCATCCAACTGCTCTATGCCTTTTTTTCCCCTCTAACTTCTTGCATTCCCACCTCCACACCCTTGCTCTTGACATTGCACCTTCTGCAATAATAGCTGAGTTCTACTCTTCCTTCCCAATTAACCTCACCCCCACCATGGCCTCCCCTTCATCCCTTTACATATCCAATCCTTCATTTAGTACATATTTCTTAACCATGTACTGTCAACCAGACATTGAACTGCTATTCAAGATATAGGGAGTACTTACTGACTTTCCAAATTAGTGACTGGACCACAAGGGTTATTAAACTCAAGTTCATATTATCTGCTTCAACAGTAATTTATATCCTCCAGTAGCCACAGAGGTTTTCTAAGAGCCCCTCACCTCTGCTTCCTTCTGATTCTATTCTCAAGAAAACTTTCATGTATTCAACAATAGATGTCATACACACACACACACACACACACAAGACTTTATGCTAGATGGTAAGAATGGAAGGAGGTGCCTGGGTGGCTTAGTCAGTTGAGCATCTGACTCTTGAGTTCAGCACAGGGCATGATGCCAGGGACATGGAATTGAGTCCCGAATTGGGCTCCATGCTAAGCATGGAGTCTGCAAAGATTCTCTCTCCTTCTGCCCCTCTCTCCTGTTTGCTTTCTCTCTCTCTCTCTCTCTCTCTCAAAACAAAACCAAACACCTGCTTCTTACTCACCAAGAGCTTCAGTTTAATGGGGAAAGTAGACAAGAAAATAAATACAATAGTGACTAAAAGTTACTCTAACAGAAAAGCAAAGAACAAAAGAGGGTGTTTAATTCTACCTGAGAAGAGCAAGAAATGCTTCACACCTGAGGCAATGCTTAAGCTGACAGTAGGTAGAAAAGATGAGGACAGTGTTCCAAGCAGCAAGGATTGTATGGTAAAGGCATAAAGCAGTAAATAGCACAGCTTGTCAGGAAACCATAAGTACTTCAGTATGACTGGAGCACATGAGACTAGAGAGCTGGGCTGGGGCCAGGTCTTATTTTGCCTTGCTTTGCATTTGAGGGAGTGAGTAAACGCTAAAGAATTTTAAGCAATGAAGCAACATGATTAGATTTGTGTTTTGAAAAGTACCTGTGGTGGCTCTATGGAAAAAAGTTGAGGAGGGGTGAGCGACGGGGCCCAGGCTAGGCAGAAAGTCAGAAGGCAGTTGTTATAGTCCAGGGAAATAACAAGAACCAGGCAGGTAATGACGCAGGAGAGTGGTAGAGGATGGAGAGAAGGAATTGGTAGAACAATATCAAAGAGGTGGAATTAATAGGACTTGTCTACTGTTGGGTTTTAGAAGAGGAAAGAGAGAACAATGACTTCTGAGTTTCCAGCCTGATATCTACCTACCTACCTACCTACAGGTGTACATCCTAAACAGAAAATATAAGAGGAATTGATGCTTTATAAAAAGAGGGTATATGATAAGTGTGCGGGGCCTGTTAGACACTGAAGTAGAAGATCTTAGAAGCTCTCAGATGTATAGGTCTCAATTTCAGAATGGGGGGGTGGGGTTAGAATTAGAGATTTCAAAGTCAGAGTATAAATATTGGTCAGGACCAGGAAAATGAGTAATATTACCCAGAGGAAATGTATGTATGTGATGAGAACAGGTGCTAAGGACAAAACTCTGCGGAACACCAACCATTAGGGGATAAAAGTAAGAGGACCCAGGAAAGGAGCCCAGGAAGAAATGGTCAGAGTAGGACACCAAGATAGGCTATTGTATCAGTTTCCTATTGATGCGGTAACAGATCGCCGCAACTTTAGTAAGCTTAAAATAACACAAACTTATTATCTTACAGTTCCGTCACTTTAGAAATCCAACCTATGTCTTGTTGCTCCAAACCCAGGGTGTCAGCAGAACATTACTTGATTTTAGAGACTCTAGATGAGAATCCATTTCCTTGGCTTTTCTGGCTCCTAGAAGCCACCAACATTCCTTGGCCTTTTCCTGTGTTCAAAGCCAGCGACAGCAAGTCCAACCTACAGGGTATCATGCCACACCAACCTTGCTTCTGCCATCATTATCACCTTTTCCCTCACTCTCCTCTCATCTCCTCTCCTCTCCCTCCTTCTCCCATCTTTAAGTACCCTTGTCATTATATTGGGCTCATCTGGATAATTCAGGTTATTCTCCCTAACAGCTGATTAGTCATTTTAATCTATCTGCAACCTTAATTCCCCTTTGCCATGTAACCTAACATATTCAGATTCCAGGGATTAGGCGGTGCAGGTGGGAGTTATTCTGACTACCCCAGCTGTAATCTCAGAAACCAATCAATCGAACAAAAATATCAAAGGAATAAAGGAGTAGATGGGGGTGATCTTGGACAAATCACTGAATCTTTCTGTCTGTGTATCTACAAAATGGGGAAAGTAATGGTAACTATCTCATAGGGTTGGTATAGAATTAAATGAGCTAATCCTTATACAGCACATAAAGGTGTGTCTGGCTTCTATATTTTTTAAGCAATTAGAGAGATTAAATAAGGCAAGAAATAAAACTGGCCATTGGATTTGTTAATTAGGCAGTTAGTGGTCTTTACCATTGCAGTTTTAGGAATATGGTGGTTATGGTCTAATTACAGTAAAATAAAGACTAAGACAAGAGAGGAGAGAAGTATATACAACTGAGGAATTATTTAGGAATGGAAGGAGAAAGGGGGCTGGAACAGTTTTTTTTTTTTAAGCTCTATGGCCAATGGCCAACGTGGGGCTTGAACTCAACCACCCCTAACTGGGATCAAGAGTCAGACACTCTACTGACTGAGCCAGCCAGGCGCTCCCTGGGGGTGGTCTTAGCTAAAGGCGGTGGGGAAGTTACGGGAGATCTAAATAGGCTTTCCCGCTTCTGGGAAGGAGCTAGCCCATAGAAAAGCTGAGTATATGAGAGGGAATAAGGGAATAATTGGTGTAGTAAAATCCCACAGGAGATGGAATAAATGTGATCAACAGCTTAGGTGTGGGAGTTAACTTTCAACAGGAGAAGAAACAATTAATTCTCTGAGTCTAGAGGGAAAGCTGTAAGGGTGAATCCCAGGAATTAAATATAGTTTCTTTCATTGGTTGCTGTCTATCAAGAATACTCACAGGCCTCTACCTGAGGCTGTGACACCTGAGTTAAGTTCTCCTTCCTCATCCAATATGAGGATGCCACACACTGTCAGTGGGGTTTACTTCCTTCCACAGAAAATCTCTATTGAGTCTTAGAGTGTTCAAATTTAGATTGAGAGAATAAAAATCTCATTGTTTTCAGGGTGGTCGATTTCATAAACAATACCCTTCCCTTTCAAAAGAGCTCCCAGGAGCCTGGGTGGCTCACTCAGTTGAGTGTGGGACTCTTGATTTTTTGTCTCAAGTCATGAACTCATGGTTCATGGGATGTAGCCCCCTTCAGGGTCTGCAGTGACAGCTGGGTGTCTGCTTGGGATTCTCTCTCCCTCCCTCTCTCTCTGCCCCTCCCCTGCTCTCTCTCTCTCAAAAGAAATAAATATTTTTTTTAAGTTGTCTGACCATGGGACGCCTGGGTGGCTCAGTCAGTTGAGCAACTGACTTCAGCTCAGGTCATGATCTCTCAGTCTGTGGGTTCCAGCCCCGCATCAGGCTCTGTGCTGGCAGCTCAGAGCCTGGAGTCTGCTTCCAATTCTGTGTTTCCCTCTCTCTCTCTGCCCCTCCCCTGCTTGTGCTCTCTCTCTCTCTCTCTCTCTCTCAAAAATAATAAACATTAAAAAAATTTTTTTAATAAAATTAAAAGCTGACCTATAGATGTATGCTACCCTGCCCCTCCCCCACTTTTTCTATTATTCTGATAGAAAAATGAAGATAGAGGAGATCAATGTAACTAGGTATAACTTCATGTTAACAAAACAAACCTTCTTTATTTGTTTTTTTTTATCGTGGAAATTTTCAAATATACACAAAAGTGAAGAGAATAATATAATAAACTCCTATGTACTCATCACTTTAATAATTATACCCTATGGCCAATTTTGTTTCATCTATATTCCCCGCCCCCTACCTCCACCCCCAGTATTTTAAACCAAACAGGGCTCTTTAAAAATAGGACTTTTAAACTTAGTAATTGTACACTTCATATATCTATTTCTCTTTCATCAATCGTATGACCAAAACACAAGATATGCCAAGACACAGTATAGTACCACTTTATGCAATGTTAAAATAGCACAGCAGAAATATTAATAAAGTCTCATTTTAGAAGCTAATTTAAAAATCATTTAAAAAATTATCAAGAACTGGGTAATTATTAAAAATGGTACAATTTCAGAACTGGCAGGCAAGTAAATATTTTTCATGCTTTTGTCAGAACTGCTCAACAGAAATGCCTACCTATCCTTCATACACTAGGAACACCCAAGTTATATGGTTTGGAATGGTATAATTTTGGTGACTACTTTGCTGCTTAACATTCACCATTATTTTAATGTAAAATTGTTTTTAATAGCAAAAAAAAATGCCATCAAGTGCTGGTGTTGGTGCTTGAAAACACACCCCTATCCATAATTTTCTAATAAAAGTTAAATGTGATAAATTGCTCTGAAGAAGGCCAAACTCTACAACAGCCAGTACTGTCTGTTTAGAATAGGGTGCACTGCAAAACATTAGAAATGATGCCGAGACACTTAAATATAACAGATACATCTTTAACCTTTAAAAATCCTCAAATATCTGGGCAAGAATAATGGAAAAAACAATACTGGTGACTCAGCAGCAAGATCAATATCACTTTAATAGATTTATAGGCTCTGAAAAAGTGTTCCAGCCCCCCCCACCCCCATTGTTTATTTTACATTTATTCCTACTGGGATATTACACAAGATCTTTAAGAATATATCACTTGTATAAAATCCAACTATCCTGCTCTCAAAATTAATGCAGACACCTGAATGTGTATCACCATATAACACTATTTTATAGTATCTTCAAAATAATCAAAGAAGAAAAAGGAAAAATTAAATTGTTAAAATTTTTTAAAAATTAAAATAGCTTTACCAACTTTAATTGCCACCCTTCCTTGCTAAGTTCAACCCTGTTGACTAAATTCTGGCCAATAGGATATAAATAAAAGTATTATGTGGCAGTTTACAGGACTCTTTTTATAAAAGATAGTTGGTGTCTTTTAAACAAGTAGTGCTGGGAAAACTAAATGTCCATGTGCAAAAGAGTGAAATTGGACCCTTGCCTAACATCATGTACAAAAATTAATCCAATATGGATCTAAGACTTAAACATAAGAGCTAAAACTATAAAACTCTTAGAAGATATCGTAGGAAATAAGCTTCATGACATTGGGTTTGGTAATGATTTCTTGAGTATAACAACAAAAGCATGAGCAACAAAAGAAAAAATAGATAAATTGGATTACATAAAAATTTGAAACTTCCATGCATCAAAGGCCACCATCAACAGAGCAAAAAGGCAGCCCATGTAATGGGAAAAAAATAATTGCAAATCATGTAATATGATAAGGGATTAATACCCAGAATATATAAAGAACTCTTACAATTCAACTAGAGAAACCAAAAAAATCCAATTAAAAAATAGACAAAGGAGTTAGACATTTTTCCAAAGAAGATCTACAAATGGCCAATAAGTACATGAAAAGATAACACTAATCATTATGGAAATGCAAACCAAAACCACAATGAGATACCTCCTCATGTGCATTAGGATGGCTATTGCCCAAAAAATCAGAAAACAGCAAACTTTGAGGGAGGATGTGGAGAAATTGGAACCCTTGTGCATTGCTGGTGGGAATGTAAAATGGTACAGCCACTATGGAAAATAGAATGGCTATTCCTCAAAAAGTTAAAACTAGAACAACCATATGACCTATCAATTCCACTTGTGAGTATGTATCTAAAAGAATTGAAAGCAAAGAGCCAAACAGATATTTGAACACCCATATTTCACAGCAGTCTTATTGATGATAGCCAAAAGGTAGAAGCAACCCACCTGTCCGTTGATGGGTACACAGATAAACAAAAGGCGGTAGCCTGAAAAAGGAAGGAAATTCTGACACATGTTGTAACATGCATGACCCTTGAGCACATTATGCTAAGTGAAATAAAACAGTCACAAAAGGGCAAATACTGTATAATTCCACTCATATGAGGTACTGACAGTAGTCAAATTCAGAAAGTTGAATGGTGGTTGCCAGGGGCTGGGGAGAGGACAGAATGGGAGTTATCGTTTAATGGGTACAGAGTTGCTGTTTGGGAAGATAGAAAAGTAATTCTAGAGATGGATGTCAGAGCTGATTGCACAACAATATGAATGTACTTAATGTATATTAATGTACTTAATGTACATTAATGTACTTAATGCCACTAACCATACGCTTAAAAATGGTTAAAATGGTCAATTTTATATGTATTTTACCACACACATAAAAAAATGCACTTGGTGTGCCTTTTGCCCCCTCTTCTTTGTTCATCCCTCTTTCCTGCTGGCTGGAATACAGATGTGATGGCTGGAGTTCGAACAGTCTTCTTGGACCTCATAAGCTGGGCTTTGCACAACCCTTAAGGGTACCATTTACATAGACTATCTAGACTGCTACCTAAAAGAGAAATATTCTGTCTTATTTGACCACTGTTCTCTTGGATTTCTGTTACTTGCAAGCAAACCTAATTCTAAGTGATGCAATAGATTCTATCTATCTATTTACCTATCTATCTATCTTATAGCCCAAATATTTATAAGCAATAACCATCAGAGCACAGAGGCATACAATTATAATAAAGTGAGAAAATTCCAAACATATGCTAAATTCTGAACATCAAACGATCTAGCAGGAGAAAAAAGCAATATATAAAAATCCCATTTTTAAATATATAGGTAATTCCCTTGCATATAGTGACAAACATTGTAAAAATACAAAAATGGTTCATTAATAAAGGCCTGGCAATTATTAAAAAGAACAAGGTAGATGTATATATAAACGAGTGTCAGAACTGCTTGTATTTTTTTCTTGTCCCATTGTGGAAACACACACACACACACACACACACACACACACACACACACACTGACATGAGTTTACATGTGGGAAAGAGACATAATAGTAGCTAACATTTACAAAACACACACTAGGTGCTAGCCTCTGTCCTAAAACTCCACCTGAATTATCTTAACAAATTCTCAAAACATGCCTATGAGGTGTGAAATTTCATTATCCCTGTTTCATGGCTGAGGAAATTGGTGCACAGACCGGTCACATACCTTGCGTGAGACCACACAAATACTAAATTTTGGAGCCAGTGTATTAAGTGTATCTACTTCTGAGGGGTGACCGTAATGGGGATTTGTGGTGAGGCTAATGGTAACACTCTGATTCAGTTTTATTTCTTTATTGTGAGCATATATATAACATTTAATAAATATTTGGGGATGGGAAAAGAAATGCTAAAGAACTGTAATGAAACCATGGTTATACTCTAGAGAATTAAGTAGAGTTGAGTTCAAAAGACATATTTAAGATTTCTACAGAGGAAAAAACAAGTAATCAAGAGAAACATTTAAAATGTGGTACATATACATCAAACTCCAGGATGATAGCTCTTAATACATTTATTCCAAGCAGATAGTATTGTATAATGCAGCATTTGTCAAACAACACTCAGACACTAAACACTGCCTGGCAATCATAAAAAATAAATGTGGTATTTAATAACTTGCCTAGAAAACAAAAAAGAGCAAAAAGGAAATATTGGATTCATGATATGGAATTAAAATATCAGACTAAATAACAATATACCCAAGGCACAACCTGCCATTCTAAGGGCTGTATTTATCCAACTGTAGGGGACTGTAGCAGACGCAGACTTTTTCTGCTCTGACCAACAACTTCCATTCTCCGTGTCGGAATCTCTGCCCCTGAAGGCTCCTGCCCTCCACTCACCCCACCCCACCCCCATCCCAGAACCATAGAAAGCCCCAGCCCTTATTTCCAACAGGACAAGGTGCCAAAGAATCAACACTCCCACACCCACCCTAAAAGCCCTTATCCAGTGACTCATCTCAGGAATTGGTGTATAAATACTACAGCTTCCTCATCTCTCCATTGGGGTCATTCTGAGGTACGTATTTTTAACTATTTCCCAGAGTTTCCCCGTAGAATTAAGCTACAGCCAGTCACTAGCTGACTTTATAATGCACCCTTCATTAGCTATCTTTCTTTCCTGGTAACACTTCCCCGCTTTCCTCCCCTATTGTTTTCCTTAACTTTCCAAATAAACTCTCAAATCCTCATCTTCGGGGTCTGCTTCTTGGGAACCCAGAAGGCTTCATTCTTGTAGTCTGTATGAATAACCCTGGGGTGGCACATTGCTTAATCTGTGGAACCATCCATGGCAGCTCAATAAATATATTAACATCTTCATTTCTACAACAACCAGAATAAGAAAGATGAAAAAATACCATAGTTTTTTCAAACTTTTTATTTAAATTCCAGTTAACACAGTGTAATATTGGTTTCAGGTGTGCAATTTAGTGATTCAACATTGACATACAACATCTGGTGCTCATTACAAGTGTACTCCATAATCCCCATCACCTTTTTAACCCGTCCTTCACCCATCTCCCCACTGGTAACCATCAGTTTGTTCTCTATAATTAAAGAGTCTGTTTCTTGGTTTGCCTCTCTCTCTTTTCCCCCATGTTCGTTTGTTTTTGTTTTTTAGATTCATATGAGTGAAATCATATAGTATTTGTTTTTCTCTGCCTTACTTCACTTAGCATGATACCCTCTAGCTCCATCCACATCATTGTAAATAGCAAGATTTCATTCTTTTATATGGGTGACTAATGTTCCATTGTATATATACACCACATCTTCATCCATTCATCAGTCGATAGGCATTTGAGTTCTTTCCATAATCTGGCTATTGTAGATAATGCTGCTATAAACATCAGGGTGCATGTATGCCTTTGAAGTAGTATTTTTGTATTCTTTGGGTAAATACCTAGTAGTACAATTGCTGGGTCATAGAGTAGTTCTATTTTTAATTTTTTGAGGAAGCTCCATACTGTTTTTCAGAGTGACTACACCAATTTATATCCCCATCAACAGTGTAAGAGGGTTCTCCTTTCTCCACATCCTCACCAACACCTGTTGTTTCCTCTGTTGTTGATTTTAGCCATTCTGACAGGTGTGAGATAATAGCTTATTGTAGTTTTGATTTGTATTTCCCTGATCATGAATGATGTTGAGTATATTTTCGTGTGTTTTTTGGCCATCTGGATGTTTTCTTTGGAAAACTGCCAATTAATGTCTTCTACCCATTTTTTAATTGGACTATTCGTTTTTGAGGGAAAATGCCATTTTTTTTAACATTTATTTATTTTTGAGACAGAGAGAGAGCATGAACAGCAGAGGGTCAGAGAGAGAGGGAGACACAGAATCTGAAGCAGGGTCCAGGTTCTGAGCTGTCAGCACAGAGCCTGACACGGGGCTCGAACCCACAGACCACGAGATCATGACCTGAGCTGAAGTGGGACGCTTAACCCACTGAGCCACCCAAGCGCCCTGAAAATGCCATTCTTTAGTCATGAATATGATAAATGCAACTTAGAAGTCATTGGTTTTTTTAACTTCCTATGAAATATTTATTATATTGCAAAGATCATATTTTTCACAAAATTGTTTTATGAAGACAAATGTCAATACAATGAGATATGTAAGTTTAGTTGTTTAAATTCATCACTCACCTTGTTGATGAATGATGCAGATTAGAAAGGAATTCATAGTAATTCACGTATTCTTTAACGAGTTTAGAATGTTATAAATTCTTTATTTATTTATTTATTTATTTTTATTTTTTAAAATTTACATCCAAATTAGTTAGTATATAGTGCAACAATGATTTCAGGAGTAGATTCCTTAATGCGCCTTATCCATTTTGCCCATCCCCTCTCCCACAACCCCTCCAGTAACCCTCAGTTTGCTCTCCATATTTATGAGTCTCTTCTGTTTTGTCCCCCTCCCTGTTTTTATATTATTTTTGTTTCCCTTCCGTTATGTTTATCTGTTTTGTCTCTTAAAATCTTCATATGAGTGAAGTCGTATGATTTTTGTCTTTCTCTGACTGACTAATTTCACTTAGCATAACACCCTCCAGTTCCATCCACGTACTTGCAAATGGCAAGATTTTATTCTTTTTGATTGCCGAGTAATACTCCATTGTGTGTGTGTGTGTGTGTGTGTGTGTGTGTACCACTTTTTCTTTATCCATCCATCCATTGATGGACATTTGGGCTCTTTCCATACTTTGGCTATTGTTGATAGTGCTGCTATAAACATGGGGGTGCATGTGTCCCTTCGAAACAGCACATCTGTATCCCGTGGATAAATGCCTAGTAGTGCAATTGCTGGGTCGTAGGGTAGTTCTATTTTTAGTTTTTTGAGGAACTTCCATACTGTTTTCCAGAGTGGCTGCACCAGCTTGCATTCCCAAGAAGTCATTGTTTTAAGTTAAAAGGGCTTTATAACAACTAAGGATCTACTGGAAACCCAGGAGGAAAATAGTGTGGTTGGCAGGTCACCTTCAATAGAGTAAATTTTATACCACCTGTTTTAGCATTGTTAAAAAGTGCAGTATTTATTGAGCACCTGTTTATGAGTATGCACCTGACTCTATAATTTGAATATTTAGCATGCTTAAATTCTTGAGTTCACCTGTGGAATTAGGTGGAAAAAAAAAACAAAAATCACTTAAATGGTTAAATCCTATCTAAATCTTACCTTTGCCAAAAACCATTTTGTTCATCAGGACAAAAGTGAGTGATGGATCTTTACAATGGCCTGCCCTATATATGTCACTGTACAAAATGCAGAAATATCTGAGATCCATATGTCCTACAGAATGTTAATGAGGACTCTGATGTTTTAAGTTTAATGCTTCAAAAGAATTTTTCCAAATACAGTGAATAAATTCAATCAATAGGCAAATAAAAGGAAACACATCAGACAGCAGCAGCGTGTACCAGAGACCTGCTGATCTGTGTATTTAACCAACACTAAGAACCTATTCCATGTGCAGTATTGTGCTGGAGTGCTGTGGGGACTATAAAGAGCAATACCATATGTTCCCTGTCTTAAAATTACTTAGAATTAGTGCTATTTTTGTTAGGAATAATATCACTGTAGACTTCTTTCTCAGAAATTATACAAGCCAGATTAGCGTGCCAAACTCTTACTTTTAAGAGAAACCAATTGCTAGTAGGCACCCTTCATACGCCTACACAATTCAACGTGCAAACCAAACCAAATACTGTATTTGTGTGTTTTTTGAGGTCTCCATAGACTTAAAAAAGGAACTGTATTTTCATCACATACCTTTTGTATGTGCAAATTCCCTTTCAAATCTCATAGATCTAATATGATGACCCACTTCATACTTGACATCATCAGGGATGATGGTGAGAAGGAACAGATTTAGTGTTGTTAATTGTGTTATTAGTGTGATATTGACCCATTAAGTGGCCATTTTCAGTGAAGTTCCCCCCAACTTTTCCTGAGTCTGCAGGGAAAGGAGGGAGTTTCCTCCATTGTAGCAGGTTTTGGGGCTGTGTAGTAGTGCTTGCTTTTCTGCAAAATACCAAGTCACAGCTACTTTGGAGAACTACCTCAAATGTTAAATCAATGGTAAAGAAAGAACAGAGATGTAATTAAAAGATCACCATAAAAATGTAGAATCGCTTATAATACATTCCATCAGTGTGTGTGTGTGTGTGTGTGTGTGTATGTGTGCTGAAACTTAATATTTTTAAACCTTCTTTAACACATATTAAGTCAGTTTTTATTAAAATAGTGTGTATCAGAACTTGACCCTTTTTGAGTATCTTTTTTTGAGGAGTGTATTTTGTTGTGTTTTATACAAAATTCTACTTTTAAACTATTCAGGAAGCAAGACATATAATACACTCCCTAAAAAGAATATTTATATTTATTGAGCATTTATTTAGTTTCATATGTAAAGCTCTATGCATTAAAATTCCGTTCAAACTAAAACAATAGCAGTGTTGGGGGTTTATAATATACGTAGACCTAAATAGTATACATATAAGTTTAATATGCATACAAGAAAAACATACTCAACAATAATATAAATGTCCGGAGGGGAGAAATCAAAGTATACTATGGTGAGGTTCTCAATTTATTATTCCTAAAAGGACTAATAAGAAATAATCTTATTGATACTATGCTGACTCCAGAAAATCCTAATTTTGAAAAAACTGTACTTGGCATTGACCCTTTAAAGTCATGAAGAAGGACATTTATAGTAATCCTGAAATATATCTGAAATTTATCCTATTAAAATGAAAAATGAGGATTAAAATAACATTGTATAATGCTTCAATTTCAAATACTGGTCCACATTTTATTAATAGCCACACACTATAAAATATGAGGCAGTACTAAGGAATTAATCTTGCCCATTAAACACACACACACACACACACACACACACACACACACAAAAGGCTTTAGGAAGGAAGGAAGGGTATAAACCTGCTTGTCCCTCCAAGTTCTCACTAGCCAATGAAAAGTATGACATTGACTTTGTTAATATAGAAGCAGAAGAAGACAACTTCCTGCCATTGCAATGCCTCAGTTTCAAATGAAAGGACCTGAAGTAGTCAACAGTGTTTGGTCTGGGTCCAGACTGCCAGGATGCAAATCCCAGCTTCACCTTATGGGAGTGATATTAGGTAAAATACTTAACCATCTCTGAGTCCTATTTCTTCATCTGTAAAATGGGGATAATCACAGTAATTCCTTCATAGGATTGTTGAACGTTATAATGAGAAGATTAATGTAAAGTATTTAACATAGTTCCTGGCAGATAGTAAGTATGCAATAAAAAAATTAGCCTTGGTTACTATATTTGTTGTACAGATGACCAAAAAATTTTTTTAAGTTTATGTATCTTTGAGAGAGAGAGAGACAAAGAGAGAGAGAGACAGAGACAGAGACAGAGTGTAAGTGGGGGAGGGACAGAGAGAGGGAGACACAGAATCCGAAGCAGCCTCTAGGCTCTGAGCTGTCAGCACAGGACCCAATGCGGGGCTCAAAGACACAGGTTTGAACCCACAAACCGTGAAGATCATGACGTGAGCTGAAGTCGGACGCTCAACCGACTGAGCCACCCAAGCGTCCCCAGATGACCAAATTTGACAGAGAGGTAAAAAGTCTCTTTGACGTATAAAGAGAGTTTGCTATAGAAATACCAATACCTGACACTGTTCAGGGTCAGTGGTGACAGAGCTTTTAGTCACAATTGTCAACCTTTATTATTTTATGGTCTGCTGATCCCTTCAACCAAAAATTTGAACGAGAGAAAAGGAGGGCAATGCCAAGTTAGTAGTAAAATCAGTACTAAGTGTTCTTCATCCTGTCCTTGCATCCATACTACATAAGGAAAGGCCTACATTTTTTAGGCAACCCACCTATCATTGATTCTGTCATTGAATTGTTACAATTGCCCCATTTGCTGGGAACTTACTATGTGCAAAGCAAAACTCTAGGTGCTGGGGAAAATCTGGGCAAAAACTCAGGGGAATTTGCCCTTACAGGAGAAGGAGTGTATCCTGCAAAGTTAAAATACTTAGCACTTACACTAGGTATACACAAGAGAAGTAGGTGCTTAAGATCTAATCTGTGGCCAATGTAATTCAAATTCTCAAAAGTACAAAATTAGCACACTTGACCAATCAGCACAATACCTGCATCAGTCCATTAAGGTATCACCACATTATTTGATCCTAAAATAGAATTTAAAAACATTAAGCTAGCAACCAAATAAAAATTTGCCATGGATAGCCAGCTGAACTGGGAGAAAAGGCATCCCTGTACCCTTAGGACGTATGTTACAAAGAGAAGACAATAAACCTAAAATATATCGAATACTAAAAGTGACATTGAAAGCTACCAAAGTAAGGTATTGGGAACTCAAAGAAAAGATTGTAGGATCTGAATAGTATTCTGATATTCTATATTAGTAATCCATAAACTTTGAGGTAGAAGGAGTGGAGCCAGACCCTCAGGTGAATCAAATCAAAACTATGGATCCCCTCTCTGGAAAAATGCTCATAAAGCATGCACCAAAATGTTCACATGCAATTATTTTTATTACACTGAATATTTATTTTCCTTACACAGTAAACGTTAAAAAATAATCTTTACTTAGATATATGTCCTCCTTGGTTTTTTTCACACAAAGATTAATAGCTCATTCTGGGGGTGGGGGAAAAGCTGGAGAAAACAAAGTTAGCTTTAATTCTGCTCAAAAGAAAATTTCATTGAGAAGGTTGTGTTTGTCTTCATTGCAAAGTTGACAATGAGGTCTTTACCACAGCGACCGCACACATCATATGTAACATCTGTAACAATTTTTAATATTATCGGGGGAAGCAACCTTCAAAAGAGTTTTACTAAAGGGGCCCTGGGCGGCTCAGTTGGTTAAGCTTCCAACTTCAGCTCAGGTCATGATCTCACAGTTCATGGGTTTGAGCCCCTTATAGGACTCTGTGCTGACAGCTCAGAGCCTGGAACCTCCTTGGATTCTGTCTCTCTCTCTCTCTCTCTCTCTCTCTCTGCCCCTCCCCTGTTTGCACTCTGTCTCTCTCGCTCTCTCAAAAATAAACATTAAAAAAAAAAGAGTTTTACCTTGTTTACGCTTAACCAACTAAGCTACCCAGGTGCCCCTAGAGTTTTACAGTGTTTCTTGTTTTTTGTAGATTATTGCCTTCAGAAATACTGATAAAGTTTACCCCTACCCACCCAGTCCAACTTTATTTGTGGAAGCACTTCCTCCATTACTGGATAGTTTCCATGGCTATTTCTCTTAAATCTCCTCTCACAATCTTAAACAGTATTTAAAAATTCACCTCAATAATTTACCAAAGAAGCCTTGAATGGGCTTTTTCCTGTCATACTGTTCTCAGAATGGGCTTTGTTTTCTTTCCAAAAACAATAACTTAAAGTAAAATGTTTGAAATTCAATCATGCTGTTTAGGATTGTTCTTGGGGGAAGTCAGCCAATTTCTGTGTAGTTGAGAAGAATGTCATATATTCTCATTTCATGACAAAATTATTGTAAGGGACTCACTGGCTTTTCCTCGCAATAGGCAAGGCTTCTTCCAGGACTATTGACTAAGGCTTTAATAACAAAGCATCAAAAATGAGAGTCATTGATTCATGGGTTCCTTTTTTCACCAAATACCGCATATATTCTACAGTAGAGCACCCTACCCTCTGTGCCTAAATGGGTTACAGGTGTTCTGACACAATGATCCCTTCTACCCTTGGAGTAAGTGAATGGGAACAGTCTCTTCTGGAAGAAATCCTTTGTTTTCATCCCATTTTGCCATACAAAGACTACCATTTTCAGCACATGCTATGGACATAATTGAAAAGGTTGGAAGCGTAGTTGAAGTTTTGCTTGACAGAGAGGTTTTCACCATCTCAAATATTGATTGCTTTTAAAGTTTTCAAAAGGGGTTCTTAAAATAGACTTTTTTTTTGATGACACAGTATGCATGTAATAAATAGATGGAAACCAGCATCTGGCTGCCCCCAGACCTGTCAATAGTTCCATTCCATGGCATGCTAAAGGAAACTGCAGTCGTTGAAAAATTCCTCCGTGACCTGCTTCAAAATAGTAGAAAAAAACATTAGCAATTTTGGAGTGGATGACTTCATCCAACAGAGATATTACTTAGATTTTCTCCCTCTGTCTCAGATCACAGACTAACTTTAGTACTTCCAGGACATGTGACTTCTAAGGTTTAGGCAATTCTGTGACTTCTTTTGATTCAAACTTTGTCGATCCTTCAGAGAAAAACTGTTTTGTTCAGGGTACAATCCAGGTTTGATAAAGTACACGTCTTTTCTCAGTTCTCTTAGTTTCTGTCTTAAAAAACCCAGGCATAATTCCTCACTTAGTTCTGTTCTGTGGGTGCTAGGGCAAGAACAGTTTCAAACACCACTAATACATTAACTCTTGATGCTTAGCTGATTAGGAAATTGTAGAAGTTCTCATTTCGATTTAAGAGAGGAAAGCTGAGACATGAAAAGGTAATGATGACCTGTCCAAAGTAATAGTTAATGGCAAGTATTTATCAAGTGTCTCTGTTCTTGTATTGTGTTTGTTACTATACTTATGTTTTCTGCTCTTTTAGCCAGGTCTTTAGGGACTAGTCTATGTTTCAAATTAAGAATACTTTTACGAAATGAGATGATATGTTATTTTCTACTTATTGAGTGCCAATACTTAAAACAATGTTTTTGAAGCTTTGAGATGTAATTGACAAATAATTATATATAAGAGATACAACTTGATGCTCTGATATACATCGTGAAGTAATCGCAATGCAATTAACACGTTAATCAAGTGTCTTCACATCATAGAGTTACCATTTTCTCTCTTTTTTTTTTTTAGGTTTCTTTATTTATTTTGAGAGAGAGAGAGAGCAGGCACAAGTGGGGAGGAGCAGAGAGAGAGGGAGAGAGAGAGAGAATCCCAAGCAGGCTCTGCACTGATGTGGGGCTTGAACTCACAAGCCGTGAGATCATGACCTGAGCTGAAGTCGGACACTTAACTGACTGAGCCACCCAGGTGCTCCTACCATTTTCTTTTTTCCCCCCGTTTTATTGAGAAATAATTGACATACATCACTGTATAAGAGGTATAACATGATGGTTTGATTTACACATACTGTGAAATGACTATAATAGGTTGAGTTAACATCTACCTTCTCATCCAGATACAAGAAGAAGAAAAGAAAGGAACCAATTTTTTCTGTGATGAGAACTTTCTCTTAACTTTCCTATATATCATCAAGAAGAAGAAAAGAAAGGAACCAATTTTTTCTGTGATGAGAACTTTCTCTTAACTTTCCTATATATCATCTAGCAGTGATATCTATATTCATCATGTTGTATACAACATTCCTAGTACTTACTTATCTCATAACTGAATGTACCTTTTGACCACCTTCCTCCAACTCTCCTTTCCCCACTGCCACCTCTGGTAGCCACAGACTTAATCTATTTTTCTATGAGTTTGAGGTTTTAATTTTTTTTTTTTTTACATTCTACATATAAGTGAGAGCATACAGTATTTACCCTTCTCTGTCTGACTTATTTCACTTAGCACAATGCCTTGAAGGCCCATCTACACTGTCACAAATGGTACAATTTCCTCATTTTTGTGGCCGAATGAGATTCCATAATGTATGTATATATCACACAACTTCCTATATCCATTCATCCATTAGTGCACACTTGGGTTGGTTCCATGTCTTGGCTATTGTAAATAATGCTGCTATCAACATGAAGGTATCGATATTTTCTCAAGTTAGTGTTTTTCTTTCCTTTGGATATATTCCCAGAAGTGGAATTGCTGGATCATATGGCTGTTCTATTTTTACTTTTTTGAGGATCCTCCGTGCTGTTTTCCTTAATGGCTGTTCCCAGTTTACATTCCTACCAACAGTGCACAAGGGTTCCCTTTTGCCCCATGCATGCCAGCATTTGTTATTTCTGGTCTTCCTGATGGTCATTCTGATAGGCATGAGCTGATATCTTCCTGTGGTTTTAATTTGTATTTCCCTAATGACTAGTGATTTTAAGCATCTTTTCAATGTACTGGTCGGCCTTTCATAGCTTTTTGGAGAAATGTCTATTCAGGTCCTTTGCCCATTTTAAAATTAGGTTATTTGAGTATTTTTGCTATTGAGTTGTATATGTTCTTTATACACTTTTGTATCAGGTATATGGTACACAAATATTTTTTCCCATTCCACAGGTTGTTTTTTCACTTTGCTAATAGTTTCTTTTGCTGTGTAGAAGCTTTTTAGTTTGATGTAGTCCCACCTGTTTACTTTTGCCTTTGTTACTAGTGCTTTTGATGTCATATCCAAAAAATCACCACCAAGATCATGTCAAGGAGCTCTGTTCCTATGTTTTCTTCTAGGAGTTTAATGTTTCAGACTTAAAATTTAAGTCTTTAATCCATTCCAAGTTAATTTTTGTGAGTGGTATAAAATAGGAGTCCAGTTTCATTCTTTTACATGTGAATATCCAATTATCCCAGCACAATTTATTGAAGAAACTGTCTTTTCTCCATTGAGTAGTCTTGGCTACCTTGTCATACATTAGTTACTACATATGCTTGGTCTCTCAATTCTGTGCCATTGCTCTAGGTGTCTGTTTTTATGCCATTACCATACTGTTTTGATGATTATAGCTTTATGGCATAGCTTGAAATCAGGAGTGAAAACTGCTTTTTTATTCTTTCTCAGTATTTTTTGGGGCTATTTGGGGTCTTTTGTGGTTTCATACAAATTTTAGGAGGGTTTTCCTACTTTTACAAAAATACCTTTGGAATCTTAATAGGGATTTCATTGTATCTGTAGATGGCTTTTGGTAGTATTGACATTTTAAGAATGTTAATTCTTCCAATCCATGAATACAGCATACCTTTTCATTTACTTGTGTCTTCTTCAATATTTTCCATCGCTGTCTTGGAGTTTTCAATGAAGAGACTTTTTTTTACCTCTTCAGTTAAATTTATTCTTAAGTATTTTATTATTTTTCGATGCTATTACAAATGGGATCCATTTATTTCTGTTTCAGAAATGTCATTGTTAGGGTATAGAAACACTGCTGATTTTTGTATATTAATTTTGTACCTGCAACTTTACTGAATTCATTGATTATATCTAACAGGTTTTTAAATTAAGTCTTGGGGCACCTGGGTGGCTCAGTCGGTTGAGCATCCGACTTTGGCTCAGGTCATGATCTCGCAGTCTGTGGGTTCAAGCCCCGTGTCAGGCTCTGTGCTGACAGCTTGGAGCTGGAGCCTGCTTCGGATTCTGTGTCTCTCTCTCTCTGCCCCTCCCCTGCTCATGCTCATGCTCTGTCTCTCTCTCTCTCTCTGTCAAAAATAAATAAACATTAAAAAATTTTTTAAATAAATAAATAAGTAAATAAATTAAGTCTTTAGGATTTTCCCTATATAAAATCATGTTGTCTGCAAATAGAGAAAATTTTACTTCTTCCTTTCCAAATCTGATAATTTTTAATCCTTTTTCTTGCCTGATTGCTCTAGCTAGGACTTCCAGGACTATGTTGAATAGGAATGGTCAGAGAGGACACCTTATTCTTATCCCTGATCTTAGATGAAAAGCTTTCATCTAATTTTATGTTAGTCGTGGGCTTGTTATATTTGGCCTTTATTGTGTTGAGATATATTCCTTCTATGTCTGATTAAGAGTTTTTATTGTGAACAGATGTTGAATTTTGTCAAATGCTTTTTCTGCATCTATTGAGATGAGCATATGATTCTATTAATGTGCTGTATCCCTACATCCCAGGGATAAATCCCACTTGATCATGCAGAATGATCCTTTTATTATGCTGCTGAATTTGGTTTGCTAGTATATTATTGGACATCCTTGCATCTATAATCATCAGGCTTAGTAGCTGGTAGTTTTCTTTTCAAGTAGTGTTCTTTTTGTTTTTGGTATCAGGATAATGCTGGCCTCATAAAATGAGTTTGGGAGTGTTCACTCCTCTTCAGTTTTTGGCAAGAGTTTGAGGAGGATTGGTGTCCATTCTTTAAATGTTTGGTAAAATTCACTAATGAAGTCATCTGGTCCTGGGCTTTATTTCATGGGAGATTTTTTTTTATCACTGATTTAATCTTCTTACTAGTAATTTGTATATTCAAGTTTTCTATTTATTCCTAATTTAGTCTTGAGTTGTAGGTTTTTAAGAATTTTTAATTTCTTCTAGGTTGTCCAGTTTGTTGGCATATAGTTTTTCAGAGTAACCTCTTATGATCTTTTGAATTTCTGTGGTATCCATTGTAATGTCTCCTTTTTTCATTTATAATTTTGTTGATTTTGGTCCTTTCTATTTTTTCTCCCTGGATAGTCTAGCTCAGGGATTGTCAGTATTGTTATCTTTTCAAAAAACTATCTTAGTTTGGTTAATCTTTTCTATTGTTTTTATGTTCTTATTTCATTTGTTTTGCTCTAATTTTAACTATTTCCTATCTTCTGCTAAACTTGGGCTCAGTTTGTTTTTCTTTTTCTAGTTCCTTAAGGCATACAATTATGATGTGTATTTGGGATATTTCTTGCTTCTTAATGTAGGCATTATTGTCCTGAAAGTCCCTCTTAAAACTGCTTTTGCTGCATCCCACAAGTTTTGGTATGTTGTGTTTCCATTTTCATTTGTCTCAAGAAATTTTTTTATTTCCCCTTTAATTTCTTCTTTGATCCATTGGTTATTCAATAAAATGTAGTTTCATGCCATTGTGGTCAGAGAAGATACTTGATATGATTTTAATTTTCTTGCATTACCTAAGATTATTTTGTGGCCTAATGTATGTTCTATCCTAGGAAATGTTCTACCTGTACATAAGAAAATGTATATTCTGCTGTTGTTGGAAAGAATGCTCTGTGTATTTTATTAGGTCCATTTGATCTATAGTGTTCAAATCCACTGTTTCCTTATTGATTCTCTGCCTGGATGATCTATCCATTGTTTATAGTGGGGTATTAAAGTCCCCAACTATTACTGAATTACTGTTTATTTCTCCTTTTAGCTCTATTATCTTTTGTTTTATATATTTAGGTACCTCAATGTTGGGTGCATAAATATTTACAATTGCTACACTTCTTGATATATTGACCACTTTATCATTATATAATGACCTTCTTCATCTATTTTTACCATTTCTAGTTTAAAGTCTATTTTGTCTGATATAAATATAGCTACCCCTACTTTTGTTGTTGTTGCTATCTATCATTTTCTTGAAATGTCTTTTTTCATTCTTTTGCTCTCAGTGTATGTGTTTAAGGCTAAAGTGAGTCTCTTGTAGGTAGCATGTTGTTGGGTTTTGTTTTTTATCCATTCTGCAATTCAATGTCTTGGAGACATGTAATCTGTTTATGTTTAAAATAATTATTGATAGTAAGGATTTCCATTCTCTTCATTGTTTTCTTATTGTTTTGTAGATCCGTGGTTCCTTCTTATCCTATCTTTTTTGTTTTGTTTTTGATGTCTTTTGATATCAGTATGCTTTGACTTCTTTAGTGTGTTCTTTAGTGTAATTACTTGTGGTTACCATGAGGCTTATATAAAATATCCTAAATACATAATACCCTATTTTATACTGATAACTTAACTTTAATAGAATTCATATACTTGACACTTTTACTTCTTTTTCCTCTCACATTTTAGATTGTTGCTATTACAACTTACATGGTTTTTATATTGTGTAACTAATAATAGATTATTAAATGATGGTTATCTTTCTACTTTAGTTTTCTCTTTCACTTTCAAACTGGAGTTGTGTTGTGCATCAGATCAAATCTCACTATGACTATATATTTACCATTACCAGTGAGATTTACACTACCTTTTTGTGTTTTTATGATGTCAGTATTCTTTTACTTCCATTCAAAGAACTCCCTTTACGATTTCTTGTAAGATAAGTCTGGTGGTAATGAACTCCCTCAGCTTTTGTTTGGAAAAGTCTATCCATCCTTCATTTCTGAAACACAGCTTTGCTAGGTATAGAAGTCTTGATTGACAGTGTTTTGTTTTGTTTTGGTTTAGAGAGCGAGAGACAGAGAGGGTGAGTGGGGAGAAGGGCAGAGGGAGAGAGAGAGAATCTTAAGCAGGTTCCATAGAGCCTGACACAGGGCTTGATCCCACTACCCTGGGATTGTGACCCAAGCTGAAATCACGACTCAGATGCTCAACAAACTGAATGACCCAGATGCCCTGACAGTTAATTTCTTTCAGTATTTTGAATAGATCATCCCCATCTCTCTTGGCCTGAAAAGTTTCCATTGAGAAATCCACTGCTAGTCATATGGGAGTTCCCTAGTATGTAACTTCTCTCTTCTCTCTTGTTCTTAAAATTCTTTCTTTGGATTTTGACTTCTGACAATTGAATTATATTGTGTCTTGGTGTAACCCTATTTGTGTTCAACCTCTTTGAGGTCCCTTGGGCCTCAAGGATCTGTTGTCCATTTCCTTTCCCAAGTTCAGGAAGCTCTCAGCTATTATTGCTTTAAACATACCTTCTGTCCCTTTATCTTTTCCTTCTGGAATTACCACAGTGTGAATATTGTTTCTTTTCATTATGTTCTATAAATCCTGTAAGCTTTCTTCATTCTTTTTTTTTTTCTTCCTGTGACTAGGTAATTTCCAATGTCCTATCTTCCAGGGTGCTGATCATTTCTTCTGCATGGTTGAATCTACTTTTGAAACTCTGTTGAAATCTTCAGTTCAGTTATTGTATATTTCAAATCTAGGATTTTTTTTTTGATGGTTGCTATCCTTATCAAATTTCTCATTTTGTTCCTGCATTTTTTTTCTAATTTCATTTGTGTTTTCTTGTAATTCACTAATCATTAAAAGGATTATTCTGAATCCTTTCTATGACTGTTCATAGATCTCCATTTCTTTAGGGTCAGTTATTTGTGCTTTATTAATTTCTTTTGGTGGTATCATAATTATCTGATTTTTTGTGATCTTTGATTCCTTTTGTTGGTATCTGTGCATATGAGTAATTGGTTTCCTTTTCCAAACTTTACAAGTTTGCTTGGCAGAGATAGTTCTTTACTAGTCAGTTCAGCTTGAGTTTCTGGATGTGTCTGCTGGTAATGTTTTTCAGCAAGTAGGGTCTACTATTGTGGTCTACTTTGGGACAAGGCAACTGATTTGAGCTCTAAGGATGGGGATGGGTCAGGGGTGGTGAGTCACTGACTAGAGAACAGTTGTATAGGACTGCTGGCTTTGTTTTCTACCCAAGGGAGACTGTAGGATGAGCTCTGCAATTGCCTGAATTCTCTGGCCAGGGTTACTAGATGGTCATGACTGAGTACTATATTCAGTAGTAGAAGAGGGATAGGAATTAGCTTCCCTGCCCTGGCAGGGCACCAGGCCAGGGGCCAGAGCCCATACAGCTCATTTTTGGGGGGCCCAAATCAGGGCTGAGTGTGCATTGAATTCCCTGGTCAGGTGAAGCCACTTGTTTTGCTCTGCAGATGGGGAACCCACAGGCTGTGCTCCCTGTTCATCAGGCTGTTGAATGGGCTACACAGCTTCCCATGTATTCTGGTTAATTTCCCTGGTTGGACAGGCTAAAGGCTATATTGAGTAATGGGGCTACAAATTAGAGTCCCTGCCTCAGCACAGTGGGAGAAGCAGCTCTAAAACTGGTAAAGCTCTTCACACCAAGTTCCTTGGCAATGCCACTGGCTTTGCTCTTCAAACTATTGCCTCTATCTGCCCTTCTCTCAGCTTGAGTACTGTGGGCCACATAGCCTTCAGATGTTTTTGCCACCCTGTATGGTCAGATAGGGCTAGAAGACACTCTCTACAACAGGTAAGGCTGTACTCACCCCCTTTGACAGGGTAGGAGAGGGAGGAGATGCTCCAGGCTATCCTCAATTTCCCAAACAGGCTCTCTGGTTGGCAGAGGATGGAGCTACCCTCAGCATTGTTTGTGAATTGATCCCTCTGCCTATAATAGCATGGGAACCCTCATGATCTGTACTGGCTTTTCTCTGGAGACAATCATCTACCTGCTCACCTCTCAGCTGGTGCACCACTGGACTGCACTGCTTCCAGGAGTTGTCACCAGCTCTCTTGTCAAATGGAGCCACTCTCCACGACAGCACCTTACTTAGGCATGGGCAAAGTGGGCTCCAGGGCCAGCAAAACTCTTTGTTTGAGAATCTAATTCAGGCACATCTGCACCCTGTCAAGTTCCTGGGTCAGATTCCACCCCCAACTTGGTTCTGTGGGTAAGCAAAGCTGCTGGTTGGGATTACTACTTGGGCTCTGCTAGTATGAACTCAGTCTGCCAAGATCCATGTATTGGTTGTTGCAAGCCCAATCCCCCATCCTGTCACTGTCAGATTCCCAGTGGCTGAGCCCTGCACATTCTCCTGCAATCCCTATGGTATGAGATCAGATTAGAGGCTCTGACAAAATGACCCACAATGCTGGGAAGGCTCATTGTCCCCAGGTTCTTTTCCCGCTGGAGAAGTCAGGAGGTTCAGGAGAGACTGCTATGCATGTGCTGTGCTGGCCTAGGGGACGATGATATGGTCAACATGTAGCACTGCTCTTATCCTTCTAATATAGTCTGTCATGGCCTCTGAGCTACAGCATCATCCACATCTAGGATTCTTATAGTGGTGTCTTGTTCTAGAATAGTTCTTGTGAGGGGGAGCAAAGTCAAGAATAATGTCATTCTTGGTGCCATCTTGGTGATGTCACTCCATTTTCTTTTTTAAAAAATGTTTATGGTGAGAACACTTAATATCTACCCATTTAGTAAATTTCAACTATGCAATACAGTATATGGTCACATTGTTGTATATTTTATCTCTATAACTTAATTATTTTGCGTAACTAAAATTTTGAACCCCTTGACCAACATCTCCCCATTTTCCCCTCCCCTGATCCCCAAAGAATTGACCATTCTACTCTCCGCTTCTATGAGTTAGAATATTTTGGATTCCACATATAAGTGAGATAATACAGTATTTGTATTTCTGTGTCTGGCTTATTTCAATTAGCATAAGGTCCTCCAAGTACATCCACATTGTTGTAAGTGGCAGGATTTCCTTTTTTAAAAAAAGCTAAATAATATTCCATTGTGGAGTATTTTTTTTCCAGTTTTAAGGAGATGTAGCTTACTTATAGCACTGTAGAAGTTTGAGGTACACAGTATAATTACTTGACATACATATAGTGTGAAAGGATTACCACAATGAGTTCAGTTAATGTTCATCATTTCATCTAGTTCTCTCTCAAAAAGAGTTTTTTCCTTGTGATGAATCTATCCTTAGCAAATTTCATATATAGTTATCATTTTATACATTGTAAACCCAGAATTTATTTCTCTTATAACTGGAAGTTTATACCTTTTGGCCAGTTTCATCCAAATACCCCCACCTCCCAATACACACACTGTTCATTGTAAACACAATATATAGTATCACAGATTTATTTTTCTAGAGAAAAAGAATTTTAATGTAAGAGCAGAAATAAATATGATAGTGATTTAAGAAAAATGAGGTTTATCAATAATGTCCATAAACTTAAAGCTTTCAAATGATTAGGTAAAAACACAAAACACTGATAAGATTGATCAAAAAGGAAAATAAGTAAAAGAACACAAAATAAATATTATTTGTAGTAAAAATATTTTTAAACTATGAGTTTAATTATAATTCCTAGAAAAATAATTATAATATATTTATTCAAAGGACCAATAATCATCAAATAAAATGCATTAGCGAAGTTTACATTCTACAAAATGCAGAAAATTTCACAGTGAATTATGATAAATCCTTAATATATAGAAAGGATTAAATATAGGACTAATACGTATTTTATCGAAAAACTGGATAAAAATACCTTAGAAAAAATATAATTTATAAGTATGGATGCAAACAATTTATAATTAATTAATTTAAAAAATTTTTTGATGTTTATTTATTTTTAAGAGAGAGAGACAGCATGAGCAGGAGGGGGCAGAGAGAGAGAGAGAGGGAGACAGAGAATCCAATGCAGGATCCAGGCTCTGAGCTATGTGCCCGGAGCCTGACACAGGGCTTGAATTCATGAACTGTGAGATCATGACCAGAGCCGAAGTCTGACCCTTAACCGAGTCACCCAGGAGTCTCTGGATGCAAACATTTTCAATACATATTGAGAGCACAAACATGGTCGAAAACCACTACATCTTTCACCTCAAGCTGTTCACAAGTTAGTGTCACAGGTCTTTAACTCAAGTCTCAAAGAAATTGTCTTTGCTATCACATTCTCCAGGGTCTCAAATAATAACTGCAGCAAGAGTCAGAGTCTGGAATGTGATAGAGTATCCATTTCATTTCTTGAATATTGCTTCCCTATACCCATCTGTTATTTTTTCTGTCTCTGTCAATGTCCTGCTTGCTAAATTCCCTAAATCTTTTAGTGTTGCTACCAGATCATTGAAAGCTTAACCTGTCCTCATTGATAATGCTAGAAAAAGTCTGTCCTATGTAACAGATCCACTGTGTAAGCACACTGTCACCATAAAATATCTCCAGGCACCACATCCAAGTGAAAGACTAATTTTATATAAAAGATACAAAGTTCCTACTGAGATATGCATATAACTTCAATAATAAAAAGGAAGGCATATTTTTGGATTGTTCCTCATATTTTACAATCCTTTGAGAAATGGTATTCAGTAGAAAATTCTAGAGTGACCAACCTAAATAACTGAGTATGGGAAAGTTTTTGCTACCACAAATAATTACATATCAAAAAAAGCTGAAGAAGTAGCTAAGTGTTTTTGCTAATCCTCAAATCATTGCTTATCTCAAATGGCCTATCTATCACATTTTTCAAACGAAATCTTGAACGTAACTATCCTTTGTATCTATTAGGACAAATTTGAAATAATTCTCCTGAGTTATTGCAGTGTGCATCATTCCTGATTGCTTATGGAACTGGGCTATAATTTTGTTTAGTGTTCTACAAAATTGATGTTCTACATTTTTATTGATCTAATATACATGCGGAAGTATTTAAAAGAGAGCACTATAGGCTCCAAACAGAGATATATGCTAGGGAAATTGTAGGGAACATATATCCTACATGACAAAGTTCCCTCTTTTCCATTTCACTATGGTTTTTAGAAGTAGAATAGTTCCTAACTTTCTAGCTGGTATTGTTACAACTAAATTATTAATTCCCTAAAACAAGCACTCTTAATGTTGAAACTTTTATTTATTTATATATTTTTAAATTTTTTATTTATTTTTGAGAGGGAGAGAGACAGAGCACAAACTGGGGAGGGGCAGAGAGAGGGAGACACAGAATCTGAAGCAGGCTCCAGGCTCTGAGCTCTCAGCACAGAGCCTGATGTGGCACTTGAACTCAGGAGCATAAAATGTGCTTGTTTATCTGAAAACATATTTACTCCACTTTCATTTTGAAACAGTTTTGCTGGGTAGACTGCTATAAGTTGAACGTCATCTTCTGTTGGTACTTCAAAGATAAGCTTTCACGGTCTTCTGGTGCCTCTTGTTGCTGTTGAGAAATTGTCTGCTAATGTATTTGTTGCCCCCTTGAAGGTGACCTTTTCTCTGGCTTCTTACCAATATATCTGTTTGGGAGGTAATGCAATTTTCCTGAAATGTGTCTGAATGCAATTTCTTATATTTATCCTGTTTGTAATTCACTGGGCCTCCTGAATCTGAAGAAGAATGTTTTCTTGAATGCTGGATTTATATATGTACATATATACATATATATATTTTCATTATTTCCTCTCCCATATTACTCAGCCATAGAAAAGAATAAGATTTGGCTATTGCAACATGGAGGGACCTAGAGGTTATCATGCTAAGTGAAATAAGACTGAGAAGCACAAATACTTTATGATTGCACTTATATATGGAATCTAGAAAAGAAATGAACAATGCAGAAACAGATCGATAAATACGGAGAGCCAATTGGTGGTTGCCAGAGAGAAGAGGGGTGGGGAGATGGGCAACATGGGTGAAGGGGAGGCAGAGGTACAGGCCTCCAGTTACAGAATGAGTAAATCATGGGGATGAAAGGTACCACATAGTGAATATACTCATCAGTATTGTGTTAGTATGGACAGATGGTAGCTATGCTTACAGTGAGCATAGCATAATGTGTAGAGTTGTGATAACACTCTTGAAACTAATGTAACATTGTGTCCATTATACTTTAGTAAAAAAGATATTTTTCCTTTCTCTATTATCTCTAATCTCTTTCTCACTCTATCTTCATGTCTCTTTCCTATTTTCCATCTGTTAAAATTCTGACACTTTCTGGGTAATATCTTCATATTTATCTTTCAATTCATTCTCTCTTCTACTATGCCTAATCTACCATTTAACCTATCTATTGCCTTGTAAATTGCGATTATATTTTTCTTCCTAGAAATTGTATTTGGTTCCATTTAAAATCTGTCTGCTCACATACTAATGGCCCATTTTTTCTTATGTTTTCAATTCCATCTTTTACTTAAACACTTCACATTTGTTTTTTTTGTTCTGCATCTCATAATGCTAATATCTGAAGTCGTTTACAAGTCTAAACCTGTTGTTTGTTGTTTCTTATTCCTTGAGCATTTGTTTAATTTTTTACAGTGAACTCATATTTGGCTGAATTTATTTTCAGGAAATTTTGAGGGGCTTATATTAAAGAATGCTTTCTGGTAGAAAAAATATGATTATTTTTGCTGGACGTCAAGGGGGCTAATCAACTTGAGATCATTTTGATTTCTTGGCCCTGGCCATGAGGAATGTATAAATTTCAACTCAGATCCATGTGATAATAGGTTATACATTCTATCATTTTAATTGTTTTCCTCTTGAAGCTGTGACAATGATAAACAGGCTTTTAAAAAAAATTTTTTTTAATATGTATTTATGTTTGAGAGACAGAGACAGAGCACAAGTGGGGAGGGGCAGAGAGAAAGGGAGACACGGATTCCAAAGCAGGCTGCAGGCTCCGGGCTGCTAGCACAGAGCCTGATGCGGGGCTCAAACCCACAAACTGTGAGATCGTGACCTGAGCTGAAGTCAGACACTTAACTGACTGAGCCACCCAGGTGCCCCAAACAGGCTTTTTTAATTTACCTGTGCTAGTGCAGGAATCTTCTTTATGTCGTCCATTCACTGTGGCTGTAGCCACTTCACGTGTCTCAGTTTTATTCTGTGTGTTGGGGTGTGTCTCAGAATTCTCTTAACTCGTTTGGGCTGTGGAACATACATTTCTGGATCCCTGAATGCTATATAATAAGCAAGATGCTAGGTTCCCCAATCTTGGCATATAGCCCCAAAGTATCCACAATTCCTCATTTAATTACCTCTCTGATTTCAGCTTGGTGCTTTATTTTTTGTTGGGGGATGCTCGGAATCTTGAGGATTTTCCTTATTTTCTTGCAGCTACACAGTACATTTAAAATGTTTCTTGGGGCGCCTGGGTGGCTCAGTCGGTTGAGCGTCGGACTTCAGCTCAGGTCATGATCTCGCGGTCCGTGAGTTCAAGCCCCGCGTTGGGCTCTGTGCCGACAGCTCAAAGCCTGGAGCCTGCTTCAGATTCTGTGTCTCCCTCTCTCTCTGACCCTCCCCCGTTCATGCTCTGTCTCTCTCTGGCTCAAAAATCAATGAACATTAAAAAAAATTTTTTTTAAATAAAATTAAAATGTTTCTTTATTGTCCTTTATCCAGTGTCTAAGTGTTTAGCTGTAGGAGAACCTTTTAAAAAATATCTGGATTGATATGCTGCCAGTGGATAAGTCATAAATAGTTAAATTTTCAATGTTTTTTTTTTTGTTGTTAAAAAAGAAGTCAAAGTTCTTACCAAGTGCAAAATTCTTACTGTTAGTGATTTGTAAATTGTAAAGATAATAACAATAATGGTAGGTAAAATTTACTATTTGCCAGGCGCTGTGTGCATGTTGTCTCATTTCTCGAAGGATGAGGTAATAGTACCTACAAGCTACAGGTGAAAGATGTGAGACTTAGATAACTTAGAGACTTTCCCAAAGTCACATAGCACGTGGAAGGGATAGGTTTGTCTGATAATAAATTTTTGTGCGCTTCCCCCCGACCAAAACCACTAAGCTGGATTGCTCCTCTATTCAGGCTCTGCAATCTTAGAAGATAAAACTATTTGAAAAACGTTATCAGCTATATTTTGTTTCAAGGTGGCAAACTGATCAGAGATCAACTTTGAAGTACAGGATCTTCATCTCTTAACAATATATAAAAACTTTGGTCAAACTCTGACAATCTCTTCAAAACTTATCATGGATCAAAGAAATAGACAAAAATGGGAAACATTAAAACAGCCAAGTTGAAAAGAGATGTTTTCAGTCATCCAAGAATATCAGATAAGTTCTAGAAGCAATATATTTGTTCTGTGCTTTATTCACTGCCTTATCTCAAAAGGAATTTAAGATAGCTGACAAGAATGCACAAAATTCAAGATATAAATTAGAAATCGGTGAGGAAAAAAGAAGGAAAAACAGAAATAAGATTAAAAGAAAAAATGTGTACCATTGAGCTTGCTATGAGCTAGCAAATCTGGCTTTCTAAGACCCACTTGAAAAGGGCTACCTGAGTAGTTATGAGTCACCATGTGTAATAACAAAACTAATAAAAACAACTCAATTGTTCAGAAGCACAGATATGACTGATCCTTATGAACAGGATCCAAAGTTTCTCACAAAGCACCTCATAAATAGGACATTGTATAATGAAAAGAACAACATCCTGATCATGTAACTGTGGCATTTTTTGAGAGCGAAAGGGGAACTATTAGACATTATGCTGGGACAATAGGTGTAAACTGAGCCTGTCCCCCCAAAATCAAAATGTACACTTACCCTACTTACTGTAATCACAACTACATATTTTATGAAGATATTTTATTATCGCACTCCTCAATACAAGCCGATGATTGCACACAAATTAGCAATTCAGTAAAAACAGCTGTTTGAAGTTAACATAACATGACTGTTCTTTAACTTTCAGCTGATCTTGTTAAATGGTAGATTTTAGAGCACAGTGGAGCAGGAGTAACAAACTCAGATGGGTTCAGTGGCAAGGGAATTAACTGAAGATTGTCAAGTAGCCAGGGGTAGGATAATAGGAAATGGTTAGTGAATAAAACATTTTAATTAATTAATTAATTTAAAAAACTTTATTTAGTTTCAAGTTTATTTATGTATTTTTGAGAGACAGCGTGCACAGGTGGGGGAGACTCAGAAACAGAGAATCCAAAGCAGGCTCTGTGCATGTTAGCACAGAGCCTGACACGGCACTCAAACCTACAAACTGTGAGATCATGACCTGAGCTGAAATCAAGAGTCAGTCACTTAACTGACTTAGCCACCCAGGTGCCCTGTGAATAAAACATTTTAAATCAATATTTTGAAAAACAAAATCAATCTATAGTTGAATCTAGTTTCCAACTGAGTGACTGACAGTTGGGAATAATGACATATCCATATCGTATGATGGGTTTCAGGTCTATGCCATCTGCATTCAATGTTCAGTAGACATTTTTAAACATTAACTAGGCCTTCACTTTTCAACTAATTCTTGCTTGTGTCTGTCACTATGTTGAAAACATATTTAGAAGGGTTTCCAATTAAATTTGAACAAAAACTTCCGAGGCGCCTGGGTAGCTCAGTCTGATGACTCTTGGTTTTGGCCCAGGTCATGGTCTCACAGTTCGCAAGTTAGAGCCCCACATTGAGCTCTGCATTGATAACTTGGGGCCTGCTTGGGATTTCTTTCTCCTTCTCTCTCTCTCTCTGCCCTTCCCAGGCTTGCTCTCTCTCTCTCTCTCAATAAATTAAATAAGTATTACAAAATTTTAAAAAATTTGAACAAAAATTTCTGAAGTAATTTTTGACTTTTATAAGTAGCTTGTTCTGTGCTCACTTCGGCAGCACATATATAAGTAGCTTGTTCTTTTGAAAAGTAATCATTACTGACACAAAATTTCCTCTGACTCTGGCTTCTGAAGAAACGCTTTTTCTTGGTCTTTCAGGTTGAAGGACCTGTTAAAAAATAGTCCATCCAATCTGAGGCTATGTTAGTAAAAATGTAAGATTCTAGACCAGAGAACTAACAGGTAAAGGGGTATCTGCCAGTCAGATCCCATCTAGCGCAGTTCACTGTGGGTGGCTCCATTATTACTAAAGGGAGACTGACAAAGCATGAGGCCCGAAATGGCAATGCTTCCATTTTCCACTATTTCTAGGGTTTTTCTCCTTTCAAGGGACATTTTCAAGTTCCTGTACCTCAGTCCCACCCCTACCCCCCTTATCAACTCTCAGAAGATAACTTGACCTCAGAGACATCATTAAACAATTCAAGTCTGCTCCCCACTTTAGATGTACCTGTGTTCACACAGCTCTGGTTAGTGGAAGAGGTATTCTTTCTCCTGTTCAAGACATCTCAATCCACAGGATGTCACCTCTTCCACCTTCTTAGCAATTCTTTATTTTTATTTACTCTCTATTTTGTATTTGCAACTCTCCCTTTCTCCAGGCTCTTTCCTGTGGACACAGAAAGGAGGTCAGGTCTCCAGGATCTTTAAATAAACCAGACTTGCTCTTTGTCCTCTGACTTCTACACTATCTCTCCTCTGTTCATCACACCTTTTGACAAGGGGGCCTGCAGGCACTGTCTTCTGCACTCACTTCCTATCCACTCCACAATCTCTAGCAGTCTACACTCTGGTCCCTTCAGTACTCTGAAATAGCTCTTGCCCAATGACTTCCTAATTGCTTAATCCAAAGAACAATTTTCTCTTATCCTCACAGCATTGGTGACTGTTAACTTCTTTTAAAACTCCTTAGTTTCTGGGATAATGCTTTCTTGATTTTCCTCTAACATGCCTGGACATTCATTTTAGTCAATTTTATGAGCTGTTTGATCAACCCCTTAATGTTGTTGGCCTTCCTCTATATAGGATATACATGATGGCTTCAATTAACACCTGTTGACAAATCCCAACTCTGCAGCCCTAGACCAGTTCCAAACGCCTGATCTGAATATTCAAGTGCCTAGCCTTCCTCAAACTCAACATCTGCAATTGACCTTATCTTCCCCTGCCCTCCATTCTCCCTACATCATCAGCTTTCACTCACTCAGAGTAGTCATTTAGGAATTATCTTTGACACCTCCTTTTCCTTTCCTCCTACATTTCCACTTAGTTGGTCAAATCCTAATTTTCTCTTCAATCAGTTTTCTACTTTCTACATCACTGCCCTAATTTAGAAAGTTTAACTGGGTAGCATGCTTCCAAAAGTTCCCCATTATTTTCACAACACATTTTAATTTACTTAGCATGGCATCCAAAACCATTCATATTGTAACTTTTCCAAAAGTAGCATCTAAACTGAAGTAACTGGAATGCACCATTCTCTTTCACATCTTTCCCTGTGCCCTTTCTACCCCCACTATGTAGTTCTGCAGTACTGAGTTCAGGTATCTCCTCCCACAGGGTGTTTGCCCAGCTTCTCCAGCCAAGACTGGGTGTTCTTCTGGCATATTCCTGTGGCATTTTGGGTTAACTTCTGTTAGGGCATTCATATCAAACGCTGCAACTGCTAATTTACTTATTGGAATCCCTCATTAAACATACCAGTAATAATAGATAACATTTGTTGAAAGCTGTGTATCAAGCCCTGTATTAGTGCATTGCAGGCATCATTCATTTAACCCTCACAACAATCCTAAAAAGTAGTTACTAATACTACCTTTGATTCCCAGGGGAGGAAACTGAGCTTAGAGGTTAAGCAAATTCCTCAGTCACAACAGGTTATATCCTAACCTTTCTGAGAGCAAGAATCTGTCCTATTTGTCTATGAAGAGAACTTGTTGACATATGGCACATGGTAGATCCCCAATAAATGTTTATGGATCGAATAAATGAATGAAGAGCTCAGAGGACAAACTGGAACCAGCAAACAGAAATTAAATACAGGCAGTTTTTGTTTAGCCTAAAAAATGACTTTGTATTAGTTAAAACTGCCCAATGGAATGGATCACTCAAAAGACAGTTACATGTGGCACTTATCACACTGAAGAGTACTTATACATTTTCATTTTTTCTCCCTTGTGATTAGGGGCTGTATCATACTTTACTTTCATTCTTCAGAAACTAGCCAAGAGCTAGAGATACTCAGCTGGTGTTTGTTGAATGGATTGGATTGAATTTAAAGCCCCAGCAAACTAAAAAGTGGGTATTTGCCGTTAATACCATTCACTGGAAGTTTAACTCCCATTGTTCTTTATTTTTTTCCATTATTTTGCCTTTTATTTCTAACCAGCTTTGAGAATAAAGACAAGGTAGGGAAAGAGTTTAGAAATTTCGTTTGTTGTTTGTAAAATTCCACCAGACTGTAAGCCCAGTGGGGGCAGTGAATGTATCTTTTATCACATCTATGTTCTTAGTCTTGCACATAATAGGTGTTGAATATTTGTTGGATGAAACATGCACCCGTGTGCGCGCGCGCGCGCACACACACACACACACACCCCAACAGTGTGCTCTTCACTCCTGTAAGGCCCTGTGGAACCATATGCCATATAAGGAATTCCCACATTAGGTGGGAGATTTGAACCACATGAGTGTTGTTACATGGAAAACTAGTTAAATTATATACTTTGGATCCCCAAAAAAGAGAAATGGAGAAAGGAAGAGGAGAAAAGTACTAAATCACAATTGTGATTCTCAAACCCAAGGCAAGACTCAGAGTAGTAAAAATCTTCCTCAAAGACTACAGACAGGCCGTAAAGAAACAGTGGGCTGTATGACCTCCGAGGTCCCTACCAAATTTAAGATTATTTTTCATTTATTGATCCTAAATATTGAAATGAGGCTACATTTCATTCAACACACTGATGGTCATATCTAGAATTCATTTATCATACACTATCCTAGGCACTGAGGATACAGTTGTAAAAAGAGACAGAGAAATTCTTAGCTTCATGGAATTTACATTCTAATGCAGTATGGGACTAGGAGACAAATGATAACAAGGTATTTTAAACAGTGTTGTCCAAAAAAGGTAGCAATAAGCCAGGAAATGGCAAAATTAATGAGACAGCATTACAGTGGTTGTATCTTGAAGTGCTAGGCTCTTTGGTCATTGGTACAGACAATGGGCCTTGGAGCAATTTTTAACAGTAATTCCTTGACACTTTAAAGACCCATTCCTTTCTCAACGTCCTATTACCTAAATTCCCCATATATGTTGTTAACAACTGCTGCCATTTCCTCACTGGCTTCCAGCTTTCCTCTCCTCTGTGCACATAAAAAAACTACTAACTACAATTTTCTTTTAGGTATCATATCAATCACTTTTTCTTTTCAAAAACTTCAAAAAATCTGAGAAGGTACATATGTCAATTTTATCACCTATTTAATTTTCTCTCCCACCTTTCCCTTTCTTGTCTATTGGCAAATTCTTCTTTCTTAGTCTTTCCCTCTCCATTCCTTCAATAAACCAAAATAATTTTTCTCCATGTTTACCAAATAATCTTCATCTCATTTAAAATAATCTGATTTTCCTTTTCTTCCATAAAACTTTTCCTAACCTAATATAATATTAAACACTACATATTAGCATTTTTATAGTTACAGACAAGATTTTAAATTTAGGTCACAGAATTGCAAAATATGTAGGAAAGGGTTATAAATGAATTTTACATGTTTTATGTTCAAATCGGTTTACCAATATTTATTTTTCTCTTGAGCTTTGGCAAGACCTTGGGAATCAGACTATGAGCTATGTTCCATGCTTTTTAACACAGGAACACAAAGATCCTAATTAACATTTGATGTCTTGAAAGGCTTCAGACCCAAATGATAGAGATGATTTGCCTGCCATTGTGGAGTCAACACGTGGGAATCCCATACAAACACCCATGTTTTAATTTTCTCTAGAAGAACTATGAAGAGCAACATATATACAGATATCTATATATCTATATCTACATATGTATACATTTTATTTTAGAGAGAGAGAGAGAGAGAATGCACAAGGTGGGTAGAGGGGCAGAGGAAGACAGAGAATCTTAGGCAGGCTCCACACTCATTGCAGAGCCCCACATGGGGCTCCATCCCATGACCCTGCGATCATGACCTGAGTCGAAATTAAGACTCAGATACTCAACTGACTGAGCCACCCAGGTGTCCTAGTGAAGGGCAATATTTGTTTTTAAGAATATAGTTCTTAAACGCTTATTACTTCTACCAAAAGATATTTTTTTTTAAAGTCCAATGAAGTGGAATGTTCTTTAAGATCACCTTTATCTTTCAACCTAAACCACTTCCTTCCAGGATATACAGTTATTACTTCAAACTTATACACTATCTTATAGCTAGCATTCTCAGACAATTTAATCTACTATATTCAGCAGAAAGTCTTTGCCCTATTCAAAAGAGGAGTAAGGTTAGAATTCTGAAATTGCTCACTCAATATTTCAAAATGAACTAGTACTAGAGTTAGTAAGATCCAGAACTCTTATTATACTTTTGGACAATTCTTAAATATTTACTATTAAAATTATTATAAATTATAATAATTACAAAAGAAACCATTTAAGCTTTAGGATTTGATCATATCGAAAGAGATAAATTTGTTCACTTTACACAAGGAGCATATGAGGAAAATGTTTCATAACATTTCCTTTCCTTTCAATTGTAATAAACAATCGTGCTGGAAAAATAATTACTTTATCATTCTGGATCTCAGGGAACATTAATCTCATTTCAAGTAAAGCCATTTTAACTTTTTAGAGCTGATTCAATCATCTATGAGTGACTGAATGAAACCTCATTCATGAATGTGTCTGGCACAAGTAGGTACTGTGTGCACATGGTTAGATCTGAATCTAGATTCTATCCTTTATGAGAAGTCACAAGATCCAGGATTTCCTCTGCTCAGATATCCGGATGCCATAACTGAATCGGGGTAGTGAGAGTGCTTTCAAATCAATCAACACTCAAAGTTTTGGTTTCTCACCATTGCTCATGTTGGATGCAATTCTAAAACAAGTATGTGTTTTTAGTAACAGTGTTTTTATTGTGATGATTGTTGGTTGCAGTTAGCTTCTGCAATTCTACCTGGCTCTGAAGTAGATTAAAAAAAAAAAAAAAAGTAGCTGTTAAGACGAACATTTTAATTTAAAGCTATTCCTTAAGCTTACATAGATTCAAAAATAGTTGAGGTATCAGTTATAATACTTTAATATTCCAGTTATGGTCAATTTAAGTGGAGTCTGGGCAAAATACTTTCACACTAAACAAACACTGAATATAACAAATGACATCAAAGAATTTCTATATTATATTAAAAATTCTTTTCCTATGCTGTTCAGGTCTTCCAGGTAATGAGATAAAAAAAACAGAACAATCTCTTATACATCTTTAATGGCACATGTTATTTGATATTAGTTATCTTTGTATATGTTTTACTTTTACAAGTGTAATATAAAATTCTTGAAAATGGTATGTAATGGGCACTTAGCATTAATTGAATGAATAAATGGACAAACATCCAATGAGTCTAAGGGAGAGGACAGATAAGCAGCAGATTTGTGTCCCTGTGTGCACTGGAAGGTACACATTTGTAAAACATAATCCGACTATGCTTACGTGATGACTGGGTACATTGAAAAATTCACTAATGACAAAAATACAAAACAAAACAAAACACTATACCACTGAGGAATACATACGCCCACAGATGAACATAGTTACATAGGCAAATGCAAAGAAAAGTACTAACGGAACATACACCAAAGTGATAACAGTGGTTACTGCTAGGAAGGGGGTCGTGTTGCTGAGGGTAAAGAGGCCCTTAAACAACCAATAACATTTTAAATTTTTACAAGAGAAATAGATCTATATTATGCAATTCAAAATTAATTAGAGAAAAAGGAAAGGGAAGAAAACATAAGACACTGACAAAGAATCTAGAGACTTTCTAGGCCTAACTTGCTGTGTTGTCAGGAATAAATATTTAACTGCTCTTGATCTCCATTTTCTCATTTATAAAATGTGCAGGTAAGATTAGCTGATCTCTTAGCTCTATATTTATGATGAACTGTGAACTATCAATCATTATAAATTATTGCCTGAAACCACCTGATCAAAGAGATATTAAAATCTAAATACCAGCCAGGTTGTTTAGCATTAAGAATATAAGAACTAGAGGGGCGCCTGGGTGGCTCAGTCAGTTGGGCGGCCAACTTCGGCTCAGGTCATGATCTCACAGTTTGTGGGTTCGAGCCCCGTGCTGGGTTCTGTGCTGACAGCTCAGAGCCTGGAGCCTGTTTCAGATTCTGTGTCTCCTTCTCTCTTGCTGTCCCTTCCCCACTCTGTCTCTGTCTGTCTCAAAGATAAATAAACATTAAAAAAAAAATTTAAAAAAAAGAATATAAGAACTAGAAAGCTTCATTTTACTTTGTTACTAAAGCATGGTGTATATCTGCACAAAGGATCAATAGGCAATTTCAGGTGTTGTACTCTTGAAAGGCAACAGCGAGCTGGAATAAGTGGATAAAAGGGACATTAGGAGAATCCAGAGGAAAAACGGGCCTCTGAATGAGGAAAAGAAAAAAGAAATCAGTACTCATCTTTTTGGGAAAGAAAATGTTAGTGCAGTAGTACATAACATTCTGAAGTATTCCTTTTGATGCAAGGGACATTGTGAAGATGTCTAAAATGTTTTGTTTATAACCAAGTATACCAATATGTACAAGACCATCTTACTCATCCACACTTCTTTGTGTTGTACTTCATCATCTAAATGACAGATGATGAGAGGGATGAGATGATCAAAGTAAAGAATATGAGGGCCAAGGATATCTGTTGCATAGTTGTTAATCTTCTTTAAAATGTGTGTTTTTAAGCAGCCATTTCAAAGAGGCATGACCCCATGTCAGAGCAGCTAAAAAAAAAATGTCCTGCTTTATGGGAGAATAGTAGTGATGAGGTGATGACCACAGCAGTGTGGAGGCAATAGATGTGTAGTGTGTGCGTGTGTGAGAGAGAAAGAGAGACAAAAAGTTTGTGAAGAAGGGGAGTGTGAAAGCAGTATTACTAAAATTGACCCATGTAGAGACTGGATGCGTCCTGGAATAGTCCTCACAGTTGCACTTCCCCAAGGTTTCTCAAATCCATCCCCAAGCCTTCATTTCCAGTCTCCTGTTACATTGTGATAGTAGTGTGCGACTAGTTATTCTTTACAACTAGTCACCTCCTATTCTGAACTTAAGTCAAGACAACCACTTTTATCAGTTGTGCATAAGTAATAATTGTAAAAGTCAAACATGGGTTTAAAAAGTCAAATCTGTATCTCTATAATTACCTGTAATAATATAACTTCCTTTCTTATATTCCTATATGCTTGAATGGGATGGAAATGACTGCAGAAGAAAGGCAAAGCCTAGGAATGAATTTACATATCTTTGCTTATACATACATCTATCATTTATGTGGCAAAAGAAAAATGGCTGAGAATAATAGCTTTAAGAAGTTGAAATTCCATAACATTGTAGATGCTTCTCCCAGATTGGTCTTAGCAAGCCAGAAATGGGCTCACCAATGGTCTAGTCACCAGTCCCAAAATGTGTCATATATTTTCGTGCCTCTGAGCCTCTGAATACCCTAGCCCACCCTTTTCCACCATCGACTATGAACATACTTATAAGATACACTCAACTATTCCTTATTCTATAAAGCTCCCTGACTTCTCCAGGCAAGGCCAACACCTCCATCATACTCCTTGATCTACTATAGTCAAATTATTTCTATGTCCACTCTTTCCTCCCATCACTCATGAACCCTAAAACTTTAAGGTAGGCCCTGCACCTTCTTTAAACAGCTTCCTGTCTTAGCATGTTGCCTGGCTGATAGCCTTCCATAAATAGTCGTTTGAATGGAGATAGAAAAAAACAGCAGCGAAACATCTGTTTCTAAGGGGTGTTAGGGAGCTCTCCTGTTATTTACACGATAAGACAGATTCACTTAAGCTAGTCCATGAAAACTTCTTATTTTAAAAGGCAATCAAGGCAAGACATCTTGTAATTTTCATCAGAAACATTTTTCTTTATCAAATAGCCCTTGTTAAAAGTTCTCCCTTACACAGGAAATTCTTACAAGGTTCTATAAAAAAAGATACCTAAATCATCAAAATATGACTTTCACACAACCTAATAAGGGTCCTTTAAAAATCATAATCCAATTAAGAAAACCTATGTTTTGCCTGGCATTCCAAATGTGTCTATTTTGAAACTGATTTAATGATTAGATAGTTGTATTCTTTCTCATTTTCTTCTTTTTTAATGTAAGAATTTGTGCATGTTTTTCCTTTTCCCATTTGCTCCTGACACTATATATTTTATGGCTATGGTCTTTAATATCAATTATATCTCCAGCTGAAATCTGCAAAACTCTTTGAGTACCTTAAAGGCCCCTAAATCTCCAAGGAACACCCCAATTTTCCTTTTCTCTAATAGAAAAGGTGGCAAAGTTCACTAGACTCCCTATAAATATGCATCATGCTTTGTAACTGAGATGCTCCCAAATGTCCTCCCTTCAGAGTGAGGGCCTATTACATCTAGCATAGCAATGAAGTCCCTTCATTTTGGAGTAGGTATACTTACTACTCTTTAGCATATCCAAAAAATCCTCAAGACCTCAAGGAACCTCTGGTTGGTGAGGCAGCAAATTTATGGGAAAACACCAGAAGATCTTTAATGAGGCAACAAGAAATGGATCAGGGGATTCCATGAATTATGGTAAATTATTTGGACTCCAGAACGGAATGGGGACACAAACAGACCAATTGTCTTCTTGGGAGGTAGGAGCAAGAGTAAAGAAGGATGTAAGAAAATTTTCAGATTCCCAGAGGAGTAAATGTTAGGGTGATATGAAATGTAGGTGCCAGTAAATATTCTGATTTCTGTACCTAGCAATTTTGAAGTGCTTCATGGTTTATGAACAGATCTTTTATGTGGTTAGGTCTACATCTCTTTTTTTTTTTTAATTTTTTTTTTAACATTTATTTATTTTTGAGACAGAGAGAGAGCATGAACAGGGGAGGGTCAGAGAAAGAGGGAGACACAGAATCTGAAACAGGCTCCAGGCTCTGAGCTGTCAGCACAGAGCCCGAGGCGGGGCTCGAACCCATGGATCGCGAGATCATGACCTGAGCCGAAGTCGGGCACCCAACCTACTGAGCCACCCAGGCGCCCCAGTCTACATCTCCTTAATAGAAATAAAAATACCTGGTCACCATCCTAAATATAAAACTATAAAATAGACCACTGAAAAAATATTCTAGTTGTTCCAGGTATGGAGAAGAAAAAAATAACAGACAAGAAAATAAGTAAGTTATTTTGTATCACTAACTTTAGCAAATCATAAACTTAATTAGGATTGACTTTAAAAATGGACGTTCCAGAGTTATTAGACCTATATTAATTTATTCAATAATATGTACTATGCAATATGGATTACAAAGAATAAAGAGCAGTCTTTGCCCTCAAGGAGCTCACACTCAAGCACAGAATCAGCATCTTTTGATTTCAACATTTGTGTTCAATTTTTAACAATGTTTGGATCACTTTTCAGTATTTTTGATATAACATCAACTGTATCAGAAGGCCAGGGATATTTGGAAAATAGGAAATACCCAATGGGATCTTAAAGTCCTTGTGAAGTCTTACAGAAAAGAATTTTAACTTTGCTTAACTTGGTACTTCCCAAAATTATGTAACTTTTTTTTTTTTTTTCACCTAACACCTATAAGTAGATCATGGCACACTTTGAAAAATGCTGATTTGTGTAGAGTTTTAAAAAAGTGTATTCCTATAGATTTCCTAAGGCACTGAAAACACAAATTTTTAACACTTTTCACATTTTCAGAAAATATGTGAAAGACAGAGCCTCTGGTTACAAATTCTTGGGAATTACAAAAATAATTTCATGGATGGGTTAAGGGATAGGAAGAAAATAACAAATAGCTTTCCCAAGCCATGGAAAACTATCTGTAACTGTAAACTATGTTTTATAAAGACTAAAAATATTCATAAAGTTTTAATAATAGGTAATTTAAATATATAAGCCTTTTACTAACAGCTACCTTATGTGAATATGCTGTTTAGATTCTTTCAAATAAACATTATCTTAATCTGTGACAAATTTTACTTATGGTCTTACATGTACAGGCAAGACATTACATGGTCCATATTCCATGTACTAACATTCATTATCTTTCTGCCCTTTCCTGAATTTTAAGTTTGTACCTGCTCTTCTCTCTTGGTGCTAACTAATGGAATCCTAGTATTTAGGCACTTCTAAATGCTGGTTTGAAAAGAATTTAGGAAGCTTAAATGGGGAAAATGTACCCTCTTCCCCATAGCTGTGGGAAAATAGATAAAATTCTATACTATATCATAGAACTGACTTTGCAAATATGATTTTTTTTAAAGTAGTCCTGTTAAACACTTGGTACTTCAGTGCTGCTATGCTCAGTGAAAATAGCATAACTTTAGTAGGCCGTAATTCAGATTGGTTGTCTGACTTAGTAATTTGTAGCCTTGTTAATAACACCTAAAATGACATTTTGATTTCTGAAAGTTTGCAAATTTGTTTTGAGAACAAAATCATCGGCACATCTCTTTCAAATAAATGGTCACATACACATCTTTGATTATGTATGATTTCTTATTTAAAGAAAGAGTTTTCACCAACTCATCTTATTTAAATAAATGGTGCTATGACCAAAACAGATACTTAAGCATAAGTATCTGAACAGGGAAATGATAGCTCAAAGAAAAACATAAATTAGCCTCTGCACATGCAGTCTATTTTTAACACAAAGTAGTAAAAATTCTTCCTATCTCCATATTCTTCCTAGATGGCAGAAAGTGCTTTTCTTACCTGAGATTACACTTTTATTTCTCAAATGTCACAACTGATTGATTCTCCGGAAGCTTTTGGGTAGTTCTTTTAGATAACTGTAATAATAATAATTCCTCACTTTTGGAGGAACTAAAATATCCAGTAGTCCTTATAGTCTCAAGCTGTGGCTATTACAAAATGTTGTTATTCTTACTAACCTAACTAAGGCTGCGGTGACCTCTTGTTCACAGGCATCGCTGCTCTTATCTTTATTAACCAACTGGTTTCCTCTGCTAACTCATTCAGATGTTACTGTTTTTCAAGATGAGGCTGCAAACTAAATAAAATCATCCCCCTAAGGAGTCCACAGCAAATATTCAGGTCAATATTATTTGTGTTGTCCACAAGAATGTGTTCCAGTGATTATGTGTACCTTTGAAGGATAGATAGGAACATACTCGTATGCAAGAGCTGACCTAACAACTGTTGGCAAGTCTTTATTGCTAAAGCCCATCAATATCATTTTGTCTAGTAATAATCAGGAAATATACTTTTTCAGATAGATTGTAAAAAGAAGCTTATCAAGTCCTACTGATTATTCAAAACCGTTGCACCTCCATCTAGAAACACTAAGGGCAGTATAACATCCACATAGGATTCTAAAGAAACAATCGAAGTGGCCAGGCACAATGGCCACTTTTAAAAAATTTTCGGCAACCAGACTGGATTCTTTTTAAATTCCTAAAATATTAATGGCCTATGAGATTTCCAGGTATCCACTACCTTGTCTCCATCTAGGTTCCTAGGTTCCAAGATATAGCTTGACCTTCACCTAAGGCGGCCTTGTTAAGTAAGTAGTATTACTTGTCAAGTATGACTTAAGTCAGTAGTATTCCTGACTACTTGTCAGATTCAAAGGTCTTGTGTCTTGGGTCTATGTTTTATGTTTAAGATGATTATCTCACCCGTCAAAAGATTTATCATTAACTTTTAGTTTCTTACAGAAACAATGTGTAGAAGAAAGTTTCTTGGACACGTCCCACTTGAAGCACTGGACTAGCAGGAACAGATTAGAGATAACTCTTGGTAGCACCGGGGTCTATCTAGATAGCTGATGGACCTTCTGTCCTAACACTGGCTTTCTGGTCAGGAAAATTCAATCTCATGTTTCAGATATGTCTAAAAAACCTTCCAGACCAAGAGAATCCACCATGAAGTAACTAAAATCTCCAGGAGCCAGCATCATTTAACTTGCCTGTCAATAGCAAGGTTTTGCCTCTGACTTCATTTGATGGTTCTTAATTAGATTAGAATCTGTCCCCTGCAGTATAGCCCGACTTTTGCTTTTATGTTTTGAGGTTTGTCTTGGTCACTTCTGAACGGGGTCCAGAGATTATGGAACATTCAGGTAAGATTTACTGTTCTGAAAATCTTTCCATTTATTTACTTTTCTTCATGGAAAATAAATTCTTACTTGAGACCTGTCAGTCAACACAGAGAAACCTGGATAGCCAGTCTCTCGTCCATCAAAGAAGACTGGCAAATGACCACCACTAGAATGACAAGTGCATAACACCACGCAAACACTGGAAGAGTTGCAACTTGCTACACAACCCTTCTTGAACTTTGTGGTTTACTGAGTCTCAATTATAAGGTGGGGAGTGTCTCTTATCGATGACTGAATAAAACTAATTTTTCTAAAAATAATAGACCTGTACCTAGTTATTGTTCCTATATTTTTGGCTGTGGAAACTCAAAAGATACAGTAACAATACATCCCTTAAATACAGGGTTTGTTCTCAATTAACGCAAAAACATTAAGGGAGGAACTCTTATGATACCAGTGTCTTTTACCTGAATAATGTGTGCAATGTTTGGATACCGAGAAGTAAAAACCTCCTTTAAAGTTCTGAATATGGCACTGGTTTATCATGATAAAATTTGTGGGAAAATAATGGAGGTACCTGCCTTACATTCAGCAGAGGGTGTCCTTTAATTCTTACACAGCTTATTCCGGGCTACAGAAAAAATGCTGCCTGTTGTGGTAAACAGAGTGTAATGTATAAAATTATCAAATCACTAAGTTGTACACCTGAGACTAATGTAACATTGTGTGGACTACACTAAAAAGAAAGAAAGAAAAAGAGAAGAAAAAAAGTAGCTGTCTCATGAAAACAAATTAAATCTAAATGTGTTGCTGTTCTTTAAACAAACAAACGGACAAATATGCTACCGGACACTTCGAATGAAGCCTCCAGCTTTAAATTGTGACTTTAAGAAAAAGAGTATGATAATTTTAAAGATACCGATTTCATTTGTCAAGTTCATGCACACTCATGGTCATACATATTTGGCCTGGCTTGATATTTCCCAAGGGGAAACGGTCACAACATCTGTGAAGCACAATGGTTCAGGGAAATAACATTCCAAGTGAGGTTATACACAATCTCAGAAAGATAACAAATTATTAAGATAAGAGAGCAATAAGACTGCTTCCCTAAATGTGCTCACTGAGAGGATGGCCACCGTACTAGGTCCTACAGAATCCTCTGGCTCAGATTTCACCTTCACCAGCAAAGAGGATGTATGTTCATGGGCAAGGAATGATGCCCCTACATTCCTGGCAACTCAAGCTATGTCAAAAAGAATTTGCCAAGCTGTACCAGACTGAGAGCTAAGACCTATTTACACGGGCGGGTAGCCTTTTATAGGGCACTTAGCCATTAAAAATTTTTACAAGGTATAGCAATGAGCCTAAAAATGTTAGTCCATATGTAGCAGTAATAGTTATAAATATGTTATATAAGTTGTATTTCAAATGTTCTTACCTGGTTACTAAACAAGCAATGCACACTGGCAAAGAAAGTCTAAGTGATAAGGGGATTCCTACAGATTCTACTTTAAGATAAATTATTGCCTACAAAGCCCCAGACCTCATATCTGAGCTCAGTTTTCCCAATAATTCCCTAAAGTAAGGCCTTTTAGTTTATTCTACCATAATTCCATTTTTATTTTGCTTCTTTTCTGTCACTTTCACTGATCAATGACGTCTGTTTAAATTCTTATACACTATTCTTTAAATAATAAATGATTCAGATAAATTTATGGTATTACACACATTTGCTTAGGAAGTATGATTCCGGAAATTGGATTTTATTAGCAAGACAGAGGAATGTTTAGAAGAAAAAGAACTGATTTGTGAGCCAGGAGGCATACTGTAAAATGTTTACCTTAAGAATGAACTCAATGTGTAACATAAATCAAGTGCATCAGCCTAATTATTGGAGTCTGAGAAAAGCACATGTTTTCTCTCAAATATGCCCTTTCCCTTTGGTTCAGTAGGGAGTGCACCAAAATCTTAATGTTAGTGTACATGGAAAACAAGAAGGGTGCTAACCTTCCCCCACCCCTAAAACAATGCATGGAATTATAAATTTTAAATAACAATAATTATGCATATAAGGATCTATATCCAAAAAGGAGCACAGAAATAATTAATGTATTTCTAATAGCCACTGAACAATTTAGAAAATGCACAGTTAGGACTGAAGTGGTTTAGCATTTTTAAAAGAGGTTATGATGAACTGCAGTCTGACTAGTATCCTTTAAGTTCTAATTATCATACACTGGACCCACAGATAAGCTACAAGACCCTGCTGGGAGATAAAGCTCTGTTGACAGATCTCCACAAAAGCAAGGTCTGGGCCAACTTCTAGGGACATTCCTCAGAAAAGGGAGCAAAGAAGAGCAGAGCAAGTAAGTACAAAGGAGAACAGGAAGACTGCAGTGTGACCTGGCCACACCATTGGTAACATTCTGATCACTGTTACCCAGGAACACAAAACACGCACTACTATGCATGCAATTATAATAAATGCATATATATCCCTAGGCATTCCTAAGAAGTTAAAGAACTATTTTGGGGACCCATTTTGAATTAATTTAACTTCTTATCCATACATTTTCAGTAGAGAACAAATTGAAAAATGGTTAAATGCATTTAATAAAACTTTCTTAAAAAACCTATCATCCTTTAGAAACAGATTTTTGTTTGTTGGCTGTAATTCTTATAATCTGATCAACTACAAGGTATTCCTTTACTAAAGTTTCAAAATGCCTTTCCCTTGAGGCCCACACACAAAATACAAAGCAGCCCCTGAAGTGATGCTTTAAACTTCCTACTTGTCTTTAGCAAACAGAACTTTAGCTTTTTGGGTATCACAGGGCCCTTTAAGATGCCCATGCCTGCTGAGACCCTCGCCCTATAAGAATGAACAAACACAGTGTTTCACAGGGTTAGTGGATTCTTTGAACACCATATATAGACCACAAGTCAACTCTCTTATCCAGTTTAGAAATAATACTAAGAGTAATGTTCTAAAAGTCTCTTAAACTGACATTGAGAACAAGGATAAGGTGGGAAGGAGCATATCTGTGGTAGGCACAAACCCACCCAGGGTGTTGTGGTCTTGGTATCATTATTTTTGGTGGCCCTAACTTTAATGGAGCAGATAAAACAACTGAGGTTAGCAAATGGCAATGTCAAGGATGGATTTAATTCAGTGGGAAGAAAGCAAATTCTTGCATACGCTAAAGGGAGGGAAGCTTCTTTTCAGTTTCCAGAAGAGGAGGACCATTGTTTAACCCCTGATTAAACTTGAGAAAATCTATCTTTAAATGCAGTTAAAATTACTAGACATTAGAACAGGACCTACACTTACACTTATTTAGGCTAGCAATAATGACTAATGGCTGTTTAATATTGGTATTATTAATAAGAGATTATGTTATTAATAATTTGGTTATAAGATGTAGTGCAACACGCTTAAAATTTTCATTTTTGTTTAAAACACCTGCAAGCATTGTAGTTACATGTAAATATTAAGTCAGGTATTTTATGCCCCCAAAGAACAGATAGTATTTCTCATGTACATTATCACACACAGATTATTCTAGAATGTTTTTAATTGAGTTCTACATACCACAAATTATGTCAAAGAACCATGGCACCTTTAAAATTGTTGCCACTAAACCTTTGGTTAGAATTTCCCTTAATGGATGGCAATAAGCCTCAACAATTTACACTGGCTCTGGTTGACTTTCAATTTTGACATGCAGTTTGTGGTATGTTTTCAGAGAAAAACAAAAACTAAATAAATTATTATTAAGTCAATACTTCTCTGATTCATATAGCTATAGAGGAAAACCTATATATGTATTTATGAAACCTAATTATTACATAGTTTTGCATTTCAGCCTAATTCCTATTTTATTGTTTCACCAACAAGACTGCCAACTCTTTAAGCTTTACAGCTAGTCAAGAATTAAATTTGCATTAAATACAGAATTAATGTGTCTTTGGAGTTTAATTTTTTTAAATTAATAGCAAAGTGCAATGTCAGAAGAGTCAATGTACCAAAAAATTGAAACAGAAAATCAAATTTCATTAAAACAATTCCTGTTCGTTTGCTCAGTAGTATATTTTTTACACTCCCTTGCTTTTCCCATAATTAAAAAGTTAATTACTGGAATCATATTTTTTGTGGATCTGAGTTTTCAAAGGATGTGATTTAAATGCTGCTATTAATATTTTTACAGCACTTTGAATAACAGTAATACTACACTGATCCTAACAGTAATATAATTTTGTACGTAATTATATTTAAATGTCTCTATTCTAAGCAGAATTTTGAATTTAACTCTATGCTAAACATCCTGCTTAAGTGTTAAAAATTAAGAACTCTATGGTCTGAATATTTTGTTATAATCTTCTAAAGCTAGCAGTTAAGAAAAATCTAGTATACTGGAGTATAATTTCCTTGAGGGCTAAGTCAATTTCTCTCGCCCTCTCCCATTTTGCCCAATGTAGGCATTCAATAAGTATTTATTCAGTGACTTAGTAAACTGCATTGATAAAAAATAATTATTTCCTTGGTTTAGTATTTATGCTCTCCTAGTTTTCATAACTTTTAGAATACTATAAACAAACCATTAAACTAGTAAAAACTGTGGTACTTTATAAAGAGCACAGTTAGTTTGGGGCCTACTGTTCTTTTTTAGTGACCAAATTAGATGAAATAAATAACAATGCACAAATGTAGCACCTTAAACCCATAACAATTAAAAAAATTCAAGATTAGGTAACTGACCTAATGAGAACAGCTCCCTGTGAAAAGCACATTTGGGGATGCCTCTCAAAAGAACACTATAATTGGCTAAAATATAGTTTTTTAAATTATTAAGTCTTACTACACTGGATTTATGTACAAAGCATAGCCTTTAATATCTATTGAAAAGAAATTACAACAAAGAAATATCCCAAAACTTATCAGACCCTTTAGGAACAAACCACTCAAAAGTCTGTCCACTGCAAATTCAGAATATCTACTTAAAACCTTAACCTGCAGTAGAATAAACTATGTCCTCACTTTTTAAAAGCATAGTTACAAGTAATCCTTAAGAGTCGCTATCATGAAGAAAGACCTTATCTATGATTTGATATTATAATCAAAGGTTCAAACAAGACAAGTTAGCCCACATAAAAAAGTACAGCAGTAGACACGGGCAAGAGCAGCAAAAGCTGAAAGCATTCTCTTATCTTACCAACAATTCCTTTCCTCTTAAGATCATCTTTAAAGACATAAAACTTTTAAGTTCAACTGCCTTGTTCAACCAATTCTTTTAAACCATAGAGTAACTTAAAATCCAAAAATGTCTCCAGTGAATCGATGTACCAATTCCTCAAGGTAGTTCAGCTGTTGTAACCTGACATGCTTGATTTGAAATTTGGTTTAGTTTTTTAAGTCTTATATAATATTAAAACTGATTATAAGGATCAGAGGTGCATATAAAATAACAAACTTGTAATTATGATGTGTAGGGTTTGCAGTTACAATTAAAAACCACACTTTTTGCATTTTTTCACATCAAAAAGGCTTTGTCAACATTTCTCATCAGAACAGTAAACTATACAAATTGAGTTTCAACAATTTCCACTGTCACTGGTACTTTTTATAGGAATGATTTCTATTGATGCTTGAAAACTATGAATTATATTTTATTTACATCATCAAATTAGAGAATATTAAAGAATATTGTAAAACTGTTGCACTCCTCTATCATTTTCTTCCAGGATCCACCTGCTCTATGCTGCCCACTACAGGAAATGCAGTATGGTACAAAGAAGCGTAATACTATGTTCTAGGGTTACTGTTGGTGCAATCCCATAAAAAAATACTCTGGGTACTTGGGTGCTAAGATACGGTGGGTATTCTTGCAAGAGATACAGACTGGTTAGTGGTCACTAAATTTATTAAATATAAAGAACATCAGTAGGAACACACAGGATCCGAAACTGTATCTTGGTAATGCACACACCAGAACTAGCATTCGGGTGCGGCAGGGCATGGAACTTAGTGATTGAGACGTAGCCTGCAGAAAAAGGCAGCTTTGCCCTAGAGAGGAAATATGAGGGTCAAAATCAACACTGCCAAAACACCTACAAAAAAAGAAAAAGTCATGCAAATACAAATGATTGCTGCAACTATAAAAAAAATTTTTTTTTTGTAAATAAATTACTTGTATAATGCACATTTAAGTTTCATCAGTGAACCTCCCCTTCCCTTAAACCATGTAAGCATTCCTCTTACAAGCGAATACCCTTAATAGCTTACTTTTGCCTTACATTTTTCTGGTCTTGGGGAAGTTGAATCATGTAGTAATCTGTGAAACATCAAATTTTATGTTTTTTTTTTCTTTGACTAGAGTATATCCAAAATGTTATGAATTTATATTCTACCCATCAGATATACTTTAGGAGTCCATTTTGAATATGATAGGTTCTTTTCAGAGAAAGATTTTTTTTTTTCAAAGTCAACTCTTCAGTTACACATTACATCTTAATTTTTTTTAAGGGCATGAAAACGTTAGATTCCCACTCCAGGTCTTTGCCCTTCGATACTCGTACTTAAAAGCAAAGCACACTATTGTATATGCAGGTGTGTATACACATAAACACACATTAACAGTGCTTTAAAAGTGGCAACCTCCCCTTCAAAAATAAAAATAAAAATAAATGTCATTTCTCCACTCTGCCCTTTGATATGAAATGAGACCGATATGCCCACTGCAGAGTGGGATGCTAGAAAAGATGTTCTGACGTCTGACCGGAGACATTATCAACATACAACCCTAGATCCCGACTCGGACGACCTAAATTTCAGTGTACATGCCCTCGTTCTCACTCCTGCCCCACCAGCAGCATCCAGGACCCGGGTCCGGATCGCGACCACCCGGTGGGCCAGGGCGGCCCGAATCCCCGAGGGCGGCCCGAATCCCCGAGTGCGGCCCGAATCCCCGAGTACGGCCCGCTCCCCGCAACCCGGCTTCCCTGCTCCCGGCCGACCGCGAGTTCCCGGAGCAAAGGCGTCCGAGGTTCCCAAAGCCCACGACTCTGACGAGGGGTACCGACGGTGCTGTGGACTCTGGCATTTAAAAACTACCGAAAAGTCTCGCTGCACAAGTGGCGCTACTAAGGCCGCCGCTGTCGTTCCACGTCGCCCTGTCCCCGTCCCCTCGGAGCGGGACGGGCGGCTCAGGCGACCCTCCGCGAAATCGCGGTCAGCTGCCGGGAGCGCGGAAGAGCAACCAAAGCGACCGAGACGCCGCAGCTTTCCCTTCTCCCCTTAGTTACAATTACCCCGGCGGCTTCTGGCGCTTTCTTCGAGAAAATGAAAATAATAATTTTTTTAAAAAAGCGTGGAGTGCTAGAAGTCGTGGACATTTTCCTTGAACGAGATTCCCCTCGGCTCCATCTCTTCAGCAGGATTTCCAAACTCGGATGCATCCTCAGCAGAGGTATTCCATGTTGACAGATCTCTCGCCTCCCACAAAATGGGGCCGAGGAGGCGGCCGCTGTCTCCTCTATGGGCGCCGCCATTTTGTGAGGCGGCGGCGGCGCGGCGGCAGCAGCCCGGGGTGTGTGTAATGGTTGAATAGAATGACCCCCTCTAGGGAATCCCCGGCGCTGACAGTTACGTAAGGGGCTGTGCGCAAGTGCGGCGTTTAGGGAATCCGCACAGCGCCGGCCTCGCAGCTCTGCGGCCCACATCTCCACCACCCCTAAGAGGACCGGTGGGGGAAGGGACAGATGACCTGGTCTCCCTCCTACCCCACCCCCCGCTTCTTGCCTCCGGCCCCGGCCCAGCTTCTCCACTCCCCCAGCTGGGTCTCCGCCTTTCACTGGCTTCCGTCTCAGACACTCACTGGCCCTTGGGTGTCAGGAACTTCCTAGCCACAGTCTCATTCCAACCCCATTTAAGAGACAAACTTTACTTGGGAAATAAATCCGTTTCCTAGAGTGAGCACCGGAAGCATGCTGGACTACATTACATAATTTTTTTTCACCAGCAAATAAATGTTCCCATTGGAACTACTACCTGAAATAATCATCCAGACCTGTATAAGCCTGTGACCTTGGGTTAGTCGATGACTTTGCTAATAGTGGCGATCACTAAAATGGGAATAAAGATACGCTCCACACTGTGAAGCTTAATTAGCATTTGTAGCAAAGGGCCGTCTCCAGCACCCCTTGTAAATGCAAACTTAGGTGGGAGTATTTGTTGAGATTAGTCTCCCTTTAAGCAGCTTTATTAACCTTCAAAATATTTTCTACGGGGATGGCATTTAAGACATTTGAGAGAAAGCAAGGAAAAACAAGGCATTATTCACTAAGCGCTGCTACCTTTAAGATATCTTAATGTAAAAATATAAACGTTAATTATTGTTAAGGTTCAAAGAATTGGTTCCCAACCAGTTTAATTACTGTTTGCATAACTCAGCATAAAATAATCTAGTTTGATATGTGAAACCAAAGGCAAGATGAATTAAGAGCATTACTGTATTTCCACAGAACTAGGACAGTTCACATTGTATTTAATTTACAGTTTGCTAAAGTTAGTTTGTGGATAATTCATGGAAAATGTGCTAATCAGGCCCCAAAATACTAGCACAAGGCTCAGAAAAGCCGATTCCTTTAGACCTTGGGGAAAAAAAAAAAGGTAACAAATATGACTTTATTCCGATCTGTGAATGATGCGTAGCGTGAGGAGCTGCCCCTCGGAGCTTCCCTTCCCTCCCGAGCGCCAGACCGGTTGTGTCGGGCTGGCAGGGACTCAGAGGCGGCCCTTCCAACAGCCGGGCCGGGGACGCGAACATCGCCTCCACCCCTAACCCTGGAACAACCGGTAGTGGCCGTTTCCCCGCGCCGCCCCCCTTTCCGCCGGCTTTGTGTGCGTGTGAAATGTGCGGCACATTGCAGATGAACCCTAAGCCCGGCGAGCCGAGTCTATTGTTCCCCGCGAGGAGCTGCCGGGGCGGTGTGGAGCCAGGCGCAGTGCCGCGGCCGGCCCTCGGGGGTCGCTGTGCGGCGCTGGCTGCCCGGCCGTGGCGGCGGCGCTGGCGGCGGCAGAGAGGGAGGCTGGCGGGGAAGGAAGCGGGCGGGCGGCGCGCAGCGGCTCGGCTGCCGCCGGTGCTTTCTGCCCGGGGACGCCCCAGCCGCCGCGGCGGAGGCCGCGCGTGAATGTGTGCGAGGGCCCCGCGGAGCTGCGGCCGGAATACACGCTGTCACCCTTCTTTCCACAAACCACCACACAGACCTCCCCCTCCCCACCCCCAGCCCCGCCTGCCCCAGCCCCGCCGCCGCGGCCGCCGAAACTCCCGGCCTCCGGCCGCCCCGGCCCCTCACCGTCGGCTCGCCTTTCCCCTCGCCCGCTCGCGCGCCCCCGGCAGCAGCACCATGTTGAATCGCGTCCCCAGGCCGAGCCGCCTGGGCCGGCGGCGCTGAGAGGCGGGCGAGAGCCGGGCCGCGGGGAGGGAGGGAAGGAAGGGGTGGGGGCCGCGCTCGCCCCGCGGCTTCGCGCGGATCCGGCAGTCGCCTGCCCCTCTAGTTTCGCTCCGATTTCTTTAAACTTTTTTAGAAATTCCCCTCCCTCCTTCCCTCCTCTCCCCCTGGCCTCCTGCTCCCTCCTTCCCCTCCTCCTCCTCCTCCTCCCCCTCCCTCCCTCCCTCCCTGCGCCGCCGCCGCCGCCGCCGCCGCCGCCGCCGCCACCGCCGGCCCATGACTGAGCCCCGCCGCCGCCGGCCGAGGAATGGGCTCCGGGCTCTGGTAGGAAGCGCAGGGAGCGGGGGGCGCTTTTAAAACACCGATCTGGGTTTTTTTAAAACCTCCTTTGAAAAAATAATGGCAAACTCGACGGGGAAGGCGCCTCCGGACGAGCGGAGAAAGGGACTCGCTTTCCTGGACGAGCTGCGGCAGTTCCACCACAGCAGAGGGTGAGAGCAGAACCGGGGGGGCAGCGCCGGGGCGAGCCGGGGCGAACGGGGCTCTCCCGCCCGGGCCGGGCGCGGGGTCCCGGCTGACAAGTGCGGGGCTTTCTCTCTCCCGCAGGTCGCCTTTTAAAAAAATCCCTGCGGTGGGTGGGAAGGAGCTGGATCTTCACGGTCTCTACACCAGAGTCACTACTTTAGGCGGATTCGCGAAGGTGAGTGGAAGTTTTAATTTGTATTTCCCTCTCGCTGGCCTCTTCCAAAAAGTCTCCTTTGACCCCGGAGTGGGCGCTCGGGGCTGGGGGGGTGGCCCGCGGGGGCAAAAGGCGTTCTTTTCGCTCGCAGCCGGTGGCACGGAGGCGGACGGCGGCGGGGCTGTTTTTGGCCTGGTGGCTCGCGTGCGCGCGGCGGGCGCGGGGCTCGGGCGGGCGGGCGGCCCGGCGCCGGCTCGCGCCCTGCCCGGTGCCCGGCCGGCCCGACGGGGTCTGAGCGCCGCGGCGGGGAGTGCGGGCGTGCGGGGCGCCCGCCCGAGCCCCGCGCCCGCGCCCGCCCGCCCGCTCGCTCGCTCGCGAGTCAGCTCTGCCGCCGCTGCCGCTCTAGCACAGGCGGAGACACAGAGACACACAGACTCTGAGAGCAGTTTTCGTGCAACTCAAAATTAGCGCGGGCAGGTTTAACATCGATAATCGGCTGCGAAATGATCCCGGCAGCCGGGGGCACAGCCTCGGCCCCGTCGCCCTCGGTTTATACAGCTAACAAAAGAAACCAGGACCTGTCTCCAAATAGCCATCTTAGGCTTCAAGGCTAGGCAGAAGCTGTAGGCCTCAAAGAAGGGCCTATGGAGATGGATAGATCTGGGAAAGGGATCGGAATCGGCCCGGGCCCCGGCCCCCCCAGAACCTGCGGACGTCGCTGTCCGGAACAGTATTGATCCTTTTGAACTTTTTTTTTTTTTAGTGTAAACGGACCGCGTTGAGATTTAAAAGGGGGCGACAGAGGGACTTGCGATTGGTTATTGTCCGGGCTTCAAAAACAAAACAAACCCACCACCACCCCCCCTCCCGCCCCCCAAACAAAACAAGTGCTATTAAATACGGGGCTCTCGGGTGAAAACACGGTGATTCGAGCAGCCCTTGCTTAGGAACTCTTACGGATCGATCTGAAACACCCACTGATGCTTGAGGTATCTACAGATCTCTGTAGAATGGGTATTTATTTCACAGTTAGGTTAGAGTTTTCTTGGATGGTGCACTCTCAGACAAGTGTGGCTGTGTTTTTAACAGGTTTCTGAGAAGAATCAGTGGGGAGAAATTGTTGAAGAGTTCAACTTTCCCAGAAGTTGTTCTAACGCTGCCTTTGCTTTAAAACAGTATTACTTGCGGTGAGTAGTAGTGACTCTTCCACAGTATTTGGAATCGAGGGACTTAAGGGGAGATTTGTTTTTAGCCAAAAGAAAGCCCCCAAACAAACCTTGCACAGCAGACAGTCTCTAGACTTCTGTTCATTTTTTCAGTCTGAGAAACATCAAATACCCATAAAGCGAGGTTGTAGGAAGGTGAAAGTTTTCCTCATCTATTTTAGGATTGTTTACATTTTTCATACAGGATCTTTACAGGTGACACCCTACCCCCCATCTTGGTAAACATTCTTTTGTGACATTGTTATTGATGGCTTGATATCCACGGAGGGGCAGAGAGGTGATGCTTAGTAAAAGAGTTAAGATAGTTAATGAAACTTTGTATCCCTTGGGAAAATTTTTCTTTGCCTTCGAAACTCCTTTGCCTTTTTAAAATCCTGACTTTAAGATTTTTAAAAAATGAAACCTCTTGTGTGGAACCGTGTAACGGAGTGGTTTTTCAGTAGAATATTTCTACACTGCATAACGTGTTGGTGCCTTAGGTGACCCAGGAGAGTTTTTAGAGTAAGTTCTTTGGAATTTTTGAGTGACTTCAAAACGTTCCAAAGGATTATTATATATGTAGGAAGATTACGAAGTGGAGTACAATGATTTCGATTTTCTTTTCATTTTCTCCCTCCTTTGACTGTATATGACAAAGTAAATTGTTTGTTCAGTTGATAATGTGATACACTTCAGAAAAGATATTTCCTGATTAAGCTGTATTATTATTTTTTTCTGCTAGGAATATTTTCATATTGTAACCTGTTATGAGGTCATCTTTCATTTTTAATGCTTACTTACTCATAGAGGGTCCTTAGTTGGTGGTGGTTATTTAAAACTAAAATAATGCTCTTCATATTTATTGCTTTTTGATAATGATATTAAGGGATGGCCTTTTTTTAGTTAATGTAGCTTCTGCATAGATTGAGCTTGGCACTTCTCATTGCTCCAAATGCAGTATCCAAATGTAGATACTCTGTCTTAAGTTCAACACTCTGAAGTAGGAAATGCAGTAATTGCCCAGGTGTAGTTTCTATTGGCTATCTTAGACTGACTTCAGGCTTGAAGCTGAAGCGTTCACAGAACTTTTTGGATAGTTACTGAGTTGCACAGAAGTCTAGAAAATATTAAATATGGCTAGTTGTTATTTACTCTAGTTTGTCTGTGATGGCTGTAGGTGTGAGTGCATTTTTAAATAAAGATCTAAAGCGAAAAACAAAGTAAAATTAAATTAACCCCCCAAAACTGTTGATTTGGTGAGAAGTAATGTGGTGAGAAGTAGAGAATTTTATATTTATGGTGATACTCACTTGCCCATTTCCATTTATAATATTGAGAGGAATATTATTCATACAGGTCTTGGTCTTCTGATAATCAGTTTGAACTGTTTGGATTTTAAACTGTTTTGTAACACAGTTTAAAGTTATGCCTAATATTTATTGGATTGATTGACTGAAATTTAATATCCAAAAGGTACTGAATGATATAATTGGTTCGTGAGATGTTTTTCTGAAGAACTTACATGCATACTAACCAAGTTTTAGCATAATCAATTAACTGCCTCGAATTCCAGTTTTTTACAAGTTACATAAATATTGTTTTTTCCAGTAGTGATTTCTATCCTGAGATCATATCATTCACTGATAATACTTACAAGTACTGTTTTTAAGTAAATAGTTTCAGGGTTGTTTGCGACTCTTCACATTGTTCTTATATCAATTTGAGCTTTATTCTCCTATTAGAAGCTGCTTTTTGAACTATGTCCTTAGCTAAACTTGTTTTTCCTCCATATGTCACTCTCCAGGTTTGTTTTTGTAGGGTTGTAGCTAGGCTACTAGGAAAAAAGTTGAAGCATTTGTTTTGGAAAATAAAACCATGTGAAGATTTGTATGGCTTGTAAAGAAATACAAGAGAAATATGCTGGTCAAAGATTGGGTACTACCAACCTTGAAAGATTTTTTTCCAGAGTGGTGTAATTAGAGGACATGTATTATGCTGGGTTTTACACCTTCCTCTGAAAAATCTTAACTGGCAGACAGGATGCCAAGCTTTCACAGTAATTCTGTGACTTAACTATAAGAGTTCCTCTTCATAGTAAGAGATAGTAATGAAGTGACTTTGTGAGTTCCCTCTTTGATATATCATGTTGAATATCATGGTTTCTGATGAGCAGATAATGCAGTGTGTTTTGTAAATCACAGGTAGAATATTTTTTTAAAATAAGAACTCCTTTTTCATTTGACCTATTGTAAGACTGTTATTATATATGTTAGTTCTCATTTACTCTACAAGTTTAATACTTGCTGACATTCCTCTGTAATTTCATTATTAATTAGATGGATGGCTGTTAGCCAGATATAGCCAGTATTAAGGAAGTTATGATGTATCTTCATGGTATTACAGACACTTAAATAAAGAAGACCAAACTAGAATGCTGACCATGTATATCTTCTAACATTTCTATGTTTGTTTTCAAACAAACATAGACAGTCATTGAATGTAGAAACTGGAGTTTAGTGGTCTGCTAAAAGTTTGCTTGATTGTATCAAACATACATTTATTCATTTGTAGATTGAGTATAAAAATTTCTCAAAGTCTAAAGTTGAAAATGCAATTGACGATTTGTTGTAACATTGGCATTTAATGTTTAAATGTTAGTGCCTACTGGTAATGAGTAACAGTACTCGATATTTAAAAATTGGGGGTTAATCCTTTATGATGTACATATATTTTATTTCCACTTAGTTCCTTTCTTGGCCTGTACATCTCAATTTCTTCCACAAATGTTTATTATTAGGATATCCCTATAAGTATAAAATGGTAAGGGAATATTTCACACATTTCATGGTTGGAGACATTAAAGTGCAAAAAAAAAAAAGTCCAAATGACTTTAGGGGCATTTGTTAATTGGACAAAAAAAGTTGTATTCCTGACACATGTTCTGTAACATTTAATCAGTCTATTATCAATTCAGTTTGTTAGTCGCAAATGATTTTAAGAAATTAAAATATGGTTGAGAGTTACATATGGTTAAATGTATGGCCAATATACACAATATGTTCTATATTTATTCAGTGAATTTTATTTTGTTTTGTTTTGGTGCAAAGACTGCGGGGCAATTTACTACTGTTAGTCCCATTTAAAAATTTGAAGCCTTGGTATGAAAATTTAGGTAACTATTTCAAATACTTAGTTGAAGAATTTTCTTGTAGCTTATGCCAGCATTACTATAGCTATAGTCAAGGTTGACTTGATATTTCTATTATAAAACTTGATTTTTTGGTAAGGAGGTGAAATATCTTAGACATTAAAAAAAAATATTGCACGGAACTAATATGAAATGATTTTTTTTACATGTACCTACCTTTAGAGTAGTCAGCAACTTCACTGTAGAGTTGTACCCACCAGAGTGAATTTTCAATTGCATTGTGAATTTATTCTATTTTTCTCCCCTTGGTGAATAAAGCCCTCCCTTACTTAGATTATACCAACAGGAAGAGTTTACATTTATCAATTAGATAGAATGAATACACTCATATGTTCTGTAGTTAGTGTATACCATGTACGTTATCTCTTTTAAGAGAAAGCATTTAATGAATCTCTTGATGTTAAGTGAAACAATGCTTCAAAATTGTAATAAGCAAGTAAATAAAGTAATACTCTGAGTTTGTGAATTGCTAAACAGAATTGGTAAGCAGACATTACTCGCTTTTTTCAAGGAAGAAAAAGAGAAGTAATATAGAGATTGAAAGGACAACTGTACTTAAATAAATAATTCGTGTATGTATTTTAAATTCAATTTTATAAACTGTATTCTTTCATTTTGAACAAACCTGATTTTGATCTCTTCTGATAGTCTGTTACATTTTAAAGGGCATGCAGACTTGTGGAAAGGAGTAGAAAGTGGAGAAGGTTGTGAGACTGATCAGAGTTCAGCCAGGTTAATGTTGTGTCTTAGAAATCGTGTTTAAACAGCTCAAATTTGCCCCAAAGTAGAAATAAATCTCACTCACTCCAAGATAGTTCGTTCACTGAAGACACATATTTTACTGAGGTAACCAACTAGGAACTTAACTATAACTCCCAAAAATGTTTGTGGTTTTTTACATAACATTTTCTGCCTTTAACTAAAAGTGTGTATTTCTAAATAGGAGCATTCTTTTGTAAACCTACCTGTATTCTGTTGTGGATTCAGTATTTTCATAGTTGGTTGTGTGTGAAATCCACTAGAACTGATAGAAAAGCATATCACTGCAGTGAATCCTTCATATTGCCAAACTGAGTAATATTGGAAGTTTCAAAAGGAATGAAAAACAAACATTTTGATTCATTGGAATTTAGGTATATTAGTCTGCAGGCAAGTATTCAATACATATTTTTAGGTGAAGTGTTTAGAACTTTTCTTAATATTTGGTGAAGTCTACTTACTGGACATGTTCCAGAGTGGTATAGACTTTACTAAAGTTTACTGGTGTAAATGGGGTTTGTCCGAATTGGGAATTAGAGGACATGTGGGGCAGAGTGAGTGGGATTTTCTCAGTCTTCGCTTCTTTGACCTGCCACCGCCATCATTACCATACTCCTTGGTATTCAGGATCAATTAGAGTAGAAATTCTCAATTTGTGCCTTTTAAATACTTGTTTTCTTGAAATGTCAGTGTGTTTCCTTGAAAACAGACCGAATGAATTTGAGCAATACAGCTAAATTTGGGTTAATTGCAGGACTTCTTAGAAACTTTATTTTGTTAATGTGCATATGGATCTCTACACAGTTTGGAGAAAGTCCATTTATTACCTCCTTTCCCCCAACCACAGTAAATGGTGTTTCCCTGACACTCCCACACACCGCAGGAATGTGGTACCAAACCCCATGTTTGAGGAATATTTGTAGGTTCTTTGGAGCAGTTTGGGAAGCTCTGAACTGGAAGAAATAAGGGTTAAGGAAGAGAAATTTTGAATATAGAAAATAATAAGGAAATGAGAAATAAGAGGTAATTGTGTATATTTATGTAGACATACATAAATACCAATGTAAATTTTTTGGAGCTGTTGTTCGCATGTCTTTATCAATGGCTGTGCAAAATTACATTGGTAGTACTTGTTAAATATTTGTTTGAAATAGGGGGATGTTAAAATTATCTTGTGTTCATTGCCAGTAAAAGAAAGGTAAAGAAATATTGCAGTCCAAATAGAAGAAGAAAAGTTGAACCTGTAAGATAAGCAGTGGCTTTAGTTGGTCCAGAATGGAGAAAGCTGTCCTTGTAGATTCATAACAGTATTTTTTCTACTATTTAAACCATGATGTTATGAAAGACAAAAAACAAAAAAAAAATATGACATGGTAAAGATTTTTTAAGTTTCAGGCAGTAGTTCACATATTAGCTTGATATTCTTCATGACAAAAGAATTTATGATTAGTTTTATTTGACCAGTCAGCAACCCCTTGAAAAGCAAGTAATTGCTCTCTATTTTCCCTGTTGTCCATCATTCAAACTAGAGGGTTTTTTTTAGAACAGGATATTTATATTTAAATTTGGATTTTAAATTTGTCCATACAAGCCTCTTTAAAGAATCGGAGCAGAATTATTGATCACATTGTTTTGTGGGGTAGTAATTACTTTTGTTGAAATATGGTGATGGTCCTGCTTAAACTTTGTATTCACTTCAGTTCTATGACTTAAAAAATTGGGAAGTCAGATCATAAATTTCAGTGTTAGGGAAAGCTGTTTAGAAGTACGTATTGGTTGGCGCGCCTGGGTGGCTCAGTCTGTTAAGTGCCGACTTCGGCTCAAGTCGTGATCTTGCAGTTGGTGAGTTCAGGCCCCGCATCAGGCAGGGCTGACAGCTTGGAGCCTGCTTCCGATCCTGTGTCTCCCTCTCTCTCTCTGCCCCTCCCCTGCTCATGCTCTGTCTCTTTCTCTCTCTCAAAAATAAATGTTAAGAAAAAAAAAGTACATGTTGGTTTAAGAACCAAACTTGCTGGAGTTAAAAATAAGGGTGTTAGTGGGGCGCCTGGGTGGCTCAGTCGGTTAAGTGTCTGACTTCAGCTCAGGTCATGATCTCACAGTTCATGAGTTCGAGCCCCGTGTCGGGCTCTTTGCTGTCAGCTCAGAGCCTGGAGCCTGTTTCGGATTCTGTGTCTCCCTCTCTTTCTGCCCCTTCCCAGCTTGTGCTCTGTCTCTCTCTGTCTCTCAAAAACAAACAAACAAACAAACAAACAAAAAGTCCAAAAAAAAGATTTTAAAAAATAAGGGTGTTAGTGTTAAAGGTTGTGGTCAAATATTTTATGGCTTGAAGTTATAAGCACAGTTTTTACAAAAAGCAAAAATACTGGCTTTTGAATTTAAAGTAAATTTAAATAACCTGGCTAGTACAGTTTATTCATAGTAGAACCAAGGAAAATAGGCAGATTGATGCAGTTTATTCAGAAGTGCATATATGCTGGTTGATATTGGTGTTGGTTACCTATCATAAAATTTATTGATGCATTCACTTGGAAATATAACTTTGGGGGGACCTAGAATAAATTGTTACTCTCAGTAATGTTTGGATTATCTATGAATTTCCTTAAGCATTCCAAGAATTGTGTTACTAAAATAAGAGTCTAACGTATTTTTCTGTTTCAGAGTATAAAGAAATCTCATTTGTGCTTGGATACTTTTTGCATATTCCTTATGTTGTGAAGTGGAAGTTAATCCATGTCTGCAAGATATATACCCTGTTGACTAAGTACATTGTAATAACCTGTTGCTGGAACTACAATCTCTTGGTGATATCTAGGAATAGCTGTCACATTCTGATTTGTTGTCTCAGAATGATAGATCCATAATTCCAATAGTTTCTAAGTCACTGTTTGCAGGGTCCACCCCATCTTACCGCAGGAGATTTTGTGGTGGGGCTGAATCTGTTTTGGCTGTTTTATCTCATTAGTCTCTTAACAGTTTCCTTTTTCTTTTCCTGTCATGCCATTGATTTGTTGAAGTAAGGGAGTCATTTGTTCTTCAGATTGTACTAAATTGTCAATTTGGTTGATCACTTCCTTCTAGTGTCAGTTAACTTGTTCTTCTATCCCCTGTATTTATTTCCTGAAAACTGATAGATCTAAAGGTTGATAACATTCAATTTCAGTATTTCAGGCATACTTATTAGATAGTGCTGTGCTTTTCATTGAATCATGAGACATGTAATATTTAGTTGTCCCATATTAGTGGTGCTAAGATTGATTGGTGCTTTTAGATAATAGTAGTATGAAACTGTATTCTCAATAAGTGTGCCACAGGTGATTCTTAAGTGTGAAGTTTGAGAACAGCTGATTGAAGTATTGTAATGAAACCAACTTAGTTGCTGAGATAACTAGTTTAACTTGGCATCAACACGTTGGCCAGGGCTACATCCAGAATAAAACCTCTAGATGACATCTGGTCTGGGGCACCTGCTCAAGCTGCACCTGTCATCTCTAAACAGAGCCTGGACACACCCTATACTTTGTCTCTGGGCTCCAGAGAAGCTAACAAGGGCTCCACTTCAGTTAAGGGGAATAAAAAGGTATATGAATTACCAATTCAAACTTAACTGTATTTACATAATTTGGATTTTAAAAATTAATTAAAAATAAGTTTTCCTTAATATCTAGGTGGGGTGTTGTTGTTGTTGTTTTTTCCTATATAGGACTTTATGATATTCATTCCAAATGATATGCCATTTGTTTTATTGAACTTACTGAATGCTTTTCTACTTTTTGAGGATTTTGTAGGTCTGTCCCAGTTCTGCTTAGGGAAGTTAACTTACATTGTTTAAATTCCTATAAAAATAGCAATATTAACAATAGCTTGTTTTTTAATGCACTGCCTTGATTTTTCAAACCATTTTCATATGTGAGATTTTATTTTTATTATCAAATTTCAGAAGTAATTGCTGTTATTTAATCTTAGAAAAAATAACACTTAGAAAAAAATTCTTTACACAACTCAAATTCTTTTCTTTTGGCACAAATGGGCTACTTTGTAAAAAAAAAAAAAAAAAAAGAAAGAAAAAGAAAAGGGCTATAGGTAATAGCCAACTCTCAATCTCCAGTGTCAGCCATAGTGGACTGGTGGAAAAGTTGTTGTTTTTTTTTTAACATATTTTCAGACCATACTTTTTCCCTTTTGCCTTTCTGTTTCGTTCCTTAGTTGATAGACTTGCCTTAACAAAGCATTGTCTTACCACCCTTCATTATCTATAGTTGTTAAATATCCTCAGGAATAGCCCATGTTCTTGCTATATTTACCTTTTGTTTCTATCAGTAAATGATTTTATTCATTGCCATTTAGTGGGGCCAAAATAAAGTGTTGCTTCTTATGAAGCAGGATTTAGAGAAAGTTGTATAAGAATCTATTGCTTGAAGATACATCTTATTGTGAAGTATGGCAAATATCTAATTCTCACCTTTCTGAGTTCTTACTGTTGTCCTTGGTTAATTCCCACTTCTGGGGTACATTGGTCAGTTGCTCCGTGCACAAAGATGAATTTTATTATATAATCATACATCATTCATGGTGAAGTGTTTTCAGATGAAATTTTATTTTGTCCCTCTCCTAGCCCATTTTAAATAAATAAAATGTTTAATAGAAACACACATGAGGCCAGTAGGAACATTTATCTGTTAAAATAGGACAAAGAAGAGACCATAAGTTAGGGTTCTATGTAGAAAGTATCTTACTTGTAGTACTTTAGAATTTAAAATTGTCAGTAGTAATGCTCAGGTTGATTACACTTTTCCTAATCGTTCATAGATTAAGTGAAATTTCAATGTATTTGAACACCGATCAGACCACTTTGTACTTGATAAATAGAAGTTCCTACCTTAGCACTCTACCTCCAAGTGCACTCCCAAGTGATAGGTGAAGTGTGCTTAAGTGGTTTGTATTATCTTCTTAGTTTACACCATTAAAAAGTCAAACCTCTGAATTTGTGAGTAGTTTTTCCAGGTAGCCTCACATTGTAATTCATTAATTCAATCTAATAGTAAAAAAATCTGAGAAATAGTAAACCTAATCATTTTCCTTCCTTGCTATGTTTTCTTTTTTAAAGATTTAAAAATTTTTTTGACTCTGTGTGAACTCTTGCTTACACTTTAGTTATATTGGCCAGTTATTATTTTGCCTCATTTGCTTTATCTTTTTCTCTTTATATGTGATGGTATACATATATTATTATTACTATTTTATAATCATTTGATATCATTATAAATATCATGGTCTTTATTCCTAAATATGAGTTATGTTAAGAATAAAACATTCTGTTAGTGTAGCAATAATACAATTATCAAATTCAGGAAACTTAACATGGATATAATCATATTAATCTGTATTATATACAGACTATTTGAATTTTGCCAGTTATCCCAAAGATATCTTTTATAGCGATTGTGCCCAACCCTGCAAATCCATGATCTTGTATTACATTTAGTTATATCTCCAGTTCTTCATCCTTTCATGATATTACCATTTTCGAGCAGGACAAGCCAACGGTACTATAATTTGGATTTGTCGGATGATTTTCCAGGATTAGATTTAGGTTAGGCATTTTTGGCAGGAGGCCAAATGTCACTTTGTCCTATTGTTGAGGTTAACTTTGGTTTAAGGTGATGTCCTTCTGGTTTCTCTACTGCAAAGTTTTCATTTTCTCTTTTGTAATTAATAATTAACCTGTGGGGACATACTTTGAGAGCATGTAAATATCTTGCTCACCGTTAAACTGTTACCCAGTAGTTTTAATGTCCATTGATGATTCTTGCCTGAATAAGTTAATTATAATGGATGTATAGTGCTTATTTTCTAGCTCTATCATTCTTTCAGCATTTCTTAGCAATCTATGGTAAGGATAATATTTTCATTCTTATTTATTATATTTTTATTTTATACAGTGGATTAATATCTGTTATGTATTTTGCTCTTTAAGTTTGGCCAGTAGGAACCCTTTCAAACTGGTTCCTGTGTCTTTAACATGTTCCTGTTTTTGAGCTCTTCCATGCTTTCGGACAAAATTAAGATCTTCCAGGGTCAATTTGTGTTTTGCTTACCTATCTGTAGCATCAGCTATTTCTCCAGGGAGTTCTGGGTTTCTTTAGTGTGGAATGGTATACCGAAACCAAGATCTGGTTGGCAGGTGTACCGATTGTTGCATTGTCTTTCTTCCAGGCTCTTGCAGAGGAAGAGCTAGGAAGTTTCTTTATTTTAAATATAAATATACATAGGGAGGAGCCAAGATGGTGGAACAGCACGGAAGCCTTTTATGTGTCTCGCGTCCATGAAATACAGCCAGACCAACACTAAACCATCCTCCACACCTAGAAAACTGATTGGAAGATTAAATATAAATATACATATTAAAAAAATGATAATGCTATATATACTGACATCTCTAGCTGCAATGCACACAAGTTTCTTCTTGGCTTCTTCCATACTGTGTATCTTCCTTCTCCTGCATTAAGAACTCTGGTACCCAATACCAGTATATTTACTCATCTGGTCAGGTCTGTAATATAGAGAGTACAGTTTAAGAATTATTACACCCATACCACTACAAAAAACAAACTTGCTAAGTAGAGTTACAAATTTCTTTGCAGTTCTTTTAGTGTTCAAACTGAAGCTATATTGGTATTTTGTTAAAAAATTCTCAGTGATTGGATTTTTTTTTCTGTTATTGTTATTCACTTAAAATACAGTAAAATTCGGGGGCGCCTGGGTGGCGCAGTTGGTTAAGCGTCCGACTTCAGCCAGGTCACGATCTCGTGGTCCGTGAGTTCGAGCCCCGCGTCGGGCTCTGGGCTGACGGCTCAGAGCCTGGAGCCTGTTTCTGATTCTGTGTCTCCCTCTCTCTCTGCCCCTCCCCCGTTCATGCTCTGTCTCTCTCTGTCCCAAAAATAAATAAAAAACGTTGAAAAAAAAATTAAAAAAAAATACAATAAAATTCGAATTTTTTCCATTTGTGTTCATTCTTGTTTTTTCCCCATTTTTGTTTTTTAAATTTTATTTATGACTATGTGAAACAGTTAATAAAATTATAAAATCAAAATTTAAGATCTACTTGGAGGTTACCCTCTTCTCTTCCCTTTCTCTTCTACTTCCACTTATGCTTTGTTGATAACTAGTTTCCTTAGCATCTGGTTATCCTTCCTGTGTTTCTTTTTGTAAAAATTATATATAGAATATATGTGTATATATATATATATATTTATATATACACTTTTAGTTTCTGTTGAAATGGAGAATGCCTTTTGCCTTTTTTTACTTAATGTATCTTGAATATCACTCTAAATAAATTCATAAAGTCCCATTCTTTTTTTAACAGCTGCGTAGTATTCCATTGTGTGTATATATCCTGGTTTTCCAACCAGTCCCCTACATGATGACACTTAGGTTGTTTCCAATATTTAGAATAGCAAATAATGCCATATGAGTCATCTACAAATCTAGTAATCTTATACAAACCTGGTTTTAAAGTTTTGGAGATCTATCTTCAGAGCAAATTACTAAATTGGGTGTTGATGTAGTAATCAAAGAGTAAATGCATATGTAGTTTGTTAAATATTGCCAAATTCCCTTTGTGGGAAAGAACTATTTAGCATTCCCACCACAGTATATGAAAGTGCCTATTTCCCAAAGCCTTGCTATGTGCTTGTCAAGCTTTTTAAGTTTTACTACTGTGAGGGATTAAAAAATGGTATCTCACTATATTTCATTATTGTGGCATACATAGCATTTTTTTTTTTTTAAGTTTTATTTATTTTGAGAGAGAGAGAGTACAAGTGGGGTAGGGGCAGAGAGAGAGGGGAGAGAGAAACCCAAGCGCTGTCAGCACAGAGCTGATATGGGATTCAAACTCAAGAACCGTGAGATCATGACCTGAGCTGAAACCAAGAGTCAAATGCTTAACCGATTGAGCCATCCAGGTGCCCCATGCATAGCATGTTTTAATATTTGATAGAGCCATTCCCATCTCATAGTTTTGTGGGTTTTTTTTTTTATATGAAGTTTTCTTGGCTGTTCTTTTATCCAGTTCCAGAAAAAAGCTTGTTAATTTTTTGTTGTTTAACAGGGATTGCATTAAATTTATAAATTACCTTAAGAGAACTGAGATGATGGTATTGCATTGAGCTATCTAAGAACAATGGAAGTCTGCCTATTCAAGCCTTTTTGTGTCATGCAAGAGTCTAAATTTTTTCTTGTATAGGTTTTGGGGCATTTTTAAAGTTTATTCTTATATATATTATCATTTTTGTTCCTACTGTAAAAATGGTTTTTCTTCCGTTTTAATCTTCTAATTGGCTATCATTTATTTACATGAAAGTTATTGATTTTTTATGTTATAATCTGCCTTACTCAATTGTTTTACTGTTTGTATTAGTTTTATTATTGATTTAAAAACATTTTTAGATATACTAGCATGTCATCTGCAAATAGGGATGGTTTTTCTTCTTTCTTAAATTTTATCCCTTTAATTATTTTATGCCTTTAATTAGTTTCTTTTGTCTAATTGTATTGGCCACTGTAAAATAGTTGGGAAGATGAAAGTGTCTTTGTCTTGATGCTGACCTTAATTTGACCTAACATTTCCTCATTGACTAACATACTGCCTGCTATGTGTTCTTGATGTAATCTTAACTCTATATGTTCTACTAACATGGTATTTCCATATCTGTTTATTGAATGAACTCTACTGGTTAGACTTAGAAGTGAAATTTGGAGATATCCTTCATATGCTTTATCTGCTAGCATTTTGTTTTAACTTTTTAAAATCTGTAATTATTTATTATCTGTATTCAAGAGGGGAGCTAATACCGAATATTAAAACTTTTAGGTCCCTTTTCACAGCTTATATTTGAATGTTCATATTTCTCATGTCCTAGGAATTTAACATAGAAATAAAAATCAGCTAAAATGCTAAATGATAACTTCAGAGGAAAGTTACTTTTCCTATTCTATCTATCTATTAAAAAGTCTTTACTTTGCTGACTGTTGCATGACCTGCAAAAATAAGACAATAATTTAATTCATTACTTGGGTTTATATTAAAGACTAGTATAAACCATGATCATTGCTTGATTTTTATATTCTCAAGGCAAGAAGTAATTGTTTTGGTCTAAAAATCTTCTTTATAGGTTATCCACCCTGTGGAAATGAAAAGTAAATTCATACATTAGTTATAATCAGAAATCTTACATGCTGTTTCAGTGAATCCATTCAGATTCATTACCACTAAATTAAATGGTATGTTTTTACGCTGCCTACCTGATCCTCAGATTTAGGTCTAATTTGGACATTAAAGTCTTGCTAGTTTTGTGACTTAGAATATCCCTTCTTTATAAACTATGGGGGTTAACTTTAGTGTGTGTGTGTGTGTGTGCATGCGTGGACACACGCACATGCATGCACACATACAAACAGTACTATTAGCTTTAAGCAAACGGTTTGATAATTTGTTGGTCAGTTTTTGGACATATCAAATCTTAAAGATATTTATCAGGTCTTACACATTTAAGTGGTTAAGCTGAGGTAGATATTAGATATTATATGCAAATGTAACGTTTTATAGAGGCCTTAGTAGTATAGCTCATGGAATCTGAAAATTTAAATTCCTGAAGATAGGAACAAGAATTATGTAGTTAGAATTGGATATGGTTACCTAATCTATCAAAACATAGCATCGTTATTCTTAGAACTAGAAGGGATTTTAAGAAAATGGTCTAACCATTGTTTTTTGGTAAGCTAGAAATATGGATATTTTTTCTGTTAGGCCCTCCTAAGATCATTATTACTGAATGATGGAAGGGGCAAGTAGAAGCCAGAGTTGCCTTTATTACTCTAGCTATTCTATTCTGATTTGAAAGGAATAAATGTAGAAGATTGTCAGAGAATTTTTTACTACTATAAACTGTGACCCTTATTTTTACATTAAGATGAGTCTCCTGACTCATACCTTCTATGAGGCATAGGTAAATTGTTGGCCACTAGCAATGATAATTATGTACTTGATTTGTCATTTTATCAACAGTCTTATCTCTTTCCCCTTCCTGTCTTAGGTTTATAAGACAAGTATTATTGGAAAGCCCATAGTAAAACGTATAACAATCACTGGGAAAAATCACTTTTTACTTCAGAGATATTCTTTATTTTTTAATGTTTTGCTTGCAAAAACTTAAACTGACATATTTGATTTTTTTTTTTTTTTTTGTTTAATAACTAGGAATACTAATTTAAAGTTTTCAGTCTGGTACATTATGTTTTAGATGGAGACCTCTACTGGAAGTATGAAGCAATAGATGGATTTTATTATACATTATTAAATATCTGGACAAGGGGATGGCAAGGAGATTTTTTAAAAAATAGTCAATGTAAAGTATCTTAGAGTCCTTTTAAAAGAATCTTATGGTACTTTAGATAATAGTGTACTTTTGGTTTTATGATATCATCTTAAGTTTTTTAATAAAGCAGCACATCAAGTTTATATTTTGTTTTTTGCTTTTTAGCTATTTATTGAATTTGTCATGTGCTAAATGATGCTGAATGGTTTACCGTAACTCATTTTTTCTTATACTTCCCTGTAATATAGGTACTGTTGTTATTATACCAATGTTATAGAATAGAAAATAGGACAAAGCGGTTTAAGAATCTTGCCCAGGGTCACACAGTAAGTTCAGGAGCTAGTCTTTGAACCTAGGCCATCTGGCTCTGGAAAAGGCATGCTATGTTGTTTTCCCCCTAGTGCACAGGATTACAACTTTATAAAAAAGTATATGAAGACAAGGACTTGAAGGGGATAAGCAAAATATGAAAATAGTTGAAGCAGCTGGCTTTTATTTTTAAAAAAATCCTTTAATGTATCTTTTTTCAACAGAACTCGGGTGCTCCAGTACAATTTATAGTAGAGTTTATATCTGCAAATACTCACCCTACTGAAATTTTACACTTCTACAAGTTAGTATTATCCTATTTTATAGATGAGGAAAAAAGCCTCTACCATTGCTAATATGTAGTGGTGTCAGGATTAGAGTTTTGCTTTGTGAGTTATAATTCACTGCTCTTACTGTACTGTCCAAGTCTTGAAGTCAAGGACTTTTTTTTTTTTATGTTTGTGTACCTTTTAAAGCCTCTAATTCGATTTTTGATACATTGTAGTTGAACTGAATCAGATCCTCTGCCATTGGGGAGATCCTTAAGAACCCAGGTGGGTATGTATGGCAGACCTCTCAGCAAAGGGGAAATCTAACTTGGGAATTCTGAAAGAAGTGAAAAATTCTAAAATATAGAATTGGTAGTATTATAGCATTTCATTGATCTGGCCCTAAGCTTAACCTTTTCTTGTGTGGTTTTATGAAACAAGTAACAAGAGTCAGTTCTAGTGGTAGAATATAAATTAACACTGTGATAAATGTGACATTTTGTGCTGTTTTATATAGTCCTTAAAATATGTATTTTTAGGTAAAATAGACACTAACCTTTCTTATCTTTCTTTACAAACTACAACAGAATAGAATCTTATGTAAGGTAAAGAGTTGACCTTACAGTTGTTTCAGACAATCAGGTGAAATTCCAAAGATTTTGCAAAGTAACTACTATTTCTGGAAAAAAAAAAAAAAAAAAATGGATATTGGAAATGATGTGATGGTGCAGTGGAAGGATTTTGAGAGTCAACAGTGTTCATTATCAGGGGTGTCTGGGTGGCTCAGTTGGTTAAGCATCTGAGTCTTGATTTTGATTCAGGTCATGATCTCAATGGTTCACGAGATTGAGCCCCACATCGGGCTCTGCACTGACAGCACGGGGTGCTTAGGATTCTCTCTCTCTGCCCCTCCCTTGCTTACACACACTTTCTCTCTCTCTTTCAAAATAAATAAACATTTTTAAAAAACGAATGTTAATTATCATCATAGTGATAGCTAACATTTATTGAACATTTACTATTTGCAAGGCACTGTGCTCATCTTGCATTATTACAATCTTCAAAGCCATCCTGTAAGATTGATACCATCATCATCATTTTATAGATGAGGAGACTAAGATTTAAAGAGATTAAGTAACTTTCACAAAGTCACACAACTGCAAAGTGGTGGAGCTACCTCTAGAGACCAAACTTGTAACCACTAGGCAGAATACTGCCCTTTATTCAATTCACTGAATAACAATTGATCATCTGTCATTTACTGGACACTGTTCTATGCACTAGATATAAATCAGTGATAAAAACAGGAAAATCTTTCCCCTTTGGAGCTCATGAAAGGAGACTACACAGATAAGCAAAAACAGTTTGTTAGATAAGTGCAAGGAGACGAATCAAGCAAATAAAGTAGGTAGTTTTTGATGGAGAGTGCGTAACATCTTTAGATAGAGTGGGCAGGAGAAAGTCTTTATAATAGAGCATGACATTTGAATAAAGACTCAAAGGAGATGAAGGAGCAAACCAGGTGGATATCTGGGATAAGAGTAAACAAACAGCAATGGAGCATGCCTGGTGTGTTCTAGAAACAGTAAAGAGGCCATTGTGGCCAAAGTTAGTAAAGAGAGAAAAGTTGGAGATTATTAGATCAGAGAGATAGAGAGCTGGTAGCTGATCTTGTGGGCCTTTGAAAGGTCTTTGCCTTATACTGAAGCCATTGGAGGATTTCGAGCATGATGTGTGCCATTGTCTGGATCTCTCTGAGTGCTTTTGGTAAATATAGATGAAGTGTGATCAAGGGCAGAAGCAAGGGGACCTGTTAGGGAGTTAATAAAATAATCCGGGTGAGAAATGATGGTACTTTGTACCAAGAAGGTTCATAGTTGTTGAGGTGGTGATACATAGCCATATTTTAGATATCTAAAGTTTTAAATCTAAAACTTTTGAGACTTACATTAGCAGATGCCTACTCAGAGACTTACTGAGAACCCACTGGATGTCAAGTTTTGTACTACTTCAGTTATAAGCTATTTTCCGTAATTATCAAAGTATAGTAACACTTGCTCTTTGTACACAACCTAGAAAATACAAAGGGGAAAAAACTGAGCACAGTTAATATCTTAGCATGTTTTCTTCTAGTCTTTTGTCATAAGGATTGAACCTTAAAATCTGTCTACCAAAAGCTGACTGTCTCTCCTGCTAAATGTTAGCATCTTCAGAGCAAGACCTGTGCTTTTTAGTTCTCTACCATAGGTACGTAGTTCATAATAAGTGCTCAGTACTGCTTGTTTTGTTTGAATTAATTGTGCCAACCAATTAGGTGCCATATCCTTGCATATTCTTTTAAGGGATACTGCATTTTTTCATTTGTTTTAAGGCTTGGTGAATGGGAAGCCAGTAAGTGTTGGTAGACTTAGTTAATGTACTCTGAACTCCAGCCATGCTCATCTATTTATAGTGGTCTAAACATGCCAAGTTTTTCTCGCCTCTCTGCCTTTGCATGTGCTGTTTTCTCTGCCTGGAATTCCTTTCCCTTCTTTTTTGCCTGACATAACTCCTACCCGTCTTTGAAACTTAATATAAATGTCACCTTCTCTGAAAAGCCTTTTCTTATCTTCTGTAACAGCTTGAAATGATCCTTATTATCCTACTTTTCCTCCCATCTATACCTCTAGGATAGACACTACTGTTATATATTTCTTTCAAGTCAGTCTCCCATATTACACTTCGAGCACAAGGAAGTAAGGACTTGCTTTTGTATATCTTTGTATCATCATAACACAATGATTATTAGAATATAGGAGTTAATGTGTGGCCACTGGAATGAATGAATGAATACTGGAAAGGGTCATTGGAAATAAGGAAAGGAGATCACTTTGGTTTGAGTGTAGGGAGGAGCTTATGGAAGAGGTCTCAAGCTCGGCATTGAAAGACCAGTTGGATTCAGATGGAAAAGAAAAAAGGAAGATTGAGGACATTTTAGGTATGAGGAAAAGAGTAAATGAGGGTATGGATAATGTATTTTAATTGTATTAATGAACCCTGCTCCCTTGGAGGGTTTGTATATGTGATTGGGGGAAGGTAAGATGGAGACCAAGGTTTGGTAGCATATGATGGAGGATTTTGAAAATCAGATCAGGATGTTTGACTTTTATTATTCTGTATATAGTGAGGGTGTGAGATTTATATTATTTACTTGTTTTGCAGCAGAACAGTTTCTTGATGAAAATGATATTTGGGGAACATTAGTCTTAATGCTGGTGTGTGGGATAGATTTGAGATAGGAGAAAATAGTGACAGGAATAGCAAACACACCTGTCTGGTTTGATCAGGAAAAGGGGTATTATTATTTTTTTTAAAGTTTATTTTTGTTTTGAGAGAGCAAGAGAGAGAAAGTGGGAGAGGGGCCAAGAGGGAGGAAGAGACAGATTTCCAAGCAGGCTCCACATTGTCAATGCAGAGCTTGATGCACTGCTCGAACCCATGAAGCATGAGATCATTGACCTGAGCTGAAATCAAGAGTCAGACGCTTAACCTCTGAGCCACCCAGGTGCCCCAGTGGGATATTATTTTTATCAAGTATTGAGATAAATGTGAATTCTTTTTTTTTTTTTACATTTTTTAAATTGGAGTATAATTAACACAACATTATATTAGTTTGAGGTATACAATGTAATGATTCAATATTTGTATGTATTGTAAAATGATCACCACAATTAAGTCCAGCTAACATCTGTTACCATACATAGTTATTTTTTTCTTCTGATTAGAACTTTCAAGATCCAATCTCCTAGTTACTCTCCCATATGTAATATAGTATTATTAACTATAGTTACTGTGCTGTACGTCACATTCCCATGACTTACTCATTTTATAACTGGAAATTTGTACCTTTTGACCCCCTTCACTCATTTTGCCCATCCTCCACTCTGTCGGCTCAGGCAAGCACCAATGAGTTCGCTATATCCATGAGCTCAGGGCTTTTTTTGTTTTTTTATTTTTTTAGATTACACATACAAGTGAGATCATATGGTATTTATCTTTTTCTGTCTGACGTTTCATTTAGCATAGTGCCCTCAAGGTCTATCCATGCTGTTGCAAATGGCAAGATTTCATATTTTTTTATGGCTGGATAATATTCTGTTGTGTACACATACCACATTTGTTTTCTTGTTTTGTCCATTGATGGACATTTAAGTGGTTTCCATGTCTTGGCTATTGTAAATAATGGTGCAGTGAACATGGGGGTTCATTTATCTTTAAAAAACATTTTTTTTTTCAATATTTATGAGAGACAGAATATGAGCAGGGGAGGGGCAGAGAGAGAGGGAGACACGAATCTGAAGCAAGCACCAGGCTCCGAGCCGTCAGCACAGAGCCTGATGCAGGGCTCAAACGCATGAATGGTGAGATCATGACCTGAGCCAAAGGTCACCCAGCCGACTCAGTCACCCAACCGACTGAGCCACCCAGGTGCCCTATTTATCTTTTTTTTAGTGTTTGTTTATTTATTATTGAGAGACAGAGAGAGACAGAGCATGAGCATGGGAGGGGCAGAGAGAGGAGGAAACACAGAATACGAAGCAGGCTCTAGGCTCTGAGCTGTCAGCACAGAGCCCGATGCGAGGCTCGAACTCACAAACTGCGAGATCATGACCTGAGTCGAAGTCGGATGCCTAACCAACTGAGCCACCCAGGCACCGCTACATTTATCTTGTAAATTAGTGTTTTTGTTTTCTTTGGAAAACTTTTTACTTCTTAAAAAATACTAGACAATGAAGTCATATTCAGAAAGTACTTCAGAATCTTGTAGTAGTATCTTTAGGGTTGTTGTTCTAAATACCAGTTTTCATTGGACTGTCAATTTACAGAAGAGCAGGTTAGTAGAGAATTCCAGTTGCTGGTAAATTTGATAAAGTGACTATTGCTGCACTTCATTTTATTTACTGGAGTGTAGTTCCATCATTATTAGTTTGCAGTCATGTAAGATTTTAGATTATATTTAGATTCAGTTTATATGTAAATTCACTTTACCTTCTATCTCTGTGCTGGAAGGAACTTTTTATAACTTCTTCTCTAACTTCACTTCCCCCCCCCCCCCCCAAGCTCTGGAACTTAGCACTTCTGTTTATTTGCTTAAATAATTTAACAACATTCTCCTTTCTATTTTTCTAAAACCACGTGAGACAGGGTCTAGTGGGGATAAGTAGACAGAGTCATGACAAAAACAGACTGAACTGAAGACAGATGAACATATTTGACATGTTTAGAGTTCCTTAGAATGTTTTCTAATGTAGGGTATTCTTGGACACACATTTGTATGACTAGTACGTATGGTTAAGAAAAAGGGATTCTTTTGGAAAGGGTGCTTAGGACTGAGGAGAATGGTCTGGGATGTGCATAGGATCATATCTTCTCAAAATTCTCCTGAAAGTGCTTTGCGATTATTTTGAATCTTATTTTGATAATAAACTGATTTGCTTTGGTTTGGACATTTCTATATTCATTTGTAAGTTGTTTTTAAAAAGTGATCATAGGGCTCATAAAAATTGCCTCCACTCTAACTCATATTAGTATGTGAAGAAATATGTAACTGAGCAACATTCTGACTACAAATAAAAGAGAAGACTGGTATTCCCAAATGATGATAATCCAGCATTTAGAACAAAGGTAATTTTTTCTGTGCTTTTTTACTTGTAACATCCCAGGAATGGTTTTACTTTTGTCTATAAAAGCAGAGGAAGTTGTAACATGGACAAAATATGGAGTCTCCTGATGGGATTCAGAGAAAATTCAGGAATATCCTCCTTGCTACCCAGCAGGGAGGAGTAAGCCTTCCATACTGCAGCCTGAGTTACAGAGAATAGCTCAGTCCAGTCCTTTCTCTGTGTCATTTTTATGAGTAAAAGGAGTTTACACTCTTGAAGAAATACCAAGTCCTCTTCATTGCACAATTTGAGATGATTGGCTGAGGACTGGTTGTCTCCACAAGGGTTCTTAGGCCAGTATTCTCAAACTGTTCATTAGTAAGTTATGGGAAAAAGTGTTCTGAGTTAAATACAGTTTGGCAACTTTGTTAGAAGAGTTAAACATGGTTCTTTTCTGCAACACTTTTCAAAACTAATGTGCTTATAAATTGTCTTGTGACTGTCTATGGAATTTTCCAAACACATTGAGCACATATTGTCCCATCCCTTCTACTCTTGGCCTCACCAGCCTCCAGCATGCATATCTACTTACAGGGTTACTGTGAAGTTTAGAAAATGCTGCTGTTAGCAGAAAACTTGCTAGATAAAATAGACCCAGCTGGAATAGTCTTGAAAAATGCTTAACTAGTTTACTAAGATAGATGTGAAAGCCCATTGCTTCCCCAGTTCTGGGTTGCATGGGAAACATGATTAATCATAGAGAGCTTGGTTGAAAAAGAGAAGCCAAGTTTTAATGGCTTTGATTTAAGATGCAGTATACTCAGGCAGAGTAGGGTGCCTTGAGAGGAGTCTTTTAAACTCTGGAGGTTATGAACCTTGATAAGTGAATTAGCACATATTTAGTATGGAGAGTTGTTAGAATTAGGCTTTGATACTTCATTGCAGATTTTTCCTATTGTCCTCTGAAATGCAATGTGAGAAAGCATTTCAATTAGACCTCTAGGTTGTTGAATTATCTTATATTTTTGAATTGAAATAGCCAGCGTGGTTCTTTCAGTTAATCATTAGCAAGGACATCCAATGAAAAATATATTTGCTATGCAGTATTTTTCTAATGTAGTCCTTTAAGTGATTATACTAAGATCACAATAATGAATTTCCATTTATCGGTTCCTTATGAAGAACTATATTTTCATGGACAAAGTGATCCTTCAGGACAACCCAACTTTGGGTTTTCTGGAATCTATGTAAGTAGAAAGCTTACACTATCTCTTGACATAGCACATACTCCTTTATCGAGAAAAAAGTAAGAGATAAATAATTGGATATATATTAGGAAGTTATTAATAGGGAAAACAAACTTTGAGGACATTTCATTAAGTCAGGGTAGATGCATCCAACTTCTTAGATTTTCTAATACTCTACAAGATAAACAGTTGATGTTCCAAATGGTATCTGGATACTGGTTTAATTTCTTTTATACCCATTAAAATAACAGTGGCTTACACATGGCATAAGTTTCTCTAGAGTGTCATAGTGCAAACGTAAATAGTCCAGGACTGATAAGGTAGCTCTAAAGGAAGCCTTCAGGGGTGCCTGGGTGCCTTAGTCAGTTGAGCACCTCACCCCGACTCTTGATTTCGGCTCAGGTCAGGATCCCAAGGTTGTGGGATCAAGCCCCACGCATCAGGTGCCATGCTGAGCTTGGAGCCTGCTTAAGATTCTCTCTCTGTGTGTCTCTGTCTCTCTCTAGCCCCCCACCTCTTCCCTCCCTTTTCCCTGCACATGCTCTCTCTATCTCTAAAATAAAATTAAATTTAGGGCACCTGGATGACTCAGTTGGTTAAGCATCTGACTCTTGATTTTGGCTCAGGTCATGATCTCATGGTTTGTGGGTTTGAGCCCTGCATTGGGCTCTGTGCTGACAGTTCAGAGCCTGCTTCTGATTCTCTCTCCCTTTCTCTCTGCCCCTACCCCACTTGCATTCTGTCTCTCAAAATAAATAAATAAACTTAAAAAAATTAAAAATAAATAAAGGAAGCCTCAGCTCATTCTTTCCTGTCCTTTACATATGGCTTCCATCTTATGCTACCATATATAGATGGCTGCTCCATATATAGGTGGTACCATATATAGATGGATAGATTCTCCTCATTCTAGCCAGTGGCACAGAGTAAAAAGAGAGAAGAGGAACTCTTTCTCTTATGAGCACATGCCTTTTCCATTTACATCCCATTAGTCAGATTCATGCCACACAAGGAAAGCTAGGATATGTATTTTTTGAGCTTTCACAGAACATTCATAAAATTGATCATGTAACAAGCCACAAAGGACACTTTCATACATTCCCCAAAAAGTCACAGATAATGTCTTGAGGAAACTTTTATTGCTTAAAGAATAGGTAAAAGAACAGAATACACACACACACACACACACACACGGATTATATATACTTATATACATGACATGTGGTATATAGGTGTGTGAGTGTATGTGTAGACAGCTGGTAGTCTGTGTTATTCATTATTCTGAGATAGGTTTCCAGATGCTGAAGTGCCTTCTGAGTTATCACAGAAAGAAGAGATTGTACTTAACAACTTGAAGTTGTTAATTCTCTGTAAATCAGTAACCTATGGGTTTAAGAATTTGTGGTGTATTAAGTTAAATGAAGCATTCAGCCCCAAAGATGTCTGAGTGTGTATTGAATTTCTTGAGTAGTGATTTATGTACACGTGTATGGGAATATAATATAATTTGATATACAGATACTTGATTTATAGACTGTTTATCAAAAAAGTAGAATGAAGTAGCAGTTTATTAAAATGAGTACTTTTGAGTGTAGTTTTTTCCATCAAAGGAAAAAATTATGATTCAATGTAATAGTTCACTTAAATTGCAGTATGATCTAAGAAATTTTAGGTCTTGTTTCAAAATCAAATTAGTGTAATTTTTTAAATTGTGAAGATAATTGGTATGTCTTATTTAAGTGAAGGAAAATGTATCTATTCAGATATATACATTAATTTTTATAGACCTCATAAAGTAAAACAAATAGGAAACAATTTTTTCACAATTCTTTAGGGGGTTTTATAGCCAAACAAGCATTTTTTCATGTATTTGATATTACTTGATAGTATTCTGGAGCTTGTTTAATGATTCTTATTTTCTTTTATATTTTATGATTCTTATTTTCCGATAAATGTTTTCAAATCTTTACATTTTTTTTTACGACTTAGCCAAATTTCACATCTTTGACCTGTGTTTCCTTTGTCATCCTCTACTAAGTATTATACTTGGAATTTCCTGCTCTTTAATCCACAGATTAAATCCAGGTAAAAGATTTTTAAAGTTCTCTTTTGGTTATCTTCTTTATTTTCGTTTTAATTTTATTGCTTTAAAATTTGTGAACATAGCCTATATTTTGATGGCCAGGTGCATGTAACAAGGTATCTTTTGTGGCCTATTATGTGATTGATTTTTATGAACGTTCTATGTAAGCTCAAGAAGAATGCATTCTATATTGTAATGTCATTTATGTCATGTCGTCAGGCTTTCAAGGTGGTATATTTCAAATCTTTCAAGTCTTTGCGTTTGTTTTTTTGCTTCATAGTTTTTCAAAGGCATGTAAAAACCTCCAGTTAGAATTGTTTGTCTATTGCTGGTGCACCAAAATTTTCAGTTGTTGCTTCATGTACATTGAGGCTGCATATTCACTTTCATTTTATCTTGCTGTTATATATCTGCTTGTGTCTTATGGCTCCCCACCTTGAAGTTTAATTCTTTTGATATTAATAGTGACTTTTGGTTCATATTTTTCTCATATTTTTCAGATACTTTTCGTTATCCTTTATGTTTTATTTTTGTTGAATCTTGGTTTTACATTTAATCTAAGAACATGTCTTTTGAGTTTAATCCATTTATATTTAATGTGATTATTGTTACATTAAAGTTTATCTCTGCCATTTTATATTTTATCCCTTCAGTGTCTGAATTTAATGTCTATGTCCTCTCCTCTTCCTACCCAGTAAATACCAAGATCCTTAGCATACTCCCCTTGGTACCCCTATTTTGTTGGAATAGGTTGATGTGATATTTTAATTACTTATTTTTATGAATATATTTTTATAAAAAGATGAATCTTCTAAAACTTTTCTTGACTTCTGTATTTTGTTGCTTTTATCTGAGTTCATTTCTCATCCTGCCAGATTGCATTCTTCAGAAACTTTGAAAGAGGGTCTTTTTGTGGCAAACTTTGAAAGGTTATATACCTAGAATATCTTTATTTATCACTCATGCTTAAGTGATAATTTACTTTGTTATGAAATTCTAAGTATGAGGTTTTTTTCCCCCTTAATATTTTGAGGGTAAGCTTTCATTGTCCTCTTCTTGGCCTGGTGTTTGTTGCTTGTGAAAAGTCTGATACTTGATCTTGTTCTTTTGTTATGTGATCTCTCCTCTTCCCCTTGTTGGAAGCTTTTGAGTAATTTTTTTGTTTTGTTTTGGAAAGGCCTAACTTTCACTCTAGTATGCTTAGGTATATTCTTAGCACTCTAAGCCATTTCAATCTAAGATCTCATATATTGAATTCTGTGAAATTCTTGGCCATTATTTTTTAAATTTCTTCCCCTTCATTTATTCTTTTCTTTGGTTATAGAATTGTTGTTAGGTAGATATTGATACTTATACTACTTATACTAGATCATTTTTAAAAAATATTTATTTATTTATTTATTTATTTATTTATTTATTTATTTATTGAGAGAAAGAGACCAAGCCAGGGAGGGGCAGAGGAAGAAGGAGAGAGAGAGATCCCAAGCAGACTCTGCGCTGTCAGCACAGAGCCTGACATGGGGCTCAAACCCACGAACTGTAAGATCATGACCTGAGCTAAAACCAAGAGTCAGAACACTTAACCATCTGAACCACCCAGTCAGTCACCCCTCTCTAGATCACTTTAACTTTTAAAGTTCTTTGTATCTCGTTCTGCTGCTCTGTGGGACATTTCCTGGACTTAGTCTTAAATTTTTTTTTTTTAATGTTTATTTATTTTTGACAGAGAGAGAGAGAGGGAGACAGAGCATGAGTGGGGGAGGGTCAGAGAGAGGGAGACAGAATCTGAAGCAGACACCAGGCTCTGAGCTGTCGGCACAGAGCCAGATGCGGGGCTCAAGCTCACGAACTATGAGATCATGACCCAAGCCGAAGTCGGATGCTCAACTGACTGAGCCACCCAGGCGCCCCTTCCTGGACTTAGTCTTAAAGATTACTACATTGTACTTTGGTTCTATCCGTTCTGTTATCCAAACCATTTTAAAATTTAAAAATCACAAACAGTATCCTCTTTGTTCTTAACTGCTTATTCCTGCTTTATATTTCTACTACATGTTTCTCTTAAGTCTATACACTATGAATGTTTAAAATTCTTTCAATTAGTTCTGCTTCAGAGGTTATTTCCTGTGCTTTTCGGTATGGATGTGGGTTTGGGTGTTTGTCTCCTCTTCCTTTATTAGTAATTATTAAATATTTCTTCCTTTTTTTTTTCCTGTTTGTTACTCTTTTATCATCCTGAGATGCTGGTGAATTAAAAAAAATATTTTTTAATGTTTATTTATTTTTGAGAGAGAGAGTGTGAACGGGGAAGGGGTAGAGAGAGAGAGAGGGAGACACAGAATCTGAGGCAGGCTCCAGGTTCCAAGCTGTCAGCACAGAGCCTGACGCAGGGCTCGAACCCATGGAGTGGACTGTGAGATCATGACCTGAGGTGAAGTTGGACATTTAACTGACTGAGCCACCCAGGCACCCCGAGATGCTGGTGCATTTAGAGTTAGAGGTGGACATACGCTGAGTTCTACCATTCTTGGCATTTTACATACACGTGGCTCTTGTTTCTTAGGGATACTTCTCTGCAGGCACTGCTTATCTCAGTAGGGTGCCTCCCTCTTTTCTGTTTTAGTCCTGCTGTCTGGCTGTTTCTGCTGCTTTCCTATACTAAGGTAATGGTAGCATGGCTGATAATCTACCTAAGAAAATCCAGCCTAGTAAAAAGGCACACAGCTAGAATTCCTAACCTCAGTTTATTCTCCCCATCAGTGGATGCTGGCTTTTATATGCTCTGTGACTCCCTAACCATGCCCTAGCATTATCTATGTGCTCCACTGTTTTTGAACTAGATTCTGAGATTCAGCAATCTAGCGTCTACTGTCCTCTCCAGAGTAGAGTGGAGTTCCTGGTGTCTGGGAAGGCACCAACAACCAGCAGATGGTGCTGGTCTTTTACCTTTTCAGGAATCAAAAGCCATATCTTACTTTTACAGGTAATGGCTACTATAAGTGATTATTAAATTTTTTTCAAGTTGTCAGAACATCTTAAGAGTATTCAAGTATTTTTATGAAGAGATAAGAAGGAAATAAATGTATCTAACAATTTCTGTCTCCTTCCTCATGTATAAAATTGTGCTGTTCTGGTTACAGTGCATTTTGAATACCTTTTATGATAGGATAATTGACTTTTAACATATTGTGATCTGTAATAGCTACTATTTACTGAGTGCTTACTGTGTCCTGGGTACTACACTAAATGTTTTATGTATGTACTGTTGGTGAAAGACCAGGATGATTTCTCCAGTGAAAAGTTTTAACTTAATAGGTTTATAAGAATTGTGGATTACTATTGACTCTATAAGACAGAAATTATACTCACATAGTTTAACAGCAATAAATTCCATTAAAGTGATAAAATGTTTTACCTGTAGAAGAGGGAAATAATTGAAGGAGGAAACTTAGAGACTGTTTTTAATGAGAGAACTAAAACTTACAGAATTTGTCACTTTTATATAGTTCATGAGCTTTCTCTGTTTTTTGTTTGAGGGGTATATATGGATGACAGAACCATTTTGTTTTCAGAGTATTTAACATTTGTAGAATATTACAAATAAAAATGTTACAAATAAATATGCTTGTGTGTTTTACACATAGATGTGAAAATAGAAAATAAATCATTCCATCTTCCTAAAGCAGTTTAAGTGGTCATTATTTCTCATCTAGTTTCATCTATAAAACTAATGTGCTTAACTGCTTAAATTTATTTTTAGTAATAAACTAACCTTTACCACAGAGCCTAATTTTCTTCCCTTATCCTGTGCTTTCTGATTGTACTTGCTGGTGGAACCCAGAACAATGATTGTATGAAGTGAAGAAGAGAAGACATGCAGATTAGAAAATTGCTGGGTGGGGGGGTGCCTGGGTGGCTCAGTCAGTTGAGTGTCCGACTTCAGCTCAGGTCATGATCTCACAGTTCATGAGTTCAAGCTCCACATTGGGCTTGCTGCTGTCAGTGAAGAGCCCATTTCTGATCCTCTGTCCCCCTTTCTCTGCCCCTCCCCTGCTTGTGCTCTCTCAAAAATAAATAAACATTTAAAAAAAGGAAGAAAATTGCTGGAATTGTGTAGAGGGTTTTTTTGCTTGACATTATTTAGGCAATGAAACCTTTTTTTTTTAATTAAATGTAATCTACACACAGTAAAAGTCACTCTTTAGTATATTGCTCTGTGAGTTTTGACACATGTGAACAGTTGTATAAGCATCACCAGAATGAAGATCTAGAGAGCATTTCCATCACCCCCCAAATTGCTCTGTGTCCTTTTTAGGTAGCCTAGCATTCCATCTTCTATCCCTCGTAACAACTTATCTGTTTTATACCCCTTTAATTTTGCCTTTTTAAGAATATCAGATTAATGACATTATACCATATGTAGACTTTTCAGTCCAGCTTCCTTTACTTAACATAGTGCTTCTGAAAATCATACGTATTGCCTGTGTCCATAGTTCGCTCCTTTTTATTGCTAAGTAGTATTCCATTGTATGAATATGCTGCAGATTCTTTATCATTTCTTAGTTTAGGGAGGTTGGGGTTTTCCCAGGTTTTGGTGATTATAAATACTGTAAACATTCTCATATAAGTTTATGTGTGAATAGAAGTTTTCACATCATTTGGGTAAATACTAAAGAATGAAATTACTGGGTCAAACTGTTAATACGTATTGTATTTGAAGCTGCTAAACCATTTTTGGGAATGGCTGAACCATTTTACATTCTCATCAGCAATGTATGAAAATTCCAGTTGCTTCCCATGCTTGTTAAGGGCTTGGTAGTATTCATTTCTTATTTTTAGCCATCCTAAAAGAAGTGTCATAGGCTGTCATTGTTCTTAGAACTTGCATTTCCCTAAATGAGTAGTGATGTTGAGCATTTTTGATGTTTATTTGCTATCTGCATATCTTCTTTGGTGAAGTATCTGTTCAAGTGTTTTCCTTTTTATTTTATTTTTTTTTCTTTTCTTTGAGAGAGTGCGTGCATATATGCATGGGGAGGACAGAAGGAGAGGGAGAGAGAGAATCTTAAGCAGGCTTCACGCTCAGTGAGGAGCCCGACATGGGGCTCAGTCTTACAACTGTGAGATCATGACCTGAGCCAAAATCAAGAGTTGGATACTCAACTGACTGAGCCACCCAGGCGCTCCAGGGTATAAAGTATTTATCAGATACATGATTTGCACTTAACTTTCTCATAAACTGTTGCTTGTCTTTTTATTCTCTTTTCAGTATGTTTTTTAAAACAGTTATTAAGAAATAATTAATACAATAAACTAAACATGTACAGAGTATCCATTTTGGTAAGCCTTGACATAGGTATACACCCGGGAAATCATCACCACAATTGAGATAATAAACGTATCCATCACTCTCGAAAGTCTCTGTGGGTCCCTTGGTAATTCTTCCATCCCACTTGTCCCAGGCAGCCACTAATTTTTTTTAATTACAAATTAGTTTGCATTTTCTAGAATTTATTTAAGTGAAATCATATAGTGTGTACTCTTTTTTCATTTAACAAAATTATTTTGCGATCCTTCTATGTTGTATCAAAGTTCAGTCTTGTTTTGTTGCCAAGTAGCATTCTGTTATATGGGTATGCCACAATTGGGTTATATCTGGTTTGGGGCTATTATAAATATATATTAATTTTTTTTGCACAAATCTTTTAAATGGATTTATACTTTCGTTTCTCTAGGAGTGAAATGGTTTGGTAATATGGTAAATGTGTTTAATTTTTTAAGAAGCTGGCAAACTGTTTTATAACATTTTACATTTTTATCAGCAATGTCTAAGAGGAGTTCTAGTTGATCCACATTATCAACAACATTTGATGGTCAGCCTTTAATTTTAGCTATCCGAGTAGGTTTGTAGTGATATATTTTTTAAGTGTTTTTTTTGTTTTTTTGGTTTTTTTTGCATTTATTTATTTTTGAGAGACAGAGTGAGACAGTGCACAAGTGGAGGAGGGGCAGGGGGAGAGGGAAACACAGACTCCGAAGCAGGCTCCAGGCTCTGCGCTGTCAGCACAGAGCCTGACGTGGGGCTTGAACCCACAAACTGTGAGATCGTGACCTGAGCTGAAGTCAGAAGCTCAACCGACTGAGCCACCCAGGCACCCCATGTAGTGAAATTATGGTTGGAATTTGGTTTTCCCTAATGACTAATGATGTATGTTTCATGTACTTATTTGCTGTTCATATATCTTTTTTGGTGAAGTGTCCAGTTTGTTGGTGCACCTTTTCATTGGTTTGCTTTCCTTATATTCAGAGGGTTTTTTTATATAATCTGAATATTATCAAATATGTGATTTGCAAATATTTTCTCCCACTCTGCAGCTTGTCCTTTCATTTTTTTGTGAGGAGGAGGAATTTTTAATTTTGATAAACATAAATTTGTCAAGTTTTTTTCTTTCAAGTATCATGCTTTTGACATATCTAAGGAATCTTTGGCTAATTCAAGGTCACAAATATTTTCTCCTGTTTTCTAGGTGTTTTATAGTTGTAGGTGTTTTCTTTTAACTTTATTGAGAAATAATTGACAGCTATATATATTTAAAGTGCACAGTGTAATGATTTGATATATATATACATTGTAGAATAGTATGTAGTTTTCAATTTTATATTTAAATGTATGATTACTCTTGACTAAAATTTTGCATATGCTGTCACATATGGATTGTTTAGTACTGCTAGTTTCCTTAAGTAATGCCTTAGTGACATTTCACAAGTATTGATATGTTGTATTTTAATTTTCATTTCATTCAACATCTTTGTTATTTCCCCTTTGAGTTTTTCTTTGACCCATAGGTTTAGAAGTATTTGATATCCAAGTGTTAGGCTTTTCCAGATATCCTTCAGTTACCATTTTCTAATATCATTCCATTGTGGTCAGAAAGCATACTTTTAATGCCTTGAATCTCTTTAAATTTATTGAGAGTTGATTTGGGGTCTAGAATGTGGTCTTTCTTGGTAAACGTTCTGTGTGCACATGAGAAGAAAGTGTATTCTGCTGTTGTTCATTGAGGTTTTTTATAAACGTCAGGTTACATATGTTGATAGTGTTACCCAACTCTAATGTATCCTTGATTTTCTATTTATTCTCTTAGTTATTAATAAAGAAGTATAGCTTATCTCTCACAATAATTATGGATTTGCTTATTTCACCTTGGTATTTATCAGTTTTGATGTGTTTTTGAAGCTCTCTCAATAGGTACATAAATGTTTCTAGTGTATGTCCTCATGGTAAAATGACTCTTTTATGACCAAGAAATTATCTTTATCCTTGGTAATATTTTTGACTTGAAATCTACTTTGTCAGATATTCATATAGTCACTCTAGCATTCTTTTGACTAATGTCAGTATGGTATGTGTTTTTGTTTTTTTTTTTTTTCCATTCTTTTCCTTTAAAACTATTTGTTTCTTGGGGCACCTGGGTGGGTCAGTCAGTTAAGTATCTGACTTCAGCTCAGGTCATGATCTTGCAGTTTGTGAGTTCGAGCCCCAAGTTGGGCTCTGTGCTGACAGCTCAGAGCCTGGGACCTGCGTCAGATTCGTTGTCTCCCTCTCTCTCTGCCCCTCCTCTGCTCGTGCTCTGTCTCTCCCAAAAATAAATAAACAAACAAAAAAAATTTTTTTTTTAATATTTGTTTCTTTATGTTTCAAGTGCATTTTTGGACATACAGTATAGTTGGGCTGGCCTTTTTTTCTATTCTGATAATCTTTGCCTTTTAGTTGAGGGTGTTTAGACCATTTACATTTAATGTGACTAATGATCTGGTTAGGTTTAAATTCACCATCTTTCTGTTTTCTGTTTGTCTTGTCTGCTTTTTGTTTCCTTCCTCCTGTGCCATCTTTTGAATTGAGTATTTTTGTGGTTCAGTTTTATCTCTTGGGTTTGTATATCAGCTGTAACTCTTTGCTTTAGAGATTGCTTTAACTTTCTGTAGTCTATCTACCATGTACTAATGTTATACATGTAGTATAATTACCTTAGAATATTGTACTTCCATTTCTCCCCTTTTGGCCTTTGTGCTTTTATTTTCTTATATAAAATAAGAATAAGAATGATTTTTTCTTCTATGTATGTTGTAAACTAAACACTGCATAGTAATTAATTTTTTTAAAAGTTACCTTTTAAAGAGATTTAAACATTTTTTTTAAATGTCAGGTGTTTTTTCACATTGTTACCATTCTCCCTTCTCTTATTCTTTTGTTGTACATCCAGATTTCCATAAAATCTGACCACTATATCTGTCTTGGCTGAAATTAGAAGTCCCAGTGTTTCCACTCTTTGCTTTAAGGATTTATGATTTACAATTTAATGGCTGGGCTTCAGTCAGTACTTTTAGATGCCCTAACTACATGATTTTTAGGGTGTTTTTTTTTCCCAATAATATTTATATCACACATTTAAAGATAGTTTTCATTCTTTAAAGATAGTATAAATGAGTTAGACTTATTCCTAGATATACATACTCATCTGCTGCTTTCAGTATTTCAATATTGAAGTTTTTTAGTATCTTGTAGTTAACTCTAAGTTTAGCTAGCTGTTAATATTCTAACATAAGACCAATGTGTCACTTCACCTTCAAAATAACATGCTTGTAATTTTCCTTCTCCTCTCCCCTTGTCATATGCAGAAAAATAATCCTATTTGAATAATCCTAATGAATGTACTCTTAGTGATCATTTAAGTCCTTTTGATAAGTTGGCATTTCTAGTAGAAATTAATAATAGTTTATTATACAAAGTGCAGTTTTATATATTTAGGATTCCCCTTAGTAATTAAATTCAGATGATTGTATCTTAAATGACTTAAAGGCACTGTAGGGCAATTAGGTGGGTGAAAATTTCTGTTTACAAAAGAGATCTATTTAGGGAAATAGAACTTAAAATTTTTGTTTAAATGGTTTCTTTTATAGAGTTATTTTAAAATAAATTTTTTCAGGGGGCCTGGGTGGCTCAATTGGTTAAGGTCAAGATCTCATGGTGTACAGGATTGAGCCCCTCACTGAGCTGTATGCTGAGAGGACAGAGCCTGCTTGGGATTCTCTCTCTCCCGCTCTGCCCTTCCCCGACTTGCACACGTTCTCTCTCTTTCAAAATAAATAAGTGAAGTTAAAACAAATTTTTTTTAAATAAGTTTTTTCTAAGCTTTGAATAATCCAGGTAATGAGGAAATCTCTAATGACTGAGCAAGTATGTCAAGTCACTAAAAACACCAACAATCTGTGGGTTCTGGGGAGAGTGGTGGTATGTGCTATAGAATGTTTCTGTAAAACTATAGTTCATATATCTTTCTCGTTGGTAGTGTGTGAAAAAATCTTCTTTACCCCTGCTGCTGGTAGTCATTTCCTGTTTTGGGGGAAGGGGATGGTGAGGGAGATGCATTAAATCATTAAGAGACAGTTGAGGAGTAAGTTTTGTTGGGACAGCCCGCTTCTGGCAGGACATCATAAGGATCTTTGCAGACCCACTTCCCAGTGAAACTGGCAAAAATTACTTGTTTTGATAGCAGTCATTTAAAGTCTGAAAATGGTCCTAAGGGTCTACAACAAATGAAGAAAGAAAATCTGCTAAAACTTGGGAAGAACAGCCCAAGTCTGTGGTATTTGAACCAAGACTTGCTTCCTCTCTCCCCTTTTCTAACTCAACAAGATGGAACCTGCACTCCACACTGGTGCAGCCAAGAACACAGGATTCCCTCTCTCCTCACCACCTAGTTGGAGGGCACCTTCCTGAGAGGAGCAGATGTCAGGATTTCTCATTCTGCCCAGCTACACGTTGCTGAGGCTACATGTTCTGGGCATGTGGGCCTGAGAGGCAGGGGCTTACTTCTGCTATCCCACTCATGGCACAGAAACGCTGCTTGTGCACAGTGCCACTGAGAATTACTCATGTCTCAGCTCTTCAGGTAGCAGTTCCACACTGGGAGAAAGATGCAAGTTCCCTCCACGCTACCAAGCATTTTGGTCTCAAAGTTGGGTTGTCATTCTATAGTGAGCCGCTATCCCTGCTCTCAGACCCATGGCTCAGAGAGTTATACAATAGAGAGTTCCGCATCTCTTTCCAAAGTAACTAACTTTATTTGTAACAATGTGTGGAAAATATCAAGCCTACGGATATTCTCAAAAACAGTGGAGGTTGTGAAGGCAATGAGGAAGAGTTTGGTAGATGCATTGGAGGTAAATAAAGGATATTTTGGCTAGCTTGCTGGAGGGAACCAGGGAAATACTGAGCTTGAAGGAAACCTCCTAGGGTCAGAATAAATCGCAAATATTGAGCTCCCTCCAAAGGAACTGAGATTTGTGTGGAGCAGTTTATGCTTCAGCATCGTTGAAAACAATAGAGCAATGAGCTGACAAGTAGTGCTGCTTAAAAGCTGGGTTTTGTAAGGGAAAGAGACAGGGAGCCCTGCCAAAACTGCTGTCATTTCATGGTAACTTTGGGAATGCCCAAGACTGTGCCTCCTGATCAAGAACACCAGGGGCTTCACACTGAGGAAAGATGAGGGAATAGACTTCACTGAAATGATCTAAGCAATGAGTTAATACAATAAACAAATAAATAACAATAACAAACCCCAGAGGGAGGCAACCAGTATCCAGAGTCAGTACAGTACAGAATCTAAAATGTCCAGTTTCCAACAGTATTAGAAGACATGGAAAGAAACAGGAAAGTATGACCTCAGAGACTGCCAATTGAGTTGGTCAGATGTGAGATTTAACAAAGATTTCAGATTAGCTATTATAAATATATTTGGAGAACTAAAGAAACCAGGGTTAAAGAAGTAAGGGAAAGTATGATGACAGTTTCTATCAAATAGAGAATGTCAATTAAGAGAAATTATAAAAAACTAGTTGGAAATTCTGAGTTTGAAAAGTATGAAATGAAAAATTCACTAGAGGGGCTCAATGATAGACTTGAATTGGCAGAAGAAACAATTAGCAAATTTGTAGTTAGATTGATAGAGATTATGCATTCTGAAGAACAAAAAAGAGTGAAGAATAATGAACAGAATCTCAGAGGAATGTAGGATACCATTAACCGTATTAGCATATATGTAATGAAAATACCAAGGGAAGGAAAGAGCATACTTTAAGAAACAATGGGTGAAACTTCCCAAATTAACTGAAAAACATTCATCTGCATATTTTGGAACCTTAGTGAACTCCAAGTAGGATAAATTGCAAGAGATTCACAGACGCCTCAAAATAAAGATGCTGAAAGTCAAAGAAAAGGAGAAAATCTTGAAAGCAGGAAGAGAAAAGCAACTCATCACTTACAAGGGAACCCCCAGTAAAATTAATAGTTAGTTTCTTATCAGACAGAGGGCATAATACAGTGGGATAACACAATCAGAAGTGCTGAAAGAGAAAAAATTGCCAACCTGGGTGCCTAGGTGGCTGTCTGACTTCGGTTCAGGTCATGATCTCACAGTTCGTGAGTTTGGGCCCTGCATCGGGCTCTGTGCTGACAGCTCAGAGCCTGGAGCCTGCTTTGGATTCTGTGTCTCCCTCTCTCTCTGCCCTTCCCCAACTTGTGCTCTGTCTCTCTCTGCCTCTCAAAAATAAAGAAAAAAAAAAAGAGAAAAAGAAAAAAATTGCCAACCAAGAATTTTATCTTTCAAAAAGGAAGGCTAAATAAAAACATTTCTCAGACACACAAAACTGAGAGGATTTGTTGCTAGCAGACCCACTTTATAAGAAACACTAAAGAAAGTTCTTTAGGCTAAAAGCAATGACCCCACACAGTAATTCTAACATCCCCCCCCAATCCCCCCACACAAGAGCATCAGTATAGATAATTACATGATAATATAATATAAATGCATATTTCTCCTCCCTTTTACTGATTTTAAAAGCAGTTGTGTAAACAATAAGTATATAATGTATTTTGAGCCTATAACACATAGAAATGTAGTATATATGCTCATAACAGCATAAAGGAAGTTTATGGGAGCAAAGCTGTATTAAACTAAAAAAATGACTCCACATGGTAACTTGAATTCACAGGAATAAATCAAGAGAACCAGAAATGATAAATGTGAGGTTAATAAAAGCTATAAGTATATACTTGCTCTCTTCTCTCAGCTTCTTTAAAGGTCCTAATAATATAAGGTAATAGTTATAACATTTATACTTTGAGTAATATTTTATTATTGAGTTTATAACATTTATAGATGTAGTGTGTATATAACAATAATAGCTCAAAAAGGGGGGAAAAGAAATAGAGCTGTATAGGAATAATGTTTTTATATCTCATTGGAGTTAGTATAAATCTGAAGCCTAATCTGATAAAATATGTGTGGAAAGCCCTAGAACAAGCATGAAGGGAGTAACTTTAAAAAAAAATCACTAAAAAGATTAAAATACTACATTAGAAAATATGCACTTAATGCAAAACAGAGCAGTAAAGGAGGAAAAGAGCAACAAAAATATAAGACACATGGCAAACAAAAAGTAAGGTGGTAGACATAAATCCAGCTGTATTGATGATATTAAATGTAAATGTATTAAATAATCAAAAGGCATTGTTATCAGGCTGGATTAAAAAAAATAGGTACAGGATCTAACCATATGCTCTCTTTAGGAGACATACTTTAGATGCAAGATACAAATATATCAGAACTAAAAGTATGGCAAAAGGTATATCATGCAAACAGCAACCATAAGAAAGCCAGAGTAGTTAATGCTAATATCAGATAAAATACACTTTAAAATGATAAAAAATAAAGTCATTGGAGATAATGATACAAGTGTGACTTCATTAGGAAAGATATAATTATACATATATGCATCTAACAACAAAGCCCTGAGAAATGAAGCAAAACCTAACAGAAATGAAGAAATAGACAATAGTTATGGCTCCCCCATTTTTAGTATTGGATAGAACAATGAGGCAGAAGATTAAGAAGAAATATGAAGTCTTAGGGGTGTCTGGTAGGCTCAGTTGGTTAAGCGTCCGACTTTGGCTCAGGTCATGATCTTGCAGTCTGAATTCAAGCCCGTGTTGGGCTCTGTGCTGACAGCTTGGAACTTGGAGCCTGCTTTGGATTCTGTGTCTCCCTCCCTCTTTGCCCCTCCCCTGCCCTCACTCTGTCTCTCTCTCAAAAAATAAACAAACATTAAAAAAAAAATTTTTTAAAAAGCAACATAGAGTCTTGAACAGACAACTATATGTAATAGACATCTATAGAACACTCTACCCAACAATAGCAGAATATGTATTCTTCTAAAGAGCACATGGAACATTTTCCAGGAAATACCATATGCTAGGCTAAAGAACCAACCTCAATATATTTAAAAGGATAGAATTAATACAAGGCATAGTTTCAAACCACAATGAATGATACTAGAAATAAACAATCCTGGGAAACTCACAAATGTGTAGAACTTAAACAGGATACTCTTTTTTGTTTTAAGTTTATTTATTTTGAGAGAGAAAGGAGGGGAAGGAGGGAGAAGGGGAGGGGCAGAAACAGGGGGAGAGAGAGAATCCCATGCAGGCTACATGCTGTCAGTGCGGAGCCTGACGTGGGTCTCAAACTCACGAACCGTGAGGTCATGACTTGACCTGAAATCATGGGTCAGATGCTTAACCGAGCTGCCCAAGCACCCCTTAAGCAAGATACACTTAAATAACCAATGGGACAAAAAGAAAATCAAAAGTGAAGTTAGGAAATACCATGAGATGAATGAAAATGAAGACACAACATACGAAACATGACTATAGCTAATGCAGTGCTTAGAAAGATGTTTATAATTTTAAATGTATGCTTAAAAAGAAGAAAGGTGTCCACAACCCAAGCTACTTTAAGACACTGGAAAGGAGTAAATTAAAACTAAACCAAGAAAAGGAAGGAAATTATAAAAATTATAGCAGAAATCAAAGGAAATAAAGCCATAGAGAAAGGTAATAAAACCAAAAGCTGGTTCTTTGAAAATATCAACAAAATTGGCAAACACTTTTGCTAGGAGGGTCTTTTTTTCATTGACCAAGAAGAAAAAAAAAGACTCAAATTACCAGAATGAGAGTTAAAAGATGGAACATAATTATTGTTCTTACAGAAATAAGGATTGTAAAGGAATAACAAGTCCATGCCAATAAATTAGATAATTTATATGACATGGACAAATTCCTAAGACACAACTCCCAAAACTGACTCAAGAAAAATAGAGAATCTGAATAGTCTATGAGAAGTAAAGAGATTGAATTAGTAATCAAAAAACTACCCACAAAGAAAAACCCAGGCCCAGATGCTTTCACTAGTGAGCTCTACCAAACATGAAAAAAAAAAGAATCAAATCCAATTATTTTACAAATTCTTGCAAAAAATAGACTTAATTGGGGATATGTGTACCCTGTACACTTGGTGAAGTGGAAAGGGTGACAGCATAAAAGAAAAAGCAGTAGTAAGATACTTAGTTTCTCCTGTGACTGGGGCATTAAGCATCCTTGCTTTGAGTAGAACTTCTTTTTATGTAGTGGCCTACTGGATTCATTATCTTGTATCTGGTTTATAAGACTTCAATTTATACATGTCCTTAAAGAATATTGTATTGGCTGAATGAGGGAAACCCTTTGAAGGCAGATCCATTGATGATTGAATCTGAAATTATTTCCAAATAGCAAGGCTTTTTAAAAACATTTTTTAAATGTTTATTTTTGAAAAAAGCATTTTTTACATTATTTTTGAGAGAGAGAGAGACAGAGCACAAGTGGGAGAGGGGCAGAGAGAGAGGGAGACAGAATTCAAAGCAGGCTCCAGGCTCTGATCTGTCAGCACAGAGCCTGACGTGGGGCTCGAACCTATGAACCATGAGATCATGACCTGAGCCAAAGTCGGTAGCTCGACTGACTCAGCCACCCAGGTGCCCCTAAATGTTTATTTTTGAGAGAGAAAGAGACAGAGTGTGAGTGGGGAGAGGAAGAGAGAAAGACACAGAATCTGAAGCAGGTTCCAGGCTATGAGCTGTCCGCACAGAGCCCGACGTGGGGCCCAAACTTGTGAATTGCAAGATCACGACCTGAGCCAAAGTCGGACACTTAGCCCACTGAGCCACCCAGGCATCCCCCAAATAGTGAGATTTTGAGTTTACAAGAAAATAACAAATACTAGCTGTACTTACTGGTTCTAATTTTATAATACCAGTCTGATGGCATTAGTAAATTTTCTGATTTCAGGTTTTTAATAATCTAGATTTTAGTGTTATTATAAGAATAAAGTACCTTAATGTGTTCCTTCCATCATTTTGGATAAGGTTACATAGTATAAGCTAGGGCTGACTTTGCTAATTTTTTTTCATTTCCATTTATGTTTTCTTCTTTACATCTTAGTTTAACACTTTTCCAAGGGACCTTACTTACATTTATATAGCATATTTGCCAAAGATCATTTGTATATATTTCATTTGAGTCTCACAAAATTTTGAGGTTAGTAGGTCAGCTATTCTTTTTTCTTTGTGTGTATGTATGCATAATGTGTGCATATGTTTGGGGTGTGTGCTTAAACATAGCAATTGTGGCATACTTCTTTACAATTTGGAATGGCTTTCCATTAGTGTTTCAATACATGGCAGTGCTGGAACTCTTGATTACAACTTCCCTTACAAGTAAGTACCAATAAACCTTTTGTTAACTGTTAGAGGAAGCTGGTTTTTCAGATTGCAGTTGTTGCCAATGCACATACAACCAATTTATGCAAAGTAATAATAGTAATAGCTAACATTTACTGAGTAAGTATCAGTCATTGTGGTCAAGAGAATTTTTCCAGCTAAACCTTAAATTATTTGATGAAATTCTGAATTTACTGCTATTTTTTATCTTAAGCTAGAGCAGTGATTCTCAAACAAGGGGCAAGTCTCCCCCCCCCCCCCCCCGCCCCCTCCCGCCAGACAACATTTGATAATGTCTGGAACAGTTTTGATTGCCGTAACTTATGGGTGCCACTGGTTTCTAGTGGGTAGAGGCTAGGGATGCTGCTAAACATCTTACAGTGTACATGGTAGCTTCCCACAAATTATCTGGCCCAAAATGTTAATAGTGTTGAGGCTGAGAATTGCTGGGCTAAGGTGATTTTGCCTTCATCCTGTGAGCAGTGACTCTTGAAGGCCTGAGGAAAAATGATACTTTCTTCTAGTGTTTTTGGCTCATCTGTAATATTTTCATGCCAATATTCCTCAGGATATAAGCTGGCTACCAGGACATGTAGCTCTGGAAAGGTTTAGGTGTATGCTATCTCAGGGAAAACCTAGAACAGCCCTTTTTGGATCACCGTTCTCCATGCTCAACCCAGTCTACCAAAATGTCTGTTTCTGCCTTCAGGGTGACGTGATCCAAGGACCTTATTGCTGTCTTTTGCCTTTGATTTTAGTCAAGATACCCTCATTCCACCTGATGGAATTTTTCCCCCCACTTAATGGAACTTAATTATTGAATCCAACTGAGAAAATAATTTTAAGTTTTCAATTTCTTCTCTCTCAGAAGCTTCCAACTGCTTAGAGAAATTTATTCATTCCTATTTTTATAATTTGATTCTTTGAACATCAGTAGTTTATGGAAGGAAGGCATTATGAAGTATTATAAAGCTCTGCCATATTGAAACTCTACATATGAGACAGGAGAGTGATGTTAAGTCATACTAGCTTAGGCAATGTCACGTGAACTAAGTCGTTTGGTGAAGCTATGATTCAGGCTTAGCTATGTATGACATAAAAGCATACTATGTTTATTCTACCAGACAGATGCAAGTAGAGTTTAATTTAAATATATTATAGAACCAATCTTTTCATTTGGTAAGTTATTCAGGACTCTTTTTTTTCCCTCCATTTTGCTTGCACAAGTACTTCATTGCTGATGTTTATCTCAGAAATTTCTAGCAGGTAAAATGTTAACCTTTTGAAGAATGTCATTACCCTCTGTTATTACAGTAGTGATTTGGTGAAATTTCAAATGGTACTTTCTCTGAAAGAATTTACTTCCAGTAACTAATATATACTGTTGGGCATCAGTATTTGCTTTGAAATAATAGATTTGTGTTTTATTTTTAACCAGAGAACTTGTCACGTGAGTTAAAATCTTTATTTTAGTTCATGAGACTCTATAGTGGTGGTTCTGTATGTCCGACCCCTAGACCAGCAGCATCGCCATCATCTAAGAGCTTGTTAGAATGCCAATTTTCAGACCAATTGAAACCTTCTCTGACCTACAGAATCAGAAACCCGGGTTAGAGCCAAAGAGTCTGTTTAACAAGTCTTCCACAGATTCTTTCTTTCTTTTTTTAATTTTTTTTTTAAATTTACATCCAAATTAGTTAGCATATAGTACAACAGTGCTTTCAGGAGTAGATTCCTTAATGCCCCTTACCCATTTAGCCCATCCCCCCTCCCATACCTCCTTCAGTAACCCTCTCTTCTCCATATTTATGTCTCTTCTGTTTTGTCCCCCTCCCTGTTTTTATATTATTTTTGTTTCCCTTCCCTTATGTCCATCTGTTTTGTCTCTTAAAGTCCTCTTATGAGTGAAGTCATATGATTTTTGGCTTTCTCTGACTAATTTCACTTAGCATAATACCCTCCAGTTCCATCCATGTAGTTGCAAATAGCAAGATTTCATTCTTTTTGATTGCCGAGTAATACTCCAGTGTGTGTGTGTGTGTGTGTGTGTGTGTGTGTGTGTGTGTGTGTGTGTGTACACATTCATCCATCGATGGACATTTGGGCTCCTTCCATATTTGACTATTTGATAGTGCTGCTATGAACATTGGGGTGCATTTGTCCCTTCAAAACAGCACACCTGTATCCCTTGGATAAATACCTAGTAGTGCAATTGCTGAGTCATAGGGTAGTTCTGTTTTTAGTTTTTTGAGAAACCCCCATACTGTTTTCCAGAGTGGCTGCACCAGCTTGCATTCCCAAGGTCTTCCAGTGATTCTTATACGTGGTAAAGTTTGGGAACTTCTCTACAGAGAGTGTGTTGTTGGACTGAGTTCACTTCATTTTAATGCATTGCACTTGTTCTCTTTTTGTTCTTATTACATTTTAAACCTGTATTATTTGTGTGAAGATAAGATATCCAAATTATTGACCAACCTCAAGTAACACATGTAACATGTTTAAAGAAAGACTTCTTGGGCAGATTTGAGAAATATTATTTCAAGCAATCAGGATAGGTATTTGTATAAATCACTGTAAAGTGAAGCGCTTAAGAGATTTCATTCAAAATCCTGGATTGTGGAAATATAATTGTTTGGCACTCGGGCTGCTAAGTTAAACAGACTTCTGAGGCATGAAATCAAGGAATATATATTTGAAAAAACCCACACATGCTCCCATAGTAACTTTTAAAATGGAAATTAAAGTGATGATAATAGATATCAAAGAGGGAGTATGCTGAAATCTGTACCTGTAAAGAAAAAAAAAAAATCTTAAACTATACTCTAAAAAGTCATGTGTATGTATTTACACAAACACCGTAGAGGTGTTTTTTAGAAGAGGTTAAAAAAAAAAGAATATCTTATTTGGGTACCTGTAATAATAGTTAGCCTACCTGAGAATATTTTTTTAAATGTAGTTTTAATTAGTATTAATGCTCTAATTAATGTATTCATAATCACCACTGAAATGATATTATGTTATCTATAGAATACAGGAGATATAATAGTGTTGAATTTACAAAGCTGTGCTTTCTGTAGCTTCCAAATCTTCGGACTTCTTACTGCATAAGCAATGCCAGAATATTGAGGTATTTCAATTAGTCACCTTAATTTTCTAAGTTATATTTTTTCATATGCAGGTTGAAACTCCAACTACTAAACTCCAATTAGAGTCTGTCCCCTAGTTCTCTTTCAAAAGAGGTGCTATGTGTATTGCGTTTTATTTCTCTTTGTTGATGAATTAGTTTAGATTGTAAATGTTAGTTTAGACTTTTTTAGTGAGGTCTTATATTTGTTAGGTCCTAGGTCTAGAGACTGTTATCTCTAAAGTTTATATTATATTTACAGGCAATATTTTAACAAACTGGACTGTTCAGTCATTTTGCTAATAATAAAAATGATCAAAATCCCAGACAATGCCTGTTTTTTCTTTTTTAGAGAACACTTATAGTTTCAGGATTTGGTTGGCAGGATGGGGTAACCTTGTATGTTGTTAATTTGCTGTTTTTGTTTTACTTCCAACTTTAGGGCATCTAGCCTCCCTAACAGGTTAGAGGCCAAGGATATTTGCATGCAGTGTAAAAAAGAATGTTAATAAGTTGGATGTCTGCTAGTACTTAGTGTCTTTTTTGATACTATAGACAAAGAAGGCAGAGAGCTGTAGAGATGGGGAGGATGGGAAGGGGAGGGAGAGAGAAATATAATAAAAAACTACAGGGTCTGAATTGATCTGTATTTGCTCTGAAATTATGCATAATAAATGTAGTTTACTGTTCAGTGTATTTATTTAGCTCAGTAATAATGTCTATCTTTTCAGGATTTGTACATTATTAAGTATCTGAACTTAAATTAATTGATAATTTTTTAAAAAGGACTTCATTTACAAAATAATAATTTGTTGTAGTTCAGAATTAAAATTCAAAGACTCTTATTTGACCATCCAAATTTAATACTTTGAAAAATAATGGGATTGTTTTTCATCCTGAAATTAACAGTAGCTAATTGTAGAAAATGAGGAAAATTCTGAAAAATTATTTAGAAGAAAATGTAACTCACACATGATTCTGCCACTCAGAAATAATCACATTTAATGTTTTGGTATATTTCCTCCCTTCTTTTAAAAACTAAATTTTTATTTATTTTTTATTTATTATTATTTTTAAAATTTTTAAATGTTTATTTATTTTTGAGAGATCCAGACAAGAGCACAAGCAGGGGAGGCAGAGAGAGAGGGAGACACGGAATCCAAAGCAATCTCCAGGCTCTGAGCTGTCAGCACAGAGCCCGATGCAGGGCTCGAACCCACAGGCCATGAGATCATGACCTGAGCTGAAGTCGGCCGCTTAACCGACTGAGCCACCCAGGCACCCCTAAAAAATAAATTTTTAAAATTGAGATCATTCACATCCTTCTTTATTATTTTTTTAATCTAATGTAATTGTAAGATTTTTTTATATCCTTACTAGTCTTAAAAAATAACAACTGAATATTTTTATATCAAAATTTAATTTTTTCTGTATTGTCAAACATCTGTTACCATTTTTTTTACTGCCGTAGAAATCATGCAGTGAACTTTTCTGTTCATAAATCTTTATCTTTATTATAAGTCTTTATCTGTATCTGATTATTTCCTTCTAGATTCCTACATGGGGACTTACTGAGAGAATATAAATGTTTTCAAGATTCTTAATGTGAATTGCCAAATTGCTATCCAAAAACATTGATCCAATTTAACTTCTACCAACAGTGTATAAGATAACCTATTAAGGAATACTCTTGTCAGCACAAAATATTACTGCGTTTAAAAATCAGTCTGTTTCTTTCATGAAAAATCATGTCTTATTCTATCAAGTATTGTCAAATACTAAAATTACTGTTATTTTATGTTGTTGTTTAAGATAGATTAATTAGACTTTAGAAAAACCATACCTGGATTTTTTCATTTTGAATGAAAATGTAATATAGTAGAAAACTGTCAACAATAGGAAAGTTGAAAATAATTAGGTTATTGTAATGGTCTGAGGGTCATTGGGAACCATTTTATTATTACTGAAACAGTGCAACTGAAAGCAAGAGAAAATGCATACTGAGAAGATATTTTTCTATCATTGAAAAAATAAATGCTTGCTGTTTTTCAAGTTTTAGCAATAGCAATAATAGCATATGGCTTTAAGAACACTGCTTTGAAATTAGATTCTTTAGTTTCTTATTAAGATTATGCCTCTTGCTTACTATGTTTATATTGGATAAATTATCTAGTCTCCAGGTCTCAGTTTCTTTATCAAATGAAGATTAAAAAAGAATTTCTTTTAAGGATTATACAAGATGACACATGTAAAGTACAAAGCAGTGTGCCTGGCAGTTGGCTAATGCTAAATAAATGTTAGTTTTTATTTGGCAGGTTTTGGAAGATTTATTTATTCAACAGATATTTATTGAGCACTTACAGTTTGCTTCACCCTTTCTAGACATTGAGGATGCAGTCATGAAACAAACTAACAAATCCCTAATGAACCTTGTATTTTAATTAGGGGCAAGAAGGGATGATAATATCTTGTAAAATAGAGTAACCACAAACAAGAGTTTTAAAAACTTGGAATAAATGACTTCATATGAATAAATGGCCTTATAACAAAGTCAGGTGAAGAATGATTTCTGCCTGTTGAGGGAGGAATACCTTTGCACTGTTTTTTTTGCTTTCTGTTTGATTTTTATTCATTTGAAATATGATGTGATTAGTATCTGCTTTCCTTCACTTGGCAAACTCAAGTTGTTGGAAAATAAAGCATCTAGTTTTTATGGTAATGCATATTGGAATTAATGATGCTGTAATTATTTCTTTGAGAAAGGAAGAAGGAATTGCTTTGTTGAGAACTAAACAGCTGAGTACATGTATATTTTGAAATATATTAATAGAAAGTATTCATTTTCTTTGCTTAGCTAATAGCAAAGTGCTATAAAATTGGTCTTGAAAATGAGAGAGATGTAATATTTATTTTTAAAAGTAATATTTGTCTTTAAAATGACTTATGAAATACTTTTGAATATTTAAATCCGATAAAATAGATTGCCGCAAGAGAATGTATTAGTTATCTATGGCTACATAACAAATTATCCCAAAACCTAATACTTAAAACAACAAACATATGTTATCTTAAAGTTTCTGTGGGTTCTAAATGTGGGTACAATTTAGCTGTATACTCTGGCTGAATCTCACAGTCAATCTGTTTCAATCAAGACATCAGGCAAGGTGTTGGCCTGGGGCTACATTCATCTCAGGGTTTGTCTCAGGGAAGATCTGCTTCCAAACTAACTTCAGTGGTTGTTGGAAAAATTCAGTTCCTTGTGGGGCGTTGAACTGAGGGCCTTAGTTCTTTGCTGTTTGTTGGCTGGATGTCTCCCTCAGTTCTTGCTTTTCCACAGGGCAACTTATATAGGGCACCTGGTTTCCATTGGAGCAAACAAGTTGGAGAACAGAACAAGGTAAACAAGATGGAGTCCAGAATCTGTATGTAACCTAATCTCAGAAGTGATATTCCCTCTGTTGTATTCTTGATCTGAGAAGCAAAGCAGTAGGTTTAGCCTGCATGTGAGGAATTACATAGAGACATGAGTAACTGTCACAAGTCAGGAATCACTGGGAGCCTTTTTAGAAGCTGCCTACCCATAGAAAGCAAAGCAAAGCAAAGTAAAACATCCATGGGAAGCATCTATGAAAAACTAAGTGATAAGATATTCCCATGAGCCCTAAATTCCAGAGGTGGGGGTAGCTCACAGCTATAAGACCTGAGTAGTCTGTGAGGGAGTAAGCATAGAGAAATAATGGATCATCTGACAGACTAGAAAATAAGAAAACCCTAAAATACCCTGCAAACCAAAATATTCTCTAAGTATCTACAAGAAAACATAATAGACCAATTTGCAAAAAGTAAGTGGAACTAGAATAGGTGCAGATGATACATGATAAGGTTGAAGGAGTTGGATCATCTAGGCATTATGAACTCTCGAAACTGCAGCGGAAGCTCTCTTCTAGGACAAACCCACACTGAGAGGAAATTGCTGGAAAAAAGTCCAAACTGTGCAGTGCAGGGACCATAGAGATAAAAGAAAAAGATGCAACTAAAAGCAAGGGAGGGGTCTTAGTAGATCTCAGAGAGCATGCTGCTTCTTAAAGACCACACAGAAATAACAGAGTGAGCTTCGAGTTGAGCCATACCTCCTTCTTAAAAGTTCCAGAAAAGTAATTTCACTTAAAAATGAATAAAAAAATAAGAGAAGAAAAACACTGAACAAAGTATTATGAAAAAAAGAGAATAAGGAGCAAAATGACTTCTTCAAGACAATAAATGCAAATCAGGAGGATGTGCCCACAAAACAGAAGAGTACTATAATCTTTTAAAACAAGCTGAAAAAAATTTTAAAAATGGTATAAAGTATAAAATGGAATTAGAAAACTCAGCAATTAGATGATAGAATTTAGGAAAGATCAGAATAAAGCTATAAAACTTCAGAAATGAACCCTAATCCAGAATTCAGGAGTAAATAAACATCACAGGTAATGTGTAAAGAGATACAAGGTGAAAAAGAAAAAACATTGACAGAAGATTTAAGAGAAAGCAACAAATATCGAAAACAAAGACAATCCAATATATGGATAATGCACACCCCTGTAGAAACAGAGAAATTGAACAAATATTAAAAGCTATAATTCAAAAAACATTTTTGAAATTAAAAAAAATTTTTTGAAACTGCATATTAAAAGGACACACTGTATACCCCAGAATATTGACCCAAAACAATGACAACTGATAAAATTGCTGATAGAGGGGCACCTGGGTGGCTCAGTGGTTAAATGTCCAACTTTGGCTCAGGTCATGATCTTGCAGTTTGTGAAATGAGCCCCACGTTGGGCTCTGTGGTGACAGCTCAGAGCCTGGAGCTTGCTTTGGAGTCTGTCTTCCTCTCTCTCTGCCCCTTCCCTGCTCGTGTTCTCTCTTGTTCTCAGAAATAAACCTTAAAAAAAAAAATGCTGATAGAATCAGTGAACTTTAAAGAAAAAACCTGTGGGCACCAGGCACAAACACTGATTTATAAAGAAAGTATGATTGTCAACAGACTTTTTTTTATTGGTTAGCATAACCTTTTTTTTTTTCTAATTTATTATCTTTTAAGTTTTTATTTAAATTCCAGTTAACATACAGTGTAATACTAGTTTCAGATGTGCAATTTAGTGAATCAGCACTTCCGTATATCACCTGGTGTTCATCACAAGTACACTCTTTTTTTCATTAAAGGAAACATTTGTTTTTAATGTTTATTTTGAGAGAGCGTGCTCAAACAGGGGAGGGGCAGAGAGAGAGGGGAGAGACAGAATCCCAAGCAGGCTCTGCACTGACAGGTGAGATGTGGCACTCAAACTCACAAACTGCCCATGAGATCATGACCTGAGCCAAAATTAAGTCAGTCGCTTAACTGACTTAGCCACCTAAACACCCCAACAAGTACACTCCTTAATCCCCATCACCTTTTCAACACACCTCCCCATTCCCCTCCGCCCTGGTAACCATCAGTTTGTTCTCTATAGTTGAGTCTGTTTCTTGGTTTGCCTGTCTCTTTTTTGCCCCCTGTGTTCATTTGTTTTGTTTCTTAAATTCCACATATAAGTGAAATCATATGATATTTGTCTTTCTAAGACTGATTTTGCTTAACATAATACTCTCTAGCTCCATCCAAGTTGTTGCAAATGGCAAGATTTCATCCTTTTTTATGCCTAAGTAATATTCCATTGTTTGTATATACCACCTCTTTATCCATTCATCAATCGATGATCACTTGGGCTGTTTCTATAGTTTGGCTATTGTAGGTAATGCTGCTATAAACATCAAGGTGCATGTTGTCATCAGACTTTTTAACAGTAATACTTTATTGTAAAAGAAATAGAGTAACACATTTAAGATACTCAAGGAAAGAAAATGTGAGTCAAGGGGGTAATATGTGGATTTATTTTCAGCAAAATGACTTTGAAATGTGAAAGCTGTGAAAAATCTTAATTGATATGTAGAAAACTCAGGGATTGTTGTTCCCATCCTCTATTCCTGACAAATTTGACTAGAGAATAAGTCTCATGCAAAATCACTAGCAAGATAAGGACATGAGGATTGGTGGCTACCTCTAGGTCTTTTTTCCTCTCTTAAAGATTCCTAATGAACAGACACCTTCATTAGCTTCATTAGCTCAAGTTATTTCAGGTATTATGCTATAAATGTTCATATTGGTTACATTCTTTAGGACAGCAGCCTTGAATAGGAAAGTAATAGGTCTTTTTGTTTAGAGTGGTTTTTTTTGTATAATGGTTTAACCATAGTTCCTTTTGAGAATTGAGACACCACTTTGCTATATAGAGCAGTGTTTTTCAATCCTGGCACCTTTACTAATTTTGGCTGGATAATTCTTTGTGGGGCTGTTCTGTGCATTGTAAAATGTACAGCACCATCGCTGGCCTCTACCAAATAGATGTCAGTAACACCCCGTCTCTGTTAAGACAACCAAAAATATCTCTACATTGCTAGTGTATCTTAGAGGGCAAAGTGGGCCCAAATGGAGAGCTACTGCTATAAAGAAGTGTTGAATATTCCTACAGAGAACTTATTAGTATATGACTGCACTTGATAAACATGAAAAATCACCTTCAAGTTGTAATAGAAGGAAGAGCTAATAAAAGAAATTAATCTGCCAGGATAATGGCATTATATGTTGGATTTTATATTTCATAAACTTTACATTTTAAATGAGATATATATTTTTACACTTACAATCTATAAGTAATTATGCACTTACTGGATTAATTCTGAAATTAAGTTAGGTATAAAATGCTAGTTTCAGAGAAGACTAAGTATCAGTGTAGTATGTAACAAAAATGTGATTGATAGAATTTCAAATTTAAACATACATTTTTGTCCCATACATTCATGTTTTTTAATGCTTAAATTTAAATTTACCAATTTATTTTCAGTATTTTACATTTTAAGTTTCTATATATTCTCAATATGTTAAAACTTAGAAATGTCTTCGTGATTATAATTTGTACTGTGGAAGGACTTGTTGGTATATAGGAAGGGTACTTTTTTAGGCAAATATACTTGTAAGAATATGAGAAAGGCACTCACTTATAAATTCCTACTTATCCGAGGGTATATAGAAAAGCTATACTTCTTGGCATGACACTGAAATAAAGGGATGCAAAATTTAGGGGTCAGGATGTCTAGCCCCTAAATGTCTGCATGGCATTTCCTGGAGCTTTTAAACTTGAGTGTGCAGATTCTGCCACTTCTAGGTGACAATGTTTTCTTTGAGGTAGCTTTGATTTCATGATGAACACACAGGAAATAATAAAATTTATATAGTTGAAATTTGCTGTACCCTGAATTTTCTCTGGAATTATTAAGTTAAGGATAACTCTCTGGTCTTAAATTTTATCAAAATTGAATATTTTGACCAGTAAAACTAAACCTTTAAAGTATAAAATGTTCATTAAAACTTGAAAAAGTTCACATTTTCAGCAATCAGTATTTGCTGGCCTTCCATTTAAGTACCAAGTATTGCAAGATTAATGGATGTATTTTCAGACAAGGTAAGATACCTCCACATCAGCTGTTACAAGCTCGTTTTTCTTATAAGTGCTTTATACTTCAGATTGGTTTGAAGGACCTTATCATAATTCTGGTTTTCAAGATTTAAAAATGGAGGTGATCTCTGCTGATTTAATATGATTCATCTCCTTCTGGCCTTGTATTTCCCAGCGTAGCATTCCACAAATTGCCCTATAAGATATGCATGGCTTTGAGGGTGGGGATCTCCAGAAGGATCTGTGAATCTGAGAAAAGCTGCATATTATATCCTACTTAGAGATTCACTATGCATATTAACATATTAAGTGCTCTTAGCTAAAGAAAATGGCTTAACCCAGTATCTCTGAAAGTTAATTTACCATGGAATCCTTGTGGGTAGAGTATCTGTTATGATCTTGAGGAACAAATATTTTGTGGACCAGTTTTGGAAGCACTACTCTAATAGAAGATGAAACCCTGCTTTCTCAAACTATTAAATGACCAGTGGAGGGGAGGTGTAAAAAGTATTAACATAAAAAAAGTTGTAGAGAACTAAAGGAAAAAATTGAGGTTGAAGGGAGGATGCTTGTAAGTTTTAAAAATGGGAGAGAGTAGGTTTAAAAAGGTGACTGACTATAAAGTGAAATTATGAAATTAAAGGAGTTTGGTATATGCTACATTAATTCTTTTGTAAAGAACGTACGTAGCTTCTTATGTGATATAGAAGGAAGTCAGCAGCATTAGAAATTATATTGATACAAGTTTAAATACTGAATTGGTAAGGTTATTGATACTAACCTTTTTTGCTGTTTTGCAAGAAAATAAATGTTATCCATTCTATACATTTATATTATTTTTGTATATATTTGTGCTTAATTGTTTTGTTTGTGATTGTAATATTTTTGATTCATTCCGAAGCAAACCACATAGGAAGGAAAAGTTATTTAAACTCTTAACATTCTTTAGACAGCTAGTTTACACACAAACATTACTTAATCCCCATAGTCAGTATTATCGGTAATTTCATCCCTTTTTTAGGTGGGGCAGCTGTGGCTTACAAAGGTTGTGACTTGCCTAATACCATACAGCTAGTTATTTAAGAAGCTGGTTCTTGAAGCCTAGAACTTTCCATTATGGTAGATTACCTAATTAAGAGTGAACAGCTGAAATTTGTAATGGACATAAGAAAGGAAAATGTTCTAACCAGAGAATTTCCTGTAAGTCTTTCCGACTTTTAAGCCTGCCTTCTTGTTTTCTTTATTTCTTCTCCCAGAATGGAGGTAATGGAAAATGATATGAAGGCAGTAAACTACAGAAATAAGAGCAGTAGACTGCTTTAAGGTTGAACAAGTTTAAGCCCTGATTCTATCACTTAACTAGTTTTGACCTCAGGGAAATTATTTAACTTTTGTCCTCAGTTTTCTAACTTATTAAATGGTTTTAGTAATAACTACCGCATAGTAAGTATTTCATAATTGGCAACTAGTGTCGTTATCATTAATTGTGCAAAGTGAGAGGATTCAGTTACCTATGCCTCTTTCCCTGGCATGAGGGAAGATGATCATATCTGCTAATTTATGTGATAGCAAACAGCAGTGATCTATGATTCAAAAGGCTTGAGTGCAAGGGCCTTGGGTTAGTGGGAAAAACCCTACTTAAGCAGATTACTAATAGTTGGGGCTTATATTATCATTAAAGTAGAAATATCATCTTAATATGAAGATCCATTGAGATAATAGATATTATTATATAATGGATATGTATAATACAGAGAGGGGCATGAAAAGAAAAGCTATTTCAAAAAATGTTGAATGCCTAATATCACTTATAAATACTATATAATATACTATAACATCTACTTTTTTTATTTCTAGTTCATCACCAATGAAAAATAAAGGTAATACACAAGTTCATTTGATCCTTTGGTTACTTAAAGTAAGAAGAGTCTAGCCTAGGGATGCTTGGGTGGCTCAGTCAGTTGAGTGTCTCTGACTCCTGATTTCCACTCAGGTCATGATCCCAGGGTCATGGGTTTGAGCTCCACACTGAACTCATGGAGCCTGCTTGAGATTCTCTCTCTCCCTACCTGCCCCTCTTTCATGCTTGCTCACTCTCTCTCTCTCAAAAAAAAATAAAAATAAAAAGGAAGAAGAACTCAGCCTGAAGTAAAGAATCCTTCAGAAAGCTGTATAGAATGGAAAGGGTGTGGATTAATCTGTGTAAGTGTGGTGACCATACTCTTTAAACCAAATCTTGGAATACATTTTCTGATACAGAATGACAGCATGATTTAATGTTTGAAATCAATGCCCTAGAAAATATAGAAGATATAATCACTGTTAAGTATAAATGATATTAGCAAAGACAGTAGTACTTCTCAGATCTTTTGTTCTATGGGACATGTACAGGCTTGGAGAGAATAGTTGTGTTAAGGGAAAGACTTATGAAAGGGAGAAAAGGAGATGGATGTAGAGTGGTTAGCAGTCTTTCCAAAATAAGATAGTAATGTTTTTAACTTGTATCGTGCTTAAGAGTTGAATACATGATTTTTTAAAATATAGTCTCGTTTATTCTTACAGCACTCTGAAATACTCAGAGTACTCCTAGTACTGTTTCTTATTGAGCAGTTTAAACTGTTACTTTTTTAAAAGATGTACACAGTTTGTTTATGAACTTAAAATTGTAGAAAAGAGTCAGTATTGTATACATTCTATTCACGATCCACATAGTATTCATGTTAATGTGACTATAATATCAATGCTGTAATACTTCTGCCAATCATTAGTTCTAAGATTTTTCAAGGTGCCTGAAGTTCATTTTTTTTCTCTTTAAACTGGACAATTTTTAAATGAAGAGACATAATATAAAGCTAGGCTTTTAGTATGTATTATCTTGATTAGGATATGAAGGTAATTATTACTTCCCTTTTACCTATGTAAAAGTATCTTTGTTACTATGTAACCAAAGTCACATCACTTTAGGGGACTAAAAAGCTAGAATTTGAAACATGATGTAACGATTTCAAAGTTTTTTATTCTTGTTTCTCTACCCTGCCTACTTACTAGAATTTATTTCTGGTCACCTCGCTTTTCTGATCTGACCAAGCATTTATAGTGTACACTCAATATTTAAACTTGAAATTTTAGAACGTGTGGCTTGGTTCTATATGTACATATTTTTTTGCCCTAAGTGATTGATTGATTGATAGTTGAGTGTAGTTCACACAGTTTTAGGTTAGTTTCACTTGTACACTTAGTGATTTGACAAGTGTATGCATTGTGTTATGTTTGCCACAAGTATTGGCTACTATCTGTCCCGTTACATTACTGTTATAATATCATTGACTGTATTCCCTATGCTCTACTTTTTATTCCTGTAACTTAATCATTCCTTAACTGGAGGCCTGTATCTCCCTCTCCTCTTCACTCATTTTGCCTAACCTGCCATCCCACTCCACTCTGGCAACTATCAGTTTGTTCTCTGTATGTATAGTTCTGATTCTTCTTTTTGTTTATTCGTTTTTTGTAAGATTCCACTTTTGAGTGGAATCAAATGGTATTTGTCTTTGTCAGTGTGACTTATTTCACTTAATATAATACCCTCTAGGTCCATTCATGCTGTCTCAAAATGCATAATCACATCCTTTTTATGTCTGAATAATATTCCATGCCACATCTTCATTCATCTATTGATGGACGCTTGGGTAACTCCCATGTCTTGGCTATTATAATGTTGTAGTGAACATAGGGGTACGTGTCTTTTTGAATTAGTGTTTTCATTTTCCCTGGGTAAATACCCAATAGTGAAATTATTGGATCATATGATATTTCTCTGTTTTTGAGGCACCCCTGGACTGTTTTCCATAGCGGCTGCATTAACATTTCTGGGCATTTTGTTACATTTCTACCAACAGTACACAAGAGTTCCCTTTTCTCTTCATCCTTGCTAACACTTGCTGTTTCTAACAGGTGTAAGGTCATATCTCATTGTGCTTTTAATTTGCATTGCTCTGATGTAGTGTTGTTGAGCACTTTTTTCATGGTCTGTTAGCCATCTGTATGTCTTCTGTGAAAAATTTCTAGTCAGGTCCTCTGCCCACTTTTTAAGCAGACTATTTATTTTTTTGGTGTTGAATTGTGTAAGTTCTTCATATATTTTGGATATTAACCCCTTATCGGTTATATCATTTGCAAACATCTTCTTCCATTCAGTAGGTTGTCTTTTGTTTTCTTGATGGTTTCCTTTGCTGTGCAAAAATATTTTATTTTGAGTAGTTCCAATAGTTTCTTTTTGCTTTTGCCTTAGGACACATACCTAGAAAAACATTGCTGTTGTCAATGTCAGAGAAATTACTGCCTGTGTTCTCCTCTAGGACTTTTATGTTTTCAGTTCCCATGTTTAATCCATTTTGAGTTTGTTTTTATGTATGGTGTTAAAAAAGTAGTCCAGCTTCATTCTTTTACATGTAGCTGTCCAGTTTTCCCAGTACCATTTTTGAAAAGACTGTCTTTTCCCCATTGTATATTCTTGCCTCCTTTCCCATAGATTCGTTGACCATATAAATGTGGGTTTATTTCTGGGGTTTGTATTCTGTTCCATTGATCTATGTGTCTCTTTTTGTGCCAGTACCATACTGTTTTGATTACTACAGATTTGTAGTGTATCTTGAAATCTGGAATTATAATATATCCAACTTTGTTCTTCTTCTTTCTTGGGATTGCTTTGGCTATTCATGGTCTTTTGTGGTTCCATACAAATTTTAGTATTATTTGTTATAGTTTTGTGAAAAATGCTGTTGGTATTTTTATAGGGATTGCATTGACTCTGTAGATTGTTTTTGGTAACATGAACATTTTGACAGTAGTAATTCTTCCAGTCCATGAGCATGCAGTATTTTTCCATTTGTGTCATCTTCAGTTTCTTTCATCAATATTTTATAGTTTTCAGAGTGCAGGTCTTTCATCTCTTTGGTTAAATTTATTCCTAGGTATTTTATTCTTTTTGTTGTAATTGTGAATGCTGTTTTTTGTTTTTATTTCTCTTTCTATGACTTTGTGGTTAGTTTATAGAAACACTACCGATTTGGGGTATTAATTTTGTATCCTGCCATTTTATTGAATTCATTTATCAGTTCTAGTAGTTTTTTGGTGGAATCCTTAGGGTTTTCTATGTGTAGTACCATGTCATCTGCAAATATTGACAGTTTTAATTTTTCTTTACCAATATGCATGCCTCTTATTTCTTATCTGATTGCTGTGGCTAGGACTTCAGTACTATGTTGAATAAAAATGGCAAGAGTGGAAGATCAAGTGTCTTATTCTTGATCTTAGAGGAAAAGCTCTCAATTTTTCACCATTAAGGATGATGTTAGCTGTGGGTTTTTCATATGTGGCCTTTATTATGTTGAGGTATGTTCCCTAAACCCCATTTTTGATAGTTTTTATCATGAATGTTGAGTCTTGTCAAATGCTTTTTATGCATCTATTGAGATGATTGTAAGATTTTTATCCTTTGTTTTGTTGATGTGGTATATGACATTGAATTGCGAATATTGAACTAGTTACATCCTGGGAATAAGTCCCACTTTATTGTGGCAATTGATCTTTTTAATGTTCTATAACGTTATTAGATACTATTGAGAACATTAACATATTATCAGCCACTACTTATTATATGCATAATGCCATGTGCTTACACGAATACACAGTCTCCTTTATAACAATACTGTTAGGTAGGTATTATCTGTTTTACATATAAAGGATGAGACAAGTTAAATTGTATAGGTCATTTCATATATCTAATACTGGCAGCATTGTGATTGTGATCTAGATTTGATTCCATAACCAATACTTACATTGTATTCTTATGGACCCCATATGTCTGTATTTTAATAGAGAAATTTGTGAAATCTTTGAAAAGATGAGCTATATAAAAATTTCTAAATTTTTCTCTCCACATTGTCTTCCTGGGTAATATCTTATAAGTAGTCTTCCAAATAATTGTGAATGATTGCTTCTACACACACACACACACACGCGCGCGCGCGCACACACACACACACGTGCCAGGGAAACAAGCTAGTTTGATTAGGAAATGAACTATAGTTGATTAAGAAAAAAGTTTGTAGTCCTCAGTAGTTAGAACGTTCCCTATAAATCTTTTCATGTGAAATTTTTCTCTTCTTAAGAGCTATAAAATAGAGCACCAAGTCCATTTATACTAGATTTTAATGGTTGGGTTTGTTCAGCTTTATAAGCTAATAAAGCTATTTTATAATCAGCCATTTGAGATTAAATATGTTTGACTGTGTTTAAACTTTTCTTAAAGCTAACATTTGCTTGCTTGACTATTAATGCATAGGAATGTGAACAGTGTATCATTCTGGTTCCTTTTGGAAGAAAAGTCTCATCAGCTTCAGAGAAATTTTATATTCTGTAGAAAATCAACAGTAGTTTCCTTAAGAGTTCCCTGATATTTGTAAAAAAGAGGAAAAAATAACTTTCTGGTTTTTGTGTGAAACCTGTATTTATTGTTTAGAATGGTATCATTCATTAATAGCACTCATGAGGATTAAGCACTCACTACAGCTAAATCTGTAGTGGATATCTTAATGCCTAGAATTTTCTTTCCAGTAATGCCTGGAAAGAAGAAGATTGTGTTGATTCATACCATGCATAGTATCTTAATGAAATTGCCCTGTCACAATACAGCTATTGGACAGATACCAAAATTCATGCTTTTATGTATTTCTTGTCTCCTCTTTTTAAAAGAGGTCTTTAGGTTATCAGGAATAATCAACTAACTTTAGTACTTTCCTTTTTTTTTAATGTTTATATATTTATTTTTGAGAGAGACAGCACACATTAGTGGGGGAGGAGCAGAGAGAGAAAGAGAGAATCACAAGCAGGCTCTGTGCCGTCAGAATGACCCTAATGCAGGATTCAAACTCACAAACTGAGAACATGACCTAAGCTGAAATCAAGTCGATGCTTAACCAACTGAGCTCCCCAGGTTCCCAACTTTAGTTACTTTTCTGAAAAGTTTCCAGAAAAGACATGTAGAAGAAACTTTTTTTTTTTATCAGAAACTTCTGTTTATTCTTTATCTTCTTTAGAGTATGGGTGCTTATAATACATACTGAAAAGTTTCAAGGAAATTTTCTTTTCTTTTATATTCTCTAAACTGAAGGTTTCCCAGCATTTGATGGTAAGTCATGAGAGTGGATCAAGAATCACCTATTTTGAAGCAGTTCCATTTTAAGAAAGGACTGTGTATGATATCAAAAGGGATTTTCCATTCTACAAACTTAGAGTAACACATCAAAAATGTAACTACTATGTTCATTTGCTTCCCATCAATTCTGCTGATCTGATAGTCAAGCAAGCCTGATAACCTGTTATTCACTTATTCAACAAACACTTATTAAATGCCTACTCCAGAGTCAAAATAGTGGATAAGTTTATGGGTTCAATAGATCACCTGGATTCAAATCCTGGCTCTGCAACTCACTACTTTATTTGAGTTTCCTCGTCTACAAAATTTTACTTGACAACATGACTGTTTTATAATAAAGCCAAGTAGAACACCATTCTCCCTCCTCAGATTGACCCCCCGGGAGAGGTAGTATAAAGTTAATTTTTTTTTTTGCCTAGTAGAAGACTGGTGCATTTAGGTTAGGACATGGAATCTCAGGCCGCTTCCTCTATTTGTAGCCCTTGCACTGGGTTAATCATTCTTTGTTTTTTGTTATTGACTTCTAATATAATTGCATTGTTGTCAAAGATTGTGGTCTATGTGATCCTAGTATTTTATATGTGTTTAGACTTTAGGGCTTAGTATGTGGTCAGTTTTTATAAATATTCCCCATGTGTTTGAGAAGAATGTATATTTTCTAATTTAAATATTACATTCAGCTAGCTAATATCTTCATTAATTTTTTTATCTGCCTGAGCTGTCAGTAAATTAAATCTGTTGAAATCTCTCACTAGCTGCAGTGGTAGATTTGTAATTTTCCCTGTGTTTGTAAATTTGTAAATTCTAACAACTTTTGCTTAACATATTTTGAGGTTATTGTATTAGTGTGTGTTGGTTTTAGAATTATCATATCTTCTTTGTAAGTTGAACTTTTTATCATTATATAGTGACCCTCCTTAAACCAAATATTGTTTGCTTTAAACCTATTTTCTCTTCTGATATTGCAATTCCCAGTTTATGTAATTAGACTATAACTAATTTTGAACCTTTGAACCTTTATATATACTTAAGAATTAGCTATCTTAAAAATAATATCTATTTTGATTTTTAATCCAGTTTTATTATCTGGCAGTAAATTCTCAAATTCATTAGTAATCATTTTTATTAATTTTGATTACTGGTATATTTGGACTTTTTTTTTTTACTATCTTACTTTAAGTTGTTTATTTTTCCCATTTTGTCTATATAATTTGAAAAATAATACATGTTTTGGTTTATTTGTTTTATTCCATTTATAAATACACTTGGCATAGAAATTGTACACTATTTCTGTTATTTTTAGAGGCCTCACTGGAAATGTTTCCATGTGTATTTGCAGAGTCTTAAGTTATCACTTCTGCTCTTGAACAATAAAAGGACCTTAGCATACTTTCACTCTGATTATCTCTATTCAGATCTTGATTCTGGCTTCCTTTTTTTTTTATCTTAATGCTGTAATTCTTGGACAGGTCTACTCTTTAACAAAAAACGTTATTATCTTCATTATTTTATAGGAACAGTGTGGGAATTTGGTGGGAACTAGTTATTTGAGTAAACATTTTACAAAGTACACAAAGCATAATTGTACAACTCAGTATAAAATATCGTAAGTATAACCATCTCCTAGAGGTCCTTGTTTATTTTATAGTTGAACATTTGAATGTTTTTTATATTTATTTGTAGGTTTATCAGTTTATTCACCAATTACTTGACCTTCTAAGACCTTCCTTCTAGAATTGTTTTCCTTCTTGAAGTACATCCTTTAGTATTTCTTCCTTTAGTGTAGGTCTTTTGGTGATAAACTTTTTGTTTGTCTGAAAGCCTTTTTTAAATACACATTATTAAAAGGTAGTTTTGCTGAGGATTTCTGTTTCCATGACTGATGTTTTTCTAACAGAACTTTGATGATACCATTCCACTGTCTTCTACCTTAAGTTATTGGTGATGAGTCCATTTCAATCCAGTGCCATTCCCTTGTCAGTGATCTGCATTTTCTCTTTTACTGCTTTAAAGATTTTTCTCTTTTTCTTTGGGCTTGTGGAGTTTTATTACAATGTGATTGGTGTACATTGCTTTTTACTTATTTTCCTGGGTGTGTGTTTTCTTCTTGCATAATTTGGGTCTTCCATCAGCTCTAGAAAATTTATAGCCATTATCTTTTCAATTCTCTTTTGGCTGTATTATTTATTTTATCCTTTGAGGATTCTAATGGCATTTATAAGGCATGTATTAGACACTATTAATTGTATTTTCCTATTCCTTATTCAGTTTTTTGATTCCATATTTTATTTCTTTAAGTTTCTCTACACATTTATGTTATATGTCTCATGAACTGGTTATTGTTTATGTTGTCTAGCACTCATAGTATGTTTCCATGTGTGTTTGATAATCTTTGCTTCTGACCTCATCATCATAATTTTACTATTCAGAAAATCTGAGTGCCTAAACAGAGGGATTTTCTTGGAAAAAGATTTGTGTTGGGTTACTATAGACCTGGCACTACTTTAGCTATCTTTTTGAGTTCCTTGCTTAATATTGGGACTTCTTAAAGACATCTTTAACTTACCTCTACATTGAAAATCATGGTATTTCATCCGTAGACATTAAATTTATCACTCAAAGTATGATACTTGAACAATGTATAAAACCACAGAAATTTTTACGGTAAGGAATATCATCAAACTTAAATGATTTGTCACCATTTCAAAACATTATGTATTTTCCCTTGACAGCTAGATTACATTTAAGTAGAAAAGTGAAGTCTTTTATTCATTTCCCTTTTATTAAAACAACACTGACTTGATATATGCTGAGTGGTCACGATTGATCAGATTTACTATTTTCACTCTTTGCTTAAACAGTGATTTGAGATCAAGAAGCATATTGTTCAATCACTGTAGAAGAATTTTGGCAGTTCCTCAAAAAGTTAAACATAGAATTACCCTATGATCCAGCAATCCCACTCCTAGGTTGGGATAAGAATTGAAAACAAGTATTCAAACAGTTTGCTCATGAATGTTCATAGCAGTACTGTTTGCAACAGGCAAAAGTTGGGAAAACCCAATGTCTGTCAACTGATTAATAGATAGACAAAATGTAGTATAATCATGCAATGGAATATTATTTGACCACAAAAAAGGAATGTACTTACAACATGGATGAACCTTGAAAACATTAAAAGAAAGTAAAAGAAGCCAGACACAAAAAGTTACACATCATATGATGTGTTTATATGAAGTATGCAGAATAATCAAATCCATAGGGACAGAAGAACAAAAATAGGAGTGACTTTTTTAATGGGTACAGGGTTTCATTTTGAGGAGATGAAAATATTTTGGAACTAGATAGAGGCAAAGGCACAGCATTACAAATGTTCTAAATACCACTGAATTATATACTTAGTAGTTACATTTATGTTATGTGAATTTTTCCTTACTAATTTTTAATGAACTACTGGGACCTCATCAAAATAAAAAGCTTCTGCACAACGAAGGAAACAGTCAGCAAAACTAAAAGGCAGACTACAGAATGGGAGAAGATATTTGCAAATGACATCAGATAAAGGGTTAGTATCCAAAATCTATAAAGAACTTATCAAACTCAACACCCCAAAAACAAATAATCCAGTGAAGAAATGGGCAAAAGACATGAATTGACACTTCTCCAAGGAAGACATCCAGATGGCCAACCCACACATGAAAAAATGCTCAACATCGGTCATCATCAGGGAAATTCAAATCAAAACCACAATGAGATACCACCCTACACCTGTCAGAATGGCTAACATTAACAACTCAGGCAACAACAGATGTTGGTGAGAATGTGGAGAAAGAGGATATCTTTTGCATTGTTGGTGGCAATGCAAGCTGGTGCAGCCGCTCTGGAAAACAGTATGGAGGTTCCTCAAAAAACTAAAAATAGAACTACCCTACAACCCTGCAATTGCGGTACTAAGCATTTATCCATGGGACACTGGTGTGCTGTTTCGAAGGGGCACATGCACAACCATGTTCAACCGATCGAGCCACCCAGGCGCCCCTGCACCCCCATGTTTATAGCAGCACCATCAACAATAGCCAAAGTATGGAAAGAGCCCAAATGTCCATCAATGGATGAATGGATAAAGAAAATGTGGTATATATATACAATGGAGTATTACTCGGCAATCAAAAAAATGAAATCTTGCCATTTGCAGCTACATGGATGGAACTGGAGGGTATTATGCTAAGTGAAATTAGAGAAAGACAAAAATCATATGACTTCACTCATATGAGGGCTTTAAGACACAAAACAGATGAACATAAGGAAGGGAAACAAAAATAATATAAAAACAGGGAGGGGGACAAAACAGAAGAGACTCATTAATATGGAGAACAAACTGAGGGTTGCTGGAGGGGTTGTAGGAGGTGGGATGGGCTAAATGGGTAAGTGGCATTAAGGAATCTACTCCTGAAATCATTGGTTCACTATATGCTAACTAATTTGGATGTACATTTTAAAAAATTAAAAATAAAATAAAAAAAAATAAAGTTCAGAGATAGACCCTCACCAAAAAAAAAAAAAAAAAAATTAAAAAGCATATTGTTAGCTTCTAATTGATCTTATGGAAGAGAGCAGATTATGGAATTGAATTCATGTGTAGCCTTCTTGATGCACATGAGTATAATGTTACTTAAATTAAAACTGCATTCAGCTTACTAAACTGAGTAAATCTTACTCTTCAGGTTGGGTTTTCCATAACAAATAGAATTGAAATTTGTGCATTTCTCTTTCATATACAGTTCTCTGTTTACTGAGTTGATTCATACTTCATGCATCAGTGGTTTTGTTAAACTCTAAATTATCTACGGATATGCATGTGGGATAATAGTTGCTCTTCCAAATCATATGTCACTAATGTTATATGCCACTATATAATGTCATTTGATAAGGTGATTTTTGCCAATAGTTTCTTCTGGCTTTTCTCTAATCATAATATTTGTTAAGAAAGAAGCAAATATCATGTGCTTAGTTTAAAAACCTGTCAATTGAGTAAATTATGTTTTTCTGGTGAGCAGTATAACTTCAAAGGCTGCCTCTTTAATCTTGGTTTCTCCTCAGTTTTTGGACAAAGTCTGCCAGTTTCCATCTGGAAAGGATTGTGGGGTGAAGAGTTGCTCTGTTGAAATTTAGTTTACAAAGAGGTCACTGGTTTGAAAGTGATTGAGGCTTCAGCAGCTTTATATCACTATTTGTTAAAGTATCATTATTGACCACACAGTGGGCTCTAGGGGCATATGGATAGTTAGTCAAACATGATATAATGTTTAAAAATTATTGTACCTTATGTTTTGCACTTTTCTGATGTGTGTGAAATCATCACACTTAAAGGTTTATTTATCTCAATAGTATTCATATTGTCTATCATTAGAGTCATTCCCTACTGACATTAATTATCTTAATCCGTGTGGTGGGGTTTGGTACTGTTTTCAGCAACATCTTTATACTTCATTGAAGGAAGTATTTTTCAGGTAGCCATTTAATTTTGTGACATACCTGAAATACAACAGGTATGATGAAAAACTACAGATTTGACCAATAGCAAATTTTAAACTCTGGATATAATCAAGATGAACCAAATATTAGTCATTGTAACATGTGTTCAACATTTAAAAACATGGAACGCAATAGGATCTCTGTGGAAATAATTTTATATTTCACAAAGTTGTGACATCTGTGTACAAAACTGCTTTTCCCTGTTAGACTGCTAATAGCTAGTGGATCACTTGATGAATTCCAGGGACTGACAGTGATCCATCCTGGGAGTTTCTGGTGACTTAGTTCATTGTTTATATCTTTCATGTTCCATATTTTGCAGTTAGGGTTAGAATTGGATTCAAACAACAGTGCCTTAACCAACATAGAAGTCTATTTTGCCATCACCTAAAAATCTGGAAGTATGTGATAAAAGGCTCTATAGTAGCTCTGTTAAACAGTACTCAGGGATCCAGGTTGCTTTTATCTCATTATTTTGCCATGCATAGCCTACATTGCCAAGGTCACCTTACAAACCTAGATGGCTTCTTTAGTTTCCATCATTATCAGTGTTCAGCAGGAAGAAGAAAGGAATGAAAAGGTGGAGAAGGTAGATGCCAGCTGTGTTGAAGGAAGGTTCATGGAAACTGTCCTAGGTAACCTTATTTAGATCTTAAATTGTCCAGAATTTAGGAATATGGCCACACCTAGAATGAGGAGCCTGTGAAGCATATTCTTTATTCTTTTTTTAAAATGTTCATTTATTTATTTATTTATTTATTTATTTTTGAGAGAGTGTGCACACTTATGCATAAGTAGGGGAGAGAGAATTCCAAGCAGGCTCCACAGTCAGTGTGGAGCCCGACTCCGGACTTCAACTCATGACCATAAGGTCATGACCAGAGCTGAGATCCAGAGTCAGATGCTTAACAGAATGAGCCACCCAGGCATCCCAAGTGTCCTTTATTCTGATGGCATGTGCCCAGCGAAAATTTGAGGATTTTATTACTGTGGAAGATTTAGTGTCTGCTTTATTCTATCACCTCCATTCTTATTTCCTTAATATTTTTTCTTTAAGGTAGATCCCTTATAACTTAAGTAACTGTATATAAAATGTAAATAATACATTGTCATGTTAAATAGTAACACCTACCCAGAAAAGAAAAGAACTTTTAAGAAAGTCAGTAGAGTACAAAGGTAACAATGAGCCCATTCCCCTAGATGTTTACTCTTTGTTAAAGGTGATATTCGAGCTGAAAAGGTAGCAAAGAAATGCTAACATAAAATTGAGAAATATTTTATTTTACTGTAGGTCATTTGTACTAGCCACATTTACTAGCCACTAGATCACTAGCTGGGTGATCGTAAGAAAGAAGAAAGAATTATGCCTATAACAGGGTTGCAGCAGAACATTGTCACTATGCTTCTATAGCTAATATTCTATATAATTTTATCACTTTGTATCTTGATTTTAAAAGTGTAAAGATAAGGATATCAATACTAGGAGACAATCAAAGCTCAAAACACACTAGAAAATGTGAACTGTTGTAATAATATAAATAATCACTGTTTAATTAGGAATGGATCATTATTACCTGGTCAGCCTCATATAAAGTATAAAGCAAAAGAAATTCAATACTTTGTTTCTAATTGTATATTTTATTCTTAGGCAGCAGATTACACTGTCTAAAGGTATTTTGTCCATGGAAATATGGCTTTTTCTATATTCAACTTATATTCAACAGAGAATAAAAATACTAGAACTCAGTAGTTCTATCTTTTGTTTGTAGGTAGGTTAAATTTAGATGCCCCAGCGTTGGTACATTGTCTCACTTAGGGAGAACTAAAGTGTTATAAGGGGAGTTTGGAATGGATCTCAAAGAATTTGAGGAAAAACTAGAGAATGGAGATTTTCAAATCTAGGAAATAAATTTAAAACCTGATTTGTGTACTCAGCAAACATTTATTGAATATCTATTGTATGTTCAGAATGTTACTGCTTTTCCTCAATGTTTCTGCAGAGTAGCAATAGAATATAAATTTTGGTGGAAACAATACAGACAGGAGAAATTACTGACTGAAAGAATTAAACTTAGTTAACTTTATACCCTATCATGTGCCAACCAGCACACTTCTTTTGGAGCAATGAATAAGACATACATTGCAAAAAGAGGTTATCAAATAATATTTTCAATTTTTGAATGATTTATTCTATGAATGTTGAGTTTTAAATTTGTATTTATTTTCTTAGAGCACAGTGAAAATGTAATTCTATTACTTCTGTTTTCCGTTGTTTCTAGTGAGTACTTGAATGTATTTCTTATCTTGCTCTTTTGAGGATAATCTGTCTTATTTTTCTTCTGACTGCCTTTAATAATTTCTTTTTTCTTTGGTTTTCAAAACTTTTATATGTAATACGCAAATACGGATTTTTTAAAACACTATCTGTGTTTGAATAATCCCAACATATGAAGCTCCGTTGACTGTTTTTACTGGCTTTTGTTTTGATTGGTTCTTGTATCTGTTGCCTCCTGATTTTTCTGGTTTTCTCTTGACTGTATACTGGATTGTACTTGAAAACCAATTACAGACCTAATTTGAGACATGAAATTATACTGTTTTTCTCCAGAAATTTGTGGATAGTTTGCTTATGACAGGAGTCAGGAATTAGGAATCTAGGATAATTTTAATCCAATTTCATGAATTAAAATTTTCTGAGCTCCGGAAATAACTCCAAATTAGCTGGAAAGTCTCTGCAAGGCTTTGTTACTTGTTTACCTTACTGCTAGAATGAAAATTTTCAGGGTCACAATTGAGGACAGTGGTTTTGTTTGTCTTCTCTTAAGACTCTCCAGGTTGTCAAATATACTTCTTAATCTCAACTGCCTTTTCCAAAATTCGTACAAAGCAAATGTGACCTTCAATGCTAAATATGCCTCTCTGAGGGTGCCTTGGGTAGCTCAGTCAGTTAAGTGTCCAATTCTTGACTTTGGCTCAGGTCATGATCTCACGGTATGTGGGTTTGAGCCCTGCGTCAGGCTGTGTTCTGACAGTGTGGAGCCCACTTGGGATTCTGTCTTCCTCTTTCTCTCTGCCCCTCTTCTGCTTACTCTCTATATCTCTCTCAAGATAAATAAAAATAAACTTAAAAAATAATAAAAAAATAAATATGCCTTTCTGGATTTCTGTCTTCTCTCTTGGTCCAAATAATCTTCACTACTTTCTCATTCTCTGATGCCATTGGGCAACATAAAAAAATGAATATTCATATTTTTCCATCTCTTCTGGTTCTCATTGGGAACATGGGTTCTAAATGGTCTATGCTGCCATTTCTAGAAGTAAAAATACCCATTTCATTTCTTTCTCTTTTTCTTATTCTTTTTTTTTTTTTTTTTTTTTTTTTTTTTTTTTTTTTGAGAGAGAAGGAGAGTGAGAGAGCATGCCCACGAGTTGGGGAGGGGCAGAGGGAAAGAGGGAGAGAAAATCCCAAGCAGGCTCCACACCCAGCATGGAGCCAGACACAGGGCTTGCTCCCACCTCCATTGAGATCATGAGCTGAGCTGAAATCAAGAGTGGGATGTTCAGCTGACTGAGCCACCCAGGTGCCGCAGAATACCCATTTCAGATCTTGAGTTTCTTTAAAAAACAACCCACCTTCAAGTGTTTTCATTGCACTTCTGTTGATTAACATATTTTCTGATTAAATAATAATCTGTAATTTCCAGTTTAATATATCCTTTGATTATCTTATTTGAAAGAAGTCTAATGTGTAGAATAATAATAGTAAAATATTGCATATGTGCATTTTACTTGTTTCTTTTTTCAAACCCTACTCTGATTTTGAGAAATTGTGAATTGATTTACTCATATGACTGTATGGCAGTGTGTACTCAATTTTTCAGCAGAGTACAGTCTTTTTCTAATGATTTAACAGTTCTTCAATAAATTTTTTTCACAGTTCATAGCTACTTACTTGTAAAGATATTTAGATTTAATTACTTTTTACCACTTTGAGGCAAAGTAATCAGTAGTTGATACTATTTTCTATGTATTCAAAATGTCAGCTTGTAAATTTAAAGTACATACTCCTGAATAAGATAAACAGATTTGCAATAACATAGAGTTAATATGTTTGTCCTTCAGACTCAAGAATTATATGTATTAAAATCTAATCATTTTGAAGTCAAAGACATAGTTGTTCTTTGCCATTGTAAAATAGCAGTCAATTTATAGATGAGTTTTATTCGGTAACTTTACTTACAATCAGTTGTTTGGAAATGAGTGTGAAGTTTTGATGGAAATGTCATAATAACTCCTCGGCTGGCCTCCAGTGCTTACTTATTAACGACTTGTGACAGAATTTCACCTTCAAATGATCTTCTTAATGGAAAAAGTATTTTAAGTTCTTTTCTGCAGTTGTTAGCATACATAATATCTCTTCCTTTCTTCATTCTTGATGGGGTGTTTTGTTTTCTTTCTTTTTTGTTTGCTTTGCTTTGTTGGATGGATTAGGAAACAGATACTTCTAGGAAGGAGCATCTTGTTAAACTCTGCATAAAAGAATGTATAGTCATTTTCTAGATGGTTTGATTCAGTTATGCTAGGACTTTTATTTCCATCGGAGGCAGAGCCTTTGGACTCTTGAGTTCCCATCCCTTTGTTTGGAAAGCATATTCATAGGTCAGATATTCATTGGGAATTTCCCAATTTATTGGAAATTCTTAATGTTTACTTTTATAGTTGAATAAGATCAGCATTTCTTAGTGGAAAAACTATTGGCATTTGAGATGGTACAAATCTCTATGCCTGATAGTACCTTTAACATTCCTGACTGCTGCCTCCTAATTACTCATAATGTTGCCAAACAAAAATGTGACAAACAAAAATGGCCCCACAATTTTTCGGACGGTCTCTGGCATGGTATTGCCCTGAACTGAGAATTACTGAATTAGATCAGGAACTTTGTTACGGTAGCTTTTTACTGCCTAACAGAATTTTAATTCTTAGAAGTAGAAAGGTTAAGGTATGTTTATTGTTTTTCAGGACTACATGCTTATTCATCTTTAATTCTTATTTGTTCTGATTCATTGTATAATAATATATGTCAATAATCAACTTAAAGTGTTCTATTCTCAAGCCAGTAATTTTCACACTGCTTTATAGAGCTGCTAAGTGTTCTGCAAAAGTACCTTAAGCCACAAAGGAGATGGTATTGGGATAGAAGAGGTGGGCAGGATTCTCCAGCAGGTACACTTTTCCTTCTACGTATTTCCAAACTGTGCTTTCAGACAAGACCTCTTTCTGACCTAAGTTGTATCATCTTTCTTCTCCCAGAACAGGAACAGTAGATTAAAAAAATGAAGCATGGCTTATGACAAAAGTGTCCAAAAGTTTTTTGACATATAATTTCTAGACCACATGTTACTATACAGAGTATTAATTGTTCAGGGGAAAGTTAAATTGTCTAATAGGTCATTTTAAATAAAACAATAAATTTGAAGAGAATTGTTTGTTTCCATTGTAATCTTAATAATTTTATTCGTATGTGTATTAATTAAATAAGGTTCCCATTGTGAACTTTGTTAAAACCATGGTATCTGTTGGAAGTCTTCCAAGTCATTAGACTAAGTTTTACATTGTAGTATCTTGATTCTTTGTGGGTCATACTTCTGTTGCATATTTTGAATAAGCGCAACAAAAAATTACCATCTATTTTTTCTCCTAAAAAAGAAATGGTAACTATTTCCTAAATTCAAAACAGTTACATGGTGATTTCTACGTTGTGATTGAAGGAATTCATGCTAGGTGCTTAGATTCTGGAGGAATTCCTAACATGTAATGTTTTTGGTTTTTTGTTAAGAAGTAAATGTAATAAAATGTATACTATTTAGACAGTGGAATACTTGCTGTCAGTGAATTATAGATCTAAAAGTTGGGGGGAAGCAACTAAAGATTTACAGACTTTGTAAGGATGGATAGACCAATAAAATGACATAAGCTCTCAAAGGTAATTTATTTTCTAGGAATATTAATTTCTAGAGATATTTGGCTGATCATATAGCCTATGATTAACCTAGTGATTTTCTCTATCTCTTTCTCACACACACACACGAGGATACTTCTGTGGGTCCATTGGTACTACTATGCTTTTTTTTTTTTTTTTGGTTATTGATTACTTTTTTTAAATTATTGGGAAATATGGGGAAACTATCTTACATAAATGACCTAGAACTCTCCGCTCTCTGTATTTTATTCATTTACTAATAAAGTTTGGAATAATACACTTACAAAGGCACAGTTGAGTGTGTAGCAATAAGACTAATGAGAATTCAGACAGATAGATCAGCATACAAATAGTAAACTTGGATTGAGTGATTCAAAAAGCTAATTTTTAAGTCAGGTCTCAGATCTCCAGGACCAGTTGCAGCTCCAGGTTATGCTCTTTGTTCTGATTGTGTTATCATAATGGATGTGTGTTATTTTTCCTGTGTACTTTAATTGGTTAAACAGGCACAGTTTCCCTAAGGGTAATAGATTTTTCTTCTTCATTCGGCCAGTTTTCACTGTCTTAGGTCACAAAACAAAGTACAGTTATTCAGTAATGAAATAAATTTAAATATTATGTGGTAGAGCTGATTCTGAACAGGATTTCATAATATTCTTCATACTTAGATATTGTTTTGATCTTGAATAATTTAGCATGATAGTATATGCTCCCTTTTCTCTTAATTTCTGGGAGACTTTTCACCACAAGTTCCAATCTTTTTCCCATTGCAGGGAAGCTTACTTTCTTGGAATATTCTACTTCTGTCCTTTTTTTCTTGGAATTTTTGTATTCTGAGTTTTAAAACGTGGAAGAGTTCTTAAATTATTTAAGAAATGGGGTAAATATTATCTTTTCTAATGATTTAGAAGTAAATCCAGATATTTATAAACGGTATGTTTTAGTTTAGGTATATATTGTATTACATCTTGTGCCTCATTTATGTACCAGTGTCAAAGTTCCATCTAGAACCTTCACCCTGTAAAGGATAATTTCTACCCACTGTGTAGCTACTTCAAGTCTGTTCTCGTGCAAGCACTGCTTTCTAGCTAACTGCCACGCTCCACTGCAGCCTCAAGATGACCCATTCCATTTGTAATAAACTCTCTGATATCTTCGACCTTGTCTTAGAGTACTCTGCCCTGCTTTCTTCTTCCTTGGTCTTCCCTTCTACTCCTTTACTCCGCTCTCTCTTACATACTTTTCAATTCATTTCTTCTTTCCTTTTCCCTTCTTCTCATCCGTTTCATATCCTTTCTGTTCCTCTTTCTGTCCCTTCCTACTTCTTGTCTCCCCAAATCATCTTCTTTCCAACTTAAACTAAAATCTCTTACACTGGATAACACTGCTACTACTTGGGTACCATCTCAAGAAATGACCACATTCTCTTTGTATAAAAAAGCCATTTTAGGGGCGCCTGGGTGGCGCAGTCGGTTAAGCGTCCGACTTCAGCCAGGTCACGATCTCGCAGTCCGTGAGTTCGAGCCCCGCATCGGGCTCTGGGCTGATGGCTCGGAGCCTGGAGCCTGTTTCCGATTCTGTGTCTCCCTCTCTCTCTCTGTCCCTCCCCCGTTCATGCTCTGTCTCTCTCTGTCCCCCAAAAAATAAATAAATAAACGTTGAAAAAAAAAAGCCATTTTAAAATTTTATTATTTTGCTTAAATTCCACAGATCGCACTGCTGGCTTCTATACTCTTTTTACATATCCTTTTAATTTATTAAGAAAATGGAAATTGGTATATATGATTTCTTTTTAAACTTTTCCTATCACTTCAAAATTATCAACATCTTAACTTGTTTTCTCCTCACTCTAGACTCAGAATGAATAACTTTTATACCTATACTCTATTTTTTTCCTTGATAACATAAAAGCAAAACATATTTACTGTAGACAAGTCAGTAACTACAAATACATCAAAAATATTTTTAAAAAATTGCTTCTAATACTGTTGTCAACATTTTCTTATATGTTCTTTAAGACTTATTTGCATATATTTATTTATGAAACATATATTTTAAATAAATCATACGGTCCACTGCATTTTCTAATTTTTTATTATAACATCTCAAATATTCTCACTTTATTAAGTATTCTTTTACAACACCATTTTTAGGGACTGCGTAGAATTCTCGTGCATAAACTTAATGTGCCAGTTCCCTATGTGATAGATTGTTCTTCATCCTTATAAATGGTGATGAATAGCTTTGAATATATCTTTGAATACATTTCTGAATTATATGTTTAGTTATTTCCTTAGGGTAATTTGCTAGAGGAAAGATTTCTGAGATCAAATGATACTCATGTGTTTAGTGCTTTTAATGAATATTGCTAAAGTCCCCTCCAGAAAGGTTGTACCAGTATACATTTATTTCTACCCTGTGTATGAGTTTCTGCTTACCCAAACCTTTGCCAAAATTGGGTGTTAAGAGTTTTTAAACTCCTTTCACCTTTCAATTTGCATTTCTTGTATCAAATATTCCTTTTTAAAAAAAATATATCATTTGCTCATTTAAAAAATTATAATATGGGTACTATTCATAATAACTTGAACTTTAAGATCTAAACGTATGTGTGTGTATACATATATGCATATATGAGAAATATTTTTCCAGGTTGTTGTCTATCATTTAGCATTGTGTTACTTTTTGCCTTATTAGAAGTTTTAAAATTTTCATGAGATAAACATTAGTATTTTTCTTTTTCACTTTTTTAAATTTATGTTCATTTTTGAGGGAGTGCGTGCACACACACACACACACACACAAACACACACAGGCAAGTGAGGGAGGGGCAGAAAGAGAGAATGACACAGAATCCAAAGCAGCTGCAGGCTCTGAGCTGTCAGCACAGAGCCCGACACGGGGCTCATGGACTGCGAGATCATAACCTGAGCCAAAGTCGGACACCCAACTGACTGAGCCACTCAGGCACCCCTGAGGTAAACATTACTCTTAATTTGTGCGTGCTTCCTCTCATGCTGGACATTGCCTTCCCCACTCTAATATTCTAAATATGTTAACATATATTCTTCTATATTTTCTTTAATTTTTAAGTTTACATTTAATCTCTAACTCATCTGGAAATTATTTTGGTCTGTAAGGTATGAGGTAAATATTTTTAATTGTTTTCCAATAATGAATTAGTTATCCTAGAATTAACGAATATTCCATTTGTTTCCTTTTTTATTTTTTATTTTATTATTTATTTTTTAAGTTTTTATTTAAATTCTAGGTAGTTAACATACAGTGTAATAGTGATTTCAGGGATAGAATTTAGTAATTCATCACTTACATATAACACCCCAGTGCTCATGATAACAAGTGCCCATCGCTTGCCTAACCCACTCCACAGCAACCCTCAGTTTGTTTTGTGTATTTAAGAGTCTCTTATGATTTGCCTCCCTCTCTGTTTTCTCTCACTTCCCCTATGTTCATCTGTTTTGTTTCTTAAATTTCATATATGAATGAAATCATAATGTATTTGTCTTTCTCTGACTGACTTATTTCATTTAGCGTCATACACTCTAGCTGCATCCTTGTTGTTGCAAATGGCAACACTTCATTCTTTTTGATGGCTGAGTGATATTCTGTTACACACACACACACACACACACACACACACACACACATCTTCTTTATCCATTCATTGGTTATCAATGGACGTTTGGGCTCTTTCCATAATTTGACTACTGTTGATAGCACAGCTATAAACATTGGGGTGCATGTGCCCCTTTTAATCAGCTCTTTTGGATCCTTTCAATAAATATCTACTAGTGCAATTGCTGGGTCATAGGGTAGTTCTCTTTTTAATTTTCTGAGGAACCTCCATACCGTTTTCCAGAGTGGCTGCACCAGTTTGCATTTCTACCAGCAATGTAAAAGGGTTCCCTGTTCTCCACATCCTCACAAATATCTGTTGTTTCCTATGTTGTTAATTTTAGCCATTCTGACAGGTGTGAGGTGGTATCTCATTGTGGTTTTGATTTGTATTTCCCTGATGATAAGTGATGTTGAACATCTTTTCACGAAATGCTACCTTTTTTATATTGGACAATGCTTTTCTCTGTTCTATTCCATTAATATATATCTTCATTCCTTTTTTAATATTATACCTTTTAATAAATTTGTTAATTGTAATTAGTCTTTTCATTAAAAAAGTAATCATGAGCACTGTTTAAAATATGAAGGTAACCATTATTATAGTCTTTTTATTTTATCCCAGAAATACTTTGTCATATACGAGCAAGTGTGTCATATATTGGTTAAAAAGTCTGTTTTTATGTTGTTTATTCTGATACTTTTCCATAGTGGAAGAATTATCTGTAGATGAAGATAGAACAAATGCATCATTGTATACATTTAATGAATCAATAAATTATGATCCTTTTAAAAAAATTCCATGTCAGTTATGCACTATTTTTATGTTGAAACTTAAATTAACATTTTTCCATCTTGCCTGAAATCAGTTTTTCTTGCAAATTCTGGGACACTCACATTTTTACTTTTTTTATAAAAGGACTCAAATCAATTTCTGGGTAAGTAAGGGTAATGATAGGTAAGGATAAATCCAAGTCTCTCCATATATCCTCCAATATCATGAAAGACCAACAAGAAGAACAGATAAAACAACAAAATCAGATGTGCCTGGATGGCTTACTTGGTAGAGCATGCGACTCTTGATGTCGAGGGTGTGAGTTTGAGCCCCACATTGGATGTAGAGCTTACTTAAAAGTAAACAATCTTAGGGGCGTGTGGGTGGCTCAGTTGGTTAAGCATCCAACTTCACGTCAGGCTCTATGCTGACAGCCCAGAGCCTGGGGCCTGCTTTGGATTCTGTGTCTCTTTCTATCTCAAAACATAAATAAACATTAAAAAAATTTTTAAATAAACAATCTTAAAAAAAAATGTGCAAAATCCATGCCCTCAACATGACAAGAAGACTGAATGCTACAAACTTCAAGTTTCCTGCAAGTGGAAAAATAAAATACCAAATCCCAGCAGAGATATTTCTTTCTTCTGACACAAGCATTTGTGGAGAAAGTGCAGTTCTGAAAAACTGGAGGAAACGAGGATTGCTCTAAAATCACTGTCAGAGAAACCACACCTTAAGTACAAAAGAGAGCACTGACTATAAGTCTTTGGGCTTAATAGTGTATGTGATTTGAGGTAGCAGTCTCTGAAAAGTATTTTTTCTGGGGGAAAAGAGAATAAAAGAGAAGGGAAAAAAGCACCATTTGGAGATTGGGCAGGGAAGGAAAAAGAAGCAAAAGGGGGGGAACTTAAGGTCCTGCAAGATAAAATAGAAACCTCTTCCTCCAAATTAGAAGATGCACAAATACTTTCCTTACAACACAACCACTAGAAAAAGTTATCCATTAAAGAAACCATACTTTGGTACTCTAACAAAAGAGAGACTCTTGAAATAGGAATCTTGTGGACCATCTCAAAGTCGAAATAGGTGAAAGCCTCGTAAATCTATGGAAAGCCTCCACTATAAGAAGAAAACATAAGAATCAAAATATCTTAGTAGATGAACACCTGCAACTTCAAAAAAGAAAACAACCACACAGTGGAAGAAAACCATAACATAGCTCTCCAAAGTGGCTGAAATACCCTCAAATGCACACTTAGAGATATGAAAACCAACTAGAACCATACATTTAAAACCAAAGAAACAAAAGAGATTGATTTCCCCACCCCCAGAACCCATAAAAGCACTAAGAAACCTAGGAAGAAATGGGAAGAAAGTTGGTTGAATCCAAGAAAGATATGGAAGGAAGAGATAAAAATCATCTTAGAAATGAATTCTAAATTCTAGGATGCCCGAAGGAGAATGAACTCAACTGAAGACTTAATAAAGAACATTGAAGAAAGTCAGAAAAATAATCAAGACGAGGAAAAATGAATTAAAGAAGTAAAACAGGTAAAAGAGAAATGGTTGTAATGGAAGTGAGACAAAAAGAGATTCAACATATATGTATAATTGAATTAGAGAAACTAAACAATGGAAACATTATTTAAAACTATAATATAAAAAAAATTTCCAGGGGTGCCTGGGTGGCTCAGTCGGTTAAGTGCCTGAGTTCAGCTCAGGTCATGATCTGATGGTTTGTGAGTTCAAGCCCCGCGCTGGGCTCTGTGCTGACAGCTCAGAGCTTGGAGCCTGCTTTTTAGACTCTGTGTCTCCCTCTCTCTCTGCCCTTCCCCCACTCATGCTCTTTCTCTCACAAAAATAAATAAACATTAAAAAAATTTTAAAAATATATGAAATTTCCAAAAGTGCATCTACATATTGAAAGGACCATAGAGTACCTAGAGAAGTTGATATTAAGCAGTCCATTTTGAGTCATATCTTTATAGTAAAGTGTTAGAGTTTAAAGACAAACAATTTTGAGAGCCTCCAGGTAAACAAAACAAAACAACCTGTAGGGCAAGGGAATTAAACTGGAACACACTTCTTAATGGAAACATACAAAGCAAAGTGCCAGTGGAGTAGTGTCGTCAAGAAACAAGGAAAAGAGTCAACCAAGAATTTTGTAAAGTCAAGGTGTTCTTGTATAGGAAAGGTATGTACAGCGCTCAAAGTTGTTATCATTTCCTTACTTTTGACAACATTTAGTAGCATGGCTCTGAAACAGTGGAGGGTTCCGGACAGCGTATGTAACACACTACCATCCCAGCAGATTGGATTGAGCTGCCAAAAATGACCATCAGGGATTCATTAAGAAGTCTTGGTCATTAATTAATTTAACAATTTTTTTTATCTTCTAAGAGTTTGTCACAGAACTTTAAAACCTAACATTTCCCTCCAAATTTTTTCCTTTTCAGTAGTTATTAAGAAGTTCATAATTCGTGCAGTACACTTGATTACAGACACATTTATGGCAGTTTTAGCCTATAAATCTCTAGAGTTCTGTGAATTTCAACATTAGTTGAAGTAGCTCTTCAGTTATATTTAGATGTGTTGTAAATATGAATGTATTTATTTTAGGTAATCTTCCAAAATACAAAGAAGTCCCAGTTACTTATCAGTGAGTTTTAATTGATAAAATGTCGAAAATGTTAAATGTTTGATTTTATATAATACGCTTATTAAGTATATTTTGTGGAAACTAAAAAAAAAAAAAGCCAAGCCATTTTTTTCACTATTATTTTTTTAACGTTTATTCATTTTTTTGAGAGACAGCGAGAGAGCGAGCGGGGAGGGGTAGAGAGAGACACACACTACACACACACACAAACACACAGAATGCAAAGCAGGCTCCAGGATCTGAGCTGTTAGCACAGAGCCCTATGCGGGGCTCGAACTCACAAGCAGTGAGATCATGACGTGAGCTGAAGTCAGAGGCTTAACTGACTGAGCCACCTAGGCACCCCAAAAAAGCCAAGCTGTTTTTTAAATATGAAGAATACAAAGAAAGTTTAAACATGTATAACTCAGAGAATATTATATACATGAAACCTTCTTGAGGAAGCTAGTAGGGTATGAGCTTTATCGAACTAAGTTGACTAGGAAAGCATTTTCAGAAGAATCCATGGTTATTTAAAATATATTGTAATTGGAGATCTAATAGTAAAACATAGGTGACAACAAAGGTGAAAGAATAATCTGTAAATCTTACATATCTTACCAAGTAGAAATAATGAAACTTTAAAGGAAGAGGTAAACAGAAAAGTAGAAAAAGCTTATTGATTGTTACAAAAGCAGTAGTTGGAAATGAGAAAATACTACTGAAAGTTGACCTATACTAGGTAATAGAATAATAAGAAAATGAGATTAAGGCATTGTAAATGTGTAAGTACAAAGGTAACCAGTGGAACAAAAATACAAGGCCTTCCTACATGCCAAAAGCAATTTAAAAACAAAAGAGCAAAGAAAATGCATCACATAAATTATTTACTGTTTTACCCATAACTCACAAATTTAGTTTTCATACTGAAAATACATTGATAGTTAATAAAAATGAGTAAATAATAAATGTTAAAAATTAATAAAATCAAGAATGTGGAAGAATAAATCTAAAACGGAATATAAACAGAAGCAAGTGAACCTCTGTTTCAGATGATATTGATCTGAAGTCAAAAGGAACTGTAAAAATTATTGTGAATTCTAGGATTGTTTACTATAGGATTGAGCAAATGTGCAATTTTATTGGGAAAACATTAGCCAGATTTCTCATTATCAGAGAAGAAAGTTAAAATATGAAAGGGGAGAGCTGTGGTGTTACATGGGCAGTAGAGGTGTAAGTATGATCTCATTCTTTGATACAGAAATGGATTTATACACATATGCATGCATATATATTAATTTAATAAATATATATTTTATAAATATATTTAACAAATATATTAAAAGGGACTGGAAGAAAGAGACCACTGTAAGCACTGAACATAACCTAGTATCCAGATAACTGGTTTCTAAATACTGTTCCTCATTAAAAGGAAGCAATGTTCCTCGGAGAAAAGAGTGATGCTTGGGTAGAAGTAGGGAAAATACAAAGAAAGCCTGATAATCTTATGCTGTAAAGCAAGAAACTGCTCAAGAAATGATTGGTACATATCAAAAGATAGAGGAGTTGACTTGAAAGGGCTCCCACTGCTCAAATCTGGGACACTTTGAGTATGAGAATAAATAATGGTAGGAATATAATGTTTATGAAATATTCCATGATAGAGTAAATAATAAGTGAAAGAAGATGGAAAGAGCTCACTTACAGTAGAATAAATGCCAACTAATAAAAGTGGAAGAAATAATGAAGTTAAGAAAAATCACCATTACAGTAATACTTGATTCAGTCAAGAATCCTCAATGGATGCTAAAACTAGTGGGTGAAAGTTTGGTAAGGAATAGGTTATTTACATAGCTTCAGAGTGTTCTCCTGTAAGTTACTTAATAATTTCCAAAAGGAAAAGAGTAACTTCCTAGTGATGTAACCTAGTAATTCCAAGTTTACAAACTAATCAAGCTTAACAACACAATCAATGGGACATGATACACCTTCTGATAATATGCACTAGGATATGCATTCATTTCGGTGGTATTCCTGCCAAAAGAGCTTTCTCTATCTAATTTAATTATAAAGAAATACCAGACAAACCTAAACTGAGGGACATTCTACAAGTAATTGCCCTGTATTCTTGAAAAAATGTCAAGCTTGTTACAAACAAGGAGCGATAACTTAATTTTAAGTGGTTCAGGAAAAGCACTTGGGGGTTGGGAGTGGTGTGGATATGTGCATGTGTGGACAGGGAGGAAGGGCAGATTGAGAAAATGAGAATACGATAAAACAAACAACATCTAAATAATTTGTATATCTGGATTGAGGACACAGGAGTTCCTTGTAGTATTCTTGTGACTTAATATGGAATTATGTCAATATAAAAGTTATATTAAAGGGTTCAAATCCTACAGAGTTTGGTGGATGTTTTTTAATAGTTTTGGAAAATTCTTTTTCCTACTGCAGTGTAGATATGAAAGTTTTAATATATGATACATGCACAATATTTTCAACAAGATCATGTCACAGAAGGAAAATTGTTTTAAAAACATCCTTTTTAAGAAAATGCTCTCTCCATAGCATGAGTCTCTTTTTTAAAGTAATTATTCTATTCATTATTAAAATTTTACTTTTACTTTAAAGGGTTGATTAGATGTCTTTTTGTTTTGTTTTTTAAATTATCGGTTAGATATAAGATAACTGCCCATCGCCTAATGCTATCATGAGAAAAGTCAGCAAATTGAGACATTTTAAAAAGTGAAGTGTGTAACACTCAAGATTGGCAACACTTAAGTACTCTTCATTTAGATACCCAGTTAGCCTCTCTGGTACAAAATATTTTTCTTAATCACTTCGCATCTCATTATGAAATATGTTTGAAGATTTTTCTGTATTTGAAAGACCTTGTTTTTGTATAATTGACCCCATTAAAATTATCCTGAAGCATTTTTGGCACTTCTGACTTCAGCTTCTTTGCTGCATTACCCTGCTTGTAGATGATGCGATACATGATTTTTACATGTCTATAATCTTCCCTTTTTCCCTTCCCTTTGCCTACTTTCTCATTCGTCTTCCTCAGTTTCCTCCCCCTACTTCTACTTCCCTTTCCCAGTTAAAGCAGCTGCTTCTTCATTGTGGCTTTAAGTAGAATTAACGTGTTTTCCTGAAAATTTTTTTTCTAAAGTCATTTGCTTTGGAGAATATATCCTCTTTGGTACAGCTTTCCTTTAATGACTCACCCCAAAGTAGTTCTTCGCAAATTTCATCTTTGGAAGAGACTCTAGTAAATACTTACAAGCTCAGATATGTTAGAAACATCTGTACTTGAATTCAGCTATACAGAAAACCTCCCACACAGTATAATTTGCTCTAATCCTTGTTTTTTCAACTCCTCAGTAGTGTTTTCTTACCGTTTTCCAACAATATTTGTTTTGTTGCCATATTTTCCATGTATTAATTTAGCCATCTTTGTCATGAGAAAATAAAGATATGTTTTCCCAGTGATATCGATTTTGGCCGTTGAAAGACTCTTATAAATATTTATCAATACACTTTCTTGAAATAAAATTTATTTTTAAATTTTAAATAGTTTTGATTAAGTTTCAGTGACTTGAAAATACTACTGAGAAAAATGTAGAGGATTTGTCTTCAAATTCTGGATACTTAGTTTTAAACATCTTGGAAACCGTCAGTAACATAAAACTGTAATAGTAACGTAGGGCAAGGTTCATCATCATTGTTAGGGCATGAAAATCCACAGTTAGGGTATTTGTTTTTAATATAATTTTAGAAATCTTTTGGCCTACTTCTTTTATATTGGATCGCATTGCTGTTGTTTCTACTTCATAGTATTGTTGACGATGAGCTCATGTTAGAAGTGTCAGTTTTGCCTTTTCTTGTTTTATTTTGCTTGCATTATTCAAACTGACTTCTTTGAAGAAATTTAAACTTTTTTGTGAGAGATAGTTTAACTAAAATTAGATAATATTATCTTTAAATCCCCTTAACCTAGGCATACATAGACGTTATTAGTACATATAGTTAAGGTTCCACTGGTCAAAAGCTAATGAATGAATGAGGATTCCACTCTTAGCCCCTCCGCATTGTCTCACATCAAATGAGTAGCATCTGGACTGCCTGATAATGGGAGTGAGGGAGGGAGAAGACAGTGTGGATTCCTAAGTGAAATCTCTTTCCCTATTGGAGTATTTTGTGTGTGTGCCCCATTTTGAAGGGTACTCTTCTACAGAAGCAAGTACCTGCATCGGGTTGAGGTATGATATTCTGAGGAAGCTTGTATTGATAAAGGAGGTAGACTGGAAATTCTTTGCTATGAATGTCACAATGAAAGGCCATATGAGAGATCCAAAAGTAGCAGTATTCTAGAATTCTTCATTAATTATTATTTTTTAAATGAAGCATAATAACCTTTGGCATCCTTTGTTTAGATAATACCATTTTTTTCCTTTGATCTATAAGTGAGTTTGACATTAAAAAAATTTTTAATACTGAACTATTACTGGATTTCTATAATAAAATCTTCTCTTGAGTGTGTTTCATATATATTAATAGATTATTTTTTCCAGTATTTATATATGTAATCTTTTTTTAACTGCAGTTTTTATGACGTTTGTCAAATTTTGCTAGATTACATTTTCGGAAAGCTTCTAATCTTTTTCTATAACTGGAAACATTTTATATAGCAATGGGAATACTTGTTTTATTTGAAAGTTTGAAATAACTGTACTTTTTTTCTGATTTAAAAAAATTTTTTTAATTGTGAACTATAAACACAAGCTTAATATATACAGGTTTATCTACACCAAAATAAGAACAACAACAAAACCTCTACTAATACCTTTGAAGTTGCTTGTGTTTCTTGATTGCATTTCTCTCTTAAGGGGTAAACCCTCGCTTCTTTTCTAAGTGATAATTGTTATATGGCTTTTCTTTGTGGTGTTAGCACCCACTTGTCTATTGCTAAAAATTATATTAAAAAATTTTTTGCTTGTTTATGCTCTTTGTATAAGTGGAATTATATAATCTTTGGAAATTATTTTTTTTACTTAACAATTTATTGATGGCCATTTGAATCCATCCATGTTAGCTTACTAATTTTCATTGCCATATAATATTTCACTGCATGAATGTGCCACAGTGTTTTTATTTATACTACCATTAATGAATATTTGGATTGCTAACAGTTTTTTTTTTTAAGTTTATTTATTTATTTTGAGAGAGAGAGAGAGCACAAGTGAGGGAGGAGCAGAGAGAGGAAGAGAGAGAATCCCAAGCAGACTCTGTGCCATCCATGCAGAGCCTGATGCAGGCTCGGTTTCACAAACCTTGAGATCATGACCTGAGCCGAAACCAAGAGTTAGACCCTTAACCGACTGAGCCACCCAGGCGCCCCAGTAATTAGTCTGATTTTAATTATGCTGCTAAACACTTGAAGAAAAATGAGAAACACAGCAAAGAACATATTTTCCTTAATTTTAACTATGAAAATAAATCCATTTTTTCACTTATTCTGTATAAATTTATTCTGTATAAACAGTATTATGTTTTCTATCACTGCTTCTTTCTCTTTTCAAGTTCTTAAACTTTGTATCAGGCATATTTTTTCAAATTATTTTAAAAGTTTTACATTTTTTAGGTTCTCCTTTCATAATTACCAATGGCATTTGAATTCTCTTTTGAAATATAATAGTTATGAATGATACTAATATCTTAAATAGTTTCTGTGTAGGTTATCATTCATCTCTATTGTTTTTTTAACCATTTGTTAATTTTGATTCATCTATCCATTAGAGTGTAGTTAACCCTTGGACAACGTGATTTGAGCTGCACAGGTCCACTTATATGTGGATCTTTTGTACAATACAGTATTATATATGTATTTCCTCTTCTTATTATTTTCTCTAGCTTATGTTATTATAGGAATACAATATGTAACATAAATACAAAATGTGTGTCAACTTATGGTTTACGTTACCAGGGAGGCTTCTGGTCAGTGGGCTATAGTAATTAAGTTTGAGGGAAGTCAGAAGTTATAATGCAGGTTTAGACTGTGTGGGAATTGGTGCCTTTAACCCCTCTGTTGCTCAGGGGTCAGTTGTACTTATTTGTGTGTGTGTGGGTGTGTGTTTTTTCCTAAAGAGCTATATTGCTTTATTCTGAGTCTTTATATATATGAAAGTGAATTTCTGTTGTCTTAGTTGAACATGATTCGTAGGGATTTCTTGTGAAATAACTTTCCTCCTCAGAACTCTAATATTTGCTTATTATCTTCTACAATGAATTTTGAAGAGAAGCCAAAGTCTAGTTGACTGTTCTATTAACTTTTGGGTAATGGCAGTGATTCTGAATACTCCTAGTAATCTTTATCTTTGAAACTTAAATCTTTTATCGGGTTATGTCTAATTGTTTTTCCCTTTTCATTAATTTTGCCTGGTGAACCATGTGCCCTCATATCCCAGCTCCAGGGAGCTTTTTGATGTACATATTACACATTTTAGCTAAAGAAATTCTTTTATGATGACAGTGATTATCACTTCTGTTCCCTTTAGTCTTTTCTGGAGGACCACCAGGTGTTTTGTTTGTTTGGGTTTTTTTGATCTATGTTTGGTCTCCTGTTTATCGTAAATATCTCATTTTTATCCATGAGTTTCATTAGTTCTTTTCTTTTCCATGTGGAACAGTTTCTCAGGCTTGCCTTCTACATTACCCAGGTTATCTTCTACATTGTCATATCTACTCTTTCATGCCCCCTTTTTGGGAGAATAATCCTGGGCAAAGAAATTTCATTATCTTTATGGTTTCCAAAGCCACCACACTTGATTTTGTGCCTGGTGTATTTATAGAGCACATCAGTAGAGATCCAATACCTGTTGATACTTAATGACAGTCTGTCCATGCTGGTACTTTTCATAGGTGCCCCACACTCCTGGGGTCTTCGGGTTTATTTTGACAAAGAACCTCAAAGGTGAAGTTTATGAATGACTTTGCCTCCCTGAACAACCACTGAGTTCAACCCACCTTTCTGAAAGTTCTTTTTAAATAATTGACAGTCTCTAGATCCCATTGTCAGACACACCTTCACTTTCTATTAATCCCTTAGTGGTTGAAGGAAATCCAAACTGTACTTGCCTTTTATGTGTTCTGGCCTAGGATCTCATCCACTTTCCACTAGATCACATTACTCTCTCATATGTTTTGCAAGTTAGTCTTGTGGATCCTTGAAGTTGCTTTTAAGGGACCAGAAATTCTAAAAGTTATTAACTTACAAATAATGCTGTATTCCTCTATTTTTATTCTTTAGAGGTCATTGCAATTAGATTTAAGGGAAGAGATGACTATGGGTCCTTGAACTGTCATCTTTAACTAAAACCATTTCAAAAAATTGTTACATAGAAGTGTTCCTAATCATATCCATTTGATTTTTTTCCTTCATCCAAGAATAATCAAGAGTTTTTCTTGATTGTTGTTATTAATGTTGATTTTAATCTCCAAGAACTCTACCAAAATATGTACAGATGAAATTATATGATATCTGAGAATTGCTTTAAAATAATCTAGAAGAGGATCGTGAAGATAATTGCGTATAGGTTTGGAATTTTACGTCATGAAAGTTATTTTTAATTTTCCAAGAGGTTAATTTCCTTCTTAGAAAAAACTTTCTTTGAATTGCTTTATGGTTAAAGAATGTGCCATATATAATATTTAATCTTAAATTTACTATAATATTCTGTGTGAATTGATACATATCAGTTTTATAATTTCCATGGAGTTTTGAAAAGAAAATCATTGTATGTCTAATAAATCAATCTTAGTGGCGATTATACTCAAATCTTGTAAACCTAATTTATTTTTTTAATGTACTTAATCTGTCAAATATTGCAAGAGGTTAAATTTTCCCACATTCATGATAAAGCCATGCATATTATTTGATGCGGGGTTTTTTGTTGTTGTTTTTGTTTTTTAAGAGAGAGAGGGCAGGAACAGGAGGGAGGGGCAGAGAATGGGGAGAAACAAAGAGAGAGAGAATTTTAACCAGAATTCACACTTAGCATGGAGCTCAAGGCGCAGCTCAGTCCCACAACCCTGGGATCACAACCTGAGATGAAATCAAGAGATGGACACTCAACTGACTGAGCCACCTAGGTACTCTTATTTGATGCTATATTAAATGGACTCTTAACACTCCCCCCTGCATTGTATTGGGATTGGTCACACTTATTAAGTCTTTTAATTAACAGTGCCATTTAAAACAATTTCTGTATTACATGCCAACTTTTCATATTTGCCTTCCTCTGAGTCTGTAACCTGTGATATAGAATCTACTATAAAATAAATTAATGCCAAGTTGAAGAAAAAGAAGATAAAACTCATCCCAGTTGAATCTTTTCCTATCTGGATTTCAATATTTTACCAGTCTTGAGTTAAATATGTAGTGTATGGGCACCTGGGTGGCTCAGTTGCTTAAGTGTCCCCTCTTGATTTCTGCTCAGGGCATGATCTCACGGTTTGTGAGTTCAAGCCCTGCATGGCACTCTGCACTGAGTGTGGAGACTGCTTGAGATTCTCTCTCCCTCTCTTTCTCTCTCACTCTGTCTCTCTCTCTGGCCTTTCTCAGCTCATGTGTTCTCTCTCTGTCTCTCAAAATAAATAAATAAATAAACTTAAACAAAATATGTAGTGTGCTAGGCAGATTACCATAGAAATGTAGTAAATACTGGTTTGATTCATATATTAACTATTCAAAGTGATGTCACTGAGTTTGAGAAGAAAGAGAGTGAAATGTGCAGTCTAGCATTTATAGTTTAATGAGTGAACACAAAATATCTGTTAGTGTATAAGCTCTAAGTCATGATAGAGAATTAAATTAGAAGACTTAGACTTTGAAATGTAACTCTGTATTTTAGCAGCTTTCTCTTATCTGTTATTACTTTTTACTTTTTAGAAGTATATAACTCTTTGAAAAGCCAAAAGACTTTGTGCTTGTTTATTGTGAGAGACAAGAGATCAAAACTGGGTGCCAAAACCTTGGTTGAACTAAGAGAGGTTGAGTTTTAGTTGGAAATATTTAATCATAACAGTGAGAACAAGTACTGGCCCTCAAGCCAGGAAAATAAAAATTTCAAAAATCATAACAACTTGCCTAAAGCACAGATTTTTGGGGATTGAAATTATATAAAGAATCTGGAGGAATGTGTCAAGGGACCAGACAGAGGTCATATTTTTAACATTTTAAGAAAATTTGAGTTATAAAAGGTTTTATGTATAGAATACACCATTTATTATGAGTATATAGTGCTTGTGTTGTTGTCAGGCACTCCTAGCTTGCACCACAGTTTGGGTATAAAAAAAAAAAAAAAAAAAGCCCAAATTTCAAATCTGCTGTGTTCAGTTATAACAGATTTATAAAGAGTATCTTAAACATATTAATGGAAGATTTTGATCTTAAAATTCTTTGTCTGTGGAGTGCCTGGGTGGCTCAGTTGGTTGAGCATCCAACTCTTGATTTCAGCTGAGGTCATGATCTCAGAATTCATGGAATCGAGCCCCCATGGAATCTCAAGGTCACTTGCGGGATCGAGCTTTGTGCCGAGCCTGCTTGGATTCTCTCTCTCCGTCTCTCTCTGCCTTTCCCCTGCTTGTGCTCTCTCTCTCTCTCTCTTTCTCTCTCAAAATAAACTTAAAAAATTCTACATCTTTATTGTTATTTTGATTATAGTTAGATAAAAATTATTTAATGAAGATATTTGAGTTTGTGTTTAACCATTCCACAACGAGTTCAATCAATTCTGAAAGACTATACTCTCTAAAATACCTCTATCAATACTATTACCTGAGTGTAGATAATCCTTCATTTGCAGAAAATATGTCACATAATTTTTGAGCAGCTGTTTGTGTCTAAATTTATATATACTCTTCTTTTTATGATATCTGCATTAAAAATTCAAAAAGAATAGGCTTGATTTATTTACCTATTTAAGTCCATTGTGGGTCTATCCTGGAGAGAGACTGCTTCTTTTTAATCATCCTTTTGTTTTATGTTTTTAGACTGTAAATCTATCTGCCGCGGACATCCCCAGGGTCAGGATGAAATGTATGCAGCTGCATACTCTTCTCAATGCCTAAGGGTTGTATCTGCACACACGTCTCTGCTTTAGTCGGCTGTATCTCCAGCAGAAAAGTGTTGGATCCATTAATTATCAAACTGCCAGCTAGGAACGAGTTCTTGTTCAAATTGAGCTTATATGGGGAACTTAGAAGGAAAGGGAAGGGACATTTTAATTCCTTTTCAGGCTCAAAGATGTGAATTATGTGCCTTATAAGACTGAAAGGGGAAAATAAGGAATGGTAATGATTTTCTGTGTTTCATATTTGTAAAATTAGTTTCCATTTATCCCACCTTGAAAGTTAAGTTTTGGTACTCAAAATAATACTTCTGAGATCATCCTATATCTTCATTGATAATCCCCTTCCTCATCTCAGCTGTCTGTAACTAAAAAGCAAAGGGTAGGTAGCTATAGGACTTTGAAAATGTCTACTAATGAACTTAGTATCTGCTTGGATCAGGAATGGTAAAAGGGGTGATCCATAAAATAATCACATCTAGAACTTTTCTGTAGTAAATTTAAGTTACTGTATTAATCAGTTCACCTTATTTGTGAAGTACAGTAGCAAGTTTGTTAGCTGCAGCATTGTATTTGGCAGGGGTTTGACCAATTGTTTCCCCATTTAAAAAGCTTACCTGGGAATCTTATTATAAACTGGTAGGTGATGATAGATTGAGAATTTTGGAAATTTAATTCTAATTAACATCAAGAGGATTAATCATACCCAGTAATGATAATACAGCAGGGGATACAGGAACTATCTTATAAGTTAGTTAAAATATATTAGGCCATCACTTTTAGATGGGAATTTATTTAGAATGGGCATACTGTTTCCAATGCCTAGCTAGAGGAAAATATTCAAACAAATTTGCACAAAAAAAATTCAAACAGATTAAGCTTATTCCTGCTGCATGATTTGTAATAGCAGAAAACAAACTGAAAGTAGCTAAATGTATCACTAGAGATCTAATTAGGTTATGATATATGAAGAGGATCAAATATTATACAGCTGTTAAGAAAAAACTGAAGTAGTACTAATGTATTGACATACTTAGATCTCTAAAACATACTGTTAAATAAAATTTTGCACAGAAAATATACTCCAGTAACGACGTGAACCTGGTTAGTGATTATCTCTGGTGAGTGAGATTAGGGGAGACCAAGGTTAGAGAATCTTCTCATTTTCTCTTGGCTTTTAAATGACCGTGGTTAATTTTTTTTTTTAATTGGTAAATGATATGTTCTCCCATTCATGTACATGTGTTTGTCCTTTGATATTACCTACTTTTGTATTTTTATTTGAGTAGTGGAGTGGTCTTTTCTGAAAATATAAAAACACTTTTTTTTTTTTTTTTTTTAATCCTAGCCACTAGAGCACCAGGGAGAAAATATAAAAACACTTTAGAACGATTGCATTGAGTTTGTCTGTAGTATCATAGTTGATGTGACTGTTTAATCTAAGAGGCTTGTGGTATTTTTTTTTTTTTTTTAATTTAGGGCCTCTAGGGAAGGAAAACAGATCATGTGGTAGGTAGGAGTTAAAAAATAAGATGTAAACCTATTTGTAAAACTCTGCTGTGTTTTTCTATTTCAGTTACCTAGAAAAATACGAGAAAGTTCATCATTTTGGGGAGGATGATGATGAGGTACCACCAGGCAATCCAAAGCCACAGCTTCCTATTGGTGCAATTCCATCTTCCTACAATTACCAGCAACACAGTGTATCAGGTAAATATCATTGGAAATTGTACAGTTTTGAATTAGGAAAATAGACATGATCCAATGAATTAATCCTTTACTTTGCATGTGCAACTTTCAAAGATCCACATCTAATTGATATAAGGATCCTTTCTCTAATAGGCTGTATAAGATTTTTAGTTGCAGGAATTTTCAGAATTAGAAATACCCATACTTTCAAGTGAAGTTTTTTCCTTTTTTTTTTCCTTTTCAACTAATGGTCAGTTTAATCTGAATAGTCACGAAAATGAGAAGTTCCTAGGATTAGGAAGGGCAAGAATACTCAGATAGCGTCTACTAGATTTTCTACAATTACTGTAATTTCCAGTCTCAGAATTCCTCAGAAATATTTCTAACTATGTATTTTTTTCCATGGTACCAAGGATAAGATTTTTTTTTTTCCATTTAAGTCATTCTTAAAATGGCTATAGAGGAATCTGCGGCTAAAAAGAGCAGGACTCAAATTGGAAATAATCAGGTTGAAAGTCTAAGAAAGAGGTTATTAAGTCAGAGTAGATGGGGGTTCCAGTATTTGGAGTTTGGGTGTTGGGACCGTGATGACTAGGAAAAGAACTCTGAAGAGATGAAGCATCTCTTTTCTTCAGTCACCAACATTTGACCTAAAAAAAGAGGAGGTATGTTTTTTTCAAGGGTATATTATTGACAAAGTACACAGTTTTTTAGATATTTATTATTCTTCATTAGTGCTAGTCCCAGTCTCTTCTAGATAATCATTAAGCTCTCTCATTGTGTCAGTATCACTAATTTTATTTTCCATTATCTATTTTCTAATATTCTTTCATGTTGAATTTCACTCTGTATTTCTTCCCTGTTCAGTAAGACACAGAATCTTCTAGAATCTGATCATTATTAGAAGAGGCTTCATCATTATGATGCTTTTGTATAATGGGGGCAGGGTTTGGTGGTGATGAGTACAAACCAAACCTCACTTTATGTTTATTAAGTAGTTAATTACCTCAAGAGCCAAGTTTAAAGGAGAATATTTTAAGTCACCATGTAGAAAATTTTGAAAATACTTTAAGCTGATAAAATGGGGTGACTTGTTAGGTAATATACTCTCTATTCCTAAAAAGGGCTAATGACCATTTTATTTTATTCAAGGCTACTATAAAGGGTATTCCTACATTGAATGAGACATTATATTAATGACCTTTAAGACCATTTCAACTGTATATAACTGCGTGGTTCCTATATTACAGCAATAGCAGAACTGTCCATTCTTGTAACTTAAATAGAGTTTGGTGTCTGCTTTTACAGCTACCCGTATTGACCCATTTCTACTTTTGTTCTTGTTTAAAATAAATTTTTTTCTGGATCTGGTGTTTCTTTTTCTTTTTTTTCCTCTCCTAGTTAAACTAATGACCCCAAGAAAAAAAGATGTGCAATATTTCTGGTATTTCAGAAGCCTAGTGAAAGCCATCGATAGATCTATACAAGTTAAGGGAATGACAGAATTGCTTAACTTCGTTAAAATAACTTCTTTCTGATATGCTGTCATATATGTGTTGTCTCTTTTAAAGGTAGAATCTGAGTAGTTATGTAACATGTAGCATATTTGACAAAATCAAGACTGGGGACTCAGGAAAGGGAAGGAAGTAAGAATTGCTAGGGAACATCAAACTACAACATACCTAATTCAAACTGAAAAGAGATAGTATTTCAGGGCAGCATTTATGAATTTGAAGGTGTTGTTTTTAGGAGTAGGCATAGCAACATTATGACAGTGTTCTGAAAATTAACACAATTATCATTATACAAACAAATTCTTTTAAGATTCTTTTCAAGTGTCATTAAGGTTAATAGAGTAAGCTTCATAGCTGTCAATTTGTGTTTGTATCGGTGTGTTTTAAGTAAAGACCAAATTAAAATTACCTACTGGTAGATTAAGAATCTCTAGGAAATTTTAGTTAGAACCTATAGAAGATTTGTGTCTACCTCTTTGATCATACGGCCGTACTTACTATGTAGGTTTGGACAAATGTATTTGGATCAATATATTTATCTAGAGACACTTAAATTGTTGATATTTAAAAAAGCTATTCTTAAACAATATTTTGAATTAAGAAATTTCAATTGGCCGTAGCCCTAGGACATTTGATATGGAGTGCAGTTTTACTTATACTTGTTATAAGTTTGTCAGCAGTGATCTGTTTGTGTAAACTTTGAGTCAAGAATGTTGAAAATAAATTTCTAATCCTATATCAATTATAAAATTATAGCTGTTCAAATCCTATTTCCTTGGGGAAGGGAAGGGAGAGAAGATCTTAAAATCTTAGAAACATTTTCTCCTACATTATGTTAGAAATCTTTACCAAGCCTGATACAATTAAAGGACTTTTGTTAATATCATATTTATTTATTTTATTTTATTTGGATATGTGTTTGACAAAGTCACTCAGGTAAGGATGAACAGAATTGAGTGTCAGCATCTGTCATTGTCCAGTAGCAAATGCCAACAATTCTGAGGTCATATTGAAAGCACATAAACAAGATTGTGACAGATGTTGAGTTGGGTTCCCAATTCTTTTCTATTCAAGAGATTTGCCCGAAAGTTTCATGGAAGCTAAAAAATATTCCTAAAACTTGGCATCTCATCATCAATTCCAGTGTATGACAGGAATAGCTTAATCTGTTCCTATATTCACAGAAGTTTTGTTACCTTTTCTCCAGATTTTATGTTTATCTTATGTTGTTATTAGAAATTTCATTTATCAGGATTGTAGAAAATAAACAATGTATTATTCAATTTTAAATATTGTAAAGAATCTGTCATAGTAATCTGTAACTCTGTTGTGGCCCTTCTTTGCTATTATATTATTGGAGAAATTCCTAGAATATTTTAGAATTGAAGAGGTGCTGCCTCAGCTGTCTACAGTGGGAAATAAAGAAATTTCTTACCTATGTGATTTTCTTCTGTGGCATGTTATGACAATAGATTTCTATTTGCATTTCATTTAGCAAGGTTGAAAAAAAATCCTTTAAAAAATTCATGTGTTTCTGAAATGTCTCATCTGGAAGTTTTCTACTTCTTGTTTTCTTACCTCTTCCCATTAACTAGTTAATATCTTTATGTGAAAATGTATTTGGAGCATATGTCTGAGGACATAGCTACCAAGGCCTAAACTGACATTTTCTTATATATTATGATTATATGTTACTGTAAGTCCATCTTTCCTACCTTCAAAGTTTTGAAGATGTTTTGAATTAATTGTCCTACAGAAAATCTTAGTTACCTTGGATTAGGCAAAGATTTCTTAGGATACAAAATCGTGAACCATAAAGGTAAAAAGTTATAAATCACACTTCATCAAAATGAAGAACTTACACTCTTCAAAGACACTGTTAAGAAACTGAAAAGATAGGCCACTGTTTGGGAAAAAATATAAAACAAATACTTGATAAATAACTCACATTCAGATTATTTAAAACTGACGATATTAAAATGCTGACAGGGATGCAGAGCAACAGGACTCTGGATTGCTTCTGGAAATGCAAGATGTTATAAGCCACTTTGGAAGCAGCTTCACAGTTTCTTACCAAGTAAAACATACACTTATGTATGGCCCAGCAATGCAAGAGAAGTGAAAAAATATTTCTGTACGAATATGTGAATGTTTATAGCAACTGTATTCATAAGTGCCAAAAACTGAAAACAGTTCAAATGTCATTCAACTAGGGAATGAATAAACAAATTGTGTTATGCCCACATTATAGCATTAAAAACAGACTACTAATATATACCTCAATATGGATATTAATCTCAAAAGCATTTTGCTAAATGAATGAAGTCAGACATAAAAGATTACATACTATATAATTCCATTTATTTGGAATTTTGAAATAAAAATGTATAGGAACAGAAAGTAGATCAGTGGTTGTCTGTGGTTAGAAGAGGGGCTTAACTGCAAAAGAGCATAAAGAAACTTTTGTGGGTGATGGCAATATTCTGTATCTTCATTGTGGTTGTGGTTAAAAGACTTCATTTGTCAAAACTCATAGAAATAAAAAGCATGAATTTTACTGTTTTAATTATTGTGATAAATCTGACCAAAAAAGTAATAATTCTCCTATAGTTAGGTAAAGAAGGTAGACAATGTGTCTAAAATCATGATATTGTCAAAATTTCAAAAGAATCAGTGTCCCTGGCTTAGTAGTGTATAAGAATTAGAAATAGATTCTTGAAGTGCAGGAGTAAAAAGTACCAAGTAGGTAAATTTAAATAATGATACAATAATAATTTGGTAATGATACCCAAGAGGATGTAGTACATTTTTTGTATTTTAATACTTTTTGAAGAATGTAATTTTCACTTAAGTTTAGGAAGTTGAACTCTTTAACCTTCTACTCAATTTAAATTTCATAAAAGAAAACAAGCCTCTGTCTTGTATTTGCAAGATATTAACCACAATGGTTTCTAATCCTTGATATACTTAAGGTGTTTTTGTTTTTGTCTTAGATTATCTGCGTCAAAGTTATGGGCTATCTATGGACTTCAATTCGCCAAATGATTATAATAAATTGGTGCTTTCACTGTTATCTGGACTCCCAAATGAAGTGGACTTTGCTATTAATGTATGCACTCTTCTATCAAATGAAAGCAAGCACGTCATGCAACTCGAAAAAGACCCTAAAATCATCACTTTATTACTTGCTAATGCCGGGGTGTTTGACGACAGTAAGTTTTAAGCTGAACCTATTGTATGATCAGTCTATAAAGGTCTTAAGGATTTTTAAAAAGGTTTTTAAGGAGAAAAGTACTTTTTATTAGTATAATAGCATTCTTTATTTGCTTTTATTATATTAAATGTGCTGTTTAAGAAAATGAATATTTGTTTTTTTAACTTTAAATATTTGAATAGTAATTACCTCACTAGAACTTTTGCAATAAAAATCCTGGGTTTTTCTTAGAGTAATAATATGGGTTTCTTGATGTTAGAAGATTGTTTGATACAAAATCCTGATAGAAAAGACTGGGACCTGCAAGAAATTTTTTTTTTGCAGTGTGTGTTATTATTTTTAGTTAAAAGTTTAGGTCAATGTATTTAAATTTGCTGCCTAAATAAAATAAGAGTTACCAAATATTCCATGTCCTTTTTACTTATAGGATTTGCTCACCAAAGATTTTCATAAGTTAAATTATATATGTTCTGTAAATCTAGGTTACTCTTAAGACTAAATTGCTCATTTCTCTAATTGTAGCTTAATAGAGATTTAGAAAATATGTTTCGAAATTTTTCCACTCATGGTTTTTCTTTTTAAAATATCTATGTTGGCTGAATGTTATTGATGTAAAATTTTTTCTTCTCAACCCTCCTTCTATTTGAACGCCATTGTAACCTCTTTTGCCAGCAGTATAAACTACTAATGGGTAAGGTATGGGGGTAATCCCAAATAGGGTAGATAGCATGAATCGAAAGGAAATTCTGGGTGCACATAGTTACGTGGAGAGAGGGATTTAATTTATCCCCTCGGGAAGGGACTCAGCTGTTCAAGACCAAACTTTGCATAATGTCTTTCCCAACAACTCAGATACATGAGGAAAAAAAAAAAAAAAGTAAGGTATTGATATATTGAAATTATTTTATCATATCGGCACTATGTATAGCACAGTAGACACAGTTTGAGAGAGAATTTCTTATAGTATTTTATAGATTTGTGACTATTATTGTTTTTATCCTTAAATAGTAACATGTTTGCAAATATGTTCATTTTTCTGCAATTTGGGTCAAGTAGTATACTTTTCAAACATAATTTTATTTGGGACTAAGTAAGTAGTAGGATACCTTAGAATTTGTCAGGTACTTAAGGTTGTATGAAGGCAATTTTGAAATGTTTAAACAAAAGTGAAATTAGTTTTTTACCCTGCCTGAAAGTCTTGTTGGTTATATGAGGGAGGAACAAAGTACTTCTCAGTTTGAATTATAGCTTTGGAGATATAAATTTGGTGGATTTCTGTCTCACTTTCATGTTTTATGGTTCCTAATATTTTGTTTTGGTCTTTTAAGGACATTTCAGCATTTAAATGGAATAAAGTTTAAATTTTTCACATTTAGAAACCTTAAAATGAAGGTTTTAGAAAAAATATTCTCAAACCAGAATAATTTTAGTGACATCTTGACCATTTAATCAATGAATAGGATTACATGTGTATATACAATAAAAGTTATCTTACCAGTTTTGCTTTACTGAGGTCTGACATTCTTCAGACCTAGTTTATCTTCATGCATTTTTTAGTCACTTTTATTTATCTTATGCAGTATAGCAATCAAAAACTAATAATCTAGCAAATGATATTTAAGGAATATTACTATCATACCAACAGGCAGAAGTTTAGAGTTCTGAGTACTTGGGGACTTTATGAAGACACTATACTTAAAGCAGTGATTTTACATTAGATCTCTGAGGATTATGAATATATTTGATTTGGTTAGGCTTTTGAGCAGTTTGATTTATTTTTAGGGCATGGGATTTTAATAAGAGATAAATATACATGACACTTCCTTTAGAAAATGTAGAATGTTTATATTTTTGTTATGTTTGAAGAATATAATAAAAATTCTATTTGACAAAATGTAATTTTTCCATCTTATATTTCCATCTAGTATTCTTTTCCCAGTGAAGTTTTTCTTTGTAAGGTTTTTTCAGGACAAACAAAATCTTATTTCTCTTTAGTGGTATGTGGGCTTCATTTTTCTAATTAAGTGGCTATTTTATATGTAAGTGTGATATTTTATGAAATTCTTCCTTAGGTCATTGTAGTTTATTTACTTATTAAAAACTTCCACATCTATTCTGTTATTTCTTCATGACCCTATTATCAATATTGAAATTAATTGATAAACTTATGTTAAAATTTATTCTTCATCCTCTTTAGTAGGTTTAAATGAAAATTCTTACTCTAAATACTTAACAAACTTTTGCTTAACTCACTATTAAGGAAATGTTAGGTCTAAGGCATAATAAGAATACAAAGATTCAATAAATCTTTTAAAACAGAAAATGTATATGCTGATCACAACATATCCATTAAGGATGCTTACTTTTGTTTTTTAAAGAATTATGTTCATAAAACTAGCTTTTCTGTTAACTATTGCCACTATATAGTTTTCTTTCTGTGTTCCAAAAGCAGTAGCTTTCATTAAAGAATTAATCTCATGATTGATAAAAGCACTTCCCTTTTTTTTTAAATTTTTTTAGTTTGTTTATTTTGAGGGAGACAGAGACAGCGCAAGTGGGAAAGAGGGAGAGAGAGAATTCCAAACAGGCTGTGTGCTGCCAACCTAGAGCCCAATATGGGCCTCAAACTCACGAAACTATGAAATCATGACCTGAGCCAAAACCAAGAGTCAGATGCTCAACTGGCTGAGCCATCCAGATGCCCCAAAAACATTTCCCTAATTTTTAAAGGCTTAATGCTTATTATTGTCCCACATTTCAGACATTTGTATCATACTGCTTTTATTGTCTGTTCCCATAACTGATAATAATATGAGCTAGCAACATAAAGGAGAAATAAAATGATATAACATCTTCTTATATGCCTAAGCCTGTGTTGTGGGGAGCTGAAGGGTTGGGTGTTATTAAGAAGGTTTTGAAATGCATGATTTGATTTTTCTTCTAAAACAACTTTATCAAATGTAGAGAAACTATAGTACTGAGTATGTTTCTTAGGGGAGATTTTATTTGTGGGAATTACTTCCAAAGAATGCCTTATCCTATTTGAAATATTTGTTACCCAATCACTTTTGAAATTAATATAAAAATTTTAAATTTAAAAATTCTGGCAACCTAATAGCAATAGCATTAGTTTGACTTTTTTTTTTCTCCTCTACAAATTAAACCTAATGCAGAGTAACTGTTACAGTATTCTTCTTTTCTACATTGTCTGCATAAATACTATAAAAATGAGTTGTATATTTTTAGTTTGTAGAAAGATAAGTTTTCTTTAAATTCTGTAATTTAAAAAACTGTATTTCAGAAGAGATTATCATGACTTTCTATCATTTACTATGAAATAGTTTTTAGTGAAGAAGATACGTAAATGTACTTTTGCTGTTTTTTCTAAACCTACATACTAAGGAAGTAAGTGAAAGAATAATTCCATTTTACTGAATATACTATTTATTCTTTTAGCTTTAGGATCCTTTTCTACTGTATTTGGTGAAGAATGGAAGGAGAAGACTGATAGAGATTTTGTTAAGGTAACACATAAATTAAAATATTGAGCCTTTGAAGTACATGTTGCCAAGTGCCAAGGATCAATGGCTGCTCATTTTGTATAGATACTATTTATACTTCAATCCTTAGTATAATACATACAGATACCCATGCAAAGTTGTGATTGAGTAAAAAATGCTTTAGAATAGCAAATAAATAAAGTTCTATTTTTATTATACATTGATTTCTGAACATGATAAATCTATAACAACAGCAATAAATCTGAGAATACCTAGATTCTGAGCAGTATTCTAGCTAATTTCCTTAGGGTTGTTTTTCAGTTCACTTAGTCACTCTTCAGCTGTATCTAATATTTTACTTGATTTACTTGTTAAATTTTATTTCAGTGTCTGTGTTTTTAATTTTTTTTTAATATTTTGTTTAGAGAGAGAGACAGACAGAACGCGAGTTGGGAGGGGGCAGAGGAGAAAAAGAGACACAGAATCTGAGGCAGGCTCCAGGCTCTGAGCTGTTACCGCACAGCCTGACGTGGGGCACAAACTCACAGACTGTGAGATCATGACCTGAGCCAAAGTTGGACGCTTAACCAACCGAGCTACTCAGGCGCCCCTAGTGTCTGTGTTTTAATTTCTAGAACTTTTCTTTATATTTTTTCAAATTCGCCCTTTTGGTCTTTTATGCTTTTAATAATTCAAATAATGTATATTTAAAATATATTGTATTAATATTCAAATTATGTACAAATTAAATATATACATATATAAAATGTAGATCAAAAATTAAATGTATGTGTACAAACACACACACCTGACAGTTCTAATACTTAAGCCTCTTGCAACTCATTCTAGTCACTCTGATTCATGGCGGATTATTCCTTTGTTTTACAATGTTAGTTTATAAACTTTAGCAGACTTTTCTGTGGGATTTTTGTATAGGTTGGATGGAGAGTTTATTTCTTCACTTCTTATTTGCATTTGCCAGTGACCTGAAAAGAAAAGCTGTCTAAATTGATTTTATGTTAGTTTCCTTATTGGAAATTTTCTGATGATTGTTGTAATAAAACCAAACCTATGGAGGCTGTGGAGCAGGCTAGTTGTGAAATACTTAGGAAACTTTTTAACTCAGAGCTCAAGTAGAGACCGTCAACCCCTTTTGTTCCCTGTATTTGAGAGTATTAGACCTTCCAGTTTCTTACCATGATACAAAGTTGCATATTAATTCCCCACTTCACAAGCTTATCCGAAGTCCTGTATTCTTTCCTCCCCCCTCCCCCCTCCCCCCTCCCCATTAAAAGCCAAGCCTTTTGGTTGTAGTTAAGCAGATAATTTCTTTAACTCCAGAAAAATAGTGATTAAAGTTGTAAGATGCACAAATGGTGTATTTACTTATGCAGTCAACGATGGGGAGTGGCGGGGGGGGGGGGTTGTCAGTATACTCCCTTGAAATCAAGAAGATACAAATATGTTGAAGATGATTAGATGATCACCTCTCTTGCATGTTTTCATTAATTTCTGCTCTTTTTCTTTTTGTACACTGTATTCTTTGGGTTTAATTATTGCACATTTTGTAATCTTGTGCTGGTGCTTAGATCATTGATTTTTGTTTTTATTTTTTCTAATACATACATTTTAATGCATACATTTAAAGCCATAAAATTCCTTCTAAGCACACCTTTAATTTTATTCTCCCAATTCTGATATTTCATGTTTTCGTTAAAGGTCACCTTAAATTATCTTATAATTTTCATTATGATGTCCTCTAAATGGATTATTTTGAGGGGAAGTTTCCTTCTTTTTATTTTTTTAAATTTTTATTTAAAATTCCAGTTAGGTAACATACAATGCAATGTTGGTTTCAGGTATACAGTATAGAGATTCAATACTTCCATATAACAACTGGTGCTCATCACAAGTGTACTTCTTAATCCCCATCACCTATTTCACCCTCCACCCCACCCAGCTTCCCTCTGGTAACCATTAGTTTGTTCCCTATCATTAAGAGTCTGTTTCTTGGTTTGCCCCCCCCCCCCCTCTCTCTCTCTCTCTCTCTCTCTCTCTGTATTCCTTTCCCTTGTTTTCTCTCTTAAATTCACATATGAGTGAAATCATGATACTATCTTTCTCTGACTTCACTGAGCATTATATTCTCTAGCTTCATCCATGTTGTTGTAAAGGGCAATATTCATTCTTTTTTATGGCTGAATAGTATTCTATTGTATGTGTAGGTAGGTAGGTAGGTAGACCACTGTTCTGTATCCATTCACGAGTTGATGGATGCTATTTCCATAATTTGGCTACTTTAGATAATGCTATAAATATCGGGCTGCATGTATCCCTTTGAATTAGTATTTTTGTATTCTTTGGGTATATACCTAGTAGTGCAATTTGCTAGACCATAAGGAGTTCTATTTTAACTTTTTGAGGAGCCGCCATACTGTTTTTCAGAGTGACTGCACCAGTTTGTATTCCCACCAGCAGTGCAAGGGGATTTCCCTTTTTCTACATCCTTGCCCACACCTGTTGTTTGTGTTGTTGATTTTAGCCATTCTGACAGGTGTGAGGTGAGATGTCATTATAGTTTTGATTTGTATTTTCCTAATGATGAGTGATGTTGAGCATCTTTTCATGTGTCTTTTGGCCATCTATGTGTCTACTTTGGAAAAATGTCTATTCATTTTTCTTTGGAACAATGTTTTTTGCCCATGTTTAAATTGGATTATTTGTTTTGGGGTGTTGAGTTTTACAAGTTCTTTACATATTTTGGATACTAACCCTTTATCAGATATGTCATTTGTAAATATCATCTCTTGAAGGGAAGTTTTTTATATCCAAAAACATGAAGTTTTTCTGGTTTTCTTTTTCTTATTAATATCTAACTGAATTTCACTATGCAGAAATAATATACTCTGTATAATCTTAAACTTTTGAAATATTTTCACTATTTGTTAGCCTAACATTAATGAGATTTCATAAACACTATTCACATTTGAAAATAATACATATTTGGAAGTTGTTGGATGTGAATTTCTATGTGTGTCAGGTCAACATGGTTAATCATGATACTCCTGTTTCCATATCAGTACTCTTTTGTCCATTTATTTCTTCATTTATGGAGAGAGGTATATTAAAAACACCTAATGTGATTATTGATATGACTTTCCTTACAGTTCTATAATTCTGTGTTTTTATATTTCAAGACTGTTACATAGTGCACACTTACAGATGTTATATCTTTCTGGTCAACTGAACATATAAAGTACCTTTTTTACCTTTAAGTCTACTTTTTTTGGTCTTAAATCATTGTAAAATCATCTTCCACTTGGCTGTGGTTTGTATGGCTCATATTTTGCCTTGAACCTCTCTTTTGGGAGGAATGCAAAAATAGTAACTTTAATTTTATTTATTTATTTTCAGGAATAGAATTTAGTAATTCGTTTACATATAACAGTGCTCATCCCAACAAGTGTCCTCCTAAATGCCCCTCGCCCATTTAGCCCATCACCCCACCCAGCACTCCTCCAGCAACCCTTAGTTTGTTCTCTGTATTTAAGAGTCTCTTATGGTTTGTCCAACTCTGTGTTTTACATTATTTTTGCTTCCCTTCCCTTATGTTCATCTGCCTTGAACTGTCCTTATTTATCCTTGTATTTTAGATTTTTTTTATATATAAAAACATACATTTGGACTTTCTTCCCCCGGTGTGAAAATCTTTGTTTTTAAATTTGTGCATTTATTCAATTTATGTTAAATATAATTTTGATATGATTGTGTTTAAATATGCAGTGTATTAAATTGGTCTCTATAGGTCCTGCCTATTTGGTTTGGTTTTGTTTCCCTTCCTCCTTTCTTACTTTTTTTTTCAATTGATTTGACTGAGTATTGTTTACTATTCAGTATTCTGCATACTGTTACTTTGGTATTTTATACTTTTTCTGTTCTCTTAGTGATTACACTAGAGATTATAATTTTATTTTATTTAGTTATTATTTTTTAAATGGATATTTATTTATTTTGAGGGAGAGAGACAGAGCATGTGAGTGGGGGAGGAGCAGAGAGGGGGGAGGAGAGAGAGAATATGAGAGTCCCAAGCTGGCTCCACACTGCCAGCAGAAAGCCCAGCACAGGGCCCGAACCCATGAACCATGAGATCGTGACCAGAGCTGAAATCAAGAGCTGGACACTTAACTGACTGAGCCACCAGGCACCCCAAGATTATAATTTTCATTATTACTAATTTAGTAAATTAGTACTTTTACCACTTTTTAGTTAATGCAGGGACACTAGAACAAACTCCCATCTGCATATACTCACTTTTGATGTCTATATATTGCTTTTGTTATACATTACTTTGCTCTTTTTCAGACCTCTTAAAATAGAATCTTAGGCCATTGGTTTTAAACATTCCTTCTTGTTTAATGTCAGCATATAAAGCTATAAATTCTGATAAACTGCTTGAGATGTATCCCACACGTTTGCTTATGTTGAGTTTTCATTATCATTTAGTTCAAGATATTTTCTCATGTCCTTCATGATTTCTTGTTTATGGGTTATGTAGAAGTGTGCTGTTTAATATCTGACTGTGTCTTCTTTCAAAGTAGCTTTTAATATTAGTATTATTGTTAAAGTTATTACTCTTATCTCATTCCATTGTTGTCAGAGAACATAGTCTATATAAGTTCTTTTAAACTTACCAGGATTTGTTTTATGGCTCAGCATATGGTTTTCATGAATGTTTCATACACACTTGAAAACATTGTATGCTCTACTATTGTTGAATGCAGTATTTATTAATAACAAGCCAAGGTATTTGACAGTGTTCAAAATTTTTGTATCATTACTGCTTTTACACATAATTGTTCCAGGATTTCCTGGGAGATGAGTGTTAAAATTATCGACAGTGTGAATGCTTCTGTCTCCTTTTAGTTCTGTCAGTTTTTGCTCTTGTTTTTGTTTTTATTAAGTGTTTATTCATTTTCGAGAGAGAGGGTGACAGGATCTGAAGCAGGCTGTATGCTGACAGCAGCTAGCTCAATTCAGGGCTCAAAACTCACAAACTGTGAGATCATGGACTGAGCCACCCAGGCAGCCCAGTTCTGTCAGTTTTTGTATTTTGAACCTCTGTTATTAGTTGCATATACACTTAGGATTTTTACATTTTCTTTTTTTTTTTTAATTTTTTTAACGTTTATTTATTATTGAGAGACAGAGAAACACAGAGCGTGAGCAGGGGACGGGTAGAGAGAGGGGAAGACACAGAATCTGAAGTAGGTTCCAGGCTCTGAGCTGTCAGCACAGAGACCGACGCGGGGCTCAAACTCACGAGCTGTGAGATCATGACCTGAGCCGAAGTCAGTCACCTAACCAACTGAGCCACCCAGGTGCCCCAGGATTTTTACATTTTCTTGATGATTCAGCTTTTATTTATCAGCATGAAATATTCCTCTGACCTCTGGTAATATCCCATTTTCTGAAGAACTTCCCTGGTATAATTTATCTATAGCAGCTTTCTTGTAATTAATATTTTCATGATATATCTTTTTCCGTCTTTATGCTTGTCATCTATGGTTTTATATACAGTGTTTCTTATAGACATCTTATAGTTGGGTTTTGCTTTCCCCTCTTCCCTCACTATAGTTTTTCTGTAATTTATTACTTTTCATGAATGTGTTCAGACCATTTATTTATACTTTATGAAATTATTGATGTGGTTGAGTTTTGATTCTTAGCTTTTATTTTCCTAAAAATTTTATTTTGCCTTTATGTTTGAAAGATGTTTTTGCTGAATATAAAATTACATGTTTTTAGGGTATTATCTGAGTAGTTTTAGGGTAATGTTGCATTGCCATCTGATTTGCCTGTTACTGACAAGAAGTCAGTTTTATTCTTATTATCTTGTGTGTGATGTGTTTTCTCTGACTGCTTGTAAGGTGTTTGCTTAATCATCAATTTTTATTTTGGTTATGATGTGCCTTGTTGAAGTTTTCTGCACTTTTCTTGCTTGGGATTTATTTAGCTCTTTTGGTTGTAATTTTTCATGAAATCTGGAAAGTTTTGACAGTTATGCCTTGAAATATTTTCTTTCCCTTATTTTTCTCAGACTATATTCATACAAATGTTAGACCATTTATTGTCCCACAGGCCACTGAAGTTCTGTTCATTGTTTTTAGACCTTCTTTTCCTATGTTCTTCATGGATAGTTTCTGTTATGTTTAGCCCCTCTAGTCATGTTTTTTATTTCAGATACTATGTTTTTCTACTCTAGAGATTCTATTTGATTGTCTTTAAAAACATCCCATTTTTCTAATTGTGTTCATACTTCCCTTTACATCTTTGCCCATATTTAGTAAAAAATAAAATTTTATTAAAAAATGTTTTAAAATCTGCCTGCTAAATCCATTATCTTTATTACATCTGGATTTGTTTTTTGTTGAAATATTTTTGTCTTAGGTATGAATCATGTTTCCTACTTTCTTTGTACAGACAATTTTTTATTAGATATGGATATTACGAATGTTACATTATTGAGTATTTGGATTTTGGACTTTGTTCTGGCATGCTTTTTAATTGACATATGGATTGTGACATATTGATCCTTTAGAAGATTGTTTTAAAGCTTTGTTATGATTGAGAGAAATTAGTCTTTAGCACTAGTTTATCCTTATTCCTAAGGCATGGCTTTTTTTGGATTTTGACTGAATTAACAGGGTATTTAATGAGTTTTCTCTGTTTTGTGAATTGTCCAGTATAGCTCTTCAGTGGTTTTTCTCTACATTTTTTTTTTTTTTTGGCCTGGTGTTTTGGAGTTCAGTCATAACATCAATCAATTCAAGGCAGTCCTGTGCAGAGTCATGGAGTTTTCTCTTCATTGCTCCTCTTTCTTGCAAATTTGCTCTCAAATTCTAGTTCTATTGGCCTTGATCAGTTTCTTCAGCTTGCTGTGATCTCTTAGATTTATTGTCCCTTTGCTGTAGTCTAGAAAGAGTGTCCTGTAAAACTATGGAACAGTCATTGGACTCACTTCATTCGTTTTCCCTATTTCAGTGATTAGTTTTGCATTGCTGTGTTGTCCAATCTCTGAAAACAGTTGTTTTATACATAGTAGTTTTATGATAGGAAGAGGACTACTGAAGTACCAGTTACTCCATTATGGCCTGAACAAAAGTCTCTTCTAGACATTTTGTCTTAGATTTTAATTTTATGTGTATTTTTACCTCATAGGACATTTTTAAAGTAATTCATTCATTATCTTGATTTAAACTACATCTACCTTTTCATTTATTTTTCTTTCACGCTGGTTTGTAGATGACAAGTTTTCTCAGTTTTTATTTGCCAGTTTTCATTTTTGAAGGGCAATTTCACTGTGTAAAGATTTTAGTTTGGCAGATCATTTCTACCATCACTAAGGAAATGTCCCATTGTCTTCTGGCTTCCGTTATCATCATCATCATCATTATTATTATTATTATTAATTTTTTTTTTTTACAAAGTCTGCTGTCATTTTAGTTGTCCTTTTCAAGATTATCTGTTCTTTTCTCTGTCTGTCTTTGCATTTTAAATTGGGTTTTGTTTTGGAGGGTTTGTATGTGTGTGTTTTAATTTTTTTTTTTAATGTTTATATATTTTTGAGAGAGAGAGAGAGAGAGAGAGAGAGAGTAAGCAGGGGAAGGGCAGAGAGAGGGAGACACAGAATCCAAAGCAGGCTTCAGGCTTCAAGCTGTCAGCACAGCCCGACATGGGGCTCCAGCCCACGAACTGCAAGATCATGACCTGAGCCGGTCAGATACTTGACCAACTAAACCACCCAGGCGCCCCTGTTTTGTTTTGTGTTTGCTTTTCAGGTATTTTATTATTTTATTGTGATGTTCCTACACATCTTTATTTCTCTTTCTTCAGAGTTTGGAGTGCTTTTTAAATCTGTAGGTTAACATCTTTCAGTTGTTTCAGAAAATTCTTTGCCTTGTCTCTTCAACTATTGTTTCTGCCCATTCTCATCTTCCTCAGGAACTCCAGTTACCCTAATGTTAGAACCTTTCACTCTATGCCCTGTGTCTTATATGCTTTTTCTTTCATCCTTTTGTCTCTTTTTGCTGACAATTTGTTATTTTCTTCTGCACTCTCTTTTAGTTCACTAATTGTTTCTTGAGTTGTATATAATCATTTGTTAGATTGAGTTGTCTTTTCAGTTCTAGAAATTCTGTTTAGCTTTTATATTTTTTTAATATTTATTTATTATTCAATTTTTGAGAGAGAGAGAGAGAGATGGCATGAGTGGGGAAGGGGCATAGAGAGAGGGAGACAGACTCCCAAGCAGGCTCCACATTGTCAGCACAGAGCCCGACGTGGGGCTCAAACTCAAGAACTGTGAGATCATAACCGGAGCCAAAATCAGAAGTCAAATGCTCAACCAACTGAGCCACTCAGACACCCCAGTTTTCTTATAGTTATCATTTATTTGCCAAATTTTTCGATCTCTTATTTCTTTGAATTTATTATCTGTGATCATCTAAAATTCCATGTCTGATATCTTTGTTATTTGGATTTCCTATGGCCCTTTTTTCTTGTTTATTGAACATTGTTTTTTTTTTTTTTTCTTCGTATGCCTAATTCTTGTTTATTCTCAAATATTTTCTATCGTGAGTTTTTTGAGCAGTGGATCCTTTTGGTAGTGGACTTTTTCTCAGACTAGTGACTTTAAATGCAAAGGAATCTTCCTTCCAAAAAAATAAAATACAATTATTTTGAAATATACGTACTAGAATGCTTAAGAGATGAAAAGCAAATAGTCTGTGTGCTTCTTTATTAGTTGAAAGGTAACAAGATAATACGACCCTAAATTAGTACAAAAGTAACAAGATAATAGCACCATAACCCCAGGTTGAGAAACTCTAGTCTGAAATGATACCTTATTTATAACTACCTTAAACTTATAAAAAGTTAAGCATTTATGTCAAATAAATAAATATATAACATATATCTACATGAATTTTTTTTAAATAGAAATTTTATAGAGTTATAGTATGTGTGACTGTCTTTAAAGTAATAGAAGAGTTGTTTTCAAATGTCAGAATTAAGTATTATAATTTCTTATTACAGTTTTGGAAGGACATTGTTGATGATAATGAAGTACGTGACCTCATTTCTGACAGAAACAAGTCTCATGGTAAGTCAATAAGAAAAATTTTAAGTAACTTTGACTATCAATAATAATAAATGAAATATTAATTTAAGTAAAATGTGTATTTTCTATTACAGAAGGTACATCAGGAGAATGGATTTGGGAATCTTTATTTCATCCACCTCGAAAGCTGGGCATTAATGATATTGAAGGACAACGGGTACTTCAGATTGCAGTGATTTTGCGAAATCTTTCCTTTGAGGAGGGCAATGTTAAGCTCTTGGCAGCTAATCGTACCTGTCTTCGTTTCCTATTACTTTCTGCACATAGTCATTTTATTTCTCTAAGGCAATTAGGCCTTGACACATTAGGAAATATTGCAGCTGAGGTAAGCATGTGACAGTAACTTAAAATAGTTTTAATAGTTAGCAGTGATATTTACTTTAAAATTTTAGTATATAGGATTATTATATTTGCTATACTTACAGAATATGAAAGGCCTACATACAGTTTTGCCTAAAGTGGTATGGTATCACACACTTTTTTAGAAAAAAGAAATATTTGAAATGATGCTCCAGATTTAGTGATGGCTATTCTCACAGTAACTACATTTTTTTAAAACATACGCAACACTGTTGTTAATTTTTATTAAATTTGAAGTTTACAACAGTGGAAGAAGCCTGCCTCAACAATAGTGTCCTTTCTTTTTTCCAGCTTCTATTGGACCCTGTTGATTTCAAAACTACTCATCTGATGTTTCATACTGTTACTAAATGCCTAATGTCAAGGGATAGATTTTTAAAGATGAGGGGTAAGCACTTACTTAATTTCCTCACTGTATAACACACACAAAATTTTTAGCATCTGTTAAAAAACAAATAAATGTTTGTGCATGTATGCTTTTCAGGCATGGAAATTTTGGGAAATCTTTGCAAAGCAGAAGATAATGGTGTTTTGATTTGTGAATATGTCGATCAGGACTCATACAGAGAGATCATTTGTCATCTCACTTTACCTGATGTGCTGCTTGTAATCTCAACACTCGAGGTGCTATATATGCTCACTGAAATGGGAGACGTCGCTTGCACAAAAATTGCAAAAGTAGAAAAGAGCATAGGTAAGACTAAACCAAAGAAACATTTATTTTCCTTATTGAGGAAAAAAAATATTTAGTCTGGTACTGTGCTAAATCACAATTGATATTTAGGATGTACTGTTTATTTTGAGGGGTCATTACCCATTAGATACGCTTGTTTGTGCTATTCTTTTTTGCCTGTTTAAGATTAGCGAGAAACTTCTGTCATATAGAGACCAGGGTGTATGTGGCTACCAATAATTCATGTCCCTTTCTGTATTTCTGTTACTACATATCAGATTTCAAACCAACAAAACTGCTGTCTCTGAAGAGCAGATCTTTCAGTTTTAAACAGTCAGCTGCTACTATTAAGCAACTGAAGCTGAGTGAAAAAGTTTCCTTGTGTTCCTAGAAGTTGCTGGTAGTGCTACTATCCTTAAAATTAGTGAACTTAACACACCCTTAGTGGGTTGTCAGTTTTAAACATACTTATGAAAGTATATCATGTTAACATTTTACTCATTGATTAAAATGATTTCTGTCTTTGGTGTAAATACTAAAATCAGAGTTAATAGAGATTTGGCTTGCCAGTACTATTATTAAGAAATTTAAGATGTTACTTTCCATATCAGTGGTTCCTAAATCTGGCTACACATCAGAATCAGTTGGAAAATTGTTTAAAAACAAAGATGCCAAATCCCCATCCCAGAGATACTAAATCAGTCTTCAGAAATTGAGCCTAACTATCTTTTTTAAAGATCCACAGATAATTCTGATGAATGATGATTTGTGGACTGGCATTTGAGAAACAGTTATTCTAACAGCATGTGTTTTTCAGCAATGTCATTGTTTGGTAATACTATTGATTAATAACTATTGGTTTTTAATTTATTTTAGACATGTTAGTGTGTCTGGTTTCTATGGATATTCAGATGTTTGGCCCTGATGCACTAGCTGCAGTAAAACTTGTCGAACATCCAAGTTCCAGTCATCAAGTTTTATCTGAAATTAGGCCACAAGCTGTAGAGCAAGTCCAAACCCAGACCCATGTAGCATCCACCCCAGGTTAGTGTTTTTACATAATGTTTTTTCAGTATGGCTAATGGTGTGTAAGATTTAATACTAAGGATAAATTTAAATATGCAGTACAGGAAACTGATATTGTATAGTGGAATAGGCTAAAGCAGAACTTGAGTGTAAGCTTTAATTTCTTAGATACTATACGTTCCAGGAGCAGTAGGACCAACGTAAGTCAGAGGAAGAATAGTATAATAGAGTTTCAAAAAAACATTTAGAGGAGTGTGAGGGATTAGAAATTTACAACTGTGGGAACAAGATTAAGTGCCCCAATGGACTTATTTGTGATTTTGTTCACTGGAAATTGATACACCAAGAATGACCTTATAATTATAATTCTCCTAGCTGATCATACTAATACATAAGTATAATATATCCTAATAACTTTCAATTTTGGACCAGAAACCATAGAATCAGAGTCTTGGATTAGACACATGTGCATTTGTACACATGACACATATATGGACATGTATACCTACACTTGTGCACCCTTCCTCGGGGCCCTTGGGTCAGTTCTGTTTAACTCAAATGTCTTTAATTGGAATTCATACCTGTCTAATAATGATCATTCTCTTCAGTCCTTGGACTTCTTTCTCCTATCTCAATATGAGTCATCATTTTTATATTTTAGCACTCTCAGCTTTTTTGGAAGTGCTTTTTTCAACTTCATTTGTCTTAAAACAATCCATCTTTCACCTCATCTGCTCTTTCCACCTCCTACCATTCCCAAGACATTTTCTTTCCTTGTATTTTTTAATATAGGATATTCTTTTCCTCAGTTGATCGTATTCTCACTTTGCAATTAATATGGAAGTCATGTGGCATGGGTTTCTTCAGCTTCTTACCCCTTCACTTACAAACTTATTAGCGTCTGAATTCATTTTCCTTCAACTTCTCTTTGTCTTCAGAGATGTCAGCTTCTTCTCAATCTGTGCTCTGAATGTCCATCTATCTCCTCATTCATATATCTTAAACCTCTTTATCTTTCACCTGCTTCTTCCTTTCAGCCTAGAAATACATTTAGATCATTCTCAACTTCCCTCACAACCTCACAGCAAAAATCTCATTATTTTTTATCTTTAACTACCACATCCATTTATTCACCAAATCTTGTTGAATCTTCCTAAATACCCTGGCATCTTCAACTGCCAGTGCTTATGGCCCAGTTCAGACTTTCATCACATCTCTCCAGCTCCTTGTTCTGCTCTCATTTAATCATGGTCTCAGTCTCTCCTCTTCTCTAACTTATAGAATCACAATTATATACTGTATTCACACAAAGTGTGTAATACATATCACATACTTTATTGACTTCCACTGCATCCTTCTAAAGTATATGGTAGAGTTGTATCATAAGTGCATTTAACTTACTTGATATCAACTAACAGAATTGGGCAAATTATAAAGCATGAAAACAGTAGGTAATTTTGACTACTAATCTAGTTAGTACCTTTCACCCACAGGCAATAGATGTTAAATAGCCAATGCATATTGGGGAATCAGTGGTCAAATAGTAATAGTTTCTCAACCTTAACAAAGAAATGAAACAGTTCATTTTGCCAGTTAGGTGTGTGGTGGGAGTATGTTCTTATCCTTAAAGAAGAAACTAGAGATTAAATTAATTGAGGGCCATAGAGAAACTATGTCCAACAAAGAAAGGAATTAATAAATTATCATTGATAACCTGAAACATAATGGTCCATTTGAAGAATATTTAAGGGTAGTTTTGATGAAGGCTACTGTTTTTTGCCTTGTCATTGACCCACTAGTGACCTTAACAAATGAAGCCACCTCCTAAACTAAGATTTGGTCCTCATTTAGCAAACGGACGAAATTAAATGATGAGCGTTTGTGATATGTGTGTATATACACACATACACACATATATATATAGTAATTCATTGATAGAGGTGGGAATAAGCCTCTAAAGACAACCTAAAAGAGTTCATCTTTGAGCCGATGAGCATTTTACTTTATTACTAGCTTATCATGAATGACAACTTTTAATTGTTTTATTAGGTATCATTCATAGTGTGCTGCCCCCCCCCCATTGTTTGTTTATTACTGCTTTCTTATGGAATGGTCCTCTTCAAACTTTTTGCTCACTTTTCCTCATCACTATGAATACTTATATATAACCTTTCACCCACTTTTAATTTGAAATCTAAATTTCTTCATTATAACTTAAATAGTTGTAAATAAAATTTTTTGTGTATATTAAATTGACATTTTGAAATAAAAGTTAAAATACTTTTTGTATCCAGTATCATCTTGATACTTACCAACATCCATTTAAAAAAATATATAAACTTTTCATATTGGAAATTTTATATACCCTCTTTCTCCTTGAACTCGTATCAGTACTTCTCAGCTATAAATGTAGACATTTTAGTTTACCTTCTTCAATTTCCTGGTGCTCTATGAAGTTTTAAGTGTTTAAAATTTTATCATTACGAGTTTTAGAAATCAACAGTATGTGAAACAATACATGACAAAGTAGCTATAGGAAGTTCATCTCTTAATGAGGTGGACGAGACTTTTTTCCCTACTTCTCAGTAAAGTGTTAACTCCAGTGTGTCCCAGAATGAATATTTTTTATTGCTTGAGTGAAACTGGGTTCAACATTAATTCTATCTCTGTTTTTCCTTTTTATAGATTTAATTTGAAAATCTAGTTCACATCAGTAAATAGCTAAGGTTAGAACTTAGTAATTCTTTGACCTTCAGAATTATCCAAAATTATTAAGATTATATTTAATGATCTTCTGACATGAGTTCTTTGATTTTGTTGAAATCAAAAAAGTAACAACATATGACTCAGAAAAGAATTTGATGCCCAGTCAGTACATTTACTTTTAAGCTTATTGAAAATATATTAAAAAGATATTAATAAGATATGACTAGAAGTTATACTCACTGACTGTTTTGTTAGATACACCTTATTTAACCTGATACATTCAAGAAGTATTAGCACACCAGTTCTCAAACTTCAGGGTGCATTAGAATCACCTGGTGGGCCTACACACTGATTTCTAGGCTCCATACCCTGAATTTCTGATTCAGGTGGACCTGAGAATTTTAATGTCTAACAAGTTCCCATGAGATGCTGATGCTACAGGTCAGGGAACTATGCTTTGAGGACCACTGGGTTAGGAACTGGATATATTGTTCGAGACCAATATAGTTTTTCGATAAGGTGCTTTTATCATGTGCTTTGAGTAGTTTTGTGTTAAAACCTTGGAACTGCAGATTTACCTCATTCAGTTATAGAAAATGTCTGCCACATAACCTAACTAATAGTCTTTATTATCAAAAGGATCTTGCTTAATCAACCTCATTTTCCATTATTTTGATAAAGTCCAACTTTATTTTTCAATCCAAGAAAGTGTGGTTAATAGGTGTTCCCATGACACGCTCCTTACTTTGTAATTCTAACATAGTTAAGCCATGACTTTGTCATCTGAATGAAATAAGATGACGCCACCTTCAGTATTCCTTTAAAAAATTTATCTATGCTTTACTTATACAAGATTCGACCTGAAAAGTAATACCCTTTTACTAGGATAGAGGAGGGAAGGACATTAAACAAAAATTGTCTTCACTCTATATTTGAATTCAGAACATACCAAAGCACCAGAATAGTCAATATCTAATGCCCAACATTGCTCCTAAATATAATATGTAAAGCATAATAAAATATAGACAGAAAGCCCTACCATAATACCTTGGTTAAAAGAAGCTTTGTGGTTTGTAATAATTCTGATTCTCCCTTTGGTGCCCTAGAGGTTTTTGTATCATTCGTCATCATTGTTATCATCATCATCATCATAGCTAACATTTATATAGTGAAAACTATGTGCCTGGCATTGTTTTAAGTGGCTTCTATCTAAACTCCTCTAATCCTCATAATGACCTATGAGGTCAGTGTTACTTTTCCACATTTTATGGACAGAGAGGTTAATTAACTTGCCCACGGTTACACAGCTAGTGAGTGCTGGAACTCTAGAGCCAGCCACTCTGGCTCCAGAGCCGTGTATTTAACCATAACTTGCATTGCTCTAAAGGATGGATGAGATGTAAGACTTTCTGTTCCAAAATGGGACAAGGGCAGTTTTAAAAAGGAATATATACAAAAGTTGAGTATCTGGAAATTGATAACTTCAACATCATTTCTGATGTTTCACTCAACTAGTTGTTAATTGATTCAGGAGATTTCAGTCTGAGTAGGGTACGTAGTACAATCATAGTACAACTGATGAAGAAAAAGGAGGAAGATTTCCATATAGGTACAGGCCCTAGAAGGCTATTTTCTGTCACTGTGTCATCAAGTTAGGAGAAGAAAAGATAAGCTGGGCTTGCACCAGGAAAATAGCTTGGGTTCTAATTATTTTGTTCTGTTAAGAAACAGTATGTCACAGTATGATATCTGAAATATGACAGACCTGGATTCAAATCGGGTACTCCTAAAAGAAGGCTTTCCAGCTATACACAGTTCTGCCATTTCTGTCATGTGTTCTTTTGTAAACTTCATCTCTGAGCTTTATTTTTTCATTAGCAAAATGAGGGTAATTAAATTTAGGCCTACAAATAAGATAAAAAGAAACATGTTTTGTAAATGTAAATGGCTTAATACAGAGCAAATGTTCATTAAGTGGCTGATATTAGCTCTTATCCCAGTGAGAGCTTGGGGCTTCATCAAACAAGTCAAGGATTGCTTTAGATCATTCACAGATTTGACTGTGCTCTGGAGCTCCTTTGGTTCTAATAATTTAGAAATACATTTGTTCTGTTTGAGGATCCTGAGTTTTGCTAAAATGTTATTTGAAAAATAGTGGGTACATTTTATAAGTTTACAAACTATTTGAAGCAGTATAATTTTTAATTTTATAAATAAAGTAAGACTCATTTATAACCTATTTGCTAAACTGTTATTTGAAAAATAGTGGGTACATTTTATAAGTTTAAAAACTATTTGAAGCAGTATAATTTTTAATTTTATAAATAAAGACTCGTATTTATAACCTATTATCATATGACTAAGTTTATGTTATATTTTTCATGTTTTCATTAGTTCCTTTATATATAATACAGCAGAAAAGAAAACATTTTTCTACAGATCTACTCAACTTGTTAGAAAATAATAGATTATTTAACATATTCATTGGATTTGAATTGTTTTAAAATATATCATAAGTAAAATCTCAGAAATTGTTATGCGTCTTAAGATGAACAGCTAGTACTCTTTCACACAACCGTCTTGCCTCTCCTCGGACAATAGGTATATTTTAAAACTATTATTACAGTAGATTTTTTTTTCTTCAGAAAAATAATCTTAGGAAAATCCTTCTTGAATGTAGGACTTTAAATTAGTTCACTTTTTTGTTCACCTTTTCCCAGATGTGTTATATATGCCACTTAGAGAGTTAATGTTAATCTTTTAGATTCAGAAGTGAAGTTCCGATTTCTGATGCTATCTGCTTCTGTAACTAAACTGATTCTTATTTACTGATGTGTTGAGCTGTGTGACCTTGGGCTAGTTATTTTAATCACTTTGAGTGAGTCTCCGTTTCCATATCTATACCCACCGCACAGAAGAATTAAAATAATATATGTAAGGTATTTAACTCAGTGTCTGACCCATGGGAAAAACAGAGTTGATATTGACCATATAATCCATAGCATTATTATTGGAATGATTGCAGGATTTAAAAAAGAGTATTTATATAAAGCATCTAAGACGGTGCCTGGTATAATATGTGCTCCATTATAAGTTTCTTTCTCAAATTTGTATATTTTCATTATGTTTATACACCTTTTTTAAAAGGTATTCATTGTAAATATTGTTTCAGTGTCCATGAACTGAACATGGCATATAGTAACTAAGTAAGTTTCTAAAAATGATGTAGCTAATGTATTTTTTTCTTTAGCTTCCAGAGCAGTTGTAGCACAGCATGTTGCTCCACCTCCAGGAATAGTGGAAATAGATAGTGAGAAGTTTGCTTGTCAGTGGTAAGTGGTTTATTTCTATTAAGGCTTTATCCTTGGGAAGAATAAAGCAAAAGGGTGAAGGAAATGTATTTCAACAGTCATCCAGAATGTTTTATTCTGTATTTCTTTTTAGTCAGAGTAGAATATCATTTATACAAAGAAAGGATAATGTAAAATCATTTCACCTGCATTTTAGAACAGTTTAAAAGAAAAATATTCATCATAATCTTCAGAATTAAAATAGTCTTTGACTAGAATTTCATTAAAGTACACCACTTCTTTTCAGAGTAAAATTTGTGTTAAAATGTTACCCTTTGACTTTGTAGAAAATAAGATTTGTCAGATTATAAAATCTGTTTTTCTTAAATCAGTATTTTATTAAAACTGACCAGGACTGTTTTTAAGAAAATAAAACCAGATTTTGTTGTTAAATGTCCCTTCTTTTTCATCACAAGCAATACTTCTTGTTCACTGATAGTTTTTCTTTTTTGGGAATAGTAAGGGGAAACTAATCAAATGATAGAAGAGCCAGTGAGTTTACATAGGAATAAGCAACTTGAAAATAATATTTTATGGAGAAGACTGAATAGTCCTATGTCAGCCACTTTCTGAAAAAATAAATGGAGACTTGGTTAGATTTCATTTTGTCATGGATAATAGCTTCCACATAGTTTATGAATTTCAACTTAGACTCTTTAGAAGATTAACAGACTGAATGTAAAAGATCACTTTCTGATGATGTATTACTTTAAAATTTTTCTTTCTTTGATCCCTTTTCTCCCATTCTTGAACATTGTTTGTCCCCCATTCCATGCTCCTGTCATTCTGTGTTCCATATTTTTGGTGCTTTCCTATCTTTGTTCCTGTGGCAGTTTTCTCTAGACTTTTCCACTTTGCTCAAATAAGGTTTATAGTTTTAAATATCTCTAATTTTTTGCTTATTCCTCACCTTCTGTATTTTTACACCTTATACTTGATGAATCTCTTCCAATAATACTTGGAAATGTTTGTCTTCTACGCTGAAACCAAAAAAAGTTTTTTGTATCTAGTCCTTTTGAAAATTCAGTACTCAAAGAATTATGAAAGTTGGGAAAAGTATGTGCCACATCCATTGCACAATGTGTGTATATTAGGCATAAATTTGACCTTATAAATCTCATTTGCATATTTCTGCCAGTTCTAGTGGAGAAGGAGAGAATCATTTTAAAGTTATCATAAGTATTGAGTCCGTTTATATAAACAGCTATACATTGGTCTGTTGTGTATATAGTAAATCCTAGAAAAGAATCCTGTGAAGATAATTTGGCCTCCAATCCTAACTTCTGTATGGATGGAAGTCACTATATGAAAAAGACATACTGAAGTTTGAATTACTTTGTAATGGATTAGGAATAAAAGTCTCTGAAATGGGGGAATGGGAGTGTGCAGCATGGGAGAAGTATCATTGTTTAAGGAGTAGTTGGAAGCTTGGGTAAGTTTTTCTCAAGGAATTTGATCCAAGAAGCAGCACAAGTTTAATTTTAGCTCAGTTTTTCCTCCATTTTCCACATCTCCGATGGAAATAGCTCATTATTGGGAATTTCTGTTATATTTTACTTATTGCAAGACAGGAAATTGAGTAGATAGTCGTTGAATAACACTTACTTGTTGTAGAGTGAGTATTTGTTGCCAACAGACCAACCCTGTTCTCACTGGGATGTGAGCACAGTTTTTATATTTGTTGTTCATGATTTTTTATACTAAAATAAATATGATTACATGGTTAATCTCTTTCTATTTGGTTTCATCAATCTAAAACCTAACATGCATTTTTTGCTAATAACATGAGAGAAATTTGATTAACAGGCATAAATATTATTTAATAATACATTGCCTTCAGATGGTTTTGCTATATTTAAATATGAACTCTTCTATAATCTACTATGCATAATGCCATTTATTTTTCTCCTTTTTAGGCTAAATGCTCATTTTGAAGTAAATCCAGATTGTTCTGTCTCTCGAGCAGAAATGTATTCTGAGTACCTCTCAACGTGCAGTAAATTAGCTCGTGGTGGAATCCTAACTTCAACTGGATTTTATAAATGTCTTAGGTAGGATGCATAGTTGTTAACTTCAAACAAAGTTCATGTATATCACTTAGAACACCTCTTGCTCTTTAGACAAAATAACTATCCAGTTTTAAATATTTCTACTACTTGAAATATTGGCTAGGTTGTAGTAAGGGTGAAAATTTAAATACAAGGAAATTTTGGAAATCAAACCTGGTGTTTGTATTTGAATATTAGAAGGCTTATCAAAGAGAGAAGAGAGAAACTTTTCTACCTACTTTTATATGTTAGAGACATGACTTTTGCCCTTTGTAGTCTTGAATAATAGTCTATAGCTAATACTCTTGTCATCGGATATCAAAGCTTTTTGATATTTTGCAAAGTTCATAAAATAGACACTGATTGCCTAGATGCAGCTTTTTTGTTAATTATATATGCAATAGAATTATTTAAAACCCCCACAGTGTTAATAAATAATGATTTTAAAAATTGGAGAATTGATCTTTTATGTTTTTTCTTTGCTCCCTACCCTTACAGAATCTATAACCATATGAATCATACTGGTTCATAATGAGTAGCAGCAAATGTCCTGCTGCTGTTATGTAAACACTGTTAGAAGTCAGTGTTTTTTGCTCGTGTGCTAGTTAACAAAACTAAGTATGTATGTACTTTACAGAACGGTCTTTCCAAATCATACAGTGAAGAGAGTGGAGGATTCCAGCAGCAACGGGCAGGCACATATTCATGTGGTCGGAGTAAAACGGAGGGCTATACCACTTCCCATTCAGATGTACTATCAGCAGCAACCAGTCTCTACTCCTGTTGTTCGTGTTGATTCTGTTCCTGATGTATCTCCAAGTCCTTCACCTGCAGGTATTAATTTTTGAGTTTTAAGTATTACTGACTTAATAAGTAAAAAAATGAAAAAGGATATTATATAAATTTAAAATGTATAATTTTTCCTTGTTTGTCCAGTAGCATTTTCTTGCTTATTCTATTACTTATTATCATATTCGTGTGATGCAAAGTAGTTAGATGTTAATTTCCTAAAACTATTTTTTTCTTGTATTAAGTAAAATAATGCCTACCTGCAGCTTTCAGTCATTTCATTACAAATTTTGGCCTTTCCCTTCTATTTTTCAGGAATCCCTCATGGACCACAAACTGTAGGAAACCATTTTCAGAGGACTTCTGTTACCAACCAATCTTCAAATTTGACTGCAACACAAATGTCTTTTCCAGTACAAGGTGTTCATACTGTGGCACAGACTGTTTCAAGAATTCCACCAAATCCTACAGTTCATACCCACCAGCAGCAAAATGCTCCAGTGACTGTCATTCAAAATAAAGCTCCAATTCCTTGTGAAGTTGTTAAGGCTACAGTAATTCAGAATTCTCTACCCCAGACAGCAGTTCCTGTTAGTATTGCTGTGGGAGGAGGAGCTGCTCAGAGTTCTGTGGTTCAGAATCATAGTACAGGACCACAACCCGTTACAGTTGTAAATTCCCAGACATTGCTTCATCATCCATCTGTAATTCCACAACAGTCTCCATTACACACAGTGGTACCAGGACAGATACCTTCCGGCACTCCTGTTACAGTAATTCAACAAGCCGTCCCACAGAGTCATATATTTGGCAGAGTACAGAACATACCAGCATGTACTTCTACAGTTTCACAGGGTCAACAGTTAATCACCACATCACCCCAGCCTGTGCAAACTTCATCTCAACAAACATCAGCTGGTAGCCAGCCACAAGACACCGTTATCATAGCACCTTCACAGTACGTAACAACTTCTGCATCCAATATTGTCTCAGCAACGTCCGTACAGAATTTTCAGGTAGCTACAGGACAGATGGTTACCATTGCTGGTGTCCCAAGTCCACAACCCTCAAGAGTAGGGTTTCAGAACATTGCACCAAAACCTCTCCCTTCTCAGCAAGTTTCATCAACAGTGGTACAACAGCCCATTCAACAACCACAGCAGCCAACCCAACAAAGCGTAGTGATTGTAAGCCAGCCGGCTCAACAAGGTCAAACTTATGCACCAGCCATTCACCAAATTGTTCTTGCTAATCCAGCAGCTCTTCCAGCTGGTCAGACAGTTCAGCTAACTGGGCAACCAAACATAACTCCATCTTCCTCACCATCACCTGTCCCAGCTACTAATAACCAAGTCCCAACTGCCATGTCATCTTCTTCCGCCCCTCAGTCACAAGGACCACCTCCTACCGTCAGTCAGATGCTGTCTGTGAAGAGGCAGCAGCAGCAGCAGCATTCACCAGCGCCCTCACCACAACAGGTACAAGTACAGGTTCAGCAGCCACAACAAGTACAGATGCAAGTTCAGCCACAGCAGACAAACGCAGGCGTTGGTCAGCCTGCTTCTGGTGAGTCAAGTCTGATAAAACAGTTGCTGCTTCCAAAGCGTGGTCCTTCAACACCAGGTGGTAAGCTAATTCTCCCAGCTCCACAGATTCCTCCCCCTAATAATGCTAGAGCTCCTAGCCCTCAGGTGGTATACCAGGTGGCCAATAACCAAGCAGCAGGTTTTGGAGTGCAGGGGCAAACTTCTGCTCAGCAGCTATTGGTTGGGCAGCAAAATGTTCAGTTGGTCCAAAGTGCAATGCCACCTGCAGGGGGAGTGCAAACTGTGCCCATCTCGAACTTACAAATATTGCCAGGCCCACTGATCTCAAATAGCCCAGCAACCATTTTCCAAGGGACTTCTGGCAACCAGGTAACCATAACAGTTGTGCCAAATACAAGTTTTGCAACTGCAACTGTGAGTCAGGGAAATGCAACTCAGCTCATTGCTCCAGCAGGAATTACTATGAGTGGGACGCAAGCAGGAGTTGGACTTCAGGTGCAAACGCTTCCAGCCACTCAGACATCTCCAGCTGGACAATCATCCTGTACTACTGCTACTCCCCCGTTTAAAGGTGATAAGATAATTTGCCAAAAGGAGGAGGAAGCAAAAGAAGCAACAGGTTTACATGTTCATGAACGTAAGATTGAAGTCATGGAGAACCCGTCCTGCCGACGAGGAACCACAAACACCAGCAATGGGGATACAAAGGAAAATGAAATGCAGGTGGGAAGTCTTTTAAATGGGAGAAAGTACAGTGACTCAAGTCTACCTCCTTCAAACTCAGGGAAAATTCAAAGTGAGGCTAATCAGTGCTCACTAATCAGTAATGGGCCATCGTTAGAATTAGGTGAGAATGGAACATCCGGAAAACAGAACTCAGAACAAATCGACATGCAGGATATCAAAAGTGATTTGAAAAAACCTCTGGTTAATGGAATCTGTGATTTTGATAAAGGAGATGGTTCTCATTTAAGCAAAAACATTCCAAATCACAAAACTTCCAATCATGTAGGAAATGGCGAGATATCTCCAATGGAACCACAAGGGACTTTAGATGCCACTCAGCAAGATACTGCCAAAGGTGATCAACTAGAAAGAATTTCTAATGGACCTATATTAACTTTGGGTGGTTCACCATCTGTGAGCAGTATACAGGAGGCTCCAAATGTGGCGACACAGCAGTTTAGTGGTACTGATTTGCCTAATGGACCTCTAGCTTCAAGTTTGAATTCAGATGTGCCTCAGCAACGCCCAAGTGTAGTTGTCTCACCACATTCTACAACCTCTGTTATACAGGGGCATCAAGTCGTAGCAGTTCCCCACTCAGGATCAAGAGTGTCCCATTCTCCTGCCCTGTCATCTGACGTTCGGTCTACAAATGGCACAGCAGAATGCAAAACTGTAAAGAGGCCAGCAGAGGATAATGATAGGGAAACAGTCACAGGAATTCCAAATAAAGTAGGAGTTAGAATTGTTACAATCAGTGACCCCAACAATGCTGGCTGCAGTGCAACAATGGTTGCGGTGCCAGCAGGAGCAGATCCAAGCACTGTAGCGAAAGTAGCAATAGAAAGTGCTGTTCAGCAAAAGCAACAGCATCCACCAACATACGTACAGAATGTGGTCCCACAGGTAAGTCGTTCTGCTATCATATTGCTCTTAGAAATTTCTGATTTGTAAATAGGATTTTAGGGAAAAATGCACTGTTGTTCCATGCCTCATCTTGAAAAGGTAATTGTGTCTGCTCACTGATGTACTCAGGTTCTCGTGCTCTTGTTTTTTGGTGTTTTTTGGTATTATACAGTTTTCAGTTGTTAACTTTAGCACGTGGTTTGAAGTCTTTTCAATTTTGTTATAGACCCAAATTAGTAATTTTATAGACCCAAGATAGAGGAGTACTTGCTAATCTGACATCTTTTAGAGAATTTTTTAAATGTTTATTTATTGAGTGCGCGCGAGAGAGAGCACGTGTGCATGTGCACGAGTGGGGGAAGGGCAGAGAGAGGGGGAGAGAGACTCCCAAGCAGGCTCCTCGCTGCCAGTGCAGAGCCCAGTGCGGATCTGGAACCCACAAATTGTAAGATCATGACCGGAGTCAAAATCAAGAGTCGGGTGCTTAACTGAATGAACCACCCAGGTGCTGTTTAGAGACTTTTTAAATGTAAGTTAGTCTCCTTTTGGTCTCCTTTGGAAGGGGATGCTAAAACCACTTTAAAAGGGAGTTGCTGTATTTGATTTTGATGTATGTTTTTATGGTTTGTTTCACAGTTCTTCTGTTAAAAAAAAAAAAAAGATGAATCCATAAGAACTTTATCAAGTGTGTTCTTATTATATTTACATATTGACTTAGTTGCCTTTATTCTTTAAAAAGTGTTAAAATTTCAGTTTCTTTCAGCTATTCTGATATTCTTGCTGCTGTGTTTCTTACTCCTTTGCCCTACTATCATGTTTCTGCTATTCCCTCTTTAATATCTCCTATCTGATCTGTACACTTTAGCAAATACAAGTGTTTTCTAGCATCAGTGCTACTGAGTTGAGGGTCATTCTGCCTGTAAAGTTTTTAAGGACAGTCTTGCATGCTGTTTCCACTGAAACTAGGGGTTTACTTCACAGACAGTTGTCTGTCACCTATTTCCTGGATTACTTTTTCTTCACTCTCTTTCCTAAGTACTCCGTAGCCAGACCCTTCTGTGACTCACCAGCTCTGCTAGCAGTCTTCTGACTTGGGTTTCATCTCTGTGCTTTTGGTGTTTACAGCAGATCTATGGCCATTGTTGGCATTAGTACCAAATTTAGCAGTGGAGGGGTCAGCAGAATAAAAGATGAAAGAACAAAGAATCCCTTGGTTCAGAACACTTCATCCACTGATATGCATGGATATGGGTGGATATAACTGGACAGTGCTGTCTGGAGGTATAATGAGATTTGAATTCATATGTCAGTACTACCTTGCTTAGGTTTATCTTTATTGCAAGGTACCTAAATAGGTTGAGTATTCTTTAGTTGTGGTATGTACATGGCAATAATTAATACTGAGTTTTGGTGAAAAATACGAAATCAGTTTTACTCAAACTGCCATGCTACTCTTTGAGTTTTTCATCCATTAAGCACATTAATTTTTTTTTAATGGTGCAATGTCTGGCACATAGTATTCAGTAAGTTGGATCTTTATATTTTTCCTACATTTAATAATTAACCAGTTCACCTTGATTATGTTCCTAACTCTGTTTTTTCCTCTCAGATTCCCTTATAATCCTAAATAGTTATAATAGACTAAGCCAAGTGAGAGAAAAACTCCATTATTGTGGAACTATCAACCCTCATTTTTTGTGTCCATAATCTTCCAGTGTGACTATATTCAATAATGATACTTAAGTAACAAAGAACAAACAACAATACTTTTTAAAACTAGGACCTGTGTTAGGAACTTTGTACTAAAGCATTTCCTCAGTTAATCCTTTATGTAACTCTGTTGGGTAAAAATTGTTATGGATGTTTTAGAAATGAGGCTCTAAGATGCAAAGTAACTTGCCTTAGGTCACCAGCTAATATGCGGTGGTCCAGGACTGAACACTTGGGTGTGTGTCTGAAATGAAGATTTATACTCTTAATCCATTTATGCACTATTTTAAAAAAGATTTCTTTGTAAAGTTCTAGAAAGTCCTTTGGTATATATTGATTATTTGAACTATTATGTTACCAAATGTGCATGCCATTAAATGATAATTTCAGGACATCTTCTTAACACATTGGATGTATATGCACCTAATCCAAGTCATAAAATTATTACATTTTATTCCTAATCTGAAGAATGTGTTCTTCTATATATTCTCCCAAAGAATGTAGTTTATTTAAAATAGCTACATTCTTTATTTTTAAAATTAGTGTTTGGCTGGCATGTAGAAATTTAAAGCTTTGCAAAGAAAAAGAGATAGCTCGCATGGTGTCTATGAGTGAGAATTAACAACCAGGGTTCTTATGTATAACACTTAGCATGGTGACTGCTATAGAGTTAGGCACTCAATAAAGGTATAGGTGTGTTTTACCTTCACATAAAGTACCTATAAAGCCTAAAAAAGATCAACTGTTCAAGATAGGATCATAAGTTTCCTTTGAAGGGCAGGCTGTTGGGCCTTCTTAAGAGCCTGCTAATAGAAAAAGCCATTTCCATTGTTGCCCAGATTCTTTAAATTTCTTTTATATAGACCTTGGTTTAATACCATTTTATTCACTGCTTGAATTGATACCTTAAAGGGATAGATGAAATAGAGAATTTTAAATGTGATTTTTTCAGCCAAACCTTGTTATTTCCACCATTTCAAGGGGTTTGGGGATGTAAAGGAGGCACCTGGACCCCAAGAAGGGACTTCCAGACTTGCAGAATGTGCAGGGCTGAAAAGACTGCAGGGAAATGTCCCTGCTGAGAATGGCCAACAGGTAATCCTTCCTAAAACCAATGTTATTTCATGTTCCTTTTCTCGATTTTGTTCCTTTTTAATCCCATTAATCAGCTGTATTAATTTCATTACAGAAAAAAAATAACAAAAAAAGAGGATGAAAATAAATGATGTCACCATAGATTTTGTGTTTAAGTAGTATTTAGTTGTGTAGTTTATATAAATACAAAATAAAGCAGATTTCTTTATTTGTAGCTGCTTATTTTCAGTCTGTTATATTTTCAGGTTAGAGTATAACTACTTCCAAAGGCTGTGTCTCCTTCCACTGTTCATAAATGGGTACCTTATGGAGACAAAAAAAAAAAAAAAAAAAAGATTGGCATATAAAAAATAAAAAATGAGTACAAAAATAAAATTAATTATAAATATTTACCTAAAGACTTGCCTTTTTCAAGAACATGTGAAACACATGTTGAACATAACTCTAACTCTTAATCCCATGATCTGAAGACATGCTAAATTCTTGTATATAAAAATAGTTTACTTAAGGATGAATTTACTTAAGGTATTTTATATATGCCTCTCCTCAGTTCCATGTTCTTCACATAGGAATCATTGCTGATATGGTGGGCATAAACTGAATCTTGGTATCTTCCAGATCCCTTTCTTTCTTTGATAAAGAGCTTGAAGTTACTTAACCCATCAGAAGGCAGATCTGTCGCCTCAAGGGGGCAGCATTTAGTCATAGCCAAGATCATTTTAGCAAAAGCCGCAGGAATTCTCATTTCAGTATTTTCTTAAGAGTGCTACTGCTTAGATTTTTGGCAGACTAGCACATTGTAAAAACTAAGAAAGGCATTACCACTAAACATAATTTTTTGTTTGCATTTCGATGTTTTTATAAGCCAGGTTTGATACGTATTGATTGTCTGTCTAGGTTTATGCTTAGAGTAAAAAAATGTGATAGTTTAAGAGCATAAGAGAATGTTACAGTAGAAAGATTATTAGATATTACTTTGTCCCAAACCCTCATTTTTAAGCGTTGAGGTTAACTTTCCCAAACTCAAAAAGATTTCTCTTCCAAAGATTTCTATTATTGCCTTCCATTCTGTTCTCAAAAGATCTGTACATTTAGACTAAGTATCATCTCTTTTATATCACAGTTAGAGTAAATCTAGTTCTTGTTCCCTAAAGCTGTTTCAGAGTATCTCTCTTTACTTGCCTATGTTTTAGAGGACACTCTTTCAGTTTGTTCCTTCAATTGGATCTTAGGTGTCCTTGTGTCTGGTGTATTCATCATCCTATTTACCTCAATCAATTCCATTTTATAAGTGGCTTTCAAAATCTGTAGCTACAATTGAACACAGTATTTCATTACTACTTAGTAAAGAATTTATTTTGAGACTAGATTATGAATTCGTATTTTTCTAACACATATTGAAATGTTTAAATTTTAGTCTTATTCTAAGGTTTAGTTAATTTTACATTACAGAATAAATCACAGAATTGTTTTATATCCTTTTTGTAATTTTACTTTTCTGGTCACTCACTGCTGGAGTTGTGGCTTTTCCACTTTGATTTGAAAAAAAACAAAACCCTGATATACAAAAATAGCTCCTCTTGAATAGACTGGATGGTATAGAATATTCCTCAAGAGTGATCATTCCCAAAATATGACTTTGAAACCTATATTTGCATTTGCACTTGAGTTAGAGTTATGGCTTATGGTCTAGCAGTTCATGATAAATAGTAAGAAAAGGTAAACTACTTCATCCTAAAAGAAATCTATTTTGCACTCTCATGCAAAAGACCTAATTCTTAAAAGATAATTTAAATGGTACTTTAAAAATTTTGCAGCATAATACAACCTGTTTGAAAATTAGCTTTGTCGAAAGAAATGTATAATTTTTTTGATACAAGAGGAAACCTAAAAATATTACCTCTGTGGTCAAAGAAAACATGACTTTTAGAATTTCTCATTTGGTATATTCTGTAAGTATTTTAATTCTTTTTGTTTCACTGATGTATATTTTGATCTATTTAATTCTTCTTGTCATTTGTTTACTTTTTATTGTACACATTTTTCAAACATACACAAAAGCCAATAAATCATCATGTATCTATTACCTAGCTTAAAATATTATCATTTTGCCTTTTTAGTTTCATCTGTTCTTCACCACTATGATTTTTTTTATTGGAGTACTTAAAAAATTTTTTTAACATTTATTCATTTTTGAGAGACAGAGATAGAGCGTGAGCAGGAGAGGGGCAGAGAGGGAAACAGAATCTGAAGCAGGCTCCAGGCTCTGAGCTGTCAGCACAGAGCCCGATGTGGGGCTTGAACCCACAAACCATGAGATCATGACCTGAACTGAAGTTGCTTAACTGACTGAGCCACCCAGGTGCCCCTGTTGGAGTACTTTAAAACAAATATCAAACATTATTTCTTTTTGCCAATAAATAATTCAGAGTCTATTTCTTTAATTGTTAAAGTACTTTTAACTATTTAGATGTATATACAATACCAAATCACATCTAACAAAAATAGTAATGTTTTAAAATTATCTGATACCCAGTTCATGGTCAGTGTTCTCTAGTTGTCTTTAAAAAATAATGTGGTGGGTTTTTTGTTTGTTTTTTAAACAACCTGTTCGAATCAGGGTCCACAAATTTTTCACACCTTGCATTTGGTTAATGTATCTTTATTCATTTTTAATTTAACAGCTTAGGTTAATTTGAGAGCATTCTTTCCATGTCCCTCATTAACATTTAGGGTTAAAATACCCTGTGATTCCTTCTTAAATTTTCTATGTGACACCAAATAAGAGTTCCATAATAGAAAAAAATAGGATAAAGATTTGTTAGCACTTATAAAAGTAAAAATAAGCTTAATCTACAAATATATGACAAGCTAGTCAATAAGATACCTAATTTAAATGGTGAAAGTATAGGGAACCAGAAGGTTAATCCTGAGGAAATTTGATGCCTCTGGCAAATTTACCCTTAAATTAAAATTCTGGGATATGTGTAACTTGTTACTCTTTAATATTTGTATTTGGCTGAAACTGGTCCTCTTGATTACTCCCCTTTATTAGAATTTCCTGTATTTTTAATGTAATATTTTTATTTCAGGGAATCAATTTGCATAATTCTTTTGATAAATAAACTAATTCTGTTGTTCCATTCCTTTGTCTCTGACCCTCTTCCCCCACCCCCACCCCCATCTGCTTTCTCATCATCGGTTTTTATGGCTTAAAGAATTCATAGGTGAGGGGTGCCTGGGTGGCTCAGTCGGTTAAGCGTCTGACTTTGCCTCAGGTAATGATTTCACGGTTCAGGTTGATGGGTTCAGGCCCCACGTCAGGCTCTGTGCTGACAGCTCAGAGCCTGGAGCCTGCTTGGGATTCTGTGCCTCCCTCTCAATGCCCCTCCCCCACTCACACTCTGTCTCTCTGTCTCTCTCTCTCTCTCTCAAAAATGAATGAACATTTAAAAAAATTTAAAAAAAAATTCACAGGTGAGGGCACCTTGGTGGCTCAGTTGGTTAAGCATCCACTCTTGATTTCAGTTCAGGTCATGATCTCACAAGTCATGGGATCCGGCTCAGCACTGGGCTCTGTGCCAAACATGGAACCTGCCTGGGATTCTCTATCTCCCTCTTTCTCTGCCCCTGCTTGTGCTTGTGCTCTCTCCCTCAAAATAAATAAATAAACATTTTTTTTAAAGTGATTTAAAAAAATAGAATTCACAGGTGAATGATTGTCGGATCCATGTTTCCAGCATTAACTTTTGTAGTTGTTCCCAAAGCAAACTCATCATCTTTCCTCCAAAATACGACTTCCCTCTTGGATTTCTCTATTTGGACTTCTAGTATAATAATAATAGTAACTGTTGCCGTTTATTGAGACTCTAGAGTTAGGCACTTCATCTGTCATTACTCTAGTCTTCCCACCATTCCTAAAGTTGGATTTCATTACTTAACAGTTCGGATCAGAGAGGTTAAATAGGTTGCCCAGGGTCACATAACTAGTTCAAAAGGCAAATTTAAAGTTTGAGTACGGATCTGTCAGACTAGAAAGTTCACACCCTATCCATGACACCTGTTTTTCATGCATGTATATGCATGTATATTTTCTCCCTAACTGTATTATAAAATCTTAATGGTGGGACCCAACTATAGAAACAACTTTAATTATATCCCAAAGGTAGATTTTTTTTCCCTTAGAGCTTGGAACTCCAAAGTTCCTAACTTCACATTTCTTTCTTTTTTTAAAATTGTTTTTAAGTTTATTTTGAGAGAGAGCACAAGTGGGGAAAAGGGCAGAGAGAGAGAATCCTAAGCAGGCTTTGCAGCATGGAGCCTGACACAAGGCTCAGTCCCACAAACCATGAGGCCAAGACCTGAGCTGAAATCAAGAGTCAGACACTTAACTGACTCAGCCTCACGGGTGCCCCAAGATTTTATTTTTTTCAAGTAATCTCTACATCCAACATGAGACTTGAACTCACAACCCTGAGCTCAAGAGTCACTTGCTCAACCAACTGAGCCAGCTAGGTGCCCCAGGACCTTTTTTAAGTTTATTTTTGAAAGAGAAAGAGCTAGTGGGAGAGAGGCAGAAAGAGAGAGAGAGAGAGTGCGTGCGTGCGCACCTGTGCTCCTATGCACCAAAGCGGGGGAGGGGCAGAGAGAGAGAATCCCAAGAGACCCTATGCTGTCAGTGCAGAGACCAGCCCCAGCTCAAACCAGTGAACCGTGAGATCATGACCTGAGCTGACTGAAGAGTTGAACACTTAACCAACTGAGCCACCCAGGCACCCCATGATGTCACATTTCTTTTTTTTTTTTTTTTTTTTTTAAGTATTCATTTTGAGAGAGAGAGAAAGAGAGCACGAGCAGGGGAGCAGCAGAGAGAGGGGGAAGGAGAGAATCCCAAGCAGGCTACATGTTGTCCGTGCAGAGCCAGACATGGATCTTAAACCCACAAATTGTGAGATCATGACCTAAGCCAAAATCAAGACTCAGATGTTGGGTCACATGGGTGACTCAGTTGGTTAAGTTTCGGACTCGGTTTCAGCTCAGGTCATGATCTCACCATTCATGAGTTTGAGCCCCGCAATGGGCTCTGTGCTGATGGCTCACAGTCTGCTTGGGATCGTCTCTCTCTCCCTCTCTCTCTGCCCCTCCCTTGCTTGCACTCTATTTCTCTCTCTCTCAACATAAATAAAATAAACATTAAAAAAAAAAAAGAAGGAGTCGGATGCTTAACCAACTGAGCCATGCAGGTGCCCTGACTTCACATTTCTAAGAGACATGTTTTTTTTTTTCAGCATTTCAGTCTCCCTTTTTTTTATGCTGTAGCTTTTTATGTGTTTCATCTTTTTTTCTAATTATTATGAATCTTAATCTGACGTTTTCAGCTATTTTTAACTTCGTTTTGCCCAAGTATTTCTAATATCACCATATAAGTGAATAGTGTACTTAATATCTTCCCAAAGTTTAAATTTATTGCCTTCAAACAATGCTTTGAAATGGTGTGCTGCCATTTCTATATGAGAAATTCAATATTATTTTTTCCTTTGTGAGGATTAATAAATCTGAATTAAGGTTCAAAGAAAACATATTGCCTCAAATTGTTTTAAGATATATTGTAATTATTTACCTATGTATCTTTTATAGAGAAAGGGATGTGGTATAGAAGAAGAAAACATAGCTTATATTTAAAGACTTATGTCTGTAATTAGAATCTTTTTACTTGTATTGTCCATCAAAAGCTCTAACTGGACAACATAAAAGACTAAAGTTGTTAAAACAGCTAACTATAAAATAATATTTACAACATTCTACTTATGGTTACTTCATTTTTAACATCAGAAATTTTCTTTTCTTTTTGCTATGTGTTGTTTGCTTTTTGTTGTATTGATTAAAAAATCTAAATGGAAATGTATGCCAAAAAATAATAGTTTGCAATTGATTTGTTCTTGTAAAGAATGTACGTAAGTAAATCAAATGGGTGCATTTATAGTAGCTTTATTTATTTTAATTTATAATTGTGTTTCTGCCTAATTTTATTAATATAAAATTCTTAATTCAAAATAATGTATATCCTGTAACAACAGCAATATGATCTTGCCTTTGTGGTTCATAGGAAATAAAAGAATCTTACTTCCTAATTATTTTCATAAGCATAGTTATCTTTTTAAAGAATTTAAGGGGCACCTGGGTGGCGCAGTCGGTTAAGCGTCCGACTTCAGCCAGGTCACGATCTCGTGGTCCGTGAGTTCGAGCCCCGCGTCGGGCTCTGGGCTGATGGCTTGGAGCCTGGAGCCTGTTTCCGATTCTGTGTCTCCCTCTCTCTCTGCCCCTCCCCCGTTCGTGCTCTGTCTCTCTCTGTCCCAAAAATAAATAAACGTTGAAAAAAAAATTAAAAAAAAAAAAGAATTTAAAAAAAAGAATTATGAAAACTACAAATGTAAATTTTATTTTAGAAGTTATAACTATCGTCATATATAATGACGATATAGTCGTCATTAAACCTGTGGTATAAAATGTGAATGTTTCTCCGTGTCATCTCACAAACCGTGCGGTTGTGTTTTTCACAGAACACTCCTATGACGCCTTCACCAGCTGCGCAGGTGCAGAACCAGCCCAGCACTTCTCAGCCTTCTCCATTCAGTGCATCTAGTCAACAAGGGGATCCAGTGAGAAAACCTGGACACAACTTCATGTGTCTGTGGCAGTCTTGTAAAAAGTAAATGGCAATTTTATTTGATATACATAAATGCTCTTTGTTCTGGAATGCTTTTATATTTATATTTCTGTCATTTCATTTCATGAAAATTTTCTTTTGAAGCCGCTGAAGTGTTTTAGCAAAAATATTTTCTGTTAAGAGGGATGTTTATGGAGATGTAGTAGCACCTAAACTAAGAAATTTATATAAATTACAGGTAGAGCATCATTGCCTAATGGTAGGTTATTGGGGAATGTGTTTTGATACTAGTTTTTAAAAAACAAAATCAGCTAAGCGTTGATTTCTTATTTGGCTATGAAAAGAGGTTTCTTTAACGTGACTTAAAGGTGATGGTGGCTGTAGAATTTCTTTATTATAGCAACTTAAAGGTAATAATTGGTTAGGAAGAGTGACTTGTCTTAAATTTGAGTTTGGGTTGGACACTCAATGAAAATTATTTTTAAAACCATATCTCACAATTTAATAACTAAGATCAACAATGAGTAGAACTGAACTTCTCAAGACAGGGCTTTCTTCCACTTGAAGAAATACTTAAGAATAATGCTTAAAATAAAATCATTCTTTTAACAGTGCTCAGCTAAGACCCTTTGCTTTGTCACTTTTTTAGAGGTCTAGGACTAAGGCACTTGTCTTAATAGACATAATATTTTTTTCATGTTTTAGATATCAAAGATTCCATTTCACTTTTTCTAACTACTGATAGAAATTACCACATTATTTTTAAAATTATATTTGCTATTCATAATTTTTATGATATACTACAGACATTGTACTTTGCTGTAAACTTCATATACGTATTTGATATGGGATTATAGCTATCGCTGTAGCATATGGATTATTAATAGCATACACAATTTCTTTGGACAGTGTTTATCAAACTTTAAATCTCAACCCAGTAGTAGTGTCATGAAATCATTTTGGCAGGTCTCTACTGGTAGGTTTTTGATTGATTGTTTGTTTTTCCAATGAAAAGAAAATTAGATGTATCAGATTCCATCATGTCGGTAAAGGTAATTATTGTATTTAATATAGGCATGTGTGTACTAGATTATAGTGTAAAATCTGTTTGTCAAAATGTTGCTTAAAAGTCAGTGCTTTAGTTTGTCTCTGATTATTTCTTTGATTAATTTAAGTTGACCATCTTGTTTTATGTTGTAAGTTAATTTGAAACTTTCTTCACCACTGTCAGTTGTATTCTTTACTTTTTTTTAGATTTCGTTTTTGTCTTAACAGGCAAATGGTAGCTGATAGAGTAGGTAGTCAGCTAATCCTGTTTGTTGACTAAAAAGTTTGAGAATAGCTGTTTCTGATGAAGCACTTACAGTATTTCAAAAAGAAAAAGTGCTGAAAAGGTTAATGAACCTAAATGCATAGCACAATTTCCCATCTGCTAGTAGGATCAGTGTTACAAAATTTGATATGTGCCTCCTCTTTGGAAGTCTTTTTTGAATAAGACTCAACAAGGCTTCTTAGAGCTAGTCATTTGTTAAAGCCATTTTTAGATGCTACAATCCTGATTCCATTTGATTCTGCAAATATTTATTGAGTACCCTGTAGGAGAGTGTATGTGCTAGGAGTTAGAAATAAAAAAGATTATTCTCAGCCTTTAAAGAAGCACATCCAAAAAACAAATTTACAGTATAAAGATGTAAAGAGCTGTAAAAAGATGGTTTCATAGTGTTACTGGCTGCATAGTAAACAGTTCATGTAATGCTGGGATAGTTAACGAAAGTTTCACTACAGACATTACTTTTGAATTGGGTCTTGAAGAATGTGTAGGAGTTTGTATGCCCAAGGACCTATGAGAAGCTTAGGATAGCTTCTAGCCTATCTCCCACCCACATCCCTCCATCAACCCTCAGTTTATTCTCTGTTAAGAGTCTCTTATGGTTTTTTTCTGTTTCTCCTCTTCTTTTCCCCCCTTCCCATATGTTCATCTGTTTTGTTTCTTAAAATCTATGTATGAGTGAAATCATATGGGATTTGCCTTATTTCGCTTTGTATATAATACATTCTAGTTCCACCCACATCATTGCAAATAGCAAGATTTCATTCTTTTTGATGGGTTAGTAATATTTCATTGTATGTATATACCACGTCTTCTTTAGCCATTCATCAGTCAATGGACATTTGAGCTCTCTCCATAGTTTGACTATTGTTGATAATATTGCTGTAAACATTGAGGTGCGTGTACCGCTTTGAATCTGTATTTTTGTAACCTTTGGATAAATACCTAGTAGTACAGTTGCTGGATCATTTGGTAGTTCTATTTTTTTTATACTTTTTTAATGTTTATTTATTTATGAGAGAGAGAGAGAGAGAGAGAGGTAGCAGAGGAGGGCCAGAGAGAGAGAGGGACAGAGGATCTGAAGCAGGCTCGCACTGACAGTGGAGAGCCTGATGCAGGGCTCAAGCTCACAAACCATGAGATCATGATCTGAGCCAAAGTTGGACAATTAACCGACTGAGCCACCCAAGTGCCCGTATTTTTAATTTTTTGAGGAACCTCCATGCTATTCTTCAGAGTGACTGTGCCAGTTTTCATTCTCCCCACAGTGCAAGAGGGTTCCCCTTTCTCTGCCTCTGCCAATTTCTGTTGTTTGTGTTCTTTATTTTAGCCACTCTGACAGGTGTGAGGTGATATCTCATTGTGGTTTTGATTTGTATCTTCCTGATGATGAGTGATGTTGAGTATCTTTTCTGTTGGTCATCTAGATGTCTTCTTTGAAAAAGTGTCTATTCATGTCTTCTGCCCATTTCTTCACTGGATTATTTGTTTTTTGGGTGTTGAGTTTGATAAGTTTTGTATAGATTTTGGATACTAACCCTTTATCTGATATGTCATTTGCAAATATCTTTTCCCATTCCATAGTCTGCCTTTTAGTTTTGTTGATTATTTCCTTTGCTGTACAGAAGCTTTTCATTTCGAAGAAGTCCCAGTAGTTTATTTTTGCTTTTGTTTCCTTTCCTTCTGGCGACGTGCTCAGTAAGAAGTTGCTATGGCCAGGGTCAAAGAGATTGCTGCCTATGTTCCCCTGTAGGATTTTGATGGTTTCCTGTCTCACATTTAGGTCTTTCACCCATTTGAATTTATTTTTATATACGGTGTAAGAAAGTGGTCCAGTTTGGGGCGCCTGTGTGGCTCAGTCGGTTAAGCATCCAACTTCGGCTCAGGTCATGATCTCGCGATCCGTGAGTTCGAGCCCCACCTCGGGCTCTGTGCTGACAGCTCAGAGCCTGGAGCCTGTTTCAGATTCTGTGTCTCCCTCTCTCTCTGACCCTCCCCCTGTTCATGCTCTGTCTCTCTCTGTCTCAAAAATAAATAAACGTTAAAAAAAATTTTTTTTAATAAAAAAAAAGTCCAGTTTTATTCTTCTACATGTTGCTGTCCAATTTTCCCAAAACCATTCATTGAAGAAGCTGTATTTTTTTCCACTGGATATTCTTTCCTGCTTTGTCAAAGATTAGTTGACTGTATAGTTGTGGGTCCATTTCTGGATTTTCTTTTCTGCTCCATTGATCTGTTTCTCTGTTTTTGTACCATTACCATGCTGTCTTAATGACTACAGCTTTATAATATAGCTTGAAATCCAGAAATTGTGATGCCTCCACTTCTGCTTTTTTTTTTCAAGGTTGCTTTGGCTATTTGGGGTCTTTTCTGATTCCATACAAATTTTAGAATTGTTTTTTCTAGCTTTGTGAAAAATGCTGGTGTTATTTTGATAGGGATTGTATTGAATATGTAGATTGTTTTGGGTAGCATCCACATTTTAACAATATTTGTTCTTCCTTTCCATGATCATGGAATATTTTTCCATTTTGTGTCTTACCCAGCTTCTTTCATAAGTGTTCTCTAGGTTTCAGAGTACAGATCTTTTACCTCTTTGGTTAAGTTTATTCCTAGGTATCTTATGGTTTCTGGTGCAGTTATAAATGGGATCGATTCCTTGATTTCTCTTTCTGCTGCTGCTTTATTGGTGTATAGAAATGCAACAGATTTCTGTATGTGGATTTGATATCCTGTGACTTTGCTGAATTCATGTATTGGTTCTAGTAATTTTTTTGGTGGAGTCTTTTGGGTTTTCTACAAAGAGTATCATGTCGTCTGCAAATAGTGAAAGTTTGACTTCTTCCTTGCCAATATGGATGCCTTTTATTTCTTTTTGTTGTTTGATTGCTGAAGCTAGGACTTCCACTACTATGTTGAACAACAGTGGTGAGAATGTACATCACTGTCATGTTCTTCACCTTAGGGGAAAAGCTCTGTTTTTCCCCATTGAAAATGATAGGCTCTAGCTGTGGATCTTTCATATATGGCTTTTATGATGTTGAGGTATATTCCTTCTATCCCTACTTTGTTGAAGATTTTTATCAAGAATGGATGCTGTATTTTATAAAATGGTTTTTCTGCATCTACTGAGAGGATCATATGGTTCTTATCCTTTCTTTAATTAACGTGGTGTATCACACTGATAGATTTATGGATATTGAACCAGCCCTGCATCCCAGGAATAAACCCCACTTGATCATGGTGAATAATTCTTTTAATGTACTGTTGGATTCGATTTGCTAGTATCTTGTTGAGATTTTGCATCCATGTTCATCAGGGATATTAGCCTGTAATTCTCCTTTTTACTGGGGTCTTTGTCTGGTTCTGGAATCAAGGTAGTGCTGGCCTCATAGAATGAATTTGGAAGTTTTCCTTTCTGTTTCTATTTTTTGGAACAGTTTGAGAAGAATAGATTTTAACTCTTCTTTATAAATGTCTGGTAGAATACCCCTGTGAAACCATCTGGCCCTGGACTTTTGTTTGTTGGGAGAGTTTTTGATTACAGTTTCAATTTCTTTGCTGGTTATTGGTCTGTTCAAATTTTCTGTTTTATCCTGTTTCAGTTTCGGTAGTTGGTATGTTTCTAGGAATTTATCCATTTCTTCCAGGTTTCCCAGTTTGTTGATATATAATTTTTCATAATATTTCTTATAATTATTTTATTTCAGTTGTGGTGGTTGTGATCTCTTCCCTTCATTCATGATTTTATTTATTTGGGTACTTTGTCTTTTCTTTTTGATAAGTCTGGCTTGGGACTTACCAATTTTATTCTTTCAAAGAACCAGCTCTTAGTTTCCTTGATCTGTTTTACTGGGTTTTTTTGTTTGTTTGTTTCTGTATTGTTTATTTCTGCTTTAGTCTTTATTATTTCCCTTCTTCTGCTGGCATTAAGCTTTATTTGCTTTTCTAGCTCCTTTAGGTGTAAGGTTAGGGTGTGTATATGAGACCTTTCTTGCTTCTTGAGATGGACCCGTATTGCAATATACTTCCCTCTTGAGACTGCCTTTGCTATATCCCAAAGGTTTAGGACTGTCATGTTTTCATTTTCATCTGCTTCTGTGTACTTTTTTATTTCCTCATTAATTTCCTGGTTAACCCATTCATTCTTTAGTAAGATGTTCTTTAACCCCCAAGTATTTGTGGTCTTTCCAAATGTTTTCTTGGGGTTGACTTCAACCTTCATAGCACTGTGGTCTGAAAATATGTATGATATGATCTCAGTCTTTTTGTACTTCTTCAGGGCTGATTGGTGACCCAGTGTGTGATCTGTTTTGGAGAATGTTCCATGTGCACTTGAGAAGAATGTGTATTCTGCTGCTTTAGGATGGAAAGTTCTGTTAAGTCCGTGCCATCCACTGTGTCATTCAGAGCCATTGTTTCCTTGTTGATTTTCTGCTTAGATGATTTGTCCATTGTTGTAAATGGGGTGTTAAAGTCCCCTACTATTACTGTATAATTGTCAGTTTCTTTATGTTTGTTATTAATTGATTTATATATTTGGGTGCTGCCATGTTGGGGGCATAAATATTTACAGTTGTTAGATCTTCTTGATGGTTAGATTCCTTAATTATGATATAATCCCCCTCTTCATCTCTTGGTACAGTCTTTGTTTTAAAATGTCGTTTGTCCCAGGGTGCCTGGGTGGCTCAGTCAGTTAAGCATCCAACTTCAGCTCAGGTCATGATCTCCTGGTTTGTGGGTTCGAGCCCTGAATCAGGCTCAGAACCTGGAGACTGCTTCGGATTCTCTGTCTCCCTCTCTCTCCGTCCCTCCCCTGCTCACAGTTTGTCTCTCACTCTCTCAAAAATAATCATTAACAAATTTAAAAATAGGGGCGCCTGGGTGGCTCAGTCGGTTGAGCATCCGACTTCGGCTCGGGTCATGATCTCACAGTCCGTGAGTTCAAGCCCTGCATCAGGCCCTGTGCTGATAGCTTGCAGCCTGGAGCCTGCTTCTGATTCTGTGTCTCCCTCTCTCTCTGGCCCTCCCCCGCTCATGCTCTGTCTCTCTCACTCTCAAAAATGAATAAACATTAAAAAAATTTTTTTTTAAATAAATAAAATAAAATCTAGTTTGTCTGATAGAAGCGTGACTATTCTGGCTTTCTTTTGGCATCCATTACGATGATAAGTGGTTCTCCATCCCCTTCCTTTTAATCTGCAGATACCTTAATGTCTATAATGAGTCTTATGTAGACAGCATATAGACGGATCTTGTTTTTTTTTTTTTTTTTTATCCATTCTGATACTCTATGTTTTTTGATTGGAGTATTTAGTCCATTTACATTCAGAGTGATTATTGAAAGACAAGAGGTCAGTGCCATTGTGTTACCTATAGAGTTGGTGTTTCTGGTGATGTTCTCTGAGCCTTTCTAGTCTTTGTCACTTTTGGTCTTCCCCACCCCCACCAACTCAGAGTCCCCCTTAATATTTCTTGCAGTGTTGGTTTAGTGGTCACGAACTCCTTTAGTTTTTGTTTGTCTGGGAAGGTCTTTATCTCTCCTTCTATTCTGAATGACAGCTTTGCTGTATAGAGTATTAGCTGCATATTTTTCCCATTCAGCATATTGAATATATCCTGCCACTCCTTTCTGGCCTGCCAAGTTTCTGTGGACATATCTGCTGCAAACGTGATCTGTCATCTGTTGTAGGTTTAAGGATTTTTTTTTTTATCCCTTGCTGCTCTCAGGTTTCTTCCTTGTTCATATAATTTGTGAGTTTGACTGTGATATGCCTTGGTGATGGCTGGCTTTTGGTTAATTTAATGGGAGTTCTCTGTGCTTCTTGGATTTTGATGTCTGTGTCCTTCCCCAGATTCAGGAAGTTTTCAGAGCTATAATTTGTTTGACCAAAACTTTTGCCCCTTTTTCCCTCTCTTCCCCTTCTGGGACTCCTATGTTATGAATGTTAATTCTGTTTTCAGAAGTCACTGAGTTCTGTAAGTCAGCCTTTATGATTCATTACCTGTGTTTTGCTCTTCTTTTCAGCTTAATTATTTTCCATAATTTTATCTATATTTATATCACTGATTTGTTCCTCTGCTTTGTCCATCCTCACAGTTGTGGCATCCATTCAGGTTTGCATCTCGGTTGTAGCAATTTAAAATTTGGCCTGAGTAGATTTTAGCTCTTTTATGTCTGCAGTAAGGGATTCTCTAGTGTCTTCTATGCTTTTTTTCAAGCCCAGCTAGAATCCTTATAATTGTTGTTTTAACAACATAGTTCAAATATCTTACTTACATCTGTATTGATTTGGCCATCATTTCTTCCTGTTCTTTCTTTGGGGGTGAATTCCTCCATCTTGTCATTTTGGACAAAAACAAAAATAATAATAAAATTAAAATTAAAAGTTTTTTAAAAAATCAAATAAAGGAAACTAGATCCTATGTGTTTTTGGTCTGCTTGTTGTTAATGGGAGCTTCATCAAAGAAAGAAAAAAGGAGAGAAAAAGATAAAAAAATTAAAAGTTAAAAAAAAATAAAAACTTGGCTCTTTCTGTATCCAAGGGCAAAAACAAACAAAAAAACCCAAATGAAGCTGGATCCAGTTTTCCCTAAAGCTGAAACTTGCAGCAGTCTGTGATCAGTAGACTTAAGAGCACAGAAGGGATTTGTGCTGGTCTTCACAGGGAAATTTTCTGCTCTCATTCTCAAGTGAACTTGCCCTAGTGGAAATGTGCCTGGAGGGCACAGTGGGTGGGACTTTGTGCTTGTACAGCTCTCTTTGCCACTTGGTGGTGCTGTTTAGCTCCCTGAGTTCAATCGTTTCTGATGGGCTAATGGTAAAAATGGCTTCACCCAATTCTCTAGCCTTTCCGGTGGGAAGTTCAAGCCCTCACAGATGTGTGATCAATCACTCCTCCATTGTCCCCAGCTCCTCTCAGCTCCCCACCTTCAGTCTGTCAGAGCTGAAGGTGGCCTGCCAGGTGGCACCACCCTCCTGGGTTTTATCTCAGGAGCTGCTGTGTTTCAAAACCCCACACTTCAGAGACCCCTACAGCTGGGACCCACTGTGATCTGTGGGAGGGTCTCAACCACATTGTGGCTGCTATCTGGGTGCCCCAGAAAACATTCACCTGACCACGCAGCAGCAGCAGCAGCAGCAGCAGGAGCTCAGAGTTATGATAAATCCCAACACAACGCTGGCGCCAGGTTTTGCTGCCCTCAACCAGTGTCTTTCTTCCTATACTGGTGAACAGGGCAGGTCTGTGGCCCCTGTCAGAGTATAGGGCCCCTGTGGAGGTAGAGGGCTGTATGGCCTCTACCAAGTGCACCCCAAGCAGGGGAACAACTTCTCCGCATGCGACCCGGGGGATCTTCAGACTGTGCTGCCCGCCCGCTGCTGGGGCTCTGCCGCTTTTCCTCACCAGAGCACTGCCAGGTGCTGACCTCTGAAGCTTCAGACTATGTACCTCGCTGTTCATAAAAACTGGCAGTGTGGTTTTGTGAAACAGTTTTCTTGTGCAGTCCCCTACACTTGTTTTCATTCTTTGTAGCTGCTTTCAGGGGCAGTGCTTTTCTTGCGTAAACCCAGTGCACTGCTCTCTCTCCCCTGTTTCTCCTCCCTGCAAAAAGGGCTTCCTCCCTTCTGCTGTACCACATCTCTTCACCATTTCACCTCTCTGTGCTCTGTACCTGCGACGTTCTCTCCCTCAAATTATGCAGACTGTTCTCTTAATCTTCAGATCAATTTCCTAAGTTTTCAAAATGATTTGATGTTGATCTAGCTGTGTTCGAGGGAAGAGACAAGCCCAGAGTCCCCTTATTATTGCACCGTCTTAACTCCTTCTCCTCTCAGATTTAGTTTTAATACCAAGTGCAAAAATACATGTCATTGCCATTGTCCACTAAGTGTCTGTATTCTAATTTCTTTTATAACATACCAAAATTTTAACAAAGAATCTTTGTTTCCATCAGATTTTACTTAAAATTTTTTCTTTCACTGATACATTATTGTGAAGTGCTCCATATATAAATGTGAAATCACTGATCATGTGTTCTTTTTCTTTCATGGAATTAAAAATGACTTTAGGTATACATTTAACCTGTTTGTAGTTCTGTGGTACAACCATATTTTACATGGTCATTTTGTATTTCTAATTCTTCTTTACTTCATATAATATAGACTCTTTTCATCAGCCACTCTTCAACACCACATTTCAATAATTGCTCTTTTAATCTGAATTTATCTCCTAAAAAATGAGGATCCTACTTTTTATAAATAATCTACCCTCCTGCAGAAAAATAACAATCCCTTCGATATTATGAGTTCTTCAAATATCCAGTCTGTGTTTGCATTTCTCCACTTGTGTTTTCTTAAATTTGAATGAGAAACTAAGATGCAAACATTGTTTTTAGTGAAGTCTTTGAAGTATCTTTTAATCTATATGTTACCCCTTCATCTCTGTTAATTTTTTTCCTTGTAAGTTTTTGTTGATAAACACAAGTTTTTTGTCCTTTAAGAATGTCACAATCTGGATTTTACTGGTGTTGTTTAGCTAACGTGTTACTTCTGACTCTGTAGTTGGTAGTTAGGTCCAGATATTTGATGGGATTCTGGTTTGAGTTTTATGAAGAGCATTTTGTACTTTTATCAGGAGATATGTAATATCTTGTTGTCTTGTTTTGTGATGTAAACAGCCATTGAGGATCATTATCTAGATCCATTATTTCATTAAGAGTTGTAAAATGTAAGAGTCCCTTCTTATCAATTCTTTGATTTCTCTGAGGAATAGTAAGTACCTAGAGAAAAATCTAGATATGTTACTTATGTCTTATTTACCAATTTTCAAAATGTTGTGTTGTTTACCTACACTCCTGAAAAGTGTACCATGAGGTTTGGATTTTGTTTTTTGTTTTTAGTATTCTTATAAATGAACTTATGATTTAAAAACATTTGAAGTGTTTTTAGTCCATTTCAGTTACTATTTCTTTTTTTTTTTTTTTTTAGTGTTTATTTGTTTATTTTCACAGAAACAGAGATGAGGGGAGGAGAGTGAGCAGGGGAGGGGCAGAGAGAGAAGGGAAGAGAGAGAATCCCAAGCAGGCTCTGCACTGTTAGCATGGAACCCCATGCAGGGCTTGATCTCATAAACTATGAGATCGTGACCTGAGCCGAAATCAAGAGTCAGATACCTAACCGACTGAGCCACTCAGGTACCCCTCTTGCATTTACTATTTCTTGATGTTCAAATTGTCCCATCTTGGCCAGTAAAGGGCTTTTCAATCTGGTTCCCAGTTCCTTTGGTTGTGATCTTAATATAAGTCTTTGCTGGTTTCCTTGCTTTCTTTTAGATGTCATGTTCCAGGCTTATCTTATTACATTTCCTACCACACATGGAATCAGATTTCTCCAAGGAGGTCCGGTGTCTTTTAATGGGAAATGGTATTTAGTCTAGGCTCCAGGAAGTATCCATTGCTTTCATTGTTCTCGACTTTTTAGTGGACAGACTAGAAAGACTAATGGTTTTTATTTCATGCTTAGATGTATCTTCTCAACTCTTAGGTCACATAATCCATATTTTGTTCCCTTCCAGTACTTTACTTTTTTTTAACTTTTTTTTTAATTTTTTTTTTTACATTTATTTATTTTTGAGAAACAGAGTGAGACAAAGCATGAGTGGGGGAGGGGCAGAGAGAGAAGGAGACACAGAATCTGAAGCAGGCTCCAGGCTCTGAGCAAGCGGTCAGCACAGAGCCTGATGCGGGGCTCAAACCCACAAACTGTGAGATCGTGACCTGAGCCGAAGTCGGACGTTCAACCGACTGAGCCACCCAGGTGCCCCTAATTTTTTTTAACTTTTTGATCCATCTGTAACTTAGTTTCATGCATAAAGTGAAGTGTGAATCTAGCTTTATGTCAGGGTGGTGAAATTATTCTGTATAATACTGTAATGATGAATATGTGGCATAATGCATTGTCAAAATCCACACAACTGTATAGTGCAAAGACTGAATCTTAACGTAACCTATGGATTTTAGCTAATAATAAACTGCAGTTTTAGGTTTATAGAAAAGTTAAGCAGATAGTGCAGAGTCCCCATGTATTCCCTCTTCCCTGCACAGTTTCCCCTAGTGTTAACATCTTATATATGTTATGATGGATGAGTAATATTTATACATTATTATTAGCTAAAATCCATAGTTTTTATATTAGAATTCACTCTTTGTGCTATACAGTTGTGTGGATTTTGACAGTGCATAATATCACACATTCATCTTTACAGTATTATACAGAATAGTCACCACCCTGAAAATGCTTTGTTTGTTTAATCTGCTCACCTCTCTTTACTGCCTCCCCTCCCTGCCCCTGCCTCATGCAACTACTGATTTTCTTACTCTCTCTACAGTAAAGTGGGGGTAATTTTACCTTTATCAAAGAGACATAGAAATCAAATAAGACAATGTTTTTGAATAGAGCTAATACAGAGTAAGTAATGAGCAAACAATTTCAGTAGGGAGGTACTTTATGCTCTAGGTAGCTTTGTCAAGAACAGTGTGAAGTGATAAACTGCCATATCTTTCAAGGGGTCCAGGGGAATATCCATTGTCAAATTCATTTGTATGCTTTATTTGTCTTGTTAAAAACATGCAAATACACACGTATTTTTATTTTTATTCATTTTTATTATTTTTATGTTTATATTTTTATTTTATTTCATTTTTATTTTTTTATTTTATCTCCAAGCTTATGTTTGGTTGATTAAATGTAACATATTTATTGAAATGCCTAAATTGTGCATATCCACTTCCATACTATTTTCACATGCTACTTGAAATTTTAGTGAAAGACCTTATTTAAACAAGGTCCCTGAGAGTGTATTTTGTGCTTTGCTATGTAAAATATGTGACTGCTTCACATATTAGGTTAGTAGGAGCTGGTGCTAGAGGATCAAAGAGCAAAAACAAGTCCTTTCCTCTATTGTTTATTATTAATACCACTAATAATATTTATATTGTAATGTTGTCCATATTATTATTATTAGAAGGAAAGGAGATAGGGACAAAGACAATTGCTTTTGGTTATCTTCCATCTGAACTTCCTTCCTATGTTTGAGATATTTCCCATAATTTGAGTCCTACTAGAAAACAGGACCTCTCTCTCTCTACAAAAGCCGAAAAAAGAAAAGAAAGAAAGGGAGGGAGGGAGGGAGGGAGGGAGGAAGAAAGGAACAGGCCAAATACTTGCTTTCTCCTGCATTACCTTTGGCATTTAGGCCATTCAGTCAGTTGTTCTCACCTGTGGCTTTGAATTTGGACTGGCTGTGGCAGAGGTGGAGGGTGCTGTAGCGACCACAGCATTTAGAAATTTTCCAAGAACACCCATGCTGGCTTGGGGCTGTCCAGTTTGCACTTGTAATTTTTAGTCCTCTATTAAGGCAATAAATTAAATTCTTTTAATAATAAAGTTAGTTGTCTTTTTTTGTTTTTCCATTTTGAACTTTTACAACTGGATATATAATAAAATTGGTAAGTCTCCCAAGCATCATTGTTGGTTTGGGTTTTTTTCCCCAAATTTTAGCAGCTTGTTACCAAATCTCATTTGAATATAAAATAATGTATACCTTTGGTATTTCTTTGGCCATAGAGTATTATCTGTGTATAACAGATGTCAAAGGTTGAAGTAAAAGTTAATTGTTTTATAATTAACAATATAACTTTTTTAAAAACTGTTCTTGCAGTGTAGATTTTTTGATGTATAGTACTATCATTTATGTGCATTTATTAACATTTAAATGCACATCTTTTAAACTAGAATTTTCCTATTAAAAATATACATATCCCATATGTTTCAAGTCAAATTAAATGTTTTTCCAGCTGGAGGGCTATTAAGAGGGACATGGAATCCTTTTTGGTCATTAAAAACAGACTGCCAAGAACTTGAGCAACTAAGAAAACTTTAAATGAAAATATCTGAACTAAAGTGCTATTTTCAGCCCTTTTATTTATGTTTTAAAAACAAAGGAAACAATCTTAGCTCTGTTGTTTGTTTCTAAATTGTTCTTTTAAATATGGTAAATTATTAAAATATCATGTGTATTGTGTATAATTAATATATATAACCTGAAAAGATTGTAGGCTTTTAAATAATAAAATCTTTAAGGTAGTAGAAAAAATATGCTTTATTTATTTCATTTACTTATGTGTTTATGATGCCTAAGAAGTTGATTAATGGTAGGAAATGTGATAGTAATAATCATTGTATAAATAACACCAATAAAGTAATGGTTGGCTTTATTTTCAGGTGAAAAGTGTTTTAGCCTTTTTTTTTTTTTTTAATGTTTTATTTATTTTTGAGAGAGAGAGAGAGAGAGAGAGAGGCAGACAGAATCTGAAGCAGGTTCCAGGCTCTGAGCTGCCAGCACAGAGCCTGACTGAAAGTGTTTTAGCCTGAAGCTGCTGCTTAGGGTAGCTGGAATCAGGAAACTTGGACCTACTAAGTGCCTTATGCAAAATTTGTTCAGTTGCAACAAACAGCTAAAAGAAAAAGGAATTTGGTGAAGGGGGTTTAAATGAAGGAATAAAAATGAATCCTGAGCTTCAACTGCAGTTATTTATGTAAAGCAGGGAACTAGCCATTATATATTGTATTGATGATGTAATTGAAAATAATATGTATCTTTGAAAAATGGCCAGTGATGGAGAAAAAAAATTGTCAGATGTAGTTACAGTAATAAATGTGTTAAATATTAATTAAATTGAGCATTGCTTTGCCAGATACTGTAAATTGAGTTCCTATCTTTTGTGAAAGTAATGAGGTCAAAGGGAAGATGTTTCTGTTGTTTTAGTTGGAATAGCATATATATTGTTACACTTAAGTATAGGGTTAATGGGGCACCTGGATGGCCTAGTTGGTTAAGCGTCCGACTCTTGATAGTGGCTCAGGTCGTGATCTTCCAGTTGTGAGATAGAGCCCTGCGTGGGGCTCCACACTAAGCTGTCTCTCTCTGCCCCTTCCCCACTCACGTGCATGCGCTCTCTCTCAAAATAAATAAATAAACTTTTTTTAAAAAGGTGTAGGGTTCAGTAGAAAGGAAAAGATAGAAGATGCAAAAGAGGAGGTAGTTTATGAAGGAATATAACAGATTCCAATATATAGGTGAAGGAATTAACCTTGGAAATAGTCGCTACTTCTGGCCAAGATCCAAGGGAAGGGGGAGGTGGGAGTAATGACAGAAAATGTAATATAGAGAAGTAGTTAAGGCAGTTCTCCTAGAATAAACTTAAATTATTTCATAATTTGCCCTTTTTTTCAGACATATAACAATAAGGTAATATCCCTGAATTCACAGACTCACAGTATGCAGGGGAAGACAAACTCTGAAATAATCAGGTTGAAGTTTAGTGTTTAACAAAAGGTGAAAGGTTTGGAGCAGTTTCTGTGGGGAATGTTTTCAGGAGCAGAAATCATTGAAGTGAGTCGTAAGTAATGATGACAATCACTTACTAGTTGGGAGCATTAACTTGGAGGTGGACTAAACTTTATGGGGCAAGGCTTGGCAGTTTTGGAATAGTTGTGGACAAGGTCTCAGGGTAGGAGGTGAGTCATATGGGCAAGGGCAAGGTGAAAAGACAAGAGTCACTAGTGCCATCACTGACTGCTGTGACTACTTCAAGTGATCATGATAATAGCTCTCACTTATTGTTGGCCTAATATTTGCCAAATGACTTTACGTGGATCATCAGATTTAAGCCTCATAAGCACCCTGAAAGGAAGATTACCAGAAAGTAGAATGCGTTTCAGAAATGTTGCTTGCCCAGTGTTTCCACGTGGTTGTGCACATCAGGGGGCCAGGGGGAGGGGAGTGCCATTCACATTGCACGTGTCAGATAATAGTAAAGTGTCTTAGTGAAAGGCATTCTTTGAATTCATATAAATACACCATATAGCCATACTGTGACAGCAGTACATAAAATTTTCCAAGTAACAGTCCCAGCTTCGTGTAAAAACACACATGGAGGAGGGTGTAAGCTTAAAGGAAATATGCCAAAATATTAGCAGTCTGGGTAATTAAGTCACGGGGAATTTTTATTTTTGTTTGGATACTCTTCGATTTCTCTGGCTTCTTTAAATGAACATGTTTTTTTATTTTGGGTGGGAAGGGTAGGTTATTGATGGAAAGGTAGTAGTAAGGAAAATTGTTCTAGACACGCTAGTAAGCAGTAGTGGCATCTCACCTTTATCTTCTCCCCTACCCCATTCCAGAAAAATCCATAAGATTCGGAAAATTCAGTATCCGTTTTACATTGAAGTTACATTTAAGCTTTAGAAATCCAGATATTCCATTTACGAACGTATTTGGAAACCTTAACTCCTTTCCGCCCTTACATGATCACTGCAGCCAACTCCATTCATAGTTATACTAGAACTTCACCTTGTACCATTATCAGCGAGTGGTTTGTATGACTGGAGTAGTCGCATAAATAGAAAATAGACTGAGGGGAAAGGTAGTAGATAAGAGGGAAATAATAGACTCTGTGCTGGGCAGGGAAAGTGATGAACACTTGAAACTCCCTGTAATCTTAAAACTGTATATATACACAGTTTTATATAGTTAGTAATTTAAGTTGGTTTCAAGAAGCACTAACTTTATCCCTTTTGCTGGTGACTGGTAAATTCATCAATTTTGTGTATTGTAAAAATTTAATGTACTACAGAATAGTTTCAATACAGGTATCATTTTGACTAGTGACTAGTAACAGTACATTTGGATTTGGGTGTATGTGTGTGTGCACATGCGCTTGCACAAACACCTTTACTTTTCCATTAATAATTTATAATATTTAGGTAAAATCTTAAAAACACAATAAGAAATGCCTCCTGGTGACAATCATTAGATCTCCAGTCATATTGTGAGTACTAAAAATTAAAAGAACTTCCAAAAGTGAAAATGTACTTATTAACTTTAGTTTCACAATAAGCTCTTCTTTTTTGTTATATCCCATGGCTAATTTTATAACTAGAAGTTTGTATCTTTTGTTCCCTTCACCCATTTTGCCCACCCATCATCCCTCACCCCTGACAACCACCAGTCTGTTCTCCTTGTCTATGAGCTTAGTTGGGTTTTTTTAAGATACCATGTATAAGTGAGATCATACAGTATTTGGCTGTCTCTGACTTATTTCACTTTATCTAATACCCTCTGGGTCCATCCATGTTGTCGCAGATGGCAAGATTTTGTTCTTTTTCATGGCAGAGTAATATTTCATTGCATATATGTACACCACCACCTTTTTTATCCATTCATCTGTCAGTGGACACTTAGGTTGCTTCCATGTCTTGGCTTTTATAAATAATACTGCAATGAATATAGGGATGTGTATATCTTTTCTAATTAGTGTTTTCATTTTCTTCAGATAAATACCCAGAAGTAGGACTACTGGATCATATGGTCGTTATATTTTTAATTTGTTGAGGAACCTTCATACTGTTTTCCATAATGGCTGCACCATTTTGCATTCCTACCAACAGTGCATGAACATTCCCTTTTCTCTGCACCATCACCAACACTTGTCAATGTTTTGTATTTTTTTTTTTTTTTCTTACCTTATACTAGACATTCTGACAGGGCTGTGAGGTGAAATCTCATTGTGGTTTTGATTTGCACTTCCATAACAATTAGTGGTGTTGAGCCCCTTTTGTGTACCTGTTGGCCATCCATTTATCTTCTCTGGAAAAATATTTATTCAGATCCTCTACCAGTTTTTTTTTAATTATTATTTGAGAGAGAGAGAGAGAGAGAGAGAGAGCGCACCCGCCAAGCAGGGAAAGAGCAGAGGGAGAGAGAGAATGAATCTTAAGTAGGCTCCAAGCTCAACACAGAGCCCGATGCAGGGCTCAATCCATGACCCTGGGATCATTGACCTGAGCTGAAATCAGGAGTCAGACACTCAGCCAACTGAGCCGCCCAGGTGCCCCAAGATCCTATACCAGTTTTTAATTGGGTTATTTTTCACTATTGAGTTGCATGAGTTCTTCATATATTTTAGATATTAATCCCCTATTAGATATATGATTTGCACATACTTTCTCCCATTAAATAAGTTGCCTTTCCTTTGTTGTGCAGAAGCTTTTAGTCTGATGTAGTCCTACTTACTAAGTTTTGCTTTTTGTTGCCTTTGCTGTCAGTATCAAATCCAAAAAAATCATTGCCAAGACTGATACCAAAGAGCTTACCACCTGTGTTTTGTCCTAGGAGTTTTATAGTTTCAGGTCTTACATTCAAGTCTTTGATCCATTTTGAGTTAATTTTTGTGTGTGGTGTAAGATAGCGGTTCAGTTTCTTCTTTTGCATGTGGCTGTCCAGTTTTCCGAAAACCATTTATTGAAGAGACAATCCTTTCCCCCATTGTATATTCTTGGCTCCTTTGTCATAAATTAATTAGCCATATATGTATGGGTTTACTTCTGGTCTCTTTATTTTGTTCCATTGATCTGTGTGTCTGTTTTTATGCCAATACCATACTGTTTTCATTACTGTAGCTTTATAATACAGTTTTAAGTCAGAGAGTGTGATGCCTCCAGTTTTGTTGTTCTTTCTCAAGATTCTTTAGCTATTCTGAATCTTTTGTGTTTCCATATAAATTTTAAGATTGTTCTATTTCTGCAGGAAATGTCATTGGAATTTTGATAGGATTGCATTCAATTTGTAGATTGCTTTGGGTAGTATGGACATTTTAACAATATTAATTTTTCTAAGCCATTACAGCTTCACAATAAACTTTTGGAACATATTCATATAAATGAATATGAATGATATGATTTTTGACATTGTCTTTTATAATTCAATATTTAATTACTCTTAATTCAAATTTATTTATTTTAAAATGTCTGTCATCTCCTGAAGGATTACTAATTTGAAATATTGTATAAATACTGCACATGAAAAACTAGTTTATATATAGACATACTTTTATGACATGCGTAAAAAATCAAGTCTTAAGAGAGCTCTGCCATAAACTTTAAAGATATTCATTATGCAGATATTTAAGTTACTAATTAGCAATAGAAGGCTTTTATATATTCTTTGCTGTCTGGATTCCAGTATTCTCTTTTCATTGCCATGTATTCTAATTAGTAAAGGAAAATAGTATCTGACTTTCTTCAGGTTTGTGTCCTCGGCCACTTACCCACTCAGACATTTGTATTGTTAAGCCCCCAGATATGTGAGTGAGTATAATGTTGGAGAAATGAGAGATGGACAAACAAAATGTGAATTCAACTAAAAAGCCAGGCTTAACAAAATTTGTAGCATTTACATTGTTAGAACTAATATGCTGGAGTTTATTATATGTAATATGAAATCTAGTAAATGCTTAAACAGCTTCTAAAGGTATAACAGAGTATGGTATTTGTTTGTAAAATAATTTCTCTGTTTTGTTTTTAAAGTGATACTTTCTTTAAAGAGATTCTTAGCTGACTTTCATTGAAGGTAGGGATTTGCAAATGAGGCCTATTAAACTTAAAACAAATTACCAAAAGTCTTCAGTATAGTTGAATGATTTGATTTAGAAATGTAAACAGCAAAATTTTCAAAATTGTTTAAAAATACTCTTTGAAATGAACTGAATGTGAGATTTGCCTATACTATTTTGTTTAGTATTGCTCTATATTGATCTTGGGCTTTTGTATTAGTAGAGCAGGTTTTCTAATTTACAAAAGATGTATCCAAATGTCAGAAAATTTCTACCAATTTTATTTTTTGTAGGTGGTTTCAGACACCCTCACAGGTTTTCTACCATGCAGCAACTGAACATGGAGGAAAAGATGTATATCCAGGGCAATGTCTTTGGGAAGGTTGTGAGCCTTTTCAGCGACAGAGGTTTTCTTTTATTACCCACTTACAGGTATATTTTCTTCCTAATACTATTTGGTCAGTAACTCCTCTGGTTTATTAAAGATCTTGATGCGTATCCTTTTACTTCCTCTTTCTCAAAAAGGATAAGCACTGTTCAAAAGATGCCCTGCTTGCAGGATTAAAACAAGATGAACCAGGACAAGCAGGAAGTCAAAAACCTTCTACCAAGTAAGGACCATGAGTTTACTTCCTCTTGTACATGCAAAAGGAAAAAGCAGGAGAACCAGGCAAAACAGAGTAACAATGAAAGACAACCTTATGCATTAGGAGACCAGAAGCCTAGGTTCTAGGTTGAGCTCTGCCGTGACCCAGCCCTGGGCCCTGTCCCAATTGCTTAAATTCTCTAAACATCACTTTTCATATTGGCTAGACTGCATGCTCTGTTAATAATTTGTAACTGTAATGTTTTGATTCGAATTTGTAGACAAGTCATGAGAAGTAGTGACAGGTGATAGTTGAGAAATGCTTTGTAAACTGGAAATGTATGTATGGTTCTTTGTCCTTTGGGAAAATAGTTGAATATGTATTTGATAATGGCAAAGAGATTTCTTCTTACAACTTCTCTCAGGAAAGACCAGGGTGTCATGTGAAGATTGTATGTAAGAGTATACATATCACACTTACTATATGGTTATTCATTTACCTGTTATTTCATGAACACATACTTGTAATGCATGTGGTCAAGTTCTAGTTGGTTCTAGATTCCCATAAGATCCTTATTAAATTTACATAGTATTTATCTCCTATTCTGTTTCTAACTGAGTCCTTTAGTTATAGATTCTGTAACCTAAATCATATGTTTAACTTTCAAAAATGTGAAGATAAGGGGCATCTGGATGGCTCAGTTGGTTAAGTACCCGACTCTTGATTTCAGCTCAGGTCATGATTTTGCAGTTCGTGAGATTGAGCCCCACTTTGGGCTCTGCACTGACAGTGCGGAGCCTGCTTGGGATTCTCTCTCCCTCTCTCTCTGCCCTTCCCCTGCTCTCTCTCACTGGCCCTCTCTCTCTCTCTCAAAAAATTAATTAACTAAAAAAAAAAGTAGAAGGGCCAGAAATAGACCCATACTACAGATGTGAATGAAACCTGAAGCACAGAGGGGCAAACTGAAATTTTCAAAGTCACACATGTAGTTACAGGGTCAGAAATAGACAGGGTTTCCTCATGTGAGAGTCCATTGTTCTTTCCACCATTGCCTCACAAGAATGCAACAGATAGTGATGCAATTTTTCTGCTTGGCCAAGGAAATCTAGCATAATTTGAATCTTTTATATAAAACCTATCTCTGCAGTCCCTCCATTCTCTATCTTTCATAAAGGACAGTAGAAATAAATCGAAAGGGTTGATTGAAATAATCAGATAATGATGAAACAAAGTACTAGTGTGAAAACGTGGTGTTTAGCGTAATTCCTTACTACCGTAAGGTTCTCTTTTCCTGGATGACCTATACCTGTACCAACACATTCTTAGGTGATATCATTGTACTCTTAGGTACTGTTTAGCAAAAATAACGTGCAACTCAAATTGTAGACTATTTTCTTTTCTGTTAAAATCTTCAAATTACATTCAAAATCTGAACTCCATAGCTCTGATACTGTGTTGTATTGATTTTGATTGCTTGTTTACCAGCACAGTAACTTTAAAGATGGACTACACTAGAACATCTGTTGTTAGCTTTAAAATTGATAGATTGGAAAATAAAAGACTGGAAACCTCACCCTGATACTAAGAGCCCCTTTGCCTCGGCTGACACAAAGTAAACAAAGTTAACGCTGGGCCATTGGAGTGTGTGTTTATCTGGTATCTGGTTTCAAAGTAACCACCTGAGGGGGTTGGCAGGTTGGTCATCCTTGTCAGTCTGTCTGCAGCATCATGTTAACAATCTCTGTCTCTCTCCTCAATGTAGGCAGCCTGCTGTAGGGGGCACAAGCTCAACTCCTAGAGCACAAAAGGCCATTGTGAATCATCCCAGTGCTGCCCTTATGGCCCTTAGGAGAGGATCAAGAAACCTTGTCTTTCGAGATTTTACAGTAAGCAAACCTTGAAAGCCTTATCTGTAAAGGTGTGAGCACTGTATGATTTAGATCTTTATTCTTTTCTTTTCCTTTCTTTTTAAGGATGAAAAAGAGGGACCAATAACTAAACACATCCGACTAACAGCTGCCTTAATATTAAAAAATATTGGTAAATATTCAGAATGTGGTCGCAGGTGAGTAATCTGTTTTCTACAGCCAAAGTGAATTTAGATTATTTTACTTCTACGTGTGAGTTAATAAAACTAGATAACTGTGTTTTATTCGCTGTTTTTCTCATCAATTTTGTGAATATGTCCAAAAGCTTATGCCAACATCAGACCAACATGATTTCGAAAGCCAAAAATGTAGGCGCATCTGGGTGGCTCAGTTAGTCGAGCATCCAACCCTTGATTTCAGCTTGGGTCATGATCTTGGGGTTTGTGGGTTCAAGCCCCACATCTGGCGCTGCACTGGCAGTATGGAGTCTACTTGGGATTCTCTGTCTCTCCCTCTCTCTGCCCCTCCCCCACTCACGCTCTCTCTCTCTCTCTCTCTCTCTCTCTCTCTCTTTCTCAAAATAAATAAATAAACTTTAAAAATAGATACATAAAAGCCAAAAAAGTAGACGTTGAAACAACCAGAAGGTGTTCTTTTAATTTGTTTTATTAAGTTAATCTTTCTGGCCATAGAATTTAGAGCAAAAAGTAGATTTACTAAAGGGAAACCTTAGGAGTTTATTTGGGGGGTGAGGGGAGTCACTTGGAAAGTGAATGTGTGTCATTTGAATCCAGTGGAATTAGAATGGAATTTAGTTCGGTAATTGACATTTTAATGAAGCCATCAAAGTTTAAAACTTACTTTCTTATGAATTTAAGCAAGAGGAAAGTCAGGATTTCATAGATCTGTAGAAACTAGAATCAATAATTCTAAGAGAGCAAATGTGGAATGTTCTGTTGGTGACTTTTGGACTTTGTCTCCCTTGAAGCTTGTCTGTAATTTTCTAGAATTCCTTCTGTGTTTTCAACTGACTCAGGCTCTTTTCTTGAGAAGTTGTCCTCTGAGGCATCCTGATTTCTAGTTAGGGACTTTTTCTCTGAGTTTCTCTCCTCTTAAATACTATTAGTCCTATCTCCTAAATATATCCTGAATCTACCTTAGTTCTCCCCACTCCCTGCATTTTGACCTTGCTTTGGTCCTTTTATATTTCTTGCAGTAACCATCCAACTGGATTTTCCCAACATAAAAACAGTGGTATCAATTACAAAAGAAAGGGACGCCTGGGTGGCGCAGTCGGTTAAGTGTCTGACTTCAGCCAGGTCACGATCTCGCGGTCCGTGAGTTCGAGCCCGGCGTCGGGCTCTGAGCTGATGGCTCAGAGCCTGGAGCCTGTTTCCGATTCTGTGTCTCCCTCTCTCTCTGCCCCTCCCCCGTTCATGCTCTGTCTCTCTCTGTCCCAAAAAATAAATAAACGTTGAAAAAAAAATTTTTTTTTTAAATTACAAAAGAAAAAGCAATGAATTTGAGTATATCAAACTTCAGTAAATTAAAGATGAAAACACTTAAAACTAAAGTTTGAAAAACAGTATTTGCAATGCCAGTTACTATGTTTTAGTGTATACAGTGTTCTCACAGATGAATGAGAAGAATTCTTAACATTCAAAAAGAAAAATAAGCAGTTTTTCACAAAAAAAGAAATACGAAGGGTAGTAACCATAAAGAACACCAGAATCTTCTTCATTTGTGACATGGTTTCTTCTCCTTTTCTTACTGTATTTCCCTCTCCCTCTGTAGTCCATAGCCTGTATTTCAGTTCCAGCCTAACTAAGCCGTGTGCAGATTCCTAATAGTGCTAGACGCTTTCACGTTGCACTTTGGTACCTTTTGTTCCAATACGTACCCTGTGGTGGTCTGTTGATTATCCGGAAACCCTTCATGATTCAGTTCAGGTAGCAGCTTTTGTGTGCTGCCTCCTGTGCCATGTTCCCCTGCCCCATAGCGTTTGTTCTTCTCTGTTCTTTTAACCTGTCTATCTCGTAATATTTAATCTTGTAAATATTTGTATTTGTATTTACAAAAACTTGTAAATAGTTTTTGTATGGCTTTTTTCACCTACTGACCTATGTGTAGACATTCTCTGATTAATCTTTGTAGCCTGAACACCTGTCACAGTACTTAACATGTGTAGATAATTTCTAATTTCTATTCGTCCTTAAGATTCAACTCAGGGGTTACCTCTTCCCTTCCTGACATCTTCCTCACTAGCCCACCTCTGCCATCCCTCACGTCCACCTCACACATTGTGTTTTACCACCCTAGATGGTGAGATCTTTGAAAGCAGGGATTGAATATTGATTTTTCATTTCTGTGTCCTCCGTGCCTACCGTAGTGTTTGGAATGTAATAGCAATTCAATAAGTATTTGATTGATAGACACATGGAGGGAAAGAAGTCTCACAAATTCATTCTTTTCTGGAGTTCTAGAGATCTAGAATTTGTGTAGATAATTCGAATTCTTAAAGTAAATTATATGGGGTGCCTGGGTGGTCCAGTCGGTTAAGCATTGACTCTTGATTTCAGCTCAGGTCATGATCTCACGGTTCATGGGTTTGAGCCCCATGTCAGGCTCTGCACCGACAACACGGAGTCTCCTTGGGATTCTCCCTCCCTCCCTCCCTCTTTCTCTCTTTCCCTTCCTCCCTCTCTCTCTTTCTCTCTCTGCCTCGCTCCCTCTCTCTCCCTCTCTTTCTCTCTCTGCCCCTTCCCTGCTCTCTTCAAATAAATAAACTTCAAAATAAATAAAAGTAAATTTAACAACTTAGCATTTTACCTCATTCAAATTGCACATTCTTAGGCTTATAGCAGAGCCACTTTGGCTAGATCTAATATAATTATTGAGCCAAAGTTTTCATTGTGCTGTTTTTGTTTTGTTGTTGATAGTGTCATTTTCTGTGTAACTCTGAACTTTCCAAACATCTTCTGACATCTTCAGTTACTATGATCTTAGAATAGCAGAACCAAAAGAATTAAAACAATCCATTAAATTCTTACCGTTCACCCTCCCAGTCCAGGTTGAACTGCAGAACCTCACTCAGACATCTCCAGATGTAGATTTTGGCTTAGCAAGAATACTTACAGAATCTGGCAACCTATATATGTGAAAAAGAGAGTATAGGAAATCAGCTGCAAAAGATTATTCTCTGTTGAGATTTCCCATCTTTGGTGGAATAAGTAACAGGGTATGACTTTTTTTTAGACTAAAACCAACTCTGCAATAAGAAAATTGCAGGTTGATAGGAAGATATGTGGAAATATACCTTCAGTCTTGTACAGTATACTGAACAGTATGAAATGTCAACGTTTTTAAATTTGAAGTGCAGAATCTAGTTGTTGGAATAATGTAAAATGTTTAAATGCAGTTTATCTCCATTCTGATTAATTTTGAGCTCTGGAGTATTGCAATATATATCTCTTCCTTTTGATTCATATACCTTTATCAATAGAATATGTGGGTCTTATTTAATAATCAATTGGTACTTTTCTATATGCTAATAATGAAGTGAAAAAAGAGAATAATTCCATTTACAATATATCAGTCAAATAAAATACTTAGGAATCATGTTAACCAAGGAGGTGGAAGACTTGTGCACTGAAAACTAGAAAACATTGCTGAAAGAAATTAAAGCAGACATAAATAGAAAGATATTCTGTGTTCATGGATTGGAAGACTTAATATAGTTAAGATGTCCGTACTACCCACAGCGATCCGCACGTTCAGTAAAATCCCTATCAAAATCCCAATGATATTTTTTTACAGAAATAGGAAAATCCATTCTAACCTTCATAGGTGATCTCATGGAACCCTGAATAGTCACAGCTATCTTGAAACAGAACAAAGTTGGAGGACCCACAGTGTCTGATTTCAGAATTTAAAACAAAGCTACAGTAATCCAAACAATGTATTACTGGCATAAAGAGAGACATAATAATCAATCAGTGGAAGAATAGAGCCCAGACATAAGTCCTGGCATATATGGTCAAATGATTTGCATTAGGGTGCCAGTTCTCCATTCAAGGAGAAAAAGACAGATGGAGCTGGGAAAACTGGATATTCACATGCAAAAGAACAAAGTTGAACCCTTACCTAACACCACATATAGAAATTAACTCAAAATGGATCAAAGATCTAGAAATAAGAGCTAAAACTGTAAAACTCTTAAAACATCTGAGGAAACTTCATGACATTGGATTTGGCAGTAATTTGTTGGATATGACACCAGGGATGTAGGCAACAAAATGAAAAATAAATTGAACTTTATCAAAATTAGAAACTTATGCACCAGTGGACATTATTAACAGAATAACAGAATGGCAGAAAATAATTGCAAATTACATATATGATAAAACAGTTAAAATCTAGAATATATAAGAAACTCCTAAAACTCCACAACATAAAGCAATCTGATTTTAAAAATGGGCAGGGGCACCTGGGTGGCTCAGTCAGTTAAGCATCCAACTGTTGATTTCAGCTCAGGTCATAATCTCAGGGTTTGTTAGTTCAAGTCCCACAGACTCCCTACTTGGGATTCTCTTTCTCTCCCCCCCCCCACCCTTCCCCCACTCATGTACACCCTTTCTCCCTCCCTCTCTCTCTGAAAATAATCTTAGTGAAAAAAAAAATACAATAAAATAACAAAATAAAAATGGTCAAAGGACTTGAATAGACATTTCACCAGAGAAGATAAACAAATGGCCAGTAAGCACATGGAAAGATGCTCAACATTATTGATTGTTAGAAAAGCACAATCATAACCACAGTGAGAGCCACTTCACAGTTATTAGGATGGTTATTATTTAGGGGCTCAGTAGGTTGAGTGTCTGACTCTTGATTTCGGCTCAGGTCATGATCATGGGATCAAGCCCCGTGTTGGGCTCCATACTAAGTACGGAGCCTGCTTAAGATTCTCTCGCTTTCCCTCTTCCCCTCTCCTGAGCTGTGCTCTCTCTCGCTCTCTCTGTCTCTCTTAAAAAAAAAAAAAAAAAAAAAAGGAAAGAAAAAGAAAACAAGTGTTGACATAGATGTGGAGAAATTGGAACCCCTGTGCATTGCTGATAGAAATATAAAATGGTATAGCCACTGTGGAAAACAGTATTTTGGTTCTTCTAAAAATTAAATATAGGTTTGCTATTTGATCCAGCAATTCCACTTCTGGGTATATACACAAAAGAAAGTAGGGAATTGAAACAACTACAAAGGAATTTGGGGGGAAATGGGGAGTGACTGCTAATGGGTATTAGGTTTCTTTTTGGAAGGATGAAAATATTCTAAAACGATGGTGATGGTAGACAATTCTGTGAATATTCTTTTTTTTTTCAACGTTTATTTTTTTGGGGGGACAGAGAGAGACAGAGCATGAACGGGGGAGGGGCAGAGAGAGAGGGAGACACAGAATCGGAAACAGGCTCCAGGCTCTGAGCCATCAGCCCAGAGCCTGACGCGGGGCTCGAACTCACGGACCGCGAGATCGTGACCTGGCTGAAGTCGGACGCTCAACCGACTGCGCCACCCAGGCACCCTAATTCTGTGAATATTCTAAAAAACCACCGAATCGTACACTTAACTGGGTGATTTGTATGGTATATGAATTATATCAGTAAAGCTATAAAGATTAATTTAAAAAATTAAATGGTAATATAAAGCTTATAATGGAATATAGTAGTCCTCTACTTATCTCCTACCAACCTTCAACAGGGAGCTTTCAACACTTTGAACTAATTTTTCTGGTACTTGCCTCCATATTTCTAAATAATATTCTTATGTTACTATTTCATAATTTACCTGTTTTACACATTAACTGTTGATATTCTTTCTAAAGAATTGAATACTCTTAAAACCTCTCTTTCCCCTGCTTTTCCTTTGCTCATAACATTGTTATATCACAGTTTTCAGTTAAATCTTAAATCAGATATTGTCAGATTGTTTGATGCTCATCCAAGTGCTACTGTTATTAAAGTTTTCTTTCTTTCTTTGTATTTCTGGGGTTAATGATTGTCTTGCTTTTTGTTTAGCTTTTTATGGACCTAATGGTGATTTCTCTATATATTACAATTATTTCTCAAGCCCATATATAAGCTATCCAGATGCCCAAACACAGTTGTTAAATCTCTCTCACCTTTACATTTTTTCCCCTGCAGTCTAGACAGCTTGCTTTCTAAGCCTAGTACATAGCCATTCTCAGGAATTCCTTCAATATTGAATCCCTTTCTCTTGTATTCAAATTATTTCCTTTACTTGACTTACTCCCTCATCGTGCTAAAGCATATCCTCCAATATTAAACTCCACAGGTCTGAGAATGTCTTTAGTCTATTCTTACTCATGACAGTTTGGCTAGATTTAGAATTCCAGATTGAAAAGTCTTTTTTTTTTTTAAGTTTATTTATTTTTGAGAGAGACAGAGACAGAATTTGAGTGGGTTAGGGGCAGAGAGAAAGAGAGAGAGACACACAGAATTTGAAGCAGGCTCCAGGCTCCGAGCTGTCAGCACAGAGCCCTATGTGGGGCTCAAACTCTGAGCTGTGAGATCATGACCTGAACTGAAATCGGATGCTCAACCGTCTGAGCTACCCAAGCGCCCCATTTTTTTTTTTTAAAGTCTGTGAGGGCATTGTCTAATGTCTTCTAGCATTCAGCTTTGCTGTTAAGAAGTCTGTAACTTTCTGGTTCCCATTCCTGTGTTTGTGATCTATTTTCTCCCGAGAAGTGTTCAAGATCTTTTTTTTCCCCTTAATTTCTGATATTCTGAAATTCTATGATGTTGTGTCTTAGTGTAGGTGTTTTGTTGTTGTGATCATTGAAGTGGGCATTTCATTTCAATGAATCCTTTCAATCAGGAGATTCATGTCCTTCAAGATGGGAATTTTTCTTGAATGTCTCTTTTTATAATTCCCTGCCAACCATTGACTCTATTCCCCATTTCTGAACTTAAGTTTTTTGGATGCTAGACCCTCACAGATTAATCCTCTAGTTTTCTTTTCTCTCTTAGCTTTCATTTTTGTCTGTTTAATGTATTTCCTGGGAATTTCCTTGACTTTGTCATCAACTCTTGAATTCTTACTTAGCCTATCCTGCTTTAATTTCTAAGAGCTCTGAGTGCCAGTGTTGCTGTTTTGTAACACCCTGTTCATATGTTGAATACAATGCCTTCTCGTCTCTCTGAGGATATCAATGCTAGGATTGTTAAATTTTTTTCTGTTTCCTCCAAATTCTTCAAATAAAGGACACATTAGTGGTTCAGTCTGTTGAGCACCCAACTCTTGCTTTTGGCTCAGGCTCAGGTCCTGGGACCAAGCCCTGCGTTGGGCTCTGAACTGAGTGTGGAGCCTGCTTGGGATTCTCTCTCTCCCTCTTCCCCTCTTCCCTGTGCTCGCTCGCTCTCTCTCTTTCTCTCTTCTCTCTCAAAAAAAGTAAATTCCTCAAATGAGCATTCAGGCTTCATGTTTTAAATTAAGAATAAAATATCAACCTGCTAATCGGAAGCTCTGAGTATGTGATCTCCACTTGTCACTGGTGATTGCCATTTTTGGTGATCCCTAATGATCCAATTTGTTTATTAGAAGCTCTTCAAATATCAGTCTCTAAAGAGAGATTTTGTTTCTCCAGAGAAGAATCTCTGATTTTCTTGCCTTTGGAGGTGGGCAGTTTGGAGGAGGGTCAATGTGAAATCCTGTGTTCTGGAAACAGAATGGGAGAGGGGAACCAAGAGGACCTCATTTTTGCGGTAGTCCTAAGCTTTTCTGGTTTATTTCTTCAGAAAATATTCTTTAAATCATTTTGGTACTGTTTTGGGAAGGACAGAAGAAAAAACTCTGTCAAACTGCTGAGTGTCTCAAATTGTGTTGACTAATGCTACTTACAAATTATTTTTTCTTATCTATTAAGTATATTAAAGTGACACAATGTTTATCCTTTGTAAAACATAACAAAATAAAAACCTTGAAATTTGAAATTGAAAGAATACCATTTTATACAACAAAATGGGCATATTTTGTTTATCTAGTGAGTGCTTATTTCTTTAAAACCCCAAAAAGTAGAAGATACTAATTTATATCAAAAATGAAATTGTTACAAGGCACCTGGCTGGCTCAGTTGGTGGAGCATGTGATTCTTGATCTTGAGGTTGTGGGTTCGAGCCCCTATGTTGGATGTAGATACTACTTAGAAAAATAAATAAATAAATAATTTAACGAAAGAAAGAAAGAAAGAAAAGAATGAAGGGAAAGAAAGAAGAAAGAAAAAAGAAGTTGTTACCTTAAAGTCATCCTGGTGATTTAAATTTAATCTTTCTAAGTTTTATCCATGTGACATAATAATAAAGAATACTTTTGGGGCGCCTATGTGGCTCAGTCAGTTAAGCATCTGACTTCAGCTCACTGACTTCAGATGCTTTGAAAGTTTTTTTTCTTTATCAAAATGTTCATCAATATAGGAGGGAAACAATTTGATCCCACTTTGTAAGTTTTTTATTATTGAAGTATAATGTAAGTGTTAGTTTCAGGTGTATGATACAATGACTGAACAATTCTGTACATTACTCAGTGGTCATCAGTATAAGTGTACTTTTCATCCCTTTAACTATTTCACTCATCCCCTCACCTACCTCCCCACTAGCAACCACCAATTTGTTCTCTGTATTTAAGGGTCTGTTTTTTGTCTCTTTTCTGTTTGTTCATTTGTTTTGTTTCTTAAATTCTACATGAGTGAAATCATATGGTATTTGTCTTTCTCTGACTTATTTCACTTAGCATAATACCCTGTAGGTCCACCCATATTGTTGCAGGTGGCAAGATTTCACTCTTTTTATGACTAATATTCCAGTGTGTGTGTGTGCATGCATGTACTTACACCACATCTTTGTTAGCCATTCATCTATGGATGGACAATTGGGTTGCTTCTGTATCTTGGCTATTGCAAATAATGCTGCAATAAACAGGGGTGCATATATCTTTTCAAATTATTTAAGTTACTTTAAAAGTTTTATAGGACTTTATTTCTTTTCTAGAAAAAAATTGTAGAAATTTCATAATTCATTTAAAAATTTGTTTAGGACCACCTGGTTGGTCGGCTTATTTGGTTTAAGCATCCAACTCTTGATTTCAGTTCAGGTCATGATCTCATGGTTCGTGAGTTCAAGCCATGCTGTCAGTGCAGAATCTGCTTGAGGTTCTCTCCCTTCTTGGCCTTCCCTCACTAGCTTGCATGCATACACACGCTCGCTCACTCAGAATAAATAAACGTAAAAAAATTTGCTTAATCAATTTTTTAAATAAATCATACCTAAAATATAAAAACCAGAAGTGTATAAAAGCTCCATGAACCATCACAGAGTGAACCACCCACATAACCAAACATCCAAGTTCAGAAATAGAGGAGGGATGCCTGGGTGGCTCAGTTGGTTAAGCCACTGACTCTTGATTTCAGTTCAGGTCATGATCTCAGTTAATGAGACTGAGGGCTGCACTGGGGCTTTGCGCTGAGTGCAGAGTCTGCTTAAGATTATATCTCTCCCTCTCTCTCTGCCCCTTCCCCCCACCCCACCCCAAATAAATGAATGAACATTAAAAAAAAAACAAAAAAAGAGGAGGGCCAGTATTGCAGAGCCCCTTTGAGTCCCTACTGCCTTTATCCCATTTTCCTTGGTGGGATCACTGTCCTGATGTTACCCATAGAATTTTACCTGGTTTTAACTTTATATAAGTAGAATCATACGGGATATATTCTTTTGTGTTATCTTCTTTACTCATCTTTTTTGTGTGTGAAATTCATGTTACATGTAGCAGTACATTGTTCATATTCTTGCAGTATATGATTCTGTTCCACGAGTATACTCAAATTTGTTTTTTCCATTCTACTTTTGGTAGGCTTATTGGTTGTTTTCAGTTTGGGGCTATTAAAAATAGTGCCACTATTGGGGTGCCTGGGTGGCTCAGTCGGTTATGTGTCTGACTTCGGCTCAGGTCATGATCTCACAGTTTGTGGGTTCGAGCCCCATGTCGGGCTCTGTGCTGACAGCTCAGAGCCTGGAGCCTGCTTCGGATTCTGTGTCTCCCTCTCTCTCTCCCCTCCCCTGCTCATGTTCAGCCTCTCTCTGTCTCAAAAATAAATAAAAACATTAAAAAAAAAATAGTGCCACTATGAACATTCTGTACATGTTTTTGGCCATATATGTATATATTTCTATTGAACTTTTAAGAATGATTGGTGATTCAGAGGATATTACAACTTGAATACATAATGCCAAACAATTCGAAAGAGATTTTATTAATTTATGCTCCCTCCAGCATTGTAGGAGAGTCACCGTCACTCCACATACTTTTCAACATTTGGTATTATAATTTTTAATTTTAGCCATTTTGGGGGCTGTGTACAGTATGGAAACTACATAAAAGTCAATATCAAAATAGCTAAAAAACATGAAAAAATGCCCAACTCCTTAGTCCAGGGTTATTTTAATGAAGGCACCACGTTCTTGGGTTATCTCAATGATGGTTGATTTTTTTTTTTTTCTGACATTTAATGTGAAATTTTTCACACATAAGGTAAACTTGGCATAATTTTGCAATGAACACCTATATACCAGTCACCTAGCCTTTTTTTTTAAATGTTTATTTGTTTTTGAGAGAGAAAGAGCAAAAAGTGGGGGAGGGGCAGAGAAGGAGGGAAGCACAAAAACCCGAAGCAGGCTCCAGGCTCTGAGCTGTCAGCACAGACCCTGATGCGGGGCTCAAACTCATGAACCATGAGATCATGACCTGAGCCAAAGTTGGACACTGACAGAACCACCCAGGCACCCCTCACCTAGCTTTTACCATTGACTTTTTACTATGCTTTTCTTACCACATAACTGTCCATCCTTCCACTCAGCATCACTGTGTAGAAAAAAAATTTTTTTTAAGTTATAATTAAAAAGAAATAGCTGCTTTTATGGAGTAATGACACATTCAGATGATAGGCTAAATATTGCCTGCTTTCACTTAATGAAGGGAATAAAACTTTAAGCATAGGGGCGCCTGCATGGCTCAGTGGGTTGAGCGTCTGACTTCGGCTCAGATCATGATCTCATAGCTCGTGAGTTTGAGCCCCGCGTTGGGCTCTGTGCTGACAGCTCAGAGCCTGGAGCCTGCTTTGGATTCTGCATCTCCCTCTCTCTCTGCCTCTAACCTACTCACATTCTGTCTGTCCCTCTCAAAAATAAACACTAAAGAAAAAAGTTTTTAAAAAAACTTTAATCATACCTAGAATATAATTTTAATTTTCAAGTTCTCTCTTAAAAAAGCAGCCATCTTATTCCTCTCCTCCTGTTTTCTGACATGATCTGAATTTTTATTTAGTTTTATCTTAATTTTGTCAAGGACACTTAACATGAGATCTGACCTCTCAACAAGTTGTTAAGTGTATAATACCTTATGGTTGACTATAGGTACAATGTTGTACAGTGTATCTCTCAAGTTTATTCATCTTGCTTAACTGAAACTTTATGCCCATTGATCCTCATTTCCATCTTGCCCCCAGCCCCTGGCAAACACCATTTCAGTCTTTTATTCTGTGAATTTGACACCTCTAGAAACATCTGAATTTTCTAAGCATGAACGAAGCTTGATACAGAATTATGCCTGGCAGTCTCCTATGTTTAGAAAGGTACCATGGAGAAAAGTCAAACAGTCCGATGATCTTGCTAATTCTGCCACTGCTGTTTAGCTAGAAAGTCATTTCAGTTTTGGATGCCTGAAGATGTCCTCAAGTTACTCATTTGTAAATTGAACAGGTTAAGCTAATTGTTTCCCATATTCCTCCTTTTCCTACAATATATTAACATTACTGGGTGCAGAACTATGTATTATTTCTTTAAAAATACAGAGTTTTGGGGGCACCTGGGTGGCTCAGTTGGTTAAGCTTCCGACTTCAGCTCAGGTCATGATCTCATGCTTTGTGGATTCAAGCCCCATATTGGGCTCTGTGCTGACAGCTTAGAGCCTAGAGCCTGCTTCAGATTCTGTGTTTCTCTCTCTCTCTCTCTCTCTCTGCCCCTCCCCTGCTTACACACTGCCTCCCTCTCTCTCTCTCTCTCTCTCTCTCTCTCTCTTTCTCTCTCTCAAAAATGAATAAACACTAAGAAAACTTAGAGGTTTGTAGACTTTGTTTTTGTTTTATAGATTCCACATATTAGTGAAATCATATTTGCTTTTCTTTGGCTTACTGTACTTAGCAAAATACCCTCTAGGTCCATCCATGTTGTTGCAAATGGCAAGATCACATTCTTTTTTTTCCTTTCTTTTTTTTTTTTTTTTTTTTTAATGATTGAGTAGTATTCTATTGTGTGTATATACCACATGTTTATCTATTCATCTGTGGATGGACACTTAGGTGCTCCCATACGTTGGCTATTATAAATAATGCTTCAGTAAACATAAGAGTGCATGTATTTTTTGAAATTAGCTTTTTCATTTTCTTTGAGTAAATAGTAGTGGGATTACTGGATCATATGAATTTCTATTTTTAAGAAATTTTTTTGAGCGACCTTACATATTTGGTAGAATTCACCAGAGAACTACTGAGCCTGGTGCTTTCTGTTTGGGGAGGTTACCTTTTTTTATTATGATTCAATTTCAATCTTGAATAGATTCAGATAGTCTGTTTCACTTTGTGTGACATTTGGAAGCCTATTTCTTTCAAGGAAGTGGTCTGTTTCGTCTAGAGTTTCAAATTTGTGGGCATAGTGTTATCCATATTCATTCTTTGTTGCTTTTAATGTTCATGGGATCTGTAGGGATCCTTGGTACCTTTCCTCTTTCATTTCCAGTGTTAGTAATTTGTATACACACTCTTTTTTTCTTAGATAGCGTGTCTTAGAGACTCAGTGATTTGGTGGTATTTTCAAAGAATCAGCTTTTGGTTTCATTGATTTCCTCTTTTCAATTTCATTGATTTCTACTTGAATTTTTTCTTCTGCTTACTTTGAATTTAATTTGCTATTCTGTTACTAGTTTCCTAAGGTGGAAGCTTAGATTATTGATTTTAGATCTTTTTTTCTAATAATATGCATTCAAACAATGCTATAGATTTCCCTCAAAGCACTGCTTTCACAGCATTCCACAACAGATTTTAGTAAGTTGTATTTTTATTTTAATTTAATCTTAAATATTTTTAAAATTCTTTTGAGATTTCTTCTTTGACCCATGTATAACTTAGTGTTACATCATGTATTTGGGGATTTTCCAGTCACCTTTCTTTTATTTCTGGTTTCATTCTGTTTTGGTCTGAGAGCTGACCACATTACTACCAGAATTCTTTGAGCCATCTTTTATACATGTGGCTTTTCAAAGTGTATTAAAAGCAACAGTATATAGATGTGGTAAACACACTTGTTCACTGAAAATCACTACACAGATACAAGGAAATCTGTCGTGCTTAGAAACATCTTTTATCCACGGAAGTTCATAATGTATTCTATTCACTAAAGGGAACACATTTTCTCAATGAAATAAAACTTAAAATCTTTAAACTCGTAAAATCCGTAAGAAATCATTACTGACCTTGGATACTGACGAACTTCTGTATGTTTTTTTTCCAGATTGTTAAAGAGACATGAAAACAACTTATCAGTGCTAGCCATTAGTAACATGGAAGCTTCCTCCACCCTTGCCAAATGCCTTTATGAACTTAATTTTACAGTTCAGAGTAAAGAACAAGAAAAAGACTCCGAAATGCTGCAGTGAAAAATAATTCCACTTCTCTAGTGGGGACTCAAAGTCAGATACATTTCACATACTGTTACTGAAGAAAGCACCAAGTCTTAATGGAACAGAGACCATAGAATGAATTATTTTATCTCCTCCCATGATGCTGAGAGGAAGCTTCGTATTCTGATCTCTGAGCGAATCCCTTTGTTCTCTGTTTAAAAAAAAAAAAAATCTAAAAAGAAAACGAAAAAAACTGCTGTGGGATTGTCAACCAGCTTATCTGCAGGATGTCTCTCAGATCTGATAAATCCTGATGGAAACTGGTATGATCAGAATTCAGTACCATCCACATTGGAATATACATGGAATATTGTAAAACCTACATGAGCAGATGAAATAGAAGCATTAAATATTTTTATCTATATCCAAAAAGGAGCACATTTTTATATTTACAAAACCGTTTAAGCTGGTTTGAATAATTAAAAAAAAAAAATTTCAGCACACCTATACCCCCTGATCTCAGAGGGGGCCACCAATATCTAGCTATGGATTGTGTGTTTTGTTTAGAAATCAGTAGCTTGGTTTTCTTACTTGAGCCAATATATTTTCACTTATTTATTATCATAAAAATTTACCAGTCTGAATAGATCTTGTAAATATTTGTGAATAGAATGAACACCTTTCATGCCACTGCAGCCACTGGAAATACATTCTGTGGTGTCCTAGAAGCATTATTGGTAGGTTCTAAAGTTTTCTAGACTTTCCTGTCAATTGTAAGTAATTGTGATATATTCTACGCAGTGGATGAATGTTCTTTAAATTTGTGTAAATACTTCTGCAAAGGTACTGATGCTGTAAAGTCAAAACAGTTTTGTGGAACTGTGATTTTTTTTCTTTTTTTTCTTTTTTCTTTTTCTTTTTTTGTTTTGTTTTGTTTTGTTTTGTATTATACACCTTGTAGAACTCATTTTGCTGGCTGAAAGAGTATGGAATAATATATCTCATGTCATTTTTGTAGAAGAAAAACTATTTGAAGGTATTTTTTGGTTTTCCCTAACATGTATCCACTGTAAACGTTTGTCATGTGCAAGCTCAGAGCTTGGACAGAATTTTTTGTATTTGTAAATTGGTTTAAATACATGGAATTTTATACAGGTTTTCTCCTGTGTTATATATGCATTATGTGCAGGTATGATATTTTCTTCACTACTTTTTCTATCTTAATATAGTGTGGAATTTTATTGTATTATTCTTCCATTCTTAATACTGTACCACATTCCTGCTCAGAAACTGCTCACTTCCTTAAATTGTCTTTTCCCCCAGCGTGAAATGTATCCATTTATAACTGCCTATTGCCTGTTCTATTAGCATCCAAAAATGTGGAAGGCCTCCCAACCACCATTTCTGCTGTGTCCTTAGGATGTGCAGTAAAAAATATAGACCTAACAGTTTATGTTATAGAATGGCTTTATTTACTTTGGTGACTGTTTATAGTTTTTAAATAAAAGACTGAACATTTTCTTGAGTCTTTCATTTGTGAGTATGCTTAAAACATTCTTTAAAAATATAGAGAGAATCCCAAATTTAGCTGAAAGCAGGGTCCAGTCACCTATTTAATTATATATCGATTTTTAATTCGTTAAATAGAGAACAGATAAAAGAGATCCTTTACGTGACAAATTTGCATGAGATAGGAGATTGAGAGTATTTTCCATTTGTTACAATGTAAAACAAACCCAGATTATTATTTGATACTGTGTTTCTTGGAGTGTTGGTTCAGAACCATAATGCACCCAAATCTTCAACTTGAATTTAGGAGCAGATTCTTAGAATAAAAGGATCTTGCTTTGGATATATATACAAAAAAAAAAAAAAAAAATTAATAGTTTGATTCAACTAGTATCAACGGAAATTCTAATTTGTCCCTGCAAGGGGGACCTTGGCGCTGCACTCTGCCATGTGCTAATGAATGCTTCAGAGACTTTTTGTCCAACATTAGCCACGATCATTTCCTAGGGTTGTGGGGTTTATTCTTGACCCACCTCCCGAGATTGGGGCTGCCAGCAGACACCGCAGAGATCATGCAGTAACACTAAAATGAGCCTTGTCTCCCCCACACTTGTACGGCTCCCAGTTGTTGGTATCCGTTGGCCAACATTCATTGTCCTTGCCTAAAAATCTCAAAATTTCCTAAAATAATCTTGTGTAAAATGAGTGTTTGTTTTAAAGATACATTTCTTTGCAAAATAAGGAACTGCGATGGTAATTGGATCGGAAAGAGAAGAAACTCCAGGTTCAGAAAAATGGTTTTCGTATTCACTCTTCTTCCACCTCATTGGAACTGCATGCGTGCTGTAGCTCTAGCTTTTGTGCTTTGATATGGAAATATAAATATGTCTGTAGCCCCTCCAAGCGTTGGTCTCAACAGAGAATTTTCTAAATGTATTTGACCTAAGGAAACCAATTATGGCTTCCCACTTAGGTTTTCTCGTATAGCTTTCTAGAACTATATAATGAAATAACGTGGACTTTCTGGGTAATGGAATCAAAGTGCTCTTGCACAAGAAGTTCTTCATAACCCTCTCATTCATGAAAAGGTGCTCCTCGCTAGACAGAAACTTGCTGATTTCCAGTATTGTTATTTTGTCTAAAGTTCTGTAAATACATGCTTTAATGTTATCTTTGAGAAATCTATGTAAATAATATAGTCTACAACATAGAGACTGTACAATTCTGTGTTATATATGTGCCTAGTGCTCTGTTGGCACTCAATAAATTTTAAGTAACAAAATTGATAATCATATAGCCAAGGCATATTTTTCTTCCAAGCTCTAGACAGGATGTGACTATATACTAATGAGACTCCATAATACAAGCCACACGTGAAAACTCGTCTCATTACTTTATAGTCATGCCATGTATGTTTTTTTTAACCATAAAATGACAATAAAAACGATTTTTTAAAATGAGATTGCTTTGGATAAGTGACTTCTGTCCTGATCTTAATCACTGTGATTAAACATCAAACAAAGAAAACATGATGTTCTTTACCACCCAAGCAGAAGCTGCTAAGAAGCACAGCAACAGGATGACCCCACTGCCAGATGGCCCCTGGTCACGTTTCTTAAGTACACCTCTGGAGTTGATTACAAAAGAGCGAATGGGGTATGTTATTTTTATGCAAACTACTTTATACTGGACACTGCTGTTCTTGAAAAAATGTTTACTATCTTAAGACCTTTCCATATTGGTATGTCAAGAGCTTTCACATCGTTTTCTATAGCTATATAGTATATAGTCCATTGTATGGCTGTATGATGATTTATTATTTGGACCCCTTATTGATGTACATTTGTTTACAGACTTTTAATTACGCCGGTCCCTAACATTTGCTTAACACAATTCCTCTGTCATTCACCGTGCTGTGCATTTTACACGTATTGTCTTGGGCTTCACGAAAACCCAATGTGATAGCTGATGTTACAAGGGGGGACTTAGGGGAGTGGGATGAGTAAGTACCTTGACCAAGGTCATATGGCAAGTAAGTGGAGCTGTTTAACCAGCACGCATGAAGCTAATTGTAGAGAGTAATTAGAATTCTTTCCAGGAGGAGTCAGACATAAGACACTTATTTTTTATGCAAACCCTTTGTTTGTATTTACTGCATTGTTTATAGTATTTTCTTCCTATGCATTGTGTTGTCTTTTTAAGATTTTCCCTAATTCCTCAGATTTTCTCCCCCAAGTATTTCATTAATGTGGCATCACTTAACTTCTTAGAGCCAGAAAAACTTTCTGGGAATTCCCTTAACAAAGGAACATTTCTAAGACTAGGGTTTATGGTAAATTGAAAACAAAGTTTCCAACCAACAACTATCTACTCTGGTGTGTAACTTGAACAACTGATAGCTGATTCTTCTGAGCAAAATTACTCAAAACATTTCTAGGATGTTAATAGGATTTTTTCCCTCTGTTTATACCTCCCTTATATCTCATTCAGCTTGAGTATTGATGGAGAATTTCTGCTGCTCATCTGGAAGATTAAGGAGACAGTCCTGCTCTGAGGCTGAGACAAGCTTCCGGATGCTCACCAGTAACAACGGTAAAACATGGGCTAAATGAGAATTATAAAGTGTTTTGGGAGTTCAGTCCTGTGGAAGGCTTCATTTGATTGATGAGTGGGAGAAGGCAAAGTGGGAAGGGCTTCGTGGAGTAGTAAAAATGTCTTTTGGAGAATTTAAGGGCTGATAGAAATTTGACAGACTTAACAGTGGTAAGAGAATGTGTGAGTCTGGAGAGGTCTTGTTCTAGAAGAGAGGTTATAGATTAAATGGTGCAGTGTGAGTTAGATGTTGCTAAAGCAGGGACATGCTTTGGCCACCAAGTAAAGAGCTCCATGAAGCGTAGTCTGGAAATCAATCATAACAAATAGGTTGAACCACATTTGGTTAGGTGCAGGGTTGGGTTTCTAGAATCTCTGAACTGTACTTTGTTTCCCTAAACTGATAGAGAAATATTTAGCCTTTGCTTTAGAGAGGGTTTATTGAATTGAATGATCAGATATGATGCCCTGTTTATAACTAAACTGTGTGAAAGACAAGACTAATTTGGGGGCTGACCCTTTCCACAAATTCACTCTTGCTGGGCAGTTGTCCGGGAACAGGCGTTTCTGAGTTGTGCAACCTTTGAAAATTGACACAGTTTGTTAAAATAATAACTGAAAGAAAGGAACAAAAGCCGCCACAACCTAATAAAGAAAGCACGATTTTAAGTACATACACACTGACTTCACTCTCTTGCACACAGTAGGCACTGGCACATTTGTTGTTCAAGTTTTCTGGTTCCAAACAGAAGCACATTTTATGCGATGCAGAATTCTTCCAATAGGAATTTTTTCCCCCAATTTGTGATTTATTTTTCCCATTGGGACTGGATTAAAAGAAGGGAAAAGATGAAGAATGAAAGATTTGACTATCACAAATCTAAATTTTGTTTAAAGCTTATTTATTTTTGAGAGAGGGAGGGAGGGAGGGGGGAAGAGAATGAGCGGGGGGATGGGCAGAGAGAGAGATGGAGACACAGAATGAGAAGCAGGCTCCAGACTGTGAGCTGTCAGCACAGAGCCCCATGCAGAGCTCGAATTCAGGAACTATGAGATCATGACCTAAGCCGCAGTCAGGCGCTTAACCGACTGAGCCACCCAGGCGACCCTGTCACAAATCTAAACAATGGTTCGGAGCTAATTGCTGGCCTCTTGATTTTTTTTTTTTTTTATAGTTTTATTGCGAAACCCCCACCTCAGGCACATGTAACAAAATGCATAAAATAAAGAGTAGAGCTTTAATATCATAAAGCAAACCCCTCTGTAACCACTGCCCAGATCAAGACATAGACCTTGGAATGGAAATAAAAATACAGACAAGCCATTTCTGGTGCCCAAACTTTCTGGGTAGATCTTGTGATGAGCCAAGAGGCAGCATTGGGAGATGGTTACAAGGATAGGCTTTGGACTCAGGCTCCTCTGAGGTCTGAGTGATCCTGGCTGAGTAACTGAACCTCATCCTCATTTCTTCAGTTGAAAAATTAGGTTAATAACAGGACCTACTTTAAAAGTTCTTACAAAATTTAAGGGAGATAATGCAAATAAAATATTGTCACAGAGCCAGTAAGAAGCACTCAACGTTAGTCACTGCTGCTGTGATTGGTAATCATAATTGTACTTGCTAGAGCTAAGGAGGACATGCAGTCAGCTATTAAAGTGTACAAGGAAGACTTCCAGAAATGACGATTTAGAAAAAGCCGTGTTACAATGGTAATTTTAGAGATGTCTAAAATTCCTTTAGGCAAGTGTGTGAATAAAAACATGTTGAATTAAGCACACACAGCCTGACCTCACCAACAGCTGGGTTCTTACAAGAGTCTCATTGCACCTTGGAACCATGTGAACACCCAAGAAATGTTCAAGATCTTCTTTCTCTGCTGAGTGGGATCTAAACCCCAGATAAAGTGGCATTTGAAAACACAGTTTAAAAAAGATTGCAGGCAAACTGTCAGGTGCTGTTGCTGCCTCTGAAAGGGAGGATAGAATCTAAATGGTTTTAAAGACAAGCTGTGATCTAATTAGTTATGTTGTTCTGACAGAACAGCTGCGATCTTCAGGGGATCTTAAAAAGTTACATAGTGGTTTGCTTCTTGGCTGCACATTAGCCTCCGCCCGGGGAGATTTTAAACTATCCCAAACCCAGAGATTGATTAAATTAGCCTAGGCTGAGCCTGTGTATTGCCTTTTTAACTAAATAATTTTAATTCTAGTATAGCTCACATGCAGTGTTATATTAGTTTCAGGTCTACAATATAGTGATTCACCAATTCTATACATTAGTCAGTGCCCATCGGTATCAGTGTACTTTTAATCCCCGTAACATTTTATGAACATAGCAATTTATATTAAGCTGGTGGTTGAAATTAAGCTTAAGTTTGAATCTATTCTTTACTCTTCTCCCTCCTCCCCACATTTTAGGTATATGGTGTCATACTTTACGTCCTTTCATCTTGTGAATCCCTTTACTGATTTTTATCAAGTTTTACCGTTTTTGTTCTTCCTACTTTGTTACTCTTGCTTATGGTCTTTCCTTTCCATTCAAAAAGTCCCTGTTAACATTTTTTTGTAGGGGTGGTTTAGTGGTGATAAATTGCTTTAACTTTTATTTGTCTAGGAAACTCTTTATCTCTCCTTCTACTCTGAAGGATAGCCTTGCCGGGTAGAATATTTCGTTGCAGAGTTTTTTGTTTTGTTTTCTTTTTTTTCTTTCAGCACTTTGAATATATCTTGCCACTCTTCTGTCCTGCAGAGTTTCTGCTGAAAAATCCACTGATAGCCTTATGGAGTTTCCCTTGTATGTAACTGTTTTCTCTTGCTGCTTTTAAATTCTTTATCACTGCTTTTTGCCGTTTTAATTACTATGTGTCTTGGTGGGGACCTCTTTAGATTGATTTTGGTGGAGGGATCTCTGTGCCTCCTGGATCTGGGTTTCTGTTTCTTTCCCCAGATTAGGGAAACTTTCAAGTATTTCTTAAATTACATTTTCTGCCCCCTTTTCTCTCTCTTCTCCTTCTGGATCCCTATAATGGGAATGTTATTACACATGATGAGTAGGTGAGTCCCCTAAATCTGTTTTTATTTTTTAGTATTATTTTTTTCTCTCTTCTATTCAGCCTGATTGCTTTCTACTACTCTGTTCTTCAGGTCACTGATCCATTCTTCTGTTTCCTTTAGTCTACATTTATTCCCATTAGTGTAGTTTTAATTTTTAAAATTGAATTCCTCATCTCTGATTGGTTCTTTTTTGTTTTCTATCTCTTCGTTAAGGGTCTCACTCAAGTTCTCCACTCTTTTCTGTAGTCCAGTGAGTATCTTTATGATCTTTTAAATTCTCTATCAGGCATATTACTTAAACTTGCCCTGTGTGGGCAGTTTGGTCCCTGTGTTGTTAGTGGACTAGTCGGGGGGTGCCTTATGCTTGAGTCGAGTCAGACCAGGTGTTTGCCAGACGCAGTAACACCAAACTGCAGGGTGCTTTGTTTTGTCCTGGGAAGCTTTCGATGGTTGGCAGGGCCTGCACTCAAACCAGATGTCTGCCCCAAGCCCATTGTTGGAGCTGCACTGAGACTGGTGGTTATATTCCCCTCTCCCCAGAGCACGAATCACTTTGGAAGTGGTACTGGCCCTGGTGGAGGCTGCTTGCACACTGCCAGGCTTGTGGCACCACTTTGGGTGGGTGGGCTCTGGCCAAGGGCATATTGGAGGAGGCAGATCCGCAGGAGAACAGGGGCAGGGCGTATGGTTGTTAGCAAGGTCTATGCAGGTCTGCTGCTAGAGGAGATCTGGAGCTGCCAAGGACGAAGCCTGGGGAGGTTAGATGGCATGGGAGGATTCACAGAAGAGCCAGGGTGGGCCATGCAGTCAGTAAGGTTTGCATAGGCCTGCTGTGGGAGGAGACCTAGAAGCCTGGCTGGAAGAGACAGGTCTGCAGGAGAATGCAGAGGCAAGTTCACTGTTAGCAAGTTAGGGAGAGTGTTGCTGCTGCACTGGTTCCCACAGGTATCCATGGGGACAGGGTATAGGGGAGGGAAATGGTGCCAGCCAGCTCTTTTAATTTTTACTTTTTAAATTTACATCCAAGTTAGTTAGCATATAGTGAAACAGTGATTTTAGGAGTAGATTCCTTAATGCCCCTTACCCAGTTAGCCCATCCCCCCTCCCACAACCCCTCTAGTAATCCTCTGTTCTCCGTATTTAAGAGTCTCATGTTTTTGTCCCCCTCCCTGTTTATTTTTGCTTCCCTTCCCTTACGTTCACCTGTTTTGTATCTTAAACTCCTCATATGTGTGAAGTCATATACTTGTCTTTCTCTAATTTCACTTAGCATAATACCCTCTAGTTCCATCCACATAATTGCAAATGGCAAGATTTCATTCTTTTTGATTGCTGAGTAATACTCCATTGTATATATATACACCACATCTTCTTTATCCATTCATCCATCAATGGACATCTGGGCTCTTTCCATACTTTAGCTATTGTGGATAGCGCTGCTATAAACATTGGGGTGCATGTATCCCTTCGAAACAGCACACCTATATCCTTTGGATAAATACCTAGTTCTTTTGTTCTTGAAGTCTCTCAAAGTTACCAGTGCCTCCTGTACCTGCTCTGAGATCAGTTTGGCTCCCCACCGTGTCTTCCCCTTTTATACCTTCTTTGATGTTGGCCTCTTAGCTGCATTTAGCTGTGGAGAGTGTGTTCTGCCAGTCCTTGGATCATCTTCTGGGTTATTTACACTGATGTGGGTGTTACCTAGTTGTATCCATGGAACATTAGGATGTTCCTATTCCACCATCTTCTCAGAAGTCTCTGTGTATTGTTTTTGGGATTTTTGTGTTTTTATTTTTTGTTTATTTTTTTAAGCTGTGACCCTGGATGTGCAGCTAGATTGAAACCATTGTGCAAGTAAACTGTATTTCCACCATTATCCAAGATGAGACAGTGGGCAAACCAGTCCGAATTATAGAGCAGAACTTCTCCCAAGTAAGTATGTAGGAAATTATGACTTTCCCATCTCTAATCTCACTTAATCCTCTAGCTAAGTAGGCAGCAAACCCTCATATAAGCCGCTCTGGCTCAGAGAAGTTTAGTAACATAATCAGCATCACTCAGGCACAGAAAGCTGTGCCTCAGTTCTCTGTGAGCTTTAAAACCCAGACCCCTACTAACTATAAGTGGATTATCTTCTCTAGTGATTGCGGGATTGGGAAATATGCCCAAACTAGTTACGGTTTGGGAAGTCTACTTCTTTATGACCAAGGTGTGTCTCAGCCCATAAAGCCAGTGGGTGTGGACCACTCACAGACTAGCACCCATCAGCTACCACAGGAGGCTGTGCTCCCCTCTGGGGAGTATGGAGCACGGTACGGAGAGCCATCAGACACCGATCTCAAGTGTTCAAGCTGAGACGTTAGGCCAGTTCTAAATTGGGAAGTTGGTAGCCCCCCAGCCTAGAGCAAAGCTTCCTGCCCATTCCCCCACTGTCAGGTGCCAAACAAGGAGAACTGCAATTTTCTCAAGTTTTTTCTGATCATACGACGATTGTTCACTATAGTAAACTTGGAAGCTAAAGAAAAGCATTTTAAAAAGAGCCTCTCTACTTAGAAATAATCTGTATTTTTGTGCCTTAATTTTAAATTGGAGTATTATGTATACAGTTGACCCTTAAGTAACACAGGTTTGGACTACACAGGTCTACTCATACACAGATTTTTTAAGATAAATCTGATACAGTACTATAAATGTATTTTCTCTTCCTAAGGATTGTGTCACATTTTTTTCTCCAGCTTACATCATTGTAATAATACGGTGTATAACACATATAACGTACAAAATGTTTACTATGTTGTTGGTAAGACTTCCAGTCAACAGGCTGTAGTACGGAAGTATTTGGAGAGTCAGAAGTTCTATGGGGGATTTTTGACTCTGCAGGGGGTTGGCTAGAGTCCTAGCCCCCTCATTGTTGAAAGGTCAGCCGCAGTTTGTGACCTATTTTTTTCTCCATTTAATGTTTTTTTTTTCCCCTGAAAACATTTACAACAGCTGTAGAATACTTTCATATGAACCACAGATTAACCATTCCCTCCAATTTTCCTCTATTAAATACTAGAAAGGACTATGTGAACCAGTATGTTTTCATCATTATGGAAAAGGGATATGGCAGCCCTTTTAAGGCTGTTTATACTTGTTTGCAAGTTGCCTTTTAGAAAGAAAAATTGTACAAATTCTAACCAGTACTATTTCCTCATGGCACTCTTGCCAGAATCAAATTTATCAATTTGATAAAAGAACATTTATAACATTAACTGTGAAGTTGAACACTTTTTCATGTTTATTAACCACTTTTAAGCCATTGAAAGATTATGAGTGGAGTAATCTTTCGAAATGCGTATCTGCTCATATCAAACACCTCCTGCTTGAAAGATTTCAACTTTTTCTTTACAAAATGTATTGCCCTAAGAAGTCTCCACCAGTCTTCACTCTAGCCAATTTAGGCTTGGGGTTGCCACGCTTTGAGACCACAGACCATTTGCACCTCTTTCCTCTGCCAGCTCCTTTCTCCTTGCTTAGTTCTTATCTTTAGCTCTTAAGTGCCATTTCTCCCAGGGATTCTCACTGATCACTGTTAAGTCCAATTACCCTATCACAGATCCTTGGATCACCTTATAGTCCTGTCATTCCTTACCAGTTATATAAATAGATGGATGTTATTTCCACATTATGTAGCTCTGTGAGTAGAAACAGTATTGTTTTGCTTACTCTTCCCTAGTGTGTAACACACGAGGTGGGCACTCTGTTGAATGATGCTGTGTTATCAGAAGATTAGTCTTTAGTGTCTACAATGAACTGGCGCATATAGAATCTAAGTCATAGTTGGGACTATTAAAAGAGGTCAGATGGCAACACTCTGGGAACTAAAGGAGTTGGATTTCACTGCAAAGGAATTCCAGTTTGATATAGAGAAAACAGCAATTGTTTGAGAGAATGGAGATGGGATGCGAATGGAAAATGCATGAAAGATGGCTTCAATATTAAAACCTTAATATCTCCAGGACAGGAAATATGAAGTACTGTTAAAAAGGCAATGAAGAGGTGCGCCTGGGCGGCTCAGTCAGTTAAGGGTACAACACTGGCTCAGGTCATGACCTTGCAGTTCGTGGTTTCGAGACATGTGTCGGGTCTGAACTGTTAGCTCAGAGCCTGGAGGCTTTTTTGGCTTCTGTGTCTCCCCCTCTCTCTCTGCACCTTCCTTGCTCTCTTTCTCAAAAATAAATTTAAAAACTTAAAGAAATTTTTTTTAAGTAACGGTATGTACGATATGTAATAGAATACTATGTAGCCGTTAAACATCATGCTGTAGAATTTTTATTAAAATGTAAACTTCTAAATACATCATTAAGTGAAAAGGGTAAGTTACAACATAGTTCTGGGCAGTTTGATTGGCATTGTTACCTTTAAATGGCAGGATTACAGGTGATTTTTCTCATTTTTCCGTTTCTTCTACAAGTTTTTTTAAATAAAGCTTTTCTAATTTCCTACGGTTTTGTAATTAGGAAAAAATGCTATTAAAATATATGCTTATAGCTAACTCTAAGCTTGCTTTACAACTTGGACATTAATTTATGATGCTAGTTATGTGTACAAATCTGAGAAATACTTCAACATATCTTTGGAAACAGTTATAATGAGGCAAAAGTCAGCATTTCCCAGGAATCATAACAATAAAATGTTAAAGACACTTCTTTGTTTATCAAAAGAATTTATTAGAAAATATTATATACTACATTTCTGTTTTAAGAGTATTGTTTCAGTAGACAGAACTCCATCCTTGTACTACAAACAAGGTCTCATGGACCATGGGGCAACCACTGTGCTTCTGAAGCTGTATCTTTTGGATGGAACATTCAAACAGTACACACTGTGGCCATTTAATGGAAGATAATGGAGAAAATGTGGTAACCAGGAAAAAAAGAAATCACAAAACTTTTGGAATGTTAAAATAGTAAGTAACTACTTTTAGTCAAAATTCTAGGCATCACTATAGCCTAAAACATTGGTCAGTGTGACTAGTAAGTTAATGGGACCAAGGTTTCAAAGGTCAAGTTAATACTGAATCTTAATAAATAACGAGAAATTTAGAATTCCACAAAATGTTTTTGATTCAGTTTGTGCACATGCAAAATTAATGTAGATTTCTGAGAAAAGCAAGAATGGGGAATGTTAAAGCGTTTTGTTTTTTTTTTTAAACATAAAGCATGCACTTTCTAATACATTCTTAAGTATTTCTAAGTTTTAAAAGTTTGAATTCTAATCCAGTAACATTCTTCATGAGCATTTTAAATGCAGTCTAACCAAGTACCCCAAGCAGATATGGAATACACACTTGTTATTTTCAAGACAGGTGGAAATAATTCATGGCACTGCAACCAAAGATGTGAGACTTGACCGTCATACCACCTAGTTTTTCTTCAAAACTTTTAAATGGTATAAAGCAAATTTTAAAATATAACTGTATTCCCAAACATCACTGAAAGAAAATGTAGGAAAAGTATGCACTGTGTGATTAATCATCTTAGGCAATTTGCTACAAAATTTTCAGTGAACCAGCTTTAACTGAAAACAGACTGAAAATTCACACAATTGTTTCTAGAGTTCAAAACAAACAAATGAGGAGGTGTGTGTTGATATTTAAAACAGTCTTAATATTTTATTAGAAGAAATATACTTCTAAACTTCTTTCCCCTTCATATCTAAACACAAACTTTAATTAAAAATATATATATAAATCAGTAGAATACCATATTACAAATGCCCAGAAATGCAGAATAAAGATCAAGACTGCTTGGAAATATTTCTAACACTTTTTGGAATTACACTCTTAATCTAGTAAAGATTATGAACTAGCACAATCATTATTGGGGCCAACGGTTCAAAATATTTGCCTTATCAAAGCTAGCACCAAGAAAGTATTATGCACATAAACTTGAGAAACAGATCATCTTTACTTCAGAAAAGCACAGTCCTACAGAGTATTGCTCTCTCTAGTTTAGCTAATACAAGGGTCATTCTGTCTCACTGATGCATATGTCTTTCTGAGCCATTAACATCTTATCTGAATAGCTTTTGTTACTTGGTATCTATTGAAAATTATTACTGGAATGAAAGACAGTTTATCATGGATAACCCATTTTTTTCTTCTAAGATGCCAATTAAAATAGCGGCTCTATAACCTTCTGAACTTACCTTTTGTAAAAATTAACACATTCTAGTATTTAAAAAAAGACAATCAAATCCCTAGTCCCTGAAAGCCTAACCAAGACTCCATTAAGTCCTCTCCCTTTCCAAAACCCAGGTTTTAATGTCTAGAATTTTGCAACATGGTTAATGGCCACCATATGGTCACCTAATTAACACTTTGCTCACTGTAAAGCATTTGGATACTTCTCAAGTGTAAAAAGAAATTCATTAGTGATCAGACAGCTGAGCCAGTGAGGGCCACTGAAGCGCGTCTCCTAATTCTACCTTCGTCCCAAGGAAGGCAGGGTCACCACTCGACTGCAGTTCTCCGGGTGGCACATAACTTATCATTTCTCTGACAGGTAGAAGATATCATGAAAGTACATAATTTTTATAAAGTCAACACTTTTTCCAAACTGTTCTATATCCCACAAAGAGTTTTAGACTTCCAAAATTGTAAATCTAGCAAATCAAACTGCTTCATCTCAATTGGTGGGGAAAAAAGGCACAAAAGAAAAACAAGCAGCATAACCTTTATTTGGTGATACAGTAACAGTGTTCCGAAGTTTTGAACACTGAATTTTACTCAGGTGATAATCGGTTTTCTATCTAAGCAATTTATTCAGACGTGTGTTTTAAAAATACACATTAGGAACCCTGCAACTGGTATATTCTGTTATTAGAAATATTCTTCATGGTAATACATTATTTAACTTTCTATAAAGGGAAAAATCATAAAGATCATTCATACTTTATTTTTAGCCTGGCAGAATAAATGTATTATATATATCTTTTCCAAAACCAGTGCACTTAGAAGACTCTAATTTATGCACTCCATTGTTCAAATCAAAAAGCTGTACATCTTCCAGTATCCACACTATAAGAGTCCTAGTAAAAATGCACACTCCTTTAACCCCTTTACTTTCCCTTGAATTGCTTTCATTTTCGGGAGGAGGAAAGGATAAAGAAGTTGCAGTGCAGAACTATATTTATTTAGAACAAAACTTTATATTCTACATTAAAAAAAATAATTTTATCAAAACCAAATTTCAATCACAGTTATGTATGATTTTCAGTTAAAGGTACAAGTTGAAATTGCACTTTGCAGATATCTTGATAGTGTCCTTTACAGTGCTCCCCATTTCAACCTATGTTTTTTTCGGTGGACACAGGTTCTTCCAGGGTTTTCTTTTGGCTTCCCTTCCGTGAATATTTGTATTTGTCTACATAGGCTTTAACCAGATTTGCCACTTTAGTAGAATTTACTTCTCCACTTTTACTATGACAAACCTACGAAAAAAGGAAGGGGAATATTTTTCTCATCCTTTATAAGGATTAAAGCAAAATGGAAAGATTTGTGAAAACCAACCCCAAAGAGATAATCAGACATTTTTATATGTTCCATATCTCACATGATCTTACTCAAAAGGCAGAAAAGCAGACCAGAATTAGAAGTTAGTGGTTATTATTTTAAGTAGACTTAAGCATTCCTTTATTAAAATAGAGATGATTCGAAACAATTACATATAGAACTCTGCTAAAGCTAGAACTTACTTTATCTACTGCTTTCCGTACAATCTCTTTATATTCTTCCTTGGTGATATCTTTATTTTGGTAAAATGGCTTAATGGCCAATTTTACTTCCTGTGCTGCTTTTTCTTGGATTTGTAATTTCTGGTAAGAGGAAAAAGTAAAATTATTATTTGCCCACATACTTTAAAAAAATTTCTTTTAAAATATGAAATTAAAAACACCTCACTTTTATATTATTTCAAGGAATTCTTCACATAATAATGTCATGAATACAAAAGTTATTAACACACATACCAAACATTTCTAAAAATAATTATGAAATATTACCAGTAACTCACTGGACATCAACATATCTAGACAGAACCCTTCAAATAGCACTGGAATTCAAGACTATCAACAGTAAATTCCCTTTACCAATTATACAATATATAATTTATATTTTCATCTTTAGCATATACAGAATTATGTAGGTTGCTCTCAACCTTGAACTTGCCTTGTCTGTCTTCGAGCTATCTGCGCTGGCTTCCACTGTAACACTTACTTTGCTTTCTGTCAATTTTACAGCAGCATTAGAGGCTTTGCTGTGACTTGATGATGAAGTATTACCAGAACTTGGTCCCTGAACTGTTCCCAAATTTCCTGGGGCTGCGGTCGGAGCAGGCAAGACTGGTGTACTCATGTTATTACTTACATGAGAAGCACTAGGAACGCCCTGTTTTAAAGAGTTATCATTAGTTAATGAATTACTGTATTCTTTTAGCCATATATTAGAAATAACAAAAAAAATTCAAAGTGGGTCAAAATTTGTATTTCAGGTCATGTATATCTAAAGGACTCTGAAGAAAAATAAGTAACATTCTCAAACAGAGACCTATGTAAATATGTCAAGTGACTTTTAAATTACACATGTGACTTGTGATGTTCTGACAGCAACACTAAAAGCAACAAGAAGGAAAAGAATAGCACTTAAAAAATAGTTATCTTTTCCAAAAGGCTCTTTCTGAAAATTAACTAAAGTGTGTGCCCCCACTTTAAAGACGGAAGAAAAGGAGACAGTGAAGTCAAATAGCTTGCAGAGAGCTGACAGCAGAACAATGTATGAGGTCCCAAATTCTAGAACCCTATCCCCCTTATCTTCCAATTATACACTACCAGGATTCTACAATTTGTGAAATGCGGGCACAGAACTATAAGGAACACAGTGTTTACAAAGTATTATTCAAATTTCTATATGCCTCAGAGGCACTTCTTTTTTTTGAACACGGTAACTCATGAACATGAAATACAGACAGTAATGGATAATGAACAGCTTTCTCTGGCGTTTGTCCCAAGAAGACAATAAAAGCATCACCTCAAGTTCCCACCCCCTAAAAAGTCTAATAAATTAAGAATTATTTTAAAACACCCATCATTTGATTCTCAAAATTTTGTCTTAACCTGAAAAAACAAACCTGTTTGGACATAAACAACAGCATATATGTAGCTTTGGTTCAATAATATGCATCCAATTCATTTTATTTGAAGAGTGGGAGGTTTGAGGAAGGACAGTGAAGAGGGGCTATGAAAGTTTACCGTAAACCTAATCAAATAATTGTTTGGGGATGCCAGGAAACCCTCTTTTGAACATCTGTTGCTAACAGTTAAATTCTTATAGTGACTATGTTGATTACACTTTAGATGCTAAAAACATACCTGCAATTGCTTTCCATCTGGCTGTGAAGCAATGTAGCTGACTTGCTGGGATGGTGGGGGAGGGGGTGGTGGCGGTGGCAGTCCCTGAGATACACTTGTAGGAGCAGCTACCTGCATGAGAGGCACACCTGTGTGCAGATGCAAGGGTAGCGGAGGATGAATGTTAAATGGATTGCGCTGGATGTTCATCAAAGGAGCGTGAACACCCACTGGATATGGGAAGATATTCATAGGCGGCTGCTGTGCAGTCATTTGTTGCTGCATTACATTCATTTGTGGTTGCATCATATTTATAGGTAGCTGGGAACCATCTCCATGTTGGTTTGTTTGGTCTTTTAGGTTAGAATCTATCAAAAGAAAAAAGGCTTATAATAAAAAAATCATGTTAAAATTTCTTTAGAGAAGCAAAGAACCACTGGTTACAGTAAGAGTCAACAGCAATTAACAGACTCAGAACACCAATCTCCAATCATTTAGTCTAATCCTATCTTTCTAAATAACGTGGACTGGTTAAAAAAAGCATTCAACTAAAATTATTATTAAGAGCAGGTTCATGTTGGTTCAACATTACCAAAGAATCAGTACCTCAAGAAACTTACTAAAGAAGTAATCATATAAAATCTAATCAGGTGGGGCACCTGGGTGGCTCAGTCGGTTGAGTGTCTGACTTCGGCCCAGGTCATGATTTCACAGCTCGTCAGTTCGAGCTCTGCGTCAGGCTCTGTGCTGACAGCTCAGAGCCTGGAGCCTGCTTCGGATTCTGTGTCTCCCTCTCTCTCTAACCCACTCACATTCTGTCTCGGTCTCTCTCAAAAATAAATAAACATTTAAAAAAATTTTTTAATCTAATCAGGTTGCTAAATTACAAGAGTAACTTATCTTTTTTTTTTTTTTAATCTTTAACAAAGCTTTTTTTCTTGCAATGTTCTTAATAAGAAAAGCCAAGGAAAGATAAATTATTAGAAGACTAACTTATTTATATGAGAACAATGATCAAAAAAATTCAAGTGTGCACATCTGAGATAAAAGAAATCAAAGTTGGGACACCTGGGGGGCCCAGTCAGTTAAGCATCTGACTGTTGGTTTCAACTCAAGTCGTGATCTCATGGTTCATGGGACTGAGCCCTGTGTTGGCCTATGCACTCACAACACAGAGCCCGCTTGGGACTGTCTCTCTCTCCCTCTCTCTCTCTGCCCCTCTCCCCACTTGCTCACCCTCTCTCTCAAAATAAACAAACATTAAAAAAAATTTTTTTTAAGATATCAAAGTTAAATCTTACACAAGAACCTCCCAAATTCTTCTAAGGGAAATAATAAAGATTAGAGCAAAAATAAATGATATAGAAATCAAAAAACATCAGAACAGATCAATGAAACTAGGAGTTGGTTCCTTGAAAGAATTAACAACATTGATAGCCTCTACCCAGATTTATCAAAAAGAAAAGAGAAAGGACTGAAATAAATAAAATCACGAATGAAAGAGAAGAGATCACAACCAACACTCCAGAAATACAAACAATTATAAGAGAATATTATGAGCAATTATAAGCCAACCTACTGGGCAATCTGGAAGAAATGGATAAATTCCTAGAAACTAAACTACCAAAACTGAAACAAGAAGAAACAGAAGATTTGAACAGACCAATAACCAGCAAACAAATGGAAACAGTAATCAAAAATCTAACAAGAAGAGTATGAGGCCAGATGGCTTCCCAGGGGAATTCTACCAAACATTTAAAGAAGAGTTAATACTTATTTTTCTGAAACTGTTCCAAAAAAGAAATGGAAAGAAACTTCCAAATTCATTCTATGAGGCTAGCATTACTTTGATTTCAAATCCAGACAAAGACCTCACTAAAAAGGAGAATTACAGTCCAATATCCCTGATGAACATGGATGCAAAATCTCAACAAGATACTAGCAAACTGAATCCAAACAGCATATTAAAAGAATTATTCACCACAATCAAGTGGGATTTATTACTGGGCTGCAGGGCTGGTTCAATATTCGCAAATCAATCAAATGATATACCGCATTAATAAAGGGTAAGAACCATATGATCTTCTCAATAGATGCAGAAAAACCATTTGACAAAATACAGCATCCATTCTTGATAAAAACCCTCAAAGTAGTAGGGATAGAAGGAATATACCTAAGAACATAAAAGCCATATATGAAAGAACCACAGCTAATATCATCCTAAATGGGGAAAAATAGAGCTTTTCCCCTAAGGTCAGGAACATGACAGAGATGTCCATTCTCACCACCACTACTGTTCAACATAGTACCGGAGGTCCTAGCCTCAGCAATCAGACAACAAAAAGAAATAAAAGGCATCTATACTGGCAAGGAAGAAGTCAAACTTTCACTATTTGCAGGAGACATGATACTCTATGTAGAACACCCAAGAGACTCCACCAAATAATTACCAGAACCAATACACGAATTCAGCAAAGTCATAGGATATCAAATCAATGTACAGAAATCTGCTGCATTTCTACACACCAATAATGAAGCAGCAGAAAGAGAAATCAAGGAATTGATCCCATTTACAATTGCACCAAAAACCGTAAGATATATATGAATAAACTTAACCTAAGACATAAAACATCTGTACTCTGAAAACTATAGAACACTTATGAAAGAAACTGGAAAAGAGACAAAATGGAAAAACATCCCATGCTCATGGATTGGAAGAATAAATATTGTTAAAATATCGATGCTACCAAAAAAAACTACACATTCAATACAATCCATTTCTTTCCAAATGCTTTTCCAAAACAAAGCATTTCTCACAGAGCTAGAACAAACAATTCTAAAATTTGTATGGAACCAGAAAAAGACCCCAGTAGCCAAAGCAATCTTGAAAAAAAGCAAAGCAAAGCAGGAGGCATCACAATGCCAGACTTTAAGCTGTATTACAAAGCTGCAATCATCACTGGCACAAAAAACAGACACAAAGATCAATGAAACAGAACAGAAAACCTAGAAATGGATTCGTAACTATATGGTCAACTAATCTTCGACAAAACAGGAAAGAACATCTAATGGAAAAAAGATGGTCTCTTCAACAAACAGTGTTAGGTAAACTAGACAGCAACATGCAAAAGAATGAAACTGGACCATATTCTTACACTATATATAAAAATAAATTCAAAATAGATGAAAGACCTAAATGTGAGACAGGAAACCATCAAAATCCTACAGGAGAACACAGGTAGCAACCTCTTTGACCTCAGCTGGAGCAACTTCTTGCTAGACATGTCGTCAGAGGCTAGGGAAACAAAAACAAAACTGAACTCCTGGGACTTCATCAAGATAAAAGTCTCCTGCACCATGAAGGAAACAATAAAAAAAACTAATGGGAGAAGATATTTGCAAATGACATATCGGATAAAGGGCTAGTATCCAAAATCTATAAAGAACTCATCAAACTCAACACCCAAAAAATAAATAATCCAGTGAAGAAATGGGCAGAGGACATGAACAGACTTTACTCCAAGACACCCAGATGGTCAACAGACACATGAAAAGATAGATGCTCCATATCATTCATCATCAGGGAAATACAAATCAAAACCACAACGAGATATAACCTCACTCACATCTGTCAGAATGGCTAACATGAACAACTCAGGCAACAACAGATGTTGGCGAGGATGCGGAGAAAAGGGGAATCCTTTTGAACTGTTGGTGGGAATGCAAACTGGTACAGCCACTCTGGAAAACAGTATGGAGGTTCCTCAAAAAGTTAAAAATACAACTATCCTATGACCACAACTGCACTACTAGGTATTTATCCAAAGGAAACAAAAATGCTCATTTGAAGGGGCACATGTACCCCAAAATTTATAACAGTGCTATCAACAATAGCCAAATCATGGAAAGAGCCCAAAGTCCATCTACTGATGAATGGATAAAGAAGGAATAGAATTTAATGATTCATCACTTATATACAATATCTAATGCTCATCCTAAGTGCCCTCATTAATTTAACCCAGCACCCATTTAGCCCATCCCTCCACCCAACACCCCTCCAGCAGCCCTCAGTTTGATCACTGAATAATATTCATGGAAAACTCAATGAAATATTACTCAGTGATCAAAAAGAATGAAATCTTGCCATTTTGCAACAACATGGATGCAACTGGAGAGTATTATGTGAAGCGAAATCAGTCAGAAAAAGATATATATCATATGATTTCACTTATACGTGGAATTTAAGAAAGAAAACATGAACACGGGGAAAGGAAAGGTAAAATAAGATAAAAACAGAAAGGGAGGCTTTGGGGCACCTGAGTGGCTCAGTTCGTTAAGTGTCCGACTTCGGCTCAGGTCATGATCTCATGGTTCGCGAGTTCAAGCCCCACGTCTGGCTCTGGGCTGACAGCTCAGAGCCTGGAGCCCGCTTCAGATTCTGTGTCTCCCTCTGTCTGCCCCTCTGCTGCTTGCACTCTGCCTCTTGCATTGTCTCAAAAATAAATAAACATTAAAAAAAAAAACAAAAACAAAAAAACCCAGAAAGGGAGGCAAACCATAAGAGACTCATTATTTTTTTTAATGTTCATTTCTAAGAGAGAGAGGCAGAGCATGAGCGGGGCAGGCAGGGGTGGGGGGGCAGAGAGAGAGAAGGAGACACAGAATCCAGAGTAGGCTCCAGGCTCCGAATTGTCAGCACAGAGCCTGATGTGGGGCTCGAATTCATGAGCTGTGAGATCACAACCTGAGCCAACATCAGACGTTTAACCAACTAAGCCACCCAGGTGCCCCCATAAGAGACTCTTAAAGAGAACAAACTGAGGGTTGCTAGAGGGGTGTTGGGTGGGGGTATAGGCTAAATGGGTGATGGGTATTAAAGAGGGCACTTGTGATGAGCACTGGATATTGTATGTAAGTGATGAATCACTAAATTCTATTCCTGAAAACCAATACTATATGTTAACTAACTTGAATTTAAATTTAAAAAAAATCCCAAGTTCTTCTATTGTAGCCAACTGTACTTAAACTAGTTAAGCCTTTGACAAGATTGAAGGAAGGGGCAGTAAAAAAGGCAATAAATACTGACATATATGTATATGTTTATATAATGCAAAGTGACTTGTTAAATGGGATTTAACATTATAAAACTGTTAGTACAGATCATTACAATTCATATATATGAAGCTTTAAATTTATAATCCCTTTCCTCAAATAAAAGTGTTACTAAATAAACACAGTATGTTACCTTGTTCAGTTGCTTCTTCTTCTTGTCTCATCCATCCAGACTGTGGACCTGAAGAATTCCTCCCTCGTCTTGAGTAATAGTTTTGTACATCTGCTGGTAGAGTCTTTCTCACAGCCCAACTAGATGCAGATGTCCACCCAGATCTATCTGCCGGTGTATCAAATGAGAACTCTTGCTCATTTTTCCGTTTATAGGGTTGCTGTTCCACAAACTTGAAAGACTCATTCCCTGAACTATTTGAATTCCCTGAGAGGGGTTTTCGGTTTTGCCACCGATTTTCATTCTGATCTGTATAGGCAAAACCACCTCTGTAAGTGCCTCTGCCACGGTTACCTCTACCACGGTTAGACATCCAACCTGAACCAAAGTTTTTATTCCAAGAATTCCCTGAATTTTCATTTCTGTTTTCTTCCCAGTGAGAATCTTTTAACTTTTCTGGATTTCTGGTCCTTGGATCAGGCCCAGAATTTATTTTTTCTGTTACCCAACTGGGACAGTCATTTCTATGTTTGTCAGCAGAATTTGGATCCTCAGCATCTGGACTGATGTCATTTTTTTCTTTTCTTGTATTTTCATTCTGTTTCTCTGGATCATTCTTTCTGTACCGATCATTTCCTCGTGGACATCTCCAACCATCATTTGCCCATCTTTCCTTCCACCGAGGAGAGTAAGTGTCTCTGTCATTTCTACTGAATGATGAACTCTTAATTTTTGTTCTAGATCTTGATGGTGACCTCGAACGAGATCTGGACCTAGACCATCTCCTGGTTCTTCTTTCTCGATCTCGATCTCTCCGTGACCCATCTCTATCACTTTCTCTTTCTCTGCTCCGAGACCTGGATTTTTCTCTTGGGGAGGAATCTTTCACTCTTGACTGAGATCTTCTGTTTTCTCTCGAAGTGTCTCTTCTGGGGGAGAGTGATGCAGATCTTTTGCCTTCCTTCGTGCTATCTCTTTTTGGAGATCGAGACTGAGATCGTCGCCTTTCTTTTGCGGTATCCTGCTTTGGGGACTGAGAACGAGATTTTCTACGTCCTCTTGCAGATTCTTTCTTGGGAGATGGTGATCGAGACTTCCTGCTTTCTTTTCCAGTTTCTCTTTTGGGAGATGGAGACTGAGACCGCTTCTTTTCTCGTGCAGTGTCTCTGTTGGGAGACCAAGTTGTAGATGGGGAGTGAAATCTAGATCTTCGGGTACGAGGCTTTTTGGCTTTCTCCATCACATCTACTGGGCTTTCAGATGGCTGAGATACAGTTTCAACCTTTCCATTTGCAGGATCAGAAGATGGCATATTATTTTGAGAACTGTGCTCCACAGAATTTTCATTCAATTGTGTGGTATCAGCATTTACAGGAGGTTCAATTTCAGATTCATTCTGGTCACTGCAAAATGAATCACATTCCATAGGTATCATTTCATTGTTGTCCTCATTAAAATGCTTCTGAATTTGTTCAATGTGTGTGTTAGGCAATTCTGTAGATCTGGAATGTTCAACAGGAGATTCAGTCTTTTCTTCTAAAGATTTGTCTAATTTGGTGTTAAGATTATCTTTTAATAAATTATTTTCAGAGTCTTGAATACTATTCAAACTTTCTTTCTCTGAAGTATCACATGTTGCAATTATTTCTACATCTTCAGTTTCAACATGCTCAAGCAACTGAGCCTCTGAGCCCTCTATGGATTTTTTGCTCACTGTTTGTATAATTCTTCCCTCAGAAGATTCTAATTTGGGGCCATCTACAAGCTGTTCTGTTTTTACTGTTAAATCTTTATGATCAACAATTTCTACTATAGGACTTTCCATAACTTTTTCTTCATTAACCACTGACTCTGAATTCTCTGGTAACTCATCTAAGCTTGGTACAGGTTGGAATACTGCAACTTCAGATCCTGAACATGTAGGAAGATAATTTGAAGGATGATCTGTACATTTGTCTGCTTTTACCTCTGATTCTGAAGGTCCAGATGTTTGGTCTTGATTTTCCAATGGATCACCTCCTTTTCCAGAAATATTTTTAGAAGTCTCACTTTCTAAACATAAAACATTAGCCTCTACACTTGTATTTTCGACTTTTTGAATATCCTCTCCCTCTCCAACTAGTACAGAAGGATCTTCGGTATGAGACTCAGAATATGAAGATTCCACTGCTTCCTCTGTATCATGGTTCTCAGTATGTTCCTCACTTTCTTCTACCTGTTCATTGCAACTTCTCAAGCCATTAGCAGACTCATTTTCGGCACTTGCTGGCACAGTACAACTGTTACTACCTTCTGCATCTGATTGGTGCTCTTTCTCTAACACAGGTGGTGTGTCAGATTCTGCTGTTTCTTCATCTACTGAATCACTGGAAGATGATTTTTCAGGGGGAGGTATAGAGCTCCGAAGTTTCTTTTTCAATAAAGGTTGTTTCCTTCCTCTTCTTACAGACTTCCGTTTTGGAGCCTGTCTTGTTTGCTTTTCTGACATGGCTGAAGAGGACACACTTACAGATGGATTGTTGTTATCTGGGGCATCACACCCAGAATTATTTGATACTGGGGATTTCTGGGACTGACTGACTGTTTCAGCTCTTGTATTACGTGTAGATCTCCTTGTAGGAGTTGTTGCTGCAGGTTTTCGTCTTGATCCTCTGGTGTTTGATGTACCAGAAGTTTGCTTCTTCTCTTCTCCTTCTTGAGTATGTGCTAATGCATATCCCTCGCAAGAGGTACCTAATGATATATATTTTTTTAAAGTAAAAAGTTTGTTTCAATAAATGATAACAGTCTGGCTTTAGCTTATGTTAGCATAAAATACATGTCTATAATAGAGTGAAACAAAATATACTTATGAATCAAATTATGAATAAGCACATAGCTACTAACATCTAAGTAACAGCAGGTGTTTACCTGGTTCTTTTAATGCTATGGAAATGAGTTATCACAAGATTTGAATTCATGTGGGCAATTTAAAGGGGTAAAAAAAAAAAAAGAAAATATGTTTGGTCTGACAACTACCATCTTGGTATTACGTAGGCAAAACGTAAGAGGAAACAAGAGTCATCCACAAATATATAAAGACTGAAACTATCTGTTCATAATTAATAGGAGATGTAACTTCTAAAGATCTACATTTTGGACACTGAAGCCCTAAACAGAAAGGAGACTTCTAACCAGTTCCTCAAAGTATTGAAGATGTAATTTCTTAAAGTAAAAAAAAAAAAAAAAATTCTAACTGGAACAATTTAAAAGTCAATGCCTGTCCAAATATTTACAGAAATCCATAGAACTTACTATCTACATTTTATTTTTATAGCTTTTCTAAGTCATTAACACTTTTTAGGATATCGAAAAAAGCTAATAATTTTTTAATAACTAGAGAAACATTTCACAAACTTTACCAAAATTTTCTAAAGATATGGTACTTGTTGGAAAAATAGTTCTTGGCAACACAGAAGAGATGAGAGGAAGCACTTGTGTTTCAATATTCCAGGGTCTAAAACCAATTCTGAAAATTCAAAACAAAACAAAGACATTTTTGTTTACATGTTTTAAAAAAATTATACCAACTATTTAAAATTATTCATTTTTCCAAATGAGGTTAGCAACTTTAAAATACAGTGTACTTAAATGATTTTTTGCCAAAATAAGTAAAAATGTAAATTCAAGGTTACTCATTGTTCAAAGATGGCTGCCAACTGGCTACAAAGAAAAACCTTTTAAAAAGCATGTTTTTCTGATAAATTAATGGCAAAAGGGTTGAACGGTAACTTCATATATAATACATGTTTTTCTTTTAAGTAATTGAATGTAATATTTTGTCAAAAAATGTTTTAGCTTTTATTCTTCTCCATTCTAAAAAAAATCAACTTGGATAATAAAATGTATAAATAAATAAAATGCACAGATTTTAAGTATACAGTTTGATGACCTGTGACTAATATATATATATATATATATATATATATAATCTGTGTAAGCACCACCACCACCCCAAACCAAGAAACGGAACATTTCCACCAACCAGAAAGTGCCTTCATGCCCCTTGCACCGCCCCCCTTCCCTTTCTGGACAACCAAAGAGATAATTTAGCCAAGTTAATCAAATCAAGGTTTTAAAGAAATTAGCAAGGTTAAAGAGAAATCAGTCCATGAATAAATAACAAAACTTAGAAACAGAACAGTATCACTTGAATTTGAAGCATATCATACAGACATGGTTATCATATTTTTGTTAGATTTGTTTTACAGCATGTATCAAAAAGTAAAAACATCAAAATAAATAATTTTTTTTAGAAAAGAACTGATTTCTATTGCTTTATTATATTGTAAAGTTTCTCAACCTAAGCTCCTAGTGTTCTATGGACCTAAGTTTCTGCATCAAAATCCAATCCACTCTCAGCTTTTTTCTGATTCTTATTTGTTCAATTCAGGTCTCCTAACAAAAAACTACTTTATCCAGTATAAGGTGAGATTATGGACTAGGTGGAGAAAAGCTTCAAAAACACTGTGCAACTTGTACACACACAAAAATATATAACTCTGAGATTTTACATTATATATATCTGGACTTCCTATTTTTACTTCTATTGATGCTCCACCATCATCTAGATGGTGAAGGTCCTATGCAGAACTATACTGCAGTTTATATAAGGTAAAGTTATAACATTACAGGAATAAATATAAAACTCAGGCAAGGACCTTAATCTTTACATGGGAACTTGAAGTATATATATAATACACCTAGCAATGTGACAGTAGCTTCAGGACTTAAACTAAGAAAGGTCTGTATTATAGAAAGTCATGAATGCCAGGGCAAAGTATAAAGAGTTGATCAAATAGTTATTGAGAAGACTCTTATAGAGATGTAAAGGTCATGACAAAAGCAGTGCATCAGCTAACAGCACAAAGGTAAGATTGGAATGGGGGAAACAGAAGGATGACAGATCTGAATACTACTATTAATAATGAATCTTATCATTTTGGTGCTCTCTCTTTTAAATGATTCAAATATCTTAATACTTATTAAACAGATAAATAGGGGTACTTTTTAAGGAGTTCTTTAAATAGCAATCTTCTTTAGGTATTTGAAACACCACGTTTAATTTGCACAAAACTTTCTTAGAAACACAACTATTGATTAAGATACATCTGTGCTTAAGTATTTTAATGGTATCCTGTGTTCATGTTAACATGCGAACACTTTGGTAAACAATTTTTTTTTTACCTTCCAATCCCAGGTGATGTATCAGGAAACCATGACAATTCCAATTCCTGTCTCTTCTGCCTAATCAATGTATTCATTTCATTGACCTCTATAAATTCTGTACTGAAAGATAAATTTTAGACCTTCATCAGAACTCCAAAAATTTAAGTTCGGCATAACAAGTGGGTTATATCATGAATAGGAAAAATTTTTGTACCTAACATTATAAACCACATTTAAAAGAAGTACCTTTTTCTAAACACCTTCAAAATGAATTCATTCCTGTAAATTTTTTACATTACAAATCAAAATTACATTGATTTGATTCATAAAAATAATGCTTGAATTTATATCTTAGGTGACAGGATATTTTTAAAAAGTCAATTTAGAAATAATATCCATGTTACTGAGAGAAAAAAGCAACACTATTTTCTATGAACCATGAACCAACCATGAACCAAAGCTGTAGCAAGCAATCCCAGTAGAAACTGTATCTGCAACAATTTCCCAACAGAAACTAAGTGTAAGACACTTAGGAAAAGGAAAAAATAGAGGAAGGTATAGTTACTGTAATCAAAATGGATATAGTTCAGCTTTTTAAAAGGCTACTCAGATGTTACTGTTTTCTTTGGTACCTTGAGCCAAGCTCTAAAATTAAATCATACAATCTTAAGCCTGTCTTCTTCATTTAACCAAAGCTAAGTGATTTTAAAACCCCAACTTAATCTTCAGATTCCACAAACATCTACTTAGTATCCATATGCCAGTCACTACAGATTCAAAGATGACTGGATCTACTCTAAAAGGGTTCTTCTTGATTAAATTTAGCAAGTAGCTTTACTTATCTATCAAATAAAAAGCCTGTGTAGAACAACTCATTATTAATGAAAACAAAACCCACTAGATCATAGGCAGTCATCACATAATACAGAGGGTCACAAAATAATAGGTGATCTCCTTCCTTGAACTAATTTATTTTCCAGAAGAAACAAAAACAAAATACAAGGTGAGCCTTTATGTTTATTGAGCCAAAACTTAAATTTGTACTGGAAGTTAATTATAATAATTAAACATCAAGTATAAAAGCATCCATTAAAAGTAATAAATACTAACCAGTAAGTTCTACAGGTAAAAGAAGATTCTCCAGTGTGATTACTAGAAGAAAACACATTGGAGAAAAAATTTCTGAAGCACTGACTTGTACACTGATTTGATCTTCGGGGCTAGAAAAGTAAAAAGAAGTTAGTGAAACAGCAAACAAAAAACCTCCATAATTGGTAATAGTTATAATTTAAACATTTTGATATACCTGAGTTACAGAGTTATGGATTAAACAACCATAAGGTGTTATTATATAAGAAAAAGATTTTTCTTTGTTTGAACAAGCCTTATTAATTTTTTTTAATGTTTATTTTTGAGAGAGAGAGAGAGAGAGAGAGAGGCAGAGAATCCCAAGCAGGCTCTGTGCTGACGTAGGGCTGGAACCCATGAACCATGAGATCATGACCTGAGCTGAAGTCAGACGCTTAAATAGACTGAGCCACCAGGTGCCCCTACTTTTACAAACCTTATTTATCTTTATTGTTGCATTTTTCTTTCCTTCCATTTCACTGTGTGTAGGGTTTCCTGTACAAAGACATAAAAAGACTCCATTACCTTGTCTTAATTTTTATTTCAAAAGGTTGTAAACCAGTACTGATAGTGGCATATACTGGCATACTGACAAGAGAAAATTAAAATATGTAGAAAAGTTAAATTTAAAATAATAGTATTTGCATTTATATAATTTTTCCAAATGCTAATTTTATCTTGTTAAGCTGCAGGTACAAAGAAAAAGCCACAACACAAAACAACTGGTGTGAAGCATGCTCAGAGCATCAGTATGAAAATTCTAGTCAACATTTTCTGGCAGCATATGCAAACTTAAACCATCTTGTTACAAAAAAAAAAAAAATACACATACACACACAAGATGTCAGATTATTTAATATCAGTAACACACTTAATATGTTCTTTCCAGCTATAACCTAAAAATCAGGCAGTTAACTGACCTCAAGTAGGAGCTGACCAGAGAACTGGGATCATCAGCCCTTGTCAACCATAAATTATGATTTAGCTCCTGGCACCAACATCAAGTACCCTCAGAAGTGCAGAAGTGTTGATAAAATAGCCCTCTGTTATAGCAATGTTTATGGCTACACTGCTTATGATTTGGGTGTTTCTGGTTTTACCCGTCACATCTGCAAATTTATTTCAATGGATACAAATTTCCACACTAAGAAAAATAAAGGACAATTTCTGCTAACCACAAAAATTGTGTTAACATCTTTATAGATTACTGCTCCTAGTTGTTCTTCATGAAGCCTATATTAGTAGTCATCTCTACCTATCAATACACTTGTTGTCTGCAATAAACCGCTACTGGTACTATGGTCATTGCTCTTACCTCAGAACTCCAGAAAAAGTGTACAGTGAAAATGACAATAGGTCTTTTCAATCTTCTGCCTTGCTTGCCTCACAAAGGGCCTAGTGACTGTTAAAAATAAATCATTCTAGTGAGGAGGCCTGTTTCCTGCTCATGTAAAGACCATATGTATTTGGGGTGTCTTCTGTCAGTCCAGTTGGTAATAGGCTACTTTCTACTTAATAGCATACTAATTTCCATTTAAGTTACTACACAACAGCTGTTTGGTTTCCTATTTTTGCATCCTTCACAATTTTCCCACCCAGAAGTGTTCTAACAAATGTAATTTCAACAATGGGGAAAGAGGGGTGCTGGCTGAGTTCCAGAAGCCTATTTTCTTATTCTTCAATGCATATTTAAAAGATGATAATGATTTTTTTTAATTGCATAAAGAAGCCAGGAATAAAAAAGTGTGATAGGTACCCAGCCACATTCTTAGAAGTAACTATTTCCTTCAGCTAGACATAGTTTTGCTGTGTTGTAGCTATACAGCGTCTTTTACACCCTAATGGGTAGGTAAGGTTTTGTTTTCATTCAGGTTTCATTCATTTACTACTTACTGAGTATATTGCGTTTACATAGCATTCCTTCACTTGCAAACCTATCTCAGGAAGCCATTAGAATGCTCTCTACAGGAAGAACTGTTTGTTTTCTGCCAATGTTAAATATGAGTATCTAGTCCAAATGGTATTTCACCTATTTCTGGGTAATTTTCAGGTAATTACTGAGCAACTCCAATAACAATCTCAAAAACATTCAATACTGGTGGATTTATCTAAATTGTGGTCTCCTAGAGACCATTTCACAAATCCACCCTACTAATCTACCTTTGGACAGCAATGATAGGCCTTTTCATTTCTTTATTTATTTTTGAGAGAGAGAGAGAAAGAGAGAGAGCGCGCGAGTGCACACAAGCAGGGGAGGGGCAGAGAGAGAGAGAGAGAGACAGAATTCGAAGCAAGCTCCAGGCTCTGAGCTGTCAGCATAGAGCCCGACGCGGGGCTCAAACCCATGGGCCACAAGATCATGACCTGAGTCGAAGGTGGACGCTCAACCGAGTCACCCAGACACCCCTTTTCATTTCACCCCCCAAGCACCCCTTTTCATTTTTTATCAATAAAGCAATACATGTATATACTTTAAGAAGTCAAACAGCACTTCTAGGCTTAAAGAGAAATTCCCATTCCCTAAAAGCAGTCATCAAATCCCTTCAGTGTTTTTTCTAATTATTTGCCTCTTTATTTCTAAATAACATGCTTATACTACTCTACCTTGATTTTTTTGGTTTCAGGTATTTTCTAATTTTTTTTTTTTTTTTTTTTACCATAGCAGATAAAGGCTTTATTCTTCTACCACTTCCCTACCCACGTCCTTAGGTGCTTCCACCCACTGTTCCTTTTAATATATCAACATTTGATATAAGTAGTACTACATTATTGTAACTATATAAACGTTATTCACAGCTGAACCATGAACTTATTATTTTTCTTTTACAACATCTTGCTTTTCCTAAGGTTAATAACTACTTTATTTTCTCTATATTACCTATCATTGATTTAACTAGCTCTACAAGTATACATTTCCTCTTAATACATCTACCTAGTCTGTTTCCCACTCTCTTAGAAATACTATTCCTTTTTCCTGCTCCAGTCTGAACTGGTAACTCTCTAAAAGTTGTTTAACAGATCATTCTCAACTATCTTCTATCATTCTAATAATCCCATTTATCTTTGTGCTGGGTCGGAACTCATTTTCTGAATCTCACGTTGTTCATTTATTTTCTCATTTAGTGGAGCATGCACACCCTCCAGTAGAAATCTGAGAAAGGGTGTATGAGAATCAATTTTTGAGCTCTTACATGTCTGAGAATGTATTCTACCCTAACACTTAGCTGTCAGTTTAACAAGGTTTAGAATGTCCTTGGTTAGTAATTATTTTCCCCCAAATTTTCAAGGCATTGCTCTAGTGCTCCATCCGTTGTTGATAACATTCTTTTATACATGGTCTGTTCTCTCTCCAGAACCTCTTAGGAAATTGTGATCTGCAGTGTTCTGGAATTTGATGAAACATGTCAGTTCTTTCTTAATTTACCAGGTGTTAGGTTAAGTCTTTATCTGGATACTCACACCCTACTATTCTGAGAAGTTTCCTTTGTAGTAACTTTTCTTGATAAGTTTCTGCCTTTTGGACTTTTTCCTTTTTGAAATTTTATTATTCAGTACTGAACCTCACAGACTAGTATGTTGTCTGGTTAACTTTTCATCCCACTTTCTGAGATTTCTCAGCTTATCATCTATCCCTGAATTTTTAAAATTTCTACTATATTTTTCATTTCCAAAAGTTTTCTTTCTTTAGTCTTTCCTGTTTCAATGAGGAAGTATCCCTTCTCTTATCTCTGGGCATATTAATTTTTAAGTTGTTCCCTATTTCCCAACACTTGGTTTGTTCTATCAGGTTCCTTTTATCTCTGTTTTGACCTCTGTTATATTGGAGGTTTCCCTCAAATACCTGGTGATCCTTAATTTGTGGGACACTAAAATACTGATTGAAAATGGTGAGGATCGGTGGTCAGAGACTTTCAACTAATGGGTTTCACTGTAGGATGATCAAGCAAAGATCTGGCTTTTTCATTTGTAGACTCCCAAATATCAATATCTCAAGTCTTTTCTCTTAGGCAAGACAATAACCCAGAAGATGTCTCCTATCTCCCACTTTGGAATACACAAGACTGCTAGTGCTTTGGGAAAAGACCATGGGTAGAGAACTAGAGGCCTTAACATTTGCCTTAATTTCCCTCTCTTTAGGGTTATTTCCTCTAACCTCATTTGTGCCAGAGTTTAATCTGGTTTAATCATTCCTTCTAGAGAGTAAGCCTCCAGTCTTTGCCTGGGTGTAGACTCCTCCCCCTACCCTGTTCAACCAAGAATCTGCAGGATAAAGTCCTTTAAAACATTTTTACCAATTCTGTTTTTTGGCACCACCCATATCTCTGCCTTCAAAGATAATGGAGACCTTCAGATTCAAGACAGTCTAAGGATCTGTGGTATATGAACTGATTTCTTCTGAACTCCACTCTCCCCATGAGAAGTTTAGGTTTCAGCTTTCTGCTAAGACAATTTTTTTTAAGTGAACTCCACGCACAATGTGGGGCTTGAACTCACAACTCAAGAGTTGCACGCTCTACTAACTAGGCCAGCTAGGAGCCCCATCTGCTAAGACAATTTACCATTCACCTCACACAATCACTTTCAAGACCTGTGAACATCTTTTATCTGCTGTCTCTTCTCTCCAGTTCTTTGTCTTGTGGCTTTAAATTTTTCATTCCTTTGTTCTCAATTTGGTAGGGTTTTGGAAAGGATTAGAGAATTAAACAGGTGCTATGCTTATCAATCTAGTATGCTTAGTTGGAAGCTTGTCTTGTTTGAATTCAGCATATCCTAAAACATGTTTCATGAAATACTAATCCCAAAAGATGTTTCATGAAAACATCTTTTTCTACAATAGAAACTAGTATAAAAAAGGTTCTTAGCTTAGAGCCCAGTACTTGGCAGGGACCCAATTACAATTTGATTAATTGATTCCAAAGTTAATAAAGCCATAATTAAATGGATTTAGCATATACTTAAAGGAGTACTCCATTAAGAAATGCCTGAAAAGGGTATACTTTTTATAAACTACATCAATTATAAAATATTAGCCCAAACCAAAGATTAATGTTCATTCTAAGAACAAAGTAGATGAAAGAGTTCAAAATTAAAAAAATATGACAACTCAGTTATCTAGCATTAGTGAAGAATGAAAAGTGACATTTCCTTAACAAATCTGCCAAAAGGTAGGTTAGCTGACCTTCCTCAGTATCTTCAGTGAGGCAACACTATCTTCCTTAAATGAAGAAACTAAATTAAACAGTTTACATAATTTTCCTAGAGTCACAGATGATTTAATGGAAAAACCAGTACAAAACCCAAGAGGCCCAACTTCCAATAAAATTCTCTACGAGGCCTGCTAGACTTTTACTAATGTTATACTAATAATTTATAATCTAGATAAAAAAATTTCATAGCCTCTTATGCTCTATTCATTAGTTTGAGTAGTATATAAGATAAAGATAAATAACTTCAGGCATAAATTCACATTCCTGCTTCTAAAATTAAGCAGTCCCAGGTAAAGGGACAAGGTTTTCTCAAGTTTTTTTACAAAAAGAAATTTAAAGTACCCTTAAGACACAATGGCTCCTGTTCAGTGTAACTGGGTAAACAAATAAAGACGTACTTAATTTGTATAACTTGCCATTAACTCTACCTTCACATTAACTTAATCTCTTAGTCCTGTAAGACATTTCCTCATAATTAACTGTGTATCAGTACTTCTGTAGTACCTACTCATAAACTACAATGAAGGTTTCTGACTATCCTAAATCAAACAAATAATTCAGGCATCTTAAGTAGGCACAGCACTAGGTTAGAGGCCTTGGACAGTGTTAGATCTTCTGGCAGAAATAGTCTTCTCCCTAAAAATAAGTCCAGGCAGAAGATATATGCTACAGGAAATTACAATAGTCTTAAAATTAAGATTACTCTAGTGAAAGCATGCCACATTATAGCGAGAAAATCTATAACATCATTTAATCTTCCTCAGCAGTAAATTTTATATCAGTTCCTAGAGTTACTGAGCAAAGACTATCCATAAAAAAGGATGCTATATATAGCAATGACAGAAAAACAAAGTTTTGATATCTAAGGTTTTTAACAAAAGAAAAATGCTATCTGACCATGGAAGTCCTTGTAGTGCAATTCATGTTAATAGTAAATTCAGAGGCAGGAAATGTGAGGATCTATAAACCTGAGAGGTCATGTTAATTCCAATCAGAGAAAGTAACAACATCCAAACTTCATAAATGTATAAAAAATGAGTTGATTATCATTTAAAAACAATGAATTCATTACTTCTATCTATAAATAAAAATTCACTGTACCCTAACCTGCAAAATAAATGCTCACCACTTGTTTACAAACAGCTCAGTAAGTTGTTCTTCTGAACAGCCTCAGTACTGAGGAGGAGTCACAAAGCACTACCATACCATTTTTCTCAGGCCCTATTGCAAAGCTTTCCTGTATGAGAGAACCATGTACTACACAAGAACAAAAGACAGTAACATTTAACTGCTCCTGTAGATAAATATGTAAGAGGTGCTTTGTTTCCAAACAAAGTTTCAAATTAGAAGTGTAGCTAGAGGCCAAACCACAACTTCTGGAAACTCTGAACTACTCACTGTCACAGACCTCCCAGCAACTGTAAGGCTGCTACTCACAGTTTCTGGCCGGCAAGGTATTTTATCTCATCTCCCTAAGGACTTCTGCACTAATGACTGGGGTAAGACCATGTGCACGCTGCGACTGGGGTAAGACCATGTGCACGCTGCTAACCACCAACTAATTAGAAGACACTCTTCTCTTCCTTTTCTAACACAAACACACATACACATGCGTATACACATGTACTCAATCACAATCTCTTCCCTCCCTCCAAGCAGAGCATAAAAAAAGGGTTGGGACAGAGAACAGCAAAAACCACTCCAGGAAGAAAACAGTTTACACAGGACTGACACAATGTACAGAGCTCAGTGGCTTCTAGGGATGACTATTTTCCAAACCAAAAGTAAGAACTTTAACACAAATAGTAAAGTAAGAAACAAAAAAAGGTAGGAAATACAAATAAAAAAAAAAAAGTCACTTACTGTGTGTTATCTTCAAATCATAAAGTTTTGCACATAATAGATCTTCTTTTATGACTTTTTTCCTGCAAACATAAATAAAGAGGTGAAATAACTAAAAGAAAATTGTCACTCTGCTCATTTATTTACAATTCATCGTCAACCAAAATGAAATTATGCACAAGGTTTTAAATTCTAGCAAAGAAAGCATGACTAGCGGCCACTCCCATTCCTATGACTTACAATGGAGGTTCATTACCAAGAAACAAAAAACCATCCCAATCTCTTCCCCTGGAACTAATAGAAGTATCGGGAAAGGGGGAGAGGGGTGTCAGGGTTTTTTACTGCTTTAGAAGGGAGAGGCAACAATGAATGGATATCTAAGTGCTGTAAAGACTAGGTTACATGCAGGAAATATAAGACTGAATGAGATGCTAAAAACATCCACAGAGTCCAAAATGAATGTACTATATTCAACAGTTGATAGGCTTTCCACCTTGGGAGGAATCATGAAGGGGATGACTTGGTGGATAAAAGCAAATTATTATTTCTGTATACCATCCCACTACCACAAATCCCTGAGAAAAAGCAGTCAAACATACGGACTACCTCAGCTGTGTTAGACCCACGATATGACTCTGTTACAGGATGTACAGTGATGACCACTATACTCTCAGGTAGGGTAATTCAGAGAAAGCACAAAAATGCATGTCCGTGACAGTCATAGCTAGTGATAATGTATCAAGAATGAAGCTGCAGAAGTTCTTCAGTGTGCCTGAGGAAAGTGTGCTACTATCTTCTATTTCAAAATAAATGCAAAACTCAAAAACTGACTCATACAGTTAAAAGAAAATCTTAATAAAATTTCTGTAATGCAGTTACTAACTTGGATTTATGTTTGGGCTCTCGGAATGGGTGTCCCATAAATCCCTTAAAATCATAAACAAACGTAGGTTTTATGACATGTTTTTCTGGTAGAAGGTGTCTATAGCCTTCTTTAGATTCTCAAAGAAGTCCATAACTTCCAAAAAGAGCTGAAGAGTTGCAGGATTATAAATTGTGGCATGATTTAATAAACCTTAAGAATTACTGCCAACTGTTTTAGTAACTAAATAAATATACTGTTAAGAAATTAATATTCTGATTAAATGTACTAATGAATCAGATTTAGTTAGGTACTTTACAATATATATTTCTTAAGAATACAATTTTGGACAGCTCTGAATATATGTCAGATCAAAATGGGCTTAAATTTTAAATGTATTAGAATATAAGTATTAATAATAAATTAATTTCCAGTATACTATTAACTCAATTTACTCCAAAAAATATGTTAAATACCTATTAAACTCAAGTACTAATAAGCACTATATTTCTAGGCAATTATGTTTTAAAAACAGTACTTAAAGAAATAAATCCAAACATGTTAAAACATTTTTTAAAACACAAATGGTTGTTATGGTAGGCACCAAGTGCCTGCTACACTTGCTACAATACAAAGAAGTAAAATCAAAAAGATAATAAGCAGCTTCAACTGTAACTGTCTCATGAAGAATATGTGCTATATTATTAGTTACTTCCTACTTTTTGTCCATAAATACTAGAGCAGTGCTACTCAAAATGTGCGGTCAGTGCAACAGTGCTTATTCATTCCTGGTTTGTCATATACAAAAAATGAGTAAGCTTTAACTTACACTGCTATAACATTTTTATTTCACAAAAATATCTGAACAGATAACAGAAAAAAACTAAAACAAAACAATTCATCAAACATACAATTCAAATTCTACTCTCAGGATTTCAACTAGTCTTTTTTAAAATTACCAAGTATGTACTTTAAAAGAATTAAATACATTTAAACTCCACATTGTTAAAAAAATAAATAAAGCACTTTTTTTTTCTTAATTTTATTTATTTTTTTTTAGAGAGAGAGAAAGTGCAAGTGGGGGAGAGGGACAGAGGGAGAGGGAGAGAGAGAGATCTCAAGGAGGCTCCATACTCAGCACGGAGCCCGACGAGGGGCTCAATCCCATGATCCTGGGATCACGAGCCGAAATCAAGAGTGGGACGCTCAACCAAATGAGCTACCCAGGTGCCCCAGCACTTTTCTTATTAGCTATCTTATGGTTCTACACATTTGGACTCCACTTCTACAGTTCATCACTAACCTCATACAGCTTTTAGAATTTTCACGATAGAAGAGCGGTTTCTTAAAAGAGCTTTCATTTTTCTTGTCTTTTGTTTCTCTCAACTGTCTTTTTACTTGAACCTAGAAGAAAAGCAAAATCATGTATTTAGAGTTGATAATCCAGCATCACAAATGATCACATACCAATTCTCCTTTGAAAGGATAAAAAAATTAAAGAAACAAAAATTGTCTGAATGAAAAGGTAGCCCAAACATACATGCTTACTCACTCACAAGCATGCTAAACCATAAGGCTAGTAGTAAGTATGCTAAGCTCTGGGGAAATAAAATAGTGAGAGGCATGTAAACAGATAAAGTGCTCATGAGTGCAGATCTATTTATACATGTAGGACTAAGAAATTAACTCTATTTGAGGATAACAGAGAAGACTTAAATGAGTAGGTAATTTATGAGTTGGTCTTAACAAGTAGGAATTTATCTAAGGAAAAAATATTCTGAATGGAAGAATAGTGAGAAGCCAATACAGACAGGGAAGAAAATATCAGCAGGATATAAAGTTGATGTAATATATTAGGACCACACTGTAAAGACCCTCAAATAAGAAAACAATTCCATGGGAACCAGGACATAAATGGAGTTATTAAAGCAAGTGAATAAGATGATCAAACTTGATTTTTAGGATAAGCTTTGCCAGTGATGTGGAGAATGAACCAGTTAAGGAGAGACAATAAAGGCCAGGAAACCAGAAGAAAGTTCTTATAATTGTGTAGATCTATACTGTCTGAGACAATAGTTGTTAGCCGCATGTGGCTACTGAGCCCTGAAATGTGGCTTGTTTGAAATGAAATTGTACCTGAAGTGTAAAATATACACTGGATTTCAAAGACATAGAACAACAACAAAAATAGGTAAAATCTCTCAATAATAATCCTTTGAAAATACTATATGTACTCATATTACATATGTTAAATAAAATATATCGTAAAATTATTTTTTACCTGTTATCTTTTTACTCTTTTAAATTAAAGTGGCTACTAAAAATTTTACAGAGTGGCTTGTAGTATATTTCTATTGGCAGAACCAGTATGGATGACAGCATAAGAGCCTACAAAGAAGTAACAAAAGAGGAATGAAGAAGAAACAAATTTAAGATGGTACGCAGGAGGACTAGGCAAAGATGATGGAGAGAGAAAAAAATGGAAAACTCCCAGATGAATTCTGGATTCTAAATAGGGATGACCACAAGTAGTTAAAAACATAAATCTGGGGCGCCTGGGTGGCGCAGTCGGTTAAGCGTCCGACTTCAGCCAGGTCACGATCTCACGGTCCGTGAGTTCGAGCCCCGCGTCAGGCTCTGGGCTGATGGCTCAGAGCCTGGAGCCTGTTTCTGATTCTGTGTCTCCCTCTCTCTCTCTGCCCCTCCCCCGTTCATGCTCTGTCTCTCTCTGTCCCAAAAATAAATAAACGTTGAAAAAAAAAATTAAAAAAAACAAAAAACAAAACCATAAATCTGGTTCTAAGGAAAGAGGTCTCGGCTAGTGATAGAATTTTAGAAGCCATACAAACATAGGTAAGAGTTTAAAGCTACTGGAGTACTCGAGAAGACTTAAAAAGTATCCCTAGAAAATTGAAAGGCATTTAAAATTTAAGAAATTATTTCTAAAAAGGCAGAGAGATAGGAAAGAAGATTGTAAAAGGGCAGATAAGTAAAACAAGCAAGCATACATACAAACATTCATAAAAGGATATCCTATAATAGACCAAAGAAAATAAAGGGCAGTCAAGAGCACCACATGCAGAAAACAAAAAATTATTCTGAACCTTAGTGAGGAGAGCTTTAGGAAAATAAAACAATAGGGGTGAATGTTCAATGGGAGTTGAAAAGCAATTGTGAAGAGGGAACCAAGTACAGCTATCTCCTTCAAGTTTAGTTGGAAAGGGATAAAGATAATAAAGTGAAGATTGAGAAGTAAAGGTCAAAGGAAAATATTTAAGAGTATGTAGGTAATATCATGCCATACGAAATATTTTTTAAGTCTAACCAAATTAAGCTAACACTACACCAAACTTTTAATTTAAGTAAAATATAAACCATATTAAATAAAACATAAATTTCTATTCCGAGCAACAAAACAGTATTTCACATGAAGCAACAAAACAAAATTTTATAGGAAAATATCTTTGGAAGTTAGTTCATGACAATACATATTCAGCAACATAATATACATAGTCTGGAAAAATAGAGAATCTGTCTTTCAGAGAAGCCATGCTTTAAATTTGATCATAATATTACACATTTATACAATGTTGTATCTTTTCTCTAAGACATACTAATTTATATAAATTAATTTAATAGAATTAAATAGACTTACAACAAGCAAAATCATTTTTTACATATGTTTTATTTGAATTGCAGTCTCATTTGTTCCTTATGTCAATGAGACACATCTGGTAAGAATATATCAAAACAAATTATAAATATCTACACTGAGGTATTTATATGCTTAAATAGCTGTATGTTGCTTCCAAGCTATTATGGACTTATAGTGCTATTTGAGAACAGTTTTTTCCCCCATCAACAACATCACATTTATATATAGTAAGAATTCTTCTTCTTCTTCTTCTTCTTCTTCTTCTTCTTCTTCTTCTTTTTTTTTAATAAACTGTACCCACAACGTGGGGCCTGAACTCACAACCCAGAGATGGAGTTGCGTGCTGTACTGACTGAACCAGCCAGATACTCCCAAGAATTCTTAATTCTTAAAGTAATTTCAGCTATACACCATTCCTGACTTGTTAGTGATACCTCAAGAAATCTTTTTCTCATACAGTTTACTCACTCTCCTTTTCTTTTCACCTTTTACTCACTGACTCAGGAATATGTTCCTATTTCTTTTTACTTCTTTTATTTATAAGCCAAAAATAAATCTAAATACAAATCATAATCATGGTTCATAATCATAAATAACATCAACAAGGTATGTATATGTGAATTTCATGAAAGTGATTAGGATTAAGCATTACAATAAAATTGTACTTCATAAAAGAATAAAGTCATCTGCCCATGCCAACCTGGAAACTATGAGAAGTCTCTCAGGATCCCTACAAACCCCCTTATCCTTCTCTAATCACTCACTTTCCTTCAAGCAGCAGCATTTAAAAGCAAAGACACCATTTTTAGTTTTATTGGCTTACTCTTCCAAACTGTGATGTTTTTCATGAAAAACAATTTGTGGGTATTTTGAATTTAAGTTTTTGTGTGCTTGGTTTTTGAATCTAATATTCCATTTCAAACCCCTTTTCAATGAAAAAAGTATTCAAAGCACAATCCAATTAATCAGTAAATGTTTCTGACATACAAAAGTCCTTAAATATCTTGCAATTAACACTAAATGTGAAACTTCTTTTAAACCATCTAAAATTGTGGAAAATCATAAGGTGACCACCATGGATTTGACCTCTTTAAGGAGGACAAAGAAAAAAAAGGTTCACAATTTTTGTCCTTGTAGTAAAGCCTAGGCTTTACATGCTGAAGAGAAATAATAATCACAGATTAAACCTAAAGTTGAACAATTCATAAATATACTCAAACTGAAAATCTATTAAAGCAAAATCATCTCAACTAAGTTTATACGGTTCATGTTGCAAAGTAAAATATAAGCTTTACCTTAACACAACCTTCCAATGCACTCAATTTAAACACTGCTTGAAATGGTTTTCGATCAACAGGACATGAAGCCAGTATCTGAAAAATGATTAACAAATTATAACTTTATAAACCTTTCTTAGATCAACATTAAACTATAACACATTAAGCTTTCCACTAGAATAAAGGAAATAGAAAAATAATTTTTTCTTCTTTCAAAGATAAAGATAAAATACTTTCCACTTGTATCATGTCACAGTAATAAATACCTTAAACTTGTTCAATTCATTCAAATGTTTACTGTGCTCCTACCCTACGCTAGGTTAAGCGCAATACAAAGATCAACAAGAGAGATAAAATCTCTGTTATCAAGATAATACCTACAAAGACCTGCTTGCCCAGTTGAGAACTACTGGCAATTTGAAAGGAGAACTAGACTGAAATCAACAGCTCTGAGATCTAAAGAAAATACTTGGGCAATTCTAAGTCAGAGGTAGAAGGAATGCCTTGGGCAGGTCCCTTACAGATTTTAATTTTTTATGACTTAATTAATTTCTCTCCAAATCAATTATTTTGAATAGACAGTTGCACCAGCAAGTCATTCCTTATACTATCCTTTAGGAGATATCCAATGCATATATACATATACGGTGTACCTTCTTAATATACAGCTAAACTGAATTTTGTTTTTCTCTTAATTATGTACCTTACATTGGTTTATATTACTATTTCTGAGTGGCCCCATTCTTAATAGCATGATATGCTGTAACAGTTTCAATTTACATTTCCTTTTTTATAAGTAAGATTGAGCGTATTTTCCTATTTTTAAGGGCTTTTCAAAATTCCTTTTCTTTAAATTGTTTATTCACGCCCTTTGTCTAACCTTGTTATTAGGTTGCTGGTCTTTTTCAAATAGAAATGTAGGCATTCTTTATAGATTAAGGAAAATTGTCTTTTGATCACTCTGATTCTAAATGAACTTTATTTTGATAAAAATACTATTTTCCTGTACTTCCAAAATTAATGTGTATCAACTATTAAGTGTTTCTCTGTTAATACTATTTAAATATTTGTATAGGTTTATATTATTTAAATAATTTAAGGGCCATCTGGCTGGCTCAGTCAGTAGAACATGCAACTTTTGATCTCAGGCTCATAAGTTTGAGCCCCACATTGGGTGTAAAGATTACCTTAAATATAAAAAAAAATCTTATTTAAATAATTTAAAATGGAGTATATTGTCCACTAGGGCAGGAGGGAAGATTCTCTACAATATGAAAATACCAAAAGGTGACATTAATACACATGATTACAAAAGTAAAACAGGATTTTAACAATGTAATTAGCAATACTCTAAAAGACCACAAGATAGTTATGGAATTTTGACAAATTATCTTATGTTCCCTAGTGAAAAATTTTGTGATTTTTGCCTTTCTGGACCTTGGAAGATATCAAGATATGCTTATACAAGTTCAGATAGATCAGACAAATGTCGCCTCTAGTCATAGAATACATTTTCACAAAGTCTGTGAATCATTTTGAGAGCAGCCAAAATATAAATTGAGTTACTTTACTACTGTGCTAAAAAGTAATTTTTATTTTCCTGTTAAGTAAGTAGGCCTTGAAAAAATGCTTTACCACATCTGAATTAGGAAATGTGACCTTACTAAATTAAATCGGTTCAGACTGGTAGAAGCCAGCTCATCTTAGTTCCAAGTACCATGGATTTAGGATGCTATTACTTTCCCTACAGAAAACAACCTTAAGAAGCTTTGCAACAAGTAGTGACATAAAGCTGTCCATATTTTTTTAAAACTGCACTGCAAGTAGCAATTCTAGTTCAAAGAATTTGACAATGTGAATGTTTACATTAGCATTTACTGTATGAAATTTCTTAAACTAGAATTTGTATTAATATATTTATAATTAAAAAGAATATTTAAAAGTAAAACCTTTCACATACTTCTTATAAATAACCAAAGTTTCATAGTATACTTATTTCTATTTCAAAGGTAAATTTAGATAAACATTCATAAAAAGATAAAACAATGCTTCCTTCATTTTTTTTTGCTTCCTTCAATGTTTAAAAAAAAAATTATTAAGAAAGATGTACAGAAGCTCTGGATTGCTGTCTACTTTCAAATCTTGCCCTAATGTATAACCTTAAGCAAGTTACACAGACTCTATGTATCTCGGTTACCTCATTTGTGAAAATGGGGATAACAGAACTTATCTCTGAAGTTCTTAAGGGAATCAACGGAATTAGTTTAGAAGTGTATGGCATACATTAAGCATTGGGTAAAGTCTTCTAAATATCAACTAACTTCACTGAACAACAACAACAAAAGATTGGTTTATTAACAAAAATGATAATACAATATGATGTATTATTATACATGCATGTGAGAGACAGGAGTTCTTAATGATTTTCTGTTGGGTTTGCAAAGTTCATGGCATACATGGAAATTAAAATGTTTCATTTTACTATATCTATTTCAATTTGTAACACTAAGATCTAAAGAAAGCCACTGTGTTCAAGAAATTTACTCTATATCAGATGCACCCAATCGTTCAAAAACTCTGAAATTGCATAACCTTATTTTCTTATTAAATTTTCTCGGATGACATCAGTAAGTGGCACTCTTGCCTTTAGTGTTCAAACTAACAGTTTCAACCTGAGCCATTCCATTTTGATCTGTTTCAAATAATGGGGTTCTGAGTAAGATTTCGTTGTTGTTCTTTTTTCCTTAAGCATAACTGCCACAGATTTGTTTCAGGTGTCATCTGAAGAAAGGGTTCTACTGCTATTACAAAATGAAAGAAAACAGAAAAAAGTAGTTGGAAAACCACTGATCTATATTATCACAATCTGTATATACTTAAAGTTTCTAAATCTAGTTGCTACTAGAAAATAAGTAAGTAGGTTTTCTTTGGCTCAGGCTCGGCCATCGGAAAAAATGCTGAAAACCAAGTTATCCTCCTCAGTTAAGGAAAGCACATGTCAGAAAACAAGCTACCTATAGTAGACAAAGTACATTTGCAATGGCTGTTGAGAAATGATGGTATACCTTTCTGACCTTAGAAGAGTTTAACAAAACATTTCAGAGGGGAAACAGAAAAGAAATTCAGTTATCCTCAAGTCTTCATTGAATACTTCAATAAATTAAGACTAAAGAAGAATGAAAAAGAAATCAAAACATGTTTTTAAAAATTAAGAGGATCTTTAATTTTTTTGTTAATGTATACTATAATAAAAGTACAAGGCTACCTTAACATGGCAAAGTTCAAAGACACCATCATTGGCAGGTATTAATAAAATTACACATTAATTTTTGTAAATTTTTGTTAATTTTTGTAAATAAAATTTACAAACAGGTTTTTGAAAATGGTTTATACTGTCTTACTTTTAAGGCAGTCCCAAGGGTATTTCACGCTTATAATCCAGCAGATATCCATTCAGAAAATGTCAGATATTTTACTTAGTTTTAAGAGTTTGTTACTAACATAACTAATTTTGTTTTTAAGTTGTAGGTTTTTAAAAATACACATTTAAACTAAAGTAGAAAATTTTGAATATACTTAATCGTGCTTAAAAAATGTGACTTTAGTTTTGAAGAAAATTATCCCGAATTTTGTTTTCCTTATATACAACCAAAATAAAAACCCCATGATTGTTTGCCATTTTTATTCCTTATATACAATAAAAATTAGTCTTCAATTAATCACCTATTTAAACCAATATGACTCTCATTTCAATACTTTGTAAGTATCTAATTTAGTTTCATAAAGTAATTCAATCACCATTCAATTTTGTGATACAGCTACAAAATTAATAGAATATGATCACTGCTTTACACCGTAATGTGTATTAAAAAACAGAGCATACATTTTATTGTGAATGCTCTGTACTAAGGCTGTATCAGTTAAGTAGGCAATTTTGCTAGGAAAAAAAATCTTCCTAATGACTTCAGTAAAACATACCCTAGTATTCTGAAGCGTTGTAAATTCCCAGCTCAGACAAACCCATATTTAAATGTAAGAACAGGAAACCTTCCTTATTTGGAATTCAGGATTCTTGATTTCTAATATTTCTTGCTTCCTGTTGCTGCTCTATCCTCAATCACAAAGGCTGCCTACAGATAGCCCCTCCTAGAGAGAGAGAAGCAAGTGTTAAAGATAAGTGCTTAAAGACTAAATCTCAGTACCTATGCTTATTAAGTAGGTTTGTCTGTTCATGGGAATCTCTAGAAAATCTATCTTTCCTTCTAACAAATAGAGCATGTTATATAAAACTACAGTTCAAAAACAAATAAAGATGATTTAGGAATGCATAACATTAGAGGCTTATTTTAAATCTGTTTACAAGAACTTATTTTTCTTGTTGATGGTGCCAATATACCTAGCCTGGACCTCCAAAGAAAGTGCTCACCTGTAGTCAGACTACATGTTCCCTATCACAATTCTTTCAATACATCCTTGTCAATCCATAATTAGTAAAACTGTAGGTTTTTTTTAACAACTCTCAGGAATGTATTCCTAAAGGACAAATGACTGTCGGTGACAAAATTAACACCAAGAAAGCATTTGATCTAACTACTCAAAAGGAACCCCTTCACAAGACACAACAGTTGGGTAAGAATAACTTTTAATTCTTCTTTTTACATGTAATAGTTAATACTTTCTTTTTCTAGAAAAATAAAACAGAAAATTCCATAAACTACCCGTATAAATCATTTTCAAACTCTAACATTTAAAGCTAGGCTATACAAAAATACACATTAATTTACCCAACTGGTAAAAACAGTATTAAATGAAAATGTATTACATTTATGCTTTAGATAATGAGTGTTCACTTTAGATAATGAGTGTTCACATTAAAAAATGTGTTCAAATGTAAAAAATAGTCTTTGCTCTATCAAAGGTTTTTACCAAAGGATTAATCCACAAGGTGAAAACCATAGGGGATTTGGAATAATTAGTCACATTCCAAGTTCTGGAGGGCTCAGAACTAGCAACCTCTCTTATCCACTTTAAGTATGAAGGTAGACAGTCCTGAATCACCAATTGCACGAGTTGTAAGAATTGAATGAAATAATGTATTTGACAATGCTTTACAAATTTTAAAAGATAAGGACTAACAGTATTCTTCCACAGATGTTTAAATTCTTGTTCACAGAGAACTATATAACATAGGTTTAGGAATAGAGAAAAATTAAAATTCCAGGAGAAACTGAAGAAATCCAGACAATTAAAGCTTTGCTGATTATGTTATTTAAAAGTATTCTAATTACCACAATGTGTAAATTTCTCCTCGCTACATAAAAGAACATCTGTATATAAAACACATCAGTAGTCAGGATATAAGTCAACTAACTGTTCATATTCTGATTTTTTGGTATGTATTATTAATTCAAAAATATATTCCTCACCCGACTGCATTGAATACTGTCGTCTGACTTCTTCAAGAACTGTACTCATCGCAGTAAGACTCTCTTCATTTCTAGCCTCACAAAAGAAAACATACCTTTGCCAGTTGTCCAATTTTGGTTTCATTAACCTTACTTTCTCAAACTGAAGCTGTCAGCATTTGATATGAAATGCAGGACTGGGATAAATAAGTTGAACAAGGATAATTTGCTTATAGCAGGAAAGTTAATCACAAAAAAATATTTACAAGATAAGGGAAATATTTTATATTACTTTACAGATTAAAAAAAAAAAAAACCCAGTGGGTAATCAGAACCTCCTAATCACATATATTGTGTGTCCCTTTGAACAGGATAATAATAACTTCTAAATACTTCAAACATGAAATGCTTCCAAGGCCTTAAACTTTAACTGTTTTAGGGCCAAAAATTTTAACTTCTCGGCAATCCACCAAATAATAAATCCTATTTTCTCAACCAGTGTGTGTGTGGAAAAGGTATCTTACTGTCTATAGAAAATCACAGTTATGATCAGCTGTCACTACTACAGTCGTGTGTAGACTTCTTCTCTAGCCTTCACCTTTCTAATTATCTACTTTAAAATGTGCAAACTCAGAGGATCAAGGTTAAACTTATGCAAAGTAAAAACTGTCAATATGCTTAGACTGTATTGGTATAACACAGGTAAGATATATATATATAATAAGTAAAATATAGGTAGATAATTTAGATAAAATAACTTTTTGAGTGGCTGCTTAACTTTAATGCATTGCTCTATACATATTTTATCACTTCAAAGGTCTTGTTTAGTTTCAGATTTCTCAGCTCTAATACTAATGCTTTAAACTAATAAAAATTTCAACTTCCCTCAAGTGTCAATTACTGTTTAGTTCAATATTCTATTTCTACATCATTATCATTATTATTTTACAAACCAATAGAATTCCTTGAAATTAAACATGGTCATAGTGGACATGTTTAATTTCAACTTATTGTAGTGTCCCCATGGGCAGGAAACTACATTATGGGCCATGAAGGCCACCACAGGTTCCATTATCCTCAATCTTTCTGCCCTGAGTAAGGTGAACTATGTAAAATACCTACAGACTAAGCTCAGTTACTTGATCACTTTAAAGTCCTTACGTGGCTTTTGTATTAAATAACCACAGAGCCAAAATTTTAGAGCATGAAAAGATTAAAGCTACATTTGACTTTGAATATAGGTATTTTAGGAGCATGAAAAATTTCAGGAGGTGTCTGAAATAAATACACTACACTACCTTCAGTTAATTACAGAGGAGAATTTCTTCAATGCCTAAAATATTAAGGTGAAAGTAAATAAATGAGTCCCTCTTTGGTTCCTGATATCTATTCTGAATCATATCTCAATGAACCTGAAGTACAAATTTCAGCTAGCTCAGCTCAATTTCTAAAAGACACATAAGCTAGGAAGATGATTCTCAATACATTTTGCACCGTTTTCTTATTATGTAGATTTTTAACTATAAAACTCACTTTGATTTCTACCTTTTTACTAAAAAGGAACATTGGTAAAATTTTACACAACGGATCAATTTTTTAAATTATTTTCATTTCTGGCTATCCCTTGAAGTATTTAGCAAAAAATTAGAGTTCAGAATCCTTGCCTTGAATATCAAATAAACACTGACATGGTAATTTAATGAAAGAGTATTTTAAAAGCCTTTGTATAGGGCCTGGCTGGTTACAAGAATCTGAATACAGATATACATATCCTAATCATGAAGTCCAAAGTAAACTGCATGCATCTCCTTAAAAACAGAAGGCAGCTAAGGAAAACGAGAGGCGAGAGCTTAACAAATAATGGCCATGAAAAAAACAAAACAAAACACCAGTGAATCTGAGAACTGATTCTATTTGTCAAAGTACATATATACTTCAAAATACATCCAATTTTTATCATACCAGTAAAAGATTCAAACAGAAAATTTAATTCAAAGCCTAAGTGATTTTGTTAACCAATATTCATTTATTATTTATAATGAATAATTTATTGGATTGTGCTCTTGTTACTGCTCAATTTAATGATGGCTGCTATCCCAAATAGGGACAATGAAATAATTCAGAACATTCTCTGGTTATTCTCTGCTTCCAAGGTAAATCACTTTTGTTTAAATAATACCACAACTACCTTGCCGCCTCTCCCTACTTTTTTTTTTTAAGTTTATTTTGAGAGAGAGCATTTGAACAGGCTAGGGGCAGAGAGAGAGAGAGACACAGAATTCAAGCAGGCTCCTCGCTGTCAACACAGAGCCTGACTCAGGGCTTCAACCCAGGAACCTCAAGATTATGACCTGAGCTGAAACCAAGAGTCGGATATGCCTACCTGACTGAACCACCCAGGCACTCCTCCCCCTACTTTCTTCTAAAAGCAAATTGCTTTGGGGCACCTGAGTGGCTCAGTCGGTTAAGCAACCAACTCTTGATTTCAGCTCAGGTCATGATCTCATGGTGCTGGTTTTGAGCCCCACACTGGGCTCCACGCTGAGCCTGGAGCCTGCTTTGGATTCTCTCTCCCTCTCTCTCTGCCCCTCCCCCATGCACATGCTCTTTCTCTCAAAATAATAAACATTTAAAAAAGTAAAATAAAAGCAATTTCCAGGCGCCTGGGTGGCCCTCTGTCAGGCTCTATGCAGACAGCTCAGAGCCTGGAGCCTGCTTTGGATTCTGTGTCTCCCTCTCTCTCTGCCCCTCCCCCACTCACACTTTGTCTCTCACAAATAAACAAACTTTAAATAAATAAATAAATAAAATAAATGCAATTTGGCTTCAGCAAAATGTTTCTATCCAAAGCAGTAACACAAAAGAAAGAAAATATTACATGTAAGAAAAGTGTTGATTGCAACACTACATGTTATCAAGTATTTTCAACTTAAAAACATTCAACAAGAGTTAAAAACAGATAAGTTTAGGACTGTCTAGTGGAGCTGAATATATGTACAGTCCACAACCTACTAGTAGTTCCACTTCTAGATATATACCCTAAAGAAAACTGGAGCGTTTACACCATGATAAACACCATGACTGTGTTAAAGATGCATGTAGAGTATAAGGATAAAGAATCAGGTCTATTTGATACATTCTAATTTCACAGAGAAAAGCACATACTCAGACTATGCTGCTGAACCTTACAATTATGTGATCACTAAATACAATCTTATAAAAGCACTGAATTGAAACCTTCTACCCATCTCATAATGTTGCTTCTCTACTGGAAGCAAAATGTCTAGTTTTAAAATATTTAATCACAAAGCAAACCAAGGTACATTAAATCTTTAATTTGGTGGCAGAGAAAAATATGCATTCCTATTTCATTAGTCAATGCCCCTTACAAATACATGGAGATTTATAATTATATTAAATAATTAAATTAAACTCAATATATTTTTCCCAAAATACATTTGTACCTCTCCTTAGTCCCTTCTTGCCAAGAACAGTTTAGGCTTTAACCTAATTAGAGCTGTTTCCAAGTATACTATGAATTCAACTGGTATAACAAATCTTTTTTCCTCCTTCCAGAACTAGGTCACAGAGTCAGTATACAGTTACCTTCTCCTTTCTACACTATTAATGAAAATGTAAGTAAAACACAGAACTCTGAAAACCCCAACTATGTAATAAGCAATTAATTCCAATGTGCTTATAGGGACATCAAACAATTTGAATGCAACTACTGCTAAAAATATTTTTGAGATTCATCTCATCTCATTTTTACACACTGAAAAACTACTAACTCAAAAATATAGCATGATTCCTATGACAATAAATTTTTACTTCACAATTCATAACAATGGGGTTTATAATGCATCTTCAAGGTACCAGTAACCATAATCTACTTGGCCTGAACTAAGTCATCATAATACACTGTAAGCCTAAAATGTATTGTTTCTTAACCACTTACTATGAAGAATCTCAGTAATGTCTCTAACTCAGACTCTGAAATTAGTTCACAATATATTAAAAATGGTATCAGAAAATACAGTTCTAAATTCACCTCTTCCTCTTTAAGCTATGAAATCTTGGTCAAGTTCTAGGAACACAAAATTCAAGTTCCTCATCTGTGAAATCTAAGGACACTACTTCATCTGCTCTTATTCCACAAAGCTGATATAAGAAGAAATCAAATAATCTATTTAAAAATTCTCTCAAAGGGGCACCTAGATAACTCAGTTGGTTAAGCGTCCAACTCTTGGTTTCGGTTCAGGTCATGATCTCACAATTCGTGAGTTCGAGAGCTGCATCAGGCTTTGCACTAAGAGCACAGAGCCTGCTTGGGATTCTCTCTCCCTCTCTTCCCTCCACCCTTTCTCTAACTAAATTAAATAAACAACAACAAAATGCTCTGAAAAATATAAAGCATAAAACAGGTAGAAGGTAGTATTAGTAATAAGCAGCATTATCCCAAGAGTTGGGTCAAGTACACCATGTATGAATTACTGCATTTCTACCAAAGAAAAAAAATTTAATCTATTATTCCCATAAGATTTTTTTAAAGATATGCACTTAAAATCTAATTATAAAGAACAAAAAATATGTGTTAAAAAAAAACGAAGAAAATATACTAACAGAATTTGAATAATACAAGGAAATTTGTCCACAGTAAAGGGAAAATACGTTACTGTGAAATAATTTATAAAAGGCATTACCAACTCTAGGTGGAATGATACCATGTTAGGGAACTAAAATACAGTAATATTTAATTTACTGCCATACTCACCTCTGCCCATTTAAGAATACAGGTCATGCAAAAGACATGATTACAGCTTTCTGGAAAACCAACTTCTTTCTCTAATAGGCAATTAAGACATATAGGACATCTGTCAGCTTCACTGTACAACAGACCAGTGGTAGCAGTATTATCTTTGTTTTCTTCACCTATAAAGTAAAGCAGTCACATATGCTTTCAAGTTCTCCAAACCAAATGACGTATGTTTGTGGCAGTAACCAGAACTAGATATTCTAAGGGGCCCTCCTACTACAGAGTAATTAGATAAACATACTCCTTGAGCATAATACCTTCAACATTTACTTATTTATGCTTTTTTAATAGGGGAGTAAAAAGAATTTTTCATTAATTTTAAAATAAGTAATAGTAACATGGTTCAAAAACTTTAAAGTAAAAAAATGTTACAGTGACAAATCTCCCATTCAAATCTACTCCATCCGTCTAGTCCCACTGAATGCAACAAGTAACAACTATTAAATTCTTCCGTGTTCTTCCAAAGACCTTTTTTTTAATGCATAGACAAGCAACTCTTAAAACATGCCCTTTTAAAGCTCTACTCCATCCATCCAGTCCCACTGAATGCAACAAGTAACAACTATTAAGTTCTTCCGTGTTCTTCCAAAGACCTTTTTCTTTTTTGATGCATAGACAAGCAACTCCTAAAACATGCCCTTTTAAAGCTCCTTCTTCATACAAATACTAGACCACTATATACACTAGTCTGCATTTTTCTGTTTTAACCTATTATTGATGGACATACTCTTTGTTTTCTACCTTTGGCTATTACAAACAATGCTGTGATGAAAAACTGTCATTTCACATTTTTAAAACAGCATATCTACAAGATAAATTTCTAAAAAATAAATTGCTACATCAACATGTATGTACATTTGTAATTTGAATAGATACTGTCAAATTACATCCCTTACAGTTTGTACTAATCTAAATGCCCACCAGCAATTAAACCTACAAGAGTATCCATTGTTGGCTCAAAACTAAAGGAAACTCCAAGGTTCAACATAAAATGAAACAAAAATAAAAAAATGGTCAGCTGAAATGCAAACAATGTACACAAAGCAAATGGAAAAATGGGGATTATCCTGGGAGCAAGTGTCCATATTAGTGTTCATATCTACAAACTAACCCTTACAACCAACCCAGATAGGAGAACTGATCCTAAGAAACTTTCTTTTTTTTTTTAATTTTTTTTTTTTTAATGCTTATTTATTTCTGAGACAGAGAGAGACAGAGCCATGAGTGGGGGAGGGGCAGAGAGAGAGAGGGAGACACAGAATCCGAAGCAGGCTCCAGGCTCTAAGCTGTCAGCACAGAGCCCTACGCGGGGCTCGAACTCACAAACCGTGAGATCGTGACCTGAGCCAAAGCCGGACGCTCAACTGACGAGCCACCCAGGCGCCCCAAGAAACTTTAATATTAAGTTAAGATCCCCAACGGGAATAAAGTAAAACATGGCTTCAGAGAAAAGCAAATACAAATCCTCTGAAGAAAAACATTCCTTATTAGGCCCTCAGAATTCTAGAGATAAAATTTATCAAATGTGAGTTCATAATCAAACAATACCAAACCTAACAAAATAAGTTGCCTTGAGTAAGAATCAGCAGAAATAAGAATTTACTTAGATTTATTTTTCATATTAATATTTTATACATTATACTTATTAACTATAAATGTACTTAGATACCCATTGGCTTCAAATATAAGAATTTTCAAGTACCACACAGAATAATTAAACACCATGTTAGACCCAGAAGGAAAGAATATTTGTGAACTGGAAGAAATTTGAGAAAAGTAAGAGACATAAAAGGAGAAAAAAGAGTGTGAAATGAGGTCAGAACAAAGTCTAACACACTAATTGAAGCCCAATATGCATAGTTAAAGCAGTAATGGCTGAGAAAGGAGAAAGTAAACAAAAAAGATCTAACAGATAAAGGACATATAGGTATGCTACAAGAAACATAAAAATAATCCATGCCAGAAAAAATGTAGCAAATCAGTACAACATCAAAGATAAAAAGATCTAAGAAGAAAGGGGTTGTGGGAGGGAGGATGGGCTAAATGGGTAAGGTACACTAAGGAATCTACTCTTGAAATCATTGTTCACTATATGCTAACTAATTTGGATGTAAATTTAAAAAAATAAATAATAAAATTAAAAAAAAAAGATCTAAGAAGTAAAATGTGGGGTCCACAGGTGCATCCAACTCTTGAGTTCAGCTCAGGTCATAATCTCACAGTTCATGAGACTGAGCCCCAAGTGCGCCTGCTTGGGATTCTCTCCAGCTTTCTTGCCCCTCCCCTGGGCACATGTGCATGCTCAGTCTCAAAATAAATAAACTTTAAAAAGTCAAATGGGGGAATGGACAGATCATCTATAAGGGACTGACAATTAGGCTGAAAAGAGATTTCTCTTTTCTTTTTTTTATTAAGAAGGAAAAAATAGTTTATTACTTTGGCAGGCAAAGGAAGCAGTCTAAGACTTCAAAAAACCTTCAAGGCTGCCCTGAGGAAGAGACTGGGGGGTTTTATAGGGAAATACAGGATCTAGCCAGCTTTAAAAGGAATTGTGTGCTGCCAGCTTCTTTCCTCATGTCTTTAGGGTTCCTGTGGTGTCTAAACGAGGTGTGTGTCCAATCAGATGGGAGCCCTCAAATCTGGGGCAATGACTGGGTAGAAGCCAGTGGCAAAGGCAGTGAAAGGATTCAGCTGAGGGCAGAACAAAGGAGATAGAAGTTTACTGAATACACCCCAAGGGAGCAGCAGACAGGACAGCAGAGGAGAAGCTGTCTGCCTGAAAAGAGATTTCTTGATAGCAAGAAAAGAAAACCAGAAAATGGTTAAATAATATCTTCAAAGTGCTAAGAGAAACAAATCAATCCAGAATTATATATCTATCTTTGAACAGTTTTGAAGAAAATAAAATAAATACAAAAAGTTTAAAGTTTACCACCAACATACTTTCACTAAAAGAATTTAAAAGTCTTTCTCAGGAAGAAAAAAAGACGTGGAAGAAGAAATTCCCCCAAACACTATCTATATTAAAATATCAACTAATTTGTGGTGCTTGAAAAAATCAATAATGGATGACTATAACCTATAAATCAAGAGTAGAAAGATCAGAGTTAAAGTGTTCTAATTCTTCTCCTATTAACAGTTAATATTCAAATATTAATTTTAGAAGCAGAGGAAAAGATCAATGCTATTTTAAAAACCAACAAAGATTTCAACATCAAAAACCAAAAAAGGTATATTGTAAGACCAGTAGGGAATAAAAATTTAAGAGGAAAAAGAAAGAGCTGAAACAAACCAAAAACCTTGGCCAATCAAAAATAAGACATGGGAAGAGGAGTAAAAAATGTGTGCACTTCTTATTCAGGAGGATTATTTCAGAATTTAAGTAAAAATAAGTGAAAACAAAAAACTCCTTGTATATTTTGAAATGCATACAAATGAACAGGCTAGAACACTAAGTTTTACTTTCCACACACAAGCTTTATAAAAAATAAAAGGTTACCTTCCATGTCTTCATACTCCTGATCTCCCACATTTAGGGTATATACAGTTTTCTTCTTCATTTCTCCTTGAAAAAGGGTATCCTATAGGATGAATTAAAATAGAGAATTTTTATGTTTGCCTTCTCCCAATATCAATGAAAAACAGAAACAAAAACCCAGAACTGTAAGAAATTACTTTACACATAAAAGAATACAGTACAAGCCAAGACAGTAAATTTTATGGATAATCCAGTACTCTTTTATATTCTTTGCCATCAAGCACAGTCTTTCAAGTAAAAACCTTATACAAGCATTAAGCAACAAAGACTAAATGATAAATTTTGTGGTACAGGCATAAATATAATTGGAGCTTAGGGAAAAGAGATCGATTTGAACTGGAGTTTTCATTGATGGTAATAGGTTATGTGTGTTGAGGAGCTTAAGGCATTTAAGGTACAACATAGTATAAAGGAATAAAACAGCATTTAACTAGGCCAATCTGACAAGAACAAGAAGAGTAAGTGCATAAAAGTATGAGAGAGAGACTGTATGTGTACTAAGGAGCAATATATGCCAAGAAGTTCATCTGAAAGACTACAGTAATGGGTAAGTAAAGCGATAAGCAGAACAATGTAAATCAAGTAGGGACAGATGATCTCCAATGAGTGAAAAGTTTAGATCCAGTCTTAATAGATTCCTCTGAAGAAGACTGAAAATGATAAAAGTGATGTAAATAAATAAATATTTTATAAGAATGATCTGCCAGCAAAGCACAGAAATGGATTAGAGCAGGGAGAGATTAGAACCAGAGAGATTTGCATAGCTAGAGTAACTGGCTGTGAAGTGAATGGAAAAGCAAAGAATTAGTAAACTGAAGAATCTGAGATATGGTGACTAAATAAATACAGGGAAGGAGAAAGATTATGCTGGCCTAGAGACTAAGAAAATGGTGATTACAAGAGGCAAAATGAGAAACATGGGGAAGGAAATTAATTTGTTAGTCAAGGGGAACAAGTTTATGAGGTTAAATTATTTTTTAAGTCAACTCAGAATTTTTTCTTGAATTGATGCAAGACACATGATTATTACAATGAGCTGTTCAAATACATTTTGGAATATCTAGGCACAAGAAATCCCCAATCTCACCAGTTATGATTCTCCCATATTTATATGAAGTAATTTTTGTATTACGTATGTATTGCCCAGGAAAATTCTCTTCTAGGCTAAATAAGCAGAAAAGCAAAGACCCATACTTTGGTTCAAAAACCAACTATAAAGCAGAAGATAAGAACATAGAAGAATGATTTAGAGGTTTTAGTAGAATGAAAAAGCCAGAATCGGTGAGGATTAGAATTACTTTAAAAAGTTATATTAGGGGCACCTGGGTGGCTCAGTCGGTTGAGCGTCTGACCTCGGCTCAGGTCATGATCTCACTGCTCGTGAGTTCCAGCCCCTCGTTGGGTTCTGTGCTGACAGCCTGGAGTCTGGGAGCCTGCTTTAGATTCTGTGTCTCCCTCTCTCTCTGCCCCTAACCCACTCGCATTCTGTCTCTCTCAAAAATAAATAAACATTAAAAAAAAAATTAAAGTTAATTTAATAACAGTCTGCCTTAATAAAGGCAGAAAGTCAAAAACAAGAGAAAACTTCCCCCTCAGCGTACATTTGCAACGTTTGTTTTAGTTCTGATGCTGTTGTTTAGAAACAACAAAATGATGAATGTCCAGGAAAGAGGACTAAACTGGTTAACAGCCTTGGAAACTATGTCATACACAAAAAACGTAAAGTAGTAGAATGGTCAGCCTGGAAGAACAGAAAGCTTAAGGAGAAGGTCAGCAGTAACCTTCAAATGGAATGGGCTATTCTGAAGGGAGGTAGAAAGACGTCCAAAGACTTTCTTGTGGGCTTTTTTTTTTTTTAATTCAAAGATTTACTGAGTGCCATAGGTATACTCTAGTCAGTGTCTAAGTATAGCACTGAACAAGACAGACAGAAATTCCTGCCTTTACATTCAAGTAGGAGAGAAACAATAAACAAACTAAAATATCTAGTATGCTGAGGAAAATAAAATAATACAATTATAAGATAAATATACACTTAGTGTGGTTAATAAGTGAGAGAGTGGAGAAGCTGTTATTTCATACAAAGTATTTAGGGAAAACTTTTCTGATAATGTGACATTTTAACTGGCAATCTGAAAGAAGCAAGAAAGAAAATTATGTGAATACCCAGAGGACCTGCATTCTAGGCAGAAAAGAACAGCAAATATGAAAGTCTAAAGGCAGGGGGAGGGGGACAGGGATATGTTCAAGGAAAAACAAGGAGACAAGTGTAGTTAGAACAGAATGAAAAGGGGGAAAGTAGCAGATGAGGACAGAGAGGTAATAAGATCATGCAACACCTTAAAGGCTGAGGTAAACACATTGGCTTCTTCTCTGAGTGACATGGGCCAGTAGCAGGTTTTAAGCAGAGGTGGTGGCCAAGGAAAAAGCAAGGAGACTAGTCATCTAGGGAGGGACAGTGGCCTACATCAGAATAGTAGCAATGGTGATGAAAAGTGATCAAATTCCAGCTATTTTCAAAATACAGCCATCAGAATTTTAGACAGACTGAATGCAAGTATGTGTTAGAGAGTAAGACTGTAGGATAATTCTAAAGTATTCTGACCTGAGCAACCACAACAGTGGAATTGACAGAAGATTACTTTAAAAATATTCAAATAGTCATAGGTTACTCTGCTTGATATTCATTCAGAATCACTTCATCAATTCATTATCACTTGACAACTTGTTACAAAAGCAGGATACCTCAGGCACCACTCCAGACCTAGTGAATAAGCATCTGCATTTTATCAAGATTTACACCTGATTCATTATCTATGTTAAAGCCTGAGAAACATTGTTCTAGACAAAGTCCCAACTTAACTGATTTTACAGGCATACTGAGCTCCTGGTATGATCTATATTTGAGTATAATCTTTATTTGAGGAAATTCATACCATACTATCTCCCCTGGCATCCTAAATATCTAAGAATAAAAAATATTTAAGTTGAGAGTTAATTAAATGTGATAAAATGTTAATTTGAAAATTAAAAGAATATTTTAAAGTTCTAGTCAGTTCTCAAAAGATGCAATATACCATTCCTTTATGTAGCTAAATAATTTATGTCCTATTGGATAGTCTAATCTATGCTGTTTTCACATTTACATCCTTAATAATATTAAGCTTGTATTTTTCTATTAACATATAAATTATAATTAAAATTTTACAGTAAATACTGTCTTCTCTAACTCATGCAAAGAAGTACATAAGCAACAGTTTATCAGTTACAGACTGCCCTTCCTCAAGTCAGAAATCTGCTTTAAAAACTGTGTTCCAAATTCTTACAAGTTATGTGCTTCTTCTTGAATACATTATGAAATAACTACTGTCATAACTTAAAATAATTATGCCACATTACCAGTTTATTCATTCAAAGTGATAAGGGTTTTAGAATTTCACTAGATAAAAGTCAACAAGTTTTAGTTCAACAACTTATAAACTTTTAACTTGTTCATTTTTATTTGTTCTATCTGCCTAGATTCCAGTTTTTAATCTAAGAATCCATGGTTTTTAATACCTATTTTGCTTTAAATTTCCAGTAAAGCGAGCATAGGAATACAATACAGACTCATGGTCCTAAGCCAGTAAAATCTGTGGTCAGTAAAAAAACCTAAGAGATAAGCTGTAGGTCGGCAAGACTATCCCTCCTTGTGGTTACCCAAAAAGTTAGATATAACTCAATTTCATGATATTAACTATTTATGACTCTTAATCATGTCACATTCTACCTAGACTACTTATGAGTTTGGCTAAGTCTGGTAAATTAATTATCTATAAATTAAACCAAATTTTCTTTTAATTCTGGTTTACCTCAAATAAATTTCAAAGAATGGTTGTTCATTCTTGGCTTTAGGTTAATTCTGTTTACTTTTCAGAGGACTTTAATTTACAAATTTCAATCTTTAATGTCTCTTCCAGGTTCCACCTTTCCAAGATCCGTAACATAATCTTTTTAAAAAATTTTTTTTAATGTTTATTTATTTTTGAAGGAGAGAGAGACAGAATGTGAGTGGAGGAGGGGCATAGAGACAGGGAGACAGAATCTGAAGCAGGCTCCAGGCTCTGAGCTGTCAGTGCACAGCTCAACCAGGCTCAAAGCCACGAGAGCCGTGAGATCATGACCTGAGCCGAAGTCGGACACCCAACTTACTGAGCCACCCCGGTGTCCCCCTAACATAATGATCTTAATTATATCTTCCAGGTTACCCTTTTTATTTCATTATATATTGCTTCTGTATGTATTTGAAATACTACTCCAAATATGTTCATAAAAAGTTTAGGAAGAATGACTTAATTTAAAAAATGTATCATAAAAGCCATCAACTTTTAGACATGGAATAAAAAAAAAAAGCACTGATAGAAATAAGTTTTCAGGAACTCAAAACTCATTCTCCCACACAAACCTTGGAATACATGGAAATGAGAATCCCAGGCCAGCCATTACAGTGCATTCAAGTTAACAGCAGTGCAGAAGAGAGTTCAGTTCTCTAGAACAGGACTGCCCAATGGGGAATTGTTCAATCAAGCACTTGAAATGAGTCTAGTACAGCTGAGGAATTAAATTTTTCATTTTATTTAGGTTTTAATTAATTTAAATTTAAGTAATCCAATGTGGTTACTGGCTACTGTGCTGTACAGCACAGCCCTAGGATATAACTACCATCCTCTATAATAGAAAATGGTTTCAAGTTACAGGTGAGATGCTAACAGTGTATTTTCTATTGTAGTAGTCACTGAAGCACCTCAGTTTCAAGGAATCAGGTAAGGGACCAGAGGTTCCTAGTAATAGAAACCAAACATTTTAGCCGTGGCTAGCTCCATTTAAAATTCCTATCCTTCCCTTCTCCTCCTCCTCTTTCTCTTCCAAAACCTGTTTCCTTCCATCTACTACAAAACAGAATTTCTTCCCTCTCCAGTTCAACTTCAAACCTCGCTCTTCTTGCTTCCTCCCTACTGTCCTTCAAGCAAGTCCATGGTATCTAAAGATATCAACATCCTAGTTAAGACTTAGACCTAGATTCAAATCCCAGCACCACTGCCATGCAATAAATGGCTATTATTATTATCATATTATTAGTGCTAGTAAGAACAGAAAAATAGGGAAGAGTAATAAAAATGTCAATTGCCCATTTCTTTGTTTTCCCTAGACAGAAGTGAAAGACAAAGGCAAACACAAGACTGAAAAAATACAAAATAACATTTCTGAGTAACAACTAAATTGATCCAGTCTACTAATATTCTGTCAAAAGAGTACAAACAGGGGCAGGGGGTGGCTCAGTCAGTTGAGCATCCAACTCTAGATTTCTGCTCAGGTCATGATCCCAGGGTCATGGGATCAAAACCCACATCAGGAGATTCTCTCTCTCCCTTGCCCCTTTCGCATTTGCACGCTCTCTAAAAATTAAAAAAAAAGTAAAAAAAAAAAGGCGGGGTGCCTAGGTGGCTCAGTTGGTTAAGCGTCCGATTTTGGCTCAGGTCATGATCTTGCAGTTCCTGAGTTCAAGCCCCAGGTCAGACTCTGTGCTGAGAGCTCAAAGCATGCAGCCTGCTTCAGATTCTATCTCCCTCTCTCTCTGCCCCTCCCCCACTCATGCTCTCTCTCAAAAATAAACAAACATTAAAAAAAGTTTTATTAAAAAAAAGTACAATCAGATCCTTTGGGTACAAATAAAGAAGGCATATGAAAGGCTATGAGGCAGTTTAACTCTATTTCCCACCCCACTTCCAAACCCAATCCTGCCATTATGAAGGGCACAGATATGATAAATGGGAGCCAGGTCTGAATGAAAGGGATATTGGGAAAAAGTAAGAGCTGCCCTGTGTTGGGTATACTTATGCCAAGGACATCTTTATGAAGATGCTAAATATAAATACTACGCTGATTCACATGGCTAAGGTATTCAGAGAATCCAGTGACTCCCAGAACCTCTCTCAGATACTCTATTTTTCTTTCTCCTTTATTTCCAATCTTCTATCCAAGATAAACCAGTCCCCAAATTCAATCCTCTGTCCAAAAAATTCAATTAAAAAAGAGCGGGTATTTAGTAAGGTACTCTGAGTGGTATATTACAGTGATTAATGACTTGGGCACTGGTGTCAGGCAAACTTGTGCTCATGACATTGTCTAGCAGTAATAAGCATTTAAATGCGAACCATTACCATTAAATGCAGGATCTTCCATCCCATTTCCAGTCTTAAATAAAGGCATTAAGAGCCTTCCAATCATCTACTCAAAAATTTGATCTTCCCTTTGATAATGTTATTTTCAGCTGAAGAAACCATAGGAAGGCTATTTTTTATTGATGTCTAGGGAGGGACAGTATCCATTATGGTAGACCAGTGGTCAAAAAACTGGTTGAGTATTTCTGTAAATAAAGTTTTGTTAAAGCACAGCCATGCTCATTCCTTTATATATTGACCAAGGCTGCTTTTGCACTACAATGGCAGAGATGAATAGTTACGACAGAAACCATATACTCTGCAAAGCCTAACGTAACTACGTTTTGGCCCTTCCCATAGAAAGTTTACAGATGTGGCTCAGTCCCTCATTGCAGAGAACTCTTCAAGCTTTCTTAAGCATAGGCAACTATCTATCTACATTCATATTCAACCCATACTCTGGCACAACAGTTACTTATTACACATCTGAGTCAATGGTTCTGCAATGTTGTCCTTGAGTTCCTTTTAAAACTCCCCTGAAGGCTCTGTGATTTTGTTGATTTATCTACATTAATTTTATCATTCTGGCTTAAACTATCACAGATATTTGCTCTAGTGCCTCCAACTAATTCACTTCAGAGTAGGGTTAAGGCAATGAACTCCTTCAGCTTAATAATTATTTCCTTTCCAGTCTCTCTGCTACATAATCAACTCAGTCCTGCACTGTCACTGTTGATTTTTAAGTCCCTTACAAAATGCTCCCAAAGTTTTGTTTTTTCTACCTGATTTCTACCGTATAATTTTATTAGACTTTGTAAGTACACTTCTTTGCTTCTAATGGGCTATTCTGACAAGTTTTTGTTTAAAATATCCCTAACCTACATGTTGGTTGCTGGAGGTTTAACACCAGTACTGTTCAGTATAGAGACAGGAATGTCCCTTCAAGTACAGGTTTTACAAAGAAACCTGTCTAGGTTCAAATTTCAACTAGTCTGCCACTTACTAGCTGAGTGACCTTAACATCTTTAAGCCTGTTTCCTCATCTATCAAATGGAGATAACAGTAGTAACCAGTCATTATGAGGACTAAATTACATAATCACATAATCCTTTTAAAGTGCCAAGCAGCAAGACTAGCAAAAAAGAACTCAACAAATAGCACAGAGGCACAAACACAAGAACATGAACACCACCCTACCCCCAAAATCTTAGGTATACCATAAGATATAAGATTGGTAAACCTATATGCTCTAAGAACAGATTTTCATTGTTAAAAAAACTTCTGTATTTCAAATATCCACATATAACGAATGTGAAGAGTAAAAAGTTCACAAAATTTAAATTGTCAAATTGCTTTTCAAACAGATCTTATACAAGGATAAATACGTTCTGTATTCTATACTGACAGTATTTATCAAAATTCCTATTTATCTAGAAGTAAAAAGGTTGAAGCAAGACAAAGTTTAGGACTCCAAAAAAATAATCCTAGGATTTTTTTTATCATATTTCCTATTTTATATAATTACAGGAGATAAAACACTACTAAGCAGTTTTAATATGGCAACTCCAGCAAACCATGTATATAAAAATACAAATATATTTTTATATATATACAATATTCACAAGCTCTCTTACCTTTAAAATTCTTCAGGTCAAGCAGTTATGCAATCAGTTTTCCATCAAATGATTCTGCGGAGGGAATTATGAAAATCAGTCCTATTTTACTTCACTTTCACCCAGCTGTTCCCATATTTATCTTGGGTTTAGAATAAAAGAGAACAACAAAATATAAAGAATGATTTATTCCAGAGGGCCCTGAATGTGATAATTTATTTAGAATGCATGACACAGTTAAGCCTATGCCTTCACATATGAAGATACAAACAGGTAATGGAGGCAAAAATAATAATAACATTTTGTTTAGTGAGAGAAGCACAAGAAGTCACATTTCAGCATACAGGAAAAAATCAATTGAAAACAATGTAATGGAGAATTAGAAAAAATCTACCCCAACTAATAGACTGGTCATATCACCTATGAAGACAATTTAGAAAAACATACAGAAATTTAACAACTACTAGAATTTAAATTACTTCCTCAACTCCAGATCTTAAGTACACTTAACCAGTAATCACTTTTTTCCCCTCTTTTTTCAAATAGGCCTACACCAGACTCCCCACTTTCCTACAGCTTGTCTTTAACTTATTTTTTCATTCAATAAATATTTAGTCAGTGCCCCTATTTTCTAGGTACCATTAGGCCTTCCATACTGACACACCTGACAAAAACAAAAACAGAAACCAACAGTTACAATGCAGTACCCAGGTGCTGTAATGGGGGTAAGCACAAGATTTAACAGGAGCACATAATGAACACCAAATCCTTGCAACATATGTGCATTTGTAAAAAAGGCTTCCCAACTGAGACCAAAAGATTTAAAAGTATATTTTTCTAACCCCCTGACCATTCTGTACCACTGTGGCATTTCCATCCTTAAAGGACTCAGAACTGGAATTACCAATTTTAACATGACAGAATTTTAATTTTCAAAACAAAGAAAGGATACACAGGTAAGCTGAAGTTCTCACGATGTTAGACTTCCTATACGGAAATGACCATCAGGCAAACATAAAAGACACCACTGTGCCTGAACCCACACCATGAAGGCTTATCCTCCAAAAAAGTTTTTCAGATTAATGGTTGGGACATACATACTGATAGAAGTATCTTTTTCTTCAAATTTTATAAAATAATACATTTCAATGCAATTATCCGAGTATATGAATTATCTAACTGAACATCATAAATTTAAAAAAATAACAGGTCTTTAATAAACAAAATGTTCATTCTTTTAACACACCAATTTCTCTTTATTCGTGCTCACAACAGTTATGTATTTTTTCAACATCACGTTTTTTTCAGTTAAAAATAAAATTTTTGACCAGAAAGTACAATAAAGAACCAACAAATTATGATATCTAAATTTACAAAAACAGCAACAAAATTTTCATTTCTACCTATAGCTTCAATTTCACCCAAACTTTATAACTATCAACAGTAAAATTGAAATGGATATGAAATGCAATACTTTGAATCAATTTTAGTTTTAGTGGGTTCATTTACACGCTGTTATGGTCTGAATGTTTGCATCCCCTAAAATTCATATTCATATTCATATGCTGAAATCTTAACTCCTAAAGGTGATGATGTTAGTAAGTGGAGCCTTTCAAAAGTGCTTAAGTCATAAAAAGTAGAACCCTCATGAATGAGATTAGGGCCTGTATTATAAATGAGGCTAAGAGAGATCCGAAGCCCAGTCTACCACACGAGGATGCAAGGGTTAAGTCTGTGACATGGAAGAGGCCCTCACCCAACCCTCCTGCCACCAGAACTATGAGAAATAAATTTCTATTGCTTATAAGCTACCCAGTTTGTGGTATTTTATTACAGCAGCCTGAACAGATAAGCCACGAGCTCTGCTTTAAGTTACTACTGCACATTGGTCCCTAGAAATACTTTCTGGGTCAGTTTTTGAGAAGATTATTAGTGACTTGGTTGCTTGTCAGCAGCTGATCAACAACAGGAATTTCTAGGAACCTCATATTCAATTCCTTGGTTCTAGGCCTCTATCCAGAAAAAAGCTTGTTGTCCAAGCACTATTCACTGATGAACAAATAATCTCGTATCTTGTTGCTTAGCAAGTAAACTGAAAATAAAAAAGATGAAGTCATCTACACTTACCAGTCTTATAACAAAATCAGCTTCACATAGCAATCTAGGAAGTGAAGATATGCTTCAGAATGTCTCTAAAATTCTTGTGCAGTGTCTGCAACATGTGAGAGCCAAAAGAGTCAACTAATACGAGGTATGCCACCTCATACTAAGCTTTACAGTGACCTATAACTTAATTATTGAAACAAAGCATTTTTAAAAGGTTACAATGAATAAAGAATAAAACATCTCCAAAGTGAAAGGCAAGCCGGAAATCCTCAGGCAGAAAATATAGATTAAACTGAAAACAGGAAAACAGTTTTTCAAATGTTAAATAATTATGGAAAATTAAGAGTTCATGAACGCTATGCTCTAAAAGAGAAATTAAATTTCCTATTTCCTTTTACATTTAATGTAACATCATCTCCTCAACAGAGATTACACTGTTACACACAAGATCACACATATACTAAAAAAAAAAAAAAAAAAAAAATGTAACTGACAAACCATATTTAACCGAAATAAGGAGATTCAAGTAGCCATTACATTCCAAAATTGGTAAGTAAACTGAGAAGTTCTGATTCTGAGTAAAATGGAGTAAGCACATTCCACCTTGTTAATCTCACTGACTGAAACTATAAAACCCAGACAGAATAAATGGAGCAGCTAATTGAAATTTAGAAAGTAAATAATAGCAGGTAGACTGGGGAAGAGGCCAGAATCTGATATATTACCAAACTGGTAGTGGGCTTTTAATTTTTCCCATCCAGTTTTGCCCCAGCCTGGGCTTAACAGAGCCTAAAACCCAGAAAGTGGCTGTTGGTTAACAATGGAGAAAGCAAAAGCTCTAGGAAAAAGCCCTCTATTTCTATCCAAAGAGTAGAAAAGGAGTCTCCTAACTGCTTAGAAAGAGTAAGGGAAATCTCTTCTTTCTTCTGTTCTTCACTCCCCACAACCCAATTCCCAAGCAATCTTACGGTGACAGCTGCAACAGTGGCAACAGCAGAGCCAGCAGGAGCCTAAAACTCTTAAGGAAAGGGACCATCTTCACTGACTGAAGAAACTGGAATAATTTCAATTTTTCTCCTGTCTTCTGGCACTTGGTTCCAGATACAACTGTAGAAAATACGCACTACAGTGGAACAAATGAAATGAAGATTGGGGTTTCTAGCCAGAGGATACAAAAGGGAAGGGGGGGGAGGTCCCAGGGACCTAGAAAATACCATGGACATAACAGAGAGGAAAGCACTTAGCAACTTATAAGTTGTTTATGAACTCCTAGGTCACCCCTAAGCTGCAAACCTATAGATTTAACCCTAAGTAGCATACTGGAGGCTCTGAAGACTAAAATACAGGATAAACCCCCATGCAGGTCAGATTGGCTACTGGGTAGTTACACATATGGGAAAAATCCAAATAGTACTGCAAAGCTTTTGAAAACAGAACAGATTAAAACTGCAACCTAAAGAAAGCTGGTTGGAGCTTGTGGCCTAAAATCCAACTGAATCAACTACCTGTCCAAGCAAAAATCTCAACATTCTCCATATCATTTAAATAAGACACTAAGATTCATATCATAATGTTCAAAATCTCCAAAACACAACCCAAAATTACTTGGCAGAGAGAACAGAAAAATCTCAAAACTCCTGTGGGAAAAAAGAATCAACAGAAACAACACTAAGATAACACAGATATTAGAGCACTGGATGAATTATCTGACAAAGACTTGAAAGCAGGTATAAAAATGCTCAAGAGCAAATATTCTTGAAACAAATTGAAAACTGGAAAGTCACAGCAAAAAAAAAAAGAAGAAGAATACTTAAAGAACCATCAAATGGAAATTTTAGAACTGAAAAATGCAATAACTAAAATAGAAAATATACTGGACTCAATAGCAGAAAGTCAGTGAACTTGAAGACAGATCAAAAGAAGGTACCCAATGTGAACAACAGAAAAAATATTGAAAAAATTATCAGTGCTTCAGGGACCTGTGGGAGAACACTAAAACCCTAACATTCACATCAAGAGTCCGAGCAGAGGAAAATGAGTGCAGCACAAAAAAAGGAAGACGAAGAGAAATAATGGCCAGAAACTCCCAAATTTGGTGAAGATATATAAACCTCTAAATTCAAGAGTCTCACAAACTCCAAACAGAATAATGATCATGTCTAGACATATCACAGTCAAACTGCTAAAAGTTACAAATAAAAAAATCTTGCAAGCAGACTGAAAAAACAAGGAATTAATTATGAGGGGAAGGTGGGTTAATGATTTGAATAACTAGTGACATCTCATCATAAACTACATTTATCCAGGGCCAGTTGGCTGACTCAGTTGGAAGAGTATGTGACTCTTTATCTCGAGGTTTTAAGTTGGAGCCCAACATCAAGTGTAGAGATTACTTAAAAATAAAATCTTAAAAAAAAGAAAAAGAAAAGAAACTACATAGACCAGAGGAAGTGGAACAATATTCTTGAAGTGCTTAAAATAGAAAAGAACTGTAAACCTAGAATCCTCAATCTAGTGAAATCATCCTTAAATACAACATGAGAAATGAAAAAAGAGGAACAGAAGTGATAAATATCTGGATAAATATAACTATCCTCCTCTTGAATTCTTTAAAATGTTTGGCAATTAAAAGCAAACATCACAACACTTTCTAATAGAATTTCCAATGCGTGTAAATGTAGCACAAGACAATTACAACATACAGAGAAAAGGGTAAAGGACCTACAGGGTGATAAGATTTCTGTATTTCACCTGAAATGATAAAATACTGATTCTAAGGAAACTGTGAACAATAAATGGACATATTACAATCCTTAGAGTAATCATTAAAAAAGTGATATATAGGCAAAAACACAATTAAGATGTAATACTAAAAAATGTTCAAATAATCCAAAGAAAGAGGTTACAGAAGAAAAGAGGGAACCAAAAAAAATAAAATGGTAGAATTAAATCCAAATATATCAATAGTTAAAATACATGAGATGTAGCGAAAGCATGACTGCATCAAAGGTCAGAAAAGGTCTCAAATCAATGACCCTAATTTCTATGTTAAAAAACTAAACTAAAATTAAATAAAAATGTATACAAAGCAGGCAGAAGGAAGGAAATAGAGTAGAAATCAATGAAATTGAAAACAGAAAAACAGAAAAATCAATGAAACCCAAACCCCATTCTTTAGGGGAAAAAAATCAATGAAATTTAAACCTCTGGCGAAACTAAGCAGAATACCACTGAATAGCCCTAGTACTGTTTTAAGAAATTAAATCTAGTCCTCCCAAAACAGGAAATCCCTAGGCCCACATAATTTCCCTGGTGAATTTTACTAAACATTTAAAGAAGCAATACCAGTTCAACACAATCTCCTCCAGAAAATGGAAGATAAATACTTCCCAACTACCCTGATACCAAAACCAAAGATAGTATAAGAAAGAACTGATAAACTAGATATAATCTAAATAAACGAACTATGGTGCATTCAGCCATACAATGGAATACTACTCAACCAAAATAAAAACAAAAACAGAAACAGAAAAAAGGAATGGACCAGAGCTTCACTCAACAACTTGAATAAATCTTAAAGACAATATACTGAAAGAAGCCAGTCCCAAAAGGTCACATACTACACAGTTGCATTATTATATGATATTTGCAAAAGGTAAAAACTGTAATGATAAAGAACTGTTATCAGTGGTCACCTGATAACAATTTGAGAAAGGTTTGAGAAAGGTTTAACTACAAAGATAGCATGAGGGAGCTTTTTGGAGGTAATGGAACCATTCTAAATCCTGACTCTGATGGTAGTAATACAAATACATGTATTAAAAGTCACAGAACTACACACCCAAAAAAGGTCAATTTTAACATATGTTAGTAAATTTTAAAATGTTTTAAAAGTAAAGACTAACATGAAAAAACAATTTTGGGCTAGAACATAAATTGTTAACATTTTTAACAAAGGTATGGCTTCACTGACACCTTCATAGTCTGTCTTTCCAATGGTTCTATACTATCACCAACACAGAAGCCACCCACGGTTATATCACCACTGATAAGCTTGAGAGGAGGTATTTGAATTTTCTATTTCTGGTTCCTACATTTCTGTAACACTAAAAGATCGTGTATTCTATAGCCCATGGAGACAGAGAGATTAAAAGCAACAGGCACAATTTTACAACCCCACTAAATTCTTTTTTTTCCAGTATTTTTTTTAATGTTTATTTTTGAGAGAGAGAGAGCAAGCAGGGGAGGGGTAGAGAGAGAGGGACAAAGGATCTGAAGCAGGCTCTGTGCTGACAGCAGAGCCCAATGCAAGGCTTGAACTCATGAACCACAAGATCATGACCTGAGCCGAAGTCAGAGGCTTAACCAACGGAGCCACCCTGGCGCCCCACAACCCCACTAAATTCTAGGGCAGTGTAGAAATAGATCAGTTCCAATACCCTACTAATGGTATGGAGCTGACCAGTTTTTCATTGTTTGGGGTAAGAAAGGCACTACAGTTCACTCCCCAATTGGGTTACACTCTTATGTGACAGGTGTCCACTCTATGAGAATACATCTATGATGCAATACTTTATTTCTTTTGAGAGACAGAGCATGCATACATGTGGGAGGTAGGGGCAGAGGGACAGGGAGAGAGAGCATCTTAAGCAGGCTCCAAACACAGCACAGAGCCTGACACGGGGCTCACTCTCACAACCATTAAATCATGCCCTGAGCTGAAATCAAGAGTCAGACACTTAACTGAGTGAGCCACCCAGGCACCCCACAATACTTTATTTTAAAAAGAAAAACAAGGGGCACCTGGGTGGCTCAGTTGGTTAAGCGTCCGACTTTGGCTCAGGTCATGATCTCACAGTTTGTGGGTCCGAGCCCTGCGTCGGGCTCTGTGCTGACAGCTCAGAGCCTGGAGCCTGCTTCAGATTCTGTGTCTCTCCATCTCTTGGCCCCTCACCTGCTCATGCTCTATGTCTCTCTGTCTCTCAATAATAAATGTTAAAAAAAATTTAAAAAAACAAAAAACAAAAACAAAAAACAAGTGCTTTCTGTGTGCATGGATACATACCATAAAGAGTTTGATAAATCATATGAAAGGCTTCCACTATTTCTTCAAATGAGAAACATTATAGGGCAGTATCCTCTTATGTCGTCCAATAATTTCTATATTCATGCAATTCTGTCACGGTTCTTAAGATCAAGTCCCACATTGGGCTCTGTGCTCAGAGTGTGGAGCCTGCTTGGGATTCTCTCTTCCTCTCCCATGCCCCTCCCCTGCTTGTGCATGCACATGCTCTCTCTCAAAATAAATACATAAACTTTAAAAAAAACCTACTCAATATTTATGCAATTTTTCTTTAATAACTCCACCACTGCTTAAGGTATGGTGGAGGGAACAGAAAGGGGAGCTGACTGCAATCTTCACTTGTCTTCAAGATTCTCCTCTCCATTTCTGCATCCCCATCTACTAAAACACAATAATATAACTAATTCAAGTGATAGAGGCAAACTTAAAGCTCTTACATTTTTGGTTTCTTTTTATCAGTAATTCCTCAATGCTTATTATAGGTCCCTTGAGAAGAGTAACAAGTGTGGAAAACCAGAGTTTACATTCAGAAGATTAAGTATTATGCCTATTAAAGACAAAAAAAAGAAGAGATTCATTTCACAATCAAACTTCCCAAGAGAACTATCCCAGGAGGAGCCCTTGGGATCAACACCATACCCTCTCACAAGCAGAACAGCCAAGAGAAGAAAGGCATCCTGGATGGAAGTACAGGAAGCAGAGGAAGAACTGGTATCTTTTTATCTTTTTTTCTAATCCAAAACAGAAACACTGTCAATTATATTTTTAACTTAATCCTTGTCCTATGTTAGAAAGACTCCCGACCCGAAACAGCAATCTTGGTCAACCCACATCCCAAAAACATATATATAGCACAGGAAACACCTGCAAATAAAGAAACAAATCCTAAGAATTAAAAAAAGAGGAATTAATGACAATAAGTGACTGCATACGAATGCTTGTTGCAGAAGAATGGAAATGGGATTTCATCTATGACAACAGGGAAAAAAGGGACAATGTTCAAAACAGTGCTTCTAAAATACTCCTCTGTTCTGTTTAAACAAAATTTTACCAACCTTACTTACATTATAGTTTCAACTCCAGAAATTAGTCTCTAATTTGTACAGATGCTAAATGTCTTGAGGAACTCTTTGGTTCCTCAAGAATTGTCACTCTCTAATACTTTCTAAATTGGTACAAATTGCTATAGTGAAACAAGTATTGAAAAAAAAAAAGCAACTGTTTGTGTAGTAAGCAAGACATTCACTCTCTCTTTACTCCAGCTCTGCCTATTATCTGAACTTCTTAAACTTGTTAGGTAGTTATCTCAGATAAATACCATTTCATGTTACATAGGTATATAATCAATATATTCTCAAATGAATATTTCACACATAACAAGGCATTACACAATCCTACTTCTATAAAACATTACTATTCTAATCTGGAAATACATGACTTGCAATGAAAACTTACTTTAAAAATAAAAAAAGAAAGAACATTCTTTTACATTCACATCAGGCGTGGGCAAATATTGGGCTTCTTTCCTAATGTAATTTTATTATAAATGCTTCAAATGCCCCAGGAGCTGGACTTCTGGGTACGTTTTCCATACTATTTCTAGCTATTACATTCTGACATTTCCTAAGTTATCTCATTTAGCCTTTACAATATTTTGCAAAGACATCTCCATCTTATATACAATGAAATTCAGTAACTTGTCTAAGGTCACAAAGTCAGTTATAAGTAGTAGGATTGGAATTCACTAGCCCTTTGTCGGAAAAGAAAACAGATCTTAATCCAAGTCACTAGATATTAAAAGTATTAACACTTCAGTAATAAATGGAAGACAGAGGTTCTCAGGAGAGAAACAGTAGCTATAAAAAATAGAGAAACAGGGGCGCCTGGGTGGCTCAGTCGGTTAAGCCTCCAACTTCAGCTCAGGTCATGATCTCTGTGCTGATGGCTCAGAGACTGGAGCCTGCTTTGGATTCTGATTCCATCTCCCTCTGCCCCTCTCCTGCTCAAGCTCTGTCTCTCTCTCAAACATAAATAAACATTAAAAAAAAATTAAACTTAAAAAAATAGAGAAACAAATGGAAATTTTAGAAATGAAAAATACAGTATCTGAAATAAGATTTCAACAACAGACTGGAAATATAAAGGAATGAGTCAGTAAATGTGAAAAAGAAATGATCTAATCTGAAGAACAGAGAAGTGAAAGAGTGAAAGAAAATGAAGAGTCTTGGGGTCCTCTGGACAACATTCAAAGTTCTATTTTTGCCATTTGAGTTCTAGAAAAATAAGAGAAAGAGACCGGTACATAAACAAATTTTTGCAGAAATAATTTCCAAAACCTTCCCAAATTTCAAAATTCACAAATTTTAGGACATACCGAATAGGATTAACTCAAAAGAAAGACAAACATGCTCAGACAAATCATAATCAACTGCAAAAAAGTAAAGGTAAAAGAAAAAAAAATATATTTAAAATAGAGAAACAGCATACAGAGGAAATTGATGATTCAAATTACTGCAAACTTCTCATCAGAAACAATGGGATTCAAGAAGCCGGACATGTTTAGTGCTAAAGAATTGTCAACCCAGAATTCTATATCTAATAAAGAAATCTATCAGAAATGAAAGTGGAAAGTTTTCAGTTAAGAAAAACAAAGAAAAAGCAAGGCTATTTTAAAACATATACTAAAGGAAATTCTTCAAGCTGAGGAGAAATGAGAGAAACTTGAAATTTCATTAACAAAGAACAAGAAAATAGTCAAGAGCTAAAATAAGAGACTACTTTTCTCCTCTTAAGTTCTTTAAAAAACATATGATTACTGAAAGCAAAAATTACATTACTGTCTGGTGGATTTTCATTCCATATACAAGTAATCATACAACAACTTTAACATAAAGGTCACTGGGGAAGTTGTCCGGCTTCTACATTCATTTTAAGTGGTAAAAATATTAACTCCACATAGATTGTGAATGTCTCAGTATACATATTATAATCCCTAGAGCAGCACTGTTCAACAGAAATACAATGTGAGCCACATATGTAATTTTAAATTTTCTAGTAGCCATATTTTAAAAGTTAAAATATCAATCTAGTATATTTTATTAACCCAATATGTTTAAATATTAACATCCAACATGTAACCAGTAAAAAAAAAAACTTATTAAATGAGACACTGTGTATTCTTTTTGTGGTAGTAAGTCTTTGAAATCTGGTGTGTATTTTACATTTACAGCCTATGTCTCCATTCAAACTGGCCACATTTCTAGTTGTCAAGAGTAAGCCTAAAGCAACCACTAAAACATAATTTAAAGAGATACAGTCAGAAGGTCAATAGATGAATTTAAAGTAGAATATTAAATATATTCACATAATTGAAAAAAGGGCAGGAAATGGGGAACAAAATAGTATATATCAATAATTACATGTAAATAACCTAAACACACTAAATAAAAGATCATCAGATTAGATTTTACAAAAACACTGAATTACATACTGTGTACTAGAAACTCAATTTTTTTTTTTTTAATTTTCTATTTGAGTATAGTTGACACACAATGTTACATTAGTTTCAGGTGTACAACAGTGATTCGACTTCTCTACATGTTATGCTATGCTCACCCCAAGTATAGTTACTATCTGTCACCATACAATGCTATTAGAATATTACTATGTTCTCTATGCTGTGCCTCTTATTCCTGTGATTTACTCATTCCATAACTGAAAGCCCATATCTCCCACTCCCCTTTATCCATTTTACCCATCCTCCCACACTCCCCTTCCCTCTGGCAACCATCAGTTTGTTCTCTATATTTATAGGTCTGATTCTGCTTTTTAAGAAACTCACTTTAAATACAAAGACATAGGTCAAAATTAAAGAATGGAAAAAGATATACCATAGCAGTAGTCAAAGAAAGTTGGAGTGACTATACTAATATAAAATATATTCTAAATTTCTCTTAAGGGCTTGATTGGCTTTGTTTCTCCTTCATTCAATTTTAATTTCATCTACTTCTGTAGCAGTTTTGAAAAAATAAAGCTATTTTCTGTTTCATGCATCTCCCTCATACTACTCATATTGACATCTAAGTAACTGCACATGTACAACAGTTCCTAAAGAAATATGGCCTTAATGCATTAAAGCTGTCCTATCTGAAGGCTCTTCTATAAGATTTTCAGGTGAATGATAGCTTACAAATTTTGTAAGTTATTAATATTTATTCCCATTAGAACAATAATTTAAAGAAACAATTTTCTTGACAGGTGATCTAAGCATACAAAATAGTGTTACAAGTATATTTACCTTAACAGATCATTTATCATTTGTAAGCTGTTTCACTGATCCCAGAGAATTTTCAAGGCAGTGTTGCTGTGGCTGCTCTCTTTACTATTTATATTTGTTTTTGCTTACTTTAAGCTGCGGAACTACTACTTTGGCCAGGGTATTGAGCCTGGCATTGGAATACAAAGACAGATAAAGATACTATACCCCTTCCTGCTGCAAAAAGTAGAGCTGGAGAAATAGGATACAAAAGATGAACAACAGAATAGCATATGCTAAGTGCCAAATGTGAGCTACAGGCATTTTTCAGGACTCATTTAGTTAGAAAGAACTCATTTAGGACAGCAATAGGAGATAAGGGTAAAGAATAATCATGGGCCAGAATGTAAATGGACTTAAAAGTTTAAGTCCAAGGCAGGACTTAAATTTTGTTTTGTAAAAAGCGAAAATCACTAAGGAAAAGTACACCTCTATCCCATTTATCTATTTTGACATGTTTAAAATGGGGGTTTTGAAAATAATGCAGCAGCAGGAAGTGGAAGAAGAAAGAAATGTATGGAAAAGTACTTAGGAAAAAAATGGAAGAATACTGGGGAGCAATAAAGTAGGCCTGATTAGGAATAAGCCCCTCAAGGGCAAAGGCCATGTTTCATTCCCAGACCTAAGAGACACATAGATATCAACAAACCTGGATCACAAGATTATCGGTAGGGAAAATGCTCATCCAGCAATAAACTGTGACATGTCTTTGCACATTTAATACTCAAATACCAAACCTCAGTACATTTTAAAAATTAAAACTACCTGATATATCTTTGCACATTTAACCCTCAAAATACCATACTACAGTACATTTAAAATTTTTAAACACCACCAACATTGAACGTTAGTAACACTGCATTAAAAAGGTTTGAAAATCACTAAGTGGAGTTAACTTAAGGGTATAAAACAACAGAGATGGAGATAGCTACTATTACCACTAGACTTAGGCAAATGTTACTTAAAAATTAAAATAGGTGAGGACAGTATTAAGTCACCAATAAAAGGTGACAATCAGTATATGGGACAACTAGAATGCAAAGCTAGGTCGAATGGACTATTTATTTTATGTTTATATTTATTCTGATGTCTATTTATTTTTGAAAAAGAGACAGAGCGTGAGTGGGAGAGGGGCAGAGAGAGAGGAAGACACAGAATCTGAAGCAGGCTCCAGGCTCTGAGCTGTCAGCACAGAGCCTGATGCAGGGCTTGAACTCACGGACCATGAGACCATGACCTGAGCCAAAGTTTGACACTTAACTGTGACACCCAGGCACCCCTCCAAAGAACTATTTTCACTTTACTGTCAAAATTACGTTAAGAAGACTCCCCTAAAAGTACATCTGAGAACTCTCGGATAAAAGGGAAAATAAGGAGGAAGATTAGTCTTATCGCTAACAGAGATGTGAGAGTCTCAAGAGGGTTTAAATTTTAAAGTGAGAATATATCTGATCATAATTTTCATTAAAAGTTTTGGTGTGACAATCTTTTATAGAAACAATAAGTACAATCTTTAAGAAACATATCTGTATGTTGGTTTTCTCCCTGGAGGTGTTGGAGTCCACATTAATGAGCAAGGTGTCCATATGTAGGATGGTGAGGGAACCCAGAGTGAGGTACTAGATAGAAGTCAAGCAGAATGGTGACATCCTCAGTATGAACTATCTGAGGAGCCTAAAGTGAGGAATGCATCTTGGCACAAGAAATCAGAGCCTAAGAGTGAAAATGATATTCACAGGAGAGAAAGCAGCAGTGGCAACAGAAGTTTGGCTACATTTTGGTGACTGATCCCAAGGATATTGGGAATCAGGTTTCTCCTTTTAAGGGAAGAGAGTTATAAATTTGGAAAGGGAGAAAACGAGAACAAACGCTAGAAAACAAACACGTTTTGAAATTGGAAAAATTGGTACCAGCTCATGGTTTTCTATATATAGACACAGAAATATATACATCACCCAAATCTAGGTTTTCTAAATACCTTTCACTGAAAGAAACCACTCCTTGGAGAAACAGCTGATTCTATGGCTACAGCAGGGAAAGTATGTACAAGGTGAACCTGGGACATTTTCTTGCAAACGGTAAGGAAGTGCTCAAAGCAAGTCAAAACACAGAAACTAGCTGGAAGGGGCTTTCAGTGGCCAAACTGGGACATTTTGAGAATAAACAGCAAATGTGATAAAGATTTATAAAGTTTCAAAATACTTCTCCACAAAATACTTATTAATTACTAAAGGGGGGGGGGAACTTTAGTGAAGAAGCTTGGGAGAATTCATCTAACTCAAGTGATCAAAGTGTACATCATCAGCGATGGCACAAACTGAAATCGTATGCCACAGGATAGGATGCAATAAGAACACACAACATCATTACTGAGACACTCCTGCCAAAAAACACAATTTGAATCCAACCATGAGGAAATATCAGGCAAATCTAAATCGAGGGACATCTAACAACAAAACTAACCTGTAATCTCTTGAAGTGTCAAGGTCATGAAAATCAAGAAAAATCTGAGGGACTGTTCTAAGTTGAAGGAGTATAAAAAGACATTACAATTAAATGCAATACAGAATTCTGAACTGGATCCTCCTGTTTACAAATGAAATTACTGTGGAAACTGACAAAACCTGAGCAAGGTCTGAGAGTTAGATTGTAGTAATACAGTGATGTTAATCTCCTTATTTTGATATATTTTATGTAAAAGAAAGTCTTTATCTTTGGGGTGATGAGAAGGCATCTGCAGCTTACTCTCAAATGGCTAAAGGTTTTAAAAAAACTTCTTTGTATTGTACTTGGGACTTAAGCAGGATGGGTGTCTGCAACTTAATGGTTCAGAGGAAGAAAGTTCTTTGTATTCTACTTGGAACTTTTCTGAAAGTTTGAAATTGTTTTAAAAAAAGAAAAAGATTATCTACAATATTCATTTATAGTACCTAAAACTAGCATATAAGTAAAATGGTACTCCCTCCAAATGAAGAATATGTGTTTGCACCTCTTCTTATTGTAAGTAAAGACTCTGCTTTATTATTTATGGGATTCTCAATGACCCACTATATATACCCACTGTCGAATACAGTAACCACTATTTTGTTCCTCGGTCCCACTGGCCATATTTCAAATGCTCAACAGCCACATTAGCTACTGTATTGGCAGCAGACACACAGTATTTCTATCATCACAGAAAAGTCTACTACTAGACAGCACTGACCTAGAGTTTGAGAGGCCAACTAATATAATGAGTAACTAAAGGCCCAAGAGTCAGATGGAGTGGAGTATTTCTTAGCAAGTCATTAAACTTCTCTAGAGCTTCAGATTCCTTTCTGTAAAATGGATTAATACACCCAACATTTCAAGGCTACTGAAAAGATCAAACGAAAATTTATGTAAAATGTCTAAAACAGAGTGACTGGCACATAGCAAATATTTGAGAAACATTAGGTATCTTCTGTAATGTGGGCAGATAATTTCTTAACCTTTGATATCAGTACTTTTACATCTAGTCAAGCAATTACAGGAGCATCAGTTTGAAAATAAGAAGCTTACTATCCGGCTTATTAAAAAGGCCAATGAGCTTCATATTGTTAAATTCAATGAAAAATCTTAAGCTCTTACATTACTCAACTCTCATCAACACTTGACCCTACTGATTACTCTCCCCTTGAAATACTCTCTTCCTTTGGTTTCTACAATACCACACTCAACTCATACTTCTTTGACCTTCACAGTATTCTTTGGGAGCTTACATTCCTTCCTCAAACTTTTTATATTAGGGGCCACTGTGATGACATTCTAGTTATATTCCCTCCCTTAGACAATTGATTCCACCTATAGTTTCAACAATTTATATAAATGACTTCAATTTTCTATTTCCAGCTGATACCTCTCTTCTGAAATTTAGAACCATATTATCTAACTGCCTATAAAAATTTCCATCTGAAAGTTCCAGAGGTTCCTTAAATACAGTATGTCAGAATCAAAAGAACCTTGGTCCTTATGTGGTATCACCTTCCACCCAGCTGTTTACCTCTGAAATTTCTATCTCCCTCACTTTGGATCCATCAACAGAGGCCTGGTGACTACAAATTTCATTCACTTTTGCCCACCTCCAAATCAAGCTATCCTCATCTCTTCTGGACACTACTATAAGAGTCTTAACTAATTTTCCCACATCCACTCTTGCTGCTTCTCCTCCCTTTCAAAACCCATCACCATAATCATAATTCTGTTTTCTGTAACTACCAAAAATAAGTATAATTTGGCTTCTAAAAGACAGTATTTTAAACAGTAAGATAGTTATACCACTCTACCCTTAGCTAAGTATTCTTAGTTCCTTCTATACCCTGATAAATCAGTTCCAAGGTCACATTCTGTCATCCTCTACTTTAAAAATATGTCCTCTGATCTGAACGTAAATCATGGATAAAAGTAACTTAGCAGTTTATGCAAAAGACTGCATAAAGTTTCAAACCACAATTACTATTTTTATTGCTTTAATGTCTCCAGCTGAAAGCAGGTTAATCTATTAAATATTTACTAAGCACCTACTATGTGCCAGGCATTGTTCAGGTGTTTGGGGACAAAACAATGACCCAAAGTGACAAATCCCCTGTTCTCACAGAACTTGCATTAAAGCGAAGAATACAATAAATTTAAGATAATAAATTATACAGTATATTAGAAATTGATAAATGCTATGCAGAAAATCTGGCTTAAAAAGTGGTAGGAAACATGGGAAGGTCTGCTGTCTTACAGAGTAGTCAGAGAAAACTCTCAGTAGCATAGTGGAAGGTGACTGGACAAAGTGAGGTAATCAAATCAGAGAGGAAGAAGAGACGCGAAACACTCAGAGCCTGGTAGACCGTAAGTACTATGCATTTTACTATGACTGAGAAGGGAAGCCATTTGAAAAGAGAAGTGACATGATTTGACAAGTTTCATCAGGATCACTCTGGCTATTGAGTGTTAAACATCATAGGTAAACAGAAGTCATAGTGAGACTTTTGGAAACTATTTTGCAAGTGAGAGATGATGGTGTTGTTTTTATATTTGTAAAACTTTATGTACCTAAGTACTAGAAAGAACAAAGTCACAACTTTAAAAAAAGACAACAATGATAACACAAAGATGAATCTTGGGAACACCAAGATTTTAACTCTGAGCTCTACTCAGTACTAATACCAGTTAGTACAATTCAGATGCAAGATAAGGTGCAAAGCTATTCACTTATTCTTTCGGACAGAGACCATAATTAACAATTTAGGTTTTGAGCCTCTTTATTTCACTGAGCTAGGTAAGTCAAGATCCAATCTACATCACTAAAACACCAGGATAGATGGTGGCAGAGCTTCCCAATGGGAAGTTCCAATGAAAATTATTCTAAGGTTGACTCTTTTTATTACCTCTACATATGCCAGTCTCTTTAGTTAGGTTTTACAACCATCTCTCACTGGTGTACCTAAAAAGTTCAGTAATAAGTCAATGAGTAGTATAATACTGTACTCTCCTCCTACTAAAACATGCTACTAATGGTGAATCAACAACATCATGTAACTGCACTGTTTCATCCTATCTCTAGTTAATAGCACAGCTTTTCAGGAAAAATGCCTAGCCACACTGCCTCGTGCCCAAAAAATAATGCGGAAGCTGAGTGGCCCCTGAAAAATTTCGATTTTAACTCATGGACTCCAATAACAGCACATAAAGATGTATCCCAAAAATCACCCTTAAGATTTTCTCCATGACACGTTTCAGGCAGCATATTTACAAACAATTTTCTATTCTTTTCTACAGTTTTATACCCTCATGACATACTGAACAATGTTTTTGCAGTGTGAGTACACAAGGAGTAAGCAAACGACCAAATCTTAGCCCACCAAAAATCTTAAAATGTACTCAAATTCTCTGGTAAAAAGGTCACCATCTGAAGTAAAACTGAATGATTATAAACATATTTGCAAGCACTGAAAAATATTACAATGAAAAAGCGGCAGCTACAGTAAGAATTACAAATTTAAAAACCCATATTGCATAAACACAATACGAAGTAGATTCAGATTATCCTTAAGAGAATAAAACAAAAAAAAATCCAAAGACAATTTCAGAATTTCATCTGCCCAATAAAACAACAAAAAAATAAAAGTCCCACAAGCTTTTTACTGCAGCTCTTAACCAATAGCAAAGAGGTGAGATGATTAAGCTAACTGCCAAAGATATAGGAAGAAGAAAGCAATGGTCTGGAAAGAGACTTGATTCTTATCAAAATTTTAATACAATTACCAATAAAATTCAAAAACAGCAATTATTTAAGAATGTTTTGCCTTCAATATTCTGCTGAGGTAAGCAGTCCTATGCTTGAGTTAACTTTTAAAATGAAAATTACATCTATTAATATGCTTTTTCCGTAAGTCAATGAAAATTCACAAACTGGTAAAATTTAACATCAGCATCTACCAGCCAAACATTAAAAACTTTTCGATCAGTTTTGCTTCAAGATCTCAGTTCACTGTTGGTATGATAAAAGATGTTAATTAAAACGTAATCCAATATTAATGATAATCACTCAACTCGTAGACGCTGACAGAAATACGCTACAGAAATACGCTGGGGGTATTTTACAATTCACAACATTTGAATCTCTGAGTGTTTTCATCAACTACTTAAACCAGGGGTTTACTTTTAAAACAATTTTTCAAAATGCATATGGGTGCGAAGACAGCCAGCAATCTGTAAGAAACGTCTTTGATGGTTCAAAATTCCTAGGTGAGACGAGGAGCGACTCATTAAGCTAAGTTTAGATCCGGCCCTTTTGTGGTGAGCCCAGGAAAAGGGTTTAAAAATTGTGGGGGCGGGGGGGGGGGAACAGTTCGAAATTCAGGACGTGGGGTAAACGCCGATGCCTAGCAGCACCGGCTCTTCCCTATTCGCGCACTGAGAGGTCACGACGTAGTAAAGTTTGGTTTCACAAGCGGGCTTGGACACTATTGACAAAAGCAAAGTCTTCCAAGTAAAGCGAACTTGGGGGTCGGAGAGCGCCCGGAAGCCCAGCCAGACACGTTTCCACTGCAGGGAGGGGGTGCCTGTGTGGCGACTCGGTCGTGGAACCTCTAGCCTCAACACCCCCCCCCCCCCCACCGGACCCCGCACCCGGCAGGGGACAAGCTTCGCCGGCTGAAGCGGCGGGGAGGCGGGTAGGCCACAAGGAGGAAATGGGACAGAGTGTCGACTGTGAGGCGGCGGCGGCCGAAGCGGGGCCTCCTTCGCGGGGTAGCGAGAAGGAAGGGGGGGCCCTCCCCGCCGCAGCTTCCCCTGCCTCGAGAGGCAGCTCCAACTTTCCTCCAAGCGCAGAACGCCGCCTGGGCCGCGCGCGATTCCGAAACTTTGTCCGCCCTCCTGTCGCCCCGGGCCCGCTCCTCCGCTCTGCGCCGGCCCGTAACAGCCCCCACTTCGTCCGGACAGCCGCCTGAGCCCATCCGCCCCCGGGGTCGGCCCGTGTTTACCTCAGGCCGAGGTCGAGGCGCTTGCTCCGGCGGCGGCGGCCCCACTGCAGGTCCCTAGGTCCCCGTCACGACGCCAAGTTCCCCAACATGGACTCCTTCGTCCGCTTTGAGTTGTTCCGGGGGCCGCTGGAGCGCCGGCTCTACCGGCCGGGTCGGGAGGTGGCGGCGGAGCAAGGAGAGGACCTGGGCTGCGCTGCTCCGCGCGACTTGCGCCACCGCTGCTCCCCCTCCCCCCGCCTTGTCTGGCCTCCTCCCTCCCCTCCCCGCGCGTGCCCTCCCCCTTTCTCCCCCTTCGCTCCGCTCCGCTCAGCCGCGCCGCCACATGTCGGCGCGCTACGGTGACGACGGCGGCAGCAGCACCCGCAGCCCTCTCCCTACTCGCTTGTTGGGCCCTGCGCGTACCGCTGCAGCGCTCAACAGGACCACTGGGGGGCGCTGGCAAACCACCCTTAGCGACGAGGAACGTGGCGGGCGGAGTGACGTCACGCGGCCTGTGAGCGGGAGGGAGGACGGCAGCGAGTGGCGCGGGCTTCTGGGAAACGTCTTCCGCAGGCTGTCATCCTCCCACGCGGCGGACTCTGCGCAGGCGCAGTGTGTAAGGCGCTCGAGTTGGCGCTGCTTTGGCGGCGCAGTCGGCTAAGACGCCGTGGACAATGAAGGAAGCCCTTGGGGACCTGGACGTGAGATGGTTTGCGTGGCTTTTGCTACCCTATCTTTCTGGTAATCTGATATTGAAGAATGCTATTATGTTGTTTGGCGGTGGATTGAGTTTTCACCCAGCACCGTTGCCCACCTGAAATACATCCTACAGAGAGGTTGAAGTGTCCCTAATTTGTAAACCCAACTCTTTTTTCGTCCTGGCGGGCATTTAAAAAATGCCTAGGGGAAAGGTTCTCCCTGTGGCTCATCGAGCCTAGGATATCCCCTTATCTTAATTCCCACAACGAAAAATTAAAAACTTGATTGTGAATAGAGGACCTCCACTTTGTGGTCAATGACGTGATCATTCAATAATTTGTCGGGACCTGCGACGTGGAACATGTGTGCCTTGTTTATTTCCCGTCGGGTCGTTAGATCTTAGGTTTTACTTCAGAAACACCTTTACACTTTTTCAAAGCCACTGACTTCAACCTCGTAGTTTGGCGTACAGTTTCTGCACGCCCCTGACTGCTCTTCCCGCGCCGGCATCCACCCCTCTTCTTCCAGGTGGCCCTTCCAGTCCGGGGCCCCCGCCGTCGTCCAGCTAACAGCTCCCGCGGGAGGCGGCCAACCTGGTTTACCCCAGGTCCCAGTCACATCCAGCCTTGCGGCTCGCATCTTTCCCTGCTGCCAGCCCCCTTCCCTTTCTGTGCGCAGTGCGCTTCCCTAACCACGCCAAGCCTTGCCCAGAATGACAATCCTCCCCGCTTTCTCGATGCCCCGCCGGCTGGCCACTTCGTCGCCCTCGCCCAAACCAGGCCGGTTGCCGTGTCCTCCCCACCCCCCAGCTCCCCGTACTGTGAGGTCGCTTCTATAGCACCGTCATCCTATGCATCGTGTTCGGTCTGCTCCGTGTCTGCCCCACACTGCCAATGTCTTACCACTTTCACAACAACAGCTCCTGGCACAGTGCCTGTCACTCGGTAAGAACTTGGTAAATATTGCTGGAGGAATATATGAATAGCAGCCTTGTGTCTGTTTCAAAGTCTTTGGAGTTTTACAATGATACAAGGTTTGGAGATTTTGATGGGCTTCGCTGTTTGAAAAATTTGAGGGAACCATGATCTAGAGGAGTTAAAATGGTTTTTTCTGATGGTAGAACAAAATTTTTATCAAACGCCTTTCCCTGTCACTATTCTACAAGCACTGTAATGAGCCATCCAACAGAATTAGGGTGTAGCTTTGTCACGTACACATGCACATCTTCAACCGAGAGAATGCGACCCCCCCAGGAGTGTAACTTCAGATGGAGACTAATGGGGCAACATTCTTCTGTAGGTATTTTATGAAAATATATTTATTTGTTAAGAAAGTGTTCATCCTTAAGTTTAATTAAAGGTTAAATGATAATATCTGCCAATAGAAAACTATTAAAAAAAAACAATAGCACAATACCATTTCAGCAAAACTAAGCAATATGAATTGGGTTTTTTTTCCCCTCCTGGGGCCATTTCCTTTTTATAATTTTATTTTCATCATGATAAGTGTACTCAATCCCTACCCACCTCCCCTCTGGTAACAATCAGTGCTCTATACTTAAGAGTCTGTTTCTTGGTTTGTCTCTTTCTCTATGTTCTTTTGTTTTGTGTCTTAAATTCTACATTTGAATGATATCAAATGGTCTCTGTCTTTCTCTGACTTATTTCATTCTTTTTTATGGTTGAATAATATTCCATCGTACATATATATACCACACTTTCTTTATCCACTCATCCAGCAGTGGACACTTAGGCTACTTCCATAGTTTGGCAATGGTAATGATGCTGCAGTAAACATAGGGGTGCATTTATCCCTTTAAATTAGTGCTTTTGTATTTTGGGGGTAAATACCCAGTAGTGCAATTCCTGGATCGTAGGGTAGTTCCATTTTTAATTTTTTGAGTAAGCGCCATACTGAACAACATGAATCTTTTGATCTATTTATTCTCTAGCAGATAATTAATTTCCACTTTTTTACAGTTGGCTTCAGGTATTATGTAAGCATGTTTTAAGAGAAAAATGCTCTTAATGCTAATGCACGAGTGGTTTCTACTTTCATGTGCAAACGGAAAAGAGGGTGGTTGTTTGTAATAGGCCATCTCTTGCCTCCCCAGGGAGAAGACTATGTGTATTTCTGTACATGCAGCATCCTCCTAATTATGTTTGCATGTGACAATTTGTTACTCTCTCTGTGGTTCCAATACTTTTTATTTACGATATAATAAAGAGATATGGAGTTTTAAATAAATGATAAACTGTAAAATGCAAGAGTAAAGATTGATATACCAACCATCACTGTCAACATTTAAAATTTGATTATAACCATAAATTACAGAAATGATACGCATCATAAAACAACCTTCAACTGAATGCCCAAATGGCTTGTTGTATTTTACCTGGTACTTAAAATATCAAACATGTCCCACAGCAACAGAAACCCATACTGGCATCTTTAAAAATAAAGGGTAATCAGTGTATTGATTTTGACAGAGCATTACCAGAGATAACTGCTATAATTAATTTTACTACTATAAGTTGAATGCAAAATAAAATTGAAATTAAGAAGTAGAATCACTGTGTAAAGACACTGAGTTAATATGGAAACATGACTCCAATATGGACTCTCACTTGATACCTTTGCAGTTTTGAACAAATTGCCTAAGTTTTTTGGTCCTCAATTTTAATATCTATTACAGTGGAAATTTTTATTTTAATGATCTCTGTGGCATTTTTATAACAGGAGTGTTTGAATTCCAAGGGTGTACAGTTTAAGATTCTTATAAGGAAAAAAAAAAATATATATATATACACACACACACACACAATATCTTTGTAGGGAATGAAAAATACATGCCATGGGGAAAAGTTAGTTTACAGGAATTTAAAAAAAAAAAAGGCAAAACGGTTTATCCCTGTTTTCACAACTGTGAAGAATTTTAATCAAAATGATACTGATTACCCATTTTCTATGTGGAGTTAAATTTATTTCAGCACTAATCAATTGGGCGTCTACTATGTCAGAGGTGCTGTGAGGTGGTTATAGAATGAATGGCCAGTGTCTCAGAGATAGTTTAGTGGGTACAGATAAGACAAGTACAAAAACTAAGAAACAATATAAGTGTCATAAAAAGAATAAAAACAAAAGGGCTGGGTGGGAAAGGGAGTGTCAAATGAGGGAGAGAATACAAAAAGGACCAAGGACAATTTCATAGAAGACCAAATCTGAGCAAAAACATAGGTATTATTCCATATTGAAAAGTCCAGTTTCTCTCAGGTTGGTCTCCCATTCCCCACAGCACCTCTTACCATTTTTTGCAACTCCCCTCAAGTCTCAACCTCATAGTCACTGCCGCGGAGCCCCTCAACCCTGAGCCCAACAAAAGATCTCACCATAGCCTTTAACTTCCTCCCCTTCTTTCCCTATCCGTACAAAATCTGTCTCTAACTGTCCATATTCACACACACTTGTTTTCCTCCACCACAGAGGAAGTGCTAGGTGTTGCTTAATGCTTAGCCTTCTACTTGTGCTGTAGATCTGTTTTTCCCAGACTCTGGGATTTATAGACCATTAACATTTCTAACAGTTTAGGAACTGACACAGGCAGGGCTGCTAACTTTTTAATGTTGATGAATAACAGTATACATTTTCAAAGTCCTCCCATTTCTTATCACCTGGATTTCCTTTTTAAAACATGCACTTTCAACACTAAAGAACTAAGTTTTTATTAACTGTGCTGTTTATTTGCATTTCCCCGTGGAACAGTGAAGCTATCACAGTCTTGGTACTCTTGGGATTCTGCTCTGAAATGGATCCTCTCCATCCCCTCAGGGCCCACCCTATGGGTTACTCTGTCTTCAATATTTTCAATCTCTTCTTTACCGGAGATTAACTTCTCTTTCTTCTCTCTAAATCTAAAAATGGTTTATATCTAAGACTACTTCCTCATTTCACTTTCTACTCATTTAAAAGGTAATAAGCATTCGTTTTAACAATTCAGACAACACAGAAGTATAATAGTACATTCAGAAGCAAATAAAGAAAAGGATAGTTTTCCTCTCCCCATCCCAATCCTAGATAAAATGAGTGTTAAAAGATTAATGATTTGGGGCACCTGGATGACTCTTAGTTTTGGCTCAGGTCATGATCTCATGGTTCAGTTCATGGGATCAAGCCCCACATGGGGCTCTGCTCTGACACCGTGGAGCCTGCTTGGGATTCTTTCTCTCCCTCTCTCTGCCCTAGCCCCGCATTTTCTCTCACAAAATAAATAAACTTAAAAATATTGTTTCTCTCCATACTTTTCCCAATGGTTATAGAAACACATATAAATAGAAGTTTTGATTTTTATAAATAATGAATCAACATTTTTCTGCACCTTTTTCTTACTGAAGAGTTTATCATGGACACTCTGATCTACCTCATTCTTTTAACTAGCTGCACAATAAACAATGTGCCATAATTTTTTAAGCTATTCCTTTATTAGTAGGTAATGTAGATTTGTCCAGATTTTGTACCATTATAAACAATGCTAGAATGAGTATCCTTATATGTGTATCTCTTTTAAACTGTGCAGTTTCTTTCTACAGAATCAAATCCTTAAAGTGAGATTGTTGAGACAAAAAATATGTGCACATTTTGATAGATACTGCCTGTAGAGGTTATATATGCATTTTGCTTGTTTTGACACCCAGTATCCATCTCCCCTTTTTCTGGTAACAGCACCTCATTATCTTTAGATGAATTAGTCTTCCTCTATTAATCTGTGGATTTACAAATGGCATGGACTCCTCCATTGGCTTCTCTATTTGGTCAATAAGAGTATAATATCACACTTTATAGGTATAATAGTCTATATTTCAGGGATGGGCACATGACTCCATTGAGGCTAATAAGAATTAGATTAGGGACTTTTCTTCTCTGCCAAATTGTTGCTATAAGGATATAAGCTCTATTTGTGAAGAGAGACCTGTACTGAAAATGATTTTCACTCAGAGGAAGACAGAACTAAGACATGGAAAGAAACTAGATTCCAATGATAACATTCAAGTAGATTCCATCTAGCCATGTCTCGATTTTCAGTTATGTGACTCTGTAAATAACTTTTGCGGGGGGTGAGTTGGGTTTTCTGTTACTTGGGACCAAAGATGTCTCGAGTGAGACACTGCCAGATTACCTCTAGAATTACTGCAGTTCACGTGCCAACCAAAAGGTAAAAGAATGTCTATTTATCCATCTCTTGCCAGGACTGAAGCATGAATCTTAAACTTTTGTCAATGTAATGTGCATTAAATGCTATCTTGCTGTTACTTCAATTAGTGTTTCCCTGAGTACTGATAGGACTGAACTTTTTTTCATGTATTTTTGGGTTGTGTGTATAGCCTTTGTATGTTTTCATACTATTTGTCTTCATCTTTTTCTGGTCTTTTTATAGGATTTTTTTTGTCAGAGCTCTTAACCCTTGGTGTTCCATATATGTAGGTACTATTTTTTATCATAATCATCTTTTGACTTTGTTCATGGTGGCTTTTGTCATAAGAAAGTCATAATTTTTATACTGTCAAACTCATCCATTCACTCTTAAACCCACAACAATTAGGCTTATGTCACCACCACTCCATTGAAACTGCTCCTCAAAAAAGTCACCAGTGACCTCATACTTACAAGGTGCAACAAACTATAGTCCTTAGCAAGCAGTTGTTATCTTGTATTGACTGCCTAGTGTGTACCAGGCTCTGTGCTAGGCATAGGTGGTATAAATAAGATACTGTTCTTGCCCTTAAAGACTTGACAATTTAGTGCAACAGTCAAGCAAATGAAATATTTCAATATGTAATTGATGCTGATGTTGAGTTTGTGTTATGGGCTGAATTGTGTCCCCCAGAGTTCATGTATTTAAGTCCTAATCCCTAGCACTTCAGAATGTAATTGTATTTGGAGACAAGGTCTTTAAAGAGGTGATTAAGTTAAAATAAGGTCCTTAGGGTAGGCCCTAATCCAATATGACTGGTTGCTTATAACAAGAGGAGATTAGGACATAGAGATGTATGCATGCAGAGGGAAAACCATGCAAAGGCAGGAGAAGATGGTCATCTAAACTAAGGAGAAAGGCCAACGTCTTAATCTCAGACTTCTAGCCTCTAGAACTGTGAGAAAATAGACTTCTCTGCTTTAAGCACTCTGTGCTGTGGTACTTTGTTATGGCAGCCCTAGCAAATGAATATATCTGTCTCCACAACATCCCTTCCATCCCTCCCCATCTGTGTGGTTGTAGAAGGCAAAGATTAAAACATACCAACAATTCCAGGAGTGAACTGATTATTTTAAAGCACTCAAGGTAATCCCATACCTCTTGCCAGTAAGTGGCTTAAGAAACCCAGCCTTTGACCAATTTGTGTCTCTGAACCTTGAATTGCTAGTGACTCTGAGAAAGATTTTTCCTTATTCTTTAAATAAAGCTACTAAAAGCCTGTTCTCTTTCCATTTGGAATGTGAGGGCTGAGAATATAAACCCTGGAATTACTGCAGCTACTGTCAATGTGAACAAAGCTAGCTCTAGAATAATGCTGATTTTGTGGAAGGCAGAGCAGAGAAATGGAGCAAAACTGGGTCCTTGACACCATTAATCCACTGAATCAAATCAATCCTGATACCTGTGCAGTTATGTGAACCAATAAAGCCCCTTTTTATTTAATAAATTTTGATTTTTTACAAAAGGTCTTAACAGTTATAAGGTACATAGGGAAGGGGAACTTCTCACAGGTCACATTCCCTAGGAAATACACTTTGAGATGAAGGCTCAGGGACAGAAATTTCATTGGGGAGTGCTCTTGGGATCCACCTGTGGAAAGAGTAAAGGAAGTAAGATTGAACAGAGGAAGAAGTTGTGTTGTGATGCAATCCAGCAAAGACCTCAGCCTTTCTACAGAGAGCTCTGAGGACTTTACGCTTACCTCAGTGACCAGTCATTTTTTCTGTGCCCAGAAAAGTAATCTTCTTGAGCTTACTTGAACTTGAAGTAAATTCTGAAGTAGGATTCAGTTGAAATCTATCATCCTCCAATACTTCTAGCAGCAGGTGGAATGATTTCAGTCCTGGATGGGGAGATCTCTGCAGTGTACCATGATATCCATGGCCATCAACCCCTTTATATATATAATACATTCTAGGAGAATCTCTTCCAAAGTTCTATCAGATCTCTTTTCCTGGAGAAATTTATTAGAAAAAGCGTTGGTGGGATTAATTACAGCCCTTAAAGCTATTCTTGGGGCCATAATTGAGGTTGATCATCTCCTTTCTCTGCCACCCATTCTAGATTCCCCTCACCCTCTGCTTGTCAAGGTAGCTTATTTAGTGCAATGACCTAGACCCTCTTCCCTCAGAGGACTTAGCCATTGATCACCAAGTCCTTCTCAAGTTGTGGCTGTTGCACTTATCCATGTACTACCTAAGTTGGTCAAGTGGAAACCAAGATACCCAAATGGATTACCTGAGTATGAAATGTATTCTTTCCTGTCTCTATTGCATAACAGCTGCCCTACTGAAGATCAGGTTCAATTATACTCTCCTGCTGGTTTCTTGGAATGAAGATCCTAAAGTGACCAGGAGTAGCTGGGGTTTAATGGGACTTTTCCTGAGGTTGCCAAAACCTCTAACCACTGTGGAAAGAAGGTTAAAAATCCTGCAAATGAATCTCTGGTAATCAGTGTACAGAAATATTCCTACTTGCATGCTACAGCTACTGCACCCATGTATTCGCCATATTGGGAACCCTGTACTGTATAATGAATATCAATTTAGAGTTTACCTTGAGTCCTGGAGGATGATGTCCCTCATCACAAGGTATCCTTTGCAAGCTAGCACCTCAGCTGAATCTTCCAAGGGTCATTCCAGTGCTCTATGAGTCTAGCAGTTTGTCTAGATGGTATAGTTTATGAAAAGATCAGTGGATCCCATATACGCACTGCTATACTAATGCCCTGGTCATTGGACCAAACACTTTAAATTCTCAGTAGTACTAGCTAAGACACTTAAGCAATAGGTCTAACTTGGAATATGTTTATATTCCAGTCAAGATAGATTGATACTACTTCCAGGGTGGAACAAGTCCAGTGTAGACAACTTGCCACCAAGTACCTGGTAGGTCTTCTAAAGGGATGGTGCCATATTGTGGGCCAAGTATTGATGGGTCTTTGTTGCTGGAAAGTCAGATATTTGACAGTGACAGTAGATAGATAAGCCTTGGTAAGTGGGAGCCCACGCTATTGGGCCCATGTATAATCTCCATTCCTGTCTCCATTCTTATTGTGTGCCTGTTGTACCAATACTGGTGTAACTAATGGCAGAGACTCAGTGATGTTATCTGGACAAGTTATTGTTTCTTGTTGTTGTTTAGTCCCTCTTCTGTAATGGATGCTCTCTGTTGGGCATTAACATGTGAAACAAAAATCTTCACATCTCATATCCACTTTTATAGATTCATCCGTACGCCTCTTTCCCAGACCCCTTTATCTCTTGTCTTTCTCCCCACAGACTCTGACCAAGCAGACAAGCCTTTTGCCAGCACCCATAACTTTCTACTCAAAGTAAACTATCAGATGCACAAGTCAAAACTCTGCCCACTTAAAGGTATTCTCCTCTCTGCTGTTTTCAGGGCCACCCCTAAGTGGCTGCCTGTGGCACTTGGACATTGGGACGGCCACATTTAGGTCCCCTACATCCTAGGGTACCAATGGAAGAAAGGAAGGCCAAGCCAAGCATGAGAAATAATCTTTATTGGACCCAAACCAGGAGTTCATAGGTCTTGAGGACCTCTTTGTATTTGTCAGTTGTGTTCTCTACATTCTTCTTGGCCTGTTTCACCTGCCTCATGAACTACCACTTTTTTCTACAATGAGTCTTGGCCGTCTCCTTTCTCTTCTCCTCTAGGGTGGCTATCATGGCCTGTACTTCCAGGAGAACTTGCAAGCCAGGTGCCTCAGGTAGGCAAACTTCTGAGTGGGCTTCAGGTGCACAACCTTAGGGCAGTAAAAACCACCATCCACTTTTTCTTATGAGGTAGGGGTGATGGGACCAGGAGTGGGATCCTGTTAAATACCCTGAGGCAGTCCAGGGTGGCTGGACCTTACTTGGCCTTGAGCAGCAAAATGCCTTGTACCGTTCTTTCAACAGATGTAGCTAGGGGACTGGAAGAGGTAGGGCCCACAGGACGAGTTGGTGTTCATGCATTTGTGGAAGAAGACCCAAGTATTGCAACTTGTTTCTGCAGAAATTGCCAGAAATATGGATGCCCTCACAGTGCATGACCACCAACCTCCTGCCTGGAAGTCTTGGCCATCAGGCTCACTTGACAACACAGGAGATGGCCTTGGCTATCCATGTACCACGACTAGCCCCAACACCATCTTTGGCAGCTGCCTGGGAAAGGCCAGTAACTATTCAATGAAAGATAGTTAAGACTCCAGGGGTGCCTGGGTGTCTCAATCAGTTGAGCATCCAATTCCTGATCTCAGTTCATGATCTCATGGTTTCTGGGTTCAAGCCCCACGCTGGGCTCTGTGGTGAGTGGAGCCTGCTTGGGATTCTCTTTCTCTCCCTCTCTCTCTGCCCCTCTGGTCGTGTGTGCTCACTCTTTCTCTGTCTCTCTCTCTCCTTCTCAAAATAAATAAAAGATAAACTTAAAAAAAAAAAAAAAGGCATTTAATTCTCCATTGCAGACAATAGGACCTCACTCCAGAAACCTAGGAATCTATGTTGTGATTCTCCCACTGGGACTTGCCATAAACTTTTAAATTTATGTATAGACAAGAAAGTTCAAATATGCAAACACATAAAGAGGAAAGCAAAAGCCCTTATAAATCTCATCATTAGAGACAATTCTTATCATCAACATCCTAGTGAGCATCTTTTTAGATCTTTTTCTATTTATTTACATAAATAAAACTACCTATGTAATTACTGTTGTGCAATCTGCTTTTGATTCAACTATGTCAGCAAATCTAGATATACATCCTTCCATTGTTTGGATATATCATAAATTGCTTAACTAGCTTGTTGTAGATAATGAGTTCTTAACTGGATGGTACTGCCCTCTAGAGTATGTTTCGTGTATAGAGTATTTGCATATTGAAATACATATTTTGTTACTAATCGCTTTCCTTTTATTTCTCTTTAATATTACAGTTAGTATATTTTGTTGTAGATATCTATGACTTTCATTTTAGGACTATAAATGAAGTGTTAACAAAAATATTTATTATAAAAAGGGGACTGAGTTGGCTAGGGTTAAGAAGCATTGTTTATAGATAGGCATAGAGTATTTCCAATTTTCAATGTTACAAAGCATGCTCTAATGAACATCTATATGCCTTCATCCTTTGGAGTAGGTTTGCTACATTAAAGGGTACGTATGTTTAAAATTTTGACACATTGCACTAATTTACCATACACCAACGGGAGATGAGAATGCCAGTTCCCTCATATACTACCCACCAACAGCAGTGTAATCCTGATGTCTGTAGAGGTTGCTCTTTTCATAAGGGCTATATAAAATTTTCTTAAAATTCATATTTTAAGGGCACCTGGATGGCTCAGTTCGTTGAGCATCCATCTCTTGATTTCAACTCAGGTCATGATCTCACAGTTTGTGGGTTTGAGCTCCACATCAGGCTTTGAGCTGACTCAGAATGCTTAGAATTCTGTCTCTCCTCTCTCTGCCCCTCCCCAGCTCACTGGTGTGTGCGCTTTCAACCACTTTCTCTCTCAAAATAAATAAATAAACTTAATTTAAAAAAAAACTCATATTTTATGGGGCCCCTGGGTGGCTCAGTCAGTTAAGCATCCGACTTCAGCTCAGGTCATGATCTTGCGGCTTGTGAGTTAGAGCCCCACGTGGGGCTCTGTGCTGTCAGCTTGGAGCCTGGAGCCCACTTCGGATTCTGTGTCTCTCTCTCTGCCCCTTTCCTGCTCGTTCTCTGTCTCTCTCTCTCTCTCTCAAAAATAAATAAACATTAAAAAAATTTTTTAACTCCTGTTTTACACTCTAGGATAAATCTAGAGTCTTCCTCATGATTCTGAAAGTTGTAGGAACTTACTTTATTCCTAGTCACTTCTGGTTTTAATTTCTCACTTAACTAATTTCTCTTTCTCTTCTGTATTTGCTTGCCTGTTTGTTTGTTAGTAACAGCTATATTGGGATATACGCCACACAACATACAATTCACCCATTTAAAGTATACAATACAATATTTTTTGGTATATTCACAGAGTTATGCAAGCATCCCCACAATCAATGTTTTAAGCACATTGTTTTCATCACCCCCTTCCCCCAAATCCTATACCCACTAGCAATCACTCCTCAACTCTCCAGCCCCCCAGGCCCAATCCTTTAGACCTAGGCAACACATGTAACACTACTTCTTCTTTTGTTCTTTTAAATTTTATTTTGTGGAATAATATTCTGTCATATGGATATGGCACATTTTATTTATCTGTTCATCAATTGATGGGTATTTTGGTTGTATCCACTTTTTGGCTATTATGAATGATGCTGTTATGAATATTCATGTACAAGTTTTTATGTGAACATATGTTTTTACTCCTCTTGGGTAGATACTTATAAGTGGAATTGCTGGGTCCATATGGTAACTCTGTTTAACCATTTGAAGAACTGCCAAACTCTTTTCCAAAGAAGCTGTACCATTTTATATTCCCATCAGCAGTGTATGAGGATTCCAATTTCTCCACACACTCAACAATACTTGTAACTCTGTGCTTTTGATTACAGCTGTTCTATCGAGTGTGAATTTGTATCTCATTGTGATTTTAATTTGCCTTTCTTTGATAGCTAATGACGTTAAACATCTTTTCATGTATTAATTTGTCTGTATATCTTTGGAGAAGTGTCCATTCAAATCATTTGCCTATTTTTAATTGGGCTATTTTTCTATTATTGAGTTGTGAGCTCTTTATATATTCTAGACACAAGTCCTTTATATTTTATCATATATTTGCTTTGTAAATATTTTTCCCACTCTATGAATTATCTTCACTTTCTTTTTTTATTATTTATTTGTTTTGAGAGGTGTGAAGGGGCAGAGAGGAAGGGAAAAAGAGAATCCTGAGCAGGCTCTGCACTGTAAGCATGGAGCCCGATGCAGGGTTCCATTCCATGAACCATGCAGTCATGACCTAAGCTGAGATCAAGAGCTGGACACTTAACTGACTGAACCACCCAGGCATCCCTTATCTTTTATTTCTTGATGGTGTTCTTTGAAGAACAATTTTTTTTTAATGTTGATGATGTCCAATTTATCTATTTTTTTCTTTTGTTGCTTGTGCTTTGGTGTCATATCTAATAAACCATTGACTAATCCAATATCACCAAGATATATACTTATATTTTCCTGTAAGAGTTTAATCATTTTAGCTCATACATTTAGGGCTTTGATCCATTAATTTTTGCATGTATATGCATAAATTTTATGTATATGCACCTTCAATCTTTTGCATGTGGATATCCAGTTTTCCCAATATCATTTACTGAAAAGACTTCCTTTCTTCATTAAATTGTCATGGCTTCTGTGTCGAAAACCAATTGGCCATAAATGTGCAGGTTTATTTCTGAACTCCTCAATTCTATTCCATTGATCTTTATGTCTGTCCTTATGCCAGTTGATCTTTTGTCTTGATTACAAATAGGTTTGTAGTAAGCTTTGAGGTTGGAAAGTATAGGTCCTTCTTCCACTGTGTTCTTTTTCAAGATTCTTTCGGTTATTCTGGTTCTCTTGAATTTTCTTAAGAATTTTAGGATCAGCCTGTCAATTTCTGCAAAAAAGGCAGTTGGGATTTTGATAGTGATCAGGCTAAATCTATAGATCAGTTTGGGGACTATTGCCATTTTAACAGTATTAAGTTTTCCAGACCAGCACATGAGATGCCTTTCCATTTATTTAGATCTTTAATTTTTTCAACAATGTTTTTATAGTTTACAGAGTATAGGTTTTGCCTTTTTTTTGGTTAAATTTATTACTATTATTTTTTGGATGCTATTGCAAATGGAATTGTTCTCTTTCATTTTCGGTTTGTTCATTACAGGTATATAGAAATACAATTGATTTTTGTGTATTGATCATGTATCCTGAAATTTTGCCGAAAACACGTATTAGTTCTAATAGTTTCTCAGTGGATTCCTTAGGATTTTCTGCATACAAGATCATGTCATCTGTGAATAGAAATAGTTGTACTTCTTCCTTTCCAATTTGATGCCTTGTATTTCCTTTTCTTGCCTAATTGCCCTTGCTAGAATCTTCATGACACTCTTGAATAAAAGTGGTATGAGCTTACATCCTTGTCCTTGATCTTAGGGGGAAAGCATTCATTGTTTCATCATTAAGTATGATGTTAACTGTGGGTTTTCACAGAAGTTTTTTACATTGCTTAAGTTCCTTCTCTGTTTAGTTTGTTCACTACTTTTATCATGAAAGGGTGTTGGATTTTGTCAAATACTCTTTTTGAATTTATTGAGACAATCATGCCATTTTCTCCTTTATTCTAATGTTATGGTATATGAATTGACTTTTTGGATATTAACCACCTTGCATTTCTAGGATAAACCCACGTGATCAGGGTGTACAGTCCTTTTTTTGTGTTGCTGGATTCGGTTTCCTAGTTTGCCTCTGTATTTTGCAGTTTATTCTTTATCAGTGTTCAGGTATTAGCCCAAATATAGGGCACAGCTGTTTCTCATTAATTTTTCTCCAAATATCACTGTAGTGATCATTTCTCATTTATTCTGGTACCTAGAATCTGAATTCTGTCAGTCTTGATAGGGATCAGGAATTAGAACAATTCACTTTTGCAATCTCCCTTGTTGCTATGGCAGAGGCATATGATCAATTGGAAACACTTAGTTTGTATATAATTTGGGATCTAATGACACTAATAGGTTAAATTCTCTCACTGTTGCTCTCTCTCTTTCTCTGCACACTGTTAAGTGTTTCCCTATCAGAACCAGGTTTGGATATGATTTGGGTCTTTTTACCAGCTGCTTACTCCCAAGCCTAGTTCTCAAGCCCTCCTAGTGCTTTGATGAGCTGCCCAATATCCTTGTATTAAATCCCTTTATTATTAATTCAACCAGAGTCCATTCTTACTAACATTAACTAGTAGATATAGGCAAGGCATTACTGTTACTTGACTTGTACTACTAATTTAGGAGATTATGATAGTTATTGCATCAAAGAACCATACAGGAAATAATTTAAAATTGAATATTTGACTTCTCTTTTTTAAAAAAGAACCTTGGCCATTTCTCCTAACACAAGCTCTAGCTTTCCGCAAGTGCTTTATTCCATTCTCTTTATTTTTAATTCTTCCTAACACATCCCAAAATTCCTGTTCATTTTTTAAGTAGAGACTTTATCTAATTCTGCTTTCTCCTGCCAGTCCCAGATAAGTTATCAAGATCTTTTTGTAAATAAAAACAGCTTTTTTCTTAAGACAAACCAGTCACATAATTTTTTTCATTCCATCACATTGGGTATTCCATGTTTTATTGTAACAAATGACGAGTAACAAAGGATATTACACTTGTAAAAACTTGCATTCATTGGATTATTCCATTTTTTTATTTAAAAAGCTCTTTTTAATGTTTATATTTGAGAGAGAGAGACAGACAGACAGAGTGCAAGTTGGGGAGGGCAGAGAGAGGGAGACACAGACTCCGAAGCAGGCTCCAGGTTCTGAGCTGTCAGCACAAAGCCCAATGCAGGGCTCAGACTCACAAACCGTTGAGATCATGACCTGAGCTAAAGTCGGACGCCTAACTGACTGAGCCACCCAGGCGCCCAGGGGTATTCCATTTTTTAAAATTATTTGGAGACTAACATTTCCTTTGGAAATTGCCTGTGATTTTACTCCTTTCCCTATTGGAATATTTGTCTTTTTCTTGTTATTTTGTGAATTTTTTTAAAGTTTATTTCTTTATTTTGAGAGAGACAGAGAGCACATGTGTGTATGCATGCACTTGCCTGGCAGAGGCTCAGAGAGAGAGACAATCCGAAGCAGACTCCACACTCAGTGCAGAGCCCAGTGTGGGGCTGGAACCCATGAACCGTGAGATCATGACCTAAACCGAAATCAAGAGTCAGACACTTAATCAAATGAGCCACTCAGGCATCCTTATAAATACTTTTAAGCTCTATATACAGGGAGTATTAGTACATGATCATATTTGTTGCAGATACTTTCACCTGGTTGTTATTTGTCATCATCATTGTTTATGATGAAGTTTTGTTTGTTTCACCAAGTGGAAAATTGGTTTTATTTTTTAGGAAATAAAACCTCCTGGCTTTTATTTTATGGCTTCTGGATTTTGTGTCATGCTTAGAAAAGCTTCTCCCACTCACTGCCTCTGGCCCCAAGATCATATTTGTTTACCTATCTTTTCTTCTCTACCTGTACTTCATTAAAAATTAAGAAACTGAAGCCCAGATTGATAAAATGACTTGTTCATGATCATGCAACCAATTAAAGTTAGGAATAGTCTGCAGAGAAGATGGCAGTTCTTTTCAAAGCAGTCCTAAAGAGTGGTACTTTATCTAATTAAATAAAATTTTTTTAATATTAAGTGAGATTGTCACCCTTTAAAAATTTTGGCAATTTTCTAGAAGCTTGTTTAGGAAATAAAAAAAAAATACTCTCTCAAACACTGGTAACCCAAAAGACACAGTGGGTTTTATTAGACAATTATATACTCACTCTTGAGAAATTCCTTTATTAAAACATAAGAAAGAAAACATATGGGAACATTTGCATCAGTTTAATAAACCAGCCACTCCTCTGAAGTCTCATTTCCCTAGAGCTGTCCTATAATAGAGCCAATCAAAGACAGATTATTTTTTTTTAAAAAGGCTATATTCTTTCTTAAAATGGTATTTGGCATATAAAAATTATTTACACACTAATTTTCAGTTGACAGCAATACTGTTTCTTTTTAAGTTTATTTATTTGGAGACAGCAAGAGAGCACATAAGAGTGGGGGAGGGGCGGAGAGAGAGGGAGAGAGAGAGAAAATCCCAAGCAGGCTCTGTGCTATCAGCAAGGAATCCCATGCAGGACCTGATCCCATGAACTGTGAGATCATGACCTGAGCCAAAACCAAGAGTTGAATGTCTACCCAAATGAGCCACCCAGACACCCCTCTTATTTTTAACAAGTGTATTTGCACACCTCTCAAGGCGACAGAATGCTAACCTTCAATAGATCCACTGATTTCTGCTTTATATCATAGATTTATTTTTAAAATAACATAGCAAGTCTCTGAGATGAAGTCATTGTTAGAAGGATCTATTAATATATAGGCAAGCAATAATTGGTTATTTTCCAAATTAAACATTTTCCTAGGTGAATTTGGTTTCAAAATAATTTAGTCTTTATGCTTTCTATAACAATAAAAGCCTTTGTTGACTTTTTTTTTTTTTTTGACAAAGAGAGAGATAGAGAGAGAGAGAAAGCAAAGGAGCAGGGGAGGGGCATAGAGAGACACAGAGAGAGATTCTCAAGCAGGCTCCATGCTTAGAGTGGAGCCACCTTAGGGCTTGATCTCACGACCCTGAGATCATGACCTGAGTCAAGACCAAGAGCCAGACACTGAACTGACTGAGCCACCCAAATGCCTCTAACAATAAAAAATTTTAAATACAGTCTTTACTTTGATTAAGTTTTAACTTCCAAGAAACATCTTCAGAACCTGACTTATTGGAATATACCTTCTAACACTTATGATGAACAGTCAACAACAGTAAAGTAACTTTGGAATACAGAGCAGGAATGATGGACGATCACCATCTCACTTAAATATTTTTTCATGTATGCATGTTTTCTTTCAATATTTCTTTGTATAGTATACATTGCATATAGTTCAAATTTAAGTGTTAATAATTTTTTGTTACTAGTATGTGATAAAACTTTTGTTATTGACATTTGATTGACATGAATTAAATCACCACAGTATTCCTATGAGGATGTCTCCCAATTTAATTAACTATGTTTCTTTCCAACTACTAGAATATTTCAATTATGTCTTTGTTGTTTCTATTACACATACTTTAAAAAGGATTCAAAACTACATAAAAACAATACAAAGATAATTGAAATATAAATAAAGAAAGCTTTATACAAGGATTAATACATAAATATGCTAAAAACCCGTGTTATTTAATTAAGTATCTCTAAATTTCATTCCAGTATATACTTTCAAACAGCCATGTCTATCATAAGTCAACCTAAGTAAAAAAGTGTGAGCCTACAGATACTTAAGTGTGAGTCTACAAACTTTTGGGAGTGAGTATTTTTTTACAGAAATATTTACTGCCAACTGCTTTGAAAAAGGAAGTTTCTTTGTTTTGTTCAATATTGTCTTGGTCAGATTTTGTGTTTCAGTAATGCTAGCCTCATAAAATGAGTTGAAAAGTGTTCCCTTATTCTCTAATTTTTGAAAGTTTTGTATAATGTTAGTATTATTTCTTCCTTAAATATTTCATAATATTCACCAGTGAACCCATATGAGCCTGACATTTTCTTTGAACCAAGTTTTTATTTTATATATATATTTTTTGCAATAAAGCTTTAATTATGGTTCTTTATTTTTTATATATAATTTATTGTCAAATTGATTTCCATACAACACCCAGTGCTCATCCCAACAGGTACCCTCCTGAATGCCCATCACCCACTTTCCCCTCTCCCCCATCCTCCGTCAACCCTCAGTTTGTTCTCAGTATTTAAGAGTCTCTTATGGTTTGCCTCCTTCCCTCTCTGTAACTTTTTTTTTCCTGCTTCCCCTCCTCCATGGTCTTTGTTAAGTTTCTCAGGATCCACATATGAGTGAAAACATATGGTATCTGTCTTTCTCTGCCTGACTTATTTCACTTAGCATAATAATCTCCAGTTCCATCCACGTTGCTACAAATGGCCATATTTCATTCTTTCTCATTGCCAAGTAGTATTCCATCGTATATATAAACCACATCTTCTTTATCCATTCATCAGTTGATGGACATTTAGGCTTTTTCCATAATTTGGCTATTGTTGAAAGTGCTGCTATAAACATTGGGGTACAAGTGCCCCTATGCATCAGCACTCCTGATGCACTCGGTTAAGTGTCCAACTCTTGATATCGGCTCAGGTCGTGATCTTGCAATCATGGGATTGAGCCCCGCATCAGGTTCTGCACTGCGTGGAGCCTGCTTGAGATTCTTTCTCTCCCTCTCTCTCTGCCTCTCCCCTGCTTGTGCACTCTCTCTCTCTCTCTTAAAATAAATAAACTGAAAAAAAAAGATAATTTCTTTTCATCTTGTGTCAAATTTGGTAAGTTGGATTTCTTAAGGAAGTTGTCCATTTTGTCTAAGTTTTGAAATTGTTGGCATAAAATTATTAAAAATGTTCCCCTTCCTTTTTTTAGAATTTTACTTTTATTTTTTTATTTAAATTTTAGTTAACATGCAATTCAATCTTGTTTCAGGAGTAGAATTCAGTGATTCATCATCTACATAAAACACCCAGTGCTCATCACAAGAGCCGTCCTTAGTACCCATCACCCATCTAGCCCATCTCCCACCCACCTTCCTCCATCAACCCAGTTTGTTCTCTATCATTAAGAGTCTCTTGTGGTTTCCCTCTCTTCTCTTCCCACCCCCCACTTTCTCATATGTTCATCTGTTTCTTTTTTTCTTAAATTCTGCATATGAGTTAAATCATATGGTATTTGTCTTTCTCTTATTTTCCTTCTGATATCTGTAAAGTTTGTGGTGAGAACCCCTTCTTTCATGCCTGATATTGGTAATTTGTGCTGTCTTTCTATCTTGATCAGTGCAACTAAGACTTAAGTGATTTAACTGATCTTTTCAAAGAAAAGAATTGCCCCTATGACTTTTCTCAGTTATTTTCTATTTTACTGATTTCTGCTTATTATTAGTTCCTTCTTTCTACTCAAGGTTTGATTTGCTCTTAAAAAAAACTTTTGGGGCGCTTGGGTGGCTCAGTCGGTTAAGCGTCCGACTTCGGCTCAGGTCACGATCTCACAGTTCCTGAGTTCAAGCCCCACGTCGGGCTCTGTGCTGACAGCTCCAAGCCTGGAGCCTGTTTCAGATTCTGTGTCTCCCTCTCTCTGACCCTCCCCCGTTCATGCTCTGTCTTTCTCTGTCTCAAAAATAAATAAACATTAAAAAAAAAAAAAAAACTTTTGAAGAGGGATCCTTAAGTCATTGACTTTAACTTCTCTGATATAAACATTTTAAAGCTATAAACTTTATACTGAACACTGCTTTAACTGCATCCCACAAATTCTGATATATTGTGCTTTCAGTTTTGCCAAATTCTAAATATTTTCTGATTTCTTTTGTCATTTCCCCTTCATCCATGTATTTATAAGGGTGTTATTTAATTTCCAAATATTTGGAAGTTTCTTCGATAACATACATATCTTACTCTTACTGATTCCCAGTTTCACTGTTCTCCAAGAGCATAATTTCTCTGATGTCAATCATACAGCATTTACTGAGACATTGTCTATAGCCAACTGTATTTCTCTATCTTGATAAAAAAGTACCATGTGTATGTTAAAAGAACATCTATGCTGCAGTTGTTGAGTATAGTGTTCTGTATTAGGTCAGATAGATGATCGTGTGTTCAGCTCGTCCATGTTCTTACTGATATTTTACCTATTTGTTCCATAAATTGGTAAGAAAGAGATATTAATATCTCCACATGTATTTATGGTATTATCTTTCTCTTTAATTCTGTCAATTTCGCTTCATGAATTTGAAGCTCAGTTATTGAATTATGATTGTTATGTCTTCCTATGAATTGGCCCTTTTTTATCAGTTTGAAATGCCCCCTTATGTCTCTGGAAATACCATTTGAAGCTATTTAACGTACTAATTTGGCCACTCTATCTTTCTTGTACTTATAATTTCGTGTGGTTTTTTTCCTATTTACTTTCAACTCATCTGTTATTTATATTTAAAGTGTCTTGTAGAGAGCGTATGGTTGGGTCTCCCTTTATAAAAATCAATTCTGATAATCTTTGTCTTTAATTGGATTGTTTAGTCAATTAACATATAATACAATTATCAATATGATTGGATTTAGTTCCAATTTTATTATTTTGTTTACTGATTGTCCACCCTATTTGGTTCCTCACTTCTTCGTTTCTTGACATCTTTTGGATTATTTAATTTTTTTTTAAATTTCACTTCATTTTATCTTGTATTTTTAAAATTTTTACCTAGGCTTTATTTTATCTAGTCTTTTTAATTACATTTTTGCATTTTTTTTTAGTAGTTGCTCTAGGGATTACAATATATACCTTTAGTTTTTCACAGTCTACCTTGAATTAATATTATATCACTTCACAGGGTCACCTGGGTGGCTCAGTCAGTTAAGTGTCTGACTTCGGCTCAGGTCATGATCTCACGGGTTGGTGAGCTCCAGCCCCGCGTCGGGCTCTGTGCTGACTGCTCAGAGCCTGGAGCCTCCTTCAGATTCTGTGTCTCCTCCTCTCTCTGCCCCTCCCCTGCTCATGCTCTGTCTCTCTCTCTGTGTTTCAATAATAAATAAACTTTAAATAAATAAAAATATTATATCACTTCACATAAAATGTAAAAACTTTGCAATTGTATTGGTCCATCTTTTTGCTCCCTTATTGTCCTCTTGGCTATAATTGCCATGCGTTATATTTACATATATTAAAAATTTCATAAGAAAAAATTATAATTTTTGCTTTGAATTATCCTATGTATTTTAAAGAAATTAAGAGGAAAATAGCCTTTTATATTTATCCAGATATTTAGCATTTCTAATTATCTTCATTCTTTTCTGAAGATCTAAGACTCTCTGGTGCCATTTTTCTTCAGTGTAAAAAACTTCCTTCAGCATTTCTCACAGTGAAAATCTGATGGAGATAAATTTTCTGAGTTATTTTTTTATCCACATTTTTATTTTTCCTCCATTTTGAAGGGTATTTTCACTGGATAAAGAATTCAGTTTGATGAGTTTTTTATTGTTAGCACTTTGTGTTGTTCCAATGTCTTTTGGCTTCCATTGTTTCTGATGAGAAGTCAACCATTAACCATATCATCTATATGTTACATATCATTTTTCTCTTGCTGCTTTCAAGATTCTCTTTATCTTTTGTTTTCATCAGTTTAACTATAGTATGCCTAGTCATTATTTTCCTCATATTTATTATCCTTGGAAACTGGGGAGTTTCTTGTATCTGTATTTTTTATTATTTCAACAAATTGAGCACATTTTCAGACATTATTTTTTTAACTTTTTTTTTTTTCTGCTTCATCCTCTGTATTTTCCTTCTGTATATAACTTCAGTTTCTTAAATTTTGGACCTTTGGTATTGTCACACAGGTTCATGAATATCTGTTTATTTTCTTTCAATCATTCTTTCTCTGTTTTTCAGATTGGAGCATTTCTATTGATTTATTTTCCGGTTTACTGATTCTTTCCCTCTTTATCACCATTCTGCTGTGAAGACCATCCAATGAAGCATTTTTTGCTTCAGTTATTGTTTTTTTGTGTATTGGAGTTTCCATTTGGTTCTTTTTCATAATTTTTATTTCTTTTCTGAGACTTTCCATTTTTAGTTTATTATCATGAACTTTTCTTTACCTCATTAGGCATAGTTATAATAGCTTGATTAAGTGCTTGTCTGCTGGCTTCAGTCTGCTGGTACCAACATTTGAGTCATCTTTAAATTAGCCTCTATTCATTAGCTTTTCTTTGGTGAATACATCACAGTTTCCTGATCCTTTATATGTCATATAATTTTGCATTGTATCTTGAATATTTTGAATTTAATGTTGTGGAGATTTTGTTTTCTGTCATAGTCATCCAAAGAGTGCTGATCTTTTTGTTTAAGTGTGCAATTTATTCAGTTGGATTAAGACAGCAAACTCTTTGGTGACAGATCAAATTTCAGTTTAGTTCCTATATCTAAGTTATTTGCAGTGTATTCAGAGTTTGCAGGTCAGCTAGAAACTCGGTTTTATTTTAGAAACAGAATTTAGAGGTCTGTCTTTGGTTCTGTCTTTTTTAAGGTTCCACTCTCACCTTAATAATACAGGTTGCCCTGAACTCTGTATTTTGGGTCTTCAGGCCAGAAAGGCTACAGGTTATTGGAGCCCTGCACTGTGCCACAACTTTGGCCTGACCTCAGGCTAAACCATCTTCCACCCAAAAATGTAAAATGCCTGTGCCATTCTCTTCTAATTTTGCAATTTTCCTCCCCAAACTTCCTGTTGTTTTTTACTTACTCTTTAGAATCTTCAAGTTACTGTATTTTGTCCAAAGTTTATGTTATCTGTAGAAGAGTTAATGTTTTAGGAGCTAACTCAGTCATCTAAAAAATTCTCTATTCAGCTTTTTCTTTTGAAACATATTTAAAATTTTTTCTCAAATGCCCTCTTCAGACTGCAAAGAACATGGACATATGCAAAGAAAAAATTACTCCCCTTTTCCTCTCCTAGTCAGTTCCCACCTGCTTGGAAGTATCTATTATTAACAATATAGTCTATCTCCCTCCTTACCAGCTCTCCAGACTCACACGCAGTTATATTAAAATGTAAAGGATTTTCCTTTTTAAAAAATTGAATCGAGCTATACCTAATACTATGTAGCTTTCTTTTCTTAGTGTGTCTTAGATTTCTAGGTTAGCATAGACACATCTAATACATTTTTAATAACTCCAGAAGTCTACATTTTTGACTGTCCATATAGAACATTGGTAGATATCTTAAAGATAGAAATAACATTTCCCATCAGTTCTTGCAAGCTCAGACTTCAACCCTAGTCTGGATTAGCAGGAAGGAAGAAACAGCAACCTCAATATGGTTCTAGAATCCCTCTAGGTTAAAGAAGACTAGGGTTTCTTTCTACAGAGGATTAGAGTCACTACAGTGGAAATTGTGTAGTGTCTTCCTCATGCAAAAAAGAATTTTCTGAGAGTATTATAAATAATCAGCAAAACATAGAAGAGAATTTTACATTATTAAACCACTGATTGTGGTACCTGGGTGGCTCAGTTAAACATCAGACTCTCAATTTCTGCTCAGGTTCATGATCTCACAGTTTGTGAGACTGAGCCCCACCTGCTTGGGATTCTCTCTCTCTCTCTCTCTCTCTCTCTCTCTCTCTCTCTCTCTCTCTCTCGTGCATGCACGGGTGCACACACATGCTCTCTCAAAATAAACATTTAAAAAACTGATGAAGCGCTTTTTATGACAACACTCTAAAGTTTTATGTAACTGATTTCTTAGGATGGTGGGGTCATTAGAGTCAAGTGAAAGTAGTTCCATGATGAAATAGGAAACTTAGAATAAGACGACTGGGGTGTTTTTGTTTTTGTTTTTAATTAAAGCCAGATGATTTCATGGTCATTTGTGGAATTTTTGGCTATGAATTATAAGTTTATCTTATCTGATGCCTATCTAATCATGTTGTCACTTGAAGTGCTCAAGGAATAAATTTTCCTAAATCTAACATCAATTGAGATCTTTATAACACATTTAGGTTTTTTTTCCTTTTGATTATATAAAACTAGCTCTTTTCCGGAGATATGAGATTTTTTCCTGAGAGAACTTTGTATCAGGTTGTTTAAACACAATGCCAGAACATTCATTCTGGGTATTATATTCTGAATATGAATATGCTTTGACTATTATAAATAGTGATGCAATGAGTATAGGGGTGCAGATATCTCTCCAAAATGGTAAATTCATTTCCTTCAGATATACACTCAAGAGAGGAATTGAAGAATCATGAGGTAGTTCTATTTTTAATATTTTGAGGAACTTCCATACTGTTCTCCATAGTGGCTGAAACTTAATTTTGATTGTGTAAAAAAACTCAACCCTTTTATTCCTTCTCTGTTTATATTTCTTATGTTGCAATATACCTCTTTTTGTATTGTGTATTCATTAACAATGTATGGTAGCTATATGTATTTTTGTTTTGTTTTTATTTAATTTTTCATGTTTATTTATTTTTAATATGAAATTCATTGTCAAATTTGTTCCCATATAACACCCAGTGCTCATCCCAATAAGTGCCCCGCTCAATGCCCATCACCCACTTTCCCCTCCCTTCCACCCCCCCCCAACCCTCAGTTTATTCTCAGTTTTTAAGAGTCTCTTATGGTTTGCCTCCCTCCCTCTCTAACTTTTTTTCCCCCTTCCCCTCCCCCATGGTCTTCTGTTAAGTTTCTCAGGATCCACATAAGAGTGAAAACATATGGTATCTGTCTTTCTCTGTATGACTTATTTCACTTAGCATAACACTATCCAGTTCCATCCACATTGCTACAAAAGGCCATATTTCATTTTTTCACATTGCCAGGTAGTATTCCATTGTATATATAAACCACAACTTCTTTATCTATTCATCAGTTGATGGACATTTAGGCTCTTTCCATAATTTGGCTATTGTTGAAAGTGCTACTATAAACATTGGAGTACAAGTGCCCCTATGCATCAGCACTCCTGTATCCCTTGGGTAAATTCCTAGCAGTACTATTGCTGGGTCATACGATAGATCTATTTTTAATTTTTTGAGGAACCTCCACACTGTTTTTCCAGAGCGGCTGCACCAGTGTGCATTCCCACCAACAGTGCAAGAGGGTTCCCGTTTCTCCACATCCTCTCCAGCATCTATCAGCTCCTGATTTGTTCATTTTAGCCACTCTGACTGGCGTGAGGGGGTATCTGAGTGTGGTTTTGACTTGTATTTCCCTGATGAGGAGTGACGTTGAGCATCTTTTCATGTATCTGTTGGCCATCTCTTACTTGACACATCAAAGGCAAGGGAATTAAAAGCAAAATTTAACTATCGGGACCTCATGAAGATAAAAAGCTTCTGCACTGCAAAGGAAACAATCAACAAAACTAAAAGGCAACCGACGGAATGGGAAAAGATATTTGCAAATGACATATCGGACAAAAGGCTAGTATCCAAAAATCTATAAAGAACTCACCAAGCTCCACACCCAAAAAACAAATAATCCAGTGAAGAAATGGGCAGAAGACATGAATAGACACTTCTCTAAAGAAGCTATATGTATTTTTAATTTTTTTTGTTGCTTAAGCTTTATACTAGAGTTAAGTGGTTAACACGCTACCATATTATAGTATTAAAGTACTCTGAATTTGATTATATATTTACCTTTACCCATGTGTTGTATGTTTTCATGGTACTAATTCAATGTTTTTTTTCATTTCAGCTTGAAAAACTTCTTTTGACATTTCTTGTAAAGCATTTCTAGTGGGATAAACTGCCTCATGTTTATGAGCTTCATGAACATGGATGCCCAAATCTCTCCCCTGATTTGGAAACTTCTCAGCCATTGTTTCTTTAACATAATTTTAAATAACTTTTCTGCCCCCTTCTCTTCCTTGGACTCCAATAATTCACAGATTGTGTCTTTCAGTGTTATCCCACAGATCACTTAGGGTGTCTTCATTCTTGTTCTTTTTTAAAAATTCATTTATTTAAATTCAAGTTGGTTAACATACAATGTAGTATTGGTTTCAGGAGTAAACTCATTGATTCATTACTTACATATGACATGCAGTCCTCATTCTAACAAGTGCCCTCCTTAATGCCCATCACCCATCTAGTCTATCTCCCCCACCCACCTCCCCTCTAGCAACCCTCAGTTTGTTCTGTGTATTTAAGAGTCTCTTATAGTTTGCTTCCCTCTCTGCTTTTATTTTTGCTTCCCTTCCCCTGTGTTCATCTGTTGTGGTTCTTAAATTCCACATGAGTGAAATCATATGATATTTGTCTTTCTCTGACTTATTTTGCTTAGCATAATACCCTTGTTCTATCCACGTTGTTGCAAATGGCAAGATTTCATTCTTTTTCATCACTGAGTAATATTCCATTGTGTGTGTGTGTGTGTGTGTGTGTGTGTGTGTGTGTGTGTATACACATATACATACATATGTACACAAATACATATACATATCACATCTTAATCTATTCATCATTTGATGGATATTTGGGCTCTTTTCATAATTTGACTACTGTTGATGGTGCTGCTATAAACATTTTGGGGGGGAGGCATGTGCCCCTTAGAATCAGCTCTTTTGTATCCTTTCAATAAATACCTACTAGTGCAATTATTGGGTCTTAGGGTAGTTCTATTTTTCATTTTTTGAGGAACCTCCATACTGTTTTCCAGAGTGGCTACACCAGTTTGCATTCCCAGCAACAGTACAAAATGGTTCCCCTTTCTCTAAATCCTTACCAACATCTGTTGTTTACCGAGTTAATTTAGCCATTCTCACACGTGTGAGGTGGTATCTCACTGTGGTTTTGATTTGTATTTCCCTGATGATGAGCGATGTTGAGCATCTTTTCCTGTGTCTGCTAGCCATCTGGATGTCTTCTTTGGAAAAATGTCTATTCATGTCTTCTGCCCATTTCTTCACTGGATTATTTGTTTTTTGGGTGTTGAGTTGTTAACTTCTTTATATATTTTGGATACTAATCCTTTATCCAATATGTCATTTGCAAATATCTTCTCCCATTCCGTCAGTAGCCTTTTAGTTTTGTGGATTGTTTCCTTTGCTGTGCAGAAGCTTTTTATCCTGATGATGGCTCATTTTTGCTTTTATTCCCCTTGCCTCCAGAGACATGTTTAGTAAAGTAGTTGCTGCGGTTGAGGTCAAAGGGGTTGCTGCCTGTGTTCTTCTGTAGGATTCTGATGGTTTCCTGTCTCACATTTAGGTTGCATTCACTTTTTAATTTGTGTATGGTGTAAGAAAGTGGTCCAGTTTCATTCTTCTGCATGTCACTGTTCAATTTTCCTAGTACCATTAGCTGAAGAGAATTTGTCTATTGGATACTGTTTCCTGCTTTGTCGAAGATTAGTTGGCCATACATTTGTGGTCTGGGGTCTCTATTCTGTTCCATTGGTCTATGTGTCTGTTTTTGTACCCGTACCATACTGTACTGATGATTACAGCTTTGTAATACAGCTTAAAGTCCGGAATTGTGATGCCTCCAGCTTTGGTTTTCAACATTACTTTGGCTATTCGAGGTCTTTCCTACTTCCATACAAATATTAGGATTATTTGTTCTAGCTCTGTGAAGAATTCTGGTATTATTTTGATAGGGATTGCATTGAATGTGTAGATTACTTTGGGTAGTATTGACATTTTAACAATATTTGTTCTTCCAATCCATGAGGATGGATGTTTTTTACATTTCTTTGTGTCTTTAGTTTCTTTCATAAGTTTTCTATAGTTTTCAGTGTGTAGATCTTTTACCTCCTTGGTTAGGTTTATTGCTAGGTATCTGATGGTTTTTGGTGCAATGGTAAATGGGATCGATTTCTTGATTTCTCTTTCTGCCGTTTCATTATTGGAGCATAGAAATGCAACCAATTTCTGTATGCAGATTTTATATCCAGCAACTTTGCTGAATTCACATACTAGTTCTAGCAGTTTTCTGGTGAAGTCTTTCAGTTTTTCTATGTAGTGTATCATGTCATCTGCAAAGACTGAAAGTTTGACTTCTTCTTTACCAATTTGTATGCCTTTTATTTCTTTGTGTTGTCTGACTTCTGAGGCTAGGACTTCCAGTACCATGTTGAACAACAGTGGTGAGAGTAGACATCACTGCCATGGACTTTATGGAGAAGGCTGTCAGTTTTTCCCCATTGAAGACAATGTTAGCTGTGGGTCTTTCATATATGGCTTTTATGATATTGAGGTATGTTCCTTCTACCCCTACTTTCTTAAGGTTTTTTATCAAGAGAGGTTGCTGTATTTTGTCAAATGCTTTTTTTGCATATATTGTAAAGATCATATGGTTTTTAACCTTTCTTTTATTAATGTGGTATATCACATTGATTGATTTATGAATATTGAACCAGCCCTGCAGCCCAGGAATAAATTCCACTTGATCATGGTGAATAATTCTTTTAATGTACTGTTAGATTCAGTTTGCTAGTATCTTGTTGAGAAATTTTACATCCATGTTCATCAGGGATATTGGCCTGTAATTCTCCTTTTTACTAAGATCTTTGTCTGGTTTTGGAATCAAGGTAATGCTGGCTTCATAGAATGAGTTTGGAAACTTTCCTTCCATTTCAATTTTTCAAAATAGTTTGAGAAGAATAGGTATTAACTCTTCTTTAAATGTCTGGTAGAATTCCCCTGTGAAGCTGTCTGGCCCAGGACTCTTATTTGTTGGGAGATTTTTGATAACTGATCCAATTTATTTTCTATTTATGGGCCCGTTCAAATTTTCTGTGTTTTCCTGTTTGAGTTTTGGTAATGTGTGAATGTCTAGGACTTTGTCCATTTCTTCCAGATTGTCCAGTTTTTTGGCATATAATTCTTCATAGTATTCTCTTATAATTGTTTATATTTCTGTGGTGTTGGTTGTGATCTCCTCTTTCATTCATGATTTTATCTCTTTGGGTCCTTTCTCATTTCTTTTTGAGAAGACTGGCTAAGGGTTTATCAATTTTGTTTATTCTTTCAAAAACCAGCTTTTAGTTTCATTGATCTGTTCTGTTTTTTGTTTGTTTGTTTGTTTATATATCATTTATTTCTGCTGTAATTTTAATTATTTCCCTTCTGCTGGATTTGGGCTTTATTTGCTGCTGCTTTTCTATTCTGTAGCTCCTTTAGGTGTAAGGTTAGGTTGTGTATTTGGGACCTTTCTTGCTTCTTGAGATAGGCCTGAATTGCAATGTACTTTCCTCTTAAGACTGCTTTTGCTGAATTCCAAAGTTTTAGACTGTCATGTTTTCATTTTCATTTGCTTCCATGTATTTTTTAAATTTCTTCTTTAATTTATTCATTAACCCATTTATTCTTTCGTAGGATGTTCTTTAACCTCTATGTATTTTTGGTCTATCCAAATTTTTTCTTGTGGTTGATTTTAAGTTTAATAACTTTGTGATCTGAAAATATGCATGGTATGGTCTCAGTCTTTTTGTACCAGTTGAGGGTTGACTCATGACCTTGTATGCAATCTATTCTGGAGAATGTTCCATGTGCACTCAAGATGAATGTGTATTCTGCTTCTTTAGGATGAAATGTTCTGAATATATCTGTTAATTACGTCTGGTCCAGTGTGTCATTCAAAGCCATTGTTTCCTTCTTGATTTCCTGTTTAGTCGTCCTGTCCATTGTTGTAAGTGGGGTATTAAAGTCTCCTACTATAATGGGGTATTATTATCAATGAGTTGTTTATGTTTGTGATTAATTGATTTATATTTTTGGGTTCGATCAAGTTGGGGGCATAAATATTTACAATTGTTAGATATTCTTAATGGATAGAACCTTAATTATGGTATAATGCCCTTCTCCATCTCTTTGTATTGTCTTTGTTTAAAATCTAGTTTGTCTGATGTAAGTATGGCTACTCTGACTTTCTTTTGACCTGTCTTAGCATAATAGATGGTTCTGTATCCCCTCACTTTCAATCTGCAGGTGTCTTTAGGTCTAAAATGAGTTTCTTGTGGGGTGCCAGGATTGCTCAGTCAGTTAAATGTCTGACTTCAGCTCTGATCTTGCAGTTCATGGGTTTGAGCCCCACATCGGGCTCTGTGCTGACAGCTTGGAGCCTGGAGCTACTTCAGATTCTGTGTCTCCCTCTCTCTCTCTCTCTCTGCCCCCTCTCACTCACACTCTGTCTCTGTCTCTCTCTCTCAAAAATAAACATTAAAAAAATAATTAAAAAAAATAAAATGAGTCTCTTGTAGGCAGCATATAGATGGATCTTTTTTTTTTTTTTTTTTTATAATCCATTCTGCTACCCTATGTCTTTTGATTGGAGTATTTAGTCCATTTACATTCAGGTTATTGAAAGTTGTGAATTTAGTGCCATTGTATTATCTGTAGATTTGGTGTTTCTGGTGATGTTCTCTGTTCTGGTGTTCTGGTGATGTTGTAGTCTTTGCTTCTTTCCACTCAGAAAGTTCCCTTTAAAATTTCTTGCAGGGCTGGTTTAGTTGTCATGAACTTTAGTTTTTGTTTGTCTGGGAAAGTCTTTATCTCTCCTTCTATTCTGAATGGCAGCCTTGCTGGATAAAGGATTCTTGGCTGCATATTTTTCCTATTTAGCACATTAAATATTTCCTGCCACTCCCTTCTGGCCTGCCAAGTTTCAGTGGAAAGGTCTGCTACTAACCTTATGTGTCTACCCTTGTAGGTTAAAGACCTTTTGTCCCTAGCTGCTTTCAGAATTCTCTCTTTATCTTTCTATTTTGCCAGTTTCACTATGGTATGTCATGGTGTTGACCTGTTTTGTTGATTTTGAAGGGATTTCTCTCTGCCTCTTGGACTTAGATGCCTGTTTCATTCCCAGATTAGGGAATATAGTTTGTTCAAATAAACCTTCTGCCCCCTTTTCTCACTCTTCTTCTAACACTCCTATGATATGGATATTGTTTTCTTTCATGAAATCACTTAGTTCTCTAAGTGTCCCCTTGTGCTCTAGTAATTTTCTTTCCCTCTTTTTTTCAGCTTCATTATTTTCCATAATTTTATCTTCTATTTCACCTATTCTCTCCTCTACTTCTTCAATTCTCGCTGTCACTGTGTCTAGCTTATTTTGCATCTCAGTTATAACATGTTTAATTCATAGTGACTAGTTCTTAGGTCTTTAATCTTTGCAGGAAGGGTTTCTCTGGTGTCTTCTATGCTTTTTTCAAGCATAGCCAGTAGTCTTATGATTGTTGTTCTAAATTCTTGTTCTATATACTTGTTTATATCTTTTTTGAGTCAGTCCCTGGCTGTAATTTTTTCTTGACCTTTCTTTTGGGGAGAATTCCTGAGTCTTGTCCTTTTGGCTAAGTTTCTGTCTTTTAGGTATTTTGAAAGCTTGTTATGTTTCCTGCACCTGAGAGTACATCTATATTAAAAAGGGTCATACATTGTCCAGGGCCTGGTACTTCAAGAAGTGTTTCTGGTGTATGTTGTGTGCACTATGCTGTTGCATTTAGGCTGCTCTTTCCCACTAGTCAGTCTTCTGCAGAGCTCCTCCTTGCTTACAGTGGTGGAGTGTTTGGGCCTTTAACTAGGTCTGCTTTGATTTGTTTGTTAAAGTAACCCTGGAAAAAAGGAAAAGGTGGGGAAAGCCTGATCTCATAAAAAGAGAGAAAGGGAACAGAAGAAAACCAAACAGAGAATCATAAAGCTATAAGGCTGATATCAAGGAAAAAGAAAGGAGAAAAAAAGGAAAAAAACCCACAAAAGATAGAAGGAAAAAGTAAAGAATAAAAAAGCCTGATTCAAAAAAAGAAAAGAAAAATAAGATAAAATGAAATGACAAAAAAAAATCTGAGCCTGATTCCACAAGAAAAAAAAAAAAAGAAGGAGGAGGAAAAAAAGGGGGGGGGAGGAGTTTCTGTTTGTGCCTGGGGGGTGGTGGCTATGCTGGTCTGGAAAAGAGGCCAGCTATGTAGGCTCAGAGTCAGTCTTGCCCCAGTAAATAAGCAGTTGCCAGGCATGAAGGGGCAGGTTTGCTGTAAGTGGTGGATCCCACGTCCACTGGGGGCTGCTGTGCTTCCCTCTGAAGTCCCACCATTTTGGTGTTGGGGGAAAAAATGGCATCATCTCAATCTCTCATCCCTGCACCAGGAATCTCAACCCTAGCTCCTCAGGCAGCCTTCACAGAATAGTGAGGGCCATTAGCTCACCCTGTGCCACAACTATCCTGAGCCCTTTCCTTGATGCATGGCTGGGATTCAAAACCCAAGGTCTTAAAGGACCCAGCACTTGATGCATGGCTGGGTTTAAAACCCAGTCTTAAGGCACCCGGCACAATGCGGATCCATTCCCCTGCCCCAGAGTAGAGCCTCCCCACCCTTTTGATGAAAGGCCTTTGGCTGGCACCTATAGGGTCTTTTGTCCTTGAGGAGGCAATAAACCCTATTCCAAAAGTGTTCCAGGAAAGGGATTGTTCTCTCCCAGGGCACCCAGAAGATTGCTACACCACGCTATGCACTCCCTCCTTCTCCCAAGGAATACACTCCATAGCTCCACTCTGGGGAAACTCATGCACTTCCAAAACCTCAGAGTTTCACTCCAGAAGCTGTTTGCAAAAACTGGGAAACTCAATACTTCTTGCTCCCCAGTTTGTAGTCCAGAGAGCTTTTCCTCTTGTGCTAACTTGATTCTGCACTATCTCAACCCCTCCCTCCTTCTCTCCCTTTTGTCTCGCCACAGAAGGGGTTCCCTCCCCTCCACAGGTCCACCACTTTCCCTCCCCCAAGCTATCCACCAAGCTATCTCCCTCCAACTGTGGAGATCCTTCTGTCGCTCCGCAGATCGATTTCCCAGGTATTCCAAGTAATCTGCCTGAATACAGCTGTGTTTGAGGGATGTGGCAAGCCCAGGATCCCCCTACTTCTCCGCCATCTTAACTCTCAGAAATCCATTCTTTTTCATTTTCTTTCTTTATTTTCCTCTGACTGGATAATATAAAGGTTATGTCTTCTGATTCACAGATTTTTTTTCTTGTTTTATTCATTCTGATGTGATGTAATCTATTGCATTTTTTATTTCATCCATTATATTCATCAGCTCCAGAATTTGTTTTGTTCTTTTTAGTTATTTATATCTCTTTGCTTAACTTCTCATTTTATTCATATATTTTTCCAATTTCATGTGTTCTCTTTGTTTTCTTGAAGCTAATTGAGATTTCTTAAAACAGCCATTTTGAATTGTTTATTGGGTAAAACACAAATTTCTGTGTCTTTATGGTTGGTGACTAGAAGATTTTTGTGATCATTTGATAGTGTCATGTTTCCTTGATTTTCATGTTCCCCAATGTCTTGCTTTGTTGTCTTCACACACTTCCTTCAGTCTTTACTGGGTGACTTTGAGAGGCAAACCCCTTCCATCAGCCTTGCTACAGATTCTGAGACTTTCTCAGACCTTTTATGGATATGCCTGCTCAACTTCCTTTTCCTTTTCATCTTGTGGCAGAATTCTTAAGCCTCTTTGCCTACTGCAACACCCCAGGCCAGGCACCAATAGCCTACCCTTTGCTTTCCCGAGGGCAGTACTAAAGCTCAAATTTGTGGTCTCTCTTTGACTCACTGTTACAGTCTGGCTTTGTGTTTATACTCATTAGCTTACTCTCATTGTCATTGAGAATGCACATAGGGAGCCAGCCACAGAGTGGGGTGTGTGGGTGAGGTAGATTGAGTGCTGGGGATACCTTTGTGCAGTTGGAGGTGATCTTCAGATAAGGTGTCCCCAGTGACTTATGAGAAGGCTTCTTGATGGAATTCATGCTGCTGCTAGTAGGATCCATGTCTGTTTAATGCCCTCTGAGAATCCTATCTGCTGCCCTTCCAACCACTTCCTATCTGCCAGTTGTGAAGCTCAAGACTCAGTACTACTTTGGGTGGGGGGAGAGAGAAATGGACCTCCTTGACTCCATCACACACAACTGAGAAAGCAGATACTCACTCATACACACTCACTTTCCCCTGCAGGAGAAATCACATGCTGATTAGCTCTCTCTTGACACTGAGCTGTGTTACCTCATAGGAGGAGTGACGTGAATAAAGTCAGACTTTTTCTTACCCTCTCCAACGTGTCCAAACTTATATCTTTTTGTTCCAGCAGTGTGCTGCAACTTTTGTGCTGGACTTCTGAACTTTCACAAAGGCTCTGCAGGTGATTGTCTAAGACAGCATTCTTCACGGGCTTCCAGACCACAACCAAGAGGGATTGGAGCTGGTTTATGGACCATCACAGGGTCAATAGCCAAGACCAAGGTCAGTACGGCTACTACCAAATGTATGGGGTGGACAGTACTCCTCCCGGGTCCTTTGGTGTGTGGTGCTGGATCCCGCCGATGGAACTTTTTTTCCTGTGGATGGATACCAAATTTTGGCGGTGCTTACAAGTGAGCCATATCTTACCTGGCCATTTTGTTAATGTCATTCCCCACTGTCTTCTTGCTTGCGTGGTTTCTGAGAAGTTGGATGTGATTCTCATCTTTGCTCCTTTATAGGTAAGGTGTTATTTAACTGTGGCTTTCAGCATTTTATCTATATCTTTGATTTTCTACAGGTTTTTTCTATGCCTAGGTTTAGTCTTTTTTGTAATTTTTTTGCGTTTTTCCTGCTTAGTGTTCTCTGAGCCTCCTGAATCTATTGTTTATGTTCTCTGAGCCTCCTGAATTTATTGTTTGGTGTCTGATATTAATTGGGGGGAGATTCTGTCATTGCTTCACAAATTTTTTCTCTTCCTTTTTCTTTATTCTCCCATTCTCTCTCCCTCTTTCTTTCTTCATTCTTTCTTTTTTTCTCCTTTCTTCCTTCTGATATCCCCATTACGTGTATGTTACACCTTTGGTAGTTGTCTAGGACAAAACAATCCTTGGTTTTACTTTACTCTCACACTACTACCACACTTTACTTCTGAAACCAGATATGTGGGCTTTGCCTCCGCTAACCAAGCAATTTTCAGCAACACCATCTGGGTGTCCTATAATTCAATTCAATTTTTTTTCAACGTTTATTTATTTTTTGGGGGGACAGAGAGAGACAGAGCATGAACGGGGGAGGGGCAGAGAGAGAGGGAGACACAGAATCGGAAACAGGCTCCAGGCTCTGAGCCATCAGCCCAGAGCCTGATGCGGGTCTCGAACTCACGGACCGCGAGATCGTGACCTGGCTGAAGTCGGACGCTTAACCGACTGCGCCACCCAGGCGCCCCAATTCAATTTTGACACTATCTGGAGTTAGTGCAAACCCTACAGGTTAAGAGCTTGGTCCCAGAAGACTGCCCTTCCCACTTTAGATGTCATTTGCAAGTCCCAGCTTGTCACCTTTTCTTCTAACCAACCAGCTATAAACGAGATCTCTGTGACCCCTCCCTCCTTGGGTTCAATTTTTGCTAGAACAGCTCACTGAACACAGGGAAACAGTTACTTCTGTGTTTGTTATATAATAAAGGATATGAAAAAGGATATAGATGAACAGCCACATGAAGAGATACCTTGGGTGAGGTCCTGAAGAGTCCTGAGTGCAGGAATTTCTGTTCCCGTGGAGTTGAATGTATCACCTTCCTGGCACATGGATGTATTCACCAACCTGGAAGCTCTCTGACCCCTGTACTTTGGGAGTTTTTATGGAGGCCTCATCATGTAGGTATGATCAGTCAGTAACTCAGTCTCTAGTATCCCACCCCTTCCTGACAGGAGATGGGGTTTGGAAATTTCTGGTTCATTTCTGCTGAACAACTCCCATCCTGAAGCTATCCAGGAGCCCACCAAGAGTCACCTTATTAGAACAGAAGACACTCCTGTCACCCAGGAATTCCAGGAGATTTAGGAGCTTTGTGTCATTGACTGGGGTCAAAGACCAAAAGACCAAATAGCAGAAGAAAAGATGCTCCTAATACATTACCACTTAGGAAATAACAAAGTGTTTTATGATCTCTGTACGAGGAACTAGAAGAAGAGACCAATATACATATATTTTCTATTATGTCACAGTAATTGTCCCACACCTCTTGGACAGCCTGTTCTGTTGGGTTTTTTGGTCAGTGTTGTTGTTCTCTTTTCCTTTCATTTTTTGAAAGTTTCTATTGTGATATCTTCAAGCTTGGCTATCCTTTTCTCAGCTGTGTCTTCATTTCTATTACAATATTTTTGACTTCTAGTATTTCTTTTGTTTCTTAGAACTTTCATCTCTTTGCTTACATGGCCCATTATGTGTTCTTGCATGTGTCTATGCAGTAGAGCCCTTAGCATGCTAATTGTAGTTGTTGTTTTAAATTCCTGGTCAGATTACTCTGTTATCCTTGTCATATCCGAGTTCTGGTTCTGATGCTTTCTTTGTCTCTTCAAACTGTGTTTATTGCCTTTCAGTATGCTTTGTGATTTTTTTATAGCCATTCATAATATATTAATATATTCTACTATAGACTGAATATTTTCATTTTCCCCAAATTCAAAATTTTCCCCAAAGTGTTGAAACCTAATCCCCAATGGGATGATATTTGGCAGTAGGGCTTTTTGGGAGGTGATTATTTTATGAGGGTGGAGCCCTTACAAATGGACTTGTAAAAGAAACCCCAGGGGCACCTGGGTGGCTCAGTTGGTTAAGCATCCATCCAACCCTTGATTTTGGCTCAGGTCATAATTTCACAATTCATGAGGCCGAGCCCCACATGGGGCTCTATCTATGCTGTCAGCCGCCAGCTGTCGTCACGGAGCCTGCCTAGGATTCTCTCTCTCCCTCTCTCTCTCTCTGCTCTTCCCCTGCTCCAGTGCGCGCGCTCTCTCTCTCTCTCGCTCTCTCTCTCTCCCTCTCTCTCTCAAAATAAATTAAAGAAACTAAAAATAAAAAAGAGACCCCAGAGAGCTGCCTTGCCCTTCTGCCATTTGAGGACCTAGCCAGAAGATGACTTCTGTGAACCAGGAAGTAGGCACCTACAGGATACCTTGATCTTGAACTTTTTAGCCTTCACAATTGTAAGAACTAAATTTTTGTGGTTTCTAACCAACGCAGTTTATAAGCTACTATAACAAAAATTTGGTGGTCCCAATGGACCGAGACATGCTGGGTGAAAGTGACTACTTTAAGTAGGCCTTTAAGAATATGATAGTAAATTGTAGGGGTGGGGAGAAGTGTTCTATAGTCCTATGATTGATCTCAATCTTTTTTTTTTCTTTTTTAAAATATTTATTTTTAGGTAATCTCTATACTTAATGTGGGGCTGGAACTTACAGCCCTGAGATCAAGAGCTGCATGCTTTACTGTTTGAGCCAGCCAGGCACCCAGATTAGTCTCAATCTTTTAGTAAAGATTGCCCTCTGGACTGTGGGCTTCACAAGTGCTTCTCAGTGCCCCCATTTCCTGCTTAGGTGGGAAGAGTGGACTGGTGTTAGGTATTTCCTTCCCTCCGGGTTAGTATCTGATGAAACTCCCAATAGCTCATGCTCTGCTGAAACAGTTTCTCTTGAGGATAGGCCTTGTTAAGAACAGAATGCTCTGGCATATTTAAAAATGTTTACTTTCCCTTCCCCCTGCTGTAAGCATGAGGGTATTTTTCTCTGATATTCACTACGAGAATTGGGTAGAGCTCCAGGAGTTCTCACCAAAGTATGGAAGCCCTTCTATAAGTGGGTCTTCCTGAAGTTCTTAACTATCAGAATTGTTCACACTGAGTTTCCATAAATTCATCAGTCATAAGAATAGTTTTTGGTTTTTCAATCTGTTCAGCTTTTACTTGTTGTCAGGATTGAGTGGTGACTTCTATGCTCCTTATATGTTGGACTAGAAACCAGAAGTACCATGATGTCATTTTAATGATGAAGAAAACTGAAGGAGTAATGAAGAATTGTTGAATAAAATGTAAGGTAGTTTAAAACTCAAGAAAATATTATTCCTCTGTACATTTCAACTCAAAAATCATCAATATTCAATTCAAATATATTATTCATCTGTATATTTAATAAGAAAAAACAATTTGTGGGGCGCCTGGGTGGCTCAGTTGGTTGGGCATCCAACTTCAGCTCGGGTCATGATCTCGCCATTCATGAGTTCGAGCCCCACATCAGACTCTGTGCTGACAGCTAGCTCAGAGCCTAGAACCTGTCTTCAGATTCTGTGTCTCCCTCTCTCTCTGTCCCTCCCCTGATAATGCTGTTTCTCTCTCTCTCTCCCCCTCTCTCTCTCAAAAATAAACATTTAAAAAAAAGGAAAAGAAAAAACAATTTGTTAATGCTTCTCTCTAATTAAGCATAATAGATTCTCAGCTTGAGATTTGACTATATTTTCTGTTGGTCGAATAAAGATTCTTAGTACAGTTCAATAATTATTACTCAATCTATCTTGGGTCTAGCCCCTTGAATACATTTCTGAGTCCCAGGGAGACAAAACTAAATGGCTTTAAGAAAAAGTGAAAAGTGTTGTTTCATTAAAATTTTTAACCCGCTGGGTCCCAAATGTCTTTGGTACTGTACTCATAGAGTAAGTTAGAAATCTGAGGGAGCGATCTGCCCACCCTTGCTATGGACAACAATGCAGTTTGGGCACCTTGAGAGCTAAGTGTGGTATTTGTCTTTGGAAAACTGCTGTGCCTGGCAAAGCTGCAGGGAGGACTACAAAATGCGGAGGAACAACATATGATGGTGTTAAGTTCCCACCAGTGCTCAACAGAGCAGCAGTAGTCATCAGCAAAGAATTGCTTTGCTACATGAAACAGTAGGAGAGGTTTTTTGTAGCACAGTAGAACAAATATGGGAGTTTAGGACAAGTGAGATATTCTAGGATTACTTAGGGGATACTTTGGAAGGAATCAGAGAAGTTTTATCATCATTAGTAAGTAACTAGGAAGTAAAACTTGTGCCTTAATAAAACCGCGACATAATTTGTGATGCAAGTGAAATTTGGCTATATTATATTAATATCCATTCAATGTCTTGACACGTAAGCCCTTTGTACTCTTTTTACCATTAGTGAGAAGAAGCAGATTTTTATCATAGGTTTAAGATTGTTATCAATGAGTGTATGAAGCAAATAAGTAAAAGAACCTCTGCTTAAATGTCGTCACTCAACTAAGAGGATAAAGTAAAACTCATGTTGCCTTACATATAATGTCAAAGGGGTAAAGCAAGCCAGTATTGATTATCCATAAGTCACAATATGCCATTTTCAAAATGAACTTTTATATTTTTATAATGCATATTAGAATGCATTTTATAATGCATGTTAAAGAAAAGACACATTCTAACTTTTTAAAACAAAATTGATGACTCACTCCACTAACAAATACATTTTATAAGAAATGCAATCTTAATTTAGAGACCACCAACATCAACATTGTTCCTTTCAAATTAAAACACACAAAGGAAATTGTAATAGCATCCAATAGAAAAAGTTATCTCATTATAAAACCTATAACACAGAGCTCCTATATTTTGGAGGAACAACGAAATGAGATGTTAGATAATTGACCATATAATGCTATTTTGCCATATTGTCTCCTGAGGAAGATACTGAATAGATGGTTTTCTTTAAGTAGAGACCAAGCTATTTCAAGTGGAATCCCCACTGATTATTTTAATATCATATTGTTTTAGTTCTAACATTTAACATTTCCTGAAGATTCTGAAACACTTAGTTACTAAAGAGAAGACACTAAAATTTATATGACTCAAGGGAAGAAATGAGCATTATGTTTCTTTCTAAATGGTGATAAAAATAAAATTTCCTGAGATTTCTTGCTTGTTTGAAAATCCATCATTCTGAGTACTTGGACTAATTTGGAATCAGGAACATTAATTCTGTGGCAGCCTTGAATTGTCCCTTAAGCTTAAGAACATTTTACAGTCCTTTAGAAGAAACTTCTGTCACATTGGCTCTTTTTCTCAGATTTACTCAAGTTTTACAGAAACATCAGGAATAAGTATAAGGCACTTGTTGACCTTAGCAACAAATTCACTTTAAAATTTCTTCACTCGAAAAACTAGTATGGAATATGACAGACCATCTCTTATGTGCTTTTTGTCACAGACATTACTTTTACATAAAAATCCCAAGGCTCTTAGTTATTCTATTTTTAAAGGATAGACTTATTTGAAAGATTTTATATGTTAATTCTAGCAAAATTAGATCTCTGTCATGATCAAGGTGTTATAAATGGTTTTGGTGATAGTGAGTAGATTCACTACTTCAGACATTGACCTAAATAAGTCTTTGAACTGATAATCATATATGCAACCTAGGGATCTAGGATCGTAGTGTTAATAACTGTACATTTTCCAGTGGTGTAGAGCAGTAATCCTCATAAATTTTCTGCCCTTCCTTATGCCTTTACAACACATCTTCCTGTTGTTTTTTGTGATTGTATGGCAAGGGATCCTTGGAATGTGTCTATCCCTCTTTCTCAAACACATTTACCTAATATTATATACTTTAAAGTTTACCATGCCTGGCAGTTTTCTGTTATGGTGTGTTTGAAAAAGATAATTAAGGTCACAGACACAGATCTGAACATATAGTAACCAACACAAAACTGAAAAAGAAGAATAAAATTGGAGAACTCACACCACCATACTTACTATAAAACTACACTAATCAAGCAGGATGGTATTGACAAGATAATAGACACATAACTCAATGAAACAGAATAGAGAACCCAGAAATAGAATTTCACAAATATAGTCAACTGATTATTGACAAAGGTACAAAAGTGATTTTGTTCAATGGAGAAATAATAGTCTTTTCAACAAATACTGGTACAATTGGACATCCACAAGCAAAAAAATTAATGTAGACACAGAATTTATACCCTTCACAAAAATTAATTCAAAGCATATCATAGATCTAAATATAAAATGCAAAACTGTAAAGCTTATAGAAGAAAACATATAAGAAAATATTCATGATTTTGAGCTTAGTGATAAGGTTTTATATACAACACCAAAAACATGATTCATAAAAGAACAAATGGATGTTGACCTCTATTAAAATTCAAAAATTTTGCTCTGCAAAAGATCCTGTTAGAAGAATGAAAGGATAAATCACTGTCTGGTAGAAGATACTTGCAAATCACATATCAGATAAAGGACTTGTATCCAAAATATATACAAAAGAGCTCTTAAAACTCAACAATGAGAAAACAAACATTTAAAAATAGGTAAAAGAACCGCCAGCATTTTTCACAAAGCTAGAACAAACAATCCTAAAATTTGTATGGAATCACAAAAAACCCTGATGGCCAAAGCAATCCTGAAAAAGCAAAGCAAAGCTAGAGGCATCATGATTCTGGACTTCAAGGTATATTAGAAAGCCGTAGTCATCAAGACAGTATGGTACTGGCACCAAAAAAAAAGAAAGAAAGAAAAAAAAAAAAGATACGTAGAACAATGGAACAGAATAGAAAGCCCAGAAATGGACCTACAACTATAAGGTCAACTAATCTTTGACAAAGCAGGAAAGAATATCTAATGGAAAAAAAGACAGTCCCTTCAATAAATGTTATTGGGAAAAACAGACAGCAACATGCAGAAGAATGAAACTGGACCACTTTCTTATACCATACACAAAAATAAATTCAAAATGGATGAAAGACCTAAATGTGAGACAGAAAACCATAGAAGTCCTACAGGAGAAAACAAGAGAAACCTCTTTGACCTCGACTGCAGTAACTTCTTACTAGACACATTACTAGGAAAGGGAAACAAAAACAAAAATTAACTATTGGGACTTCATCAAGATAAAAAGCTTCTGTACAGCAAAGGAAACAATACACAAAACTAAAAGTCAGCCTACAGAATGGGAGAAGATATTTGCAGGTGACATATTGTATAAAGGGCTAGTATCCAAAATCTATAAAGAACTTACCAAAAACTCAACACCCCAAAAAACAATCCAATTGAGAAATGGACAGAAGACACATTTACAAAGAAGACTTCCAGATGGCTAATAGACACATGGAAAGATGCCCAACATCACTCATCATCAGGGAAATGCAATTCAAAACCACATTGAGATACCACCTCACACCTATCAGGATGGCTAAAATTAACAACCCAAGAAACAACAAGTGTTGGTGAGGATGCACTGTTGGTGGGAATGCAAGCTGGTGCAGCCACTCTGTAAAACAGTATGGAGGTTCCTCAAAAAGTTAAAAATGGGACTACCATACATTCCAGCAATTGCACTACTAGGTATTTACCCAAAGGATATAAAAATACAGATTTGAGGGATGTCTGGGTGGCTCAGTCAGTTAAGTGTCTGACTCTTGATTTTAGCGCAGATCATGGTCATGTGGTTTGTGGGATCAAGCCCCATGTGGGACTCCATGCTGACAGCATGGACCCTACTTGGGATTCTCTCTCCCTCTCTCTCTGCCCCTCCCCTACTCTCTCTCTCAAAATTAAATAAATGAACTTAAAATACAGATTTGAATGGGTACATACACCCCAATGTTTATAGAGGCATTGTCAACAATAGCCAAACTATGCAAAGGTCCTAAATGTCCATTGAGTAATGAATGGATAAAGAAGATGTAGTTATATATGTACAATGGAATATTACTCAGCCATCAAAAAGAATGAAATCTTACCATTTGCAATGACATGGATGGAGCTAGAGTGTATTATGCTGAACAAAACAAGTCAGTCAGAGAAAGACAAACCACATGATTTCACTCATGTGAAATTTAAGAAACAGAGTAGAGAGAGAGGGCAATAAGCCATAAGAGACTCTTAATGATAGAGAACAAACTGGGGGTTGATGGAGGGAGCTGGGTGGGAGATGGGCTAAATGGGTGATGGGCTAAATGTTGTGATGAGCATTGGGTGTTGTGTGTAAGTGATGAATCCCTGAATTCTACTCCTGAAACCAATATTGCACTGTAACTAGAATTTAAATACAATTTTGAAAATAAAATAATAAAAATTAAAATGGGCAAAAGAGAGATATCAGTGAAATGGCATAGTAGAGAACTCTAGAAGTCCTTCTCTCCATAAACGCAATGAGTAACTGGGAAAAAACAAAACACACACACACAAAAACAAAAACCAACAAAAACAATAAACCTTTTTAAGGGATTCTGGAATCTAACAAAAGCTTGCAAGAAGCAGAGCAACCTTTAATAAAAAAGAAAAAAGAAAAGCTTACTTTTAGTGAGAGGATAAATAAGGTCATATGGGTAGGGCCTAATCTGGTAGAGATGCCAGAGATCTCTTTCAGTGCATGCATGCACAGAGAACAGACCGTTTGAAGACACAATGAAAAGATTCTGTCTACAAAGCCAAAGAGAGAGAGGCCTCACCAGAAACAAACCCTGCCTGATACTTTGATCTTAGACTTCCAGCCTTCAGAACTGTGAGAAAGATAAATTTCTGTTGCTTAAGCCATTCAGACTGTCATATTTTGTTATGGTAGCCCTAGCAGTCTAAGATGACTGAGAATCTATATCCAATCAAACTATTCTTCAAAGATGGATAAATTAAGACATTCACAGATAAACTCTGAGGGAGCTAACTGACCTCTACAAGAAATGCTAAGGGATTCCTTCTTGCTCAAATGAAATGACATTAAACAGTATTTCAGGGGTGCCTGGATGGCTGAGTCAGTTGAGAATCTGGCTCTTGATTTCAGCTCAGGTCATGGTCTTGTAGTTCATGAGATTGAACCTCGCATTGGGCTCCATGCTGTCAGCTTGGCATTCTCTCTCTCCCTCTCTCTCTGTCCCTCCACTGCTTGTACGCTCGCTCTCTCTCTCTCTCTCTCTCGCAAAATAAATCAATAAACATGAAAAAAACAGTACTTCAAGTCCATATGAAGAAATAAGGAACCTGGGTAAAGATAATTATGTAGATGAATATAAAGTAAGTATTAATGTATTTTTGGCTTGTAACTCCTCTTTTTTTAATATGATTTAAGAGACGTATAAAACAATAATTGTAAATAATAGGTACACAATACATAAAGAGCTAATTGTGACAATAACAGCATAAAGGTGATGGGGCTATGTAGAAGCTAAGTTTTTATATACTACTGAAATTCAGTTGTATTTTAAATTCTTTTTTTCAACTTTTTTTTTGGGGGGGGGGACAGAGAGAGACAGAGCATGAACGGGGGAGGGGCAGAGAGAGAGGGAGACACAGAATCGGAAACAGGCTCCAGGCTCCGAGCCATCAGCCCAGAGCCTGACGCGGGGCTCGAACTCACGGACCGCAAGATTGTGACCTGGCTGAAGTCGGACGCTTAACTGACTGCGCCACCCAGGCGCCCCTAAATTCTTATAAGTTAAATTGTTAATTGTGATCACCAGGTAACCATTAAGAATAGTTATCAATAATTACATGAAATGTTAATGGATTAAACTCCTCAATTAAAACACAGAGATAGTAGAATTAATTTTTAAAATGATCCAACTATATGCTGTCTATAAGAAACACACTTTAGATCTAAAAACACAAATGCATCATAAGTGAAAGGATGGAAAAGGTTGTGCTATACAAATTCTAACCAAAGGAGATATGGAGTGGCTATACTAATATCAGTTCAGAAAGACTTTAAGCCAAAAATTGTTTCAAAATGCAAAGAGGAGCATGATACATTGATAAAAGGGTGAATACATCAAAAAGATGTAACAATTATATATGCACCTAACAACAGAGCCCCTAACTATATGAAGCAAAACAGAATTGAAGACAGAAATAGACAGTTCAATAATAGTAGTTGGAGACTTCAATGTCTCATTTTCAATAATGGGTAAAACAATTAGATAATCAAGAAGTAAATAGAGGACTTTAACAACACTATAAGATAAGTAAACCTACCCAACAACAGAAGAATGCTCTGCACTCTTACTAAGTGCACATAGGATATTCTACAGGATAGATTATATGTTATGCCACAAAACAAGTCTCAATAAACTTAAAGTGATAGAAACCATTCAAAGTTTCTTCTCCAATCACAATGGAATCAAAGTAGATATCAATAACAGAAGGAAGTCCAGATAATTCACAGACAGATGGATATTAAACAACACGCCCTTGAGAAACCAAAGAAGGAGATATCACAAAGAGAAATGAGACAATATCTTGAAATAAATTAAAATGAAAACACAGCAGTTACTAGTGGTTGGGGGGTGGGGCGGGAAATGAAGTGTTAGTCAAAAGGTAAAACTTACAGTTATAAGATGAATAAGTTCTGGGGATCTAATGTATAGCTTGGTGATTATAGCTAATATGTATTATATAATTGAAAATTGGCAAGAAGTAGATCCTTAATGTTCTGACTACAAAATAGAAATGGTTATTATGTGACATGATGGAGGTGTTAGCTAACTCTATGGTAATAATAATTTGGCAATATATATCAAATCAACAAATTGTGCACCTTAAACTTATACAATGTTATAAATCAAGTGTATCTCAAAAAAGCTGGTGGGGGGTGGGGGAAGAAAAATCAGCTTACCCAAATTTGTGGAATGCAGTAAAGGCAATGCTAAGAGGGAAATTTTTAGCTTTAAACAATTACATTAAGAAAAGAAGGAAAGTCTCAAATCAATAACCTACGCTTCCACCTTAAGGAGCTAGAATAAGAAGACTAAATTAAACCCAAACAAGAAGAAGGAAATAATAAAGATTAGAGTTTATGAAACTAAATATAGTTTTATCATATGATTCAGAAATTATGCTCCTAAGTATTTACCAAACTGATTTGAACAAATTTTGTCCATACAAAAGCCCACATGCAAATATTTAAAGCCAGTTTATTCATAATTGCCAAAAACTGGGACAATTTAACATATTTTTCAATAAGTGAATGCATAAACAAACTATGGTACGTCCACATAATGGAATACTATTCAGTCATAAAAAGAATGTGCTAGCAACAATGCAAAACATGGGTGAATCGTAAATTCATATTGTTAAGAAAAAGAAGTGTCTGAAAAGGCTGTATGTTGTATGATCCCATTTATGTCACATTTGGGAAAAGGCAAACCTATAGAGATGGCAAACAGATCAGTTCTGCCACAGGTGTTTGGAGCAGGGAGGGTTGAACAGGTGAGGCACAGGGGATTTTTTTATGGTGGAAAATATTCTGTAAACAATGCCAGTGGTGAATATATGACGTTATATATTTGTTGAAACCCGTAGAACTACAGCACAGAGTGAACCTTAATGTAGTAAATTTTACAATACCCATTTAGGAGGTTGGGCAATCTCAAGATGGAATGCACACTCTGAGAAAAGAAAATTGGAGTGAGGGGAGGTGCTCACGTTACCAACTTTGTAAAGAGTGGGAACTAAGGTTAAAGGCAAAAAGAACTGTACATAATAAGCACTGTACTCTAGTTGGTAAAGATGTTTCTCATAGAGGTATGACATCAGTATGAATTCATGTTTAGCTTAATGTAGATACAGATGGGTGCATAAAGAAATATTTATAAATATGTATGTAATATGGGTGAGTACACACATATATTTCCTTTCTCTGTCAGCTAACAGGGCTTAGAAGCAATGACACACTAGTAGCAATGAGCACACCCAACATCCAGATCTTGATTTCTAATACGACTCTTCAACAAAAGGAACCAGAGCTCCTTGGAGAAATGGCTGTTAGTAGAGCTGGTGCAAGGAATATATACAAGGTGATCCTGGAGTGTTTTGTAGTTCCAGAAAGTAAAGGAGCTCTCAAAGAAGTAAATACTGAGACAATGTGAGTGTGTCAAAAGGACACAAGAGCCAACTGAAAGAGCTCCCAATGGCCAAAGTTGGAACAATTTTAGCAACAAAATAAATAAGGTAATACTGGATTATAACCCAAAGTATAAAATAAATATCCATGATTGATATAAGGGAATGATTAAATAAAAAGTAAATGTGAGACAATATACAAATTTTCTGTGCAGAATCATTCCAAATTATTTATATAAATATTTTGCTGTTAAGGAGGTGGAACATATCTCTCTACCCCTCAAGTGTTGGCTGTGCATAGTAATTTCCTCCCAGGGAATAAAGTATGAAAAGGAGGAAAAAAGAGCAACTTCACAGTATAGAAACCTGGCAAATACTACCTTAGCCAGGAGGTTAAGGTCAATACCAACAGTGATAAGTCATGTTGATAGTATGTACACTTGATATGATGTGATGAGAAAGGCACTTTACATCTGTAGTCTTTCTTTCCAAAATGCATTACACCCCAGTCCAATCATGAGAAAAACATCAGACATAACCCAACTGAGGAACATTCTACAAAATAATGACCAGGACACTTCAAAACTGAAGGTCATTAAACATGAGGAAAGTCTGAGAAACTGGCACTGTATAGAGGAGCATTAGGAAACATGAATGAATAAATGTAATATGATATCCTGGATGGGATCATGGAAATGGCATCAGGTAAAAATGAAGAAAATTAGGATAAAAGGTAGACTTCAGTTAAAAATTACATATCAATATTGGTTTATTCGTTGTATCAAATGTACCATATTAATGTAAAATGTTAACAAAAGGGGAAAATAGGAGGTATATGGAAAATCATGTTCTATTTTTGCTACTGTTCTATAATATAACTCTTCTAAAATGAAAATATATAGAACTTCTCATGTAAGGATGCATTCATGGGTGATGTAAGTAGATAAGGTCTTCCAACTGGACGTATGCATTAATAGTGCTAGTAAGACTGTACCCACTGAGTCAGAAGAGACTGCAGTGATAGGGTGCTCTGGGCTTAGAGCCTTGCCCTCAACAGTCATAGTAGACTTTGTTGTTAATAACTCTTACTGAGCACAAACAAGATGTTCACATGACTTGTAGGTACAGCTGCTCAGATTTCCTTTGCTTCCTCTGCAGCCACATCTCATAGCATTCTTTTCTTGATTGTTACATCTAGCTACACTGGAATTTTTTAGTTCCTTATAGATGCAATACCCTCCCTCACCTCTATGTCTTTTCCTTCTACCTGCAGTTCTTTCCAAGTCTGAAGCCCCACCTTTGCCCAATTAATTCTACCTCATCCTTCAGTTGAAATGCCATATTTTCAGGAAGGTCTTCCCTGCCATCCTTGACAATACGCTGACTATATTTCTCCATTTGTGACATGCATCCTACTTGTAATTGCTTGTTTCTTTTTAATTAAAGAATAATTGAGGCATACAACATAATGATTCAATATTTGTATATACCATGAAATCACTACAATAAGTCTAGTTCCTCCTGTTGTCATACAAATTGACATAATATGTAATACAATATTATTGACTATAGTCACCATTCTGTAATTACATCCTCATGACTTATCTTCTTTATTACTGGAAGCTTGTACCTCTTGACACTTTTCTCCCATTTTTCTTACATCACAAAACACTTCCTTCTGACAACCACCAGTCTGTTTTCTGCATCTGTGAGTTTTGTTTTGTTTGTTCATTTCTTTTGTTTGTTTGTTTGTTTTAGTTTCCACATATAAGTGAAATAATACAATACTTGTCTTTCTCTGGCTGACTTATTTCACTTAGCATAGTGCCCTCAAGATCCATCCATTTTGTCCCAAATGGTAAGATTTCACTGTTATGACTGAATAGCATGTGTGTGTGTGTGTGTGTGTGTGTGTGTGTGTGTGTGTGTGTGTGTGTGTGATGGAATATTACTCAGCCATCAAAAGGAACGAAATCTTGCCATTTGCAATGACATGGATGGAGCTAGAGTATATTATGCTAAGCAAAATAAGTCAGAGAAAAACAAATACCACATGATTTCACTCATGTGGAATCTAAGAAACAAACAGATGAACATATGGGAAGGGAAAAGAGAGAGAGAAACCATAAGAGATTCTTTTTAATGATAGAGAACAAACTGGGGGGTGGTGAAGGAAGGTGGGTGGGGGGGTGGGCTAAATGAGTGGTGGGTATTAAGGAGGGCACTTGTGTTCAGCATTGGGTATTATATGTAAGTGATGACTCACTAAATTCTACTCTACAATATTACACTATATGTTAACTAGCTAGAATTTAAATAAAAATTTGAAGAAAAAGAAAAGGATCTATTTAAATCCTCTGCCCATTTTTAATTAAATTGTTCATTTTCTTGTTATTGAGTTGCATGAATTCTCTCTCTATATACTGAATATTTACCCCTTATTGAACATATGATTTGCAATTATTTTCTCCCATTCAGTAGGTTGCCTATTTAGTTTGCTGATGGTTTCCTTCAGTTTTCAGAAGCTTTTTAGTTTGATATATTCTCATTTATTTTTTGCTTTTGGAGTCACATCCAAAAAAATATCACAAAGAAGGATGTCTAGGAGCTTACAAACTATGTTTTCTTCTAGGAATTTTATGGTTTCTGATCTTATATTCAAATCTTTATCCATTTTGAGTTAGTTCTTGCATATAGTGTAAGATAGCATCTCAGTTTTATTCTTTGGCATGTGACCAATTTTTCGAGCCCACTTATTGAAGAGACTGTCCTCTCCTCATTATATATTCTTTCTCTTTTATCATATATTAATTAGCCATATATGTGGTGGGCAGGGGGTTCTGTGCTTTCTATTGTGTTCCATTCATTGGTGTGTCTTATTTTTATATCAGTGCCATACTGTTTTGATTATTTTAGCTTGGTAATATAGTTTGAAATCAGGGAGCATGATGCCTCCCTCCAGCTTTGTTTTTATTTCTCATGATTGCTTTGGCTTTTAAGGATCTTCTGTGGTTTCATACAAATCTTATGATTGTTTATTGTATTTCTGTGAAAAATGCTATTGGGATTTGAAAGGGATTGTACTGAATCCATACGTTGCTTTTAGTAATATGGAATTTTTTGTAATGTTTATTAATTAACATTAAATTAATTAACATTAGAGAGACAGAGTGCAAGTGGGGGAGGGGCAGAGAGAGAGGAAGATACAGAATCCTAAGCAGGCTCCAGGCTCTTACTTGTCAGCACAGAGCTCAATGTGGGACTTGAACCCATGAACTGCAAGACCATAAACTGAGCTGAAGTCAGACATTTATTTAAAAAAATTTTTTTAATGTTTTTATTTATTTTTGAGACAGAGAGAGACAGACCATGAGCAGGGGAGGGGCACAGAGAGAGAGGGAGACACAGAATCCAAAGCAGGCTCCAGGCTCTGAGCTGTCAGCACAGCCTGACACAGGGCTCAAACTCACAGATGGTGAGATCATGACCTGAGATGAAGTTGGATGCTCAACTGACTGAGCCACCCAGGCGCCCCTGAAGCCAGACATTTAAACAAATGAGCCATCTAGGCGCCCCAGTAATATGGAATTTTTAACAATATTAATTCTTCCAATCCATAAGCATGGATTATCTTTCTATTTATCTGTCTTCTTTAGTTGCTTTCATCAATGTCTTGTAGTTTTTAGTGTACAAGTCTTTCACTTTCTTGGTTAAATTTATTCATAGTATTTTTTTCTTTTTGATGCAACTGCAGGTGTGATTGTTTTCTTAATTTCCCTGATAGTTCATTGTTAGTGTATAAAAATGCAATTGATTTTTGCATACTGTCTTTGTGTTCTGCAACTTTATTGAATTTATTCATTCTAACAGGTTTTGGGTGCAGTCTTTAGGGTTTTCTAGATATAAAAAATGTGTTGTCCACAAATAGTGACAATTTTATTTTTTTCTTTCCAATGTTGATACCTTTTATTTCTTTTTCTTGCCAAATTGCTCTGGCTAAGACTTCTAATTCTGTGTTGAATAAAAGCTGTGAGAATAGTCCTCCTCCTCTTGTTCCTGATCTTAGAAGAAAAGCTTTTAGCATTTCACCATTGACTATAATGTTACCTGTAGACTTGTCACATATGGGCTTTGTTAGGTTGAGGTACATCTCCTTTATACCTGCTTTGTTGAGAGCAGTGATTCAATATTTGTATACACTGTGAAATGATCACAGTAAGTCTAGTTCCCCCTGTTGCCATTGAATTTATATAATATGCAACACAATATTATAGACTCTAGTCACCATGCTATACATTACATCTTCATGACTTATTTCCTTTTATGACAGGAAGTTTGTACCTCTTGTCCCCCTTCTCCCATTTCTCCCACCCCACAAAACTCTCCCCTTTATATATTCTGCTGCTTATATGTCGGGCACATAAATATTTTTAAATGTTATATCTTCTTGCTGGATTGACTCTTTATCATTATATAAGCCCATTGTGTCTTTTATTACAGTTTTTATTTTAAAGTCTGTTTTGTCTGACATAAGTATAGCTACCCCAGCTTTTAATTTACATTTGCATGAAACATCTTTTTCCATCCCTTTACTTTCAGTCTGCGTGTGCCCTTACACCTGACGTCTCTTGTAGGAAGTATATAGATGAGTTTTGTGGTTTTTATCTACTCAGCTACTCTGTCTTTTGCTTGGAGTGCTTAGCTGTTTACATATAAAGTAATTATAGATAGGTATGTGATTATTGCCATTTTGTTACTTGTTTTCTATCTGTTCTGTAGTACCTCTCTGCACCTTTTTTCTTCTCATGATCTCTTCCCTTTTGGTTTGATGCCTTTCTTTGGTGTTATATTTTTATTCCATTCTCAATCTTTTGTGTATCTACTATGGGATTTGCTTTGTGGTTACTATATGACTTACGTATATCAGCTATATATAAACCTGTTTATTTTAGATCAGTAGCAAGTTACATTTCAATGTATTCTAAAACTATATTTTTAACTCTCCCCCCACCACCACATTTTATGTTTTTGATGTCAAATTTTACATCTTTTTATTTTGTGTATCCTTAATTGTTGTTATAATTATTTTTACTGCTCTTGTCTTTTAACCTTCATGCTAGCTTTATAGTGATTAATCCACTAGCATTATTATATATTTACCTTTACCAATGATATTTTTACTTTCACATGTTTTCTTGTTACTAACTAGTGTCCCTTCTTTTCAGCTTAAAGATATTCCTTTAACATTTCTTGTAAGGCCAGTTTAGTGGTGGTGAGCTCCTTTAGTTTTTGCTTGTCTAGAAAACTCTTTATTGCTCCTTCTATTTTGTAAGGTAATCTTGCTCAGTAGAGTGTTTTTGGCTTGAAGAGTTTTTGCTTTTAGCACTCTGAATTTATTGTGCCATTTCTGGGTTACAATATATTGTGTCCTGTTTGGCCTAAAAAGTTTCTGCTGAAAATCTGCTAATAGTCTTATAGGGATTTCCCTTTTATGTAAAAAAGTTATTTTTCTCTTGCTGCTTTTAAGGTTCTGTCTTTATTTTTAACTTCTTTTTTAAGATGAACATTTTATTCATTCATTATTATTATTTTTTAATTTAATTTTTTAAATTTACATCCAAATTAGCATATACTGCAACAATGATTTCAGGAGTAGATTCCTTAATGCCCCATACCCACTTAGCCCATCCCCCCTCCCACAACCCCTCCCATAACCCTCAGTTTGTTCTCCATATTTATGAGTCTCTTCTGTTTTGTCCCCCTCCCTGTTTTTATATTATTTTTGTTTCCCTTCCCTTATGTTCATCTGTTTTGTCTCTTAAAGTCCTCATATGAGTGAAGTCATATGATTTTTGTCTTTCTCTAACTGACTGATTTCACTTAGCATAATAGCCTCCAGTTCCATCCATGTAGTTACAAATGGCAAGATTTCATTATTTTTGATTGCCGAGTAATACTCCATTGTATATATATACCACATTTTCTTTATCCATTCATCCATTGATGGACATTTGGGCTCTTTCCATACTTGGGCTATTGTTGATAGTGCTGCTATAAACATGGGGGTGCATGTGTCCCTTTGAAACAGCACACCTGTATCCCTTGGATAAATGCCTAGTAGTGGAATTGCTGGGGTATAGGGTAGTTCTATTTTTAGTTTTTTGAGGAACCTCCATACTGTTTTCCAGAATGGCTGCACCAGCTTGCATTACCACCAATAACGCAAAAGAGATCCTCTTTCTCGGCATCCTCTCCAATATTGGTTGTTGCCTGAGTTGTTCATGTGAGCCATTCTGACAGGCGTAAGGTGGTATCTCATTGTGGTTTTGATTTGTATTTCCCTGATGATGAGTGATGTTGAGCATTTTTTCATGTGTCAGTTGGCTATCTGGATGTCTTCTTTGGAGAAGTGTCTATTCATATCTTCTGCCCATTTCTTCACTGGATTATTTGTTTTTTGGGTGTTGAGTTTGCTAAGTTCTTTATAGATTTTGGATACTAACCTTTTATCTGATATGTTGTTTGCAAATATCTTCTCCCATTCTGTCAGTTGCCTTTTAGTTTTGCTGATTGTTTCCCTCGCTGTGCAGAAGTTTTTATTTTGATGAGGTCCCAGTAGTTCATTTTTGCTTTTGTTTCCCTTGCCTCCAGAGACATGTTGAGTAAGAAGTTGCTGCGGCCAAGATCAAAGAGGTTTTTGCCTGCTTTCTCCTCGAGGATTTTGATGGCTTCCTGTCTTACATTGAGGTCTTGCATCCATTTTGAGTTTATTTTAGTGTATGGTGTAAGAAAGTGGTCCAAGTTCATTCTTCTGCACGTTGCTGTCCACTTTTCCCAGCACCACTTACTGAGAGACTGTCTTTATTCCCTTGGATATTCTTTCCTGCTTTGTCAAAGATTAGTTGGCCATAGGTTAGTGGGTCCATTTCTGGGTTCTCTATTCTGTTCCATTGATCTGAGTGTCTGTTTTTGTGCCACTACCATACTGTCTTGATGATTACAACTTTGTAGTATAGCTTGAAGTCCAGGATTGTGATGTCTCCTGCTTTGGTTTTCTTTTTCAAGATTGCTTTGGCTATTAGGGGTCTTTTCTGGTTCTGTACAAATTTTAGGATTGTTTGTTCTAGCTCTGTGAAGAATGCTGGTGTTATTTTGATAGGAATTGCATTGAATATGTAGATTACTTTGGGTAGTATCTACATTTTAACAATATTTGTTCTTCCTATCCAGGAGCATGGAATCTTTTTCCATTTTTTTGTGTCTTCTTCAGTTTCTTTCATAAGCTTTCTATAGTTTTCAGTGTATAGATTTTTCACCTCTTTGGTTAGATTTATTCCTAGGTATTTTATGGTTTTTGGTTCAATTGTAAATGGGATCGATTCCTTGATTTCTCTTTCTGTTGCTTCATTGTTGGTGTATAGGAATGCAACTGATTTCTGTGTGTTGATTTTATATCCTGCAATTTTGCTGAATTCATTAATCAGTTCTAGCAGTTTTTTGGTGGAATCTTGAGGGTTTTCCATATAGAGTATCATGTCATCTGCGAAGAGTGTAAGTTTGACCTCCTCCTGGCCGATTTGGATGCCTTTTATTTCTTTGTGTTATTTGATTGCAGAGGCTAAGACTTCCAATACTATATTGAATAACAGTGGTGAGAGTAGACATCCCTGTCTTGTTCCTGACCTTAGAGGGAAAGCTCTCAGTTTTTCCCAATTGAGGATGATATTAGTGTTGGGTCGTTCATATATGGCTTTTATGATCTCGAGGTATGATCCTTCTATCCATACTTTCTTGAGGTTTTTTTGTCAAGAATGGCTGCTGTATTTTGTCAAATGCTTTCTCTGCATCTATTGAGAGGATCATATGGTTATTGTCCTTTCTTTTATTGATGTGATGAATTACATTAATTTTAGTTTTTCAGATATTGAACCAGCCCTGCATCCCAAGTGTAAATCCCACTTGGTCGTGGTGAATAATTTTTTTAATGTATTGTTGGATCCAGTTGGCTAATATCTTGTAGAGGATTTTTGCATCCATGTTCATCAGGGAAATTGGTCTATAGTTCTCCTTTTTATTGGTGTCTCTGTCTGATTTTGGAACCAAGGTAATGCTGGCTTCATAGAATGAGTTTGGAAGTTTTCCTTCCATTTCTGTTTTTTGGAACAGCTTCAAGAGAATAGGTGTTAACTCTTCCTTAAATGTTTGGTAGAATTCCCCTAGAAAGCCACCTGGCTCTGGACTCTGGTTTTTTGGGAGATTTTTGATTAATAATTGATTTCCTTACTGGTTATGGGTCTGTTCAAATTTTCTATTTCTTCCTGTTTCAGTTTTGGTAGTGTATATGTTTCTAGGAATTTGTCCAATTCTTACAGATTGGCCATTTTTTGGTATATAATTGCTCATAATATTCTCTTATTGTTTTTATTTCTGCTGTGTTGGTTGTGATCTCTCCCCTTTCATTCTTGATTTTATTTTTATTAATTAATTATTTATTTATTTATTTTAATTTATACCATGGGCTTTTGTTTTCTTTTCAAGAAAACAACAACAAAAAAAGCAATTTATAAAATTGTTTTTCAGATTATTACTTTACTCTTGTTAAAAGTCCCTTTCCTTTTTCTTTTTGATCAAACTGGCTAGTGGTTTATCAATTTTGTTAATTTTTTCAAAGAACCAGCTTCTGGTTTCATTGATCTGTTCTATTGTTTTTTTTGGTTTTGATAGCATTAATTTCTTCTCTAATCTTTATTATTTCCTGTCGTCTTCTGGTTTTGGGTTGTATTTGCCATTCTTTTTCCAGCTCTTTAAGGCATAAGGTTAGGTTGTGTATCTGAGACCTTTCTTCCTTGTTTAGGAAGGCCTGGATTGCTATATACTTTCCTCTTATGACTGCCTTTGCTGCATCCCAGAGGTTTTGGGTTGTGGTATTATCATTTTCATTGGCTTCCATATACTTTTTAATTTCCTCTTTAACTTATTGGTTAGCCCATTCATTCTTTAGTAGGATGTTCTTCAGTCTCCAAGTATTTGTTACCTTTCCAATTTTTTTTTTCTTGTGGTTGATTTCAAGTTTAGTAGCATTGTGGTCTGAAAATACGCACAGTATGATCTCGATCTTTTTGTACTTGCTGAGGGCTGATTTGTGTCCCACTATGTGGTCTATACTGGAGAACGTTCCATGTGCACTGGAGAAAAATGTATATTCTGCTTCCTTAGGATGAAATGTTCTGAATATATCTGTTAAGTCCATCTGGTCCAGTGTGTCATTCAAAGCCATTGTTTCCTTGTTGATTTTTTGATTAGATGATCTGTCCATTGCTGTGAGTGGAGTGTTGAAGTCTCCTACTATTATGGTATTATTATCAATGAGTTTCTTTATGTTTGTGATTAATTGATTTATATATTTGGGTTCTTCCACATTTGGCACATAAATGTTTACAATTGTTAGGTCTTCTTGGTGGATAGACCCCTTAATTATGATATAATGCCCTTCTGCATCTCTTGATACAGTCTTTATTTTAAAGTCCAGACTGTCTGATGTAAGTATGGCTACTCTGGCTTTCTTTTGTTGACCGTTAGCATGATAGATGGTTCTCCATCCCCTTACTTTCAATCTGAAGATGTCTTTAGATCTAAAGTGGGTCTCTTGTAAACAGCATATAGATGGATCTTGTTTTCTTATCCATTCTGTTACCCTGTGTCTTTTGATTGGAGCATTGAGTCCATTGATGTTTAAAGTGAGTACTGAAAGATATGAATTTATTGCTATTATGTTGCTTGTCGAGTTGGAGTTTCTGATGGTGTTCTCTGGTCCTTTCTAATCTTTGTTGCTTTTGATATGTATGTATGTATTTATTTATTTATTTATGTTTTTATCTTTTCTCACCTCAGAGATTCCCCCTTAAAATTTCTTGCAGGGCTGGTTTAGTGGTCACAAACTCCTTTAATTTTAGTTTGCCTGGGAAACTTTTTATCTCTCCTTCTATTTTGAATGACAGCCTTGCTGGATAAAGAATTCTTGGCTGCATATTTTTCTGATTCAGCACATTGAATATATCCTGCCAGTCCTTTCTGGCCTGCCAAGTTTCTGTGGATAGGTCTGCTGCAAACCTGATCTGGCTTGTAGGTTAAAGACTTTTTTCCCCTTGCTGCTTTCATGATTCTATCTTTGCCTGAGTATTTTGTGAATTTGACTATGATACGCCTTGTTGATGGTTGGTTTTTGTTGAATCTAATGGGGGATCCTCTGTGCTTCCTGGATTTTTCCCCCAATGTCTGTGTCTTTCCCCCAGTTAGTAAAGTTTTCCAGTATGATTTGCTCACATAACCCTTCTACCCTTATTTCTCTCTCTTCCTCTTCTGGAACCCCTATGATTCTGATGTTCTTCCTTTTTAATGAGTCACTGATTTCTCTAATTCTTAAATCATGCTCTTTTGCCTTAATCTCCCTCTATTTTTCTGCTTCATTATTGTCCATAAGTTTGTCCTCTATATCACTGATTCTCTCTTCTGACTTATCCATCCTTGCCCCCACGGCAATCCATCTGTGATTGAAGCTCAGTTATAGCATTTTTATTTCATCCTGACTAGTTTTTACTTATTTTACCTCTGCAGAAAGGGATTCTAATCTATTTTTGACTCCAGCTAGTGATTCTAAATTCTGGTTCAGACATCTTGCTTGTATCTGTGTTGGTTAAGTCCCTGGCTGTCGTTTCTTCCTGTTCTTTCTTTTGGGATGAATTCCTTCGTTTCATCATTTTGAAGGGAAAAAGGAATTAATGAGGTAGAAAAAATTAAAATTAAAAAAAAATTAAACAAATATTGGGGTGCCTGGGTGGTGCAGTTGGTTAAGCAGCTGACTTCACCCCAGGTCATGATCTCACCATCCATGAGTTTGAACCCCACATTGGGGGCTGCTGACAGCTCAGAGCCTGGAGCCTGCTTTGGATTCTGTATCTCCCTCTCTCTCTGCTCCTCCCCTGCTTGTGCTCTATCTCTCTCTGTCTCTCAAAAATAAATAAATGTAAAAAAAATATTAATATTAAAATTAAAAAATTAAAAACACACGCAAAAAAAATCGAATAAATGATGCTAGATCGTAGGTGTGCTTTGGGTGTTGAAAGTGGCTTGAGGGGCGCCTGGGTGGCTCAGTCGGTTAAGCGGCCGACTTCGGCTCGGGTCATGATCTCGCGGTCCGTGAGTTCGAGCCCCGTGTCGGGCTCTGTGCTGACAGCTCAGAGCCTGGAGCCTGTTTCAGATTCTGTGTCTCCCTCTCTCTGACCCTCCCCCATTCATGCTCTGTCTCTCTCTGTCTCAAAAATAAATAAACGTTAAAAAAAAAGAAAAAAAAAGAAAGTGGCTTGATAGAGAAAAAAGGGGGAAAAAAAGGAAATCGTTTGAAAATTTGAAAAAATGAATACACTGAAGTAGACTAAGTTGAAATGATGGAAGTAAAATAGAATTTGAAAAAATTTACACAAAAGTAAAGAATATAGTAGAAAAAAATTTAAAATATTTTTAATAAAAATTAAAAATTAAAATGAATTTTTCTCTTTCTGTATTCAAGAAAAGAAAAGAAACAAAAAAGAGAAAAAAGAAAAAAAGGAAATCATTTGAAAATTTGAAAAAGTGAATACACTGAAGTAGACTAAAATAAAATGATGGAAGTAAAATAGAATTTGAAAAAATTTACACAAAAGTAAAAAATATAGTAAAAAAAATTAAAAAAAATATTTTTAATAAAAATTAAAATAAACATGAATTTTTTCTCTTTCTGTTTTCAAGAAAAAGAAAAGAAATCAAAAAGAGGGGGAAAAAAGGAAAAAAGAAAGAAAGAAAATTGAATAGATGGACCTGCTAACAGACTGAAATATGAGTGAAATTACTTCGTTTTCCCCTAGAAGTTAGACTATGAAGCACTTATAGTCCATAAACTAAGCAGGCGGTGAGACTTCTGTTCTTGAAGAGCAAGGTTGGCCTAGTTGGGCAGGGCTTAATGTAATGGCTCCATTCTGCACTAGATGGTGCTGCTAGCCTATCAGGGTGGATTGTTGTGGCGCTCATAGGTGCATAAGCGCATGCGCAGGACTGGTGAAAATGGTGTCACCCAGCTACCCAGTCTCTAGTATTGGAACTCTGTTCTCCCCGATTAGCAATCGTGCACCCATCATTTGTCTTCACCTTTTGTCCATTCCCTGCTTTTACACTATCCGTGACCAAGCCCCAGGTAGTACCTCTCTCCCAAGTTTTGTCTCAGATGCGGCTGTTTTCCCTGGCCCCTTACTTCTGAAGGACTGAGGCTTTGACCCATTTTGCTCCTCTGCAGAGGGTCTCACTGAGCAATGGCCGAATGCCAGCCACACCCAGGAATGTTCGCAGGACCGTGCTGCTGCCGATGCCCAGAGACTGCGGCCAGGTGCCAGCCCACCCCAGAAAAAGTCCGGGAGATAGTGTAGCAGCAGCCTTCAGGGATTATGGAAAATCACAACACACATCTGGCACCAGGCTTCACCCTTAATGACCTTGTTCCAGCACCAGTGAATGTGCCGTTCTCTGGGGTCTGCTGGGACCAGGTGGCCTCACAGTCTCTACCAAATGTCCTTCCAGCAGTGGAACCACTTCTCCCTGTGTGGCCTGAGAACCTCCCACACGCCATTCTGCTCCTGGGGATTTGCCCTTCCCACCAGAGCACTGCCAGGTATCTAGCTGTGGAGTTGTGGACTCTGCACCCCCCCTGTTTACAGTCTTTATGGAATTTAAATCCTCTCCTTTCTCCTTCCTCCCTTTTTAGTTCAGTTCCTGTGGCTATTTCCAATTTTCCACTTTCTCTCCAGCTATTTTTGGGGAGTGGTGCTTTTTCTGTATTCTCCACCCCCACACCTGTCCCTGTCCTCTCTCTGCCCACAAAAGTGGCTCCCTGCCCTCCACAGCTTCTCTCTCCCCAAGTTCACCTCTCCGTGCTGTGTACCTGCTGAATTCTATGGTTCAGGCTGTGCAAATTGTTGTGTTAATCCTCAAATCAGTTTTCTAGGTGTGCGGGATGGTTTAGTGTTGGTCTGGCTGTATTTCATGGACATGAGACACATAAAAAACTTCCATGTTGTTCCACCATCTTGGCTCCCTACTCTTTATTTTTAACTTTTAACATTTTAATTATTATGTGTTCTGAAGTGGATCTCTCTGGGTTCATCTTATTTTGAACTCTGGGCTTCCTGGATCTAGATGTCTATTTCCTTCCCCAGGTTAGGGAAGTTTTCAATAATTATTTCTTCAAATAAGCTTTTTGAGGTCCCCTATAATGTGACTATGTTCCTATGGATGTTTTCCCATAGCTGATTTAAGCTATCTTTACTTTTTAAAATTAATTTTTCTTTTTGCTGCTCTGTTTGAGTGGGTTCCATTACCTTGTCTTCCATGTCAATGATCCTTTCTTCTGCTTTGTCCAGCCTACTAGTGAACCCATTTATAGAGTATTTTTTAATTCAGTTATTGTGTTCCTCAGCTCTGTTACTTCTGTTTGGTACTTTCTTATATTTTATATAAGTGTTTATCCATTCTTCTCCTGAGATTGGTGAGTGTATTTATGACCATTACTTTGAATTTTTGATTAGGTAAATTATCTTTGTTTCATTAAGCTTTTGTTGTTGTTGTTGTTGTTGTTGTTTGTTGTTTTTTTGTTTGTTTTTTCTGGGGTTTTATCTTGTTCTTTAGTTTGGAACATATTCCTCTGTTCCCTCATTTGTTTGATTCTCTGTGTTTGTTTCTATGTATTAGGCAAAACAGGTATCTCTCCCAGTCTTGACAGAGTGGTCACAGGAAACTGGGGATGCATTTGTGTCTCTTGTCTGTGCAGTTCCCGGAGAGTTGTAGCCTGACAAGAACTCTGATTGTTTCAGTCCTGTGGAACCCGGAAATGCAAGCCCGCCTGGTGCCAGAGCCAGGCATTCAAAGGGTCCCTGTGTAGGCTGCATGCCCCTGTTGGTTTCGGTGGGGCTGTGGAAAAGTGCTGGGTTGGGGCAAACCTGTCTGCCACTTTTGGTGGGGCAGGGCCACACTTTGGAGCATGGGTACCAGGCCAGATTATACCTGCTGGGTTTAACAGGGTAGGGTTTCTTGAGTCATTGGCTAGGGCAGACCTATCTGCTAGGTTTAGTGGGGCAGGGCTGTCAGGGGTGGTGGTGGTGCTGGACCAGGGCAAGGTAGAGATAGAGTGCAAAAATGGTGCCCACCATGCCTCTATCCCTGGACAGTTTCAACAGACCTCTGCCCCACCAGCAGACCCTTTACAAGTAGCCAATGAATCTTCTTTACATATGGTCTAAGTGCTTTTCAAATCGCTACTTTTGCACTGGGCCCTAGGTGGAGTGAGTCTGTGCACAAGCCCTTTAGGAGTAGAGTCTTTTTTAAAAAAATTTTTAAATATATATTTTTTTAATGTTTTTATTTATTTTTGAAGGAGAGAGAGACAGAGCATGAACTGGGGAGGAGGAGAGAGAGAGGGAGACATACAATTTGAAGCAGGCCCCAGGCTCTGAGCTGCCAGCACAGAGCCCGACGCAGGGCTTGAACTCATGAGCCGTGAGATCATGACCTGAGCCGAAGTCGGATGCTCAACCGACTGAGCCACCCAGGCACCCCAATATTTATTTATTTTTGATAGAGAAGGAGAGAGGGACAGAACACGAGCAGAGGAGGGGCAGAGAGAGAGAATGACACAGAATCTGAAGCAGGCTCCAGGTTCTGAGCTGTCAGCACAGAGCCCAACATAGGGCTTGAACCCATGACCCAGGCGATCGTGACCTGAGCTGAAGCCAGATGCTTAACCAACTGAGCCCTAGGCTCCTAGGCAGCCCTAGGAGTGGAGTCTTAGTTTGCTCCATCCCTTTGGGTCTCCTGAATATAAGTCACAATGATTTTCAAAGCCAGATATTCTGGGGGCTCACTTCTCTGGTGTAGGTCCTAAGGATTGGGAGTGCCTGATGTGGGACTCAAATGCTTCTCTCTTCAGGGATATACTCCATATTTGTGAGATTTCTCCCACTTGTGGGCCACTGTGTTTGGGGTGGGGTTTTGGCAAGACCACATCTCTGCGTCTTCTATCCATCTCAATGTGGTCTTTTTGTCCTTTGTTGTAGAGTAGCTGTTCAGCTAGTTTTCAGTTCTTTTTCAAAAAGAATTGTCCTCTGTGTAGCTATGGATGTGGTGTGTCCATAGGTGGAGGTGAGTTCAGGGTTTTCCTAGGTTACTATGTTGAACCACACTTTCCTATAATTGCTTCTTTAGTCAGACTTCCCTAGTAGATTGTAAGCTGCCTAAGGACGGCACTGCTGTATTCCAGTGCCTAGCATAGAGCCTGCAATATCAGAGGTGTTCGGTAAGTATTTGTTGTGTTGAAAACAATGAAGGGGGGCGCCTGGGTGGCGCAGTCGGTTAAGCATCCGACTTCAGCCAGGTCACGATCTCGCGGTCCGTGAGTTCCAGCCCGGCGTCAGGCTCTGGGCTGATGGCTCAGAGCCTGGAGCCTGTTTCCGATTCTGTGTCTCCCTCTCTCTCTGCCCCTCCCCTGTTCATGCTCTGTCTCTCTCTGTCCCAAAAATAAATAAATGTTGAAAAAAAAAAAAGAAAACAATGAAGGAAGGTTTAGGACTAAACATGTTCAGTAGAGCAAGAACTCTGGAATGAGTATATATAGAGAAGATTGAAAAGGCAGACAGAAGAGAGATTGTAAAGGGATCTATGAAGGCTGACCATAGTTTGGACTTCATCCCATAGTCTTGAATGGTCTAAAGCTGAAGAATGATACAAGCTAACTGGTACGGAATTTCCTGAAATTTCACATGCTGAAAAGATTTCTTATTACCTTTATACTTACAAGACAATCCAGCTTCTTACATGCGTTTCATCTTCCACTCCCTGTCATTCAGATCCTTACAAGCATTTCAGCACTATCATTTAGCATTGCCTTTTGTTATGATGAAGTCTAAGGCCAATACTATTTTTTCCCTTTTCTATGACCTGCTTTTTTCTACCTGGATGCTCCCATCATTCTTTAGCCTTAAATTTTAGTCACTATGCCAAGAGATGAACTATTGTTACTTATCCTGAATCACATTTTTCTTGTTTTATAGATTTTCAGTTTTAAGACTTCCTTATTTTAGAAATACTTTGAATGTTTAAGAGTACAGATTGTTAAATAAGGCAGTTTTAAATCCTGGATCTACCACTAACTGTGTAACTTTAAGCAAATTACTTAACTTCTCTCTGTTTCAACTACCTCATGTATAAAATGAGGAGAATAATAATAGCTAGTAGGATTGTTATGAAGGTTAACTGAGTTAATTGTCAGAAGTTTTAGAACAGTGCCTGGCACATAAGGGCTCAAATAAAGAGTAGCTATTATAATTATCATTGTTATCGTTAATGTTATTATTAGATTTTTAATTTTTTTTCATTTTATCTTTCTGCTTCAGAGATGCAAATACTAGCTATTTTATATCTGCTGTATCTACCATTCATAACATGTTCACAAGAACTATCCCAGTAGTTTGTTCTCTTTTATTTTCTCATACATACTATTCCCCAGAACTGTGTTTAACTTCTGTTTATTCTATTTCTAATGTGACTTTTTATCTCAATGACATTTTAATTTTTCTCTCATTTCTTTCCTCAGCTTTGCTGGCTCACTTTTTGTCTCCTTCTATTGCCTTATAAGCTCTTCTTTGAATTATTTTACTTCTTTTTTCAGCTCTTTTTAATGTAAAGTTATGTTTGTAATTTCTTTGAAGCTGTTTCTTTAACTTTTAAAAATCTATTTCCCTGGAATTATTTTTTTTTAATATTTGTTTATTTTTGAGAGACAGAGCATGAGAGGGGGAGGGACAGAGAGAGGGAGACAGAATCTGAAGCAGCCTCCAGGCTCTGAGCTGTCAGCACAGAACCCAACGCAGGGCTCGAACTTGTGAACCCTGAGATCATGACCTGAGCCAAGGTCAGATGCTTAACCGACTGAGCCACCCAGGCGCCCCTTATTTTTGTTTTTTAGATATATGCCATGTATCTAAAAAATTGCAGAGGAGTCTGGATGCATAAAAGGATGAAGCTAAAGTTTACAGATGCCTTCCACAACTTCAAGTTCTTCCTTGTATTTCTTCTTGTCTCTCATTTCTTCCCTTGGCTTTCCTTCCTTTCTTTCATCCTTCTCTTTGTCTCTCTTCTCTCTGTCTCTTCCTCCTTCACTTCTTTCTGTCTGCCTTTCTGACTATTATTCATGTTTGCTGAATAAGGTAGGAAAGATGGTGAGAGGAGAGTAAGGTAAAATGCTGAGGCATGAGCCAGAGCAGACCTGCTGCCTCTCCTAGAAAGGATTGCTAGATGTAGTCAATTAAAATACAAGATGCCCAGTTAAATTTAAATTTCAGATAAACAATGAATAATTTCTTAATATAAGAATATAGTGAATATTGCATACTATATTTTATCTGGCAAGCCTATTCCTAAGGGTTTTTTGTTTTTCTTTTTGTTTTTTGCCAGTACCTTCTCTCTAAATCCCTGGGGGTCCATTTAACCTGTTTCTGGCTTTCCAGAGATTGATAGGCCTTATAGCAAAGGCTCCTGGGATCTTCTTCCTTTTTCCTACCTCATTTCAGTGAGGAATTTAAGTCAGATGGCTTGGACTTAGGTATTAGAAATAATATAATCTCTCCTGCTACACTATCATTTGTTGTTGTAAAATTGAATCTCTACAGGATAGCACCCTCTGTCCTCATGGATGGCTGAGACCACTAGATTTTATTGTCTTGCTTATCAAGAATAACCAGCTGTTCCTTTCATCAGACCCTCCCCATTTGTAAATGGAGGCTCTGTGGCTCTGCTCTATAACTCAAGGGTGTGAATGGACCCTCTATCTCACTTGTCTAAGCTCCTTTCCTCCCCACTTCCCAGAAGTTACCAATAGCCATCTCTTATGCCTACCTGTCCACACCCTGAAGAAGAGGGGGTGGGGTGGGTGGGAGAAGTCACCTCTGCTCTCAGCAGGACAGACAACAGGAAGAGGCATATACAGACTCTAGAAGATGGTTTATTTAGGTGAAGAGAATTCTAAAGTCTCACATACCTGGAGGGTGTTCTGGGGTTGGGAGGGTGAGTGGACACTAGGTGGCCATGGATGCTTGACCCTGTAGACTCCAGGCCTGGAAGGAACCTAAAGCTGACAGCAGATTTCTGCCTCAGGACATCACTGCCTTTTAGAACAACAATACTGCTTTTGGGAAATTTGCAGTTGCTTGAAGTTCTGGAAGGCATCTGTAAGCTTTAGCGTCATCCTTTTATGCATCCAGACCCCGTTGCAGTTGGCAACAGCATATCTAGTCTCTTACCTTCTTACCTTCTCTCCAGCATCATGGTGGAACCATCTGCTTCTGGCAAAGGCAGCCTTTCCCATTAACAAGCACCTGTTCAGTGACATCACTTTAGCAGTTTTCCTCTCATGTGCTGATAATTTCCCCTCTCTACTATATCTTTTTCATGAGGGTACAAACATGGTATTATTTCTCCAATCTAAACACACACACACACACACACACACAACCAAACTAAACCAAAACAACCAAACAAACAACCCCCCTGTGGATCCCATCTTTCTCTCTGGTTACTGTCCCATTTCTTTCCTTCTTTTCTCAGTGTACTCTGCAAAAAGAATACCTTGACTCTTGCCAGTTTCTCTCCTCTGATTTCCTCTTGACATCTCTCCAGTCAGACTTTTGTCTCACCATGCCAATGGAGCTACTCTTACCAGGGACATCAGTGGCCTCTATGTTGCTTAATTCAGTGGTTAATTTTAGGCCTCATATTTCTTACCAATCAGCAGGATTTGACATAGATGACACCTTCTTTTTTTGAAACAATTTCTTGACTGTATCTCTAGCTCAGACATCTCCCTTGAACTCCAGACCCTATGAATCCAGATGTCTATTTGTCATTTTGTTTGGATGTATAATAAGCTTCACAAACTTCACATATCCAAATTTAGCCCCTAGTATTCCCCATGCCACCTTCTGCCCAAACCCATTCGTCCTGTGGTTTTCTCCATCTCAGCTAAAGGCACACCATACTTCTGTATACACAGAACTAAAGCCCAGGAGTCATCCTTATCTTTCCTCTTTCTCATATTTCCCACATCCAATCCATTAGCAACTTCTCCCAGGTCTCCCTTTAAGATAAATCTAGAGGGGCACCAGCTATTCCAAGTGGCTCAGTAAGTTAAGGGTCTGACTCTTGATTTCAGCTCTGGGCATGATCTCACATTTTGTGAGATCAAGCCCCGAGTCAGTCTCTGCTCTGACAATGTGGAGCCTACTTGGGATTCTCTTTCTGTCCCTTTCTCTCTGCCCCTCCCTCACCCATGCATGCTCTCGCGCTCTCTCTCTAAAAATAATAAACATTTTTTAAAAAGGTTTACTTTTTTAAGAAAAGAGATAAATCTAGAATTCAACCATCCTCACCTTCTTCCCTGCTACCATCTTGGTTCAAACCACCATCATCTCACATAGGATTGTTATAATGACCTGGCCTCCCTGATTTTACTCTTGTTCCCCCTGTAGTATAGTCTCAACACACCAGTCAGAGTGACTTTTAAACTAAAAGTCAAATTATGTCACTTCTTTGTTCAAAACCCTGCGGTGGCTCCCTATTTTTCTCAGAGTAAAAGCTAATGCTTTTACAGTGACCTAGAAAACTCTACATACCAACTCCCACTCTGATTTCCCTTCTGTCTTCATTTTACAGTACTCTTGTCCTCTCTTGCTAGGGTCCATCCACATGGCTTCTCTGCTTTTTCTTTATTATGGCAGGCATATGCCTTTTCAGGACCTTTACACTTGCCTGGAATGCTTTCGTTATGTATTCATGTATCTTTCCCAGATAGTTTGTGCTAGGAAAGCAAGAATAGTGCTTGATACTTTCCCTTTATTCTTTTGTTTGTTGTTTTCAGAATAATGACCTAGTACTCTAGCAGCCTCCAAAAATGTCAAATGATTTTTTTTTTAAAGAAAAGGATTAAAATTAACTCATAATACATCCTGTGTGTTTCAACTTAAGGCAGTCATTAATGTTTCTGATGCTGAAGTTGTCTTATATTTGGCAAGTAAGAGCCCTCTCAACAGGTATCTTAAGTTCTACTGACATGGCCCAGTAGTCTTCAATAGCTTTTTTGTATTCTTTATTTAAAATTTGAATTAAAACCTGCTGTAAAGTATGGGCTATGAAATCAGACATATCTGGGTTTCATTCCAGGTTTAACAGTTATAATATCTGTGAAACTCTGAGAAAGTTAACTTCTCTAGTTCATGCTCTTAACTTACAAAGTGAGAATAATAATACATATTCAGCAGGATCCTTTGACAAGCAAATTCGACGCAGTATATAAGCCACCTGGCATATAGTAGACACTTAATAAATTGTAGTGACTGTTATTAAAATTAGAGACAAAACCCTGTTATCATGCAAAAGTAACAAGTTGCCTCACCATTACCCTTTAGGTTTGGTTGTCAGAAAAGTGAAGCTAATAATAATTTACATTTATTGTGTAATTATCATATGCCAAACACAATGCTAAGCTTTATTACTTTACTTCAGTTATTCCTTTAAATAATCTTATAAAGACAGCCATTAATATATGTTATATATTTACATGTGCCATGCAAATATATAATGCATCATAGTATTTTCCTATTATGAGTCTGAGGCTCAGAGAGATTAACTCATTCAGATGAGCTAGGAAGTGACAGAATTCAGAATAAAACCCTCTGACCCCAAAGTATGAACACTTAACTCTATTTAGGTGTATTATATTATTCTAAAATGGTAGTCTGGCTAAAATGCTCTTCTGAGTACTCTCAAATTCCCACAGATTATCTTGGCACTTATGACTTACTTATCTGCTTTTCTCCAAAGAAAATACTGTGTTTTAAGCAATAGCCAAACTGGACCAATAGCCAACAGTAGCCAGAAACCAGAAGTTTTATTGACAGACTTTTGTGAGAAAGGAGAATGGATGTGAATCATTCAGTGCTGGGAGAGGCCAGGGCAGAAAGAACATCAAGAATAGTTTACTGTGTTTGCTCTGTTTTTGTCTTTTATTCTTGTATCTTTCTGATTTTGAAATTTCTCTCCTTCTTTCCCTCTTGTAGTGTGGTATTTCTGTAATCACATCTAAAGTGTTTATGTTTTGCTATTATGCTAAAATAAATAAGTCAGTAAATAAGAAAGACGTATCATATTCACTCATATGTGGAATTTGAGAAACTCAACAGATGAACACATGGGAAGGGAAGGAAAAATAAGATAAAAACAGAGAGGGAGGCAAACCATAAGAGACTCTTAAATCCAAAGAACAAACTGAGGGTTGCTGGAGGGGAGGTAGGGGGGTGGGGTTAAATGGGTGATGGGCATTAAGGAGGACACTTCTTGAGATGAAAACTAGGTGTCATATGTAAGAGATGAATCACTGGGTTCTACTCCTGAAGCCAAGACTACACTGTATGGTAACTAACTTGAATTTAAATTAAAAAAAAAAAAAGAATTGCCTCTCAAATGATTTTTAAGTCATTTGGACACTTTCACATCTGTATAGTTTTGGGTATTCTGAAAGTCTTAATCTGATTCTAATCACTGCTTCTAGTATGGCACTGGGCATGTTATGGGCATCACTGGCTTTTTGTGGCTAAAAATCTCAGATAGCCTTCTTATACACTTTTAAATATAAATTTTCATTTTGGAAAGTATTTTGAGAGAGTAAGTTGTGTAGTAGGAAGTTGATGAACTAAGAGTAATGTAAAAAATTCAAAGGTGGTGGGGCGCCTGAGTGGCTCAGTTGGTAAATAAATACCTGATTTAAGCTCAGGTCATGATCTCAAGGTTGGTGGGTTCAAGTCCCATGTTGGGCTCTGTGCTGACAGCTCAGAGCCTGGAGCCTGCTTTGGATTCTGAGTCTCCCTCTCTGTCTGCCCCTCCCCTACTCATTCTCTCTCTCTCTCTCTCTCTCTCTCTCTCAAAAATAAATAAACATTAAAAATTTTTTTAAAAAAAGAAGTTCAAAGGTGGTAAGAGAAAATTAAACGTGTACAAAATTTTAGGGACTTACCCTCAAATTTGTGCTATGTAACTATTTTACAACAATGAATGGCCATTTTTAAAAATCCCATCTATATCTATTTCAAAAATCTAATCTGCCATTAAACTGTTCTTGTAGAAAAAGTTCTCCACCCTAAAACTGAAATGTAAAACATAAAAATTAACTTCTTTCCACTGCAGTTCACTTCACCAAAGTCTTAAACTCAAAGTTTAAAATTGACCTTATAATTGCTAATACATTCACAAACTAAATATGAGGTTCTGAGTCGTGTAGATAGTACTCTATACCAAGTTCATGTAATGTGAAAAATTATTTTCACTTTGCAGTGTCCTTCCTCTTAAAAATATTAACTTCATTGCTTTCCCCTTCCTTACAGTTAACAGATTTGCTTATAGAGCTTTTCAAGGGTGAAATAATAGTTTATCTTCTGATATAGTTTTATAGGAAAAACTGTGTAAGCTTTCTTTTCTTTGGAAACATATGGCAAGGAGCCCAGAGGTATCTGGACAGAAGCATTATTACTTTATGGGGATTAGGAAAACTTATTAGTTTGGAGAGTTCCCCAACCATTTCTACCCATGAATTTATACAACGATGCCCATCTCTCTCAAACTGCTTACCTCATCTGTTCATCTCTTTCTTCCATGTCCATAATCTGTCAGGTGCTAAGTTGCATTTTAAAGATGCTAGTGGAAAGCAGACATAAATCCCATCTACTGCAGGGTCATCTGGGTAAGAATGATACATGTTGGCAAAACTGTATTACTCTTAGAAATAGTCTTGTGACTGTGTCTTGTGAACACATGCTATTGGTGTCTCATGACTACATTCTACTGATGGCCCTGGCCTCTTTGTCTCCACCTCTTTGGTCACAGCCTATTTGATGCCCTCTGCCATTGTCCCCAACATGTCTCCAGTAACCACTTCTTCCTCTTCCTGGACACTCCTTACTCCAGGCCCTCAATTGTTTCTCCTCACCACTGGTCTCGCTACCTCAGAATTCTCTTCTCATTTGATCCTTCTTACCCCCTTATGCCATGTTAAGTCTTCAGAATATACTGCTTTGATCCTGGCACCAACTTTAAAGGCTCCCCATAGCAAACTGGATTAAATCCAAAATCTTCAGTTAGGACCTTCACTATGTAATTTCATTTTCATTCCCTGCAAGGCTCCATACACATTCTTACTCCATCCACTCAGGTCCCTACAGTCTGTGACGAACTAGAACATATGGATCTTCTAGGAGCAATGTCAGCAAACTTCCTCTTAAGGGCTGATAGTAAACATTTTTGGCTTTTTGGGCCATATAGTCTCTGTCACAACTATTTACCTCCGCCGTTGTGACATGAAAGCAGCCATAGGCAATACATAAATGAATATGTCCATGTTCCAATAAAACCTTATTTACGGAATGGAAATTTTAATTTCATATAATTTTCACGTGTCATGAAATGTTATTCTTTTGATTTTTTTTCTCAACCTTTTACAAATGTAAAAAGCATTCTTTGTTTGTGGGCCATACAAAAACAGGTAGCAGGCTGAATTGACCCTTGAGCTATACTTTCCCAACCTCTGTCCTAGAAGATCACTGATCATGGGCCTTGAGTCAAGAAAGGCCAAGGCCCACAAGGTAGCAAAAGTAGCACTTCCTCTCCTGACAACATCCTCTGTGACCCACTGTTAGTATTTATCGATAGTGGTGTCGCCTCATGTCACATGAGGTGCAGACCTGCCCAACATCTCTGAGTCTCTTCCTACTGAGTAGAAGGCCCCTCAATAACCACACTGCCATGAGAGAGTAGAATGCTGCATGTGGCTGGGGCACTGCAAGTGTCAGAGTAGGGGCCTTTGGAGGGAAGGCAAGCCCAAGATACTGGCAGTATGCATTCACTCCTCCCACTCAGTCCCACTGGACTCCTTCTAGGAACTAAAACTTCATGACTGAATTCTTCCCTTTCAGCTTTTAGATGAGGTATCTTTCTTGTGGGTAGAGTTTGCTGACAGATTCCTGGCAAAGTCACAGGTAGTGTCAGTATTCATATCACTAGGTAGGGACACTAAACCTGCAGGTTAATGCTGTTAAGAAACCAAGAGGGTTTTCTGGCTGTCCACTACCAAAGAGAGACAGTGCTGACCTTCAGATACTCAATTTTTGAGACCTGGAGGACCACCCTTTTATGCCTTGCCTGAAAATTATAGATAAAAGAGATAAAATCCACTTCTAAAAGAGGAAGATTGGAGTGTCCAAGCTATCTGTGAATTTCTTCAGGAAGAGTGATAGTGGGAGGAAGGATAATGTTGGAGGTGATGGCAAGAGAGTGTGCTGAGTTTTCCTTTTTAGTTCTTATCCTTGCTCC